>NW_027362763.1:684726555-686151555 GCF_046119375.1 Phyllobates terribilis
CATCTACAGTACCTCTGAAAAAATATTTGGGCTTCTAGCTGTGTGTGGGACTTGTTGTATTAGTCCATCTATACTGACCTCCATCAGGTAGCAAACTGAATATATTTTTTTCTGCATCTACCTCTGAAAAAATATTTGGCCTTCTAGTAGTGTGTCGGACTTTCTCTATTAGTCCATCTATACTGACCTCCATCAGGTTGCAAATTAAAAATAATTTTTATCTGCATCTACAGTACCTCTGAAAAAATATTTGGGCTTCTAGCTGTGTGCGGGACTTGTTGTATTAGTCCATCTATACTGACCTCCATCAGGTTGCAAACTGAATATATTTTTTTCTGCATCTACCTCTGAAAAAATATTTGGCCTTCTAGTAGTGTGTCGGACTTTCTCTATTAGTCCATCTATACTGACCTCCATCAGGTTGCAAACTGAATATATTTTTTTCTGCATCTAGCTCTGAAAAAATATTTGGCCTTCTAGCAGTGTGTCGGACTTTCTCTATTAGTCCATCTATACTGACCTCCATCAGGTTGCAAATTAAAACTAATTTTTATCTGCATCTACAGTACCTCTGAAAAAATATTTGGGCTTCTAGCAGTGTGTGGGACTTGTTCTATTAGTCCATCTATACTGACCTCCATCAGGTTGCAAACTGAATATATTTTTTTCTGCATCTACCTCTGAAAAAATATTGGGCTTCTAGCTGTGTGTGGGACTTGTTCTATTAATCCATCTATACTGACCTCCATCAGGTTGCAAACTGAATATAATTTTTTTCTGCATCTAGCTCTGAAAAAATATTTGGCCTTCTAGTAGTGTGTCGGACTTTCTCTATTAGTCCATCTATACTGACCTCCATCAGGTTGCAAATTAAAACTAATTTTTATCTGCATCTACAGTACCTCTGAAAAAATATTTGGGCTTCTAGCTGTGTGTGGGACTTGTTGTATTAGTCCATCTATACTGACCTCCATCAGGTAGCAAACTGAATATATTTTTTTCTGCATCTACCTCTGAAAAAATATTTGGCCTTCTAGTAGTGTGTCGGACTTTCTCTATTAGTCCATCTATACTGACCTCCATCAGGTTGCAAATTAAAAATAATTTTTATCTGCATCTACAGTACCTCTGAAAAAATATTTGGGCTTCTAGCTGTGTGCGGGACTTGTTGTATTAGTCCATCTATACTGACCTCCATCAGGTTGCAAACTGAATATATTTTTTTCTGCATCTACCTCTGAAAAAATATTTGGCCTTCTAGTAGTGTGTCGGACTTTCTCTATTAGTCCATCTATACTGACCTCCATCAGGTTGCAAATTAAAACTAATTTTTATCTGCATCTACAGTACCTCTGAAAAAATATTTGGGCTTCTAGCAGTGTGTGGGACTTGTTCTATTAGTCCATCTATACTGACCTCCATCAGGTTTCAAATTCAAAATAATTTTTTTCTGCATCTAACCCAGCCAATAGTTTTGGCCTAATACCACAGTTTGGCCACTCAGCTCTGCTCGGTTACCATCCATTGTTTTTTTGTGCAAACAACTCCAGAGTTGTGAATTAGTTAACCACCAAAATGAGTGGAAAAAGGCCTGCTGCTGGTGGAAAGGGGAATAGGCGTGTTGGGAAGGGGAAAAAAGGTTGTGTCCGTGGGGTAGGTGTTAAAGCAACAGTAACATCTGCAGAAGAAAGACCATCTTCCAGCCAAACTAAAATGTCTACTTCTTTTAGCGGACAATGTGATAAGATCCCTTTCTTACGGCCACGCCAATCGCTACAAATTCCAGATGAGGCACAAAAACAGCAGGTGCTTCAACGGATATCAAGTGCTCCTTTAAGTGGGCTCTCCTCCACATCAACTTCAACATCACAAATACTCCAGTCCTCAAAGGTGTCACCCCAATCGCACTTGCTTCCTCACAGCTCCCAAATCTCCAGCTGCCCGTCTGAGTATGAGGTAGAACAGATGGTTGAGTCTGCAGAGCTGTTTACTCATACTATAGCCTGGGAATCAGAGGTCGACTCCAGCGCTTCTGTGAATCCAGACGAGGAAATGATCTGCACTGATGCCCAGAATCTTTATGAGTCGGATCCAGGACCAGACGCAGAAGGTTCTGACCATAATGTAGACCCTCATTCCCAAACTGTAACTCCTGTTGGTGGAGACAATGAGGAAGACGATGATAAGACTCAAATACCTGATTGGAGCGACAACTTTAGTTTTTTGTCAGGGCAGGAACAGGTTGGCTCTGAGGACGACGGGTGTGATAACGCACAGGGTGATGATGATGAGGTCGGAGATCCCACTTACTGTCAACCCACAGTCAGCCAAGAGATGAGGTCAGCAGAGGAGGTGGAGGAAGATGCTAGTGACGACGAGGTCAGGTTGCGCCTTCCTGGACAGAGACGTAGTACTGGAAGCACGTCAACAACTGCATCCTCAAACACAACTCTGCCTCTCACCACAAGTCGTGGTGGCTCTTCAGGTCGCATGGGTGCTAAGCCTTGCATAGCCTGGGCATTTTTTCAGATCGATAAAGATGACCCAACTCGTGTTATCTGTAACATTTGTCAGCAAAAGCTAAGTAGAGGCCAAAAAATACATAGTTTGAGTACTTCATGCATGAACCGGCACATGGACATGAAGCATAAGTTGCAGTGGGAAGCTCAGTGTGCTACAATGCGGCCTAGCCGGCCGGGCCAACCACCGTCTGCCATATCTTGTGCATCTGCGGCCTCTTCATCCTCTGTGACTGGGGGGACAGCAGTCACACCTGTTTTGGGGCGCAGACCTGCCACCTCTTTACCCGCAACAGCCAGCGTGATTGGCAGGTCATCATTTTCTTTGGAGGTGGTAACACCAGCTGGTGTTGAGCGCTGTCCGACATCGATAGCACCACCTTTGGATGAAGGCAACCTAACATGTCCGCCTGCATCTTCCTCACAGACCGGCAGTTTGCCGGGGACACCCTTATCAACCCCGTCTAAGCACAATAGCCAGCCCTCGGTCCCTCAGATGTGGACAAGTAAAAGACCATTTCCTCCTAGCCATGAGAAAGCTAAGAGGTTGAATTTCACCATCTGCAAGCTCTTGGCTACAGAAATGCTGCCTTTCCGCCTGGTGGACACAGAGGATTTTCGAGACCTTATGTCCGTCGCAGTGCCCCAGTACCAGATGCCCAGTCGGCACTACTTCTCAAAGAAAGGTGTGCCTGCGCTCCACCAGCATGTCGCACACAACATCACCGCTTCTTTGAGAAACTCTGTGTGTGACAGGGTGCATTTCACCACAGACACTTGGACGAGTAGGCATGGACAGGGGCGTTACATGTCGCTGACTGGGCACTGGGTAACTATGGTGACAGCAGGACAAGGGGCTGCTGTCCAAGTCTTGCCGTCCCCACGAGTTGTGCGTCAATCCTCTTTATGTCAAAGTTCCTCCACTGCTTCTGCCTCCTCAACCTCCTCTCGGTCTTCCACCTGCACCCAAAGCCTGTCTGGTCATGCCACAAGCTTTCTAACTGCGCAGAAGGGATCCTGCACACCTCCTTACTATGCTGGCAGTAGGGCTCAACGTCATCAGGCGGTTTTTACATTGAAATGTCTGGGAAATGTGAGTCACACAGCTGAGGAGTTGTGGTCAGCTCTGGAGAACCAATTTCATGAATGGTTGTCTCCACTGGACCTGAAACCAGGGAAGGCCGTGTGCGACAATGCTGCAAACCTGGGTGCGGCCCTTCGCCGGGGCAATGTCACACACGTGCCTTGTATGACTCACGTGTTGAACCTGGTTGTCCAGCAATTTTTAGCCCACTATCCCAGACTAGATGGCCTTCTGCAGAGGGCACGGTCGCTGTGTGCTCACTTCCGCCGTTTGCATCCCGCAGCTCAGCGACTTACATCTCTACAGAAGTCGTTGGGCCTGCCACTTCACCGGCTAAAATGCGATGTGCCTACCCGGTGGAATTCAACTCTGCACATGTTGCAGCGACTGTGGCAGCACCGACAAGCCCTGGTGCAATACGTTCTGACGTATAGCCTGGGCCAACGAGATTCAGAGGTGGGGCAAATCACGCTGGAGGAGTGGTCTCAGATCAGGGACCTATGCACCCTTCTGCACAGTTTTGAAATGGCGACGAAGATGTTTAGTGCTGACGATGCCATTATCAGCATGACTATTCCGGTGATTTACATGCTGGAGCACATGTTAAACAGAATTCGGAGTCAGGTGGTGGCACAAGAGGAGGTGGAGGAAGTAGAGGAGGAGGAGTTGTATGCGGAAGGGCTAACATCTGCAAGGTCCAGAAGGTCGGCAGCACCAAGGCGGCAGGCATGTGAGGGTGGGGGAGATGGTTTTACCAGGGCGCATGGTAGCAGCCAAACTAGTGAGGAAGGTGCAGGAGCCCAGGAAGAAGTGGAGGATGAACTGATGGAAGACTCATCAGATGAGGGAGACCTTGGTCACATTTCTGTTGTGCGAGGTTGGGGGGAGAGGACAGAGGAAGGAAGCATGATTGTTACCTCGCCACCAACACAACAGGGACTTGGTGCTCCTGGATGCGCAACACACATGAGTGCCTTCTTGCTGCACTACCTGCAACATGACCCTCGAATTGTGAGAATTAGAAATAATCCTGACTACTGGGTTGCCACACTGTTAGATCCCCGGTACAAAAGTAAATTTGCAGAAATTATTCCTGCCATAGAAAGGGATGCACGCATGCAGGAGTATCAGCAGAGACTGTTGCAGAATCTTACATGTGCTTTTCCACAAAATACCAGTGGTGCACGTAGTGAATCTCACAGTTCCAACTTGCCAACCGTGGGACCGTCAAGTGTTCAGCACTCAAACCGTAACAGAACCACAGTATCTGCTGGTAACATCAATTTTGCGGAATCATTTCACCACTTTTTTAGCCCATCCTTTGCAAGGCCACAGGAGACAAGAAGTCTGACACATAGTCAACGCCTAGAGACGATGGTACAGGAGTATCTCCAAGTAAACATTGAAGCCACGACTGTGTCACTGGACCCTTGCTCTTTTTGGGCTTCCAATCTGGATAAATGGCCGGAGCTAGCCACTTACGCCTTGGAGATCTTGTCATGCCCCGCAGCCAGCGTTCTGTCTGAACGTGTGTTCAGCGCTGCTGGTGGTGTGCTGACAGATAAGCGCACGCGGCTCTCCACTGATAATGTAGACAGACTCACGTTCATAAAGATGAACAAATCATGGATCCGAAACGACTTTTCTACCCCTGTGTCATCCTGGGGAGAGT
The DNA here is from genome assembly GCF_046119375.1 of Phyllobates terribilis. Lineage (NCBI taxonomy): Eukaryota > Metazoa > Chordata > Amphibia > Anura > Dendrobatidae > Phyllobates > Phyllobates terribilis. The sequence continues at coordinate 684,731,831 of NW_027362763.1, forward strand.
AAAAGCTTGATGATTGGTTAAAATCACCCTACCAAACATTTTAAGCTTTCAAATTACTAATCATGTTTATCTGTATCTTGACTGGAAAATAATTTGGGCTTTGTAGCAGTGTGCAGCACTGATCCTATTAGGCCATCTATAATAAGCTCCACCAGATTTAAAATTAAAAATAATTTTTAGCTGCATCTAGCCCGGAAAATAATTTTGGGGCTCCGAGATGCGCAAGACACATAAGTGCCTTCTTGCTGCACTACCTGCAGCATGACCCTCATATTGTCAGAATTCGAAGTAATCATGACTACTGGATTGCCACACTCTTAGATCCCCCAAACTTTTCGATCAACCTTTTCATTTTAATAAAGACCAAAAAAATGGTCATTTTTGAAATTATAATCATTAGCAGGTTGTTAGAAACTGAAATCAAACAGTTTTCAACTCAAAACTTTATTCTAGGTGATGTTACATTTTCACATAGGACCCCTTGTTCGAAAGGAGCTTCTGAACTCTCTCGTCCATTGAATTTGTCAGGTTTTGGATGGTTTCTGCTTCAATTGTTTTGCATGAGGACAGAATACCCTCCCAGAGCTGTTGCTTAGATGTGAACTGCCTCCCGCCATCATAGACACTCCTTTTAATGATGCTCCAAAGGTTCTGAATGGGGTAGAGGTCAGGGGAGCATGGGGGTCACACCATAAGTTTGTCCCCTTTTATGCCCATATCAGCCAGAGATGCAGATGTTTTATGTGCAGCATGAGATGGTGCATTATCATGCAGAAAAATGATCTTGCTGTGAAATACACGGTTCTTCTTCTTGAACCATGGCAGGAAGTGCTGTTTGAGAAAATCCACATACATTATGGAGTTCATCTTTAGCGCCTTCAGGGATCCTAAAGGGGCCGACAATCTCTCTCCCCATGATTCCAGCCCAAAACATTACTCCACCTCCTCCTTGTTGGCGCTGTAGCCGTGTTTGCGTGGGGTGTCCATCAACCAGCCATCCTCCACTCCATCCATCTGGACCATCGAGCGCTGCACGGCACTCATCCGTGAACAAAACAGTTTTGAAATCAGTCTTCATGTAATGTTTGGCCCACTGGAGCCGTTTCTGCTTGTGTGAAGTGGATAGAGGAGGTCGACAGGATGGCGTATGCACAGCTGCAAACCTCTGAAGGACCCTGCATCTTGTTGTTCGGGGGACGTTGGAGGCACAAGCAGCTTCAAAAACTTGTCTGCTGCTATGACAAGGCTTTTTTGCCGCTGCTCTTTCAACCTGACGTAATTGCCTGTAGGAAAGAGTCCTCAATTTGCCCTTATCAGCACGCACACGTGTGTACTGTGAATCAGCTACATACTTCTTGATTGCCAAGACACTTCATCCTGATCATCGCACAATGTTGATTGTAGTCATGCCTTGACCTAAACACTCCACAATTTGTTGCTTCTCAGCAGCCGACACATCCTTTTTCTTTCCCATTTTGGCAGAAAATGTAGGCTGCTTAATAATGTGAGAGAGCCTTCTTAAGTAGTCTTGCCTTTCATTGGACACACCTGCCAAACTAATTAGCACAGGTGTCTGCAATTGCTTACAGTGATATAAAGAGCCCTGACACACATCACCATCAATGAGTTTAACTGACAAACAAACAAATTCTTCCCTTATCACTCCTAAACACTTTTTGCATAATAATTTGGAACGCGGTGTACATGTGCTTTTCCACAAAACACCAGTGGTTCACGTAGTGAATCTTACAGTTCTAACTTGCCAACCGTGGTCTGTATGGAATTGTTCAATAAAGGGCCCAAAATTAAGATAACATAGATGGGAGAGGTCTCTATGAATAGGAATTCCTAAGTATTTGATACCATGTGAGGGCCAGGCAAAGGGAAAGTTGGACTGGATGGAATCCTGTATGGATTTGGGGAGGGAGACATCGAGGGCCTCAGACTTCGCTGCATTGATTTTAAAATTTGACCATGTAACAAAGTGATCTATTTCAGCCATAACAGCATGGATGGATATATGTGATTGAGTGATATATACTAGGACATCATCAGCAAATAGAGAGCACTTGTACTCGGTGCCTCCCACCTCAATCCACCTAATATTGGGGTTATGGCGAATTGATGAGAGCAGGTGCTCCGTCACTAGGATGTATAAGAGAGGGGACAGAGGACATCCCTGCCTTGTCCCATTGGTGATTGTGAAAGGTGATGAAAATGTTCTGACGCACCCCCTGGGCCTTGGGACACCCGGAGCCGGACCCTTTTTGGTGGATGCTGGTGGTTGTAGTCTTCGTGGCGGCGACCCGGTTCCGTGGCTCAGGGCGGTCAAACCAGTGGCGGAACTATTTATGTGGTTTTGATGTTTAAATGTCCGACTACGCCACCCGTGGATTGCGGTCAGAGTGAACCGCCGCTACAGGGCAGACCGCTGAGGCTGGTGTTGTGGGTGCAGCAGAGCGTAGCATAACTCCCCACGGGAGGAGTATAGCCTCAGGGCAGTGTATGCGGAGGATGGGGGTGATGGTGCAGGGCAGCAGCAGTAACGACACGGAGTCAGTGATGCAGTCCAGGGCCTTTACTCACAGTTCTTATTATCCAGACCACGTCTGCAGGTAACGGCTGCCCACGTCGTACTGTGCTCACCAGGTGAGGGGCTCAGACAACTCCCAGATAACTTTGGAGCGCTTCACAGGACCCCCTTTGTGTGTCCTTTGTCTGGCCTTTCTTACCAACACTTCTGTCCGGCTGCCTCGGGCCTCCTCTTGGTAAACTTGGCGCCAGTTTCCCTGACCCTATGTGGTGCCTTCCTAGCGGGTGTAGCGAGGGGCTGCGCCACATAAAATGTCAGAGCCTCCGGTTTCTAGCTGAGGGTCGTTTCCTGCCTCCACTAGTTCGGGGACCGGTCTCCCCCTTTGGCCTGACCCCTCCACGCAGGTGGATTCGGGCGTGCGGTGGCGACTCGCCCGTCCGCACCCCTGGGATCCCTTCATTCCTCGTTCCTGGAGCCTTCTCCGCTCCTCTTCCTTCCTTCTCCCTCTTCCAGGCCTGGGCCTCTGTTACTAGGCCCGCCTCCGGAGCAGAGCTCATGCAGAGCCCCTGCTCCCTGCCACTTCTGCTCAGACTTCTCTGCACTGAACTAAGATGGTGCCCACCTTTTATACTCCCTTCTCAATGCACCCAGGAACTGCTTCCTCCCTGCTCCTGCACTACAGGGTTCCCCTTCCTCAGTGTTCCCTCCCCCCACTCCAGCCAGGGACAGGGACTGTCGTGCCCATCTCAGGGGCATATTGGTCGCCCTGCCCCACGGCAATGTGGTGTAATGCATGCAGGTGTCGGGTCCTGATCCACACTCCATCCTTACCTGAGAGTGAGATATCACACCTCTTGGTGAGGTGCAATACGTCTGTAGCAACCGAGCCCTCAGGGTGCTACAGTTCCATTTATCTTCAGCCTAGGTGACGTATTGCGATACAGGGCCGTGATTTTGGCTATAAAAGGGTCCCCTAGACCCCTACCCCAAGCTTTTTAAGAGAATCATATATGGCGTGCCAGGAGACTCTATGGAATGCTTTCTCAGCATCCAACGAGAGTATCTAATTACAAATTTTTAACTGCATCTAGCCCAGGAAATACTTTGTGCCTAGTAGCAGTGTCTGCTAGTCAGCGGATTATCCCGGCTGTTAAGCAAGCTACACCACCTGTAGTTTAGACACTTAATTTTTTCAAAGGAAATGCTTCGGGACCATGGGATACTCAGTGAAGAGCATCAGGAGGCACCCCAAGGCATAGGGGCTGGGACTGGCAGTAGGATGCCTTGCGGTGGACAGCCGAGCTCGATCCTTATAAAAGCTTTTTAACTGCAGCAGCTTTAGTGGACGCTACTGGAGCTGGAATTACGCGGCTGCTGGCATGAGACTTGCCCTCCAATAGATCCTTGTAAATGGATTTAAAGTGTATTCATTCAAATTAGAGGGACAATTTAAATTAAAAAGCTTAGAGCTGCCTCCACCACAGGGGGGCTCGCTCGACCCACCAGCGGACAGGCACCAGTATTGGGAGAGGGGGGCTGGCCGTCAGGGTTCACCGCGGCTCTGGCACAAACCCGGCGACACGGAGGTGGCACGGGCAGGAGCGGACTGGCCGTGTCGGCTTCTCACTTTTTGGATTTTAGAAGGGCATGACATGCCTATATCTGTGTCTCCCCCTCCTTTTACTCCTCCACCTCTTTTATTTTCGCATGACTATATGTACTTGTCACTTTTCCATGTGTTAGTTGTGTCTTCTGAGCAGTTTGTCAGCTTTTGGACACCTTTGAAGGTGTTTTCTATGTGTTTCTATGTGTTTTTGTTTGCCTGCCATTGGTTTTAACGGTGTTCGAAGGTGTTCGACGAACAGTTTGACGAACAGTTCGGCGAACACACGGGCCGAACCGAACTCGAACACTACGGGGGTGGCTCAACACTATTCAGTAGGACTATCAGCTGTATAACCACCAGACTTCTGCACAACACAACTGATGGTCCCAACCCCATTTATAAGGCAAGAAATCCCACTTATTAAACCTGACAGGGCACACCTGTGAAGTGAAAACCTTTTCCGGTGACTACCTCTTGAAGCTCATCAAGAGAATGCCGAAAGTGTACAAAGCAGTCATCAAAGCAAAAGGTGGCTACTTTAAAGAACCTAGAATATAAGACATATTTTCAGTTGTTTCACACTTTTTTGTTAAGTATATAATTCCACATGTGTTAATTCATAGTTTTGATGCCTTCAGTGTGAATGTACAATTTTCATAGTCATGAAAATACAGAAAAATCTTTAAATGAGAAGGTGTGTCCAAACTTTTGGTCTGTACTGTATATTCTTGTACATAGGAGCAGTATTATAGTAGTTATATTCTTGTACATAGGAGCAGTATTATAGTAGTTATATTCTTGTACATAGGAGCAGTATTATAGTAGTTATATTCTTGTACATAGGGGGCAGTATTATAGTAGTTATATTCTTGTACATAGAGGGCAGTATTATAGTAGTTATATTCTTGTACATAGGGGCAGTATTATAGTAGTTATATTCTTGTACATAGGGAGCAGTATTATAGTAGTTATATTCTTGTACATAGGGAGCAGTATTATAGTAGTTATATTCTTGTACATAGGGGCAGTATTATAGTAGTTATATTCTTGTTTATAGGGGCAGTATTATAGTAGTTATATTCTTGTATATAGGAGCAGTATTATAGTAGTTATATTCTGGTACATAGGGGGCAGTATTATAGTAGTTATATTCTTGTATATAGGAGCAGTATTATAGTAGTTATATTCTTGTACATAGGGGACAGTATTATAGCAGTTATATTCTTGTACATAGGATGCAGTATTATAGTAGTTATATTCTGGTACATAGGGGCAGTATTATAGTAGTTATATTCTTGTACATAGGGGCAGTATTATAGTAGTTATATTCTTGTACATAGGGGGCAGTATTATAGTAGTTATATTCTGGTACATAGGAGCAGTATTTTAGTAGTTATATTCTTGTACATAGGGGACAGTATTATAGCAGTTATATTCTTGTACATAGGATGCAGTATTATAGTAGTTATATTCTGGTACATAGGGGCAGTATTATAATTCTTGCTAACACTGTAATGCCTCATGTTCAGAGAAGGGAATCGTCTCTCATTCATGTTTCTGTGCATTAATAAACCAGCTGTTTGCCTCTATCTCTGCAATGTCAGGGAAAGCACAAGTGTCTTCTTCCAGGGAATGTCTCTTGACTGAATAATACCATATGATTTGGAAAATAGAATTACTCTGCATATCTATAAAGAACGCGAAAGGCTTTAATTGCTGCAAAGATTAAAAACTGCTTGAAATATCTGATATTTATTCATCCTATAAGACATCAGATTCAGCCATACAATCTATAGAAATAACTGTAACCTTTCTGCAGATCTTAGGGTATTACAGTTGTGATAATAACCCGGGTGGATGAAGTAAGCCCAGGGAAACCCGTGACTTGCCACAAATGTGTTTTCCCTCATAATAACCACCTGTCTCAGTGATTTTCTCCTTCAACTACTATATCCTGTTTTTTTCTCCACCTTTTTAGCTTTTAAGGTGCTATATTATATATGACCAGCAGGTGGCGACTTTTACAATAAATACTGTAGCTATCAGAGTATTAGTATGTAACACTTTTAGCCATTATACATGTGAATGTATCAGACACTAATGCTAGAAAAAATATATTAATGTATTATATTAATATTTTATATTGGAAGCTCAAACTCACTGCCACTATCCCGAAACCACAATGACACAGTTTTGTATTTTTTTTTTGCTTTGTAAAAAAGCACAGTCCATTTTTAACAAGAGTTTTTGGGAGATTGATTAAAAAAATAATATTTTTTTTAAAGCATTTTTCTACAACTGCACTATTCACTCTGGGGACAAGGGACCCCTGTTTTGGTTATCCTGGGGGTCCTATTAATTAGTGGCTTTATTACTATGTATGAAATTGTCCAACAGACTTGCTCCTGAGTTGCTCAACGGAAAAGATAAACTGGACCAAAAGAAAATCAGAACTGTAGTCTGAAGTCAAGCCAAGTGTCCAAAAAGGGAATAGACAGAATAGAAAGCACTAGAGGGTTCACAAACTTATACAAAGTTAGGAAACTTGCTGTTCTCGTTATTCCAGGCTCTGCTTCCTTCCCCTGGGTCCGCTGCCCTCTGTCGTGCTCCACGTTGTGTTTTGCAGGCTGCCCGGAATGGATCACTTTTTCTAGTTTTGTTTGTTTTGCGTCTTTTTTTCTTTGCACCCAGTTCATTATTCAATTTCCGCCTTTTATAAGCCTATTTTTTATGTGCTTGCCTGCTTTTTTTTTTTTTTTTGCTTTTCTTATTGTCTGCTTTTTGCTTGATTCATAAATTGCAACTTTTTTCAAAAAAAAAATCTAAAAATTTAGCGCAACTTCACTCCTGTCCCACAATGGCCGATTCAAACTGGCATGAAAATGCCCAAATTCTTTGTTGCACAAAAAAATTGCAACTTTTCCCTGCCCCTCTACTGACACCGTCCTGGAAATTGCTGACTGTTTCCTTTTTCACCCTTCTTCCATCTTTCTGCAGCTAGCAGGCACGAATTGATGAGGACTGTTGTCCGAACCGATCCGGGCTGTCAGGGGGTCTATTCCTGTCCCCCACACCTTTGGATATTTGACATCTTGCAGGGTTTCTTTAGGAAGATACTTTATCATGAATCTGTTCTGTATGTCCTTGGCCATAAAGTGTTGCCCTATGCACCCCAGCAGTGGGAGCCCCATTTTCTTCTGAGCCCCTATGCAGCTGCATCCTGGTATGTCACATTGTATCCATTCTTACACTAGACATTTCTATCCATCACCTCTACATTCCAGGCTTTGTTACAATGTATCAGGCTCTGTTGCTCCTTTGATGCCCAGTGGGTGCAGGTCCTGCCTTATTATGGGCATTGCTGGCATTTGCTGGGCACTTCTCCTGCCCCTGAGATCACACACTCATCCATGCACCAGCCACATCAGCAGCAGCACATGGGATAAGTTGCCTGGCAGCACCTCCTTCAGTGCTTCTTCTCCTTCCTCCTCCCCTGGCAGCACATTTCTTGCTCCCTCCACAAGTGTCCTGTGTGTGCTGGGGGATGCATGGCAGAGGCTGCAGCCTGGCACAGTATTGCTGGGCAGTAGGCAGCTCTGTGCCCATGTGCAGGGCAGCATTTATCACTCTGAGGATTGCAATGCTGGAGTAATAGCCTGGAGGAGACTGATGCCCTGTGCAGGGACCTGGAGGCTGGAGGAGACTTCCCTGGAGTCCTGGCTGCATGGACTGAGCCTTGTCTGGGATTCTGCTTCTCATCTGGGGGCATCATGGCATTTACTTTCGCTGCCTTCTGCTACATGTTGTCCCTGGTCCTGTGCGCTGCTCTCATCTTCTTTGCTATTTGGCATGTAAGTAATGGGCATGGAGGGAGGGGTGGGGGGCAGAGGGTGGCAGGGGCATGGCAAGGGCTTATGCACATTGGGGCAAACATAGGAATTAGGTGTATGGGGGCACAGAGGGTGGTACCATGAATTTCAGGAATTCTGAAGTCACAGGGGCAGATCCAGGGGTTATATGTAAGGTCACAATGGGAGACAGGGGCATATCCAGGAGTTAGGTACAGTATATAGGGGCATATTGGGTGGTCTGGACATATTCAGGAGGCATAGAGAGTGGCAGCGCATCTCCAAATCATTTGCTTAGGGAAAACATAGGGTGATGCTGGCATATATAGGAATTGTGTCCATAGGGCACGGAGGGTGGCAGTGGCATATCCAGGAGTTATGTATATAGGGAGAAAGGATGGCAGTGGCATATTTAGGAGTTAGGTGTATGGGAGTACAGACATTGTTAGGGCAACTAAAAGTTAAGCTTAGAGGGTGGCATGAACATACCCAGGAGTTGTGCATGTTGGGACATATCAGGTGGCAAAGGCATATCCAAGAGGTAGGGATATAGAAGCACAAAGGATGTCAGGGCATCTAGGAGTCAGGTGGACGTCTATGCGCAAAGAGAGTGGTGGGGAAAACTCCAGGACTAATGTGTGTTAGGGAATATAAGATGGCAGGAGCGTATCCAGTATGTCCTAGAGAGAGCACCAGGGCTCATCCAGGAATTATGGATATAGGGTCACAGGAGGTGGCAGGGGCACATCCAGGAATAATGGCTCAGAGGATGGCAGGGGCACATCCAGGACTAATGGCACAGAGGATGGCAGGGGCACATGCAGGAATAATGTAAATGGCACAGGGGATGGCAGGGGCACATCCAGGAATAATGTAAATGGCACAGAGGATGGCAGGGGCACATGCAATAATAATGGCACAGAGGATGGCAGGGGCACATACAGGAATAATGGCTCAGAGGATGGCAGGGGCACATCCAGGACTAGTGGCACAGAGGATGGCAGGGGCGCATCCAGGAATAATGGCACAGAGGATGGCAGGGGCACATGCAGGAATAATGTAAATGGCACAGAGGATGGCAGGGGCGCATTCAGGAATAATGGCACAGAGGATGGCAGGGGCGCATCCAGGAATAATGGCACAGAGGATGGCAGGGGCACATCCAGGAATAATGTAAATGGTACAGAGGATTGCAGGGGCACATCCAGGAATAATGTAAATGGCATAGAGGATGGCAGGGGCATATCCAGGAATAATGTGAATAATGGCACAGAGGATGGCAGGGGCACATCCAGGAATAATGCGAATAATGGCACAGAGAATGGCAGGGGCACATCCAGGAATAATGTAAATGGCACAGAGGATGGCAGGGGCACATCCAGGAATAATGTAAATGGCACAGAGGATGGCAGGGGCACATCCAGGAATAATGCGAATAATGGCACAGAGAATGGCAGGGGCACATCCAGGAATAATGTAAATGGCACAGAGGATGGCAGGGGCACATCCAGGAGTTGTGTGAGTAGGGGAGTATATGTCAGTGTATCCTGGATTTATATCATATAGGGGAACAAAGTTTGGCATCCAGAAGTTATGTCCTAAGGGATCTCAGAGAGAGTGCCAGGGCTTGTCCAGGAGTTATGTGTAGAAAGGCCATGGAGGGTGCCTGGTCTGTCTTGGATAGGGTATAGCATGGGTAAGAGGAGAAGAAGACCCGAAAAGTTAGAAGAACACAGAAGGAGCATTCAGGAGTTAGTGGATCTGCTTGTGTGTTACAAGACATTCTGAGACTTGTGGTTCCATGGCCTTTGATTATTATTAGGATTTATGAAGGCACATTCTTGTGATCCCTGTGATTATACGTTATTTCTACTGTCCTCTTCTATTGTATTTCTTTCTGCATTGTCTGTAATCTCTGTAATATGACAAGTGGGTAATATAGGCATGGGGCACAGAGGGTGATGGGCATCCACGGGAAAGTCAGGGCTTGTAATAAAATCAAGGGCTGCAGGCAGCTTGGATATGCTGGGAGTTATAGTATCCACACAGGATATCTGTTACAATGTAGCAGGGTATTATATATATCATGTACCGACACAAAGTATCACATATGAGAATTCTAAAAGCTCTGATTCTTCACTTTCTCTCTTTGTCTCTGGGACAAATGGACCAGGGGGTGGAGGGGGCAAACTGGTATTATGGGATGGTGGACATTTCGGTTGAGTCTCACCATCATTCTAGGTAGTTATATTATTGTACATAGGGGGCAGTATTATAGTAGTTGTATTCTTGTACATAGGGAGCAGTATTATAGTAGTTATATTCTTGTACATATGGAGCAGTATTATAGTAGTTATATTCTTGTATATAGGGGCAGTATTATAGTAGTTATATTCTTGTACATAGGGGACAGTATTATAGTAGTTATATTCTTGTATATAGGAGCAGTATTATAGTAGTTATATTCTTGTACATAGGAGCAGTATTATAGTAGTTATACTCTTGTACATAGGAGCAGTATTATAGCAGTTATATTCTTGTACATAGGAGCAGTATTATAGTAGTTATATTCTTGTACATAGGAGCAGTATTATAATAGTTATATTCTTGTACATAGGGGGCAGTATTATAGTAGTTATATTCTTGTACATATGGAGCAGTATTATAGTAGTTATATTCTTATACATAGGAGCAGTATTATAGTAGTTATACTCTTGTACATAGGAGCAGTATTATAGTAGTTATATTCTTGAACATAGGAGCAGTATTATAGTAGTTATATTCTTGTACATAGGGGGTAGTATTATAGTAGTTATATTCTTGTACATATGGAGCAGTATTATAGTAGTTATATTCTTGTACATAGGAGCAATATTATAGTAGTTATATTCTAGTACATAGGAGCAGTATTATAGTAGTTATATTCTTGTACATAGGGGACAGTATTATAGTAGTTATATTCTTGTATATAGGAGCAGTATTATAGTAGTTATATTCTTGTACATAGGGGGCAGTATTATAGTAGTTATATTCTTGTACATAGGAGCAGTATTATAGTAGTTATATTCTTGTACATAGGAGCAGTATTATAGTAGTTATATTCTTGTACAGAGGAGCAGTATTATAGTAGTTATATTCTTGTACATAGGAGCAGTATTATAGTAGTTATACTCTTGTACATAGGAGCAGTATTATAGCAGTTATATTCTTGTACATAGGAGCAGTATTATAGTAGTTATATTCTTGTACATAGGAGCAGTATTATAATAGTTATATTCTTGTACATAGGGGGCAGTATTATAGTAGTTATATTCTTGTACATAGGAGCAATATTATAGTAGTTATATTCTAGTACATAGGAGCAGTATTATAGTAGTTATATTCTTGTACATAGGGGGCAGTATTATAGTAGTTATATTCTTGTACATAGGGGGCGGTATTATAGTAGTAATATTCTTGTACATAGGAGCAGTATTATAGTAGTTATATTCTTCTATATGGGAGCAGTATTATAGTAGTTATATTCTTGCACATAGGAGCAGTATTATAGTAGTTATATTTTTGTACATAGGGGCAGTATTATAGTAGTTATATTCTTGTACATAGGAGCAGTATTATAGTAGTTATATTCTTGCACATAGGAGCAGTATTATAGTAGTGATATTCTTGTATATAGGGAGCAGTATTATAGTAGTTATATTCTTGTACATAGGGGGCAGTATTATAGTAGTTATATTCTTGTACATAGGGGGCAGTATTATAGTAGTAATATTCTTGTACATAGGAGCAGTATTATAGTAGTTATATTCTTGTATATGGGAGCAGTATTATAGTAGTTATATTCTTGCACATAGGAGCAGTATTATAGTAGTTATATCTTTGTACATAGGGGCAGTATTATAGTAGTTATATTCTTGTACATAGGAGCAGTATTATAGTAGTTATATTCTTGCACATAGGGGCAGTATTATAGTAGTTATATTCTTGTACATAGGGAGCAGTATTATAGTAGTTATATTCTTGTACATATGGAGCAGTATTATAGTAGTTATATTCTTGTATATAGGGGCAGTATTATAGTAGTTATATTCTTGTACATAGGGGACAGTATTATAGTAGTTATATTCTTGTATATAGGAGCAGTATTATAGTAGTTATATTCTTGTACATAGGAGCAGTATTATAGTAGTTATACTCTTGTACATAGGAGCAGTATTATAGCAGTTATATTCTTGTACATAGGAGCAGTATTATAGTAGTTATATTCTTGTACATAGGAGCAGTATTATAATAGTTATATTCTTGTACATAGGGGGCAGTATTATAGTAGTTATATTCTTGTACATATGGAGCAGTATTATAGTAGTTATATTCTTGTACATAGGAGCAGTATTATAGTAGTTATACTCTTGTACATAGGAGCAGTATTATAGTAGTTATATTCTTGAACATAGGAGCAGTATTATAGTAGTTATATTCTTGTACATAAGGGGCAGTATTATAGTAGTTATATTCTTGTACATATGGAGCAGTATTATAGTAGTTATATTCTTGTACATAGGAGCAATATTATAGTAGTTATATTCTAGTACATAGGAGCAGTATTATAGTAGTTATATTCTTGTACATAGGGGACAGTATTATAGTAGTTATATTCTTGTACATAGGGGGCAGTATTATAGTAGTTATATTCTTGTACATAGGAGCAGTATTATAGTAGTTATATTCTTGTACATAGGAGCAGTATTATAGTAGTTATATTCTTGTACATAGGAGCAGTATTATAGTAGTTATATTCTTGAACATAGGAGCAGTATTATAGTAGTTATATTCTTGTACATAGGGGGCAGTATTATAGTAGTTATATTCTTGTACATATGGAGCAGTATTATAGTAGTTATATTCTTGTACATAGGAGCAATATTATAGTAGTTATATTCTAGTACATAGGAGCAGTATTATAGTAGTTATATTCTTGTACATAGGGGACAGTATTATAGTAGTTATATTCTTGTATATGGGAGCAGTATTATAGTAGTTATATTCTTGCACATAGGAGCAGTATTATAGTAGTTATATTTTTGTACATAGGGGCAGTATTATAGTAGTTATATTCTTGTACATAGGAGCAGTATTATAGTAGTTATATTCTTGCACATAGGGGCAGTATTATAGTAGTTATATTCTTGTACATAGGGAGCAGTATTATAGTAGTTATATTCTTGTACATATGGAGCAGTATTATAGTAGTTATATTCTTGTATATAGGGGCAGTATTATAGTAGTTATATTCTTGTACATAGGGGACAGTATTATAGTAGTTATATTCTTGTATATAGGAGCAGTATTATAGTAGTTATATTCTTGTACATAGGAGCAGTATTATAGTAGTTATACTCTTGTACATAGGAGCAGTATTATAGCAGTTATATTCTTGTACATAGGAGCAGTATTATAGTAGTTATATTCTTGTACATAGGAGCAGTATTATAATAGTTATATTCTTGTACATAGGGGGCAGTATTATAGTAGTTATATTCTTGTACATATGGAGCAGTATTATAGTAGTTATATTCTTGTACATAGGAGCAGTATTATAGTAGTTATACTCTTGTACATAGGAGCAGTATTATAGTAGTTATATTCTTGAACATAGGAGCAGTATTATAGTAGTTATATTCTTGTACATAGGGGGCAGTATTATAGTAGTTATATTCTTGTACATATGGAGCAGTATTATAGTAGTTATATTCTTGTACATAGGAGCAATATTATAGTAGTTATATTCTAGTACATAGGAGCAGTATTATAGTAGTTATATTCTTGTACATAGGGGACAGTATTATAGTAGTTATATTCTTGTACATAGGGGGCAGTATTATAGTAGTTATATTCTTGTACATAGGAGCAGTATTATAGTAGTTATATTCTTGTACATAGGAGCAGTATTATAGTAGTTATATTCTTGTACATAGGAGCAGTATTATAGTAGTTATATTCTTGTACATAAGAGCAGTATTATAGTAGTTATACTCTTGTACATAGGAGCAGTATTATAGTAGTTATATTCTTGTACATAGGAGCAATATTATAATAGTTATATTCTAGTACATAGGAGCAGTATTATAGTAGTTATATTCTTGTACATAGGAGCAGTATTATAGTAGTTATATTTTTGTACATAGGGGCAGTATTGTAGTAGTTATATTCTTGTACATAGGAGCAGTATTATAGTAGTTATATTCTTGCACATAGGAGCAGTATTATAGTAGTGATATTCTTGTATATAGGAGCAGTATTATAGTAGTTATATTCTTGTACATAGGAGCAGTATTATAGTAGTTATATTCTTGTACATAGGAGCAATATTATAGTAGTTATATTCTAGTACATAGGAGCAATATTATAGTAGTTATATTCTAGTACATAGGAGCAGTATTATAATAGTTATATTCTTGTACATAGGGGGCAGTATTATAGTAGTTATATTCTTGTACATAGGAGCAATATTATAGTAGTTATATTCTAGTACATAGGAGCAGTATTATAGTAGTTATATTCTTGTACATAGGGGGCAGTATTATAGTAGTTATATTCTTGTACATAGGGGGCAGTATTATAGTAGTAATATTCTTGTACATAGGAGCAGTATTATAGTAGTTATATTCTTGTATATGGGAGCAGTATTATAGTAGTTATATTCTTGCACATAGGAGCAGTATTATAGTAGTTATATTCTTGTACATAGGAGCAGTATTATAATAGTTATATTCTTGTACATAGGGGGCAGTATTATAGTAGTTATATTCTTGTACATATGGAGCAGTATTATAGTAGTTATATTCTTGTACATAGGAGCAGTATTATAGTAGTTATACTCTTGTACATAGGAGCAGTATTATAGTAGTTATATTCTTGAACATAGGAGCAGTATTATAGTAGTTATATTCTTGTACATAGGGGGTAGTATTATAGTAGTTATATTCTTGTACATATGGAGCAGTATTATAGTAGTTATATTCTTGTACATAGGAGCAATATTATAGTAGTTATATTCTAGTACATAGGAGCAGTATTATAGTAGTTATATTCTTGTACATAGGGGACAGTATTATAGTAGTTATATTCTTGTATATAGGAGCAGTATTATAGTAGTTATATTCTTGTACATAGGGGGCAGTATTATAGTAGTTATATTCTTGTACATAGGAGCAGTATTATAGTAGTTATATTCTTGTACATAGGAGCAGTATTATAGTAGTTATATTCTTGTACAGAGGAGCAGTATTATAGTAGTTATATTCTTGTACATAGGAGCAGTATTATAGTAGTTATACTCTTGTACATAGGAGCAGTATTATAGCAGTTATATTCTTGTACATAGGAGCAGTATTATAGTAGTTATATTCTTGTACATAGGAGCAGTATTATAATAGTTATATTCTTGTACATAGGGGGCAGTATTATAGTAGTTATATTCTTGTACATAGGAGCAATATTATAGTAGTTATATTCTAGTACATAGGAGCAGTATTATAGTAGTTATATTCTTGTACATAGGGGGCAGTATTATAGTAGTTATATTCTTGTACATAGGGGGCAGTATTATAGTAGTAATATTCTTGTACATAGGAGCAGTATTATAGTAGTTATATTCTTCTATATGGGAGCAGTATTATAGTAGTTATATTCTTGCACATAGGAGCAGTATTATAGTAGTTATATTTTTGTACATAGGGGCAGTATTATAGTAGTTATATTCTTGTACATAGGAGCAGTATTATAGTAGTTATATTCTTGCACATAGGAGCAGTATTATAGTAGTGATATTCTTGTATATAGGGAGCAGTATTATAGTAGTTATATTCTTGTACATAGGGGACAGTATTATAGTAGTTATATTCTTGTATATAGGAGCAGTATTATAGTAGTTATATTCTTGTACATAGGAGTAGTATTATAGTAGTTATACTCTTGTACATAGGAGCAGTATTATAGCAGTTATATTCTTGTACATAGGAGCAGTATTATAGTAGTTATATTCTTGTACATAGGAGCAGTATTATAATAGTTATATTCTTGTACATAGGGGGCAGTATTATAGTAGTTATATTCTTGTACATATGGAGCAGTATTATAGTAGTTATATTCTTGTACATAGGAGCAGTATTATAGTAGTTATACTCTTGTACATAGGAGCAGTATTATAGTAGTTATATTCTTGAACATAGGAGCAGTATTATAGTAGTTATATTCTTGTACATAGGGGGCAGTATTATAGTAGTTATATTCTTGTACATATGGAGCAGTATTATAGTAGTTATATTCTTGTACATAGGAGCAATATTATAGTAGTTATATTCTAGTACATAGGAGCAGTATTATAGTAGTTATATTCTTGTACATAGGGGACAGTATTATAGTAGTTATATTCTTGTATATAGGAGCAGTATTATAGTAGTTATATTCTTGTACATAGGAGCAGTATTATAATAGTTATATTCTTGTACATAGGGGGCAGTATTATAGTAGTTATATTCTTGTACATATGGAGCAGTATTATAGTAGTTATATTCTTGTACATAGGAGCAGTATTATAGTAGTTATACTCTTGTACATAGGAGCAGTATTATAGTAGTTATATTCTTGAACATAGGAGCAGTATTATAGTAGTTATATTCTTGTACATAGGGGGCAGTATTATAGTAGTTATATTCTTGTACATATGGAGCAGTATTATAGTAGTTATATTCTTGTACATAGGAGCAAAATTATAGTAGTTATATTCTAGTACATAGGAGCAGTATTATAGTAGTTATATTCTTGTACATAGGGGACAGTATTATAGTAGTTATATTCTTGTATATAGGAGCAGTATTATAGTAGTTATATTCTTGTACATAGGGGGCAGTATTATAGTAGTTATATTCTTGTACATAGGAGCAGTATTATTGTAGTTATATTCTTGTACATAGGAGCAGTATTATAGTAGTTATATTCTTGTACATAGGAGCAGTATTATAGTAGTTATATTCTTGTACATAGGAGCAGTATTATAGTAGTTATACTCTTGTACATAGGAGCAGTATTATAGCAGTTATATTCTTGTACATAGGAGCAGTATTATAGTAGTTATATTCTTGTACATAGGAGCAGTATTATAATAGTTATATTCTTGTACATAGGGGGCAGTATTATAGTAGTTATATTCTTGTACATAGGAGCAATATTATAGTAGTTATATTCTAGTACATAGGAGCAGTATTATAGTAGTTATATTCTTGTACATAGGGGGCAGTATTATAGTAGTTATATTCTTGTACATAGGGGGCAGTATTATAGTAGTAATATTCTTGTACATAGGAGCAGTATTATAGTAGTTATATTCTTGTATATGGGAGCAGTATTATAGTAGTTATATTCTTGCACATAGGAGCAGTATTATAGTAGTTATATTTTTGTACATAGGGGCAGTATTATAGTAGTTATATTCTTGTACATAGGAGCAGTATTATAGTAGTTATATTCTTGCACATAGGAGCAGTATTATAGTAGTGATATTCTTGTATATAGGGAGCAGTATTATAGTAGTTATATTCTTGTACATAGGGGGCAGTATTATAGTAGTTATATTCTTGTACATAGGGGGCAGTATTATAGTAGTAATATTCTTGTACATAGGAGCAGTATTATAGTAGTTATATTCTTGTATATGGGAGCAGTATTATAGTAGTTATATTCTTGCACATAGGAGCAGTATTATAGTAGTTATATTTTTGTACATAGGGGCAGTATTATAGTAGTTATATTCTTGTACATAGGAGCAGTATTATAGTAGTTATATTCTTGCACATAGGGGCAGTATTATAGTAGTTATATTCTTGTACATAGGGAGCAGTATTATAGTAGTTATATTCTTGTACATATGGAGCAGTATTATAGTAGTTATATTCTTGTATATAGGGGCAGTATTATAGTAGTTATATTCTTGTACATAGGGGACAGTATTATAGTAGTTATATTCTTGTATATAGGAGCAGTATTATAGTAGTTATATTCTTGTACATAGGAGCAGTATTATAGTAGTTATACTCTTGTACACAGGAGCAGTATTATAGCAGTTATATTCTTGTACATAGGAGCAGTATTATAGTAGTTATATTCTTGTACATAGGAGCAGTATTATAATAGTTATATTCTTGTACATAGGGGGCAGTATTATAGTAGTTATATTCTTGTACATATGGAGCAGTATTATAGTAGTTATATTCTTGTACATAGGAGCAGTATTATAGTAGTTATACTCTTGTACATAGGAGCAGTATTATAGTAGTTATATTCTTGAACATAGGAGCAGTATTATAGTAGCTATATTCTTGTACATAGGGGGCAGTATTATAGTAGTTATATTCTTGTACATATGGAGCAGTATTATAGTAGTTATATTCTTGTACATAGGAGCAATATTATAGTAGTTATATTCTAGTACATAGGAGCAGTATTATAGTAGTTATATTCTTGTACATAGGGGACAGTATTATAGTAGTTATATTCTTGTACATAGGGGGCAGTATTATAGTAGTTATATTCTTGTACATAGGAGCAGTATTATAGTAGTTATATTCTTGTACATAGGAGCAGTATTATAGTAGTTATATTCTTGTACATAGGAGCAGTATTATAGTAGTTATATTCTTGAACATAGGAGCAGTATTATAGTAGTTATATTCTTGTACATAGGGGGCAGTATTATAGTAGTTATATTCTTGTACATATGGAGCAGTATTATAGTAGTTATATTCTTGTACATAGGAGCAATATTATAGTAGTTATATTCTAGTACATAGGAGCAGTATTATAGTAGTTATATTCTTGTACATAGGGGACAGTATTATAGTAGTTATATTCTTGTATATGGGAGCAGTATTATAGTAGTTATATTCTTGCACATAGGAGCAGTATTATAGTAGTTATATTTTTGTACATAGGGGCAGTATTATAGTAGTTATATTCTTGTACATAGGAGCAGTATTATAGTAGTTATATTCTTGCACATAGGGGCAGTATTATAGTAGTTATATTCTTGTACATAGGGAGCAGTATTATAGTAGTTATATTCTTGTACATATGGAGCAGTATTATAGTAGTTATATTCTTGTATATAGGGGCAGTATTATAGTAGTTATATTCTTGTACATAGGGGACAGTATTATAGTAGTTATATTCTTGTATATAGGAGCAGTATTATAGTAGTTATATTCTTGTACATAGGAGCAGTATTATAGTAGTTATACTCTTGTACATAGGAGCAGTATTATAGCAGTTATATTCTTGTACATAGGAGCAGTATTATAGTAGTTATATTCTTGTACATAGGAGCAGTATTATAATAGTTATATTCTTGTACATAGGGGGCAGTATTATAGTAGTTATATTCTTGTACATATGGAGCAGTATTATAGTAGTTATATTCTTGTACATAGGAGCAGTATTATAGTAGTTATACTCTTGTACATAGGAGCAGTATTATAGTAGTTATATTCTTGAACATAGGAGCAGTATTATAGTAGTTATATTCTTGTACATAGGGGGCAGTATTATAGTAGTTATATTCTTGTACATATGGAGCAGTATTATAGTAGTTATATTCTTGTACATAGGAGCAATATTATAGTAGTTATATTCTAGTACATAGGAGCAGTATTATAGTAGTTATATTCTTGTACATAGGGGACAGTATTATAGTAGTTATATTCTTGTACATAGGGGGCAGTATTATAGTAGTTATATTCTTGTACATAGGAGCAGTATTATAGTAGTTATATTCTTGTACATAGGAGCAGTATTATAGTAGTTATATTCTTGTACATAGGAGCAGTATTATAGTAGTTATATTCTTGTACATAAGAGCAGTATTATAGTAGTTATACTCTTGTACATAGGAGCAGTATTATAGCAGTTATATTCTTGTACATAGGAGCAGTATTATAGTAGTTATATTCTTGTACATAGGAACAGTATTATAATAGTTATATTCTTGTACATAGGGGGCAGTATTATAGTAGTTATATTCTTGTACATAGGAGCAATATTATAATAGTTATATTCTAGTACATAGGAGCAGTATTATAGTAGTTATATTCTTGTACATAGGAGCAGTATTATAGTAGTTATATTTTTGTACATAGGGGCAGTATTGTAGTAGTTATATTCTTGTACATAGGAGCAGTATTATAGTAGTTATATTCTTGCACATAGGAGCAGTATTATAGTAGTGATATTCTTGTATATAGGAGCAGTATTATAGTAGTTATATTCTTGTACATAGGAGCAGTATTATAGTAGTTATATTCTTGTACATAGGAGCAATATTATAGTAGTTATATTCTAGTACATAGGAGCAATATTATAGTAGTTATATTCTAGTACATAGGAGCAGTATTATAATAGTTATATTCTTGTACATAGGGGGCAGTATTATAGTAGTTATATTCTTGTACATAGGAGCAATATTATAGTAGTTATATTCTAGTACATAGGAGCAGTATTATAGTAGTTATATTCTTGTACATAGGGGGCAGTATTATAGTAGTTATATTCTTGTACATAGGGGGCAGTATTATAGTAGTAATATTCTTGTACATAGGAGCAGTATTATAGTAGTTATATTCTTGTATATGGGAGCAGTATTATAGTAGTTATATTCTTGCACATAGGAGCAGTATTATAGTAGTTATATTCTTGTACATAGGAGCAGTATTATAATAGTTATATTCTTGTACATAGGGGGCAGTATTATAGTAGTTATATTCTTGTACATATGGAGCAGTATTATAGTAGTTATATTCTTGTACATAGGAGCAGTATTATAGTAGTTATACTCTTGTACATAGGAGCAGTATTATAGTAGTTATATTCTTGTACATAGGAGCAGTATTATAGTAGTTATACTCTTGTACATAGGAGCAGTATTATAGCAGTTATATTCTTGTACATAGGAGCAGTATTATAGTAGTTATATTCTTGTACATAGGAGCAGTATTATAATAGTTATATTCTTGTACATAGGGGGCAGTATTATAGTAGTTATATTCTTGTACATAGGAGCAATATTATAGTAGTTATATTCTAGTACATAGGAGCAGTATTATAGTAGTTATATTCTTGTACATAGGGGGCAGTATTATAGTAGTTATATTCTTGTACATAGGGGGCAGTATTATAGTAGTAATATTCTTGTACATAGGAGCAGTATTATAGTAGTTATATTCTTCTATATGGGAGCAGTATTATAGTAGTTATATTCTTGCACATAGGAGCAGTATTATAGTAGTTATATTTTTGTACATAGGGGCAGTATTATAGCAGTTATATTCTTGTACATAGGAGCAGTATTATAGTAGTTATATTCTTGTACATAGGAACAGTATTATAATAGTTATATTCTTGTACATAGGGGGCAGTATTATAGTAGTTATATTCTTGTACATAGGAGCAATATTATAATAGTTATATTCTAGTACATAGGAGCAGTATTATAGTAGTTATATTCTTGTACATAGGAGCAGTATTATAGTAGTTATATTTTTGTACATAGGGGCAGTATTGTAGTAGTTATATTCTTGTACATAGGAGCAGTATTATAGTAGTTATATTCTTGCACATAGGAGCAGTATTATAGTAGTGATATTCTTGTATATAGGAGCAGTATTATAGTAGTTATATTCTTGTACATAGGAGCAGTATTATAGTAGTTATATTCTTGTACATAGGAGCAATATTATAGTAGTTATATTCTAGTACATAGGAGCAATATTATAGTAGTTATATTCTAGTACATAGGAGCAGTATTATAATAGTTATATTCTTGTACATAGGGGGCAGTATTATAGTAGTTATATTCTTGTACATAGGAGCAATATTATAGTAGTTATATTCTAGTACATAGGAGCAGTATTATAGTAGTTATATTCTTGTACATAGGGGGCAGTATTATAGTAGTTATATTCTTGTACATAGGGGGCAGTATTATAGTAGTAATATTCTTGTACATAGGAGCAGTATTATAGTAGTTATATTCTTGTATATGGGAGCAGTATTATAGTAGTTATATTCTTGCACATAGGAGCAGTATTATAGTAGTTATATTCTTGTACATAGGAGCAGTATTATAATAGTTATATTCTTGTACATAGGGGGCAGTATTATAGTAGTTATATTCTTGTACATATGGAGCAGTATTATAGTAGTTATATTCTTGTACATAGGAGCAGTATTATAGTAGTTATACTCTTGTACATAGGAGCAGTATTATAGTAGTTATATTCTTGAACATAGGAGCAGTATTATAGTAGTTATATTCTTGTACATAGGGGGTAGTATTATAGTAGTTATATTCTTGTACATATGGAGCAGTATTATAGTAGTTATATTCTTGTACATAGGAGCAATATTATAGTAGTTATATTCTAGTACATTGGAGCAGTATTATAGTAGTTATATTCTTGTACATAGGGGACAGTATTATAGTAGTTATATTCTTGTATATAGGAGCAGTATTATAGTAGTTATATTCTTGTACATAGGGGGCAGTATTATAGTAGTTATATTCTTGTACATAGGAGCAGTATTATAGTAGTTATATTCTTGTACATAGGAGCAGTATTATAGTAGTTATATTCTTGTACAGAGGAGCAGTATTATAGTAGTTATATTCTTGTACATAGGAGCAGTATTATAGTAGTTATACTCTTGTACATAGGAGCAGTATTATAGCAGTTATATTCTTGTACATAGGAGCAGTATTATAGTAGTTATATTCTTGTACATAGGAGCAGTATTATAATAGTTATATTCTTGTACATAGGGGGCAGTATTATAGTAGTTATATTCTTGTACATAGGAGCAATATTATAGTAGTTATATTCTAGTACATAGGAGCAGTATTATAGTAGTTATATTCTTGTACATAGGGGGCAGTATTATAGTAGTTATATTCTTGTACATAGGGGGCAGTATTATAGTAGTAATATTCTTGTACATAGGAGCAGTATTATAGTAGTTATATTCTTCTATATGGGAGCAGTATTATAGTAGTTATATTCTTGCACATAGGAGCAGTATTATAGTAGTTATATTTTTGTACATAGGGGCAGTATTATAGTAGTTATATTCTTGTACATAGGAGCAGTATTATAGTAGTTATATTCTTGCACATAGGAGCAGTATTATAGTAGTGATATTCTTGTATATAGGGAGCAGTATTATAGTAGTTATATTCTTGTACATAGGGGGCAGTATTATAGTAGTTATATTCTTGTACATAGGGGGCAGTATTATAGTAGTAATATTCTTGTACATAGGAGCAGTATTATAGTAGTTATATTCTTGTATATGGGAGCAGTATTATAGTAGTTATATTCTTGCACATAGGAGCAGTATTATAGTAGTTATATTTTTGTACATAGGGGCAGTATTATAGTAGTTATATTCTTGTACATAGGAGCAGTATTATAGTAGTTATATTCTTGCACATAGGAGCAGTATTATAGTAGTTATATTCTTGTACATAGGGAGCAGTATTATAGTAGTTATATTCTTGTACATATGGAGCAGTATTATAGTAGTTATATTCTTGTATATAGGGGGCAGTATTATAGTAGTTATATTATTGTACATAGGGGGCAGTATTATAGTAGTTATATTCTTGTACATAGGGAGCAGTATTATAGTAGTTATATTCTTGTACATATGGAGCAGTATTATAGTAGTTATATTCTTGTATATAGGGGCAGTATTATAGTAGTTATATTCTTGTACATAGGGGACAGTATTATAGTAGTTATATTCTTGTATATAGGAGCAATATTATAGTAGTTATATTCTTGTACATAGGAGCAGTATTATAGTAGTTATACTCTTGTACATAGGAGCAGTATTATAGCAGTTATATTCTTGTACATAGGAGCAGTATTATAGTAGTTATATTCTTGTACATAGGAGCAGTATTATAATAGTTATATTCTTGTACATAGGGGGCAGTATTATAGTAGTTATATTCTTGTACATGTGGAGCAGTATTATAGTAGTTATATTCTTGTACATAGGAGCAGTATTATAGTAGTTATACTCTTGTACATAGGAGCAGTATTATAGTAGTTATATTCTTGAACATAGGAGCAGTATTATAGTAGTTATATTCTTGTACATAGGGGGTAGTATTATAGTAGTTATATTCTTGTACATATGGAGCAGTATTATAGTAGTTATATTCTTGTACATAGGAGCAATGTTATAGTAGTTATATTCTAGTACATAGGAGCAGTATTATAGTAGTTATATTCTTGTACATAGGGGACAGTATTATAGTAGTTATATTCTTGTATATAGGAGCAGTATTATAGTAGTTATATTCTTGTACATAGGGGGCAGTATTATAGTAGTTATATTCTTGTACATAGGAGCAGTATTATAGTAGTTATATTCTTGTACATAGGAGCAGTATTATAGTAGTTATATTCTTGTACATAGGAGCAGTATTATAGTAGTTATATTCTTGTACATAGGAGCAGTATTATAGTAGTTATACTCTTGTACATAGGAGCAGTATTATAGCAGTTATATTCTTGTACATAGGAGCAGTATTATAGTAGTTATATTCTTGTACATAGGAGCAGTATTATAATAGTTATATTCTTGTACATAGGGGGCAGTATTATAGTAGTTATATTCTAGTACATAGGAGCAGTATTATAGTAGTTATATTCTTGTACATAGGGGGCAGTATTATAGTAGTTATATTCTTGTACATAGGGGGCAGTATTATAGTAGTAATATTCTTGTACATAGGAGCAGTATTATAGTAGTTATATTCTTGTATATGGGAGCAGTATTATAGTAGTTATATTCTTGCACATAGGAGCAGTATTATAGTAGTTATATTTTTGTACATAGGGGCAGTATTATAGTAGTTATATTCTTGTACATAGGAGCAGTATTATAGTAGTTATATTCTTGCACATAGGAGCAGTATTATAGTAGTGATATTCTTGTATATAGGGAGCAGTATTATAGTAGTTATATTCTTGTACATAGGGGGCAGTATTATAGTAGTTATATTCTTGTACATAGGGGGCAGTATTATAGTAGTAATATTCTTGTACATAGGAGCAGTATTATAGTAGTTATATTCTTGTATATGGGAGCAGTATTATAGTAGTTATATTCTTGCACATAGGAGCAGTATTATAGTAGTTATATTTTTGTACATAGGGGCAGTATTATAGTAGTTATATTCTTGTACATAGGAGCAGTATTATAGTAGTTATATTCTTGCACATAGGAGCAGTATTATAGTAGTTATATTCTTGTATATAGGGGGCAGTATTATAGTAGTTATATTATTGTACATAGGGGGCAGTATTATAGTAGTTATATTCTTGTACATAGGGAGCAGTATTATAGTAGTTATATTCTTGTACATATGGAGCAGTATTATAGTAGTTATATTCTTGTATATAGGGGCAGTATTATAGTAGTTATATTCTTGTACATAGGGGACAGTATTATAGTAGTTATATTCTTGTATATAGGAGCAATATTATAGTAGTTATATTCTTGTACATAGGAGCAGTATTATAGTAGTTATACTCTTGTACATAGGAGCAGTATTATAGCAGTTATATTCTTGTACATAGGAGCAGTATTATAGTAGTTATATTCTTGTACATAGGAGCAGTATTATAATAGTTATATTCTTGTACATAGGGGGCAGTATTATAGTAGTTATATTCTTGTACATGTGGAGCAGTATTATAGTAGTTATATTCTTGTACATAGGAGCAGTATTATAGTAGTTATACTCTTGTACCTAGGAGCAGTATTATAGTAGTTATATTCTTGAACATAGGAGCAGTATTATAGTAGTTATATTCTTGTACATAGGGGGTAGTATTATAGTAGTTATATTCTTGTACATATGGAGCAGTATTATAGTAGTTATATTCTTGTACATAGGAGCAATATTATAGTAGTTATATTCTAGTACATAGGAGCAGTATTATAGTAGTTATATTCTTGTACATAGGGGACAGTATTATAGTAGTTATATTCTTGTATATAGGAGCAGTATTATAGTAGTTATATTCTTGTACATAGGGGGCAGTATTATAGTAGTTATATTCTTGTACATAGGAGCAGTATTATAGTAGTTATATTCTTGTACATAGGAGCAGTATTATAGTAGTTATATTCTTGTACATAGGAGCAGTATTATAGTAGTTATATTCTTGTACATAGGAGCAGTATTATAGTAGTTATACTCTTGTACATAGGAGCAGTATTATAGCAGTTATATTCTTGTACATAGGAGCAGTATTATAGTAGTTATATTCTTGTACATAGGAGCAGTATTATAATAGTTATATTCTTGTACATAGGGGGCAGTATTATAGTAGTTATATTCTAGTACATAAGAGCAGTATTATAGTAGTTATATTCTTGTACATAGGGGGCAGTATTATAGTAGTTATATTCTTGTACATAGGGGGCAGTATTATAGTAGTAATATTCTTGTACATAGGAGCAGTATTATAGTAGTTATATTCTTGTATATGGGAGCAGTATTATAGTAGTTATATTCTTGCACATAGGAGCAGTATTATAGTAGTTATATTTTTGTACATAGGGGCAGTATTATAGTAGTTCTATTCTTGTACATAGGAGCAGTATTATAGTAGTTATATTCTTGCACATAGGAGCAGTATTATAGTAGTGATATTCTTGTATATAGGGAGCAGTATTATAGTAGTTATATTCTTGTACATAGGGGGCAGTATTATAGTAGTTATATTCTTGTACATAGGGGGCAGTATTATAGTAGTAATATTCTTGTACATAGGAGCAGTATTATAGTAGTTATATTCTTGTATATGGGAGCAGTATTATAGTAGTTATATTCTTGCACATAGGAGCAGTATTATAGTAGTTATATTTTTGTACATAGGGGCAGTATTATAGTAGTTATATTCTTGTACATAGGAGCAGTATTATAGTAGTTATATTCTTGCACATAGGAGCAGTATTATAGTAGTTATATTCTTGTACATAGGGAGCAGTATTATAGTAGTTATATTCTTGTACATATGGAGCAGTATTATAGTAGTTATATTCTTGTATATAGGGGCAGTATTATAGTAGTTATATTCTTGTACATAGGGGACAGTATTATAGTAGTTATATTCTTGTATATAGGAGCAGTATTATAGTAGTTATATTCTTGTCCATAGGATCAGTATAATAGTAGTTATACTCTTGTACATAGGAGCAGTATTATAGCAGTTATATTCTTGTACATAGGAGCAGTATTATAGTAGTTATATTCTTGTACATAGGAGCAGTATTATAATAGTTATATTCTTGTACATAGGGGGCAGTATTATAGTAGTTATATTCTTGTACATATAGAGCAGTATTATAGTAGTTATATTCTTGTACATAGGAGCAGTATTATAGTAGTTATACTCTTGTACATAGGAGCAGTATTATAGTAGTTATATTCTTGAACATAGGAGCAGTATTATAGTAGTTATATTCTTGTACATAGGGGGCAGTATTATAGTAGTTATATTCTTGTACATATGGAGCAGTATTATAGTAGTTATATTCTTGTACATAGGAGCAATATTATAGTAGTTATATTCTAGTACATAGGAGCAGTATTATAGTAGTTATATTCTTCTACATAGGGGACAGTATTATAGTAGTTATATTCTTGTATATAGGAGCAGTATTATAGTAGTTATATTCTTGTACATAGGAGCAGTATTATAATAGTTATATTCTTGTACATAGGGGGCAGTATTATAGTAGTTATATTCTTGTACATACGGAGCAGTATTATAGTAGTTATATTCTTGTACATAGGAGCAGTATTATAGTAGTTATACTCTTGTACATAGGAGCAGTATTATAGTAGTTATATTCTTGAACATAGGAGCAGTATTATAGTAGTTATATTCTTGTACATAGGGGGCAGTATTATAGTAGTTATATTCTTGTACATATGGAGCAGTATTATAGTAGTTATATTCTTGTACATAGGAGCAATATTATAGTAGTTATATTCTAGTACATAGGAGCAGTATTATAGTAGTTATATTCTTGTACATAGGGGACAGTATTATAGTAGTTATATTCTTGTATATAGGAGCAGTATTATAGTAGTTATATTCTTGTACATAGGGGGCAGTATTATAGTAGTTATATTCTTGTACATAGGAGCAGTATTATAGTAGTTATATTCTTGTACATAGGAGCAGTATTATAGTAGTTATATTCTTGTACATAGGAGCAGTATTATAGTAGTTATATTCTTGTACATAGGAGCAGTATTATAGTAGTTATACTCTTGTACATAGGAGCAGTATTATAGCAGTTATATTCTTGTACATAGGAGCAGTATTATAGTAGTTATATTCTTGTACATAGGAGCAGCATTATAATAGTTATATTCTTGTACATAGGGGGCAGTATTATAGTAGTTATATTCTTGTACATAGGAGCAATATTATAGTAGTTATATTCTAGTACATAGGAGCAGTATTATAGTAGTTATATTCTTGTACATAGGGGGCAGTATTATAGTAGTTATATTCTTGTACATAGGGGGCAGTATTATAGTAGTAATATTCTTGTACATAGGAGCAGTATTATAGTAGTTATATTCTTGTATATGGGAGCAGTATTATAGTAGTTATATTCTTGCACATAGGAGCAGTATTATAGTAGTTATATTTTTGTACATAGGGGCAGTATTATAGTAGTTATATTCTTGTACATAGGAGCAGTATTATAGTAGTTATATTCTTGCACATAGGAGCAGTATTATAGTAGTGATATTCTTGTATATAGGGAGCAGTATTATAGTAGTTATATTCTTGTACATAGGGGGCAGTATTATAGTAGTTATATTCTTGTACATAGGGGGCAGTATTATAGTAGTAATATTCTTGTACATAGGAGCAGTATTATAGTAGTTATATTCTTGTATATGGGAACAGTATTATAGTAGTTATATTCTTGCACATAGGAGCAGTATTATAGTAGTTATATTTTTGTACATAGGGGCAGTATTATAGTAGTTATATTCTTGTACATAGGAGCAGTATTATAGTAGTTATATTCTTGCACATAGGGGCAGTATTATAGTAGTTATATTCTTGTACATAGGGAGCAGTATTATAGTAGTTATATTCTTGTACATATGGAGTAGTATTATAGTAGTTATATTCTTGTATATAGGGGCAGTATTATAGTAGTTATATTCTTGTACATAGGGGACAGTATTATAGTAGTTATATCCTTGTATATAGGAGCAGTATTATAGTAGTTATATTCTTGTACATAGGAGCAGTATTATAGTAGTTATACTCTTGTACATAGGAGCAGTATTATAGCAGTTATATTCTTGTACATAGGAGCAGTATTATAGTAGTTATATTCTTGTACATAGGAGCAGTATTATAATAGTTATATTCTTGTACATAGGGGGCAGTATTATAGTAGTTATATTCTTGTACATATGGAGCAGTATTATAGTAGTTATATTCTTGTACATAGGAGCAGTATTATAGTAGTTATACTCTTGTACATAGGAGCAGTATTATAGTAGTTATATTCTTGAACATAGGAGCAGTATTATAGTAGTTATATTCTTGTACATAGGGGGCAGTATTATAGTAGTTATATTCTTGTACATATGGAGCAGTATTATAGTTGTTATATTCTTGTACATAGGAGCAATATTATAGTAGTTATATTCTAGTACATAGGAGCAGTATTATAGTAGTTATATTCTTGTACATAGGGGACAGTATTATAGTAGTTATATTCTTGTACATAGGGGGCAGTATTATAGTAGTTATATTCTTGTACATAGGAGCAGTATTATAGTAGTTATATTCTTGTACATAGGAGCAGTATTATAGTAGTTATATTCTTGTACATAGGAGCAGTATTATAGTAGTTATATTCTTGTACATAAGAGCAGTATTATAGTAGTTATACTCTTGTACATAGGAGCAGTATTATAGCAGTTATATTCTTGTACATAGGAGCAGTATTATAGTAGTTATATTCTTGTACATAGGAACAGTATTATAATAGTTATATTCTTGTACATAGGGGGCAGTATTATAGTAGTTATATTCTTGTACATAGGAGCAATATTATAATAGTTATATTCTAGTACATAGGAGCAGTATTATAGTAGTTATATTCTTGTACATAGGAGCAGTATTATAGTAGTTATATTTTTGTACATAGGGGCAGTATTGTAGTAGTTATATTCTTGTACATAGGAGCAGTATTATAGTAGTTATATTCTTGCACATAGGAGCAGTATTATAGTAGTGATATTCTTGTATATAGGAGCAGTATTATAGTAGTTATATTCTTGTACATAGGAGCAGTATTATAGTAGTTATATTCTTGTACATAGGAGCAATATTATAGTAGTTATATTCTAGTACATAGGAGCAGTATTATAATAGTTATATTCTTGTACATAGGGGGCAGTATTATAGTAGTTATATTCTTGTACATAGGAGCAATATTATAGTAGTTATATTCTAGTACATAGGAGCAGTATTATAGTAGTTATATTCTTGTACATAGGGGGCAGTATTATAGTAGTTATATTCTTGTACATAGGGGGCAGTATTATAGTAGTAATATTCTTGTACATAGGAGCAGTATTATAGTAGTTATATTCTTGTATATGGGAGCAGTATTATAGTAGTTATATTCTTGCACATAGGAGCAGTATTATAGTAGTTATATTTTTGTACATAGGGGCAGTATTATAGTAGTTATATTCTTGTACATAGGAGCAGTATTATAGTAGTTATATTCTTGCACATAGGAGCAGTATTATAGTAGTGATATTCTTGTATATAGGGAGCAGTATTATAGTAGTTATATTCTTGTACATAGGGGGCAGTATTATAGTAGTTATATTCTTGTACATAGGGGGCAGTATTATAGTAGTAATATTCTTGTACATAGGAGCAGTATTATAGTAGTTATATTCTTGTATATGGGAGCAGTATTATAGTAGTTATATTCTTGCACATAGGAGCAGTATTATAGTAGTTATATTTTTGTACATAGGGGCAGTATTATAGTAGTTATATTCTTGTACATAGGAGCAGTATTATAGTAGTTATATTCTTGCACATAGGAGCAGTATTATAGTAGTTATATTCTTGTACATAGGGAGCAGTATTATAGTAGTTATATTCTTGTACATATGGAGCAGTATTATAGTAGTTATATTCTTGTATATAGGGGGCAGTATTATAGTAGTTATATTATTGTACATAGGGGGCAGTATTATAGTAGTTATATTCTTGTACATAGGGAGCAGTATTATAGTAGTTATATTCTTGTACATATGGAGCAGTATTATAGTAGTTATATTCTTGTATATAGGGGCAGTATTATAGTAGTTATATTCTTGTACATAGGGGACAGTATTATAGTAGTAATATTCTTGTATATAGGAGCAGTATTATAGTAGTTATATTCTTGTACATAGGAGCAGTATTATAGTAGTTATACTCTTGTACATAGGAGCAGTATTATAGCAGTTATATTCTTGTACATAGGAGCAGTATTATAGTAGTTATATTCTTGTACATAGGAGCAGTATTATAATAGTTATATTCTTGTACATAGGGGGCAGTATTATAGTAGTTATATTCTTGTACATATGGAGCAGTATTATAGTAGTCATATTCTTGTACATAGGAGCAGTATTATAGTAGTTATACTCTTGTACATAGGAGCAGTATTATAGTAGTTATATTCTTGAACATAGGAGCAGTATTATAGTAGTTATATTCTTGTACATAGGGGGTAGTATTATAGTAGTTATATTCTTGTACATATGGAGCAGTATTATAGTAGTTATATTCTTGTACATAGGAGCAATATTATAGTAGTTATATTCTAGTACATAGGAGCAGTATTATAGTAGTTATATTCTTGTACATAGGGGACAGTATTATAGTAGTTATATTCTTGTATATAGGAGCAGTATTATAGTAGTTATATTCTTGTACATAGGGGGCAGTATTATAGTAGTTATATTCTTGTACATAGGAGCAGTATTATAGTAGTTATATTCTTGTACATAGGAGCAGTATTATAGTAGTTATATTCTTGTACATAGGAGCAGTATTATAGTAGTTATACTCTTGTACATAGGAGCAGTATTATAGCAGTTATATTCTTGTACATAGGAGCAGTATTATAGTAGTTATATTCTTGTACATAGGAGCAGTATTATAATAGTTATATTCTTGTACATAGGGGGCAGTATTATAGTAGTTATATTCTAGTACATAGGAGCAGTATTATAGTAGTTATATTCTTGTACATAGGGGGCAGTATTATAGTAGTTATATTCTTGTACATAGGGGGCAGTATTATAGTAGTAATATTCTTGTACATAGGAGCAGTATTATAGTAGTTATATTCTTGTATATGGGAGCAGTATTATAGTAGTTGTATTCTTGCACATAGGAGCAGTATTATAGTAGTTATATTTTTGTACATAGGAGCAGTATTATAGTAGTTATATTCTTGTACATAGGAGCAGTATTATAGTAGTTATATTCTTGCACATAGGAGCAGTATTATAGTAGTGATATTCTTGTATATAGGGAGCAGTATTATAGTAGTTATATTCTTGTACATAGGGGGCTGTATTATAGTAGTTATATTCTTGTACATAGGGGGCAGTATTATAGTAGTAATATTCTTGTACATAGGAGCAGTATTATAGTATTTATATTCTTGTATATGGGAGCAGTATTATAGTAGTTATATTCTTGCACATAGGAGCAGTATTATAGTAGTTATATTTTTGTACATAGGGGCAGTATTATAGTAGTTATATTGTTGTACATAGGAGCAGTATTATAGTAGTTATATTCTTGCACATAGGAGCAGTATTATAGTAGTTATATTCTTGTACATAGGGAGCAGTATTATAGTAGTTATATTCTTGTACATATGGAGCAGTATTATAGTAGTTATATTCTTGTATATAGGGGCAGTATTATAGTAGTTATATTCTTGTACATAGGGGACAGTATTATAGTAGTTATATTCTTGTATATAGGAGCAGTATTATAGTAGTTATATTCTTGTACATAGGAGCAGTATTATAGTAGTTATACTCTTGTACATAGGAGCAGTATTATAGCAGTTATATTCTTGTACATAGGAGCAGTATTATAGTAGTTATATTCTTGTAC
This sequence comes from Phyllobates terribilis, assembly GCF_046119375.1. Classification (NCBI taxonomy): domain Eukaryota; kingdom Metazoa; phylum Chordata; class Amphibia; order Anura; family Dendrobatidae; genus Phyllobates; species Phyllobates terribilis. Next base: position 684,765,140 of record NW_027362763.1, read on the forward strand.
ATAGGAGCAGTATTATAATAGTTATATTCTTGTACATAGGGGGCAGTATTATAGTAGTTATATTCTTGTACATATGGAGCAGTATTATAGTAGTTATATTCTTGTACATAGGAGCAGTATTATAGTAGTTATACTCTTGTACATAGGAGCAGTATTATAGTAGTTATATTCTTGAACATAGGAGCAGTATTATAGTAGTTATATTCTTGTACATAGGGGCAGTATTATAGTAGTTATATTCTTGTACATATGGAGCAGTATTATAGTAGTTATATTCTTGTACATAGGAGCAATATTATAGTAGTTATATTCTAGTACATAGGAGCAGTATTATAGTAGTTATATTCTTGTACATAGGGGACAGTATTATAGTAGTTATATTCTTGTATATAGGAGCAGTATTATAGTAGTTATATTCTTGTACATAGGAGCAGTATTATAATAGTTATATTCTTGTACATAGGGGGCAGTATTATAGTAGTTATATTCTTGTACATATGGAACAGTATTATAGTAGTTATATTCTTGTACATAGGAGCAGTATTATAGTAGTTATACTCTTGTACATAGGAGCAGTATTATAGTAGTTATATTCTTGAACATAGGGGCAGTATTATAGTAGTTATATTCTTGTACATAGGGGGCAGTATTATAGTAGTTATATTCTTGTACATATGGAGCAGTATTATAGTAGTTATATTCTTGTACATAGGAGCAATATTATAGTAGTTATATTCTAGTACATAGGAGCAGTATTATAGTAGTTATATTCTTGTACATAGGGGACAGTATTATAGTAGTTATATTCTTGTATATAGGAGCAGTATTATAGTAGTTATATTCTTGTACATAGGGGGCAGTATTATAGTAGTTATATTCTTGTACATAGGAGCAGTATTATAGTAGTTATATTCTTGTACATAGGAGCAGTATTATAGTAGTTATATTCTTGTACATAGGAGCAGTATTATAGTAGTTATATTCTTGTACATAGGAGCAGTATTATAGTAGTTATACTCTTGTACATAGGAGTAGTATTATAGCAGTTATATTCTTGTACATAGGAGCAGTATTATAGTAGTTATATTCTTGTACATAGGAGCAGTATTATAATAGTTATATTCTTGTACATAGGGGGCAGTATTATAGTAGTTATATTCTTGTACATAGGAGCAATATTATAGTAGTTATATTCTAGTACATAGGAGCAGTATTATAGTAGTTATATTCTTGTACATAGGGGGCAGTATTATAGTAGTTATATTCTTGTACATAGGGGGCAGTATTATAGTAGTAATATTCTTGTACATAGGAGCAGTATTATAGTAGTTATATTCTTGTATATGGGAGCAGTATTATAGTAGTTATATTCTTGCACATAGGAGCAGTATTATAGTAGTTATATTTTTGTACATAGGGGCAGTATTATAGTAGTTATATTCTTGTACATAGGAGCAGTATTATAGTAGTTATATTCTTGCACATAGGGGCAGTATTATAGTAGTTATATTCTTGTACATAGGGAGCAGTATTATAGTAGTTATATTCTTGTACATATGGAGCAGTATTATAGTAGTTATATTCTTGTATATAGGGGCAGTATTATAGTAGTTATACTCTTGTACATAGGAGCAGTATTATAGTAGTTATATTCTTGAACATAGGAGCAGTATTATAGTAGTTATATTCTTGTACATAGGGGGCAGTATTATAGTAGTTATATTCTTGTACATATGGAGCAGTATTATAGTAGTTATATTCTTGTACATAGGAGCAATATTATAGTAGTTATATTCTAGTACATAAGAGCAGTATTATAGTAGTTATATTCTTGTACATAGGGGACAGTATTATAGTAGTTATATTCTTGTACATAGGAGCAGTATTATAGCAGTTATATTCTTGTACATAGGAGCAGTATTATAGTAGTTATATTCTTGTACATAGGAACAGTATTATAATAGTTATATTCTTGTACATAGGGGGCAGTATTATAGTAGTTATATTCTTGTACATAGGAGCAATATTATAATAGTTATATTCTAGTACATAGGAGCAGTATTATAGTAGTTATATTCTTGTACATAGGAGCAGTATTATAGTAGTTATATTTTTGTACATAGGGGCAGTATTGTAGTAGTTATATTCTTGTACATAGGAGCAGTATTATAGTAGTTATATTCTTGCACATAGGAGCAGTATTATAGTAGTGATATTCTTGTATATAGGAGCAGTATTATAGTAGTTATATTCTTGTACATAGGAGCAGTATTATAGTAGTTATATTCTTGTACATAGGAGCAATATTATAGTAGTTATATTCTAGTACATAGGAGCAGTATTATAATAGTTATATTCTTGTACATAGGGGGCAGTATTATAGTAGTTATATTCTTGTACATAGGAGCAATATTATAGTAGTTATATTCTAGTACATAGGAGCAGTATTATAGTAGTTATATTCTTGTACATAGGGGGCAGTATTATAGTAGTTATATTCTTGTACATAGGGGGCAGTATTATAGTAGTAATATTCTTGTACATAGGAGCAGTATTATAGTAGTTATATTCTTGTATATGGGAGCAGTATTATAGTAGTTATATTCTTGCACATAGGAGCAGTATTATAGTAGTTATATTTTTGTACATAGGGGCAGTATTATAGTAGTTATATTCTTGTACATAGGAGCAGTATTATAGTAGTTATATTCTTGCACATAGGAGCAGTATTATAGTAGTGATATTCTTGTATATAGGGAGCAGTATTATAGTAGTTATATTCTTGTACATAGGGGGCAGTATTATAGTAGTTATATTCTTGTACATAGGGGGCAGTATTATAGTAGTAATATTCTTGTACATAGGAGCAGTATTATAGTAGTTATATTCTTGTATATGGGAGCAGTATTATAGTAGTTATATTCTTGCACATAGGAGCAGTATTATAGTAGTTATATTTTTGTACATAGGGGCAGTATTATAGTAGTTATATTCTTGTACATAGGAGCAGTATTATAGTAGTTATATTCTTGCACATAGGAGCAGTATTATAGTAGTTATATTCTTGTACATAGGGAGCAGTATTATAGTAGTTATATTCTTGTACATATGGAGCAGTATTATAGTAGTTATATTCTTGTATATAGGGGGCAGTATTATAGTAGTTATATTATTGTACATAGGGGGCAGTATTATAGTAGTTATATTCTTGTACATAGGGAGCAGTATTATAGTAGTTATATTCTTGTACATATGGAGCAGTATTATAGTAGTTATATTCTTGTATATAGGGGCAGTATTATAGTAGTTATATTCTTGTACATAGGGGACAGTATTATAGTAGTAATATTCTTGTATATAGGAGCAGTATTATAGTAGTTATATTCTTGTACATAGGAGCAGTATTATAGTAGTTATACTCTTGTACATAGGAGCAGTATTATAGCAGTTATATTCTTGTACATAGGAGCAGTATTATAGTAGTTATATTCTTGTACATAGGAGCAGTATTATAATAGTTATATTCTTGTACATAGGGGGCAGTATTATAGTAGTTATATTCTTGTACATATGGAGCAGTATTATAGTAGTCATATTCTTGTACATAGGAGCAGTATTATAGTAGTTATACTCTTGTACATAGGAGCAGTATTATAGTAGTTATATTCTTGAACATAGGAGCAGTATTATAGTAGTTATATTCTTGTACATAGGGGGTAGTATTATAGTAGTTATATTCTTGTACATATGGAGCAGTATTATAGTAGTTATATTCTTGTACATAGGAGCAATATTATAGTAGTTATATTCTAGTACATAGGAGCAGTATTATAGTAGTTATATTCTTGTACATAGGGGACAGTATTATAGTAGTTATATTCTTGTATATAGGAGCAGTATTATAGTAGTTATATTCTTGTACATAGGGGGCAGTATTATAGTAGTTATATTCTTGTACATAGGAGCAGTATTATAGTAGTTATATTCTTGTACATAGGAGCAGTATTATAGTAGTTATATTCTTGTACATAGGAGCAGTATTATAGTAGTTATACTCTTGTACATAGGAGCAGTATTATAGCAGTTATATTCTTGTACATAGGAGCAGTATTATAGTAGTTATATTCTTGTACATAGGAGCAGTATTATAATAGTTATATTCTTGTACATAGGGGGCAGTATTATAGTAGTTATATTCTAGTACATAGGAGCAGTATTATAGTAGTTATATTCTTGTACATAGGGGGCAGTATTATAGTAGTTATATTCTTGTACATAGGGGGCAGTATTATAGTAGTAATATTCTTGTACATAGGAGCAGTATTATAGTAGTTATATTCTTGTATATGGGAGCAGTATTATAGTAGTTGTATTCTTGCACATAGGAGCAGTATTATAGTAGTTATATTTTTGTACATAGGAGCAGTATTATAGTAGTTATATTCTTGTACATAGGAGCAGTATTATAGTAGTTATATTCTTGCACATAGGAGCAGTATTATAGTAGTGATATTCTTGTATATAGGGAGCAGTATTATAGTAGTTATATTCTTGTACATAGGGGGCTGTATTATAGTAGTTATATTCTTGTACATAGGGGGCAGTATTATAGTAGTAATATTCTTGTACATAGGAGCAGTATTATAGTATTTATATTCTTGTATATGGGAGCAGTATTATAGTAGTTATATTCTTGCACATAGGAGCAGTATTATAGTAGTTATATTTTTGTACATAGGGGCAGTATTATAGTAGTTATATTGTTGTACATAGGAGCAGTATTATAGTAGTTATATTCTTGCACATAGGAGCAGTATTATAGTAGTTATATTCTTGTACATAGGGAGCAGTATTATAGTAGTTATATTCTTGTACATATGGAGCAGTATTATAGTAGTTATATTCTTGTATATAGGGGCAGTATTATAGTAGTTATATTCTTGTACATAGGGGACAGTATTATAGTAGTTATATTCTTGTATATAGGAGCAGTATTATAGTAGTTATATTCTTGTACATAGGAGCAGTATTATAGTAGTTATACTCTTGTACATAGGAGCAGTATTATAGCAGTTATATTCTTGTACATAGGAGCAGTATTATAGTAGTTATATTCTTGTACATAGGAGCAGTATTATAATAGTTATATTCTTGTACATAGGGGGCAGTATTATAGTAGTTATATTCTTGTACATATGGAGCAGTATTATAGTAGTTATATTCTTGTACATAGGAGCAGTATTATAGTAGTTATACTCTTGTACATAGGAGCAGTATTATAGTAGTTATATTCTTGAACATAGGAGCAGTATTATAGTAGTTATATTCTTGTACATAGGGGCAGTATTATAGTAGTTATATTCTTGTACATATGGAGCAGTATTATAGTAGTTATATTCTTGTACATAGGAGCAATATTATAGTAGTTATATTCTAGTACATAGGAGCAGTATTATAGTAGTTATATTCTTGTACATAGGGGACAGTATTATAGTAGTTATATTCTTGTATATAGGAGCAGTATTATAGTAGTTATATTCTTGTACATAGGAGCAGTATTATAATAGTTATATTCTTGTACATAGGGGGCAGTATTATAGTAGTTATATTCTTGTACATATGGAACAGTATTATAGTAGTTATATTCTTGTACATAGGAGCAGTATTATAGTAGTTATACTCTTGTACATAGGAGCAGTATTATAGTAGTTATATTCTTGAACATAGGGGCAGTATTATAGTAGTTATATTCTTGTACATAGGGGGCAGTATTATAGTAGTTATATTCTTGTACATATGGAGCAGTATTATAGTAGTTATATTCTTGTACATAGGAGCAATATTATAGTAGTTATATTCTAGTACATAGGAGCAGTATTATAGTAGTTATATTCTTGTACATAGGGGACAGTATTATAGTAGTTATATTCTTGTATATAGGAGCAGTATTATAGTAGTTATATTCTTGTACATAGGGGGCAGTATTATAGTAGTTATATTCTTGTACATAGGAGCAGTATTATAGTAGTTATATTCTTGTACATAGGAGCAGTATTATAGTAGTTATATTCTTGTACATAGGAGCAGTATTATAGTAGTTATATTCTTGTACATAGGAGCAGTATTATAGTAGTTATACTCTTGTACATAGGAGTAGTATTATAGCAGTTATATTCTTGTACATAGGAGCAGTATTATAGTAGTTATATTCTTGTACATAGGAGCAGTATTATAATAGTTATATTCTTGTACATAGGGGGCAGTATTATAGTAGTTATATTCTTGTACATAGGAGCAATATTATAGTAGTTATATTCTAGTACATAGGAGCAGTATTATAGTAGTTATATTCTTGTACATAGGGGGCAGTATTATAGTAGTTATATTCTTGTACATAGGGGGCAGTATTATAGTAGTAATATTCTTGTACATAGGAGCAGTATTATAGTAGTTATATTCTTGTATATGGGAGCAGTATTATAGTAGTTATATTCTTGCACATAGGAGCAGTATTATAGTAGTTATATTTTTGTACATAGGGGCAGTATTATAGTAGTTATATTCTTGTACATAGGAGCAGTATTATAGTAGTTATATTCTTGCACATAGGGGCAGTATTATAGTAGTTATATTCTTGTACATAGGGAGCAGTATTATAGTAGTTATATTCTTGTACATATGGAGCAGTATTATAGTAGTTATATTCTTGTATATAGGGGCAGTATTATAGTAGTTATACTCTTGTACATAGGAGCAGTATTATAGTAGTTATATTCTTGAACATAGGAGCAGTATTATAGTAGTTATATTCTTGTACATAGGGGGCAGTATTATAGTAGTTATATTCTTGTACATATGGAGCAGTATTATAGTAGTTATATTCTTGTACATAGGAGCAATATTATAGTAGTTATATTCTAGTACATAGGAGCAGTATTATAGTAGTTATATTCTTGTACATAGGGGACAGTATTATAGTAGTTATATTCTTGTACATAGGGGGCAGTATTATAGTAGTTATATTCTTGTACATAGGAGCAGTATTATAGTAGTTATATTCTTGTACATAGGAGCAGTATTATAGTAGTTATATTCTTGTACATAGGAGCAGTATTATAGTAGTTATATTCTTGTACATAAGAGCAGTATTATAGTAGTTATACTCTTGTACATAGGAGCAGTATTATAGCAGTTATATTCTTGTACATAGGAGCAGTATTATAGTAGTTATATTCTTGTACATAGGAGCAGTATTATAGTAGTTATATTCTTGTACATAGGGGGCAGTATTATAGTAGTTATATTCTTGTACATAGAGGGCAGTATTATAGTAGTTATATTCTTGTACATAGGGGCAGTATTATAGTAGTTATATCCTTGTACATAGGGAGCAGTATTATAGTAGTTATATTCTTGTACATAGGGGCAGTATTATAGTAGTTATATTCTTGTACATAGGGAACAGTATTATAGTAGTTATATTCTTGTACATAGGGAGCAGTATTATAGTAGTTATATTCTTGTACATAGGGGCAGTATTATAGTAGTTATATTCTTGTACATAGGGAGCAGTATTATAGTAGTTATATTCTTGTACATAGGGGCAGTATTATAGTAGTTATATTCTTGTACATAGGGAGCAGTATTATAGTAGTTATATTCTTGTACATAGGGAGCAGTATTATAGTAGTTATATTCTTGTACATAGGGGCAGTATTATAGTAGTTATATTCTTGTTTATAGGGGCAGTATTATAGTAGTTATATTCTTGTATATAGGAGCAGTATTATAGTAGTTATATTCTGGTACATAGGGGGCAGTATTATAGTAGTTATATTCTTGTATATATGAGCAGTATTATAGTAGTTATATTCTTGTACATAGGGGACAGTATTATAGCAGTTATATTCTTGTACATAGGATGCAGTATTATAGTAGTTATATTCTGGTACATAGGGGCAGTATTATAGTAGTTATATTCTTGTACATAGGGGACAGTATTATAGCAGTTATATTCTTGTACATAGGATGCAGTATTATAGTAGTTATATTCTGGTACATAGGGGCAGTATTATAGTAGTTATATTCTTGTACATAGGGGACAGTATTATAGCAGTTATATTCTTGTACATAGGATGCAGTTTTATAGTAGTTATATTCTGGTACATAGGAGCAGTATTATAGTAGTTATATTCTGGTACATAGGGGCAGTATTATAGTAGTTATATTCTTGTACATAGGGGCAGTATTATAGCAGTTATATTCTTGTACATAGGATGCAGTTTTATAGTAGTTATATTCTGGTACATAGGAGCAGTATTATAGTAGTTATATTCTGGTACATAGGGGCAGTATTATAGTAGTTATATTCTTGTACATAGGGGCAGTATTATAGTAGTTATATTCTTGTACATAGGGGACAGTATTATATCAGTTATATTCTTGTACATAGGATGCAGTATTATAGTAGTTATATTCTGGTACATAGGGGCAGTATTATAGTAGTTATATTCTTGTACATAGGGGGCAGTATTATAGCAGTTATATTCTTGTACATAGGATGCAGTATTATAGTAGTTATATTCTGGTACATAGGGGCAGTATTATAGTAGTTATATTCTTGTACATAGGATGCAGTTTTATAGTAGTTATATTCTGGTACATAGGGGCAGTATTATAGTAGTTATATTCTTGTACATAGGAGCAGTATTATAGTAGTTATATTCTTGTACATAGGGAGCAGTATTATAGTCGTTATATTCTTGTAGATAGGAGGCAGTATTATAGTAGTTATATTCTTGTACATAGGGGCAGTATTATAGTAGTTACATTCTTGTACATAGGAGCAGTATTATAGTAGTTATATTCTTGTACATAGGAGCAGTATTATAGTAATTATATTCTTGTACGTAGCAGTATTATAGTAGTTATATTCTTGTACATAGGATGCAGTTTTATAGTAGTTATATTCTGGTACATAGGGGCAGTATTATAATTCTTGCTAACACTGTAATGCCTCATGTTCAGAGAAGGGAATCGTCTCTCATTCATGTTTCTGTGCATTAATAAACCAGCTGTTTGCCTCTATCTCTGCAATGTCAGGGAAAGCACAAGTGTCTTCTTCCAGGGAATGTCTCTTGACTGAATAATACCATATGATTTGGAAAATAGAATTACTCTGCATATCTATAAAGAACGCGAAAGGCTTTAATTGCTGCAAAGATTAAAAACTGCTTGAAATATCTGATATTTATTCATCCTATAAGACATCAGATTCAGCCATACAATCTATAGAAATAACTGTAACCTTTCTGCAGATCTTAGGGTATTACAGTTGTGATAATAACCCGGGTGGATGAAGTAAGCCCAGGGAAACCCGTGACTTGCCACAAATGTGTTTTCCCTCATAATAACCACCTGTCTCAGTGATTTTCTCCTTCAACTACTATATCCTGTTTTTTTCTCCACCTTTTTAGCTTTTAAGGTGCTATATTATATATGACCAGCAGGTGGCGACTTTTACAATAAATACTGTAGCTATCAGAGTATTAGTATGTAACACTTTTAGCCATTATACATGTGAATGTATCAGACACTAATGCTAGAAAAAATATATTAATGTATTATATTAATATTTTATATTGGAAGCTCAAACTCACTGCCACTATCCCGAAACCACAATGACACAGTTTTGTATTTTTTTTTTGCTTTGTAAAAAAGCACAGTCCATTTTTAACAAGAGTTTTTGGGAGATTGATTAAAAAAATAATATTTTTTTTAAAGCATTTTTCTACAACTGCACTATTCACTCTGGGGACAAGGGACCCCTGTTTTGGTTATCCTGGGGGTCCTATTAATTAGTGGCTTTATTACTATGTATGAAATTGTCCAACAGACTTGCTCCTGAGTTGCTCAACGGAAAAGATAAACTGGACCAAAAGAAAATCAGAACTGTAGTCTGAAGTCAAGCCAAGTGTCCAAAAAGGGAATAGACAGAATAGAAAGCACTAGAGGGTTCACAAACTTATACAAAGTTAGGAAACTTGCTGTTCTCGTTATTCCAGGCTCTGCTTCCTTCCCCTGGGTCCGCTGCCCTCTGTCGTGCTCCACGTTGTGTTTTGCAGGCTGCCCGGAATGGATCACTTTTTCTAGTTTTGTTTGTTTTGCGTCTTTTTTTCTTTGCACCCAGTTCATTATTCAATTTCCGCCTTTTATAAGCCTATTTTTTATGTGCTTGCCTGCTTTTTTTTTTTTTTTTGCTTTTCTTATTGTCTGCTTTTTGCTTGATTCATAAATTGCAACTTTTTTCAAAAAAAAAATCTAAAAATTTAGCGCAACTTCACTCCTGTCCCACAATGGCCGATTCAAACTGGCATGAAAATGCCCAAATTCTTTGTTGCACAAAAAAATTGCAACTTTTCCCTGCCCCTCTACTGACACCGTCCTGGAAATTGCTGACTGTTTCCTTTTTCACCCTTCTTCCATCTTTCTGCAGCTAGCAGGCACGAATTGATGAGGACTGTTGTCCGAACCGATCCGGGCTGTCAGGGGGTCTATTCCTGTCCCCCACACCTTTGGATATTTGACATCTTGCAGGGTTTCTTTAGGAAGATACTTTATCATGAATCTGTTCTGTATGTCCTTGGCCATAAAGTGTTGCCCTATGCACCCCAGCAGTGGGAGCCCCATTTTCTTCTGAGCCCCTATGCAGCTGCATCCTGGTATGTCACATTGTATCCATTCTTACACTAGACATTTCTATCCATCACCTCTACATTCCAGGCTTTGTTACAATGTATCAGGCTCTGTTGCTCCTTTGATGCCCAGTGGGTGCAGGTCCTGCCTTATTATGGGCATTGCTGGCATTTGCTGGGCACTTCTCCTGCCCCTGAGATCACACACTCATCCATGCACCAGCCACATCAGCAGCAGCACATGGGATAAGTTGCCTGGCAGCACCTCCTTCAGTGCTTCTTCTCCTTCCTCCTCCCCTGGCAGCACATTTCTTGCTCCCTCCACAAGTGTCCTGTGTGTGCTGGGGGATGCATGGCAGAGGCTGCAGCCTGGCACAGTATTGCTGGGCAGTAGGCAGCTCTGTGCCCATGTGCAGGGCAGCATTTATCACTCTGAGGATTGCAATGCTGGAGTAATAGCCTGGAGGAGACTGATGCCCTGTGCAGGGACCTGGAGGCTGGAGGAGACTTCCCTGGAGTCCTGGCTGCATGGACTGAGCCTTGTCTGGGATTCTGCTTCTCATCTGGGGGCATCATGGCATTTACTTTCGCTGCCTTCTGCTACATGTTGTCCCTGGTCCTGTGCGCTGCTCTCATCTTCTTTGCTATTTGGCATGTAAGTAATGGGCATGGAGGGAGGGGTGGGGGGCAGAGGGTGGCAGGGGCATGGCAAGGGCTTATGCACATTGGGGCAAACATAGGAATTAGGTGTATGGGGGCACAGAGGGTGGTACCATGAATTTCAGGAATTCTGAAGTCACAGGGGCAGATCCAGGGGTTATATGTAAGGTCACAATGGGAGACAGGGGCATATCCAGGAGTTAGGTACAGTATATAGGGGCATATTGGGTGGTCTGGACATATTCAGGAGGCATAGAGAGTGGCAGCGCATCTCCAAATCATTTGCTTAGGGAAAACATAGGGTGATGCTGGCATATATAGGAATTGTGTCCATAGGGCACGGAGGGTGGCAGTGGCATATCCAGGAGTTATGTATATAGGGAGAAAGGATGGCAGTGGCATATTTAGGAGTTAGGTGTATGGGAGTACAGACATTGTTAGGGCAACTAAAAGTTAAGCTTAGAGGGTGGCATGAACATACCCAGGAGTTGTGCATGTTGGGACATATCAGGTGGCAAAGGCATATCCAAGAGGTAGGGATATAGAAGCACAAAGGATGTCAGGGCATCTAGGAGTCAGGTGGACGTCTATGCGCAAAGAGAGTGGTGGGGAAAACTCCAGGACTAATGTGTGTTAGGGAATATAAGATGGCAGGAGCGTATCCAGTATGTCCTAGAGAGAGCACCAGGGCTCATCCAGGAATTATGGATATAGGGTCACAGGAGGTGGCAGGGGCACATCCAGGAATAATGGCTCAGAGGATGGCAGGGGCACATCCAGGACTAATGGCACAGAGGATGGCAGGGGCACATGCAGGAATAATGTAAATGGCACAGGGGATGGCAGGGGCACATCCAGGAATAATGTAAATGGCACAGAGGATGGCAGGGGCACATGCAATAATAATGGCACAGAGGATGGCAGGGGCACATACAGGAATAATGGCTCAGAGGATGGCAGAGGCACATCCAGTACTAATGGCACAGAGGATGGCAGGGGCGCATCCAGGAATAATGTAAATGGCACAGAGGATGGCAGGGGCGCATTCAGGAATAATGGCACAGAGGATGGCAGGGGCGCATCCAGGAATAATGGCACAGAGGATGGCAGGGGCACATCCAGGAATAATGTAAATGGTACAGAGGATTGCAGGGGCACATCCAGGAATAATGTAAATGGCATAGAGGATGGCAGGGGCATATCCAGGAATAATGTGAATAATGGCACAGAGGATGGCAGGGGCACATCCAGGAATAATGCGAATAATGGCACAGAGGATGGCAGGGGCACATCCAGGAATAATGTAAATGGCACAGAGGATGGCAGGGGCGCATTCAGGAATAATGGCACAGAGGATGGCAGGGGCGCATCCAGGAATAATGGCACAGAGGATGGCAGGGGCACATCCAGGAATAATGTAAATGGTACAGAGGATTGCAGGGGCACATCCAGGAATAATGTAAATGGCATAGAGGATGGCAGGGGCATATCCAGGAATAATGTGAATAATGGCACAGAGGATGGCAGGGGCACATCCAGGAATAATGCGAATAATGGCACAGAGGATGGCAGGGGCACATCCAGGAATAATGTAAATGGCACAGAGGATGGCAGGGGCACATCCAGGAATAATGCGAATAATGGCACAGAGAATGGCAGGGGCACATCCAGGAATAATGTAAATGGCACAGAGGATGGCAGGGGCACATCCAGGAATAATGTAAATGGCACAGAGGATGGCAGGGGCACATCCAGGAATAATGTAAATGGCACAGAGGATGGCAGGGGCACATCCAGGAGTTGTGTGAGTAGGGGAGTATATGTCAGTGTATCCTGGATTTATATCATATAGGGGAACAAAGTTTGGCATCCAGAAGTTATGTCCTAAGGGATCTCAGAGAGAGTGCCAGGGCTTGTCCAGGAGTTATGTGTAGAAAGGCCATGGAGGGTGCCTGGTCTGTCTTGGATAGGGTATAGCATGGGTAAGAGGAGAAGAAGACCCGAAAAGTTAGAAGAACACAGAAGGAGCATTCAGGAGTTAGTGGATCTGCTTGTGTGTTACAAGACATTCTGAGACTTGTGGTTCCATGGCCTTTGATTATTATTAGGATTTATGAAGGCACATTCTTGTGATCCCTGTGATTATACGTTATTTCTACTGTCCTCTTCTATTGTATTTCTTTCTGCATTGTCTGTAATCTCTGTAATATGACAAGTGGGTAATATAGGCATGGGGCACAGAGGGTGATGGGCATCCACGGGAAAGTCAGGGCTTGTAATAAAATCAAGGGCTGCAGGCAGCTTGGATATGCTGGGAGTTATAGTATCCACACAGGATATCTGTTACAATGTAGCAGGGTATTATATATATCATGTACCGACACAAAGTATCACATATGAGAATTCTAAAAGCTCTGATTCTTCACTTTCTCTCTTTGTCTCTGGGACAAATGGACCAGGGGATGGAGGGGGCAAACTGGTATTATGGGATGGTGGACATTTCGGTTGAGTCTCACCATCATTCTAGGTAGTTATATTATTGTACATAGGGGGCAGTATTATAGTAGTTATATTCTTGTACATAGGGGCAGTATTATAGTAGTTATATTCTTGTACATAGGGGGCAGTATTATAGTAGTTATATTCTTGTATATAGGGGCAGTATTATAGTAGTTATATTCTTGTACATAGGGGACAGTATTATAGTAGTTATATTCTTGTATATAGGAGCAGTATTATAGTAGTTATATTCTTGTACATAGGGGGCAGTATTATAGTAGTTATATTCTTGTACATAGGAGCAGTATTATAGTAGTTATACTCTTGTACATAGGAGCAGTATTATAGTAGTTATATTCTTGTACATAGGAGCAGTATTATAGTAGTTATATTCTTGTACATAGGAGCAGTATTATAATAGTTATATTCTTGTACATAGGAGCAGTATTATAGCAGTTATACTCTTGTACATAGGAGCAGTATTATAGTAGTTATATTCTTGTACATAGGAGCAGTATTATAGCAGTTATATTCTTGTACATAGGAGCAGTATTATAGCAGTTATATTCTTGTACATAGGAGCAGTATTATAGTAGTTATATTCTTGTACATAGGAGCAGTATTATAATAGTTATATTCTTGTACATAGGAGCAGTATTATAATAGTTATATTCTTGTACATAGGAGCAGTATTATAATAGTTATATTCTTGTACATAGGGGGCAGTATTATAGTAGTTATATTCTTGTACATATGGAGCAGTATTATAGTAGTTATACTCTTGTACATAGGAGCAGTATTATAGTAGTTATATTCTTGAACATAGGAGCAGTATTATAGTAGTTATATTCTTGTACATAGGGGCAGTATTATAGTAGTTATATTCTTGTACATATGGAGCAGTATTATAGTAGTTATATTCTTGTACATAGGAGCAATATTATAGTAGTTATATTCTAGTACATAGCAGCAGTATTATAGTAGTTATATTCTTGTACATAGGGGACAGTATTATAGTAGTTATATTCTTGTATATAGGAGCAGTATTATAGTAGTTATATTCTTGTACATAGGAGCAGTATTATAATAGTTATATTCTTGTACATAGGGGGCAGTATTATAGTAGTTATATTCTTGTACATATGGAACAGTATTATAGTAGTTATATTCTTGTACATAGGAGCAGTATTATAGTAGTTATACTCTTGTACATAGGAGCAGTATTATAGTAGTTATATTCTTGAACATAGGGGCAGTATTATAGTAGTTATATTCTTGTACATAGGGGGCAGTATTATAGTAGTTATATTCTTGTACATATGGAGCAGTATTATAGTAGTTATATTCTTGTACATAGGAGCAATATTATAGTAGTTATATTCTAGTACATAGGAGCAGTATTATAGTAGTTATATTCTTGTACATAGGGGACAGTATTATAGTAGTTATATTCTTGTATATAGGAGCAGTATTATAGTAGTTATATTCTTGTACATAGGGGGCAGTATTATAGTAGTTATATTCTTGTACATAGGAGCAGTATTATAGTAGTTATATTCTTGTACATAGGAGCAGTATTATAGTAGTTATATTCTTGTACATAGGAGCAGTATTATAGTAGTTATATTCTTGTACATAGGAGCAGTAGTATAGTAGTTATACTCTTGTACATAGGAGTAGTATTATAGCAGTTATATTCTTGTACATAGGAGCAGTATTATAGTAGTTATATTCTTGTACATAGGAGCAGTATTATAATAGTTATATTCTTGTACATAGGGGGCAGTATTATAGTAGTTATATTCTTGTACATAGGAGCAATATTATAGTAGTTATATTCTAGTACATAGGAGCAGTATTATAGTAGTTATATTCTTGTACATAGGGGGCAGTATTATAGTAGTTATATTCTTGTACATAGGGGGCAGTATTATAGTAGTAATATTCTTGTACATAGGAGCAGTATTATAGTAGTTATATTCTTGTATATGGGAGCAGTATTATAGTAGTTATATTCTTGCACATAGGAGCAGTATTATAGTAGTTATATTTTTGTACATAGGGGCAGTATTATAGTAGTTATATTCTTGTACATAGGAGCAGTATTATAGTAGTTATATTCTTGCACATAGGGGCAGTATTATAGTAGTTATATTCTTGTACATAGGGAGCAGTATTATAGTAGTTATATTCTTGTACATATGGAGCAGTATTATAGTAGTTATATTCTTGTATATAGGGGCAGTATTATAGTAGTTATACTCTTGTACATAGGAGCAGTATTATAGTAGTTATATTCTTGAACATAGGAGCAGTATTATAGTAGTTATATTCTTGTACATAGGGGGCAGTATTATAGTAGTTATATTCTTGTACATATGGAGCAGTATTATAGTAGTTATATTCTTGTACATAGGAGCAATATTATAGTAGTTATATTCTAGTACATAGGAGCAGTATTATAGTAGTTATATTCTTGTACATAGGGGACAGTATTATAGTAGTTATATTCTTGTACATAGGGGGCAGTATTATAGTAGTTATATTCTTGTACATAGGAGCAGTATTATAGTAGTTATATTCTTGTACATAGGAGCAGTATTATAGTAGTTATATTCTTGTACATAGGAGCAGTATTATAGTAGTTATATTCTTGTACATAAGAGCAGTATTATAGTAGTTATACTCTTGTACATAGGAGCAGTATTATAGCAGTTATATTCTTGTACATAGGAGCAGTATTATAGTAGTTATATTCTTGTACATAGGAGCAGTATTATAGTAGTTATATTCTTGTACATAGGGGGCAGTATTATAGTAGTTATATTCTTGTACATAGAGGGCAGTATTATAGTAGTTATATTCTTGTACATAGGGGCAGTATTATAGTAGTTATATCCTTGTACATAGGGAGCAGTATTATAGTAGTTATATTCTTGTACATAGGGGCAGTATTATAGTAGTTATATTCTTGTACATAGGGAACAGTATTATAGTAGTTATATTCTTGTACATAGGGAGCAGTATTATAGTAGTTATATTCTTGTACATAGGGGCAGTATTATAGTAGTTATATTCTTGTACATAGGGAGCAGTATTATAGTAGTTATATTCTTGTACATAGGGGCAGTATTATAGTAGTTATATTCTTGTACATAGGGAGCAGTATTATAGTAGTTATATTCTTGTACATAGGGAGCAGTATTATAGTAGTTATATTCTTGTACATAGGGGCAGTATTATAGTAGTTATATTCTTGTTTATAGGGGCAGTATTATAGTAGTTATATTCTTGTATATAGGAGCAGTATTATAGTAGTTATATTCTGGTACATAGGGGGCAGTATTATAGTAGTTATATTCTTGTATATATGAGCAGTATTATAGTAGTTATATTCTTGTACATAGGGGACAGTATTATAGCAGTTATATTCTTGTACATAGGATGCAGTATTATAGTAGTTATATTCTGGTACATAGGGGCAGTATTATAGTAGTTATATTCTTGTACATAGGGGACAGTATTATAGCAGTTATATTCTTGTACATAGGATGCAGTATTATAGTAGTTATATTCTGGTACATAGGGGCAGTATTATAGTAGTTATATTCTTGTACATAGGGGACAGTATTATAGCAGTTATATTCTTGTACATAGGATGCAGTTTTATAGTAGTTATATTCTGGTACATAGGAGCAGTATTATAGTAGTTATATTCTGGTACATAGGGGCAGTATTATAGTAGTTATATTCTTGTACATAGGGGCAGTATTATAGCAGTTATATTCTTGTACATAGGATGCAGTTTTATAGTAGTTATATTCTGGTACATAGGAGCAGTATTATAGTAGTTATATTCTGGTACATAGGGGCAGTATTATAGTAGTTATATTCTTGTACATAGGGGCAGTATTATAGTAGTTATATTCTTGTACATAGGGGACAGTATTATAGCAGTTATATTCTTGTACATAGGATGCAGTATTATAGTAGTTATATTCTGGTACATAGGGGCAGTATTATAGTAGTTATATTCTTGTACATAGGGGGCAGTATTATAGCAGTTATATTCTTGTACATAGGATGCAGTATTATAGTAGTTATATTCTGGTACATAGGGGCAGTATTATAGTAGTTATATTCTTGTACATAGGATGCAGTTTTATAGTAGTTATATTCTGGTACATAGGGGCAGTATTATAGTAGTTATATTCTTGTACATAGGATGCAGTATTATAGTAGTTATATTCTGGTACATAGGGGCAGTATTATAGTAGTTATATTCTTGTACATAGGAGCAGTATTATAGTAGTTATATTCTTGTACATAGGGAGCAGTATTATAGTCGTTATATTCTTGTAGATAGGAGGCAGTATTATAGTAGTTATATTCTTGTACATAGGGGCAGTATTATAGTAGTTACATTCTTGTACATAGGAGCAGTATTATAGTAGTTATATTCTTGTACATAGGAGCAGTATTATAGTAATTATATTCTTGTACGTAGCAGTATTATAGTAGTTATATTCTTGTACATAGGATGCAGTTTTATAGTAGTTATATTCTGGTACATAGGGGCAGTATTATAATTCTTGCTAACACTGTAATGCCTCATGTTCAGAGAAGGGAATCGTCTCTCATTCATGTTTCTGTGCATTAATAAACCAGCTGTTTGCCTCTATCTCTGCAATGTCAGGGAAAGCACAAGTGTCTTCTTCCAGGGAATGTCTCTTGACTGAATAATACCATATGATTTGGAAAATAGAATTACTCTGCATATCTATAAAGAACGCGAAAGGCTTTAATTGCTGCAAAGATTAAAAACTGCTTGAAATATCTGATATTTATTCATCCTATAAGACATCAGATTCAGCCATACAATCTATAGAAATAACTGTAACCTTTCTGCAGATCTTAGGGTATTACAGTTGTGATAATAACCCGGGTGGATGAAGTAAGCCCAGGGAAACCCGTGACTTGCCACAAATGTGTTTTCCCTCATAATAACCACCTGTCTCAGTGATTTTCTCCTTCAACTACTATATCCTGTTTTTTTCTCCACCTTTTTAGCTTTTAAGGTGCTATATTATATATGACCAGCAGGTGGCGACTTTTACAATAAATACTGTAGCTATCAGAGTATTAGTATGTAACACTTTTAGCCATTATACATGTGAATGTATCAGACACTAATGCTAGAAAAAATATATTAATGTATTATATTAATATTTTATATTGGAAGCTCAAACTCACTGCCACTATCCCGAAACCACAATGACACAGTTTTGTATTTTTTTTTTGCTTTGTAAAAAAGCACAGTCCATTTTTAACAAGAGTTTTTGGGAGATTGATTAAAAAAATAATATTTTTTTTAAAGCATTTTTCTACAACTGCACTATTCACTCTGGGGACAAGGGACCCCTGTTTTGGTTATCCTGGGGGTCCTATTAATTAGTGGCTTTATTACTATGTATGAAATTGTCCAACAGACTTGCTCCTGAGTTGCTCAACGGAAAAGATAAACTGGACCAAAAGAAAATCAGAACTGTAGTCTGAAGTCAAGCCAAGTGTCCAAAAAGGGAATAGACAGAATAGAAAGCACTAGAGGGTTCACAAACTTATACAAAGTTAGGAAACTTGCTGTTCTCGTTATTCCAGGCTCTGCTTCCTTCCCCTGGGTCCGCTGCCCTCTGTCGTGCTCCACGTTGTGTTTTGCAGGCTGCCCGGAATGGATCACTTTTTCTAGTTTTGTTTGTTTTGCGTCTTTTTTTCTTTGCACCCAGTTCATTATTCAATTTCCGCCTTTTATAAGCCTATTTTTTATGTGCTTGCCTGCTTTTTTTTTTTTTTTTGCTTTTCTTATTGTCTGCTTTTTGCTTGATTCATAAATTGCAACTTTTTTCAAAAAAAAAATCTAAAAATTTAGCGCAACTTCACTCCTGTCCCACAATGGCCGATTCAAACTGGCATGAAAATGCCCAAATTCTTTGTTGCACAAAAAAATTGCAACTTTTCCCTGCCCCTCTACTGACACCGTCCTGGAAATTGCTGACTGTTTCCTTTTTCACCCTTCTTCCATCTTTCTGCAGCTAGCAGGCACGAATTGATGAGGACTGTTGTCCGAACCGATCCGGGCTGTCAGGGGGTCTATTCCTGTCCCCCACACCTTTGGATATTTGACATCTTGCAGGGTTTCTTTAGGAAGATACTTTATCATGAATCTGTTCTGTATGTCCTTGGCCATAAAGTGTTGCCCTATGCACCCCAGCAGTGGGAGCCCCATTTTCTTCTGAGCCCCTATGCAGCTGCATCCTGGTATGTCACATTGTATCCATTCTTACACTAGACATTTCTATCCATCACCTCTACATTCCAGGCTTTGTTACAATGTATCAGGCTCTGTTGCTCCTTTGATGCCCAGTGGGTGCAGGTCCTGCCTTATTATGGGCATTGCTGGCATTTGCTGGGCACTTCTCCTGCCCCTGAGATCACACACTCATCCATGCACCAGCCACATCAGCAGCAGCACATGGGATAAGTTGCCTGGCAGCACCTCCTTCAGTGCTTCTTCTCCTTCCTCCTCCCCTGGCAGCACATTTCTTGCTCCCTCCACAAGTGTCCTGTGTGTGCTGGGGGATGCATGGCAGAGGCTGCAGCCTGGCACAGTATTGCTGGGCAGTAGGCAGCTCTGTGCCCATGTGCAGGGCAGCATTTATCACTCTGAGGATTGCAATGCTGGAGTAATAGCCTGGAGGAGACTGATGCCCTGTGCAGGGACCTGGAGGCTGGAGGAGACTTCCCTGGAGTCCTGGCTGCATGGACTGAGCCTTGTCTGGGATTCTGCTTCTCATCTGGGGGCATCATGGCATTTACTTTCGCTGCCTTCTGCTACATGTTGTCCCTGGTCCTGTGCGCTGCTCTCATCTTCTTTGCTATTTGGCATGTAAGTAATGGGCATGGAGGGAGGGGTGGGGGGCAGAGGGTGGCAGGGGCATGGCAAGGGCTTATGCACATTGGGGCAAACATAGGAATTAGGTGTATGGGGGCACAGAGGGTGGTACCATGAATTTCAGGAATTCTGAAGTCACAGGGGCAGATCCAGGGGTTATATGTAAGGTCACAATGGGAGACAGGGGCATATCCAGGAGTTAGGTACAGTATATAGGGGCATATTGGGTGGTCTGGACATATTCAGGAGGCATAGAGAGTGGCAGCGCATCTCCAAATCATTTGCTTAGGGAAAACATAGGGTGATGCTGGCATATATAGGAATTGTGTCCATAGGGCACGGAGGGTGGCAGTGGCATATCCAGGAGTTATGTATATAGGGAGAAAGGATGGCAGTGGCATATTTAGGAGTTAGGTGTATGGGAGTACAGACATTGTTAGGGCAACTAAAAGTTAAGCTTAGAGGGTGGCATGAACATACCCAGGAGTTGTGCATGTTGGGACATATCAGGTGGCAAAGGCATATCCAAGAGGTAGGGATATAGAAGCACAAAGGATGTCAGGGCATCTAGGAGTCAGGTGGACGTCTATGCGCAAAGAGAGTGGTGGGGAAAACTCCAGGACTAATGTGTGTTAGGGAATATAAGATGGCAGGAGCGTATCCAGTATGTCCTAGAGAGAGCACCAGGGCTCATCCAGGAATTATGGATATAGGGTCACAGGAGGTGGCAGGGGCACATCCAGGAATAATGGCTCAGAGGATGGCAGGGGCACATCCAGGACTAATGGCACAGAGGATGGCAGGGGCACATGCAGGAATAATGTAAATGGCACAGGGGATGGCAGGGGCACATCCAGGAATAATGTAAATGGCACAGAGGATGGCAGGGGCACATGCAATAATAATGGCACAGAGGATGGCAGGGGCACATACAGGAATAATGGCTCAGAGGATGGCAGGGGCACATCCAGGACTAGTGGCACAGAGGATGGCAGGGGCGCATCCAGGAATAATGGCACAGAGGATGGCAGGGGCACATGCAGGAATAATGTAAATGGCACAGAGGATGGCAGGGGCGCATTCAGGAATAATGGCACAGAGGATGGCAGGGGCGCATCCAGGAATAATGGCACAGAGGATGGCAGGGGCACATCCAGGAATAATGTAAATGGTACAGAGGATTGCAGGGGCACATCCAGGAATAATGTAAATGGCATAGAGGATGGCAGGGGCATATCCAGGAATAATGTGAATAATGGCACAGAGGATGGCAGGGGCACATCCAGGAATAATGCGAATAATGGCACAGAGAATGGCAGGGGCACATCCAGGAATAATGTAAATGGCACAGAGGATGGCAGGGGCACATCCAGGAATAATGTAAATGGCACAGAGGATGGCAGGGGCACATCCAGGAATAATGCGAATAATGGCACAGAGAATGGCAGGGGCACATCCAGGAATAATGTAAATGGCACAGAGGATGGCAGGGGCACATCCAGGAGTTGTGTGAGTAGGGGAGTATATGTCAGTGTATCCTGGATTTATATCATATAGGGGAACAAAGTTTGGCATCCAGAAGTTATGTCCTAAGGGATCTCAGAGAGAGTGCCAGGGCTTGTCCAGGAGTTATGTGTAGAAAGGCCATGGAGGGTGCCTGGTCTGTCTTGGATAGGGTATAGCATGGGTAAGAGGAGAAGAAGACCCGAAAAGTTAGAAGAACACAGAAGGAGCATTCAGGAGTTAGTGGATCTGCTTGTGTGTTACAAGACATTCTGAGACTTGTGGTTCCATGGCCTTTGATTATTATTAGGATTTATGAAGGCACATTCTTGTGATCCCTGTGATTATACATTATTTCTACTGTCCTCTTCTATTGTATTTCTTTCTGCATTGTCTGTAATCTCTGTAATATGACAAGTGGGTAATATAGGCATGGGGCACAGAGGGTGATGGGCATCCACGGGAAAGTCAGGGCTTGTAATAAAATCAAGGGCTGCAGGCAGCTTGGATATGCTGGGAGTTATAGTATCCACACAGGATATCTGTTACAATGTAGCAGGGTATTATATATATCATGTACCGACACAAAGTATCACATATGAGAATTCTAAAAGCTCTGATTCTTCACTTTCTCTCTTTGTCTCTGGGACAAATGGACCAGGGGGTGGAGGGGGCAAACTGGTATTATGGGATGGTGGACATTTCGGTTGAGTCTCACCATCATTCTAGGTAGTTATATTATTGTACATAGGGGGCAGTATTATAGTAGTTGTATTCTTGTACATAGGGAGCAGTATTATAGTAGTTATATTCTTGTACATATGGAGCAGTATTATAGTAGTTATATTCTTGTATATAGGGGCAGTATTATAGTAGTTATATTCTTGTACATAGGGGACAGTATTATAGTAGTTATATTCTTGTATATAGGAGCAGTATTATAGTAGTTATATTCTTGTACATAGGAGCAGTATTATAGTAGTTATACTCTTGTACATAGGAGCAGTATTATAGCAGTTATATTCTTGTACATAGGAGCAGTATTATAGTAGTTATATTCTTGTACATAGGAGCAGTATTATAATAGTTATATTCTTGTACATAGGGGGCAGTATTATAGTAGTTATATTCTTGTACATATGGAGCAGTATTATAGTAGTTATATTCTTATACATAGGAGCAGTATTATAGTAGTTATACTCTTGTACATAGGAGCAGTATTATAGTAGTTATATTCTTGAACATAGGAGCAGTATTATAGTAGTTATATTCTTGTACATAGGGGGTAGTATTATAGTAGTTATATTCTTGTACATATGGAGCAGTATTATAGTAGTTATATTCTTGTACATAGGAGCAATATTATAGTAGTTATATTCTAGTACATAGGAGCAGTATTATAGTAGTTATATTCTTGTACATAGGGGACAGTATTATAGTAGTTATATTCTTGTATATAGGAGCAGTATTATAGTAGTTATATTCTTGTACATAGGGGGCAGTATTATAGTAGTTATATTCTTGTACATAGGAGCAGTATTATAGTAGTTATATTCTTGTACATAGGAGCAGTATTATAGTAGTTATATTCTTGTACAGAGGAGCAGTATTATAGTAGTTATATTCTTGTACATAGGAGCAGTATTATAGTAGTTATACTCTTGTACATAGGAGCAGTATTATAGCAGTTATATTCTTGTACATAGGAGCAGTATTATAGTAGTTATATTCTTGTACATAGGAGCAGTATTATAATAGTTATATTCTTGTACATAGGGGGCAGTATTATAGTAGTTATATTCTTGTACATAGGAGCAATATTATAGTAGTTATATTCTAGTACATAGGAGCAGTATTATAGTAGTTATATTCTTGTACATAGGGGGCAGTATTATAGTAGTTATATTCTTGTACATAGGGGGCGGTATTATAGTAGTAATATTCTTGTACATAGGAGCAGTATTATAGTAGTTATATTCTTCTATATGGGAGCAGTATTATAGTAGTTATATTCTTGCACATAGGAGCAGTATTATAGTAGTTATATTTTTGTACATAGGGGCAGTATTATAGTAGTTATATTCTTGTACATAGGAGCAGTATTATAGTAGTTATATTCTTGCACATAGGAGCAGTATTATAGTAGTGATATTCTTGTATATAGGGAGCAGTATTATAGTAGTTATATTCTTGTACATAGGGGGCAGTATTATAGTAGTTATATTCTTGTACATAGGGGGCAGTATTATAGTAGTAATATTCTTGTACATAGGAGCAGTATTATAGTAGTTATATTCTTGTATATGGGAGCAGTATTATAGTAGTTATATTCTTGCACATAGGAGCAGTATTATAGTAGTTATATTTTTGTACATAGGGGCAGTATTATAGTAGTTATATTCTTGTACATAGGAGCAGTATTATAGTAGTTATATTCTTGCACATAGGGGCAGTATTATAGTAGTTATATTCTTGTACATAGGGAGCAGTATTATAGTAGTTATATTCTTGTACATATGGAGCAGTATTATAGTAGTTATATTCTTGTATATAGGGGCAGTATTATAGTAGTTATATTCTTGTACATAGGGGACAGTATTATAGTAGTTATATTCTTGTATATAGGAGCAGTATTATAGTAGTTATATTCTTGTACATAGGAGCAGTATTATAGTAGTTATACTCTTGTACATAGGAGCAGTATTATAGCAGTTATATTCTTGTACATAGGAGCAGTATTATAGTAGTTATATTCTTGTACATAGGAGCAGTATTATAATAGTTATATTCTTGTACATAGGGGGCAGTATTATAGTAGTTATATTCTTGTACATATGGAGCAGTATTATAGTAGTTATATTCTTGTACATAGGAGCAGTATTATAGTAGTTATACTCTTGTACATAGGAGCAGTATTATAGTAGTTATATTCTTGAACATAGGAGCAGTATTATAGTAGTTATATTCTTGTACATAGGGGGCAGTATTATAGTAGTTATATTCTTGTACATATGGAGCAGTATTATAGTAGTTATATTCTTGTACATAGGAGCAATATTATAGTAGTTATATTCTAGTACATAGGAGCAGTATTATAGTAGTTATATTCTTGTACATAGGGGACAGTATTATAGTAGTTATATTCTTGTACATAGGGGGCAGTATTATAGTAGTTATATTCTTGTACATAGGAGCAGTATTATAGTAGTTATATTCTTGTACATAGGAGCAGTATTATAGTAGTTATATTCTTGTACATAGGAGCAGTATTATAGTAGTTATATTCTTGAACATAGGAGCAGTATTATAGTAGTTATATTCTTGTACATAGGGGGCAGTATTATAGTAGTTATATTCTTGTACATATGGAGCAGTATTATAGTAGTTATATTCTTGTACATAGGAGCAATATTATAGTAGTTATATTCTAGTACATAGGAGCAGTATTATAGTAGTTATATTCTTGTACATAGGGGACAGTATTATAGTAGTTATATTCTTGTATATGGGAGCAGTATTATAGTAGTTATATTCTTGCACATAGGAGCAGTATTATAGTAGTTATATTTTTGTACATAGGGGCAGTATTATAGTAGTTATATTCTTGTACATAGGAGCAGTATTATAGTAGTTATATTCTTGCACATAGGGGCAGTATTATAGTAGTTATATTCTTGTACATAGGGAGCAGTATTATAGTAGTTATATTCTTGTACATATGGAGCAGTATTATAGTAGTTATATTCTTGTATATAGGGGCAGTATTATAGTAGTTATATTCTTGTACATAGGGGACAGTATTATAGTAGTTATATTCTTGTATATAGGAGCAGTATTATAGTAGTTATATTCTTGTACATAGGAGCAGTATTATAGTAGTTATACTCTTGTACATAGGAGCAGTATTATAGCAGTTATATTCTTGTACATAGGAGCAGTATTATAGTAGTTATATTCTTGTACATAGGAGCAGTATTATAATAGTTATATTCTTGTACATAGGGGGCAGTATTATAGTAGTTATATTCTTGTACATATGGAGCAGTATTATAGTAGTTATATTCTTGTACATAGGAGCAGTATTATAGTAGTTATACTCTTGTACATAGGAGCAGTATTATAGTAGTTATATTCTTGAACATAGGAGCAGTATTATAGTAGTTATATTCTTGTACATAGGGGGCAGTATTATAGTAGTTATATTCTTGTACATATGGAGCAGTATTATAGTAGTTATATTCTTGTACATAGGAGCAATATTATAGTAGTTATATTCTAGTACATAGGAGCAGTATTATAGTAGTTATATTCTTGTACATAGGGGACAGTATTATAGTAGTTATATTCTTGTACATAGGGGGCAGTATTATAGTAGTTATATTCTTGTACATAGGAGCAGTATTATAGTAGTTATATTCTTGTACATAGGAGCAGTATTATAGTAGTTATATTCTTGTACATAGGAGCAGTATTATAGTAGTTATATTCTTGTACATAAGAGCAGTATTATAGTAGTTATACTCTTGTACATAGGAGCAGTATTATAGCAGTTATATTCTTGTACATAGGAGCAGTATTATAGTAGTTATATTCTTGTACATAGGAACAGTATTATAATAGTTATATTCTTGTACATAGGGGGCAGTATTATAGTAGTTATATTCTTGTACATAGGAGCAATATTATAATAGTTATATTCTAGTACATAGGAGCAGTATTATAGTAGTTATATTCTTGTACATAGGAGCAGTATTATAGTAGTTATATTTTTGTACATAGGGGCAGTATTGTAGTAGTTATATTCTTGTACATAGGAGCAGTATTATAGTAGTTATATTCTTGCACATAGGAGCAGTATTATAGTAGTGATATTCTTGTATATAGGAGCAGTATTATAGTAGTTATATTCTTGTACATAGGAGCAGTATTATAGTAGTTATATTCTTGTACATAGGAGCAATATTATAGTAGTTATATTCTAGTACATAGGAGCAATATTATAGTAGTTATATTCTAGTACATAGGAGCAGTATTATAATAGTTATATTCTTGTACATAGGGGGCAGTATTATAGTAGTTATATTCTTGTACATAGGAGCAATATTATAGTAGTTATATTCTAGTACATAGGAGCAGTATTATAGTAGTTATATTCTTGTACATAGGGGGCAGTATTATAGTAGTTATATTCTTGTACATAGGGGGCAGTATTATAGTAGTAATATTCTTGTACATAGGAGCAGTATTATAGTAGTTATATTCTTGTATATGGGAGCAGTATTATAGTAGTTATATTCTTGCACATAGGAGCAGTATTATAGTAGTTATATTCTTGTACATAGGAGCAGTATTATAATAGTTATATTCTTGTACATAGGGGGCAGTATTATAGTAGTTATATTCTTGTACATATGGAGCAGTATTATAGTAGTTATATTCTTGTACATAGGAGCAGTATTATAGTAGTTATACTCTTGTACATAGGAGCAGTATTATAGTAGTTATATTCTTGAACATAGGAGCAGTATTATAGTAGTTATATTCTTGTACATAGGGGGTAGTATTATAGTAGTTATATTCTTGTACATATGGAGCAGTATTATAGTAGTTATATTCTTGTACATAGGAGCAATATTATAGTAGTTATATTCTAGTACATAGGAGCAGTATTATAGTAGTTATATTCTTGTACATAGGGGACAGTATTATAGTAGTTATATTCTTGTATATAGGAGCAGTATTATAGTAGTTATATTCTTGTACATAGGGGGCAGTATTATAGTAGTTATATTCTTGTACATAGGAGCAGTATTATAGTAGTTATATTCTTGTACATAGGAGCAGTATTATAGTAGTTATATTCTTGTACAGAGGAGCAGTATTATAGTAGTTATATTCTTGTACATAGGAGCAGTATTATAGTAGTTATACTCTTGTACATAGGAGCAGTATTATAGCAGTTATATTCTTGTACATAGGAGCAGTATTATAGTAGTTATATTCTTGTACATAGGAGCAGTATTATAATAGTTATATTCTTGTACATAGGGGGCAGTATTATAGTAGTTATATTCTTGTACATAGGAGCAATATTATAGTAGTTATATTCTAGTACATAGGAGCAGTATTATAGTAGTTATATTCTTGTACATAGGGGGCAGTATTATAGTAGTTATATTCTTGTACATAGGGGGCAGTATTATAGTAGTAATATTCTTGTACATAGGAGCAGTATTATAGTAGTTATATTCTTCTATATGGGAGCAGAATTATAGTAGTTATATTCTTGCACATAGGAGCAGTATTATAGTAGTTATATTTTTGTACATAGGGGCAGTATTATAGTAGTTATATTCTTGTACATAGGAGCAGTATTATAGTAGTTATATTCTTGCACATAGGAGCAGTATTATAGTAGTGATATTCTTGTATATAGGGAGCAGTATTATAGTAGTTATATTCTTGTACATAGGGGACAGTATTATAGTAGTTATATTCTTGTATATAGGAGCAGTATTATAGTAGTTATATTCTTGTACATAGGAGTAGTATTATAGTAGTTATACTCTTGTACATAGGAGCAGTATTATAGCAGTTATATTCTTGTACATAGGAGCAGTATTATAGTAGTTATATTCTTGTACATAGGAGCAGTATTATAATAGTTATACTCTTGTACATAGGAGCAGTATTATAGTAGTTATATTCTTGAACATAGGAGCAGTATTATAGTAGTTATATTCTTGTACATAGGGGGCAGTATTATAGTAGTTATATTCTTGTACATATGGAGCAGTATTATAGTAGTTATATTCTTGTACATAGGAGCAATATTATAGTAGTTATATTCTAGTACATAGGAGCAGTATTATAGTAGTTATATTCTTGTACATAGGGGACAGTATTATAGTAGTTATATTCTTGTATATAGGAGCAGTATTATAGTAGTTATATTCTTGTACATAGGAGCAGTATTATAATAGTTATATTCTTGTACATAGGGGGCAGTATTATAGTAGTTATATTCTTGTACATATGGAGCAGTATTATAGTAGTTATATTCTTGTACATAGGAGCAGTATTATAGTAGTTATACTCTTGTACATAGGAGCAGTATTATAGTAGTTATATTCTTGAACATAGGAGCAGTATTATAGTAGTTATATTCTTGTACATAGGGGGCAGTATTATAGTAGTTATATTCTTGTACATATGGAGCAGTATTATAGTAGTTATATTCTTGTACATAGGAGCAAAATTATAGTAGTTATATTCTAGTACATAGGAGCAGTATTATAGTAGTTATATTCTTGTACATAGGGGACAGTATTATAGTAGTTATATTCTTGTATATAGGAGCAGTATTATAGTAGTTATATTCTTGTACATAGGGGGCAGTATTATAGTAGTTATATTCTTGTACATAGGAGCAGTATTATTGTAGTTATATTCTTGTACATAGGAGCAGTATTATAGTAGTTATATTCTTGTACATAGGAGCAGTATTATAGTAGTTATATTCTTGTACATAGGAGCAGTATTATAGTAGTTATACTCTTGTACATAGGAGCAGTATTATAGCAGTTATATTCTTGTACATAGGAGCAGTATTATAGTAGTTATATTCTTGTACATAGGAGCAGTATTATAATAGTTATATTCTTGTACATAGGGGGCAGTATTATAGTAGTTATATTCTTGTACATAGGAGCAATATTATAGTAGTTATATTCTAGTACATAGGAGCAGTATTATAGTAGTTATATTCTTGTACATAGGGGGCAGTATTATAGTAGTTATATTCTTGTACATAGGGGGCAGTATTATAGTAGTAATATTCTTGTACATAGGAGCAGTATTATAGTAGTTATATTCTTGTATATGGGAGCAGTATTATAGTAGTTATATTCTTGCACATAGGAGCAGTATTATAGTAGTTATATTTTTGTACATAGGGGCAGTATTATAGTAGTTATATTCTTGTACATAGGAGCAGTATTATAGTAGTTATATTCTTGCACATAGGAGCAGTATTATAGTAGTGATATTCTTGTATATAGGGAGCAGTATTATAGTAGTTATATTCTTGTACATAGGGGGCAGTATTATAGTAGTTATATTCTTGTACATAGGGGGCAGTATTATAGTAGTAATATTCTTGTACATAGGAGCAGTATTATAGTAGTTATATTCTTGTATATGGGAGCAGTATTATAGTAGTTATATTCTTGCACATAGGAGCAGTATTATAGTAGTTATATTTTTGTACATAGGGGCAGTATTATAGTAGTTATATTCTTGTACATAGGAGCAGTATTATAGTAGTTATATTCTTGCACATAGGGGCAGTATTATAGTAGTTATATTCTTGTACATAGGGAGCAGTATTATAGTAGTTATATTCTTGTACATATGGAGCAGTATTATAGTAGTTATATTCTTGTATATAGGGGCAGTATTATAGTAGTTATATTCTTGTACATAGGGGACAGTATTATAGTAGTTATATTCTTGTATATAGGAGCAGTATTATAGTAGTTATATTCTTGTACATAGGAGCAGTATTATAGTAGTTATACTCTTGTACATAGGAGCAGTATTATAGCAGTTATATTCTTGTACATAGGAGCAGTATTATAGTAGTTATATTCTTGTACATAGGAGCAGTATTATAATAGTTATATTCTTGTACATAGGGGGCAGTATTATAGTAGTTATATTCTTGTACATATGGAGCAGTATTATAGTAGTTATATTCTTGTACATAGGAGCAGTATTATAGTAGTTATACTCTTGTACATAGGAGCAGTATTATAGTAGTTATATTCTTGAACATAGGAGCAGTATTATAGTAGTTATATTCTTGTACATAGGGGGCAGTATTATAGTAGTTATATTCTTGTACATATGGAGCAGTATTATAGTAGTTATATTCTTGTACATAGGAGCAATATTATAGTAGTTATATTCTAGTACATAGGAGCAGTATTATAGTAGTTATATTCTTGTACATAGGGGACAGTATTATAGTAGTTATATTCTTGTACATAGGGGGCAGTATTATAGTAGTTATATTCTTGTACATAGGAGCAGTATTATAGTAGTTATATTCTTGTACATAGGAGCAGTATTATAGTAGTTATATTCTTGTACATAGGAGCAGTATTATAGTAGTTATATTCTTGAACATAGGAGCAGTATTATAGTAGTTATATTCTTGTACATAGGGGGCAGTATTATAGTAGTTATATTCTTGTACATATGGAGCAGTATTATAGTAGTTATATTCTTGTACATAGGAGCAATATTATAGTAGTTATATTCTAGTACATAGGAGCAGTATTATAGTAGTTATATTCTTGTACATAGGGGACAGTATTATAGTAGTTATATTCTTGTATATGGGAGCAGTATTATAGTAGTTATATTCTTGCACATAGGAGCAGTATTATAGTAGTTATATTTTTGTACATAGGGGCAGTATTATAGTAGTTATATTCTTGTACATAGGAGCAGTATTATAGTAGTTATATTCTTGCACATAGGGGCAGTATTATAGTAGTTATATTCTTGTACATAGGGAGCAGTATTATAGTAGTTATATTCTTGTACATATGGAGCAGTATTATAGTAGTTATATTCTTGTATATAGGGGCAGTATTATAGTAGTTATATTCTTGTACATAGGGGACAGTATTATAGTAGTTATATTCTTGTATATAGGAGCAGTATTATAGTAGTTATATTCTTGTACATAGGAGCAGTATTATAGTAGTTATACTCTTGTACATAGGAGCAGTATTATAGCAGTTATATTCTTGTACATAGGAGCAGTATTATAGTAGTTATATTCTTGTACATAGGAGCAGTATTATAATAGTTATATTCTTGTACATAGGGGGCAGTATTATAGTAGTTATATTCTTGTACATATGGAGCAGTATTATAGTAGTTATATTCTTGTACATAGGAGCAGTATTATAGTAGTTATACTCTTGTACATAGGAGCAGTATTATAGTAGTTATATTCTTGAACATAGGAGCAGTATTATAGTAGTTATATTCTTGTAAATAGGGGGCAGTATTATAGTAGTTATATTCTTGTACATATGGAGCAGTATTATAGTAGTTATATTCTTGTACATAGGAGCAATATTATAGTAGTTATATTCTAGTACATAGGAGCAGTATTATAGTAGTTATATTCTTGTACATAGGGGACAGTATTATAGTAGTTATATTCTTGTACATAGGGGGCAGTATTATAGTAGTTATATTCTTGTACATAGGAGCAGTATTATAGTAGTTATATTCTTGTACATAGGAGCAGTATTATAGTAGTTATATTCTTGTACATAGGAGCAGTATTATAGTAGTTATATTCTTGTACATAAGAGCAGTATTATAGTAGTTATACTCTTGTACATAGGAGCAGTATTATAGCA
Organism: Phyllobates terribilis; assembly: GCF_046119375.1. NCBI lineage: Eukaryota > Metazoa > Chordata > Amphibia > Anura > Dendrobatidae > Phyllobates > Phyllobates terribilis. Next base: position 684,797,890 of record NW_027362763.1, read on the forward strand.
GTTATATTCTTGTACATAGGAGCAGTATTATAGTAGTTATATTCTTGTACATAGGAACAGTATTATAATAGTTATATTCTTGTACATAGGGGGCAGTATTATAGTAGTTATATTCTTGTACATAGGAGCAATATTATAATAGTTATATTCTAGTACATAGGAGCAGTATTATAGTAGTTATATTCTTGTACATAGGAGCAGTATTATAGTAGTTATATTTTTGTACATAGGGGCAGTATTGTAGTAGTTATATTCTTGTACATAGGAGCAGTATTATAGTAGTTATATTCTTGTACATAGGGGGCAGTATTATAGTAGTTATATTCTTGTACATATGGAGCAGTATTATAGTAGTTATATTCTTGTACATAGGAGCAATATTATAGTAGTTATATTCTAGTACATAGGAGCAGTATTATAGTAGTTATATTCTTGTACATAGGGGACAGTATTATAGTAGTTATATTCTTGTACATAGGGGGCAGTATTATAGTAGTTATATTCTTGTACATAGGAGCAGTATTATAGTAGTTATATTCTTGTACATAGGAGCAGTATTATAGTAGTTATATTCTTGTACATAGGAGCAGTATTATAGTAGTTATATTCTTGTACATAAGAGCAGTATTATAGTAGTTATACTCTTGTACATAGGAGCAGTATTATAGCAGTTATATTCTTGTACATAGGAGCAGTATTATAGTAGTTATATTCTTGTACATAGGAACAGTATTATAATAGTTATATTCTTGTACATAGGGGGCAGTATTATAGTAGTTATATTCTTGTACATAGGAGCAATATTATAATAGTTATATTCTAGTACATAGGAGCAGTATTATAGTAGTTATATTCTTGTACATAGGAGCAGTATTATAGTAGTTATATTCTTGTACATAGGAGCAGTATTATAGTAGTTATATTCTTGAACATAGGAGCAGTATTATAGTAGTTATATTCTTGTACATAGGGGGCAGTATTATAGTAGTTATATTCTTGTACATATGGAGCAGTATTATAGTAGTTATATTCTTGTACATAGGAGCAATATTATAGTAGTTATATTCTAGTACATAGGAGCAGTATTATAGTAGTTATATTCTTGTACATAGGGGACAGTATTATAGTAGTTATATTCTTGTATATGGGAGCAGTATTATAGTAGTTATATTCTTGCACATAGGAGCAGTATTATAGTAGTTATATTTTTGTACATAGGGGCAGTATTATAGTAGTTATATTCTTGTACATAGGAGCAGTATTATAGTAGTTATATTCTTGCACATAGGGGCAGTATTATAGTAGTTATATTCTTGTACATAGGGAGCAGTATTATAGTAGTTATATTCTTGTACATATGGAGCAGTATTATAGTAGTTATATTCTTGTATATAGGGGCAGTATTATAGTAGTTATATTCTTGTACATAGGGGACAGTATTATAGTAGTTATATTCTTGTATATAGGAGCAGTATTATAGTAGTTATATTCTTGTACATAGGAGCAGTATTATAGTAGTTATACTCTTGTACATAGGAGCAGTATTATAGCAGTTATATTCTTGTACATAGGAGCAGTATTATAGTAGTTATATTCTTGTACATAGGAGCAGTATTATAATAGTTATATTCTTGTACATAGGGGGCAGTATTATAGTAGTTATATTCTTGTACATATGGAGCAGTATTATAGTAGTTATATTCTTGTACATAGGAGCAGTATTATAGTAGTTATACTCTTGTACATAGGAGCAGTATTATAGTAGTTATATTCTTGAACATAGGAGCAGTATTATAGTAGTTATATTCTTGTACATAGGGGGCAGTATTATAGTAGTTATATTCTTGTACATATGGAGCAGTATTATAGTAGTTATATTCTTGTACATAGGAGCAATATTATAGTAGTTATATTCTAGTACATAGGAGCAGTATTATAGTAGTTATATTCTTGTACATAGGGGACAGTATTATAGTAGTTATATTCTTGTACATAGGGGGCAGTATTATAGTAGTTATATTCTTGAACATAGGAGCAGTATTATAGTAGTTATATTCTTGTACATAGGAGCAGTATTATAGTAGTTATATTCTTGTACATAGGAGCAGTATTATAGTAGTTATATTCTTGTACATAAGAGCAGTATTATAGTAGTTATACTCTTGTACATAGGAGCAGTATTATAGCAGTTATATTCTTGTACATAGGAGCAGTATTATAGTAGTTATATTCTTGTACATAGGAACAGTATTATAATAGTTATATTCTTGTACATAGGGGGCAGTATTATAGTAGTTATATTCTTGTACATAGGAGCAATATTATAATAGTTATATTCTAGTACATAGGAGCAGTATTATAGTAGTTATATTCTTGTACATAGGAGCAGTATTATAGTAGTTATATTTTTGTACATAGGGGCAGTATTGTAGTAGTTATATTCTTGTACATAGGAGCAGTATTATAGTAGTTATATTCTTGCACATAGGAGCAGTATTATAGTAGTGATATTCTTGTATATAGGAGCAGTATTATAGTAGTTATATTCTTGTACATAGGAGCAGTATTATAGTAGTTATATTCTTGTACATAGGAGCAATATTATAGTAGTTATATTCTAGTACATAGGAGCAATATTATAGTAGTTATATTCTAGTACATAGGAGCAGTATTATAATAGTTATATTCTTGTACATAGGGGGCAGTATTATAGTAGTTATATTCTTGTACATAGGAGCAATATTATAGTAGTTATATTCTAGTACATAGGAGCAGTATTATAGTAGTTATATTCTTGTACATAGGGGGCAGTATTATAGTAGTTATATTCTTGTACATAGGGGGCAGTATTATAGTAGTAATATTCTTGTACATAGGAGCAGTATTATAGTAGTTATATTCTTGTATATGGGAGCAGTATTATAGTAGTTATATTCTTGCACATAGGAGCAGTATTATAGTAGTTATATTCTTGTACATAGGAGCAGTATTATAATAGTTATATTCTTGTACATAGGGGGCAGTATTATAGTAGTTATATTCTTGTACATATGGAGCAGTATTATAGTAGTTATATTCTTGTACATAGGAGCAGTATTATAGTAGTTATACTCTTGTACATAGGAGCAGTATTATAGTAGTTATATTCTTGAACATAGGAGCAGTATTATAGTAGTTATATTCTTGTACATAGGGGGTAGTATTATAGTAGTTATATTCTTGTACATATGGAGCAGTATTATAGTAGTTATATTCTTGTACATAGGAGCAATATTATAGTAGTTATATTCTAGTACATTGGAGCAGTATTATAGTAGTTATATTCTTGTACATAGGGGACAGTATTATAGTAGTTATATTCTTGTATATAGGAGCAGTATTATAGTAGTTATATTCTTGTACATAGGGGGCAGTATTATAGTAGTTATATTCTTGTACATAGGAGCAGTATTATAGTAGTTATATTCTTGTACATAGGAGCAGTATTATAGTAGTTATATTCTTGTACAGAGGAGCAGTATTATAGTAGTTATATTCTTGTACATAGGAGCAGTATTATAGTAGTTATACTCTTGTACATAGGAGCAGTATTATAGCAGTTATATTCTTGTACATAGGAGCAGTATTATAGTAGTTATATTCTTGTACATAGGAGCAGTATTATAATAGTTATATTCTTGTACATAGGGGGCAGTATTATAGTAGTTATATTCTTGTACATAGGAGCAATATTATAGTAGTTATATTCTAGTACATAGGAGCAGTATTATAGTAGTTATATTCTTGTACATAGGGGGCAGTATTATAGTAGTTATATTCTTGTACATAGGGGGCAGTATTATAGTAGTAATATTCTTGTACATAGGAGCAGTATTATAGTAGTTATATTCTTCTATATGGGAGCAGTATTATAGTAGTTATATTCTTGCACATAGGAGCAGTATTATAGTAGTTATATTTTTGTACATAGGGGCAGTATTATAGTAGTTATATTCTTGTACATAGGAGCAGTATTATAGTAGTTATATTCTTGCACATAGGAGCAGTATTATAGTAGTGATATTCTTGTATATAGGGAGCAGTATTATAGTAGTTATATTCTTGTACATAGGGGGCAGTATTATAGTAGTTATATTCTTGTACATAGGGGGCAGTATTATAGTAGTAATATTCTTGTACATAGGAGCAGTATTATAGTAGTTATATTCTTGTATATGGGAGCAGTATTATAGTAGTTATATTCTTGCACATAGGAGCAGTATTATAGTAGTTATATTTTTGTACATAGGGGCAGTATTATAGTAGTTATATTCTTGTACATAGGAGCAGTATTATAGTAGTTATATTCTTGCACATAGGAGCAGTATTATAGTAGTTATATTCTTGTACATAGGGAGCAGTATTATAGTAGTTATATTCTTGTACATATGGAGCAGTATTATAGTAGTTATATTCTTGTATATAGGGGGCAGTATTATAGTAGTTATATTATTGTACATAGGGGGCAGTATTATAGTAGTTATATTCTTGTACATAGGGAGCAGTATTATAGTAGTTATATTCTTGTACATATGGAGCAGTATTATAGTAGTTATATTCTTGTATATAGGGGCAGTATTATAGTAGTTATATTCTTGTACATAGGGGACAGTATTATAGTAGTTATATTCTTGTATATAGGAGCAATATTATAGTAGTTATATTCTTGTACATAGGAGCAGTATTATAGTAGTTATACTCTTGTACATAGGAGCAGTATTATAGCAGTTATATTCTTGGACATAGGAGCAGTATTATAGTAGTTATATTCTTGTACATAGGAGCAGTATTATAATAGTTATATTCTTGTACATAGGGGGCAGTATTATAGTAGTTATATTCTTGTACATGTGGAGCAGTATTATAGTAGTTATATTCTTGTACATAGGAGCAGTATTATAGTAGTTATACTCTTGTACATAGGAGCAGTATTATAGTAGTTATATTCTTGAACATAGGAGCAGTATTATAGTAGTTATATTCTTGTACATAGGGGGTAGTATTATAGTAGTTATATTCTTGTACATATGGAGCAGTATTATAGTAGTTATATTCTTGTACATAGGAGCAATGTTATAGTAGTTATATTCTAGTACATAGGAGCAGTATTATAGTAGTTATATTCTTGTACATAGGGGACAGTATTATAGTAGTTATATTCTTGTATATAGGAGCAGTATTATAGTAGTTATATTCTTGTACATAGGGGGCAGTATTATAGTAGTTATATTCTTGTACATAGGAGCAGTATTATAGTAGTTATATTCTTGTACATAGGAGCAGTATTATAGTAGTTATATTCTTGTACATAGGAGCAGTATTATAGTAGTTATATTCTTGTACATAGGAGCAGTATTATAGTAGTTATACTCTTGTACATAGGAGCAGTATTATAGCAGTTATATTCTTGTACATAGGAGCAGTATTATAGTAGTTATATTCTTGTACATAGGAGCAGTATTATAATAGTTATATTCTTGTACATAGGGGGCAGTATTATAGTAGTTATATTCTAGTACATAGGAGCAGTATTATAGTAGTTATATTCTTGTACATAGGGGGCAGTATTATAGTAGTTATATTCTTGTACATAGGGGGCAGTATTATAGTAGTAATATTCTTGTACATAGGAGCAGTATTATAGTAGTTATATTCTTGTATATGGGAGCAGTATTATAGTAGTTATATTCTTGCACATAGGAGCAGTATTATAGTAGTTATATTTTTGTACATAGGGGCAGTATTATAGTAGTTATATTCTTGTACATAGGAGCAGTATTATAGTAGTTATATTCTTGCACATAGGAGCAGTATTATAGTAGTGATATTCTTGTATATAGGGAGCAGTATTATAGTAGTTATATTCTTGTACATAGGGGGCAGTATTATAGTAGTTATATTCTTGTACATAGGGGGCAGTATTATAGTAGTAATATTCTTGTACATAGGAGCAGTATTATAGTAGTTATATTCTTGTATATGGGAGCAGTATTATAGTAGTTATATTCTTGCACATAGGAGCAGTATTATAGTAGTTATATTTTTGTACATAGGGGCAGTATTATAGTAGTTATATTCTTGTACATAGGAGCAGTATTATAGTAGTTATATTCTTGCACATAGGAGCAGTATTATAGTAGTTATATTCTTGTATATAGGGGGCAGTATTATAGTAGTTATATTATTGTACATAGGGGGCAGTATTATAGTAGTTATATTCTTGTACATAGGGAGCAGTATTATAGTAGTTATATTCTTGTACATATGGAGCAGTATTATAGTAGTTATATTCTTGTATATAGGGGCAGTATTATAGTAGTTATATTCTTGTACATAGGGGACAGTATTATAGTAGTTATATTCTTGTATATAGGAGCAATATTATAGTAGTTATATTCTTGTACATAGGAGCAGTATTATAGTAGTTATACTCTTGTACATAGGAGCAGTATTATAGCAGTTATATTCTTGTACATAGGAGCAGTATTATAGTAGTTATATTCTTGTACATAGGAGCAGTATTATAATAGTTATATTCTTGTACATAGGGGGCAGTATTATAGTAGTTATATTCTTGTACATGTGGAGCAGTATTATAGTAGTTATATTCTTGTACATAGGAGCAGTATTATAGTAGTTATACTCTTGTACCTAGGAGCAGTATTATAGTAGTTATATTCTTGAACATAGGAGCAGTATTATAGTAGTTATATTCTTGTACATAGGGGGTAGTATTATAGTAGTTATATTCTTGTACATATGGAGCAGTATTATAGTAGTTATATTCTTGTACATAGGAGCAATATTATAGTAGTTATATTCTAGTACATAGGAGCAGTATTATAGTAGTTATATTCTTGTACATAGGGGACAGTATTATAGTAGTTATATTCTTGTATATAGGAGCAGTATTATAGTAGTTATATTCTTGTACATAGGGGGCAGTATTATAGTAGTTATATTCTTGTACATAGGAGCAGTATTATAGTAGTTATATTCTTGTACATAGGAGCAGTATTATAGTAGTTATATTCTTGTACATAGGAGCAGTATTATAGTAGTTATATTCTTGTACATAGGAGCAGTATTATAGTAGTTATACTCTTGTACATAGGAGCAGTATTATAGCAGTTATATTCTTGTACATAGGAGCAGTATTATAGTAGTTATATTCTTGTACATAGGAGCAGTATTATAATAGTTATATTCTTGTACATAGGGGGCAGTATTATAGTAGTTATATTCTAGTACATAAGAGCAGTATTATAGTAGTTATATTCTTGTACATAGGGGGCAGTATTATAGTAGTTATATTCTTGTACATAGGGGGCAGTATTATAGTAGTAATATTCTTGTACATAGGAGCAGTATTATAGTAGTTATATTCTTGTATATGGGAGCAGTATTATAGTAGTTATATTCTTGCACATAGGAGCAGTATTATAGTAGTTATATTTTTGTACATAGGGGCAGTATTATAGTAGTTCTATTCTTGTACATAGGAGCAGTATTATAGTAGTTATATTCTTGCACACAGGAGCAGTATTATAGTAGTGATATTCTTGTATATAGGGAGCAGTATTATAGTAGTTATATTCTTGTACATAGGGGGCAGTATTATAGTAGTTATATTCTTGTACATAGGGGGCAGTATTATAGTAGTAATATTCTTGTACATAGGAGCAGTATTATAGTAGTTATATTCTTGTATATGGGAGCAGTATTATAGTAGTTATATTCTTGCACATAGGAGCAGTATTATAGTAGTTATATTTTTGTACATAGGGGCAGTATTATAGTAGTTATATTCTTGTACATAGGAGCAGTATTATAGTAGTTATATTCTTGCACATAGGAGCAGTATTATAGTAGTTATATTCTTGTACATAGGGAGCAGTATTATAGTAGTTATATTCTTGTACATATGGAGCAGTATTATAGTAGTTATATTCTTGTATATAGGGGCAGTATTATAGTAGTTATATTCTTGTACATAGGGGACAGTATTATAGTAGTTATATTCTTGTATATAGGAGCAGTATTATAGTAGTTATATTCTTGTCCATAGGATCAGTATAATAGTAGTTATACTCTTGTACATAGGAGCAGTATTATAGCAGTTATATTCTTGTACATAGGAGCAGTATTATAGTAGTTATATTCTTGTACATAGGAGCAGTATTATAATAGTTATATTCTTGTACATAGGGGGCAGTATTATAGTAGTTATATTCTTGTACATATAGAGCAGTATTATAGTAGTTATATTCTTGTACATAGGAGCAGTATTATAGTAGTTATACTCTTGTACATAGGAGCAGTATTATAGTAGTTATATTCTTGAACATAGGAGCAGTATTATAGTAGTTATATTCTTGTACATAGGGGGCAGTATTATAGTAGTTATATTCTTGTACATATGGAGCAGTATTATAGTAGTTATATTCTTGTACATAGGAGCAATATTATAGTAGTTATATTCTAGTACATAGGAGCAGTATTATAGTAGTTATATTCTTCTACATAGGGGACAGTATTATAGTAGTTATATTCTTGTATATAGGAGCAGTATTATAGTAGTTATATTCTTGTACATAGGAGCAGTATTATAATAGTTATATTCTTGTACATAGGGGGCAGTATTATAGTAGTTATATTCTTGTACATACGGAGCAGTATTATAGTAGTTATATTCTTGTACATAGGAGCAGTATTATAGTAGTTATACTCTTGTACATAGGAGCAGTATTATAGTAGTTATATTCTTGAACATAGGAGCAGTATTATAGTAGTTATATTCTTGTACATAGGGGGCAGTATTATAGTAGTTATATTCTTGTACATATGGAGCAGTATTATAGTAGTTATATTCTTGTACATAGGAGCAATATTATAGTAGTTATATTCTAGTACATAGGAGCAGTATTATAGTAGTTATATTCTTGTACATAGGGGACAGTATTATAGTAGTTATATTCTTGTATATAGGAGCAGTATTATAGTAGTTATATTCTTGTACATAGGGGGCAGTATTATAGTAGTTATATTCTTGTACATAGGAGCAGTATTATAGTAGTTATATTCTTGTACATAGGAGCAGTATTATAGTAGTTATATTCTTGTACATAGGAGCAGTATTATAGTAGTTATATTCTTGTACATAGGAGCAGTATTATAGTAGTTATACTCTTGTACATAGGAGCAGTATTATAGCAGTTATATTCTTGTACATAGGAGCAGTATTATAGTAGTTATATTCTTGTACATAGGAGCAGTATTATAATAGTTATATTCTTGTACATAGGGGGCAGTATTATAGTAGTTATATTCTTGTACATAGGAGCAATATTATAGTAGTTATATTCTAGTACATAGGAGCAGTATTATAGTAGTTATATTCTTGTACATAGGGGGCAGTATTATAGTAGTTATATTCTTGTACATAGGGGGCAGTATTATAGTAGTAATATTCTTGTACATAGGAGCAGTATTATAGTAGTTATATTCTTGTATATGGGAGCAGTATTATAGTAGTTATATTCTTGCACATAGGAGCAGTATTATAGTAGTTATATTTTTGTACATAGGGGCAGTATTATAGTAGTTATATTCTTGTACATAGGAGCAGTATTATAGTAGTTATATTCTTGCACATAGGAGCAGTATTATAGTAGTGATATTCTTGTATATAGGGAGCAGTATTATAGTAGTTATATTCTTGTACATAGGGGGCAGTATTATAGTAGTTATATTCTTGTACATAGGGGGCAGTATTATAGTAGTAATATTCTTGTACATAGGAGCAGTATTATAGTAGTTATATTCTTGTATATGGGAACAGTATTATAGTAGTTATATTCTTGCACATAGGAGCAGTATTATAGTAGTTATATTTTTGTACATAGGGGCAGTATTATAGTAGTTATATTCTTGTACATAGGAGCAGTATTATAGTAGTTATATTCTTGCACATAGGGGCAGTATTATAGTAGTTATATTCTTGTACATAGGGAGCAGTATTATAGTAGTTATATTCTTGTACATATGGAGTAGTATTATAGTAGTTATATTCTTGTATATAGGGGCAGTATTATAGTAGTTATATTCTTGTACATAGGGGACAGTATTATAGTAGTTATATCCTTGTATATAGGAGCAGTATTATAGTAGTTATATTCTTGTACATAGGAGCAGTATTATAGTAGTTATACTCTTGTACATAGGAGCAGTATTATAGCAGTTATATTCTTGTACATAGGAGCAGTATTATAGTAGTTATATTCTTGTACATAGGAGCAGTATTATAATAGTTATATTCTTGTACATAGGGGGCAGTATTATAGTAGTTATATTCTTGTACATATGGAGCAGTATTATAGTAGTTATATTCTTGTACATAGGAGCAGTATTATAGTAGTTATACTCTTGTACATAGGAGCAGTATTATAGTAGTTATATTCTTGAACATAGGAGCAGTATTATAGTAGTTATATTCTTGTACATAGGGGGCAGTATTATAGTAGTTATATTCTTGTACATATGGAGCAGTATTATAGTAGTTATATTCTTGTACATAGGAGCAATATTATAGTAGTTATATTCTAGTACATAGGAGCAGTATTATAGTAGTTATATTCTTGTACATAGGGGACAGTATTATAGTAGTTATATTCTTGTACATAGGGGGCAGTATTATAGTAGTTATATTCTTGTACATAGGAGCAGTATTATAGTAGTTATATTCTTGTACATAGGAGCAGTATTATAGTAGTTATATTCTTGTACATAGGAGCAGTATTATAGTAGTTATATTCTTGTACATAAGAGCAGTATTATAGTAGTTATACTCTTGTACATAGGAGCAGTATTATAGCAGTTATATTCTTGTACATAGGAGCAGTATTATAGTAGTTATATTCTTGTACATAGGAACAGTATTATAATAGTTATATTCTTGTACATAGGGGGCAGTATTATAGTAGTTATATTCTTGTACATAGGAGCAATATTATAATAGTTATATTCTAGTACATAGGAGCAGTATTATAGTAGTTATATTCTTGTACATAGGAGCAGTATTATAGTAGTTATATTTTTGTACATAGGGGCAGTATTGTAGTAGTTATATTCTTGTACATAGGAGCAGTATTATAGTAGTTATATTCTTGCACATAGGAGCAGTATTATAGTAGTGATATTCTTGTATATAGGAGCAGTATTATAGTAGTTATATTCTTGTACATAGGAGCAGTATTATAGTAGTTATATTCTTGTACATAGGAGCAATATTATAGTAGTTATATTCTAGTACATAGGAGCAGTATTATAATAGTTATATTCTTGTACATAGGGGGCAGTATTATAGTAGTTATATTCTTGTACATAGGAGCAATATTATAGTAGTTATATTCTAGTACATAGGAGCAGTATTATAGTAGTTATATTCTTGTACATAGGGGGCAGTATTATAGTAGTTATATTCTTGTACATAGGGGGCAGTATTATAGTAGTAATATTCTTGTACATAGGAGCAGTATTATAGTAGTTATATTCTTGTATATGGGAGCAGTATTATAGTAGTTATATTCTTGCACATAGGAGCAGTATTATAGTAGTTATATTTTTGTACATAGGGGCAGTATTATAGTAGTTATATTCTTGTACATAGGAGCAGTATTATAGTAGTTATATTCTTGCACATAGGAGCAGTATTATAGTAGTGATATTCTTGTATATAGGGAGCAGTATTATAGTAGTTATATTCTTGTACATAGGGGGCAGTATTATAGTAGTTATATTCTTGTACATAGGGGGCAGTATTATAGTAGTAATATTCTTGTACATAGGAGCAGTATTATAGTAGTTATATTCTTGTATATGGGAGCAGTATTATAGTAGTTATATTCTTGCACATAGGAGCAGTATTATAGTAGTTATATTTTTGTACATAGGGGCAGTATTATAGTAGTTATATTCTTGTACATAGGAGCAGTATTATAGTAGTTATATTCTTGCACATAGGAGCAGTATTATAGTAGTTATATTCTTGTACATAGGGAGCAGTATTATAGTAGTTATATTCTTGTACATATGGAGCAGTATTATAGTAGTTATATTCTTGTATATAGGGGGCAGTATTATAGTAGTTATATTATTGTACATAGGGGGCAGTATTATAGTAGTTATATTCTTGTACATAGGGAGCAGTATTATAGTAGTTATATTCTTGTACATATGGAGCAGTATTATAGTAGTTATATTCTTGTATATAGGGGCAGTATTATAGTAGTTATATTCTTGTACATAGGGGACAGTATTATAGTAGTAATATTCTTGTATATAGGAGCAGTATTATAGTAGTTATATTCTTGTACATAGGAGCAGTATTATAGTAGTTATACTCTTGTACATAGGAGCAGTATTATAGCAGTTATATTCTTGTACATAGGAGCAGTATTATAGTAGTTATATTCTTGTACATAGGAGCAGTATTATAATAGTTATATTCTTGTACATAGGGGGCAGTATTATAGTAGTTATATTCTTGTACATATGGAGCAGTATTATAGTAGTCATATTCTTGTACATAGGAGCAGTATTATAGTAGTTATACTCTTGTACATAGGAGCAGTATTATAGTAGTTATATTCTTGAACATAGGAGCAGTATTATAGTAGTTATATTCTTGTACATAGGGGGTAGTATTATAGTAGTTATATTCTTGTACATATGGAGCAGTATTATAGTAGTTATATTCTTGTACATAGGAGCAATATTATAGTAGTTATATTCTAGTACATAGGAGCAGTATTATAGTAGTTATATTCTTGTACATAGGGGACAGTATTATAGTAGTTATATTCTTGTATATAGGAGCAGTATTATAGTAGTTATATTCTTGTACATAGGGGGCAGTATTATAGTAGTTATATTCTTGTACATAGGAGCAGTATTATAGTAGTTATATTCTTGTACATAGGAGCAGTATTATAGTAGTTATATTCTTGTACATAGGAGCAGTATTATAGTAGTTATACTCTTGTACATAGGAGCAGTATTATAGCAGTTATATTCTTGTACATAGGAGCAGTATTATAGTAGTTATATTCTTGTACATAGGAGCAGTATTATAATAGTTATATTCTTGTACATAGGGGGCAGTATTATAGTAGTTATATTCTAGTACATAGGAGCAGTATTATAGTAGTTATATTCTTGTACATAGGGGGCAGTATTATAGTAGTTATATTCTTGTACATAGGGGGCAGTATTATAGTAGTAATATTCTTGTACATAGGAGCAGTATTATAGTAGTTATATTCTTGTATATGGGAGCAGTATTATAGTAGTTGTATTCTTGCACATAGGAGCAGTATTATAGTAGTTATATTTTTGTACATAGGAGCAGTATTATAGTAGTTATATTCTTGTACATAGGAGCAGTATTATAGTAGTTATATTCTTGCACATAGGAGCAGTATTATAGTAGTGATATTCTTGTATATAGGGAGCAGTATTATAGTAGTTATATTCTTGTACATAGGGGGCTGTATTATAGTAGTTATATTCTTGTACATAGGGGGCAGTATTATAGTAGTAATATTCTTGTACATAGGAGCAGTATTATAGTATTTATATTCTTGTATATGGGAGCAGTATTATAGTAGTTATATTCTTGCACATAGGAGCAGTATTATAGTAGTTATATTTTTGTACATAGGGGCAGTATTATAGTAGTTATATTGTTGTACATAGGAGCAGTATTATAGTAGTTATATTCTTGCACATAGGAGCAGTATTATAGTAGTTATATTCTTGTACATAGGGAGCAGTATTATAGTAGTTATATTCTTGTACATATGGAGCAGTATTATAGTAGTTATATTCTTGTATATAGGGGCAGTATTATAGTAGTTATATTCTTGTACATAGGGGACAGTATTATAGTAGTTATATTCTTGTATATAGGAGCAGTATTATAGTAGTTATATTCTTGTACATAGGAGCAGTATTATAGTAGTTATACTCTTGTACATAGGAGCAGTATTATAGCAGTTATATTCTTGTACATAGGAGCAGTATTATAGTAGTTATATTCTTGTACATAGGAGCAGTATTATAATAGTTATATTCTTGTACATAGGGGGCAGTATTATAGTAGTTATATTCTTGTACATATGGAGCAGTATTATAGTAGTTATATTCTTGTACATAGGAGCAGTATTATAGTAGTTATACTCTTGTACATAGGAGCAGTATTATAGTAGTTATATTCTTGAACATAGGAGCAGTATTATAGTAGTTATATTCTTGTACATAGGGGCAGTATTATAGTAGTTATATTCTTGTACATATGGAGCAGTATTATAGTAGTTATATTCTTGTACATAGGAGCAATATTATAGTAGTTATATTCTAGTACATAGGAGCAGTATTATAGTAGTTATATTCTTGTACATAGGGGACAGTATTATAGTAGTTATATTCTTGTATATAGGAGCAGTATTATAGTAGTTATATTCTTGTACATAGGAGCAGTATTATAATAGTTATATTCTTGTACATAGGGGGCAGTATTATAGTAGTTATATTCTTGTACATATGGAACAGTATTATAGTAGTTATATTCTTGTACATAGGAGCAGTATTATAGTAGTTATACTCTTGTACATAGGAGCAGTATTATAGTAGTTATATTCTTGAACATAGGGGCAGTATTATAGTAGTTATATTCTTGTACATAGGGGGCAGTATTATAGTAGTTATATTCTTGTACATATGGAGCAGTATTATAGTAGTTATATTCTTGTACATAGGAGCAATATTATAGTAGTTATATTCTAGTACATAGGAGCAGTATTATAGTAGTTATATTCTTGTACATAGGGGACAGTATTATAGTAGTTATATTCTTGTATATAGGAGCAGTATTATAGTAGTTATATTCTTGTACATAGGGGGCAGTATTATAGTAGTTATATTCTTGTACATAGGAGCAGTATTATAGTAGTTATATTCTTGTACATAGGAGCAGTATTATAGTAGTTATATTCTTGTACATAGGAGCAGTATTATAGTAGTTATATTCTTGTACATAGGAGCAGTATTATAGTAGTTATACTCTTGTACATAGGAGTAGCATTATAGCAGTTATATTCTTGTACATAGGAGCAGTATTATAGTAGTTATATTCTTGTACATAGGAGCAGTATTATAATAGTTATATTCTTGTACATAGGGGGCAGTATTATAGTAGTTATATTCTTGTACATAGGAGCAATATTATAGTAGTTATATTCTAGTACATAGGAGCAGTATTATAGTAGTTATATTCTTGTACATAGGGGGCAGTATTATAGTAGTTATATTCTTGTACATAGGGGGCAGTATTATAGTAGTAATATTCTTGTACATAGGAGCAGTATTATAGTAGTTATATTCTTGTATATGGGAGCAGTATTATAGTAGTTATATTCTTGCACATAGGAGCAGTATTATAGTAGTTATATTTTTGTACATAGGGGCAGTATTATAGTAGTTATATTCTTGTACATAGGAGCAGTATTATAGTAGTTATATTCTTGCACATAGGGGCAGTATTATAGTAGTTATATTCTTGTACATAGGGAGCAGTATTATAGTAGTTATATTCTTGTACATATGGAGCAGTATTATAGTAGTTATATTCTTGTATATAGGGGCAGTATTATAGTAGTTATACTCTTGTACATAGGAGCAGTATTATAGTAGTTATATTCTTGAACATAGGAGCAGTATTATAGTAGTTATATTCTTGTACATAGGGGGCAGTATTATAGTAGTTATATTCTTGTACATATGGAGCAGTATTATAGTAGTTATATTCTTGTACATAGGAGCAATATTATAGTAGTTATATTCTAGTACATAGGAGCAGTATTATAGTAGTTATATTCTTGTACATAGGGGACAGTATTATAGTAGTTATATTCTTGTACATAGGAGCAGTATTATAGCAGTTATATTCTTGTACATAGGAGCAGTATTATAGTAGTTATATTCTTGTACATAGGAACAGTATTATAATAGTTATATTCTTGTACATAGGGGGCAGTATTATAGTAGTTATATTCTTGTACATAGGAGCAATATTATAATAGTTATATTCTAGTACATAGGAGCAGTATTATAGTAGTTATATTCTTGTACATAGGAGCAGTATTATAGTAGTTATATTTTTGTACATAGGGGCAGTATTGTAGTAGTTATATTCTTGTACATAGGAGCAGTATTATAGTAGTTATATTCTTGCACATAGGAGCAGTATTATAGTAGTGATATTCTTGTATATAGGAGCAGTATTATAGTAGTTATATTCTTGTACATAGGAGCAGTATTATAGTAGTTATATTCTTGTACATAGGAGCAATATTATAGTAGTTATATTCTAGTACATAGGAGCAGTATTATAATAGTTATATTCTTGTACATAGGGGGCAGTATTATAGTAGTTATATTCTTGTACATAGGAGCAATATTATAGTAGTTATATTCTAGTACATAGGAGCAGTATTATAGTAGTTATATTCTTGTACATAGGGGGCAGTATTATAGTAGTTATATTCTTGTACATAGGGGGCAGTATTATAGTAGTAATATTCTTGTACATAGGAGCAGTATTATAGTAGTTATATTCTTGTATATGGGAGCAGTATTATAGTAGTTATATTCTTGCACATAGGAGCAGTATTATAGTAGTTATATTTTTGTACATAGGGGCAGTATTATAGTAGTTATATTCTTGTACATAGGAGCAGTATTATAGTAGTTATATTCTTGCACATAGGAGCAGTATTATAGTAGTGATATTCTTGTATATAGGGAGCAGTATTATAGTAGTTATATTCTTGTACATAGGGGGCAGTATTATAGTAGTTATATTCTTGTACATAGGGGGCAGTATTATAGTAGTAATATTCTTGTACATAGGAGCAGTATTATAGTAGTTATATTCTTGTATATGGGAGCAGTATTATAGTAGTTATATTCTTGCACATAGGAGCAGTATTATAGTAGTTATATTTTTGTACATAGGGGCAGTATTATAGTAGTTATATTCTTGTACATAGGAGCAGTATTATAGTAGTTATATTCTTGCACATAGGAGCAGTATTATAGTAGTTATATTCTTGTACATAGGGAGCAGTATTATAGTAGTTATATTCTTGTACATATGGAGCAGTATTATAGTAGTTATATTCTTGTATATAGGGGGCAGTATTATAGTAGTTATATTATTGTACATAGGGGGCAGTATTATAGTAGTTATATTCTTGTACATAGGGAGCAGTATTATAGTAGTTATATTCTTGTACATATGGAGCAGTATTATAGTAGTTATATTCTTGTATATAGGGGCAGTATTATAGTAGTTATATTCTTGTACATAGGGGACAGTATTATAGTAGTAATATTCTTGTATATAGGAGCAGTATTATAGTAGTTATATTCTTGTACATAGGAGCAGTATTATAGTAGTTATACTCTTGTACATAGGAGCAGTATTATAGCAGTTATATTCTTGTACATAGGAGCAGTATTATAGTAGTTATATTCTTGTACATAGGAGCAGTATTATAATAGTTATATTCTTGTACATAGGGGGCAGTATTATAGTAGTTATATTCTTGTACATATGGAGCAGTATTATAGTAGTCATATTCTTGTACATAGGAGCAGTATTATAGTAGTTATACTCTTGTACATAGGAGCAGTATTATAGTAGTTATATTCTTGAACATAGGAGCAGTATTATAGTAGTTATATTCTTATACATAGGGGGTAGTATTATAGTAGTTATATTCTTGTACATATGGAGCAGTATTATAGTAGTTATATTCTTGTACATAGGAGCAATATTATAGTAGTTATATTCTAGTACATAGGAGCAGTATTATAGTAGTTATATTCTTGTACATAGGGGACAGTATTATAGTAGTTATATTCTTGTATATAGGAGCAGTATTATAGTAGTTATATTCTTGTACATAGGGGGCAGTATTATAGTAGTTATATTCTTGTACATAGGAGCAGTATTATAGTAGTTATATTCTTGTACATAGGAGCAGTATTATAGTAGTTATATTCTTGTACATAGGAGCAGTATTATAGTAGTTATACTCTTGTACATAGGAGCAGTATTATAGCAGTTATATTCTTGTACATAGGAGCAGTATTATAGTAGTTATATTCTTGTACATAGGAGCAGTATTATAATAGTTATATTCTTGTACATAGGGGGCAGTATTATAGTAGTTATATTCTAGTACATAGGAGCAGTATTATAGTAGTTATATTCTTGTACATAGGGGGCAGTATTATAGTAGTTATATTCTTGTACATAGGGGGCAGTATTATAGTAGTAATATTCTTGTACATAGGAGCAGTATTATAGTAGTTATATTCTTGTATATGGGAGCAGTATTATAGTAGTTGTATTCTTGCACATAGGAGCAGTATTATAGTAGTTATATTTTTGTACATAGGAGCAGTATTATAGTAGTTATATTCTTGTACATAGGAGCAGTATTATAGTAGTTATATTCTTGCACATAGGAGCAGTATTATAGTAGTGATATTCTTGTATATAGGGAGCAGTATTATAGTAGTTATATTCTTGTACATAGGGGGCTGTATTATAGTAGTTATATTCTTGTACATAGGGGGCAGTATTATAGTAGTAATATTCTTGTACATAGGAGCAGTATTATAGTATTTATATTCTTGTATATGGGAGCAGTATTATAGTAGTTATATTCTTGCACATAGGAGCAGTATTATAGTAGTTATATTTTTGTACATAGGGGCAGTATTATAGTAGTTATATTGTTGTACATAGGAGCAGTATTATAGTAGTTATATTCTTGCACATAGGAGCAGTATTATAGTAGTTATATTCTTGTACATAGGGAGCAGTATTATAGTAGTTATATTCTTGTACATATGGAGCAGTATTATAGTAGTTATATTCTTGTATATAGGGGCAGTATTATAGTAGTTATATTCTTGTACATAGGGGACAGTATTATAGTAGTTATATTCTTGTATATAGGAGCAGTATTATAGTAGTTATATTCTTGTACATAGGAGCAGTATTATAGTAGTTATACTCTTGTACATAGGAGCAGTATTATAGCAGTTATATTCTTGTACATAGGAGCAGTATTATAGTAGTTATATTCTTGTACATAGGAGCAGTATTATAATAGTTATATTCTTGTACATAGGGGGCAGTATTATAGTAGTTATATTCTTGTACATATGGAGCAGTATTATAGTAGTTATATTCTTGTACATAGGAGCAGTATTATAGTAGTTATACTCTTGTACATAGGAGCAGTATTATAGTAGTTATATTCTTGAACATAGGAGCAGTATTATAGTAGTTATATTCTTGTACATAGGGGCAGTATTATAGTAGTTATATTCTTGTACATATGGAGCAGTATTATAGTAGTTATATTCTTGTACATAGGAGCAATATTATAGTAGTTATATTCTAGTACATAGGAGCAGTATTATAGTAGTTATATTCTTGTACATAGGGGACAGTATTATAGTAGTTATATTCTTGTATATAGGAGCAGTATTATAGTAGTTATATTCTTGTACATAGGAGCAGTATTATAATAGTTATATTCTTGTACATAGGGGGCAGTATTATAGTAGTTATATTCTTGTACATATGGAACAGTATTATAGTAGTTATATTCTTGTACATAGGAGCAGTATTATAGTAGTTATACTCTTGTACATAGGAGCAGTATTATAGTAGTTATATTCTTGAACATAGGGGCAGTATTATAGTAGTTATATTCTTGTACATAGGGGGCAGTATTATAGTAGTTATATTCTTGTACATATGGAGCAGTATTATAGTAGTTATATTCTTGTACATAGGAGCAATATTATAGTAGTTATATTCTAGTACATAGGAGCAGTATTATAGTAGTTATATTCTTGTACATAGGGGACAGTATTATAGTAGTTATATTCTTGTATATAGGAGCAGTATTATAGTAGTTATATTCTTGTACATAGGGGGCAGTATTATAGTAGTTATATTCTTGTACATAGGAGCAGTATTATAGTAGTTATATTCTTGTACATAGGAGCAGTATTATAGTAGTTATATTCTTGTACATAGGAGCAGTATTATAGTAGTTATATTCTTGTACATAGGAGCAGTATTATAGTAGTTATACTCTTGTACATAGGAGTAGTATTATAGCAGTTATATTCTTGTACATAGGAGCAGTATTATAGTAGTTATATTCTTGTACATAGGAGCAGTATTATAATAGTTATATTCTTGTACATAGGGGGCAGTATTATAGTAGTTATATTCTTGTACATAGGAGCAATATTATAGTAGTTATATTCTAGTACATAGGAGCAGTATTATAGTAGTTATATTCTTGTACATAGGGGGCAGTATTATAGTAGTTATATTCTTGTACATAGGGGGCAGTATTATAGTAGTAATATTCTTGTACATAGGAGCAGTATTATAGTAGTTATATTCTTGTATATGGGAGCAGTATTATAGTAGTTATATTCTTGCACATAGGAGCAGTATTATAGTAGTTATATTTTTGTACATAGGGGCAGTATTATAGTAGTTATATTCTTGTACATAGGAGCAGTATTATAGTAGTTATATTCTTGCACATAGGGGCAGTATTATAGTAGTTATATTCTTGTACATAGGGAGCAGTATTATAGTAGTTATATTCTTGTACATATGGAGCAGTATTATAGTAGTTATATTCTTGTATATAGGGGCAGTATTATAGTAGTTATACTCTTGTACATAGGAGCAGTATTATAGTAGTTATATTCTTGAACATAGGAGCAGTATTATAGTAGTTATATTCTTGTACATAGGGGGCAGTATTATAGTAGTTATATTCTTGTACATATGGAGCAGTATTATAGTAGTTATATTCTTGTACATAGGAGCAATATTATAGTAGTTATATTCTAGTACATAGGAGCAGTATTATAGTAGTTATATTCTTGTACATAGGGGACAGTATTATAGTAGTTATATTCTTGTACATAGGGGGCAGTATTATAGTAGTTATATTCTTGTACATAGGAGCAGTATTATAGTAGTTATATTCTTGTACATAGGAGCAGTATTATAGTAGTTATATTCTTGTACATAGGAGCAGTATTATAGTAGTTATATTCTTGTACATAAGAGCAGTATTATAGTAGTTATACTCTTGTACATAGGAGCAGTATTATAGCAGTTATATTCTTGTACATAGGAGCAGTATTATAGTAGTTATATTCTTGTACATAGGAGCAGTATTATAGTAGTTATATTCTTGTACATAGGGGGCAGTATTATAGTAGTTATATTCTTGTACATAGAGGGCAGTATTATAGTAGTTATATTCTTGTACATAGGGGCAGTATTACAGTAGTTATATCCTTGTACATAGGGAGCAGTATTATAGTAGTTATATTCTTGTACATAGGGGCAGTATTATAGTAGTTATATTCTTGTACATAGGGAACAGTATTATAGTAGTTATATTCTTGTACATAGGGAGCAGTATTATAGTAGTTATATTCTTGTACATAGGGGCAGTATTATAGTAGTTATATTCTTGTACATAGGGAGCTGTATTATAGTAGTTATATTCTTGTACATAGGGGCAGTATTATAGTAGTTATATTCTTGTACATAGGGAGCAGTATTATAGTAGTTATATTCTTGTACATAGGGAGCAGTATTATAGTAGTTATATTCTTGTACATAGGGGCAGTATTATAGTAGTTATATTCTTGTTTATAGGGGCAGTATTATAGTAGTTATATTCTTGTATATAGGAGCAGTATTATAGTAGTTATATTCTGGTACATAGGGGGCAGTATTATAGTAGTTATATTCTTGTATATATGAGCAGTATTATAGTAGTTATATTCTTGTACATAGGGGACAGTATTATAGCAGTTATATTCTTGTACATAGGATGCAGTATTATAGTAGTTATATTCTGGTACATAGGGGCAGTATTATAGTAGTTATATTCTTGTACATAGGGGACAGTATTATAGCAGTTATATTCTTGTACATAGGATGCAGTATTATAGTAGTTATATTCTGGTACATAGGGGCAGTATTATAGTAGTTATATTCTTGTACATAGGGGACAGTATTATAGCAGTTATATTCTTGTACATAGGATGCAGTTTTATAGTAGTTATATTCTGGTACATAGGAGCAGTATTATAGTAGTTATATTCTGGTACATAGGGGCAGTATTATAGTAGTTATATTCTTGTACATAGGGGCAGTATTATAGCAGTTATATTCTTGTACATAGGATGCAGTTTTATAGTAGTTATATTCTGGTACATAGGAGCAGTATTATAGTAGTTATATTCTGGTACATAGGGGCAGTATTATAGTAGTTATATTCTTGTACATAGGGGCAGTATTATAGTAGTTATATTCTTGTACATAGGGGACAGTATTATAGCAGTTATATTCTTGTACATAGGATGCAGTATTATAGTAGTTATATTCTGGTACATAGGGGCAGTATTATAGTAGTTATATTCTTGTACATAGGGGGCAGTATTATAGCAGTTATATTCTTGTACATAGGATGCAGTATTATAGTAGTTATATTCTGGTACATAGGGGCAGTATTATAGTAGTTATATTCTTGTACATAGGATGCAGTTTTATAGTAGTTATATTCTGGTACATAGGGGCAGTATTATAGTAGTTATATTCTTGTACATAGGATGCAGTATTATAGTAGTTATATTCTGGTACATAGGGGCAGTATTATAGTAGTTATATTCTTGTACATAGGAGCAGTATTATAGTAGTTATATTCTTGTACATAGGGAGCAGTATTATAGTCGTTATATTCTTGTAGATAGGAGGCAGTATTATAGTAGTTATATTCTTGTACATAGGGGCAGTATTATAGTAGTTACATTCTTGTACATAGGAGCAGTATTATAGTAGTTATATTCTTGTACATAGGAGCAGTATTATAGTAATTATATTCTTGTACGTAGCAGTATTATAGTAGTTATATTCTTGTACATAGGATGCAGTTTTATAGTAGTTATATTCTGGTACATAGGGGCAGTATTATAATTCTTGCTAACACTGTAATGCCTCATGTTCAGAGAAGGGAATCGTCTCTCATTCATGTTTCTGTGCATTAATAAACCAGCTGTTTGCCTCTATCTCTGCAATGTCAGGGAAAGCACAAGTGTCTTCTTCCAGGGAATGTCTCTTGACTGAATAATACCATATGATTTGGAAAATAGAATTACTCTGCATATCTATAAAGAACGCGAAAGGCTTTAATTGCTGCAAAGATTAAAAACTGCTTGAAATATCTGATATTTATTCATCCTATAAGACATCAGATTCAGCCATACAATCTATAGAAATAACTGTAACCTTTCTGCAGATCTTAGGGTATTACAGTTGTGATAATAACCCGGGTGGATGAAGTAAGCCCAGGGAAACCCGTGACTTGCCACAAATGTGTTTTCCCTCATAATAACCACCTGTCTCAGTGATTTTCTCCTTCAACTACTATATCCTGTTTTTTTCTCCACCTTTTTAGCTTTTAAGGTGCTATATTATATATGACCAGCAGGTGGCGACTTTTACAATAAATACTGTAGCTATCAGAGTATTAGTATGTAACACTTTTAGCCATTATACATGTGAATGTATCAGACACTAATGCTAGAAAAAATATATTAATGTATTATATTAATATTTTATATTGGAAGCTCAAACTCACTGCCACTATCCCGAAACCACAATGACACAGTTTTGTATTTTTTTTTTGCTTTGTAAAAAAGCACAGTCCATTTTTAACAAGAGTTTTTGGGAGATTGATTAAAAAAATAATATTTTTTTTAAAGCATTTTTCTACAACTGCACTATTCACTCTGGGGACAAGGGACCCCTGTTTTGGTTATCCTGGGGGTCCTATTAATTAGTGGCTTTATTACTATGTATGAAATTGTCCAACAGACTTGCTCCTGAGTTGCTCAACGGAAAAGATAAACTGGACCAAAAGAAAATCAGAACTGTAGTCTGAAGTCAAGCCAAGTGTCCAAAAAGGGAATAGACAGAATAGAAAGCACTAGAGGGTTCACAAACTTATACAAAGTTAGGAAACTTGCTGTTCTCGTTATTCCAGGCTCTGCTTCCTTCCCCTGGGTCCGCTGCCCTCTGTCGTGCTCCACGTTGTGTTTTGCAGGCTGCCCGGAATGGATCACTTTTTCTAGTTTTGTTTGTTTTGCGTCTTTTTTTCTTTGCACCCAGTTCATTATTCAATTTCCGCCTTTTATAAGCCTATTTTTTATGTGCTTGCCTGCTTTTTTTTTTTTTTTTGCTTTTCTTATTGTCTGCTTTTTGCTTGATTCATAAATTGCAACTTTTTTCAAAAAAAAAATCTAAAAATTTAGCGCAACTTCACTCCTGTCCCACAATGGCCGATTCAAACTGGCATGAAAATGCCCAAATTCTTTGTTGCACAAAAAAATTGCAACTTTTCCCTGCCCCTCTACTGACACCGTCCTGGAAATTGCTGACTGTTTCCTTTTTCACCCTTCTTCCATCTTTCTGCAGCTAGCAGGCACGAATTGATGAGGACTGTTGTCCGAACCGATCCGGGCTGTCAGGGGGTCTATTCCTGTCCCCCACACCTTTGGATATTTGACATCTTGCAGGGTTTCTTTAGGAAGATACTTTATCATGAATCTGTTCTGTATGTCCTTGGCCATAAAGTGTTGCCCTATGCACCCCAGCAGTGGGAGCCCCATTTTCTTCTGAGCCCCTATGCAGCTGCATCCTGGTATGTCACATTGTATCCATTCTTACACTAGACATTTCTATCCATCACCTCTACATTCCAGGCTTTGTTACAATGTATCAGGCTCTGTTGCTCCTTTGATGCCCAGTGGGTGCAGGTCCTGCCTTATTATGGGCATTGCTGGCATTTGCTGGGCACTTCTCCTGCCCCTGAGATCACACACTCATCCATGCACCAGCCACATCAGCAGCAGCACATGGGATAAGTTGCCTGGCAGCACCTCCTTCAGTGCTTCTTCTCCTTCCTCCTCCCCTGGCAGCACATTTCTTGCTCCCTCCACAAGTGTCCTGTGTGTGCTGGGGGATGCATGGCAGAGGCTGCAGCCTGGCACAGTATTGCTGGGCAGTAGGCAGCTCTGTGCCCATGTGCAGGGCAGCATTTATCACTCTGAGGATTGCAATGCTGGAGTAATAGCCTGGAGGAGACTGATGCCCTGTGCAGGGACCTGGAGGCTGGAGGAGACTTCCCTGGAGTCCTGGCTGCATGGACTGAGCCTTGTCTGGGATTCTGCTTCTCATCTGGGGGCATCATGGCATTTACTTTCGCTGCCTTCTGCTACATGTTGTCCCTGGTCCTGTGCGCTGCTCTCATCTTCTTTGCTATTTGGCATGTAAGTAATGGGCATGGAGGGAGGGGTGGGGGGCAGAGGGTGGCAGGGGCATGGCAAGGGCTTATGCACATTGGGGCAAACATAGGAATTAGGTGTATGGGGGCACAGAGGGTGGTACCATGAATTTCAGGAATTCTGAAGTCACAGGGGCAGATCCAGGGGTTATATGTAAGGTCACAATGGGAGACAGGGGCATATCCAGGAGTTAGGTACAGTATATAGGGGCATATTGGGTGGTCTGGACATATTCAGGAGGCATAGAGAGTGGCAGCGCATCTCCAAATCATTTGCTTAGGGAAAACATAGGGTGATGCTGGCATATATAGGAATTGTGTCCATAGGGCACGGAGGGTGGCAGTGGCATATCCAGGAGTTATGTATATAGGGAGAAAGGATGGCAGTGGCATATTTAGGAGTTAGGTGTATGGGAGTACAGACATTGTTAGGGCAACTAAAAGTTAAGCTTAGAGGGTGGCATGAACATACCCAGGAGTTGTGCATGTTGGGACATATCAGGTGGCAAAGGCATATCCAAGAGGTAGGGATATAGAAGCACAAAGGATGTCAGGGCATCTAGGAGTCAGGTGGACGTCTATGCGCAAAGAGAGTGGTGGGGAAAACTCCAGGACTAATGTGTGTTAGGGAATATAAGATGGCAGGAGCGTATCCAGTATGTCCTAGAGAGAGCACCAGGGCTCATCCAGGAATTATGGATATAGGGTCACAGGAGGTGGCAGGGGCACATCCAGGAATAATGGCTCAGAGGATGGCAGGGGCACATCCAGGACTAATGGCACAGAGGATGGCAGGGGCACATGCAGGAATAATGTAAATGGCACAGGGGATGGCAGGGGCACATCCAGGAATAATGTAAATGGCACAGAGGATGGCAGGGGCACATGCAATAATAATGGCACAGAGGATGGCAGGGGCACATACAGGAATAATGGCTCAGAGGATGGCAGAGGCACATCCAGTACTAATGGCACAGAGGATGGCAGGGGCGCATCCAGGAATAATGTAAATGGCACAGAGGATGGCAGGGGCGCATTCAGGAATAATGGCACAGAGGATGGCAGGGGCGCATCCAGGAATAATGGCACAGAGGATGGCAGGGGCACATCCAGGAATAATGTAAATGGTACAGAGGATTGCAGGGGCACATCCAGGAATAATGTAAATGGCATAGAGGATGGCAGGGGCATATCCAGGAATAATGTGAATAATGGCACAGAGGATGGCAGGGGCACATCCAGGAATAATGCGAATAATGGCACAGAGGATGGCAGGGGCACATCCAGGAATAATGTAAATGGCACAGAGGATGGCAGGGGCGCATTCAGGAATAATGGCACAGAGGATGGCAGGGGCGCATCCAGGAATAATGGCACAGAGGATGGCAGGGGCACATCCAGGAATAATGTAAATGGTACAGAGGATTGCAGGGGCACATCCAGGAATAATGTAAATGGCATAGAGGATGGCAGGGGCATATCCAGGAATAATGTGAATAATGGCACAGAGGATGGCAGGGGCACATCCAGGAATAATGCGAATAATGGCACAGAGGATGGCAGGGGCACATCCAGGAATAATGTAAATGGCACAGAGGATGGCAGGGGCACATCCAGGAATAATGCGAATAATGGCACAGAGAATGGCAGGGGCACATCCAGGAATAATGTAAATGGCACAGAGGATGGCAGGGGCACATCCAGGAATAATGTAAATGGCACAGAGGATGGCAGGGGCACATCCAGGAATAATGTAAATGGCACAGAGGATGGCAGGGGCACATCCAGGAGTTGTGTGAGTAGGGGAGTATATGTCAGTGTATCCTGGATTTATATCATATAGGGGAACAAAGTTTGGCATCCAGAAGTTATGTCCTAAGGGATCTCAGAGAGAGTGCCAGGGCTTGTCCAGGAGTTATGTGTAGAAAGGCCATGGAGGGTGCCTGGTCTGTCTTGGATAGGGTATAGCATGGGTAAGAGGAGAAGAAGACCCGAAAAGTTAGAAGAACACAGAAGGAGCATTCAGGAGTTAGTGGATCTGCTTGTGTGTTACAAGACATTCTGAGACTTGTGGTTCCATGGCCTTTGATTATTATTAGGATTTATGAAGGCACATTCTTGTGATCCCTGTGATTATACGTTATTTCTACTGTCCTCTTCTATTGTATTTCTTTCTGCATTGTCTGTAATCTCTGTAATATGACAAGTGGGTAATATAGGCATGGGGCACAGAGGGTGATGGGCATCCACGGGAAAGTCAGGGCTTGTAATAAAATCAAGGGCTGCAGGCAGCTTGGATATGCTGGGAGTTATAGTATCCACACAGGATATCTGTTACAATGTAGCAGGGTATTATATATATCATGTACCGACACAAAGTATCACATATGAGAATTCTAAAAGCTCTGATTCTTCACTTTCTCTCTTTGTCTCTGGGACAAATGGACCAGGGGGTGGAGGGGGCAAACTGGTATTATGGGATGGTGGACATTTCGGTTGAGTCTCACCATCATTCTAGGTAGTTATATTATTGTACATAGGGGGCAGTATTATAGTAGTTATATTCTTGTACATAGGGGCAGTATTATAGTAGTTATATTCTTGTACATAGGGGGCAGTATTATAGTAGTTATATTCTTGTATATAGGGGCAGTATTATAGTAGTTATATTCTTGTACATAGGGGACAGTATTATAGTAGTTATATTCTTGTATATAGGAGCAGTATTATAGTAGTTATATTCTTGTACATAGGAGCAGTATTATAGTAGTTATATTCTTGTACATAGGAGCAGTATTATAATAGTTATATTCTTGTACATAGGGGGCAGTATTATAGTAGTTATATTCTTGTACATATGGAGCAGTATTATAGTAGTTATACTCTTGTACATAGGAGCAGTATTATAGTAGTTATATTCTTGAACATAGGAGCAGTATTATAGTAGTTATATTCTTGTACATAGGGGCAGTATTATAGTAGTTATATTCTTGTACATATGGAGCAGTATTATAGTAGTTATATTCTTGTACATAGGAGCAATATTATAGTAGTTATATTCTAGTACATAGCAGCAGTATTATAGTAGTTATATTCTTGTACATAGGGGACAGTATTATAGTAGTTATATTCTTGTATATAGGAGCAGTATTATAGTAGTTATATTCTTGTACATAGGAGCAGTATTATAATAGTTATATTCTTGTACATAGGGGGCAGTATTATAGTAGTTATATTCTTGTACATATGGAACAGTATTATAGTAGTTATATTCTTGTACATAGGAGCAGTATTATAGTAGTTATACTCTTGTACATAGGAGCAGTATTATAGTAGTTATATTCTTGAACATAGGGGCAGTATTATAGTAGTTATATTCTTGTACATAGGGGGCAGTATTATAGTAGTTATATTCTTGTACATATGGAGCAGTATTATAGTAGTTATATTCTTGTACATAGGAGCAATATTATAGTAGTTATATTCTAGTACATAGGAGCAGTATTATAGTAGTTATATTCTTGTACATAGGGGACAGTATTATAGTAGTTATATTCTTGTATATAGGAGCAGTATTATAGTAGTTATATTCTTGTACATAGGGGGCAGTATTATAGTAGTTATATTCTTGTACATAGGAGCAGTATTATAGTAGTTATATTCTTGTACATAGGAGCAGTATTATAGTAGTTATATTCTTGTACATAGGAGCAGTATTATAGTAGTTATATTCTTGTACATAGGAGCAGTATTATAGTAGTTATACTCTTGTACATAGGAGTAGTATTATAGCAGTTATATTCTTGTACATAGGAGCAGTATTATAGTAGTTATATTCTTGTACATAGGAGCAGTATTATAATAGTTATATTCTTGTACATAGGGGGCAGTATTATAGTAGTTATATTCTTGTACATAGGAGCAATATTATAGTAGTTATATTCTAGTACATAGGAGCAGTATTATAGTAGTTATATTCTTGTACATAGGGGGCAGTATTATAGTAGTTATATTCTTGTACATAGGGGGCAGTATTATAGTAGTAATATTCTTGTACATAGGAGCAGTATTATAGTAGTTATATTCTTGTATATGGGAGCAGTATTATAGTAGTTATATTCTTGCACATAGGAGCAGTATTATAGTAGTTATATTTTTGTACATAGGGGCAGTATTATAGTAGTTATATTCTTGTACATAGGAGCAGTATTATAGTAGTTATATTCTTGCACATAGGGGCAGTATTATAGTAGTTATATTCTTGTACATAGGGAGCAGTATTATAGTAGTTATATTCTTGTACATATGGAGCAGTATTATAGTAGTTATATTCTTGTATATAGGGGCAGTATTATAGTAGTTATACTCTTGTACATAGGAGCAGTATTATAGTAGTTATATTCTTGAACATAGGAGCAGTATTATAGTAGTTATATTCTTGTACATAGGGGGCAGTATTATAGTAGTTATATTCTTGTACATATGGAGCAGTATTATAGTAGTTATATTCTTGTACATAGGAGCAATATTATAGTAGTTATATTCTAGTACATAGGAGCAGTATTATAGTAGTTATATTCTTGTACATAGGGGACAGTATTATAGTAGTTATATTCTTGTACATAGGGGGCAGTATTATAGTAGTTATATTCTTGTACATAGGAGCAGTATTATAGTAGTTATATTCTTGTACATAGGAGCAGTATTATAGTAGTTATATTCTTGTACATAGGAGCAGTATTATAGTAGTTATATTCTTGTACATAAGAGCAGTATTATAGTAGTTATACTCTTGTACATAGGAGCAGTATTATAGCAGTTATATTCTTGTACATAGGAGCAGTATTATAGTAGTTATATTCTTGTACATAGGAGCAGTATTATAGTAGTTATATTCTTGTACATAGGGGGCAGTATTATAGTAGTTATATTCTTGTACATAGAGGGCAGTATTATAGTAGTTATATTCTTGTACATAGGGGCAGTATTATAGTAGTTATATCCTTGTACATAGGGAGCAGTATTATAGTAGTTATATTCTTGTACATAGGGGCAGTATTATAGTAGTTATATTCTTGTACATAGGGAACAGTATTATAGTAGTTATATTCTTGTACATAGGGAGCAGTATTATAGTAGTTATATTCTTGTACATAGGGGCAGTATTATAGTAGTTATATTCTTGTACATAGGGAGCAGTATTATAGTAGTTATATTCTTGTACATAGGGGCAGTATTATAGTAGTTATATTCTTGTACATAGGGAGCAGTATTATAGTAGTTATATTCTTGTACATAGGGAGCAGTATTATAGTAGTTATATTCTTGTACATAGGGGCAGTATTATAGTAGTTATATTCTTGTTTATAGGGGCAGTATTATAGTAGTTATATTCTTGTATATAGGAGCAGTATTATAGTAGTTATATTCTGGTACATAGGGGGCAGTATTATAGTAGTTATATTCTTGTATATATGAGCAGTATTATAGTAGTTATATTCTTGTACATAGGGGACAGTATTATAGCAGTTATATTCTTGTACATAGGATGCAGTATTATAGTAGTTATATTCTGGTACATAGGGGCAGTATTATAGTAGTTATATTCTTGTACATAGGGGACAGTATTATAGCAGTTATATTCTTGTACATAGGATGCAGTATTATAGTAGTTATATTCTGGTACATAGGGGCAGTATTATAGTAGTTATATTCTTGTACATAGGGGACAGTATTATAGCAGTTATATTCTTGTACATAGGATGCAGTTTTATAGTAGTTATATTCTGGTACATAGGAGCAGTATTATAGTAGTTATATTCTGGTACATAGGGGCAGTATTATAGTAGTTATATTCTTGTACATAGGGGCAGTATTATAGCAGTTATATTCTTGTACATAGGATGCAGTTTTATAGTAGTTATATTCTGGTACATAGGAGCAGTATTATAGTAGTTATATTCTGGTACATAGGGGCAGTATTATAGTAGTTATATTCTTGTACATAGGGGCAGTATTATAGTAGTTATATTCTTGTACATAGGGGACAGTATTATAGCAGTTATATTCTTGTACATAGGATGCAGTATTATAGTAGTTATATTCTGGTACATAGGGGCAGTATTATAGTAGTTATATTCTTGTACATAGGGGGCAGTATTATAGCAGTTATATTCTTGTACATAGGATGCAGTATTATAGTAGTTATATTCTGGTACATAGGGGCAGTATTATAGTAGTTATATTCTTGTACATAGGATGCAGTTTTATAGTAGTTATATTCTGGTACATAGGGGCAGTATTATAGTAGTTATATTCTTGTACATAGGATGCAGTATTATAGTAGTTATATTCTGGTACATAGGGGCAGTATTATAGTAGTTATATTCTTGTACATAGGAGCAGTATTATAGTAGTTATATTCTTGTACATAGGGAGCAGTATTATAGTCGTTATATTCTTGTAGATAGGAGGCAGTATTATAGTAGTTATATTCTTGTACATAGGGGCAGTATTATAGTAGTTACATTCTTGTACATAGGAGCAGTATTATAGTAGTTATATTCTTGTACATAGGAGCAGTATTATAGTAATTATATTCTTGTACGTAGCAGTATTATAGTAGTTATATTCTTGTACATAGGATGCAGTTTTATAGTAGTTATATTCTGGTACATAGGGGCAGTATTATAATTCTTGCTAACACTGTAATGCCTCATGTTCAGAGAAGGGAATCGTCTCTCATTCATGTTTCTGTGCATTAATAAACCAGCTGTTTGCCTCTATCTCTGCAATGTCAGGGAAAGCACAAGTGTCTTCTTCCAGGGAATGTCTCTTGACTGAATAATACCATATGATTTGGAAAATAGAATTACTCTGCATATCTATAAAGAACGCGAAAGGCTTTAATTGCTGCAAAGATTAAAAACTGCTTGAAATATCTGATATTTATTCATCCTATAAGACATCAGATTCAGCCATACAATCTATAGAAATAACTGTAACCTTTCTGCAGATCTTAGGGTATTACAGTTGTGATAATAACCCGGGTGGATGAAGTAAGCCCAGGGAAACCCGTGACTTGCCACAAATGTGTTTTCCCTCATAATAACCACCTGTCTCAGTGATTTTCTCCTTCAACTACTATATCCTGTTTTTTTCTCCACCTTTTTAGCTTTTAAGGTGCTATATTATATATGACCAGCAGGTGGCGACTTTTACAATAAATACTGTAGCTATCAGAGTATTAGTATGTAACACTTTTAGCCATTATACATGTGAATGTATCAGACACTAATGCTAGAAAAAATATATTAATGTATTATATTAATATTTTATATTGGAAGCTCAAACTCACTGCCACTATCCCGAAACCACAATGACACAGTTTTGTATTTTTTTTTTGCTTTGTAAAAAAGCACAGTCCATTTTTAACAAGAGTTTTTGGGAGATTGATTAAAAAAATAATATTTTTTTTAAAGCATTTTTCTACAACTGCACTATTCACTCTGGGGACAAGGGACCCCTGTTTTGGTTATCCTGGGGGTCCTATTAATTAGTGGCTTTATTACTATGTATGAAATTGTCCAACAGACTTGCTCCTGAGTTGCTCAACGGAAAAGATAAACTGGACCAAAAGAAAATCAGAACTGTAGTCTGAAGTCAAGCCAAGTGTCCAAAAAGGGAATAGACAGAATAGAAAGCACTAGAGGGTTCACAAACTTATACAAAGTTAGGAAACTTGCTGTTCTCGTTATTCCAGGCTCTGCTTCCTTCCCCTGGGTCCGCTGCCCTCTGTCGTGCTCCACGTTGTGTTTTGCAGGCTGCCCGGAATGGATCACTTTTTCTAGTTTTGTTTGTTTTGCGTCTTTTTTTCTTTGCACCCAGTTCATTATTCAATTTCCGCCTTTTATAAGCCTATTTTTTATGTGCTTGCCTGCTTTTTTTTTTTTTTTTGCTTTTCTTATTGTCTGCTTTTTGCTTGATTCATAAATTGCAACTTTTTTCAAAAAAAAAATCTAAAAATTTAGCGCAACTTCACTCCTGTCCCACAATGGCCGATTCAAACTGGCATGAAAATGCCCAAATTCTTTGTTGCACAAAAAAATTGCAACTTTTCCCTGCCCCTCTACTGACACCGTCCTGGAAATTGCTGACTGTTTCCTTTTTCACCCTTCTTCCATCTTTCTGCAGCTAGCAGGCACGAATTGATGAGGACTGTTGTCCGAACCGATCCGGGCTGTCAGGGGGTCTATTCCTGTCCCCCACACCTTTGGATATTTGACATCTTGCAGGGTTTCTTTAGGAAGATACTTTATCATGAATCTGTTCTGTATGTCCTTGGCCATAAAGTGTTGCCCTATGCACCCCAGCAGTGGGAGCCCCATTTTCTTCTGAGCCCCTATGCAGCTGCATCCTGGTATGTCACATTGTATCCATTCTTACACTAGACATTTCTATCCATCACCTCTACATTCCAGGCTTTGTTACAATGTATCAGGCTCTGTTGCTCCTTTGATGCCCAGTGGGTGCAGGTCCTGCCTTATTATGGGCATTGCTGGCATTTGCTGGGCACTTCTCCTGCCCCTGAGATCACACACTCATCCATGCACCAGCCACATCAGCAGCAGCACATGGGATAAGTTGCCTGGCAGCACCTCCTTCAGTGCTTCTTCTCCTTCCTCCTCCCCTGGCAGCACATTTCTTGCTCCCTCCACAAGTGTCCTGTGTGTGCTGGGGGATGCATGGCAGAGGCTGCAGCCTGGCACAGTATTGCTGGGCAGTAGGCAGCTCTGTGCCCATGTGCAGGGCAGCATTTATCACTCTGAGGATTGCAATGCTGGAGTAATAGCCTGGAGGAGACTGATGCCCTGTGCAGGGACCTGGAGGCTGGAGGAGACTTCCCTGGAGTCCTGGCTGCATGGACTGAGCCTTGTCTGGGATTCTGCTTCTCATCTGGGGGCATCATGGCATTTACTTTCGCTGCCTTCTGCTACATGTTGTCCCTGGTCCTGTGCGCTGCTCTCATCTTCTTTGCTATTTGGCATGTAAGTAATGGGCATGGAGGGAGGGGTGGGGGGCAGAGGGTGGCAGGGGCATGGCAAGGGCTTATGCACATTGGGGCAAACATAGGAATTAGGTGTATGGGGGCACAGAGGGTGGTACCATGAATTTCAGGAATTCTGAAGTCACAGGGGCAGATCCAGGGGTTATATGTAAGGTCACAATGGGAGACAGGGGCATATCCAGGAGTTAGGTACAGTATATAGGGGCATATTGGGTGGTCTGGACATATTCAGGAGGCATAGAGAGTGGCAGCGCATCTCCAAATCATTTGCTTAGGGAAAACATAGGGTGATGCTGGCATATATAGGAATTGTGTCCATAGGGCACGGAGGGTGGCAGTGGCATATCCAGGAGTTATGTATATAGGGAGAAAGGATGGCAGTGGCATATTTAGGAGTTAGGTGTATGGGAGTACAGACATTGTTAGGGCAACTAAAAGTTAAGCTTAGAGGGTGGCATGAACATACCCAGGAGTTGTGCATGTTGGGACATATCAGGTGGCAAAGGCATATCCAAGAGGTAGGGATATAGAAGCACAAAGGATGTCAGGGCATCTAGGAGTCAGGTGGACGTCTATGCGCAAAGAGAGTGGTGGGGAAAACTCCAGGACTAATGTGTGTTAGGGAATATAAGATGGCAGGAGCGTATCCAGTATGTCCTAGAGAGAGCACCAGGGCTCATCCAGGAATTATGGATATAGGGTCACAGGAGGTGGCAGGGGCACATCCAGGAATAATGGCTCAGAGGATGGCAGGGGCACATCCAGGACTAATGGCACAGAGGATGGCAGGGGCACATGCAGGAATAATGTAAATGGCACAGGGGATGGCAGGGGCACATCCAGGAATAATGTAAATGGCACAGAGGATGGCAGGGGCACATGCAATAATAATGGCACAGAGGATGGCAGGGGCACATACAGGAATAATGGCTCAGAGGATGGCAGAGGCACATCCAGTACTAATGGCACAGAGGATGGCAGGGGCGCATCCAGGAATAATGTAAATGGCACAGAGGATGGCAGGGGCGCATTCAGGAATAATGGCACAGAGGATGGCAGGGGCGCATCCAGGAATAATGGCACAGAGGATGGCAGGGGCACATCCAGGAATAATGTAAATGGTACAGAGGATTGCAGGGGCACATCCAGGAATAATGTAAATGGCATAGAGGATGGCAGGGGCATATCCAGGAATAATGTGAATAATGGCACAGAGGATGGCAGGGGCACATCCAGGAATAATGCGAATAATGGCACAGAGGATGGCAGGGGCACATCCAGGAATAATGTAAATGGCACAGAGGATGGCAGGGGCGCATTCAGGAATAATGGCACAGAGGATGGCAGGGGCGCATCCAGGAATAATGGCACAGAGGATGGCAGGGGCACATCCAGGAATAATGTAAATGGTACAGAGGATTGCAGGGGCACATCCAGGAATAATGTAAATGGCATAGAGGATGGCAGGGGCATATCCAGGAATAATGTGAATAATGGCACAGAGGATGGCAGGGGCACATCCAGGAATAATGCGAATAATGGCACAGAGGATGGCAGGGGCACATCCAGGAATAATGTAAATGGCACAGAGGATGGCAGGGGCACATCCAGGAATAATGCGAATAATGGCACAGAGAATGGCAGGGGCACATCCAGGAATAATGTAAATGGCACAGAGGATGGCAGGGGCACATCCAGGAATAATGTAAATGGCACAGAGGATGGCAGGGGCACATCCAGGAATAATGTAAATGGCACAGAGGATGGCAGGGGCACATCCAGGAGTTGTGCGAGTAGGGGAGTATATGTCAGTGTATCCTGGATTTATATCATATAGGGGAACAAAGTTTGGCATCCAGAAGTTATGTCCTAAGGGATCTCAGAGAGAGTGCCAGGGCTTGTCCAGGAGTTATGTGTAGAAAGGCCATGGAGGGTGCCTGGTCTGTCTTGGATAGGGTATAGCATGGGTAAGAGGAGAAGAAGACCCGAAAAGTTAGAAGAACACAGAAGGAGCATTCAGGAGTTAGTGGATCTGCTTGTGTGTTACAAGACATTCTGAGACTTGTGGTTCCATGGCCTTTGATTATTATTAGGATTTATGAAGGCACATTCTTGTGATCCCTGTGATTATACGTTATTTCTACTGTCCTCTTCTATTGTATTTCTTTCTGCATTGTCTGTAATCTCTGTAATATGACAAGTGGGTAATATAGGCATGGGGCACAGAGGGTGATGGGCATCCACGGGAAAGTCAGGGCTTGTAATAAAATCAAGGGCTGCAGGCAGCTTGGATATGCTGGGAGTTATAGTATCCACACAGGATATCTGTTACAATGTAGCAGGGTATTATATATAT
Source organism: Phyllobates terribilis (assembly GCF_046119375.1). Taxonomy (NCBI): domain Eukaryota; kingdom Metazoa; phylum Chordata; class Amphibia; order Anura; family Dendrobatidae; genus Phyllobates; species Phyllobates terribilis. The sequence goes on from NW_027362763.1 coordinate 684,834,890, forward strand.
CATGTACCGACACAAAGTATCACATATGAGAATTCTAAAAGCTCTGATTCTTCACTTTCTCTCTTTGTCTCTGGGACAAATGGACCAGGGGATGGAGGGGGCAAACTGGTATTATGGGATGGTGGACATTTCGGTTGAGTCTCACCATCATTCTAGGTAGTTATATTATTGTACATAGGGGGCAGTATTATAGTAGTTATATTCTTGTACATAGGGGCAGTATTATAGTAGTTATATTCTTGTACATAGGGGGCAGTATTATAGTAGTTATATTCTTGTATATAGGGGCAGTATTATAGTAGTTATATTCTTGTACATAGGGGACAGTATTATAGTAGTTATATTCTTGTATATAGGAGCAGTATTATAGTAGTTATATTCTTGTACATAGGGGGCAGTATTATAGTAGTTATATTCTTGTACATAGGAGCAGTATTATAGTAGTTATACTCTTGTACATAGGAGCAGTATTATAGTAGTTATATTCTTGTACATAGGAGCAGTATTATAGTAGTTATATTCTTGTACATAGGAGCAGTATTATAATAGTTATATTCTTGTACATAGGAGCAGTATTATAGCAGTTATACTCTTGTACATAGGAGCAGTATTATAGTAGTTATATTCTTGTACATAGGAGCAGTATTATAGCAGTTATATTCTTGTACATAGGAGCAGTATTATAGCAGTTATATTCTTGTACATAGGAGCAGTATTATAGTAGTTATATTCTTGTACATAGGAGCAGTATTATAATAGTTATATTCTTGTACATAGGGGGCAGTATTATAGTAGTTATATTCTTGTACATATGGAGCAGTATTATAGTAGTTATATTCTTGTACATAGGGGTAGTATTATAGTAGCTATATTCTTGTACATAGGGGGAGTATTATAGTAGTTATATTCTTGTACATAGGGGACAGTATTATAGTAGTTATATTCTTGTATATAGGAGCAGTATTATAGTAGTTATATTCTTGTACATAGGAGCAGTATTATAGTAGTTATACTCTTGTACATAGGAGCAGTATTATAGCAGTTATATTCTTGTACATAGGAGCAGTATTATAGTAGTTATATTCTTGTACATAGGAGCAGTATTATAATAGTTATATTCTTGTACATAGGGGGCAGTATTATAGTAGTTATATTCTTGTACATATGGAGCAGTATTATAGTAGTTATATTCTTGTACATAGGAGCAGTATTATAGTAGTTATACTCTTGTACATAGGAGCAGTATTATAGTAGTTATATTCTTGAACATAGGAGCAGTATTATAGTAGTTATATTCTTGTACATAGGGGGCAGTATTATAGTAGTTATATTCTTGTACATATGGAGCAGTATTATAGTAGTTATATTCTTGTACATAGGAGCAATATTATAGTAGTTATATTCTAGTACATAGGAGCAGTATTATAGTAGTTATATTCTTGTACATAGGGGGCAGTATTATAGTAGTTATATTCTTGTACATAGGGGGCAGTATTATAGTAGTTATATTCTTGTACATAGGGGACAGTATTATAGTAGTTATATTCTTGTATATAGGAGCAGTATTATAGTAGTTATATTCTTGTACATAGGAGCAGTATTATAGCAGTTATACTCTTGTACATAGGAGCAGTATTATAGCAGTTATATTCTTGTACATAGGAGCAGTATTATAGTAGTTATATTCTTGTACATAGGAGCAGTATTATAATAGTTATATTCTTGTACATAGGGGGCAGTATTATAGTAGTTATATTCTTGTACATAGGAGCAGTATTATAGTAGTTATATTCTTGTACATAGGGGTAGTATTATAGTAGCTATATTCTTGTACATAGGGAGCAGTATTATAGTAGTTATATTCTTGTACATAGAGGGCAGTATTATAGTAGTTATATTCTTGTACATAGGGGACAGTATTATAGTAGTTATATTCTTGTATATAGGAGCAGTATTATAGTAGTTATATTCTTGTACATAGGAGCAGTATTATAGCAGTTATACTCTTGTACATAGGAGCAGTATTATAGCAGTTATATTCTTGTACATAGGAGCAGTATTATAGTAGTTATATTCTTGTACATAGGAGCAGTATTATAATAGTTATATTCTTGTACATAGGGGGCAGTATTATAGTAGTTATATTCTTGTACATATGGAGCAGTATTATAGTAGTTATATTCTTGTACATAGGAGCAGTATTATAGTAGTTATACTCTTGTACATAGGAGCAGTATTATAGTAGTTATATTCTTGAACATAGGAGCAGTATTATAGTAGTTATATTCTTGTACATAGGGGGCAGTATTATAGTAGTTATATTCTTGTACATATGGAGCAGTATTATAGTAGTTATATTCTTGTACATAGGAGCAATATTATAGTAGTTATATTCTTGTACATAGGAGCAGTATTATAGTAGTTATATTCTTGTACATAGGAGCAGTATTATAGTAGTTATATTCTTGTACATAGGACCAGTATTATAGTAGTTATACTCTTGTACATAGGAGCAGTATTATAGCAGTTATATTCTTGTACATAGGAGCAGTATTATAGTAGTTATATTCTTGTACATAGGAGCAGTATTATAGTAGTTATATTCTTGTACATAGGGGGCAGTATTATAGTAGTTATATTCTTGTACATATGGAGCAGTATTATAGTAGTTATATTCTTGTACATAGGAGCAGTATTATAGTAGTTATACTCTTGTACATAGGAGCAGTATTATAGTAGTTATATTCTTGAACATAGGAGCAGTATTATAGTAGTTTTATTCTTGTACATAGGGGGCAGTATTATAGTAGTTATATTCTTGTACATAGGGGGCAGTATTATAGTAGTTATATTCTTGTACATATGGAGCAGTATTATAGTAGTTATATTCTTGTACATAGGAGCAGTATTATAGTAGTTATACTCTTGTACATAGGAGCAGTATTATAGTAGTTATATTCTTGAACATAGGAGCAGTATTATAGTAGTTTTATTCTTGTACATAGGGGGCAGTATTATAGTAGTTATATTCTTGTACATATGGAGCAGTATTATAGTAGTTATATTCTTGTACATAGGAGCAATATTATAGTAGTTATATTCTAGTACATAGGAGCAGTATTATAGTAGTTATATTCTTGTACATAGGAGCAGTATTATAGTAGTTATATTCTTGTACATAGGAGCAGTATTATAGCAGTTATATTCTTGTACATATGGAGCAGTATTATAGTAGTTATATTCTTGTACATAGGAGCAGTATTATAGTAGTTATATTCTAGTACATAGGAGCAGTATTATAGTAGTTATATTCTTGTACATAGGAGCAGTATTATAGTAGTTATATTCTTGTATAAGGGAGCAGTATTATAATAGTTATATGCTTGTACATAGGGGCAGTATTATAGTAGTTATATTCTTGTACATCGGGGCAGTATTATAGTAGTTATATTCTTGTACATATTGAGCAGTATTATAGTAGTTATATTCTTGTACATAGGAGCAGTATTATAGTAGTTATACTCTTGTACATAGGAGCAGTATTATAGTAGTTATATTCTTGTACATAGGAGCAGTATTATAGTAGTTATATTCTTGTACATAGGGGCAGTATTATAGTAGTTATATTCTTGCACATATGGAGCAGTATTATAGTAGTTATATTCTTGTACATAGGAGCAATATTATAGGAGTTATATTCTAGTACATAGGAGCAGTATTATAGTAGTTATATTCTTGTACATGGGGGCAGTATTATAGTAGTTATATTCTTGTACATAGGAGCAGTATTATAGCAGTTATATTCTTGTACATATGGAGCAGTATTATAGTAGTTATATTCTTGTACATAGGAGCAGTATTATAGTAGTTATATTCTAGTACATAGGAGCAGTATTATAGTAGTTATATTCTTGTACATAGGAGCAGTATTATAGTAGTTATAAGCTTGTACATAGGGGCAGTATTATAGTAGTTATATTCTTGTACATCGGGGCAGTATTATAGTATATTCTTGTACATAGGAGCAGTATTATAGTAGTTATATTCTTGTACATAGGGACAGTATTATAGTAGTTATATTCTTGTACATGGGGGCAGTATTATAGTAGTTATATTCTTGTACATAGGGGCTGTATTATAGTAGTTATATTCTTGTACATAGGGGCAGTATTATAGTAGTTATATTCTTGTACATGGGGGCAGTATTATAGTAGTTATATTCTTGTACATAGGGGCAGTATTATAGTAGTTATATTCTTGTACATAGGGGACTGTATTATAGTAGTTATATTCTAGTACATAGGAGCAGTATTATAGTAGTTATATTCTTGTACATCGGGGCAGTATTATAGTATATTCTTGTACATAGGGGCAGTATTATAGTAGTTATATTCTTGTACATATGGAGCAGTATTATAGTAGTTATATTCTTGTACATGGGAGCAGTATTATAGTATATTCTTGTACATAGGAGCAGTATTATAGTAGTTATATTCTTGTACATAGGGGCAGTATTATAGTAGTTATATTCTTGTACATAGGGGCAGTATTATAGTAGTTATATTCTTGTACATGGGGGCAGTATTATAGTAGTTATATTCTAGTACATAGGAGCAGTATTATAGTAGTTATATTCTTGTACATAGGAGCAGTATTATAGTAGTTATAAGCTTGTACATAGGGGCAGTATTATAGTAGTTATATTCTTGTACATCGGGGCAGTATTATAGTATATTCTTGTACATAGGAGCAGTATTATAGTAGTTATATTCTTGTACATAGGGACAGTATTATAGTAGTTATATTCTTGTACATGGGGGCAGTATTATAGTAGTTATATTCTTGTACATAGGGGCAGTATTATAGTAGTTATATTCTTGTACATAGGGGCAGTATTATAGTAGTTATATTCTTGTACATGGGGGCAGTATTATAGTAGTTATATTCTTGTACATAGGGGCAGTATTATAGTAGTTATATTCTTGTACATAGGGGACTGTATTATAGTAGTTATATTCTAGTACATAGGAGCAGTATTATAGTAGTTATATTCTTGTACATCGGGGCAGTATTATAGTATATTCTTGTACATAGGGGCAGTATTATAGTAGTTATATTCTTGTACATATGGAGCAGTATTATAGTAGTTATATTCTTGTACATGGGAGCAGTATTATAGTATATTCTTGTACATAGGAGCAGTATTATAGTAGTTATATTCTTGTACATAGGGGCAGTATTATAGCAGTTATATTCTTGTACATAGGGGCAGTATTATAGCAGTTATATTCTTGTACATGGGGGCAGTATTATAGTATATTCTTGTACATAGGAGCAGTATTATAGTAGTTATATTCTTGTACATAGGGGGCAGTATTATAGTAGTTATTTTCTTGTACATAGGAGCAGTATTATAGCAGTTATATTATTGTACATAGGGGCAGTATTATAGTAGTTATATTCTTGTACATAGGAGCAGTATTATAGTAGTTATATTCTTGTACATAGGGGGCAGTATTATAGTAGTTATATTCTTGGACATAGGGGGCATTATTATAGTAGTTATATTCTTGTACATATGGAGCAGTATTATAGTAGTTATATTCTTGTACATAGGAGCAGTATTATAGTAGTTATATTATTGTACATAGGGGGCAGTATTATAGTAGTTATATTCTTGTACATAGGGGGCAGTATTATAGTAGTTATATTCTTGTACATAGGAGCAGTATTATAGTAGTTATATTCTTGTACATAGGGGGCAGTATTATAGTAGTTATTTTCTTGTACATAGGAGCAGTATTATAGTAGTTATATTATTGTACATAGGGGGCAGTATTATAGTAGTTATATTCTTGTACATAGGGGGCAGTATTATAGTAGTTATATTCTTGTACATAGGGGGCAGTATTATAGTTGCTATATTCTTGTACATAGGAGCAGTATTATAGTAGTTATATTCCTGTATATAGGGAGCAGTATTATAGTAGTTATATTCTTGTACATAGGGGGCAGTATTATAGTAGTTATATTCTTGTATATAGGAGCAGTATTATAGTAGTTATATTCTTGTACATAGGAGCAGTATTATAGTAGTTATATTCTTGTACATAGGGGGCAGTATTATAGTAGTTATATTCTTGTACATAGGGGGCAGTATTATAGTAGTTATATTCTTGGGCTTAGTGACCAGTGTAAAAATTACCAAAAAATGTGTAAAAATTGTATATAATATAAAAGTACCTTTTGTCTGTGCAGAGATGCAGGTGACCCATAAATGTTAATGCAGGGAGGCGTACATTCACCTTTAGAACTATATCTCCCACAGTGCGGTTGCGTCTCTCCACATCCGATGTCAGATCAGGCAGTAGAGATGACCCCGGAAGGAAACTTTAATGTATAAATGGTGGCGTTTTCCCCTCACCTCTGTAATGTTTGCAGTTACTTATGAATTTTTCTGGAGGGTATTTTTCCTGCTGCTATACACTGTGTTCCAAATTATTATGCAAATAATATTTTCTCAGATTTTCCCAAATTACCTATATGAATTGCAGTCATTGTAATTTTCCAGTCAAATAACTATTAGAGCACAATTGAAAGGTTTTTGTACAAACTGCCTATGATAACAGTATATTTTTAGAAAAATAAAAAACTCAAACTGCACTCAAAATGCATGTTCACCACTCACCTCTCTCTGACCATAACCTCCTCACATTCTCTACCCTCTCCTCTCCAGGTGCACAATCCCCACTCCACAAATTAACACACCCTCGCAGAAATCTCAAACACCTTGACCTACACTCACTCTCTGAATCCCTCCTCCCTCTTACAGACCTAAATTCCTTACACGATGCAGATGTTGCTGCTGCTTCATATAACATCACAATAGCTGCAGCTCTAGACTCGATCGCCCCTCTCACACACACCACATCTCGCACATTCAACAGGCAACCCTGGTACACCAAACTTACTAAAGAACTGCGCCGGGCCTCCAGGGTTGCGGAGCGGAGATGGAAAAGGTCTCACTCCATCGAGCACTTCATCGCATTCAAGCAATCTGTAGCGTCGGCGTCCCTGCCTCCTGCTAGGCAGGGACGCTGTTCCCCTCACCTCTCCGCTCCGTGCTCGGCGTCCTCCTCCTGCTCTGCTGGCAGCGCGCGCTGCTTCCCGGCCACTGTGCTTAGGGCGCGCGCGAGCGCTCCCCCTCTCTTAAAGGGGCCGTGTGCGCCGTCCTAAGGAGTCCCCGGCCAATGGCCGGAGGACCTCACCATATATTAGGCACCTCCTCCAAAATGGAGGTGCCCGAGCAATGTTGTTGCAAAGCCTTCACTCTGCTTCAGCCCTCAGGTCCCGTTACCAGTTACCTGCCAGTCACCTGCCAGAATCCTGCTTGTTACCTGCCGGACACCTGCCAGATTCCTGCTTGATACCTGCCTGATATCCGCTTACCTGCTTGCAAGCCTGCGGTCCGACGGTCTGCCTTCCGACACCTGTCAGTCTGTCTATGGACCAGCCTGCCCGCTCACCTGGGAGCGCTCACCTGCTACCTGCCTGCTAGCCTACCTGGAGGCTCTGCCGTCACTTGCCGTGACCACCTGCCTGTCCAGAGACTCTTACCCGCTCTCCTGGGAGCGCTCACCTGCTACCTGCCTGCTAGCCTACCTGGAGGCTCTGCCGTCACTTGCCGTGACCACCTGCCCGTCCAGAGACTCTTGCCCGCTCACCTGGGAGTGCTCACCTGCTACCTGTCCGCTAGCCTACCTGGAGGCTCTGCCGTCACTTGCCGTGACCACCTGCCCGTCCAGAGACTCTTGCCCGCTCACCTGGGAGCGTTCACCTGCTACCTGCCTGCTAGCCTACCTGGAGGCTCTGCCGTCACTTGCCGTGACCACCTGCCTGTCCAGACACTTTTGCCCGCTCACATGGGAGCGCTCACCTGCTACCTGCCTGCTAGCCTACCTGGAGGCTCTGCCGTCACTTGCCGTGACCACCTGCCCGTCCAGAGAGTCTTGCCCGCTCACCTGGGAGCGTCCACCTGCTACCTGTCTGCTAGTCAACCCAGAGACTGTCCCTGTCACTTGCCGTGACTACCTGCCCTTCTACCCAGAGACTGTCCCTGTCACTTGCCGTGACTACCTGCCCTTCTACCCAGAGACTGTCCCTGTCACTTGCCGTGACTACCTGCCCGTCTTCCCTGGGAGCCACCCGCTTCCTTACAAGGACCGCCCCCTTGTATAGTTGCTCAGAGGTTCCGCCTCCCAGACCCGTTACACAATCCCTCACTAATTTCAAGTCCGCACTTACTACAGCAAAACAAACCTACTTCTCATCTCTCATATCCTCCCTATCTCACAACCCTAAACAGCTATTTAACACTTTCAACTCTCTCCTTCGTCCCCCAGCACCTCCTCCCTCTTCTCTCATCTCAGCCGACGACTTTGCCTCATTCTTCAAACAGAAGATTGACACCATCAGACAAAACTTTTGCCTAAAGTCCACACAACCTCTCCTCATATCTACTCAACCATCCTCCTCCAAACCCCACTTCTCCACCATTACAGAAGGTCAAGTCTCCTCTTTACTCTCCAAATCACACCTCACCACCTGCGAACTTGACCCAATCCCATCCCACCTCATCACTAACCTTACCACAGTCTTCATCCCAACCCTAACCCACCTCTTCAATCTGTCACTAACAACCGGTGTCTTCCCCTCATGTTTCAAACATGCCGCAATCACACCCATCCTCAAAAAGCCCTCCCTTGACCCTTCCTCTCTGACTAGCTACCGCCCCATATCACTCCTCCCCTTTGCCTCAAAACTACTAGAACAACATGTCCACCTTGAACTGTCCTCCCACCTCTCCTCCTGCTCCCTCTTCGACCGCCTGCAATCTGGCTTCCGACCGCATCACTCGACTGAAACTGCCCTGACCAAAGTCACCAACGACCTACTAAATGTCAAATCCAAGCGACACTACTCCATCCTCCTTCTTCTGGACCTGTCATCTGCCTTTGACACAGTGGACCATTCCCTCTTACTCCAGATTCTCTCATCTCTTGGCATCACGGACTTGGCTCTATCTTGGATCTCCTCATACTTAACAGACAGGACATTCAGCGTCTCCCACTCACGCACCACCTCCCCATCTTGCCCCCTATCTGTCGGTGTCCCCCAAGGTTCAGTTCTAGGACCTCTGCTCTTCTCCATCTACACCTTTGGCCTGGGACAGCTCATAGAGTCTCACGGTTTTCAGTATCACCTCTATGCTGACGACACACAGATCTACCTCTCTGGACCCGATATCTCCTCCCTACTAACCAAAATCCCACAATGTCTGTCCGCCATCTCATCCTTCTTCTCTGACAGATTTCTAAAACTCAACATGGATAAAACAGAGTTCATCATCTTTCCACCCTCTCATTCACATCCCCCATCTGACCTAGCCATCAACGTCAATGGCTGTTCACTCTCCCCAGTCCCACAAGCTCGCTGCCTTGGAGTAACCCTGGACTCTGATCTCTCCTTCAAGCCACATATCCAAGCCCTTTCCACTTCCTGCCGACTCCAACTCAAAAACATCTCCCGGATCCGTGCATTCCTCAGCAAAGACAATGCAAAAACACTAGTGCATGCCCTCATCATCTCCCGCCTCGACTACTGCAACCTCCTGCTCCGTGGCCTCCCTTCCAACACTCTTGCACCCCTCCAATCTATCCTAAACTCTGCTGCTCGACTAATCCACCTGTCCCCCCGCTATTCCCCGGCCTCTCCTCTCTCTCAATCCCTTCACTGGCTTCCCATTACCCAGAGAATTCAGTTCAAAACTCTAACCATGGCATACAAAGCCATCCACAACCTGTCTCCCCCATACATCTGTGACCTAGTCTCCCGTTACCTACCTGCACGCAACCTCCAATCCTCACAAGATCTCCTTCTCTACTCCCCTCTTATCTCCTCCTCCCACAATCGTATACAAGATTTCTCTCGTGCTTCCCCCCTACTCTGGAACTCTCTACCCCAACATATCAGACTCTCGCCGACCGTGGAAACCTTCAAAAGAAACCTGAAGACCCACCTCTTCCGACAAGCCTACAACCTGCAGTAACCACCGCTGCACGACCAGCTCTACCCTCACCTAATGTATCCTCACCCATCCCTTCTAGAATGTGAGCCCTCGCGGGCAGGGTCCTCGCTCCTCCTGTACCAGTTGCTGACTCGTTTTGTTAAGATTATGTAAATGCTTTTGTTATGTATATCCCTATCACATGTAAAGCGCCATGGAATAAATGGTGCTATAATAATAAATAATAATAATAATGTTCCAAATTATTATGCACAGCAGAGTTTTCAACCTTTTCATTTTAATAAAGAACAAAAAAATGGTCATTTTTGAAATTCTAAGCATTAGCAGGTTATTACAAACTGAAATCAAACAGTTTTCAACTCAAAACTTTATTCTAGGTGATGTTACATTTGCACATAGGACCCCTTGTTCGTAAGGAACTTCTGAACTCTCTCGTCCATTGAATTTGTCAGGTTTTGAATGGTTTCTGCTTTAATTGTTTTGCATGAGGACAGAATACCCTCCCAGAGCTGTTGCTTAGATGTGAACTGCCTCCCGCCATCATAGACACTCCTTTTGATGATGCTCCAGAGGTTCTCAATGGGGTTGAGGTCAGGGGAGCATGGGGGTCACACCATAAGTTTGTCCCCTTTTATGCCCATAGCAGCCAGAGATGCAGATGTGTTATGTGCAGCATGAGACGGGGCATTATCATGCATGAAATGATCTCGATGGTCCAGTGGAGGATGGCTGGTTGATGGACACCCCATGCAAACACGGCTACGGTGCCAACAAGGAGGTATTGGAGTAATGTTTTGGGCTGGAATCATGGGGAGAAAGATTGTCGGCCCTTTTAGGATCCCTGAAGGGGTAAAGATGAACTCCATAATGTATGTTGAGTTTCTCAAACAGCACTTCCTTCCATGGTTCAAGAAGAAGAACCGTGCATTCCGCAGCAAGATCATTTTCATGATTTTCAACCCCATTGAGAACCTCTGGAGCATCATCAAAAGGAGTGTCTATGATGGCGGGAGGCAGTTCACATCTAAGCAACAGCTCTGGGAGGGTATTCTGTCCTCATGCAAAACAACTGAAGCAGAAACCATCCAAAACCTGACAAATTCAATGGACGAGAGACTTCAGAAGCTCCTTTCGAACAAGCGGTCCTATGTGCAAATGTATCATCACCTAGAATAAAGTTTTGAGTTGAAAACTGTTTGATTTCAGTTTGTAATAACCTGCTAATGCTTATAATTTCAAAAATGACCATTTTTTTGTTCTTTATTAAAATGAAAAGGTTGAAAACTCTGCTGTGCATAATAATTTGGAACATGCATTTTGAGTGCAGTTTGAGCTTTTATTTTTTTAAAAATATACTGTTATCATAGGCAGTTTGTACAAAAACCTTTCAATTGTACTCGAATAGTTATTTGACTGGAAAATTACAATGACTGCAATTCGTATAGGTAATTTGGGAAAATCTGAGAAAATATTATTTGCATAATAATTTGGAACACAGTGTAGAAGAGTTAAAGATATTTTTGACTTCTGGCCTTAAATGGGACCACCTATGAGTTCTCATGACATTTTGCTTTCGTTTTAAAAGCCTTTTTTAATTTTGCTTTAACTCTTTCAGTGCTGGCACTAAGGGGTCGTGTACATGTTCCTGCAGACAATTTCATTTGTGTATGGCTAATTAATTATTATTTTTTTTTTTTTTGTTACCAATTTTTCAATAGTGGATAGGACCTAAAATAGTGCAAACATGCAATCCACGCATTCTGCATATTTTGCATTTATTCCTTATTTCTGATGGGTAATTTCTCATACATGCCGCATTTTTTATCTGTGGTTTACAAAAATCATTCAAGAAGTTTGTACATTTTTTTTCCTGATGAACAGGACTGGAATCCATGCAGTACTAATTATAGATATAAAAGAGTTGCCCAATGTCTTATTAAAGTTGATCATCAATACATAATTTTTTTTTTACTTGCCGTAAATGCCGCTGTCCTCCTGAATCCGCTGATGTTTCTCTTTTGTTCCTGCGTCTTTCCATTCCCGAGATATAGCCTTTCTTCCCTTTAAATAAATATATTGCTTATTACAAATGGGTGTGGTTCTCAAGAACACTCCCACAGAAAAGAATTGTTTGCCACACCCACTTGGCTAAAAGGGCTAGATTTATACACAGCTAATAAAGGACCATATCTCTGGAACGGAGAGGAGCAGGAACAAGAGAAAAGCATCAGCGGATTCAGGAGAACAGCGGCATCTACATCAGGTAATTCAATTACACATTTATAGCAACAGGTTTTATTCAAAGCATATGGATAACATATGGAAATTACTATTATGCTATTAAGGAGGCACCCTGCCAGGACGTCATATTAATCCTAGTATTCTCTTTTCTTTTTTCAAATGCTAAAATAATACCTTTGTGGACACTTTTTTCTTTTAAATAAATGCGTGTATTTTGGCCTTTAAATTATTTTAGCAATTGAGTTTCATTAAAAATGTTGCACCCTTTGGCTTTGACAGGCTCTTTGTTTCCCGGAACTTTGCTGGCTGCAGAATGAGTCAACTAAGATTCTATCAGTGAGCACATTCTGATGACTTTGTAACTCTTTTACTCCTCTGTTTTCATTTATAACCAATGATGTCATCACCTGGGAGGAGCTCATAAAAAGACAGCTAAACTCCGTGGCAGAAAGATCAGATTCTCAGATAACGCATTCTCCAGCCAGTAAAGTGCCGGGAAACAATGTAAAAGCCAAATGGTGCAAATGATACTCAATTGCAAAATTACTTTTAGCCCCAAATATGTTGATTTAAGCAAGAAAAAAAAGTGTGCATATCCTTTAAAGCGTTGATTCTACTTGCCATATGTGATGCAGAATTTTTGTGCATATAATATTTTTATTAAGGGAATTGTTCTGCACTTTTCGGAGGTCACGTGACCACTTTTTGATCGTTCGGGTGGCCGATATTGGTGACCTCTTCTATTAATAAGTGTCTGCAGGTAACGTGGCTTTCCTGGGGCTGGATATTAGAATGTCGTTTCCAACTAATTGCTGACGCTGTGCGGTATCTGGGCCAGGAAGATTAATCTGTCTCCCGGTGAGAAAGTTTCATGCCGGCGCCTGCACTTTACTGTGTAAAACTTCTGTATGAGATCAGATGGTCAGAGCCTGCTCCTCGGGATTAATCCTGATCTTTATCTAGGGTCGTGAGACTGGTGATCATGCTTTGATTTGCATACATTTGCATAATATAAAAAAATTGCTTTAGTAAATTTCCACAAGATGAAATCTCTGTCCATTATGGATGTGTGGCAAAATTTATGACTTTAGCATAATTGAATCTGTCGAAAAATAGAAGACCACGCCCACTCCAATAATCCCCGCCTACTTGTCTAACCACTATTTTTTTTTTTTTTTACAAATGAAGACTTTCTTGTTTTGCTCCTGGGTTAATGACATACAGTATACGCAGCCCCTTCTCCTCTGTCTCCATAGTAGTATCTTTATTGTCACTTCAAAGGGACAATACTGCAATACCCTGCATGTCATTACGAGACATACCAACTGACCCGAATTTGCAGGGACTGTCCAAATTTTTGGGAAATAAAAGAAACGGCAGTATTGGGAGTGGCACGGTCCCTTCAAACAGACAATTGGTAGTCTGACCCCACTAATCTGAAATTGTCACGCAACGTGTGGGAAAGACTAAGTGCAACACGAAGGGAAGAGGGGAAGGAAGCCAAAACACTAGGGAAAGGGGGAGTGGAGACCCCTAGGCAGATCTAATAACACCCTGTCTACCCTACCGTCCCTATATAGGTTCCACAGCAATCGCCGAGCCTGACCCTAAACCCTGTATATTCCTAGAGTTTGGCCCTAGATAGGGAGTGGGAGGGGTGAGCACTGGTCAGGCCCCACTACAAACTAAAGACAACTAGGTAGACAAACAAAGGGGATTAACTTAGCTTGAGCATACACCAGAGGAGTAACGCAACTCTACTCCAAGGGCACCAGAGAAAAAGCCAGCCAAAAGCTACTGCTCCAAGCATGCAAATGCCTGGAGCAAACTGAGAGTTTTTAACTCCCATGCAAGGGTGTGTCAATCAGCAGCAGCAGGGAGGTCGCCGCTGGGTCTTAAAGGAAGAAGGATTAATAAGGTGACTGCATTGCCAAGCGCAGTGACCTTCTACAGCTAGATCCAGAGCGACTGTCTATTACACCTGACACACCCGTGACAGATATCCCAAGGATAGACCATTGATCCTATTTTTGAAAACCCATTTAACACTGGACAGTCTCCATAAAAGCAGCACTTGTCCTACCCGGATTCCTCTCTAGTGTCCTCTGAGTCAGTACTGAATCTAGGATCCGCACTTTATGCTACATTTATCCATAGTGACCAGGCAAAAGTTACAGACAGGTGCGACACTTTCTCTTAAAGAAAATAACCATGTTTTCTAATGCTATAAAATCCCTTTAAAAAGGAACCTGTCACTTATTTTTACCTGGTGTAAATCTCGCTGTTCTCCTGAATCCAGCGATGTTTTTCTTTTTTTCCTGTGCCTCTCCGTTCCTGAGATATGATCACCTCTTCCCTCTATATAAATCTAGTCTTGTTAATTAAAGGGGCGTGGTCCTTAAGGAAACACCCACAGAGAAGAAGTAAGCACCACCCCCGCTTAGCTGAAAGGCTACCGATATATAGGGAAATGAGGGCCATATCTCAGGAACGGAGAATCGCAGGAACAAAAGAAAAACATCGCCGGATTCAGGAGAACTACGGCATTTACACCAGGAGAAAAAAATAATTATTTATACCAAGTAACAGGTCCCCTTTAAGTTTGTCTCTCAGGATATTAGTTCCAGAACATACGATAATGCTCCTTTTAGGACACGCACATGAAGTGACAGCTTGCTACTTAATGTGTCGTAGTATAAAGCCATGAAATTTTCATGGACGTATTTAAACCAGTTCACACTTAGTGTTTCCGTTCCCCGCAGTGTACGACTGTGTTCAGCCCCTGCCACCGTCCAGCTGTTACTTCCGCCGCTTTCATTCATGGTTTCTGGACGCTCTTGATGAATAATTCAAATCAAGTTTTCATCAGGGAGCGAGATTCTTAGAAGTATTTCTACTGCTGGATAATTTAGTATCATTGTTTCCCGCTGTCATGTTGTGTCAATGTAAAACGATGTGAAACTACACTGATGTCTGCCATGTCTGGGATTCACTGCGGAACCGAAAATTACCCGCACGCTGTCCCAAAGACCCTTCTGTTGTGTGACTCCTAAAATAGGGTTTGTCCACTTTTGGGGACTTTTGTTTCCCTTCTTAATTTTATATTTTTTGGCTAAAAATCATTTTGCATTTTTGCATGATCGCGGGACGCCAATGAGTTGCTATTGTAGCCGGGAGTCTACTTAAGACTGCTGAAGACCCCCGTTCTGGTTATTGCGGAGCCCCTGTAAAACCCTGCCTTTGGCCAGGCTTCAAAGAGACTGTGATTTTGATATATGCGGCAATGCTGTGGCATCTCTGTATATATCACAAGTGATCGAACAATCGCAGCTTCAAGTCACCTAAGGGGACTAACAAGTACAGTGAAAAGTAAAAAAAAATGTTTAAAAATATGAAAAAAATTAAAAACAACCTAAAGGTTCAAATCACCCTCTTTTTCCTGATTATAAATAAATAAATACATATCTATATATATATAGATATACTTATATATAGATAGATAAATACAGTGCATTGTGAAAGTATTTGGCCCCCTTGAACTTTTCTACCTTTTGCCACATTTCTGGCTTCAAACATAAAGATATAAAATTCTAATTGTTTTGGGAACAATCAAAAACAAGTGGGACACAATCGTGAATTGGAACGAAATTTATTGGATATTTTAAACTTTTTTAACAAATTAAAAACTGAAAAGTGGGGCGTGCAATATTATTCGGCCCCCTTGAGTTAATACTTTGTAGCGCCACCTTTTTCTGCGATTACAGCTGTAAGTCGCTTGGGGTATGTCTCTATCAGATTTGCACATCGAGAGGCTGAAATTCTTGCCCATTCTTCCTTGCAAAACAGCTCGAGCTCATTGAGGTTGGATGGAGGGCGTTTGTGAACAGCAGTTTTCAGCTCTTTCCACAGATTCTCGATTGGATCCAGGTCTGGACTTTGACTTGGCCATTCTAACACCTGGATATGTTTATTTTTGAACCATTCCTTTGTAGATTTTGCTTTATGTTTGGGATCATTGTCTTGTTGGAAGATAAATCTCCGTCCCAGTCTCAGGTCTTTTGCAGACTCCAACCGGTTTTCTTCCAGAATGGTCCTGTATTTGGCTCCGTCCATCTTCCCATCAATTTTAACCATCTTCCCAGTCCCTGCTGAAGAAAAGCAGGCCAAAACCATGATGCTGCCACCACCATGATTGACAGTGGGGATGGTGTTTTGAGGGTGATGAGCTGTGTTGCTTTTACGCCAAACATATCGTTTTGCATTGTGGCCAAAAAGTTCGATTTTGGTTTTATCTGACCAGAGCACCTTATTCCACATGTTTGGTGTGTCTCCCAGGTGGCTTGTGGCAAACTTCAAACAAGACTTTTTATGGATATCTTTGATCAATGGCTTACATCTTGACACTCTTCCATAAAGGCCAGATTTGTGCAGTGTACGACTGATTGTTGTCCTATGGACAGACTCTCCCACCTCAGCTGTAGATCTCTGCAGTTCATCCAGAGTGATCATGGGCCTTTTGGCTACATCTCTGATCAGTCTTCTCCTTGTTCGAGATGAAAGTTTAGAGCAGGGGCCTCAAACACGCGGCCCAGCGCAGCGGCGTATGATGTCACTGCCATGCGCAGATGTCAGCTGCTGGCCTCTGATAGGTCGGCGGCTGACACTGGTATTGCTGTGCAGAGAGCCGGTCTCTGCGCGGCAATACACTGCATTACAGCACTGATGTCGTTGGCTGCTGGAGAGAGCCGCGATCATTACGGGGTCTGTGCCTGCGGGCCACAGGTGCAGAAAGGACGCCGAGGGAATGGAGGACAGGTGAAAATCTTTTTTTTTTCTCTGTCATGTGAAATACAGCATAGGGGACCTGTGCTCAGTATGGGGGGGGCACTGTGCGCAGTATCGGGGGACGGGGACCTTGAGCGCAGTATGGGGGGACAGGGACCCTGAGCGCAGTATGGGGGGACAGGGACCCTGAGCGCAGTATGGGGGGACGGGGACCCTGAGCGCAGTATGGGGGGGGGACCCTGAGCCCTGTATGGGGGGACAGGGACCCTGAGTGCAGTATGGGGGGACTGGGACCCTGAGTGCAGTATGGGGGGACGGGGACCCTGTGCACAGTATGGGGGGACGGGGACCCTGTGCGCAGTATGGGGGGACGGGGACCCTGTGCGCAGTATGGGGGGATGGGGACCCTGTGCGCAGTATGGGGGGACGGGGACCCTGTGCGCAGTATGGGGGACGGGGACCTTGTGCGCAGTATGGGGGGGAACCCTGTGCACAGTATGGGGGGGGGGACCCTGTGCGCAGTAGGGGGACAGACGGACAGACCCTGTGCGCAGTATGGGGGATGGACGAACCCTGTGCGCAGTATGGGGGGGACCTGGATGGGGGACATGTCTGCAAGATAAGGACCAGGATGGAGGACCATGTCTGCAATATGGAGGACCATGTCTGCAATATGGGGGACCATGTCTGCAATATGGGGGACCTGGATGGGGGACCATGTCTGCAATATGGGGGACGTGGATGGGAGACCATTTCTGCAATATGGGGACCATGTCTGCAATATGGGGGACCATGTCTGCAATATGGGGGACCTGGATGGGGGACCATGTCTGCTATATGGGGGACCAGGATGGCAGACCATGTCTGCAATATGGGGACCATGTCTGCAATATGGGGGACCTGGATGGGAGACCATGTCTGCAATATGGGGACCATGTCTGCAATATGGGGACCATGTCTGCAATATGGGGGCCCTGGATGGGAGACCATGTCTGCAATATGGGGGACCTGGATGGGAGACCACGTCTGCAATATGGGGGACCTGGATGGGAGATCACGTCTGCAATATGGGGGACCTGGATGGGAGACCATGTCTGCAATATGAAGGACCTGGATGGGGGACCATGTCTGCAATATGAAGGACCTGGATGGGAGACCATGTCTGCAAGATGAGGACCAGTTCAAAAGGTGTATAGAAAATAAAATGGTATCACTAAAAATGACACTTTTTCATGCAAATAATGCGGCCCCCCAAATTAAATGTTTTTCTGTGTGCGGCCCATATGCCCAGCTGAGTTTGAGACCCCTGGTTTAGAGGGACGGCCGGGTCTTGGTAGATTTGCAGTGGTCTGATACTCCTTCCATTTCAATATGATCGCTTGCACAGTGCTCCTTGAGATGTTTAAAACTTGGGAAATCTTTTTGTATCCAAATCCGGCTTTAAACTTCGTCACAACAGTATCTCGGACCTGCCTGGTGTGTTCCTTGGTCTTCATGATGCTCTCTGCACTTGAAACAGAACCCTGAGACTATCACAGAGCAGGTGCATTTATACGGAGACTTGATTACACACAGGTGGATTCTATTGATCATTACCAGTCATTTAGGACAACATTGGATCCTTCAGAGATCCTCACTGAACTTCTGCACTGAAAGTAAAGGGGCCGAATGATATTGCACGCCCCACTTTTCAGTTTTTAATTTGTTAAAAAAGTTTAAAATATCCAATAAATTTCGTTCCACTTCACGATTGTGTCCTACTTGTTGTTGATTCTTCCCCAAAACAATTAGAATTTTATATCTTTATGTTTGAAGCCAGAAATGTGGCAAAAGGTAGAAAAGTTCAAGGGGCCAAATACTTTCACAATGCACTGTGTGTATATATATATATATTTCGTTCACTGTATGTGTATATACTGTATATATATAAAGTGAAGGAAATAACTATTTGATCCCCTGCTGTTTTTGTAAGTTTGCCCAGTGACGAAGACATGAACAGTCTATAATTTTAAGGGTCGGTTAATTTTAACATTGAGAGATAGAATATCCACAAAAAAAAATCAAGAAAATCACATTGTATAAATTAGATACATTTATTTGCATTTTGCAGTGAGAAATAAGTATTTGATGCCCTGCAAACCATTATGAGTTCTGGCTCCTACAGACCAGTTAGACGCTCATTACCAGCATTAAAGACAGCTATCTTACATAGTCACCTGTATAAAAGACTCCTGTCCACAGACTCAATTAATCAGTCAGACTCTAACCTCTACAACATGGGCAAGACCAAAGAGCTTTCTAAGGATGTCAGGGACAAGATATATAGACCTGCACAAAGCTGGAATGGGCTACAAAACCATAAGTAAGACGCTGGGTGAGAAGGAGACAACTGTTAGTGCAATAGTAAGAAAATGGAAGAAATTAATAATGACTGTCAATCTGGGGCACCATGCAAAATCTCACCTCGTGGGGTATCCTTGATCATGAGGAAGGTGAGAGATCAGCCTAAAACTACATGGGGGGAACTTGTTAATGATCTCCAGGCCGCTAAATTTAACACCGTAAACAAAACATATTCAAGAACACCAAACTCATCAAATTTTTTTGGTCACTGCAATTCCACAAAAAATTCTGTAACAAGCGATCAAAACGTCATATCTATCCCAAAATGGTATCAATGAAAACTTCTTCTCACCCCACAAAAAATAAGGCATCACACAGCTCCATGGACTGAAAAATTAAAATGTTGCGGGTCTCGGAAAAAATGCAAACTTATGATTTTTATTCGCCACTAAAATAATAAAAAATAAACTGGACATGTTTGGTATCGCCGTAATCGTACTGATGAGCACAATCACATTGCCAGGTCATTTTTGCCAAAAAATGTACACAGTGAAAACAATTCTCAAAAAACAATGTCATAATTGTGTTTTTATCACAATTTCTCCACACTTGGATTTTTTTTTCCCGTTTTCCAGGACACTATGTGGTAGAATGAATGGTGACATTCAAAAGTGCAACTTGACCGGCAAAAAACAAGCCCTCATGTCTATGTGGCCAGAAAAATAAAAAAAATTATAGCTTTGGGAAGAAGGGAAGGAAAAAACTGAAATGCAAGAAATTGGTCTCGTCGTTAAGATGTTAAAGAGGACCTACATTTTTCTTCTGCCTGGTGTAAATGCTGCTGCTTTCCTGAATTTATTGTTATTTTTCTTTTGTTGACCCCATCTTCCCTGTATATATAAATCTAGTTTTGATAGCTAAGTGGGCGTGGTCCTCAACTCTTCTTTATGGACTTCTGCTTGAGCACCACACCTATTGTAGTGGTCATTCTTGGTACTGCAGCTGAGCTCCAATTTACTTCAATGGGAGCCGCAGTGGCTGCAGAATCGGGTATCCCCTTATCGGAGAGCGAGCTGGAGGTCTTAGGATTTGTCATCAATATATCAGTTCCGGACAACCTGGAGTCAAAATCAGCCAAAAATCGGCCATAAAAATACTCAATTCTAATTGACATATGTGCCCCTTTATGTCTGTGCCTTACTGCAACTCACCATTTAAAAATCATTTTATCACAACAGCACCCCCGGTGGCCAAAACCTAGAATGCAAGCCAAAGTCGTCGCTGTTTACAAGGAAATACTGCATCCACGTTTTATGGGATTACAACAGACCCAGTTATCCGTGAATAAAGATGTTCTGTCATCTAAGAGCAGCTTTGGATGTTAGCCTCATATTTTATTTTGCATGGAGCGAAGTATCCCATACTGTTGGTTGGAAGAATAGCCGTGTCTTGTAGGCAGGCAGCTTGCTCGACACGAGAACGGGACAATGAGAGGCAGAAATCTCGATGAGACCAGACAGGATTATGTCTCCGCTGTAATGTGACCCGGGGCAGAGCAGCCACAGAGCTGATAGACTCAGACAGACAGGGAGGTATATCGCCGATGTGCGCAGTAATGTGTACAAGACGTTCCATCAGGCGGAACAGAAAATAGTGTTTACGAGTAAATATTATGTTCGCCTAAATTAATTGTAAGATTTAATTAGGACCTATCCCCAGAAACTGGCTCTTACTTTTATGTGAAAAGTCATCAGCCCCCAAGAAAGAAAAGTTTTTTCCAAATGAAAATTATCTTCACCCTGATCTGATGGGCAGTGGATTTTCAGTCCTGATTTTCAGTGCAAAAAAAAAAAACTGTTGTGTATTCCGGTAGCAGCATTGTACCTGACCATTAATGAAATCTCATCCATAAGTTGCGGAAAAAAATCTGCGACGTAAATTCAGAGGCGCCGTGAATTTGAGAATTTGACAAGCTGCAGATGTCCATTTTCGGATTTCAGAGAAATCTGCACAATTCCATATGGGATTTGCCACTTTGGAATTACTGCATATATACGCCATGTAAATTCTGCAGCAGATACGTCCAATGTAGAAGTACCCTTAGTTTTGCACCCATTATATTAATGATCAGACTCCTTGCAGGAGTTAAGTTCAAACTTTCTGCATCCCCCACATTACTGTCACGGGTGTATCGAGTGTGACAGACAGTCGCTCTGGATCCGGCTGTAGAAGGTCACTGCGCTTGGCATTGCAAATGTGTTCTTGATCCTCTCATCTCTGTAGTTTAGTGTTTTCTTCCTTTTGGACCCAGCAGCGACCTTCACCTTCTGCTGGAAACTGAGCTTGCTGGTTACATTGTCATACTATGGCACTGAGCTTGCTGGTTACATTGTTATTCTATGACACTGAGCTTAGAGGTTACATTATTATACTAAGGCACTGAGCTTGGTGGTTACATTATGATACTATGGCACTGAGCTTGGTGGTTACATTATTATACTATGGCACTGAGCTTGGTGGTTACATTATTATCGTATGACACTGAGCTTGGTGGTTACATTATTATCGTATGACACTGAGCTTAGAGGTTACATTATTATACTATGGCACTGAGCTTGGTGGTTACATTGTTATACTATGGCACTGAGCTTGGTGGTTACATTATTATACTATGGCACTGAACTTTGTGATTACATTGGAGGTTACTATATTGTGGCACTGAGCTTGGCAGTTGCACTATTACACTATGGCTCTGAGCTTGAAAGTTACACTACAGCTCTGTGACACTGAGCTTAGCAGTTACACTACTATAATGTGGGACCAAACGTGAAAGTTGAATTACAGTTCTGTGGCATCGAACTTGAAAGTTACACTACAGTTCTATGTCACTGAGATTGGTGGTCACACTAATATACTGTGGCACTGAAACTGAAATTTGTATTACAGTTCTGTGACACTGAGCTTGGCTTTTTCACTACTATAATGTTGCATTAAGCTTGGTGGATACACTGCTATACTCTGACATTCAGCTTGGCGGTTACACTACTATAATGATGTATTGTGATTGAAAGTTGCAACATAGCAGTTACAATGCTGTACTGTGAAATTCAGCTTGAAAGTTACACTACAGCTCTGTGACACTGAGCTTAGCAGTTACACTGTAATACTGTGACACTGAGCTTAACAGTTACACTGCTATACTGTGACACTGAGGTTAGAGGTTACATTATTATCGTATGACACTGAGCTTGGTGGTTACATTATTATACTATGGCACTGAGCTTAGAGGTTACATTATTATACTAAGGCACTGAGCTTAGAGGTTACATTATTATACTAAGGCACTGAGCTTGGTGGTTACATTATGATACTATAGCACTGAGCTTGGTGGTTACATTATTATACTATGGCACTGAGCTTGGTGGTTACATTATTATACTATGGCACTGAGCTTGGTGGTTACATTATTATACTATGGCACTGAGCTTGGTGGTTACATTATTATCGTATGACACTGAGCTTAGAGGTTACATTATTATACTATGGCACTGAGCTTGGTGGTTACATTATGATACTATAGCACTGAGCTTGGTGGTTACATTGTTATACTATGGCACTGAGCTTGGTGGTTACATTATTATTCTATGACACTGAGCTTAGAGGTTACATTATTATTCCATGGCACTGAGTTTGGTGGTTACATTATTATACTATGGCACTGAACTTGGTGATTACATTGGAGGTTACTATATTGTGGCACTGAGCTTGGCAGTTGCACTATTATACTATGGCTCTGAGCTTGAAAGTTACACTACAGCTCTGTGACACTGAGCTTAGCAGTTACACTACTATAATGTGGGACTAAATGTGAAAGTTGAATTACAGTTCTGTGGCAACGAACTTGAAAGTTACACTACAGTTCTATGTCACTGAGATTGGTGGTTAGTTACACTAATATACTGTGGCACTGAAACTGAAAGTTGCATTACAGTTCTGTGACACTAAGCTTGGCTTTTTCACTACTATAATGTTGCATTGAGCTTAGTGGATACACTGCTATACTCTGACATTCAGCTTGGCGGTTACACTACTATAATGATGTATTGTGATTGAAAGTTACAGCTCTGTGACATTGAACATAGCAGTTACAATGCTGTACTGTGAAATTCAGCTTGAAAGTTACACTACAGCTCTGTGACACTGAGCTTAGCAGTTACACTGCTATACTGTGACACTGAGCTTAACGGTTACACTGCTATACTGTGACACTGAGCTTAGCAGTTACACTGTAATACTGTGACACTGAGCTTAACAGTTACACTGCTATACTGTGACACTGAGCTTAACAGTTACACTGTAACACTGGGACACTGAGCTTAACAGTTACACTGCTATACTGTGACACTGAGCTTAACAGTTACACTGCTATACTGTGACACTGAGCTTAGCAGTTACACTGCTATACTGTGACACTGAGCTTAACAGTTACACTGCTATACTGTGACACTGAGCTTAACAGTTACACTGTAACACTGGGACACTGAGCTTAACAGTTACACTGCTATACTGTGACACTGAGCTTAGCAGTTACACTGTAATACTGTGACACTGAGCTTAACAGTTACACTGCTATACTGTGACACTGAGCTTAACAGTTACACTGCTATACTGTGACACTGAGCTTAACAGTTACACTGTAATACTGTGACACTGAGCTTAACAGTTACACTGTAACACTGGGACACTGAGCTTAACAGTTACACTGCTATACTGTGACACCGAGCTTAACAGTTACACTGCTATACTGTGACACTGAGCTTAACAGTTACACTGCTATACTGTGACACTGAGCTTAACAGTTACACTGTAATACTGTGACACTGAGCTTACACACGTGGTCAGAATTGTTGGTTTAATGAAAGAAAAACCCACAATGCCACAATGGTCACAGAAATAACTTGAATCTGAGAAAAGTAATAATAAATTAAAAATCTATTTAAATGAACAAATGAAAGTGAGACATTGCTTTTCTGCTTCAACAGAATTTAAAAAAAAATTAAATTCATGAAATAGGCCTGGACAGAACTGATGGCACCCCTGAAAATAATGTGACAAAAGGGACATGTTTAATCAAGTTGTGTCCACTAATTAGCATCACAGGTGTCTACAATCTTGTAATCAGTCAGTGGGCCTGTATATAGGGCTACAGATACTCACTGTGCTGTTTGGTGACATGGTGTGTACCACACTCAACATGGACCAGAGGAAGCAAAGGAAAGAGTTGTCTCAGGAGATTAGAAAGAAAATTATAGACAAGCATGTTAAAGGTAAAGGTTATAAGACCATCTCCAAGCAGCTTGATGTTCCTGTGACTACAGTTGCACATATTATTCAGAAGTGTAAGATCCATGGAACTGTAGCCAACCTCCCTGGACGTGGCCGCAGGAGGAAAATTGATGACAAATCAATGAGACGGATAATACGAATGGTAACAAAAGAACCCAGGAAAACTTCTAAAGAGATTAAAGGTGAACTTCAAGCTCAAGGAACATCAGTGTTAGATCGCACCATCCGCCGTTGTTTGATTCAAAGTGGACTTCATGGGAGACGACCAAGGAGAACACCATTGTTGATAAAAAATCATAAAAAAGCCAGATTGGAATTTGCCAAACTACATGTTGACAAGCCACAAAGTTTCTGGGAGAATGTCTTAGGGACAGATGAGACAAAAAGGAAAGTTTTTGGCAAGGCACATCAGCTCTATGTTCACAGACGGAAAAATTAATCATATCAAGAAAAGAACACTGTCCCTACTGTGAAACATGGAGGAGGCTCTGTTATGTTCTGGGGCTGCTTTGCTGCATCTGGCACAGGGTGTCTTGAATCTGTGCAGGGTACAATGAAATCTCAAGACTATCAAGGGATTCTAGAGAGAAATGTGCTGCCCAGTGTCAGAAAGCTTGGTCTCAGTCGCAGGTGTCACGCTGTCTCTGTATACTGGAG
Organism: Phyllobates terribilis; assembly: GCF_046119375.1. NCBI lineage: Eukaryota > Metazoa > Chordata > Amphibia > Anura > Dendrobatidae > Phyllobates > Phyllobates terribilis. The sequence goes on from NW_027362763.1 coordinate 684,860,349, forward strand.
GTAGGGGGCCTAAGCTGACCCTAAGCTGGGGCCCTGACTAATCCCTCAACCTGGAGGTACTGTTAAAGGTACAGAGGTCCAGGCCGCCAGCGTAACCCCTACCTCCTGAGGATCCCTGCACCTAAGTAATCTAGTCCTGAGAAGGACCCCGATCACAACAAAAGAGGACAAGTAATAATATGCCCACACACAGTACTTAGACGAACGAGACAGTACAAGGGAAAAAGCAAAACCACCTTGCATACAAAAACTACACAACTACAACAGAGGGAACACCAACGGGAAAGGAGATAAATGATAAAGCGAGGAAGGGAAAAACCACTCCAAATACACTTATATCAGAAACTCCAAATACCACGATCCGCTCTGTAAGTCTGTATGAAATGCTTTCACCGACACTTCCCAAACAGACCAGCAGGCATTTGAAGGAGACTCACTACAGCAGCATTGATTGCAGCTGGGCGAGGCTGGACCTCGTCTAGCACAGAGAGAGAGAGAATTAACTCCCTCACTGCCGAAAACACAAAGCACCAAAAAGTCAGCTGCGAGAAGTCAGGCTGTGTAATCGTGACGATCTTCGTGGCGACACACCCGTGACAGTACCCCCCCTTCTACGAGGGGCCTCCGGACCCTCAGGGCCAGGTTTATCCGGGTGAGTCGTGTGGAAAGCCCGAACTAATCGGTCTGCGTTAATATCCGACGCAGGAACCCACATCCTCTCCTCAGGACCATACCCTTTCCAATGAACCAGGTACTGAAGGGACCGGCGATTAAAACGTGAATCGATGACCCTTGATACCTGGAACTCCAAGTTACCATTGACCACCACTGGAGGGGGAGGTAAAGGTGACGGTACCACCGGCGCCACATACCTCTTAAGCAACGATCTGTGGAACACGTTGTGAATTTTAAACGTAGGGGGGAGGTCAAGACGGAATGCCACCGGATTAATAATAGAACTGATTCTGTACGGCCCGATGAACCTGGGACCCAGTTTCCAGGAGGGAACCTTAAGTTTAATATTCCTGGTAGACAACCATACCAGATCGTTCACACTTAGGTCCGGACCAGACACTCTCCTCCTATCAGCCATACGTTTGTATCGGTTCCCCATAGTATTCAGATTCTTCAGCACCCCTCTCCATACTGAAGCGAGTGATGAGGAAAATCGTTCCTCCTCAGGAACCCCCGAAGAGCCCCCCCTACTGAAAGTACAAAACTGGGGGTGAAAACCATATGCCTCAAAAAACGGGGACTTACCAGTGGACTCGCTCCGCCTATTATTAAGAGCAAACACTGCCAGAGGTAAGAAAGAAGCCCAGTCCTCCTGGTTCTCTGACACAAAACACCGGAGATATGTCTCCAAGCTCTGGTTCATACGTTCCGTCTGACCATTGGTCTGAGGGTGAAAAGCCGATGAGAATGACAAATGCATCCCCCGCCGTGCACAAAACGCCTTCCAGAACTTGGACACAAACTGAGACCCCCGATCAGACACCACATCGGAGGGTACCCCGTGAAGCCTCACAATCTCCCCAATGAACACCTGCGCAAGAGTTTTAGCATTAGGGAGAGCCGGAAGAGCGATAAAATGTGCCATCTTGCTGAACCTGTCCACTACAACGAGTATGACCGTTTTACCCGAAGACGGAGGGAGGTCCGTAATAAAGTCCATAGACAGATGAGTCCAAGGACGCTCCGGGATCTTCAAAGGTAAGAGGGCCCCAGACGGACGGGTATGTCAGGTCTTAGAGCGCGCACAAACCCCACAGGACGCGACAAAAGTTACCACCTCCTTATGTAAGTTAGGCCACCAAAACCGACGCGAGAGGAGATCCACAGTTGCTTTACTCCCCGGGTGTCCTGCCAAAACTGAGTTATGGTGTGCCTCGATCACCTTTTGTCGCAACTGATCTGGAACAAACAGTCTCCCCGGAGGTCCAACAGGGGCGTCCCCCTGAGCCTCCAATACCTCCTCCTCCAGCTCAGAGCATACTGCCGAAACCACCACCCCCTCCTGAAGGATAGGAATCGGGTCGTCCGTATTCCCGGCCCCAGGGAAACTGCGAGATAAGGCATCCGCCTTTACATTTTTTGACCCAGGACGATATGTAACGACAAAATTAAACCTGGTAAAAAACAATGACCACCTAGCTTGTCTGGGATTCAGACGTTTCGCGGACTCCAGATATAGCAGGTTCTTGTGATCGGTGATGACGGTGACCGGATGGACTGCCCCCTCCAAAAAATGGCGCCACTCCTCAAAAGCTAACTTAATGGCCAAGAGTTCCCTATTGCCGACATCGTAATTCCTCTCAGCGGACGACAATTTTTTAGAGAAAAAGGCGCACGGATGCCACTTACCAGGGGACGAACCTTGTGACAATACTGCTCCCACCCCTACCTCAGAAGCGTCTACCTCTACAATGAATGGCTGTGACGCATCAGGTTGAATGAGTATGGGTGCCGAGGCAAAACATTTTTTGAAGCAGGAGAATGCTTAACAAGCCTTGTCAGACCACCTAGAAAAATCTGTCCCCTTTTTAGTCATGTCTGTGAGAGGCTTAACCATGGACGAGAAATTACGAATGAACTTCCGGTAATAATTAGCAAACCCCAGGAAACGTTGTAGTGCCTTAAGATTCTCTGGCCGATCCCACTCAAGAACTGCCCGCACTTTCCCAGGGTCCATACGAAAACCGGACGCTGAAACCAGGAAGCCTAAAAACTGGAGTTCCTGTACGGCGAACACACACTTTTCCCATTTGGCATACAGTTTATTATCCCGCAAGATCTGTAACACCTGCCTAACGTGCTCCTGATGAGACACCAGATCCGGCGAGTAAATTAAGATATCATCCAGATATATGACAACAAACTGTCCCACCAGGCGGCGAAAAATGTCATTAACAAAGTGTTGGAACACCGCCGGGGCATTAGTCAGACCGAATGGCATGACAAGGTTCTCATAATGCCCCTCCGGAGTGTTAAACGCCGTCTTCCACTCATCCCCCTCCTTCATCCTAATCAGATTGTACGCCCCCCTGAGATCCAACTTAGAGAACCATTTGGCGCCCACGATCTGATTAAAGAGATCGGGAATAAGTGGGAGTGGATACGGATCTCGGACCGTAATCCGATTAAGTTCACGGAAATCCAGGCAAGGGCGTAGGCCTCCATCTTTCTTCTTAACAAAGAAGAACCCCGCAGCCACCGGTGAAGATGAAGGTCTAATATGCCCCTTAGCCAGACTTTCTGAAATATAATCCTTCATGGCCTGCCTCTCAGGACCAGAAAGGTTATACAACCTAGCTTTAGGTAACTTGGCCTCAGGGAGCAGTTTTACAGAACAGTCATACTCGCGATGAGGAGGTAGTTCCTGACACCCTTTCTCCGAGAATACATCCTCAAAGTCCGCCAGAAATGGAGGTAAGACCCAAGGAGTAACCGCACCGATGACCGTGTTCATGCAGTTTTTATTACAGAAACTACTCCATTGGCTTATCTCTCTGGTTTGCCAATTAATAACCGGGTTATGCTTAGTTAACCAAGGAAGGCCCAACACTATAGGAGCGGGAAGACCCTCCAACACGTAGCAAGACAACAGTTCTTTATGTATCGCCCCCACTTGAAGTTTTACGTCATGCACAGCTTGCAAAAAACTTCCCTGACCGAGAGGCCTGGCATCGATCGAGAATATGGGGATGGGTTTAGCCAACTCACTCAATCGCATACCTTGAACCCGGGCAAACCGAGCATCAACCAGATTAGCCCCGGCCCCACTATCCAGAAGAACAGATATCCTCTCAGTTCTCGTACCCACCACCACCTCCGCCGGTACGAGAAACTGAGACGAACCTAGGGACGAAATACCTAGTCCCAGATTGCCGTCCACCACACAACCTGGGATCAGCAGTTTTCCGACGACTCTTCACTCTGCAAGGGACGGGATGGACACCCCCCAATAAAATGTCCCTTTCTCCCGCAGAAGAAACACCTTCCTGTCTTATGGCGCACCACCGGTCCCCTCCCCCGAAATGATGTCCCTCCTAATTGCATAGGCTCCTCTGGACTGACCAGGGGAACCACCATATGAGGGGACCTTGTAGGAGGTGGAGTCATCACAGGGGGTCGAGTTATCCCGCACCTCTCCCGAAGCCGTCTGTCAACGCGAATAGCCAGGGCCATAGCGGCTTCCAGTGACGCGGGAGAGTCATACTGTGCCAACACATCCTGTAATTTGTCGGATAAACCCTGACAAAACTGGCTCCTAAGAGCCGGGTCATTCCACTGGGTGTCCGTGGCCCACCTACGGAACTCCGAACAGAATTCCTCCGCCGGACGATCTCCCTGCTGGATCCTACGTAACTTAGACTCAGCAAGGGAGATCCGATCTGGGTCATCATATACGAGTCCCAGAGCAGCGAAAAACCTATCCACTGACTGGAGAGCCGGGGAGCCCGGGGGAAGAGAGAACGCCCAAGATTGTGGGTCCCCTTGTAGGAGCGAGATGACAATTCCCACCCTTTGTTCTTCACTCCCCGATGACCGAGGCCGCAGCCGAAAGTACAATTTGCATGCCTCCCGGAAAACAAAAAACTTGTCCCGCCCCCCAGTGAACCTGTCAGGGAGAGCTACTTTAGGTTCTGGTCCGGCTTGCTCCTGAGGATGCAAAACCTTGGACCTAACGTCCGCCAGCTCCATGGACAAACTCTGCAACTGCCGAGCTAGACCGGCTACTGGATCCATGGTGGCTGGAGAAAAACTAAGTGAGTCGGTGAAAATGTCACGCTGTCTCTGTATACTGGAGGTAGGGGGCCTAAGCTGACCCTAAGCTGGGGCCCTGACTAATCCCTCAACCTGGAGGTACTGTTAAAGGTACAGAGGTCCAGGCCGCCAGCGTAACCCCTACCTCCTGAGGATCCCTGCACCTAAGTAATCTAGTCCTGAGAAGGACCCCGATCACAACAAAAGAGGACAAGTAATAATATGCCCACACACAGTACTTAGACGAACGAGACAGTACAAGGGAAAAACCAAAACCACCTTGCATACAAAAACTACACAACTACAACAGAGGGAACACCAACGGGAAAGGAGATAAATGATAAAGCGAGGAAGGGAAAAACCACTCCAAATACACTTATCTCAGAAACTCCAAATACCACGATCCGCTCTGTAAGTCTGTATGAAATGCTTTCACCGACACTTCCCAAACAGACCAGCAGGCATTTGAAGGAGACTCACTACAGCAGCATTGATTGCAGCTGGGCGAGGCTGGACCTCGTCTAGCACAGAGAGAGAGAGAATTAACTCCCTCACTGCCGAAAACACAAAGCACCAAAAAGTCAGCTGCGAGAAGTCAGGCTGTGTAATCGTGACGATCTTCGTGGCGACACACCCGTGACAGCAGGTCATGGGTCTTGCAACAGGATAATGACCCAAAACACACAGCTAAAAACACCCAAGAATGGCTAAGAGGAAAACATTGGACTATTCTGAAGTGACCTTCTATGAGCCCTGACCTAAATCCTATTGAGCATCTTTGGAAAGAGCTGAAACATGGCGTCTGGAAAAGGCAACCTTCAACCACAAGACAGCTGGAGCAGTTTGCTCATGAGGAGTCGGCCAAAATACCTGTCGAGAATTGCAGAAGTCTCATTGACAGTTACAGGAATCGTTTGATTGCAGTGATTGCCTCAAAAGGTTGTTCAACAAAATATTAAGTTAAGAAGAACCATCATTTCTGTCCAGGCCTATTTCATGAGGTTAATTTTTTTTTAAATTCTGTGGAAGCAGGGTGGAAAAGCAATGTCTGACTTTTATTTGTTCATTTTCATAGATTTATAATTTATGATTACTTTTGTCAGATTCAAGTTATTTCTGTGACCATTGTGGGTTTTTCTTTCATTAAACAAGGGGTACCAACAATTTTGACCACGTGTGTAACAGTTACACTATTATACTGTGACACTGAGCTATGCTGCGTTTGGCATTGCAGACGGCTTCTTAATCCTTCTGACTTTTGGACCCAGCGGCAACCTCCCTCCTGCTCTGATTGACACACCTTGGTCTGTGTTACGGATCCGGGTGGTGGAACCTCTGTGCTGCGGTGCAAGGAGGGACCAGAGGGGAGTAACTAGGTATCAACTCGGACTGACCAAGGTCGTACGGCGGCTCAATCGACTCCGTGACCAGGGAAGACCGAGCAGAGGGACCAGGTGCTACTCTGGGCCAGACCTTGTATGAGAGCAGGTGACTCCCATGGGTCAGAAGGCAGGGACTGACCGGTACAGCAGATGAGCACGGCAGGCAGGCTGACGGGTGATCCGGTGAGACGGACTGGCAGACACGGCAGGTAACAAGCAGGAGCCTCCAGGTAGGCTGGCTGGTAGGCACAGCAGGTAACAAGCAGGAGCCTCCAGGTAGGCTGGCTGGTAGGCACGGCAGGTAACAGGTAGGTGCTTCCAGGTAAGCAGGGGGGCATGGCCCATAGACAGACTGGCGGACTGGACTGTAGACAGACTGTTGGGCTGGAGAGTAGACAAGCTGGCGGACAGGACTGGTAGTCAGGCTGGCGGACAGGACTGGTAGTCAGGCTGGCGGACTGGACTGGTAGTCAGGCTGGCGGACTGGACTGGTAGGCTGGCGGACTAGACTGGTAGTCAAGCTGGCGGACTGGACTGGTAGTCAGGCTGGCGGACTGGACTGGTAGTCAGGCTGGCGGACTGGACTGGTAGTCAGGCTGGCGGACTGGACTGGTAGTCAGGCTGGCAGCGGGACCTGAGGGCTGAAGCAGAGTTTAACACACAAAGCTACAGCCTTGCACGGGCACCTCCATTTTGGAGGAGGTGCCTTTTATATGAGAGGTCCTCCGGCCATTGGCCGGGGACTCCTTAGGACAGCGCGTGCGCCCCCATTAAGAGGGAGCGTGCGCGCCCTAAGCACAGTGCCCGGGAAGCTGCGCGCGCCGGCAGCAGCAGAAGCAGGAGCGCCGTAGGACGCCGGGCGGGGAGCGCGGCGGTAAGAGGAACGGCGTCTCTGCCTGTCAGGGGGCAGAGACGCTGATACTACAGTCTGTGTGTTTATAAACTCTCAGTCTGCTTCAGGAAGTCACCGGTGATTATTCTCATTTTCCCTTGTGAAGGCTTGGAGCAATAGCAGTCGGCTAGCTTCCTCTCTGGTGCCCTTGGAGGACGTTTGGTGTTATCTCTCTGGTGTCTGCTCAAGCTAAGTTTTCCACCTTTGTTTGTCTCCCTTGTTGTCTTTAGTTTATAGTGGGGACTCACCAGTGCTCACCCCCTCCCTATCTAGGGCCTAGCTCTAGATATATACAGGGCTTAGGTTTCCTGCTCGGCAATTGGTGTGGAACTAATATAGGGACGGTATGGTAGGCAGAGTGTTATTAGATCTACCTAGTGGTCTCCACTTCCCCCTTTTCCTAGTGTCTGGACTTCCTTCCCCTCATCCCTTCGTGTTGCACTTAGTCTTTCCCACACTGCGTGACAGTAACACTGAGATTAGCAGTTACACTACTATACTGTGACACTGAACTTGGAGGTTACAGTACTATATTGTGACACTGAGCTTGGTGGTTACAGTACTATACTGTGACATTGAGCTTGGTGGTTACAGTACTATATTGTGACATTGAGCTTAGCAGTTACACTACTATACTGTGACACTGAGCTTGGTGGTTACAGTACTATTTTGTGACACTGAGCTTGGTGGTTACAGTACTATATTGTGACATTGAGCTTAGCAGTTACACTACTATACTGTGACACTGAGCTTGGTGGTTACAGTACTATTTTGTGACATTGAGCTTGGTGGTTACAGTACTATACTGTGACATTGAGCTTAGCAGTTACACTACTATACTGTGACACTGAGCTTGGTGGTTACAGTACTATATTGTGACATTGAGCTTAGCAGTTACACTACTATACTGTGACACTGAGCTTGGTGGTTACAGTACTATTTTGTGACACTGAGCTTGGTGGTTACAGTACTATACTGTGACATTGAGCTTAGCAGTTACACTACTATACTGTGACACTGAGCTTGGTGGTTACAGTACTATATTGTGACACTGAGCTTGGTGGTTACAGTACTATACTGTGACACTGAGCTTGGTGGTTACAGTACTATACTGTGACATTGAGCTTAGCAGTTACACTACTATACTGTGACACTGAGCTTGGTGGTTACAGTACTATATTGTGACACTGAGCTTGGAGGTTACAGTACTATACTGTGACACTGAGCTTGGTGGTTACAGTACTATACTGCGGCACTCAGCTTTAAGGTTACACTACAGTTCTGTGGCACTGAGCTTGGCTAATATAAAACAACAGGAATAATGACTTCTAGTGAAATTTGCAGGTATTTGACACTAGTATTTACTCCACTTGCCTTTAACAGTTCAAGGATAGGTTTTTCTGAAAAAAGGGAAGGAAGGGGTGCGGTATTCATGCTCAGGGGGTTCTTTCCAAACTATCCACCTTCTAAGTGCATTACACTCACAAACAGCCTACTGAATACGCCAACACCATTGTTGGGCTGTCCAGCACATTCTAAGTACATCCAATAAAGTATTGAAATTGTATTCTCCACCTCCACCACAGACCACCAGGGATGGAGACATTAACTCCTTTACTGCCCAAAACCTCAGGAATGCTACCAGTAATGCCTTATCTTTTCAAGACCATCAGGGATATCATTTTCCTCAATATGCTAGACCCGAGGGTCTTAAACTCTGGAAATTGTACTCCAACGTTTTCATGTTGATGTTAACCCTTTCTCTAACAGATAATCAAAAAATACATAATTCCCGAGAAATGTTAAGATTTTATTTACTATCCCTATGTGTTTTTTCTTTGAAGGTCACAATGTCCTTGAGATATTTCACAGTTGCAGATTTCTTCTGTTGAATATTTTTAGAATCACCCGATCCTCACACAGATTAATAATTTGTGATTACTGGGACTGTGCGGAGGATTTCACCAGCTGAACACTTCTTGGCTTTTGTGAACTTTTCTGCCACCATTAATCCCTTTACAGAATAAGTAACGAGAAGAGACAATTTCTTCGTCTGTAGGACTGCTCTTCTCAAAAACATTTCTTTGCCCAGTTTCTAGTGGTCCATCCGTCTTATATTGATGGGAACATATGGAAACAAAATTGTTCAGATCATTCCAGAAAGGATGAGTCTACAATATGCCCCTTATTTCATGTAATAGGTGCTGACCAAAATTCTTAGACTTTCCCACCCATGGCGGTCCCTGCGGTTTCAAGTTTCTCAACTGGATAAAAACGACATTAAGTTATATTATTGTAATTTCCCACTTGTCCATTTACAGGCTATATAGTAAGGAATTTATAACAGTCTGTACTCTGTAGCACAGCAGAATATTGACTGCCATCTCTGAGAAATGAAAAGTGATGATAACCTGTCCTAAGGTGAGATGATCAATATGTGATCAGTGGATGTAAGACCCCCATGGCCTCCAACGATTAGGTGCAACAAGCATAGTCTCATGTATTGGCAAACCACCATACCTGAATAAGCCATAAAGGAGCAATGGAGCATTGGGAACCTTTTATTATGCTGATTATTGGAGTCCTGGGGTCAAACTGCAATCAAAATTAAATTGATTACATATGAGCACTGGGACATATGTAAGGAATATGTTGGATGGAGTGACACCCCTAGTAACAACTCAAGACTGTGCTGTAAAGAGGGGACCCCAAAGTCAAAGCAACAACAGTGGCAATTGGGAAATAGTTCAACCTAAAGGCTAAATACAACTTTGACATGGAAAAAAATATTTTTACATTTGTTAGCGTCATTTTATTAACTGAAGGTATACACTAAGTTTCAGTCTGCAATATTCATTCCTTCATTTATATTCAGACCCTCTGATAGACATTTTTCAGCCTGATCCAAGTTTCAGATGTTTCTCTTGTGGGAGTTTCTGTTCCTGTAATACAGGCTGGGCTTGAGATCTATTTCTCTCCCAGTATTTTAGCCTCAGTGTGAGGTCTGTATGTTTCACCCAGTAATATATTCTGGATGTGAGGTCTGTGTATCAATCACAGTAGGATAGGCTGGAGCTGAGGTATTTTTTTCTCTCCCAGTAATATAGGCTGGATTTCAGCTCTGTGTCTCTCACAGTAAAATATACTGGATCTCAGCTCTTTTTATCTCTCCCATTAATATAGACTGGATATGAGGTCTGTGTATCTCTCCCACTAAAATAGGCTGGTTTTGAAATCAATGTGACTTTCCCAGTGATATAGGCTTAAAGTGAGGTTTCTGTACCTTTCACCCCAAGAGGAAGACAACAACAATGACACACAAAACACAGTTCAACATATAGGCTATGTACACCGTTAACATGGAAAAATTATTTTCACATAAGTTAGTGCAATTATATTAACTAAAGATATACACTAAGTCTGCAATTTTCTTTCTTTCATTTATTTTCAGACCACTGATACGCATTTTTCAACCTGATCCAAGTTTCAAATGTTTCTCTTGTGGTAGTGTGTCTCTCCCAGTAATATAGGCTGGATGTGAGCTCTGTGTGTCTCTCCCAGTAATATAGGCTGGATGCGAGGTCTGTGTGTCTCTCCCAGTAATATAGGCTGGATTTGAGGTCTGTATGTCTCACCCAGTAATATCGGCTGGATGTGAATACTGTGCATCTCCCCCAGTAGTTTAGTCTGGATGTGAGCTCTGTGTGTCTCTCCCAGTAATATAGGCTGGATGTGACCTTGTGTGTCTCTTCCAGTAATATAGGCTGAATGTGAGCTCTGTGGGTCTCTCCCAGTAATATAGGCTGGATGTGAGCTTTGTGTGTCTCTCCCAGTAATATAGGCTGGATGTGAGCTCTGTGTGTCTCTCACAGTAATATGGGCTGGATGTAAGATATGTGTGTCTCTCCAAGTAATATAGGCTGGATGTGAGGTTTGTGTGTCTCTCCCAGTCATATAGGCTGGATGTGAGCTCTGTGTGTTTCTCCCAGTAATATAGGCTAGATGTGAGATGTTTGTTTCTCCCAGTAATATAGGCTGGATGTGAGCTCTGTGTGTCTCTCCCAGTAATATAGGCTGGATGTGAGATCCGTGTGTCTCTCCCAGTAATATAGGCTGGATGTGAGGTTTGTGTGTCTCTCCCAGTCATATAGGCTGGATGTGAGCTGTGTGTCTCTCCCAGTAATATAGGCTAGATGTGAGATGTGTGTCTCTCCCAGTAATATAGGCTGGATGTGAGCTCTGTGTGTCTCTCCCAGTAATATAGTCTGGATGTGAGCTCCGTGTGTCTCTCACAGTAATATGGGCTGGATGTAAGATATGTGTGTCTCTCCAAGTAATATAGGCTGGATGTGAGGTTTGTGTGTCTCTCCCAGTAATATAGGCTGGATGTGAGCTCCGTGTGTCTCTCCCAGTAATATAGGCTGCATGTGAGCTCCGTGTGTCTCTCCCAGTAACATAGGCTGCATGTGAGCTCCGTGTGTCTTTCCCAGTAATATAGGCTGGATGTGAGCTCTGTGTGTCTCTCCCAGTAATATAGGCTGGATGTGAGCTCTGTGTGTCTCTTCCAGTCATATAGGCTGGATGTGAGCTCTGTGTGTCTCTCCCAGTAATATAGGCTGGATGTGAGCTCTGTGTGTCTCTCCAAGAAGCATAGGCTGGATGTGAGGCATGTGTGTCTGTCCCAGTAATATAGGCTGGATGTGAGCTCTGTGTGTCTCTCCCAGTAATATAGGCTGGATGTGAGGTCTGTGTGTCTGTCCCAGTAATATAGGCTGGACGTTAGCTCTGTGTGTCTCTCCCAGTAATATAGTCTGGATGTGAGCTCCGTGTGTCTCTCACAGTAATATGGGCTGGATGTAAGATATGTGTGTCTCTCCAAGTAATATAGGCTGGATGTGAGGTTTGTGTGTCTCTCCCAGTAATATAGGCTGGATGTGAGCTCCGTGTGTCTCTCCCAGTAATATAGGCTGCATGTGAGCTCCGTGTGTCTCTCCCAGTAACATAGGCTGCATGTGAGCTCCGTGTGTCTTTCCCAGTAATATAGGCTGGATGTGAGCTCTGTGTGTCTCTCCCAGTAATATAGGCTGGATGTGAGCTCTGTGTGTCTCTTCCAGTCATATAGGCTGGATGTGAGCTCTGTGTGTCTCTCCCAGTAATATAGGCTGGATGTGAGCTCTGTGTGTCTCTCCAAGAAGCATAGGCTGGATGTGAGGCATGTGTGTCTGTCCCAGTAATATAGGCTGGATGTGAGCTCTGTGTGTCTCTCCCAGTAATATAGGCTGGATGTGAGGTCTGTGTGTCTGTCCCAGTAATATAGGCTGGACGTTAGCTCTGTGTGTCTCTCCCAGTAATATAGGCTGGATGTGAGGTCTGTGTGTCTCTCCCAGTAATATAGGCTGGATGTGAGGTCTGTGTATATCCTGAGGTTTTCTGTAGCTAGCATAGCAACACAGCATATATTGGGCCCTGATTTTCATCTTTATGTTCTTTCCTCCTTATATATAGTCCATTTTCTCTACCCTTCAAGAAACTGTAGATAACTTTCCCTCTCTCCACACTTTGGAGATCTGTGTATAACGAACTCCCTGCTACTCTCTGCTGCTATCTCTAACACCAAAGGAAGGTACAAGAAGAGCAGAGACCTGTCACTAACAACTGGCATCTTCCCCTCATGCTTCAAACATGCCTCGATCACACCCATCCTCAAAAAGCCCTCCCTTGACCCTTCCTCTCTGACTAGCTATCGCCCCATATCACTTCTCCCCTATGCCTCAAAACTACTGGAACAACATGTCCACTCTGAACTGTCCTTCCACCTCTCCTCCTGCTCCCTCTTCGACCACCTACAATCTGGTTTCCAACCGCACCATTCTACTGAAACTGCACTGACTAAAGTCACAAACGACCTACTAACAGCCAAATCCAAGCGACACTACTCCGTCCTCCTCCTCCTAGACCTGTCATCTGCCTTTGACACAGTGGACCATTCCCTCTTACTCCAGACTCTCTCATCTCTTGGCATCACAGACTTGGCCCTATCTTGGATCCCCTCATACCTAACAGACCGGACATTCAGTGTCTCCCACTCACACACCACCTCCTCATCTCACCCCCTATCTGTCGGTGTCCCCCAATGTTCAGTTCTAGGACCCCTGCTCGTCTCCATCTACACCTTAGGCCTGGGACAGCTCATAGAGTCTCATGGCTTTCATTATCACCTCTATGCTGATGACACACAGATCTACCTCTCTGGACCCGATATCTCCTCCCTACTAACCAAAATCCCAATATGTCTGTCCGCTATCTCATCCTTCTTCTCTGCTAGATTTCTAAAACTTAACATGGATAAAACAGAATTCATCATCTTTCTGCCATCTCATTCACACCCCCCCCAACTGACCTATCTATCAATGTCAATGGCTGCCCACTCTCCCCAGTCACGCAAGCTCGCTGCCTTGGGGTAACCCTGGACTCTAATCTCTCCTTCAAACCACATATCCAAGCCCTTTCCACTTCCTGCCGACTCCAACTCAAAAATATCTCCCGGATCCGCACATTCCTCACCCATGAATCTGCCAAAACACTAGTGCATGCCCTCATCATCTCCCGCCTCGACTACTGCAACCTCCTGCTCTGTGGTCTCCCTTCCAACATTCTTGTATTCCTCCTATCTGTCCTAAACTCTGCTGCCCGACTAATCCACCTGTCCCCTCGCTATTCCCCGGCCTATCCCCTCTGTCAATCCCTTCACTGGCTCCCCATTACCCAGAGACTCCAGTTCAAAACCCTAACCATGACATACAAAGCCATCCACAACCTGTCTCCCCCATACATCTGCGGCCTAGTCTCCCGGTACTTACCTGCACGCAACCTCCGATCCTCACAAGATCTATTTCTCTACTCCCCTCTTATCTCCTCTTCCCACAATCGCATACAAGATTTCTCCCGTGCATCCCCCCCTACTCTGGAACTCTCTACCCCAACATATCAGACTCTCGCCGACCGTGGAAACCTTCAAAAGGAACCTGAAGACCCACCTCTTCCGACAAGCCTACAACCTGCAGCAACCACCGCTCCACCATACCGCTGCACGACCAGCTCTACCCTCACCTACTGTATCCTCACCCATCCCCTATAGACTGAGCCCTCGTTGGCAGGGTCCTCGCTCCTCCTGTACCAGTCGCCGTCATGTTTTGTTCAAGATTATTGTAAGTGTTTTCGCTATGTATACCCCTTTCTCACATATAAAGTGCCATGGAATAAATGGCGCTATAATAATAAATAATAATAATAAATAGAAGCAGTAGCCCTGATGGATATGTAATGTTTTTGCAGAGTGCTTAGCTAAATGAAAGAGCTACAGATTCTCTGCAGCAGCAAAATATTAGAACATTGCTAAAGGCGTTATCGAACGTTGAAAACGTTTTTTTTCTTAGGTATATGGATCTTTTTAAAATGTAATTGCCATCACATCCATGAATCCAGTGCAGGCTGCTTCAGAAATCTTCTCTGGCTCCGCAAGAGATGACTGTGCTGTCTGGATGTCAAAGGAACACTGAATCCTGTGATTGGCTGCAGCGGTCTGGTGACTATAAGAGTTCGTCATCGGATGTTTCTCTTAAAACGCTATCTACTAGTCACCTGATCCCTACAGCCAATCACAGGTTTCCACAGTCCTATGACATCTGAACAGTTTCTAGAGCCGGCACAGATCTGTTGAGACGCCTGCACTGGAACCACAGGGGTGATGGAAGGTGAATATGGAACTGCCCAATGGCAACAGTGACCATTGTCTCTGGTAAGAAGGGTCTTAAACAGTCCGTTCTTACAAGTTCCTTCAGTAAGTAGCTACCTGGTAGGTGCATAAATATATTTTCCAGGGTAGAAGTTCCCTTTAAATATGAGACAATCAGGATTTATAAAGATGTTTGGGAATATGGTGCGGTGACTCTCCCCGGTAGCAGTGCTCCTCTATGGGGCTGGGGACGTAGTTGCAGATGACTTTGTTACTGTTCTCTTGGGATTTATTCATTTCATTTTCTCGGCCTCCTCCAGTCACAGATACAAACAAATAACACATTTACCACAATCAGATAAAATGTCGCTGTTATGGGGCATTAACCTGCAGAGCTGCGCTCCCCTCCAGGGTGATAAATGGGTGGAAGCGCAGAATGTGCAAATTATTCATGGGGTATAAGAGAAAGAATCACACCGTCTTTTTCTGCATATACTGTATGTATTTTCTATGGAGGCAAGATCAGCAGCAAGACTGGGAAATATGCTACCAAAGATTATATGATTTGGTATAGTGCTTGCCACAGTATACAAACAGAGCGTTACAGCTATGATAGAAAGGCGTCGGGACACGCAGAGCATCGCAGCTATGATAGAAAGAAGTCACGACACACAGTGCATTGCAGCTATAATAGAAAGGAATCAGGGCACACAGAGCATCGCAGCTATGATAGAAAGGTGTCAGCACATGCAGAGCATTGTAGCTATGATAGAAAGGTATCAGGACACAGAGCATCGCAGCTATGATAGAAAGGAATCAGGGCATATAGGGCTTCGCACCTAAGATAGAAAGGAGTCAGAACATACAGAGCATCGCAGCTATGATAGAAAAACTCAGGGCACACAGAGCATCACAGCTATGATAGAAAGGAGTCAGGACACACAGAGCATCGCAGTTATGATAGAAAGGAGTCAGGATACACAAAGCATTGCAGCTGTGATAGAAATGAGTCAGGACACACAGACCATCGCAGCTAAGATAGAAAGGACTCAGGACACGCAGAGCATCGCAGCTGTAATAGAAAGGAGTCAGGACACACAGCGCATCGCAGTTATGATAGAAAGGACTCAGGACACAAAGAGTATCGCAGCTTTGATAGAAAGGAGTCAGGGCACAGAGCATCGAAGCTATGATAGAAAGGAGTCAAGACATACAGAGCATCGCAGCTATGATAGAAAGATTTCAGGAAATCCAGAGCTTCGCAGCTATGATAGAAATGTCTCAGGACACACAGAGCATCGCAGCTATGATAAAAAGGAGTCAGGACACGCAGAGCATCGCAGCTATGATAGAAAGGAGTCAGGACATACAGAGCATCGCAGCTATGATAGAAAGATGTCAGGAAATCCAGAGCTTCGCAGCTATGATAGAAATGTCTCAGGACACACAGAGCATGCCAGCTATGATAGAAAGGAGTCAGGACACGCAGAGCATTGCAGCTATGATAGAAAGGAGTCAGGACATACAGAGCATTGCAGCTATGATAGAAAGGAGTCAGGACTCGCAGAGCATTGCAGCTGTGATAGAAAGGAGTCAGGACACAGAGCATCACAGCTATCATATAAAGGTGTCAGGACACGCAGAGCATCGTATCTATGATAGAAAGGTGTCAGGACACGCAGAGTATCGCAGCTATGATAGAAAGGAGTCAGGACTTACAGAGCATCGCAGCTATAATAGAATGTTGTCAGAACACACATAACATGACAGCTATGATACAAAAGGAATCTGAACAGCACAGTGCCATATAATACCGCTCTGTGATGATAATAACGAGTGTTATGATAAACAGGTAGCACATTATTCACATGAAGCGTTGCAGTATCCCAGATCCGCATAATGGAACAGCTCGGAGCGGCGGCTGACATCACAGGGCATGGGAATAAATGAGATTATAATGAGGGAACCTGAAGATTTCTATTCCCGATTCTACAGGACTCATCCTCTCCGGGGGGCGCGCGGTGATGGAGACCTCTGAATGCTTTATAAACTTTTCACAGCTTGTTATTCTCAGCCTGAGGAAAATCGGAAATTAGCATTTGTATTGAGTCACATTAGAGTTAATTCCTCACTTGCAGCCTGAAAAATCAGCTCATGAAGGAATTATCCGTCTCTGGCAGGTGAATAAATATGTGCCCCCTCTTCCCCAGTACTCCTCTATAATATACAGTATAGTGATATTGTACGGGATGCGGGGGGATTTTCTTACTTTTGGTTGTAAAATAATAATGGGTATTTGTCCTTCACACACACACTGTAACTTTTTCTATTTTTTTTAGCCATTTCTTCCCCCTGAAACTTACATTAAAAAATCAAGGGATTGAAACAAATGTAGACAAAATGTTATGATTTATTATTTGGAAAGATATTACTAGTGGGGTCTGGTTGCTGATTCCCCCATAAGTTATCAGAATAAAGTGCTTCTGCAGCTCCAATTACCCCTTATTGATATAGGTAGATGGGCAGATAAATTAGATATATTATACAGTTATATGAAAAAGTTTAGGCACCCCTATTAATCTTAAGCTTATTGTTTTATAAAAATTGGTGTTTTTGCAACAGCTATTTCAGTTTGATATATGTAATAACTGTTGGACACAGTAATGTTTCTGCCTTGAAATGAGGTTTATTGTACTAACAGAAAATGTGCAATCTGCATTCAAACAAAATTTGACAGGTGCATAAGTATGGGCACCCTTATCATTTTCTTGTTTTAAATACTCCTACCTACTTTTTACTGACTTACTAAAGAACTTTTTTTGGTTTTGTAACCTCATTGAGCTTTGAACTTCATAGCCAGGTGTATGCAATTATGAGAAAAGCTACTTAAAGTGGCCACTTGCAAGTTGTTCTCCTGTTTGAATCTCCTCTGAAGAGTGGCATCATGGGCTCCTCAAAACAACTGTCAAATGATCTGAAAACAAAGATTATTCAACATAGTTGTTCAGGGGAAGTATACAAAAAGCTGTCTCAGAGATTTAACCTGTCAGTTTCCACTGTGAGGAACATAGTAAGGAAATGGAAGAACACAGGGACAGTTCTTGTTAAGACCAGAAGTGGCAGGCCAAGAAAAACATCAGAAAGGCAGAGAAGAAGAATTGTGGGATCAGTCAAGGACAATCCTCAGACCACCTCCAGAGAGCTGCAGCATCAACTTGCTGCAGATGGTGTCACTGTGCATCGGTCAAACTATACAACGCACTTTGCACAAGGAGAAGCTGTATGGGAGAGTGATGCGAAAGAAGCCGTTTCTGCAAGCACGCCACAAACAGAGTCGGCTGAGGTATGCAAAAGCACATTTGGAGAAGCCAATTTCTTTTAGGAAGAAGGTCCTGTGGACTGATGAAACCAAGATTGAGTTGTTTGGTCATACAAAAAGGCGTTATGCATGGCGGCAAAAAAACACAGCATTCCAAGAAAAACACTTGCTACCCACAGTAAAATTTGGTGGAGGTTCCATCATGCTTTGGGGCTGTGTGGCCAATGCCGGCACCGGGAATCTTGTTAAAGTTGAGGGACGCATGGATTCCACTCACTATCAGCAGATTCTTGACAATAATGTTCAAGAATCAGTGATAAAGTTGAAGTTACGCAGGGGATGGATCTTTCAGCAAGACAATGATCCAAAACACCGCTCCAAATCTACTCAGGCATTCATGCAGAGGAACAATTACAATGTTCTGGAATGGCCATCCCAGTCCCCAGACCTGAATATCATTGAACATCTGTGGGATCATTTGAAGAGGGCTGTCCATGCTCGGCGACCATCAAACTGAACTGAACTGGAATTGTTTTGTAAAGAGGAATGGTCAAAAATACCTTCATCCAGGATCCAGGAACTCATTAAAAGCTACAGGAAGCGACTAGAGGCTGTTATTTTTGCAAAAGGAGGATATACTAAATATTAATGTCACTTTTCTGGTGAGGTGCCCATACTTATGCACCTGTCAAATTTTGTTTGAATGCAGATTGCACATTTTCTGTTAGTACAATAAACCTCATTTCAAGGCAGAAACATTACTGTGTCCAACAGTTATTACATATATCAAACTGAAATAGCTGTTGCAAAAACACCAATTTTTATAAAACATTAAGCTTAAGATTAATAGGGGTGCCCAAACTTTTTCATATAACTGTATATAGAGAAAATGACTGGACTCACATCATAGTTGTTTCCATGTTCCGTGCCGTCTGCCTTTTCTACCATGTGATATCGGCCGGTGGTGCAGAGATCACTGATACTAGCGCGGTCCTGTTACAGGAGCTACCAGGGTAACAAGTCCGTCCATGATATTTCTTCCTCCTGAATCTTCTCCCATCACCTGTGAGTGATATTATTGAGAAGTGGAAGGAACCGCAGCAACTTAGCCACAAAGTGGAGACCCCGTAACGTTAGAGGGCCGAGTTCTGAGGAGCAGAGGGCAGAAAAGTCACCAACACTCTGCTGACCCCATAACTGCAGAGTCCAGACCTCCTCTGGTATCGGCACAAACACTGCCCCCCCTCGCCGGGAGCTTCTTGGCCGAGCAGCTGCATGCAGCCGTACATCACCAAGCACAATGCTGAGCACCACTGGACTTTGGAGGAGACGTGTTCCATGCAGTGACGGATCACACTTCTCTATCTGCGTCTGATGGAGGAGTCTGGGTTTGGTGATTCCAGGAGGATGTTACCCCCTGAATGTATTTTGTCAGCTGTACAGATGGTGGAGGAGGATAATGCTATGGGCTGTTATCGATACAGACATGGAGGGAGGAGAACATGAGCGGCCGCACAGAGCCCAGACCTCAACCCCATCCAACACGAATAATGGAGATTATGACCCCGGCCTCCCCCAACATCAGGGTCTGACCCCACAAATGCTCTTCTGGATGAAGGGACAAAAATTCCATCAGACGCCTCCAATATCTTATAGAAATCGTTCCCAGAAGAGCAGCAGCCATTATATCTGCAGTGGGACAACTCCAAATTAATGTCTATGGGCAGTGGCGTAACCAGCGCGGTCGCAGCGGTCGCCGCAGCAACTTGGCCCGTGCGGGTGAGTGGCCCGTGGACACCAGCAAATACTTCAGCAGGATCTGTGTCCTCAGACGCACATTCATCTGAAGTGTATTGCGGAGCACAGACCCATCAGGATTGTGTGCCGCAATACACGCTGCAGGCAATCATAGGCCAGCAGCTGACACCGGCGTGCACGTCACCGGGGGAGCATGGCAGTGACATCATGCGCTCCTGTCGTTTGCACGCTGAAGTCAGCTGCCGGCTTATGAAGAGGACGCTGCACGGCGGGGGAGCAGAGGGAAGGTGAGTCATACTACTACACGGATGACTGTGGGCTGTGCATTATACTACATGGATGACTATGGGCTGTGCATTATACTATATGGAGGACAATGGGCTGTGCATTATACTACATGGATGATTATGGGCTGTGCATTATACTACATGGATGACTATGGGCTGTGCATTATACTATATGGAGGACAATGGGCTGTGCATTATACTACATGGATGACTATGGGCTGTGCATTATACTACATGGATGACTATGGGCTGTGCATTATACTACACGGATGACTATGGGCTGTGCATAATACTACATGGATGACTATGGGCTGTGCATTATACTACATGGATGACTATGGGCTGTGCATTATACTATATGGAGGACTATGGGCTGTGCATTATACTATATAGATAACTATGGGGATTGCAATATACTATATGGATGACTATGGGCTGTGCATTATATTACATGGAGGACTATGGGCTGTGCATTATACTATATGGAGGACAATGGGCTGTGCATTATACTATATAGAGGACAATGGGCTGTGCATTATACTATATGGAGGACAATGGGCTGTGCATTATACTATATAGAGGACAATGGGCTGTTCATTATACTACATGGATGACTATGGGCTGTGCATTATACTATATGGAGGACAATGGGCTGTGCATTATACTATATGGAGAACTATGGGCTGTGCATTATACTATATGGATAACTATGGGGAGTGCATTATACTACATGGATGACTATGGGCTGTGCATTATACTATATGGATAACTATGGGGAGTGCATTATACTACATGGATGACTATGGGCTGTGCATTATATTATATGAAGGGGGTTGGACAAGATGACCCAGGAGGTCCCTTCCAACTCTACCATTCTATGATTCTATGATTCTATGGGCTGTGCATTATGCAATATGGAGCACTATGGGCTGTGCATTATATTATATGAAGGATATGGACTGTGTATTATACTAATATGGAGGATTATTAGCTGTTCATTATACTATATGAAGGACTATGGGCTGTGCATTATACTTCTGCTATGGGGCCCCATGACTTCTATGTACGCCCCTGGTGAGTATAATGGTTCATTTTTTTTGTATACATTAAAGAACAGCAGCAAAACGGGGAACAAATATACCAGGATGGGTGATAGGTATACCAGGATAAGGCCATGATAAGGGAAATATATACTAGGACGGGACCCAGGATAAGGAACATATACCAGGATGGGGGATATATATACCAGGATGAGTGATATGTAAACCAGGATGGTGGGCTTATATATATTTAATCAAGATGGGGGTGCCCAGGCCAAATCTTGCATCGGGGCCCATCTGTCTCTAGTTACGCCACTGTCTATGGGTGTAGAATGGGAGTTCAGAAAAGCTCCTGGAGGGGAATGTGGAGGGTGCACATACTTTTCTCCATATAATGCAGATAGATGATTAGATATTCATGTTTCATCAGCTGCACAGATTTGCTGATATCCAGTGAAGTAGAAAGGCAGCACACATAACAGAGAGTTTAGAAATAGCTCAGCGCTCTCAGTCATCTCCGCTCTTTACAGTATAAGTAACAAGAAAACTGTTTTATGAATGGCTGAATAAGTAGGAAATTGCCAAAGGTGAAATGTATCATGTCAGGGGCACCGGATAATTCCAGGAGAAATCCCATCTCCATCTGTGACAGGCCACGGGATGAAATCTCATGACTTTATGATTTCTCCAGGATAAATATGGTATGAAGATAGCAAATCCCTTTATTGGGTAGATAATCGAAGCTTCAAGTGCCCTAGGGGGACTATTAAATACAGTAAAAAGTTTTCAAAAATATGAAAAAAAATTAAAAAGCATAAAAATTCAAATCATGCCCCTTTTTCCCCATTGAAGATGAAACAATTAAAAAAAAAATAAATACACATATGTGGTATCTCTACGTTCAGAAAAGTCCGATCTATCAAAATATAAAATTAATTAATCAGATCAATAAATGACGTAAAAAAAAATCAAAACGCCAGAATTACGTTTTTTTTCCCTGCCACAACATTAGAATATAATGCAATAAGAGGTGATCAAAACATCGTATCTACCCCAAAATGGCATCAGCAAAAACTTCAGCTCAGGACGCAAAAAATAAACTATCACCCAGCCCTAGATCCCAAAAAATGAGAAGGTTACAGGTCTCGGAAAATGGCGACAAAGGCAAAAAGAAAATTTCTTTCACGTTTCTGAATTGTTTTCACCACTTAAATTAAGAAAAGAACTATACATGTTTGGTATCTTTGTACTCGTACTAACCTGGACAATCATAATGGCAGGTCAGTTTTACTCTTTAATGAACATGGTAAATAAATTTAAAAAAAACTATTGTGAAATTGCACTTGGTTTGCAATATCAATGCACTTGGAATATTTTTCTTGTTTTTCAGTGCACTATATGGTCGAATGAATAGTGTCATTCAAAAGTACAATTCGCCCTGCAAAAAACAAGCCCTCATACGGCTATGTGGACAGAAAAATAAAAAAGTTATGGCTCTTGGAAGAAGGGGAGGAAAAAATGAAAACAATAAAAAAGGAAAATGCCCATGGCATCTCCCCGCCCACTCCATTTGAGTGACAGATCTCTTCCAGTGTGCATGTAAATGGAAAGACCTGTCAGTCATTGGCAGTGGGCAGGGAGAAGCGGTATTGTATACTGTACTGCTATTGTATGATATAATGTTGAATATGCTTATATATATATATATATATATATATATATATATATATATATATACAGTATATAGCGGTTTATTGCTGGAGTGGAGATTTGACCCTTCAGCCGTAGCAGGTCAGACATTTGTTAGATTTTAGCATTTTTCCAGTTATAACACAAGGTATTAAATGCAGGGACGCCATTAAATAATGTGTCTGGGATACAGTTATAATTCAGCAGATGCTTTGATGGTTCATGAAATGCATGCAGATCCGCTGCTCGGGACTAAGAACACTCTCATCATTTCTTGCAGATAATTGCCTTTGATGAATTAAGAACAGACTTCAAAAGCCCAATTGATCAGTGTAATCCTGCGCACGCGGTAAGTCGTCTTTGAAGACGTCTGTATGCTCTGAGAGAGTTACTGCTTCGTCTTAGGATCACATGTCAGATGTAGAAGTCATTGGGTTGCTGGCACTGTCTGGTAGTGTTGGGTCTCTAATGTCCTACTTTGGTGTAATCCTACCAGTGATTCACCAACTGTTGAAAAACTACAACTCCCGGCATGTTCTGACCGGTATTGTCCTGAATGAACCATGGACCTCCATATACTTCCCTATTTTTACCACCGACTTGAGATTATATAAGCCCCGCCTAAGGATAGAGGGCCCACCCACAAAATGAAAGCACCTCTCTTAAATTGCCATTAATGTGAGATCATAAAAAGGCAAAGGAAAGTGCCCCCCCCAAATATCAGCAGAGTGGAGCACCACTCAAAAAAGGACTGGTCTTGGTTTGGTGGACCCATCTCCCCATGCAGGGGTGGATTAAGAGTAGCCAGGGCCCCGGGCAGTTTAGAAGGTGTGGGCCCCCCCACCCCGGGCACCTGATGTGTCACGTGACATGTCACATGATCCCCTTTGATAGATCATGTGATAGGTCATGTGAGTAACACATAGATGTTCTGATCACATCTGTAGACGGAAAATGACAGAATTTTTTTTCCATTATGTACAGCCCTATACATAACATAGCGCTATACATAATAGAGCAGCGGTGGGAGATTATTTTTCCCAAGGGGCCACATGAGAGACCGTGACTGTTGTGGAAGCCGAACCAATAGGCTGAAATTAATTCTGCTCCATATTAATAATATTAACAAAATAATAAAAAATAATATTAATTGTATGACTTAATATTGAGCAGTTTTAAGTATGCTGACATCCCCCTATAT
Source organism: Phyllobates terribilis (assembly GCF_046119375.1). NCBI lineage: Eukaryota > Metazoa > Chordata > Amphibia > Anura > Dendrobatidae > Phyllobates > Phyllobates terribilis. Next base: position 684,884,419 of record NW_027362763.1, read on the forward strand.
ACTGTATGAGCCCCCATATAGCTCCCTAGATACAGTATGAGCCCCTACACAGCCCCATACATACAGTATGAGCCAACACACAGCCCCCTACACACAGTATGAGCCCCCACACTGCCACCTACATACAGTATGAGCCCCCACATAGCCTCCTAGATACAGTATGAGCCCCCACATAGCCCCCTAGATACAGTATAGGCCCTCATATAGCCTCCTAGATACAGTAAGAGCCCCCACATAGCTCCCTATATACAATATGAGCCCGTGCATAGGTCCCTATATACAGTAAGAGCCCGCACATAGCTCCCTCTATACAATAGGAGCCCGCACATAGCTCCCTCTATACAATAGGAGCCCGCACATAGCTCCCTATATACAATAGGAGCCCGCACATAGCTCCCTCTATACAATAGGAGCCCGCACATAGCTCCCTATATACAATAGGAGCCCGCACATAGCTCCCTTTATACAGTATGAGCCCCTACATAGCTCCCTATATACAGTAAGAGCCCACACATAGCTCCCTATATACAATAGGAGCCCGCTCATAGCTCCCTATATACAGTAAGAGCCCACACATAGCTCCCTATATACAATAGGAGCCCGCACATAGCTCCCTATATACAATAGGAGCCCGCACATAGCTCCCTATATACAATAGGAGCCCGCACATAGCTCCCTTTATACAGTATGAGCCTCTACATAGCTCCCTATATACAGTAAGAGCCCGCACATAGCTCCCTATATACAATAGGAGCCCGCTCATAGCTCCCTATATACAGTAAGAGCCCGCACATAGCTCCCTATATACAATAGGAGCCCGCACATAGCTCCCTATATACAATAGGAGCCGCACATAGCTTCCTTTATACAGTATGAGCCCCCTCATAGCTCCCTATATACAGTAAGAGCCCGCACATAGCTCCCTATATACAATAGGAGCCCGCACATAGCTCCCTTTATACAGTATGAGCCCCCACATAGCTCCCTTTATACAGTAAGATCCCGCACAAAGCTCCCTATATACAATAGGAGCCCGCACATAGCTCCCTATATACAATAAGAGCCCGCACATAGCTCCCTATATACAATAGGAGCCCGCACATAGCTCCCTATATACAATAGGAGCCCGCACATAGCTCCCTTTATACAGTATGAGCCCCTACATAGCTCCCTATATACAGTAAGAGCCCACACATAGCTCCCTATATACAATAGGAGCCCGCTCATAGCTCCCTATATACAATAGGAGCCCGCACATAGCTCCCTATATACAATAGGAGCCCGCACATAGCTCCCTTTATACAGTATGAGCCCCTACATAGCTCCCTATATACAGTAAGAGCACGCACATAGCTCCCTATATACAATAGGAGCCCGCTCATAGCTCCCTATATACAGTAAGAGCCCGCACATAGCTCCCTATATACAATAGGAGCCCGCACATAGCTCCCTATATACAATAGGAGCCGCACATAGCTTCCTTTATACAGTATGAGCCCCCTCATAGCTCCCTATATACAGTAAGAGCCCGCACATAGCTCCCTATATACAATAGGAGCCCGCACATAGCTCCCTTTATACAGTATGAGCCCCCACATAGCTCCCTTTATACAGTAAGATCCCGCACAAAGCTCCCTATATACAATAGGAGCCCGCACATAGCTCCCTATATACAATAGGAGCCCGCACATAGCTCCCTATATACAATAAGAGCCCGCACATAGCTCCCTATATACAATAAGTGCCCGCACATAGCTCCCTTTATACAGTATGAGCTCCCACATAGCTCCCTATATACAGTAAGAGCCCGCACATAGCTCCCTATATACAGTAAGTGCCCGCACATAGCTCCCTTTATACAGTATGAGCCCCCACATAGCTCCCTATATACAGTAAGAGCCCATACATAGCTCCCTATATACAGTAAGAGCCTGCACATAGCTCCCTATATACAATAGGAGCCCGCACATAGCTCCCTATATATAATAAGTGCCCGCACATAGCTCCCTTTATACAGTATGAGCTCCCACATAGTTCCCTATATACAATAAGAGCCTGCACATAGCTCCCTAGATACAGTATGAGCCCCCACATAGCTCCCTAGATACAGTATGAGCCCCCACATAGCTCCCTATATACAATAAGTGCCCGCACATAGCTCCCTTTATACAGTATGAGCCCCCAGATAGCTCCCTATATACAGTATGAGCCCGTACATAGCTCCCTTCTCTGATCGACTGTCGGTTCCACAGCCAGCTCAGAGAATGGTCGAATGCAAAATGCAGCTGCCTGGGAGACATCTCTGACCACCGCATGAGGTGGCCTGAAGGCACCCCCCTGACGAATGTACCCAGGTCACATGCCAACCCGATTCCCCTAGGTACAGCCCTGTACAGTCTATATGACAATACATGACTCGTATCTATAGTACAATCAGGGAAGTGTCCTTCTGTCAGAAGCCTCTATAGACTGCGCAAGCGCAATACCTGCACAGTCTAGCCGCAGACAGAAAGACTCATCCACATCCCAGACAGGGATGAGGAGTGTGGAGCCGGAGATCGCGGTATGCATAAGCACTGATAAGCATACTGCGATCTCCAGCACCATAAACACATACTTGTTCAGTCTGGTCATCTCTGGAGAGGCCGGGGGAAGAGTGTGGCGCCATAATCAGCGCCTGCGCATAGCACGATTTTCGGCGGCATTTTAGTGAAGACAAATATGCACTGTGTCTTCAACAAAATGGACAGCGTGGCATGCGCATGCTCGTATTCTGGCGCCATTTTGTTGAATACACTCTGCACAATTGTATTCATTAAAATGAAAATGGATATCGCGCTATGCGTGGGCGCCGATTCCGGCGCAATTTTAGTGAAATAACGCAGGCGATGCGCTGCAGTGGAGAGGTGGAAAAGCAAGTAGGAGTCTTTTTTTTTTTATTTATTTATGGATGGGGGAGTACATATCAGGATGGGTGACTAGGATGGGGGAGCATATACCAGGATGGGGGGGAGCATGGACCAGAATGGGGGAGTATATACCAGGATGGAGAAGCATATACTAGGATGGAGGAGTATATACCAGGATGTGGGAGCAGGCTTGGGGAGCATATACCAAGATGGGGGACCAGGATAAGGGGGGGCCATGGACCAGGATGGGGTAGTATATACCAGGATGGAGGAGTATATACCAGGATGGGGGACCAGGATGGGGAGGGGGCATGGACCAGGATGGGGTAGTATATACCAGGATGGGGGAGTATATACCAGGATGGGGGACCAGGATGGAGGAGCATATACCAATAAAAAAGCTTGCCACCCGGGCGTAGAACAGGTTCAATAGCTAGTATGATATACTGTGATACAGACATCAGATGTTATATACTATACACATTGTTATATTCCATCTGATGTCTGTACCACAGTATACCATACACTAATCTGTATACTGGATGACATTTGTTGTACAGGGATATTGTAACGGGTCTGGGAGGCGGAACCTCTGAGCTACTATACAAGGGGGCGGTCCTTGTAAGGGAGCGGGTGGCGACCAGGGAAGACGGGCAGGAAGTCACAGCAGGTGACCGGGACAGTCTCTGAGTGAACGGGCTGGAGGTCACGGCAAGTGACCGGGACAGTCTCTGGATGAACGGGCAGATGGTCACGGCAAGTGACCGGGGCAGTCTCTGAATGAACAGGCAGATGGTCACGGCAAGTGACCGGGGCAGTCTCTGAATGAACGGGCAGATGGTCACGGCAAGTGACCCGGGCAGTCTCTGGATGAACGGGCAGATGGTCACGGCAAGTGACCGGGGCAGTCTTTGGGTAAAGGGTTGGTACGACCTGTGGCGGCTGATGATAGACGTGAGCTCCCAGGTGAGCAGGCGAGAGTCTCTGGATGAACGGGTGGTCACAGCATGTGACGGTGGAGCCTCCAGGAAGACCAACAGACAGGCGGCAGATGAGCGCTCCCAGGTGAGCGGGCAGGAGTCACTGGACAGGCAGGTGGTCACAGCACGTGACGGCGGAGCCTCCAGGTGGGCTAGCAGGCAGGTAGCAGATGTGTGCTCCCAGGTGAGCAGGCAAGCTGGTCCATAGACAGACTGACAGGAGTTGGAAGGCAGACCGCCGGACCTCAGGCAAGCAGGCAGGTGGCTAAAGTGCGCTCCCAGGTGAGCGGACAGGCTGGTCCTTAGACAGACTGACAGGAGTAGTAAGGCAGACCGTCGGACCTCAGACTAGCAGGCAGGTAGCAGATAAGCAAGCTGGCAGGAATCTGGCAGGTATCTGGCAGGTAACTGGCAACGGGACCTGAGGGCTGAAGCAGAGTAGTGAACAGTGCAACAACATTGCTCGGGCACCTCCATTTTGGAGGAGGTGCCTTATATATGGTGAAGTCCTCCGGCCATTGGCCGGGGACTCCTTAGGACGGCGCGCGCGGCCCCTTTAAGAGGGAGGGAGAGCGCGCGCGCGCGCCCTAAGCACAGTGGCCGGGAAGGAGCGCGCGCTGCCAGCAGAGCGGGAGGAGGACGCCGGGCACGGAGCAGAGAGGTGAGGGGAACAGCGTCCCTGCCTAGCAGAGGGCAGGGACGCCGGCGCTACAGTACCCCCCCCTTTAGGCCCCCCCTTTTTTAGGCCAGACAGAAATTTAGCTAGGATAAGAGGGGCATGGATGTTCTCCCGGGGCTCCCACGTTCTCTCCTCAGGACCAAACCCCTTCCAATCTACTAGAAAAAAGGTCTTTCCTCTTACCCTTTTGGTGGCAAGAATGTTCTCTACCTCAAACTCGTCCTCAGCAGAAACCGGAGCAGGAGGCGTACCTGTAGACTTGGAAAAAGAGTTAAGTACCACAGGTTTGAGGAGAGATACATGGAAGGAGTTAGGGATCTGTAAGTTGGCCGGGAGTTTCAATTTATAGGCCACCGGGTTGATCTGACTGATGACCTCCAGAGGACCGATGAACCGAGGCCCTAACTTGTAAGAAGGTATCTTGAGTCGGACATATTTAGATGAGAGCCAGACTTTATCTCCAGGACAAAATTGTGGAGGATCCAGGCATTTTTTGTCAGCGTGTCTTTTCATCCGTTCGGACGACTGAAGGAGTGCGGATCGGGTACTCTCCCAAATGGAGGAAAATTTGCTAACGAGAGATTCCGCAGCCGGGTTGTCCACAGAGGTGGAGACAGGAAAAGGAATCCGAGGATGCTGACCGAAGACTACAAAAAACGGGGATTTGGAGGAGGATTCGCTCTCGTGATTGTTATAAGAGAACTCGGCCCATGGTAGGAGATCCACCCAGTCTGAATGATGGGCATTAACGAAGTGCCGGAGGTAACTGGTCAGGTTCTGATTGATCCGCTCCACTTGACCATTGGACTGTGGGTGGTAAGCGGAAGAGAAGTCCAGGGTGACGTCTAGCAGTTTACAAGTGGCTCTCCAGAAACGTGAGGTGAACTGTACCCCACGATCCGACACGATGTGGAGGGGCAGGCCATGAAGACGGAAGATGTGGCGGATAAAGTCTTTAGCCAGCTCGGGTGCAGACGGGAGGGCTGGCAGGGGAATAAAGTGAGCCATCTTGGAAAAGCGATCAGCGACCACCCAAATGACCGTACAACCGGCGGAGACGGGGAGATCAGTTATGAAGTCCATAGCAATATGCTGCCAGGGGGCAGCAGGCACAGGAAGCGGAAGGAGGCGACCGGCTGGCAGGTGTCTCGGGACTTTGTTGCGGGCGCAGGACACACAGGCAGAAACAAAGTCTATTACGTCCTTGTGCAGGGTAGGCCACCAGTAGTGCCGGGCAATAAGCTGGAGGGTCTTTTTCTGACCGGCGTGGCCAGCTAGTTTAGACGAATGGCCCCAGTGTAGGATCTTCTTCCGATCAGGTACTGAAACAAACGTCTTACCGGGAGGGAGACGATTTAGACTCACGGGAGCCACCTGCATTACTCTGGCGGGATTGATGATATGTTTAGGTTCTTCCTCGAGATCGGACACCAGAAAGGATCGGGACAAGGCGTCTGCTTTGACGTTTTTGTCGGCCGGGCGAAAATGAAGAACAAAATCAAAGCGAGCAAAAAACAAGGACCACCGGGCTTGGCGCGGGTTAAGTCTCTGGGCATGCTGGAGGTAAGCCAAGTTCTTGTGGTCAGTGTAAATTATTACCGGATGAAGAGCCCCCTCGAGTAGGTAACGCCACTCCTCCAACGCCAGCTTGATGGCCAATAACTCTCGGTCTCCTATGGAATAGTTGCGCTCAGAAGAGGAGAAGAGTTTGGAGAAGAAGCCACAAGTTACCATTCTCCCGGAAGATGATTTTTGAGTAAGTACCGCTCCGGCTCCAGAGGAGGAGGCGTCAACTTCCAGGAAGAACTGCTTGTTGCCGTCCGGGCGATGCAGCACCGGGGCGGAAGAGAAGGCCTGTTTTAGGGAAAGAAAGGCCTCCTCTGCTTCGGGCGGCCACTCTTTGGGATTAGTACCCTTACGGGTGAGCGTGGAAATTGGGGCAGTCCGGGAAGAGAAGTGTGGTATGAAGAGGCGGTAGTAGTTAGCGAAGCCCAGGAATCGCTGAATGGCCTTCAACCCCTCCGGTCGAGGCCATTTCTCGATGGCAGACAGTTTCTCTGGATCCATTCGTAGGCCGGTCTGAGAAATAATGTAGCCCAAAAACGGAAGCGAGGCCTGCTCAAAGAGGCACTTCTCGTATTTAGCGAAGAGGTGATTCTGCCTGAGCCTGAACAGGACCTGACGAACGTCCCTCCGGTGAGTCTGGAGATCCGGAGAGAAGACCAAGATGTCGTCCAGGTACACCACTACGCAGGAGTAGAGAAGGTCCCGGAAGATGTCATTGACCAACTCTTGAAAGACGGCAGGAGCGTTACAGAGACCAAAGGGCATTACCAGATATTCATAGTGGCCGTCCCGGGTGTTGAATGCCGTCTTCCATTCATCCCCCTGACGGATACGAACCAGGTTGTACGCCCCACGGAGGTCCAGTTTGGTGAAGATTCTAGCCCCCCTCAGACGATCAAATAACTCCGGAATGAGCGGAAGGGGGTACTTATTCTTCACCGTGATCTGGTTAAGGCCTCTATAGTCTATACAGGGACGGAGAGAGCCGTCCTTCTTTTTGACGAAAAAGAAGCCTGCTCCCGCCGGGGAGGTAGATTTCCGGATGAATCCCCTGGCCAGATTCTCCTCAATATATTCGGACATCGACCGGGTCTCAGCAGCGGATAATGGATAAATACGCCCACGGGGAGGAGTAGTACCAGGTAACAGGTCGATAGGGCAGTCGTATGGTCTATGAGGGGGTAGTGTCTCTGCTTCCTTTTTATTAAAGACATCAGCATAAGACCAATAAGGAATCGGAAGTCCAGGTAGATTAGCTGGGGTAGGAGAAGGACGGACGGGATGGACGGGAACCAGACAGGTCTTATGGCAGTCCTGTCCCCAGCGAAGGACTTCTCCGGTCTGCCAGTCAAGCACGGGTGCATGTCTCTGGAGCCAAGGTAGGCCTAGCAAGAGGGCGTGGGAGAGTCCAGTCAGAACATGAAAGGAGATACTCTCAGAATGCAGCATTCCCACCTGCAGAGTAATGGATTCGGTGATGAGTTGGATGGGGCGTGGTAAGAGACCCCCATCCACGGCAGCAACAGACAAGGGTACAGCCAGAGGTTTGGTGGGGATGCGGTATTTCTCTACCAGGGACTGTGAAATAAGATTCCCGGCTGCTCCAGAGTCAAGTTGGGCTAGTTCAAAATAACGGTTCTCCCCGCAGACGATTGAGACTGACAACAGCAGAGATGGAGAGGATTTATTCTTGTCTAGGTCGACCTCTCTGAGCGAACCTAGACACAGGCGTTTCCCGACCTCTCCGGGCAGGTACGGATCCGGTGCTCCTTACTGCCACAGTAGAAGCAGCTCCCCTCGGCACGGCGTAAGTCCTGACGGGTTTTGACCATCTTGGTCTGGTCGACCTGCATAGGCTCAGGAGAGTGTACCTGGGTAGAGACGGAGGGAGTGACGGGTTTCTGAAAAGTAGGAGCTAGACGTGGTAACCTCCTCTCACGGGTGACCTCTTTGGCACGCTCCTGGAACCGTAGGTCAATCCGGGTGGCAAGAGTTATTAGGTCATCGAGAGTGGTAGGGATGTCCCGACCGGCAAGTTCATCTTTAATACGGCCGGACAGACCCTCCCAGAAGACGGATACCAGAGCGTCGTTATCCCAGGCCAGCTCCGAGGCAAGGGTACGGAACCGTATGGCATATTGGCCCACGGTGAGACTTCCCTGACGGAGGCGTAGCAGTGATGATGCGGATGAGGTCTTCCGTCCGGGTTCGTCGAAGACTTTCCGGAAAGCCGTGAGAAAAGCAGGCAAGTTGGACACCAGGGGGTCTCCTCTCTCCCATAGAGGATTTAGCCAGGCCAGGGCCTCCCCGGTGAGATGGGACATGATGAATGCAATTTTGGCTCGGTCGGAGTTAAACTGGTGGGACAATAGTTCAAAGTGCAGGGTGCACTGATTTATGAAGCCCCGAGCCTGGGCGGAGTCGCCTCCGAAGCGAGGAGGTGCAGAAAGCCGGGGTCCGGGCTAGGATACCATGGTATTAGTGGGCAGCGGAGCTGCCGGATTGCGAGACATGGCACTGGCGGAGGTTGCTGGTGGAGCAGTCAGAGTGTCCAGGCGAGTATTGACATTCCGCAGGTGACCCAGGATGGACTCCTGTTGGGACCTTTGACGGGAGAGTTCATGACACAGGTCCGAGAGCGAGGGAGCTTGGGTGCCACCGGGTTCCATGGCCCGAGCAAACTGTAACGGGTCTGGAAGGCGGAACCTCTGAGCTACTATACAAGGGGGCGGTCCTTGTAAGGGAGCGGGTGGCGACCAGGGAAGACGGGCAGGAAGTCACAGCAGGTGACCGGGACAGTCTCTGAGTGAACGGGCTGGAGGTCACGGCAAGTGACCGGGACAGTCTCTGGATGAACGGGCAGATGGTCACGGCAAGTGACCGGGGCAGTCTCTGAATGAACGGGCAGATGGTCACGGCAAGTGACCGGGGCAGTCTCTGGATGAACGGGCAGATGGTCACGGCAAGTGACCGGGGCAGTCTTTGGGTAAAGGGTTGGTACGACCTGTGGCGGCTGATGATAGACGTGAGCTCCCAGGTGAGCAGGCGAGAGTCTCTGGATGAACGGGTGGTCACAGCATGTGACGGTGGAGCCTCCAGGAAGACCAACAGACAGGCAGCAGATGAGCGCTCCCAGGTGAGCGGGCAGGAGTCACTGGACAGGCAGGTGGTCACAGCACGTGACGGCGGAGCCTCCAGGTGGGCTAGCAGGCAGGTAGCAGATGTGTGCTCCCAGGTGAGCAGGCAAGCTGGTCCATAGACAGACTGACAGGAGTTGGAAGGCAGACCGTCGGACCTCAGGCAAGCAGGCAGGTGGCTGAAGTGCGCTCCCAGGTGAGCGGACAGGCTGGTCCTTAGACAGACTGACAGGAGTAGTAAGGCAGACCGTCGGACCTCAGACTAGCAGGCAGGTAGCAGATAAGCAAGCTGGCAGGAATCTGGCAGGTATCTGGCAGGTAACTGGCAACGGGACCTGAGGGCTGAAGCAGAGTAGTGAACAGTGCAACAACATTGCTCGGGCACCTCCATTTTGGAGGAGGTGCCTTATATATGGTGAAGTCCTCCGGCCATTGGCCGGGGACTCCTTAGGACGGCGCGCGCGGCCCCTTTAAGAGGGAGGGAGAGCGCGCGCGCGCGCCCTAAGCACAGTGGCCGGGAAGGAGCGCGCGCTGCCAGCAGAGCGGGAGGAGGACGCCGGGCACGGAGCAGAGAGGTGAGGGGAACAGCGTCCCTGCCTAGCAGAGGGCAGGGACGCCGGCGCTACAGATATACACTGTACTGATCACACCTGGATCTGCCTACAGGACCGCACATATTATATATGGATCAGTCAGTGCAGGATCCTGTATGCGATGTCTGTGGTCGCTCTGCTGGGGCTCAGTGTGATTTATTGCAGGACTTTGAATTTTCTTGCAGATCTGGTGACACTTGAGCCAATGACCCAGAGTGACCTGATCTGCAGCAAAGGTCAGACTCCGGCAATAAGTCACACAGAGCCCCAGCAGAGTGACTGCTGACCTGACACTAAGGGATCTGTGTGAACTCATCAGGAGGAGAGCAGCGTCCTGCAGCCCCCTCCTCAATCCTCATATTTACCGCCATCCACTGAGGTCTGCTGCACGAACTCCTCTCCGGCAGGCTGAGGCTCCTCTCCGGCAGGCTGAGGCTCCTCTCCAGCAGGCTGAGGCTCCTCTCCGGCAGGCTGATGAGCTCCAGGCGCCGCTGTGTTACTTCAGCTCTGGAGACGCAGCACACAGCATGCAGGGGACGTGTCTGTCTCCCTGATGCGGCCGGCGTCTAAGGCACAGTGCGGTCCCCCTCTGCCGAAAACATTATAATGAGGGCAATCTGGCCATGGGCCCACTGGAGGCCCGGGCACCGGGCGGTAGCCCAGATTGCCCTCATTATAATCCGCCTATGTCTTCATGTATTGCATTTTATTCAGGAAAACCTGAGATTATGTATACAGGACCCCCCCCACACACACATAATGAAAGCACCTCCACTAAAGTGTCATAATCATGATCTCATAAAAAAAGCTAGGCAGAGTGCCCCCCCAATGCCATCAAAGTAGAGAGCAACTTGTAAAGCAGGGTGAACCTATCTCACCCACATATTGCGTTATATTCAGGGAGACTTCTGTTATGTAAGCCCCACCTATGCTTACAGACCCCACCCACATAATGAAAGCACCTCCAATAAAGCATCATCATCATGATCTCATACAGATGGTAAGCAAGGGACAGTTCTTCCTTTGGTGGACCCATCTCACACACTTTTTGCATTGTATTCAGGTTGGCTTGAGATTATCTAAATCCCACCTATGCATACAGGACCCTCCCATATAATGAAAGCATCTCCCTTAAAGTGTCATAATCATGATCTCAAAAAGAGCCTAGGCAGAGTACCCCTCCATCCCAGCACAGTAGAGAGCAACTAATAAAGGACAGCTTTTCTTCTGGTGGACCCATGTCACCCACATCTCACCCACATATTGCATGTAAGTACCGCCTATGCGTACATGCCCCTCCTGCATAATGAAATCAACCCCAACAATAGCAGTTGATCATTGGTGGTTACAGAAACTGGACATGTGTGACATGCAGAAGTAGTGATGTTGCTTCAAAAGCATCCAGCAAATATAAGAGTTAACACAGTCAAAAGAGACAGGAAGTGTGCTTCAGAAGCATCCAACAACTAGAGGGGCTAACACAGTCACAGGAGATTGGGAGTGTTTTAGCAGAGCCCCAGGGGTATTGTGGGGAACTTGTTATTGTAGTTTGGCTGAAGCTGAAGAGAAAGGTGGTGTGTTATCTGGATCTGACATAAGGCAACTGAACAGGATTCAGATCAGGAGAGAAACTAAACACAGGTCAGATAAACTCCCTGAACTAACAGTGCAAAGTATTATCAGGCAGGAAGATAAGGACTGGAATGAATTGTGTCACAGGGATCATCTCCCTCATCAAACCCTCCCCCCTCCATCTCTATGGAGGATAAAGAATGCTGTGTACTATTGTGTCATTGTGAAGGAAAAGCCTGTGGTTGTGTATGCATAGAAATGTGGTTCTAAGAGATCTAATCTTTGCTGAATTATGCTACTGAAGAGACTGTAATACTGTGCCTTGTGAAGAAACTACTGTATTGTTACTGGAGCTGGTTGCTCAAGAAACCCAGACTGTACTATAATGAAGATTGTTGCTGTAATATCCCTGAATTGCACTGGCCGTGCTTCAGATTAAATTCCACTGTTAAACTGTTGAAAAAGACTCTTGTCAGATGTGTCTGGTCAGCAATTGAATATATCGTGTGCCTGAGAGAAGCTGCAACCTATGGTCGCCGTGAATAACGGTTCCCCCAGGATTCCAAAGAATTCATGAAACCTGTCTCGCCCTATCTGAACCTAGCAGCGTGCGTGTAACATTGGTGGCCTGTACAGGGAATCCTGAGCGGGTATTAGCATGTAGAGGGAAAAGAGGAAAAGTATCTGGAAAAATACAGCAGCACAGCACCTCAATTCAACTCTGCTACACCAGTTAAAGGAGACCAGTCCTAAAAAAAACTCACTAGCAGCAATGGATGTGGAAATACAAATGGGCAGAATTAGTGAACTGCTTCTTCAGTTAACCTATGAAGAACTGAGAAAAGTAGCAGAACATACAAAGATGTCAGAAGAACAGATTTCCAAAGCACACAACTGCAGGCAACTGTTAGCTGCCATTAATGCAAAAATGGATAAGCTGGGGGAGAAAGAAGTTGAAGACATCATGGGGACATTCCTCCAGGGACTAACACAGTTTCTAACCAGGTTGAAGTTGGAGGATGGAGGGGCAGCACCAATTACCAAAACCGGGAATCTCCGTCTGCAGACAGAACTACAGGAATTGAAAGAACAATTCTAAACCCTAACAACAGCCCTGCAGGAATCGATCAAAACCTTTGACTGGGTGACAGACTCAGACAGAACCTTTACCCTGCTCGGGTTAGATAAATCAGGGAGACAGTCCTCGGTAAACCACAAATCACCATAAGGAAAGAATTCAAGATCCTGGGACAGATTGGAGAGTGTGAGCAGAAAGAGAGATTGTCTTATATAAACTTGTTGCACCAGATCGATGCAGGCTTACAGAAAGGCTACAAGCCAGATCAGATAGTTGAGGGGGTGGTGAAAGTGATCAGCTCTGGACTGAACCTCCATAGTATGCTAGAAATGAAGAGTCAAGTGACCTAGCAACAGCTGAAGATGATTTTAAAAGGGCACTATGTAACGGGTCAGGGAGGCGGAACCTCTGAGCTACTATACAAGGGGGCGGTCCTTGTAAGGGAGCGGGAGGCGACCAGGGAAGACGGGCAGGCAGTCACAGCAGGTGACCGGGACAGTCTCTGAGTGAACGGGCTGGAGGTCACGGCAAGTGACCGGGGCAGTCTCTGGATGAACGGGCAGGAGATCACGGCAAGTGACCGGGGCAGTCTCTGGATGAACGGGCAGGAGGTCATGGCAAGTGACCGGGGCAGTCTCTGGATGAACGGGCAGGAGGTCACGGCAAGTGACCGGGGCAGTCTCTGGGTAAAGGGTAGGTACGACCTGTGATGGCAGAGCCTCCAGGTAGGCTAGCAGGCAGATGGTTGATGTGTGCTCCCCGGTGAGCAAGCGAGAGTCTCTGGAATGGCAGGTGGTCACAGCACGTGACGGCGGAGCCTCCAGGTAGGCTAGCAGGCAGGTAACAGGTGTGCGCTCCCAGGTGAGCGGGCAGGAGTCTCTGGAATGGCAAGTGGTCACAGCACGTGACGGCGGAGCCTCCAGGTAGGCTAGCAGGCAGGTAACTGGTGTGCGCTCCCAGGTGAGCGGGCAAGCTGGTCCATAGACAGACTGACAGGAGTTGGAGGGCAGACCGTCGGACCTCAGGCTAGCAGGCAGGTAGCAGAGGAGCGCTCCCAGGTGAGCGGGCAAGCTGGTCCTTAGACAGACTGACAGGAGTCGGTAGGCAGACCGTCGGACCTCAGGCTAGCAGGCAGGTAAGCAGAATAGCAGGCAGGAATCAGACAGCAAACTGGCAGGAATCTGGCAGGTAACTGGCAACGGGACCTGAGGGCTGAAGCAGAGTAGTGAACAGTGCAACAACATTGCTCGGGCACCTCCATTTTGGAGGAGGTGCCTTATATATGGTGAAGTCCTCCGGCCATTGGCCGGGGACTCCTTAGGACGGCGCGCGCGGCCCCTTTAAGAGGGAGGGAGCGCGCGCGCGCCCTAAGCACAGTGGCCGGGAAGGAGCGCGCGCTGCCAGCAGAGCGGGAGGAGGACGCCGGGCTAGGAGCAGAGAGGTGAGGGGAACAGCGTCCCTGCCTAGCAGAGGGCAGGGACGCCGGCGCTACACACTATACAGAAGAGAGTACTTCAGAATTGTTCCACCGACTAATTAACCTCTCACAGAAAAATATTGAATCACCCCAAAGTTTCTTGTTCAGAGCAATTGAATGAACTGAAGGATAGATTGTTGTTTGCATCCAGAGATGTAGATGCGGAGGAGACTTTTGATGCTGGATTAGTCCAGAAGAAGTTCTTGAGATCATTGGGAATGGGGTTAATCAGCAAAGACATCAAGTTGCAGCTGAAACAGTACCTAGAAGATCCTAGCATTCTGGACGAAGTCCTAATTGAAAAAATGAATGAGGCCGCTAGTTTGCAGTCAGAGAGCGAACAGAAGTTAAAGGAAGTTTCTGTTCCTAAAATCACCAAAATGAATCAGCTGAAGTTGAGACCCCCGGTGGCCAGTCTGAAGATCATCATGGAGACCCTCCAGTGCCACCTCCAATAGGGAACCTTAAATCTCCAACAAAAGGACCGTCAGCGCTGACTCGGAGGAAGTAAAGGGAGAACTGCGAGCCGAGTTGATTGAGGTGAAAAAGTTGATTCATTCTAGGCCAGAACCTGTATCCCTCAGACCCAGGAGTGGGTTCCAGAACAGAAGATACCCGGCTTGTGAAGTGTGCTGTTCATCAAATCAGAGTACTGTGTGTGTCCACTGTCTAAGATGTGGTGAGGAAGGACATCATACCAAGGAATGCCAATGGTCACGGTTGTTTGGGTTAAAAGGCAGGAGGTTGCCAGTGCGGCACCAACAAGCAAATAAAAATCTCCCCAAACCCCAGAACGGCGCATGAGGTAAAACAGCTGCATCAGTACTATCCCCAAGTGTGTTCCCGTCTACAACAGCTGCAAGAGAGACAGGGGCATCAGTTACTTTATGCCCAGTGCGGAGGTCAAACGATGTAATCCTGGGAGGAGGATTCCTCGGTAAGTAAAGATAGCCTCATCAGCCTAATCGGTGAAAGGTGCTTTATACAGTGCCAGCTAGATGGACTCCTGGTAAAAGCACTGTGGGACACAGGAGCCCAAGCGAGCCCTTTAAATGAAGAATGGAGAAGGCACTACCAGCCACATACCTGTTTCAGTCTCTAAAAGAACTCTTAGGACCAATGGAACTCCACGGCAAAGCCGTCAACCAGACCGAAATACCTTTCATAGGCTGGGTGGAAGTGACTTTCCAACTGAGGGCCATGAAGAAAAGCAACACCATTGAGCTTTTGGTATCTTTTCTTGTGACCAGTGATCAGAACGTAGCAGCGGATCCTATCCTGGGTTATAATGTAATCAGTGAGGTCATCATGAAACACAAGTCAGGAATGATGGTGGTGGATGCAATTGCCACATCACTTGCCATACCGAACGCTGTGGTGGAAAATGTGATTCATAGAGTAAAGAAAGCGCATAATACAATGGACCTAAAAGAAGTCAAGGTAGGCTGGCGCCCAACCATCATCCCTACAAACCAAATGGTGGGGGTGAGGTGTGGAGTCCGGGTAGAACCGGGAAGAAAAGTCCAGAAAAGACTTTGTGCCAAAAGACTCCTCAGAACTTCCGGAAGGCTTAGTTCAAGTTGAGACTGTGCTTACGATTCCTACTGGTGGGTTTGCTCGAATGACAGTGTGTGACTCGCATGGAAGCCCTACCCTGGGAGATGGGGTACTCGGAGCTGGGTCCTGTGTTGTAGATGGGGTGCAGCCATGGCCCGAACCCGCTACGTGCTCAGGGTCGTCGCACTTTAAAAAGGATGGTATGGGCTTGTCTGGGTTAAGTTGCTGATCTCGACTACGCCACCTGTGGCACCTGGTGAAGGCCACCAGCGCTGCTGCAGTCCGCAGAGGCATGGTGTTATGGCAGCCGACATTGTTACTACTCCCCACAGGCGGAGCAGGGCCTCGGAGCAGAAGGACAGGATGGAGGGGGTAGTAGTCTAGGAGGTCTGGTGCAGCGTAGTGCGGTGTAATGCAGAATAAAGAGTCCGGAGGCCATAGGGGTTAACTTCCAGAGTTTTTACTCACGATGGAGATGGCAGTAGGAAGGCGTATCCCTGCTCCTCGCGGAGTTCTGCGGTCACCAGAGACGGCGGGGTCCGACAACCTCCGAGTAAGTCCAGCATTCCATCAGGACTCCGCACCAGAGTGTTCCTAGACTTCAGACCTGGTCCTTTCCTGTCTGTGTGTGTGTAGATAGGCCGGGTCTCCCTCTGAACTTCTTTCAGAAAAAAGGGTACGGGTGGCAGCTCCGCTCCTTCCGATACCCGGTGAGATCCTCAGGGCCTACCGGACTTTCCTGACCAGGATGTAGAGTAGCAAGGTCAGGTGTCGGGGGCCAGTACCCCTCTTGCAGCCGGAATCCCTCTGAATAGATCAGGTTGGCGAGGACAGGTGGCGTATACCGCTCTCTCTGCATCCTCCCTGGGATCCATTTGCGGTGGAGCTACACTCTTAAGCTCCGGGCCTTCTTGGTCATGGTCCTTGACCGGGCTGAGACATACATTATCTGCAGCCTGCCCCTCGACCCAAGGCCAGGGTACGAGGGCCGTGTCCCCGTCCTCTGCAGGTCCACACAGGATCCACGCTCAGGTAGGAAGGTCATGGACACAGAACGATCAAAAGAACCAAGAGCCAAAATGGCTGTGTATTAAATATGAATTATTAAGTGTCACTAAAATGTGAGTCCTCCACCCTCACCCACTAAATGGTTCCCCTTTCTCTTGGTTCCCCAGTCTCCCAGTTACCAGGAGGGGCAGCACCTAGTGCATTCTAGCTCCCTCTGGTGGGAGAAGTGTGGTGTTGGATGTGGAGGTGGGGTCCTGACCATCACACTGTTCTTACCTCAGAGGAGGAACACTACACTCCATTAGAGAAGTGCCGCATCCCTGTGGCGGTCGGACCCTCAGGTGCGTCACATTCCCCCCTGGTGAAACACAGCACATCCGCGGGCTGCAAAAGAGTAATACCTAGGAAAGTTTTCTTTTTATATAACAATAAACAATCTTCCCTTTATGGGAGGCACTTCTTCTTAAACGTTTCAAACAGAATATATAATATAAAAATACAAAGGTATAAAAGTATAAAATTATAAAAGTGCTAGCATTATCCAGAGACATTTATGCGCAGACAGACTGGTTAAAGTGCAAGGACGAAGAATCAGTTCAGAAGCGCGAGAGACCTGTCCCAAACCTCCAACGTGGGCCCTGGGGTGGCTGAAGGGCATGAAGATCCCGAGTTGGACCTCCAGGAGAGCCACCCTGACAGGTTTTTCTTCTGAGGTCTGAGGTAGAAATATCCGCGGTTTTACATAAAACCAATAAGGAGCACCTAAAGAGATGCAAACTATTTACAGGGTAAGAGTCTGTCTGCTGCAAGTCCACAGGGACCAATGTCTCTAGAAACGGGGATAAGCAAATTAAACCATAGACATCAACATATTAACTTTGAACAGGTTACAGTCGCCAGGGCTGCTTAACTCTCGGGTTCCCTCCTGGGAAAAGGCTCGTTCCTTCCGACGGAGGCTGACCGGTCCTCTGAGGCTGAGCGTGAGGGGGCATCGCTCCCGGACACCTTGTGGACATCCAGGGCGTACCACCCCTGGACCCCATGGTGGCGGGTGTATGTAACTACGTCACCCGGGAAGAGGTTCCGGCCAGGGTGTCCCTTTTTCAGACACGGCTCGACGTCCTGCCTGCTGACGAAGACATCGTCCTGATAATGGGGACTCCTTATGAACCCCCACCCCGCCTCATGGTGGAAGCGGACGACCCGCCCCTCCACACGAGGACTTGGACAGGTTGCCTCTTCCTGTCGGGCCCAGGACTTTGCAGCCTTGGCCCGCACCTCGAGGCGCTCGCAGCGGATCTCCCACTGGCGTTGCTCCCGAGTGAGTTGGAGAATCTGCTCACGACACCGCTCGCTCCTCCTCTGCGCTTCGGCCCGTGTCTCCTGGGGGAAGCCCACCAGGTCCCCCCCCTGGATGTCCCAGGCCCACTCTTCAGCCTCCGGCCAGGTGACTGTTGGTGCGGGCAGCGGTGTCATAAGGGGTTGCTACGGGTCCTCTGCAAGTGCGGACCAGTCCGGGTTGGGGTCGGTGGACACCCCCGCAGCCTCAGGCGCTTCCAATTCGGGAGTTGGGCGGCAGTGCAGGTCTCCGCCTATAGCTGAAGCTTGCAGCTCCGGGGCAAAGACCTGCTCCCAGGTGACCGCGCCGGGCAGGAGATATTCGGCCATGAGGTCCAGCGTGGGTACGGTAGGTTCAGCAGCCGGGGCAGGGGTAGTACACTTGACTCGCCCCCTGGGCCGTGGGGCACGCGGATCCGGGCGATAGGGGAACGATCGGGGTAGTAGTAGTGGCGGCCCGGTCCCGCGGCTCAGGGTGGTCAGGCCAATGGTAGTCTGCTACGTGCTTAGATAATGTCCGACTACGCCACCCGTGGATTTGCGGTTATTAGGAACCGCCGCTGCTTGCAGACCGCTGGGGCTGATGATGGGTGCAGCTGAGGTGATGTGACTCCCCACGGGAAGAGTGCAGCCCCAGGGCAGTGTAGTGGATGGTGGGAGTGATGGTAGTGAGAGTCCCAGTACCGGTAGTGCCGGAGGAGCGAAAAAGCACACAGACAACGTACTGCAGTCCAGCGTCTTTACTCACGGTTAATATCCAAGTCACTTCAGCTGGCAATGACTGCCCGAGCCGTGCTGCGTCCACCAGGTGTGGGGCTCGGTCAACTCCCAGGCAGTTCAGGAGCATGGCACAGGACCCCCTTTTATCCTTTCTCTGGCCTGCCTCACCAGTGACCCACTTTTGTCCAGCTGCCGCGGACCTGTGCGGTTAAACGTGGGCCCCGTCCTCCGCTGTCCTATATGGTGCCTTCCTAGCAGGTTTGATGAGGTGTCGCACCAATATATGATCACGACGACCGGTCTTTGGCTGAGGGTTGTTTCTCCTCCACCAACTTGGGATCCGGTACCCTTAATCTGCCTGACCCTGCACCCTGGATTCTCGTGGGTTCTTAGGGTCCCTTCCACCTTCTTGTTCCTGAGCCCTTCTGTTTCTCTGTCTCTCCTTCTTTGCAGTTCCTTTCTGTTTCTGTTCCTTTCTCTTGGAGCTGAGATGAGCCAGAATCTCAGCTCCCCTTCACCTCCTCCTCGGCCTCTTCTCCAGGCCCACTTCTCCTTCTCCTCTCAGGCCCCGGCCTCTTCCCTAGGCCTGCCTCTGGAGCAGCACTCAGCCTGAGCTGCTGCTCCCTGTCAGCTCTCCTCTCCTCACAGACTGAACTGAACCCTGTTCTAAGATGGTGCCCACCTTTTATACCTCCCCCTAGCCATGAGCCCAGGTGACCAGCAACCAATGGGCTCCTTCCTACACTCAGGAACCGCCCCCTATCTGCTCCTACAGCACTGGGTGTTCCACCCCTCCCTCCCCACTCCAGCAGGGACATGGTCGGTCGTGCCTGCACTTCTGTCTAGTGGGAGCACCGTTGAGCTGTCCCTGGGAAATGGGGTGTGTGTGCTGCATGCAGCTAACTGAGCCCTGGTCCATTCTCCATCCTTACCCGGGAGTGGAATATCACACCTCTGGTCTGAGGTGCAATACCCCTGTAGCGGCCGAGCCCTCGGGGCGCTACATTCCCCCCTGGTAAAGCACAGCACGTCCTCGGGCTGGAAAAGAGTAAAAACAGTTATTTACAGGACATGCAAAACTTTTTCAATAACTTTTTACATTTAGAAACGGACGATATTGTTCAATTCCCTTTATGGGACACACTTTTCTTTTCTTGTCACACTATTATAAAACACGTACTAATACTTCTGGAACTCTTTTGTATAAAAAAATTATAGAAAACTTTCACATTACTATTTAGCAGCATATAAAATCTAAAACATTTTTTAATTAAAGCACATTCTTGTATTCTTGGCTCATGGTCGCGGTGCAACTTGCGACCAGGTGTTCCTTCTTCTTCCAAGTGCAACAGTCCAGCAAATTTGTAGACTTGAGGTAGACGTTGCAGTCTTTTTATAAAACCAGTAGGGGGCGCTTTAAGAAGCGCAACTATTTACAAGGGCTTGGCCTTTCCCAGTCCTCGGCCGGTGGGGATAGGGGAATGGCTGCTCACAGTCCTCAGCCTGTTAGGGGTAGAGGGATGGCTGCTCACAGTCCTCAGCCTGGCTACTTAGGGGATAGGGGATATCATTCACACAGTTCTATATCAGTCCCAACGGGGACCACACTTCACTCTGTAACAGTCCCACACAGTTCCTTTGCACCCTTACGGGTAACTACTTACAATGCCACTTGACCGTTCACTGGTAACGGTGTCTTCGTGACGCTCCTTCTTCCTCCTCATACGGATCTTCAGGCCCGTCCGGGCCCTCCTGGTACTCGGCGTCCGAGTAGTGTTGTTCCTCCTCCTCTACTACTCGGCGGACGTGTAGGGCGTACCATCCCTTCACGCCTTGGTGTCGGGTGTAAGACACCACGTCGCCTGGGAACAGATCTCGCCCTCGATGACCCTCCGGCAGGTGGCTCTCCACATCTCTCCTCGTCACGAACACATCGCTGATGGTCTCAGGGTCTCGGATGAAACCGCAGCCATGTTCCATGTGAAATTTCACGACAGTCCCGGTGACTCGGGGACCGCGGACAGCTCGGGGATCTCGTCGGGCCTTCATCTTCTGCTCCGCACTTTGGGCCTGCAGCTTCTCCTGTTTCATGCGCCGCTCCCGCTGCTCCCTCTCGAACACCTCCAGCTGTTGGCGGCAGTACTCCCGTCGACGGGCGGCGTGCGGGGGCGCTAGGCCTTGCGACCGGGCCTGCGGTGGCGGTTGGCTGAGCACGCCCGGGGTCAGAGGGCACGGCGTGGGGCGGGGCTCGCTGGCAGCGTCGACGGCCTGGGGGCTGGTTGATGGCGGTGAGGGCACGGTGTCAACAGCGGGTCCCGGTGCGTGGGGCTCCGCGACGGGGTGCAGGGGCAGGTCGGCGACCCTAGGATTCGGTGCAGGGGCGTCTCCGTTACCTGCCTCTGCTGTCGCGGCCTTCTCCGCGGCGTCGTCCCCGGCCTCCGCTCGGCCCTCACTGGCTGGTGCGCTGCTTGCTGCTGGCGCCTTCGGCTGCAGGATCACAGCCCGCCGGGCCACTTCCTCGTTCCATCCGGCGATCACTTCTTGCTGCGCCCGGACCATCCTCCGGTCCAGTTCTTCCAGCGCCGCCCGTGTGTATTCGGGATCCTCCTTGGGGAGATGGGCTAACAGCTCGGTGAGGCTGCATGGTGGTGTTGCTTGCAGCAGGCCCTTTACCAGGGTACCGGCACTGATTTCCCCCTCCATCTCCGGGTGCGGCCTGGCCAGACTGATCCAGACCGCGCCCTGCCCCACAGTTTTCTTCTCTTTCCGCCCCCAGAGGGGGTGGTCCTGGGGCATTCTGCTGACAATCACTTTCAGGGGCAGCCCCCCCATGTTGATGGACATCTCCACTGCTGCATTTATGGCTGGTGGGGGCGGGCTTCTTCTTTGGTGCCATTCTGGGACCTGGCCCACGATGGGAGGTGGCTTCCTGCTGTCTTTCGGTGCGCCCATAATGGCGTCCGCTCTGCCAGGGCGGGAAAGACGGATGAAGATGGCGGGAAACGGTCCAAGATGGCATCTGATGGCGGGAATCGGCTCCGGATGGCGGGAAACGACTCCGGACGGCGGGAAACTTCTTTTTAAGGTACATGTGTAATTCTCTTCAGGCACGCAATACTCGTTTGTGGCGGGTTGGTCACGATCCTGCCGACTACGCCAAAGCTGACTCGCCCCCTGGGCCGTGGGGCACGCGGATCCGGGCGATAGGGGAACGATGGGGGTAGTAGTAGTGGCGGCCCGGTCCCGCGGCTCAGGGTGGTCAGGCCAATGGTAGTCTGCTACGTGCTTAGATAATGTCCGACTACGCCACCCGTGGATTTGCGGTTATTAGGAACCGCCGCTGCTTGAAGACCGCTGGGGCTGATGATGGGTGCAGCTGAGGTGATGTGACTCCCCACGGGAAGAGTGCAGCCCCAGGGCAGTGTAGTGGATGGTGGGAGTGATGGTAGTGAGAGTCCCAGTACCGGTAGTGCCGGAGGAGCGAAAAAGCACACAGACAACGTACTGCAGTCCAGCGTCTTTACTCACGGTTAATATCCAAGTCACTTCAGCTGGCAATGACTGCCCGAGCCGTGCTGCGTCCACCAGGTGTGGGGCTCGGTCAACTCCCAGGCAGTTCAGGAGCATGGCACAGGACCCCCTTTTATCCTTTCTCTGGCCTGCCTCACCAGTGACCCACTTTTGTCCAGCTGCCGCGGACCTGTGCGGTTAAACGTGGGCCCCGTCCTCCGCTGTCCTATATGGTGCCTTCCTAGCAGGTTTGATGAGGTGTCGCACCAATATATGATCACGACGACCGGTCTTTGGCTGAGGGTTGTTTCTCCTCAACCAACTTGGGATCCGGTACCCTTAATCTGCCTGACCCTGCACCCTGGATTCTCGTGGGTTCTTAGGGTCCCTTCCACCTTCTTGTTCCTGAGCCCTTCTGTTTCTCTGTCTCTCCTTCTTTGCAGTTCCTTTCTGTTTCTGTTCCTTTCTCTTGGAGCTGAGATGAGCCAGAATCTCAGCTCCCCTTCACCTCCTCCTCGGCCTCTTCTCCAGGCCCACTTCTCCTTCTCCTCTCAGGCCCCGGCCTCTTCCCTAGGCCTGCCTCTGGAGCAGCACTCAGCCTGAGCTGCTGCTCCCTGTCAGCTCTCCTCTCCTCACAGACTGAACTGAACCCTGTTCTAAGATGGTGCCCACCTTTTATACCTCCCCCTAGCCATGAGCCCAGGTGACCAGCAACCAATGGGCTCCTTCCTACACTCAGGAACTGCCCCCTATCTGCTCCTACAGCACTGGGTGTTCCACCCCTCCCTCCCCACTCCAGCAGGGACATGGTCGGTCGTGCCTGCACTTCTGTCTAGTGGGAGCACCGTTGAGCTGTCCCTGGGAAATGGGGTGTGTGTGCTGCATGCAGCTAACTGAGCCCTGGTCCATTCTCCATCCTTACCCGGGAGTGGAATATCACACCTCTGGTCTGAGGTGCAATATCCCTGTAGCGGCCGAGCCCTCGGGGCGCTACACACTCACCCGCCTCTATGCTGCTCGCAACCTCTGTCACCGCTTCTCCCTGAGCTTCAGCTCCCTGGCGGCGGGTCCGGATGCGCAGCAGCATGTCTTCCCGCCACGCAGCAGTCGCCGCCTTCTGGGCCTCATCCAGTCTCCGTACAAGACCCGGGGCTTCCTGGTGGAGAAATGCTATATCTCCCGCCGTAAGTCTGGTGCCGCTTCGCTCCCTGCCTGGGGGAAGGACCTGGGCCGGGTTCGGAAGGCTCCGTTTGTTGCGCTCCAGCAGCTTCCATGTCCGCTCCCGAAGGTCGCCAAACTCCAACTGCAATGGCTGCACCTTGTTGTTTTTCTTCTTCCTCCTCTTTCGGGGCAGTTCCTGGGCGGTATGCTGACAGGCCCGCCTTCTTTCAGCCCATCCGGTTTGACGAGCATTACCCCGCGGACAGTCTCTGATGGAAGGGGCGGTCCGCACTTTTGGCGCCATGCGGGAGCCCAGCCACGATGGGAGGTGTTAGAAGGCTATCTTTCCACAACATTATGGCGCCTGTTCTTCTTGGGCGGGCGCCATTTTAAGTGAAAACGACAGACTAAGGTGTAAGGCACACAGTACCCGGTAGCAATGGGTAATTCCTTCCTTTGCTGCGGGCACGCGATCCTGCCGACTACGCCAAGTTGCGTGACTCGCGCGGAAGCCCTACCCTGGGAGATGGGGTACTCGGAGCCGGGTCCTGTGATGTAGATGGGGTGCAGCCGTGGCCCGGACCCGCTCCGTGCCCAGGGTCCTCGCACTTTAAAAAGGATGGTATGGGCTTGTCCGGGTTAAGTGTCTGATCTCGACTAAGCCACCTGTGGCACCTGGTGAAGGCCACCAGCGCTGCTGCTGTCCGCCGAGGCATGGTGTTATGGCAGCCGACGTTGTTACTACTCCCCACAGGCGGAGCAGGGCCTCGGGACAGAAGGACAGGATGGAGGGGGTAGTAGTCTAGGAGGTCTGGTGCTGCGTAGTGCGGTGTAATGCAGAATAAAGAGTCCGGAGGCCATAGGGGTTAACTTCCAGAATTTTTACTCACGATGGAGATGGCAGTAGGAAGGCGTCTCATTGCTCCTCGCGGAGTTCTGCGGTCACCAGAGACGGGGGGGACGGGGGGGTCCGACAAATGTGAGTCCTCCACCCTCACCCACTAAATGGTTCCCCTTTCTCTTGGTTCCCAAGACTCCCGGTTACCAGGAGGGGCAGCACCTAGTGCATTCTAGCTCCCTCAAGTGGGAGAAGTGTGGTGTTGGATGTGGAGGTGGGGTCCTGACCATCACACTGTTCTTACCTCAGAGGAGGAACACTACACTCCATTAGAGAAGTGCAGCATCCCTGTGGCGGTCGGACCCTCAGGGGCGCCACAACAGTACCGGTGATGAATACTACGAACCACGAAATTAGACTGGATCCAAAGACTGTGTTAGGTTACATTGAAACCGTTAAAACGGTATATCCAGCCAGTGTGAGACCCGCCCAGGGGTCTACCATGAATTCAGTCTCCCCACCAAGGAACAGGAGTTGCCCAGAGGAGTAAATTGCACGGTCCACCTCATGGTCCTGGGATCCCCCAGTATCCCTGGAACACTTGTGTGCTAAAGATATAGCGATAGCAAAACTGATGCTGAGAGAAGAGTGTCATACATTCTCTAAAGATGACTCTGATATAGGCTGTATCCCGTCATTGCAATTGAAAATCAAGTTGAAAGACACGACCCCAGTAACCAGACGTTACATGTCTTTGCCGAAACCATTACACTGTGAAGTGAAAGAGTATTTACAAGATCTAATCAACAGAGGTTGGGTCCAAAAGTCGAAGTCGTCTTATGCCTCTTCTATTGTTTGTGTTATGAAGAAGGACGGTACGTTGAGACTCTGTTGTGATTACCGGGAACTAAACCGAAGTCAGTACCTGATTGGCACCCAATACCAAAGATCCAAGATATGCTGGATAGTCTATTAGGAAGTACCTGGTTCTCTGTCCTCGATCAGAGTAAAGCATACCATCAAGGGTTTGTTGAAGAGTCCAGTAGAACCTTAACAGCATTCATGACACCGTGGGGGTTATATGAGTGGATTCGCATACTGTTTGGGCTCAGTTCAGCTCCAGCAGAATTTCAGAGACCTGTTTGGAAGGATTGAGGGACGATATCTACCAGCCGTACTTGGATGACAATGTGGTACACAGCAAAACCTTCAAGGAGCATGTTGAACACATGAGGACCGTATTGCAACGGTATCAACAACACGGAGTTAAGTTGACCTCAAAGAAGTGTGAACTGTTCAAAAAGCAAGTCCGATTTCTAGGGAAAATTGTGTGCGGAGAAGGATATACCATGGACCCAGCAGAAATCGCTCTGGTACTGGCCTTAAAATACAAGCGGCCCTCTACTGTCGGGGAGTTGAGGCAGATATTAGGATTCCTTTCCTACTATCGTACTTACGTTTGGAACTTCTCCAGGATTGCCGCCCCACTATATCTCCTCTTGGGGGGGACGACAGAGTCAACAACACCCACGGAGAAAAAGAACGCGGGTAGGATCGGGCTTAAAAGAAACAACGCCGTTTCGTCCCAACAGCCCATTCTCTGGATAGCAGACCAACAGGAGATATTGGAAGAACTAGTAGACTACCTGGTAAAACCACCCATCTTGGGATATCCTGATTTCAACTTACCATTTGCTCTTCATTGTGACGCTTCTCAAGTTGGACTGGGATCTGCTCTGTATCAGCATTAAGATGGAAAATTGAGAGTCATTGGTTACGGTTCTAGAACGTTGACAGACGCCGAGAAGAATTACCATCTACATTCCGGAAAATTGGAGTTCCTGGCATTGAAATGGGCTATCTGTGAACAATTTAGAGATTATATCTACTACAGCAGAGTTTGAGGTATACACTGACAACAGCCCTTTGACCTATGTCCTCAATACAGCCAAACTAAATGCAATGGGTCAGAGATGGGTCGCTGAACTAGCTGACTTCAATTTCAACATCAAGTACAGGCCAGGAAAATGCAATGCGGATGCTGACGGATTGTCAAGAATGCCACTAGAGCCTGAGGAGTTCATGCAAGAATGCTCGGAGGAAGTCAGTCTGGAAGCAATTAAGAGCACTACCAAAGCAGTGTGTTACGGATCCGGGTGGTGGAACCTCTGTGCTGCGGTGCAAGGAGGGACCAGAGGGGTGTAACTAGGTATCAACTCGGACCGACCAAGGTCGTACGGCGGCTCAGTCGACTCCGTGACCAGGGAAGGGCCGAGCAGAGGGACCAGGTGCTACTCTGGGGACCGACCTTGTATGAGAGCAGGTGACTCCCACGGGTCAGAAGGCAGAGACTGACCGGTACAGCAGATGAGCATGGCAGGCAGGCTGACGAGTGATCCGGGCAGACGGGTTGGCAGGCATGGCAGGCAACAGGCAGGAGCCTCCAGGTAGGCTGGCTGGTAGGCATGGCAGGTAACAGGCAGGTGCTTCTAGGTAAGCGAGCTGGCAGGCATGGCAGGTAACAGGCAGGAGCCTCCAGGTAGGCTGGCTGGTAGGCACGGCAGGTAATGGGCAGGTGCTTCTAGGTAAGCGAGCTGGCAGGCATGGCAGGTTATGGGCAGGAGCCTCCAGGTAGGCTGGCGGGCAGAGCCCATAGACAGACTGGCAGACTGGACTGTAGACAGACTGTCGGGCTGGAGAGTAGACAAGCTGGCGGACTGGACTAGTAGTCAGGCTGGCGGATTGGACTTGTAGTCAGGCTGGCGGGCTGGACTTGTAGTCAGGCTGGCGGGCTGGACTTGTAGTCAGGCTGGCAGCGGGACCTGAGGGCTGAAGCAGAGTATAACACACAAAGTTACAACCTTGCACGGGCATCTCCATATTGGAGGAGGTGCCTTTTATAGGGGAATTCCTCCGGCCACTGGGCGGGGACTTTTTAGGATGACGCGTGCGGCCCCTTTAAGAGGGAGGAAGCGTGCATGCCCTAAGCACAGAGCCAGGGAAGCTGCGTGCACCAGGAGACGCCGGAGCAGGGCCGCGGCGGTAAGGGGGACGGCGTCTCTGCCGGGCAGGAGGCAGAGACGCCGATGCTACAGTACCCCCCCTTTACGCCCTCTCTTTTTCAGGCCAGAAAGAAATTGTTTAAGGAGAAGCGGGGTGTGGATGTTCTCCCTGGGTTCCCAAGTTCTCTCCTCAGGGCCAAACCCTTTCCAATCCACCAGAAAAAAGGTTTTTCCTCTTGCCCTCTTGGTGGCCAGAATGTTCTCTACCTCATAGACGTCCTCAGCGGAGACCGGAGCTGGGGAGGTACCTAGATTGTCGGAAAAAGAATTAAGCACAACTGGTTTGAGGAGAGATACGTGGAAGGACTTGGGAATCCGTAAGGTGGCTGGGAGTTTTAACTTGTAGGCTACTGGGTTGATTTGCTTGAGGACTTCAAATGGGCCAATGAACTGTGGGCCCAACTTATAGGAGGGTATTTTGAGTCGAACGTGTTTGGAGGAGAGCCAAACCTTGTCTCCCGGACGGAATTGAGGTGGATTCAGACGTCTCTTATCAGCATGCTTCTTCATCCGCTCGGAGGATTGAAGACGAGCGGATCTAGTGTCCTCACAAATAGTGGAAAATTCGCTGACCAGAGACGCCGTGACCGGGTTGTCCACGGAAGCGGAAACGGGAAACGGAATCCGGGGATGTTGACCGTAGACCACAAAGAACGGGGACTTGGAAGAAGATTCGCTCTCATGGTTGTTGTAGGAGAACTCGGCCCATGGTAGGAGCTCCACCCAATCGGTATGGTGAGCGTTGACGAAGTGCCGGAGGTAGCTGGTAAGGATCTGGTTGATTTTCTCAACTTGGCCATTGGACTGCGGATGCTAAGTGGAGGAGAAATCCAGGGTAACATCCAGCAGCTTACACGTAGCTCTCCAGAAGCGCGAAGTGAACTGGACTCCTCGATCAGACACAATGTGGAGGTGTAGGCCGTGGAGATCTGATGGATGAAGTCCTTAGCCAGCACAGATGCAGATGGGAGACCAGACAGAGGGATGAAGTGGGCCATTTTAGAAAAGCGGTCAGCGACCACCCAAATGATCGTACAACCGACAGAAACAGGGAGATCCGTAATAAATTCCATAGCAATGTGTTGCCACGGGGCAGCAGGTACGGGAAGAGGCAGGAGACGGCCGGCAGGAAGATGTCTGGGAACCTTGTTGCGGGCACAGGACGAACAGTCCGTGACGAAGTCTACCACATCCTGGCGCAGGGTAGGCCACCAGTAATGCCGGGTAATGAGCAGGAAGGTCTTCTTCTGGCCAGCATGGCCGGCTAGTTTGGATGAATGACCCCAGTAAAGAACCTTCTTACGATCCGGAACCGCTACAAACGTCTTACCGAGTGGGAGACGAGACAGATCCAAGGGGGCCACATTCATCACTTTGGAGGGATCGATGATATGCATAGGCTCCTCCTCTTGATCGGAAGACAGGAAGGATCGGGACAAGGCGTCTGCTTTAACGTTCTTGTCCGCCGGGCGGTAATGTAGAGTAAAGTCAAAGCGAGCGAAGAACAAAGACCAACGGGCCTGACGCGGATTGAGTCTTTGGCGTTCTGAAGATAAGCCAAGTTTTTGTGGTCAGTATAGATGACCACCAGGTGCAGAGTCCCCTCCAGCTGGTAACGCCACTCCTCCAACGCCAATTTGATGGCTAGCAGTTCTCGGTCTCCTATGGAGTAGTTGCGCTCAGACGAGGAGAAGAGCTTGGAGAAGAAGCCGCATGTTACCATTCTCCCGGATGGAGATCTCTGGGTGAGCACCGCTCTGGCTCCAGAAGAGGAAGCATCAACCTCCAGAAAGAATTGTTTGTTGTTATCCGGACGGTGCAGCACAGGGGCAGAAGAGAAGGCTTGTTTTAAAGAGAGGAAGGCCTCCTCCGCTTCGGACGGCCATTCCTTAGGATTTGCTCCCTTTCGGGTGAGCGCAGAGATGGGAGCAGTCCGGGAAGAGAAATGTGGGATGAAGAGACGGTAATAGTTGGCGAAGCCCAGGAATCGCTGAATCGCCTTCAACCCCTCCGGATGGGGCCACTTTAAGACGGCAGAGACCTTCTCGGGGTCCATCTGTAGACCTGTCTTAGAGATAATAT
This sequence comes from Phyllobates terribilis, assembly GCF_046119375.1. NCBI lineage: Eukaryota > Metazoa > Chordata > Amphibia > Anura > Dendrobatidae > Phyllobates > Phyllobates terribilis. The sequence continues at coordinate 684,913,686 of NW_027362763.1, forward strand.
AGCCCAGGAACGGAAGAGAGGACTGCTCGAAGAGGCATTTCTCAAGTTTTGCATATAGGTGATTCTGCCTAAGCAGAACCTGACGAACATCCCTCCGATGTGAGGGAAGATCCGGAGAGAAGACCAAGATGTTGTCCAGGTACACCACCACGCAAGAATATAAGAGGTCACAGAAGATGTCATTAACTAATTCTTGGAAGACGGCGGGAGCATTACAGAGACCGAAGGGCATCACACGGTATTCATAGTGACCGTCCCAGGTATTGAATGCCATCTTCCACTTGTCTCCTTGGCGGATCCGGACCAGGTTATACACCCCTCAAAGATCGAGCTTGATGAAGACCTTCGCGCCTTTAAGGCGGTCAAACAGCTCAGAGATGAGCGGCAGGGGGTATTTGTTTTTGACAGTGATTTGGTTGAGTCATCTATAGTCGATACATGGACGTAGTGAACCGTCTTTCTTTTTAACGAAGAAGAATCCGGCTCCAGCCAGGGAGGAAGATTTCTGGATGAATCCCCTAGCCAGATTTTCTTCGATGTACTCCGACATGACCCGGGTTTCGGCCAACGACAATGGGTAGATACGCCCACGGGGTGGAGTAGCACCGGGGATCAGGTCGATAGGGCAGTCATATGGCCTATGGGGTGGCAGGGTCTCTGCCTCCTTCTTCTCGAAGACATCAGCTTCGGGCCAGTAGGGTGCCGGTAGACCGGCTAAATTAGTCGGAGTAGATGGGGGTCAGGCCGGGCGAACCAGAACCAGGCAGGTCTCATGGCAATCTTGCCCCCGACGGAGCACCTCACCGATTTGCCAGTTCAGAACGGGTTCATGTTTCTGTAGCCAGGGTAGACCTAACAAAAGGGGGTGAGAGAGTCTGGAAAGCACATGGAAGGAAATCCTCTCTGAGTGCAGCATTCCCACCTGCAGGGTTACGGGCTCTGTGACGAGCAAGATGGTCACCGGAAGGAGTCTACCATCCACGGAAGCGACTGTCAATGCTTCGGCCAGAGGTTTGGTAGGAATCTGATACTTCTCTATAAGGGACTGGGATATGAGATTCCCAGCGGCTCCGGAATCCAGATCTGCGGTTTCAAGGAAGCGGTTCTCTCCACAGGAAATAGAGACGGATAAAGTCAAGAATGGAGAGGATTTACTTTTGCCTAGGATGACCTCTCCGAGCGGTCCTAGACACTGGAGTTTCCCGGCTTCACCGGGCAGGAACGAATCAGGTGCTCCTTACTGCAACAGTAGAAACAGCTCCCCTCGGCGTGTCTCTTGGCGAGATTTGACTATCTTGGTCTGGTCGATCTGCATAGGTTCGGGCGAGCGTGCCCGGAGAGTTGCAGGTTGGGAAGCGGGTCTCTGGAAAGCAGGAGCAAGACGAGGAAATCTTCTCTCCCGGGTAGTCTCTTTAGCACGTTCTAGGAAACGGATGTCAATCCGGGTTGCTAGTGACACCAGGTCATCCAGGGTGGTAGGAATGTCCCGGCCGGCTAACTCATCCTTAATCCGACCGGAAAGGCCCTCCCAGACTGCACGTAGGTCAAGATGGTTTCCTGTTGGGATCTCTGACGAGAAACCTCCTGGTACAGGTCAGCAAGCGAAGGGGCCTGGGGGCCACCGGGTTCCATGGCCCGTGCAAACTGTTACGGATCCAGGTGGTGGAACCTCTGTGCTGCGGTGCAAGGAGGGACCAGAGGGGCGTAACTAGGTATCAACTCGGACCGACTAAGGTCGTTCGGCGGCTCAATCGACTCCGTGACCAGGGAAGGACTGAGCAGAGGGACCAGGTGCTACTGTGGGGACCGACCTTGTATGAGAGCAGGTGACTCCCACGGGTCAGAAGGCAGAGACTGACCGGTACAGCAGATGAGCATGGCAGGCAGGCTGACGAGTGATCCGGGCAGACGGGTTGACAGGCATGGCAGGTAACAGGCAGGAGCCTCCAGGTAGGCTGGCTGGTAGGCACGGCAGGTAACAGGCAGGTGCTTCTAGGTAAGCGAGCTGGCAGGCACGGCAGGTAACGGGCAGGAGCCTCCAGGTAGGCTGGCTGGTAGGCACGGCAGGTAACGGGCAGGTGCTTCTAAGTAAGCGAGCTGGCAGGCACGGCAGGTTATGGGCAGGAGCCTCCAGGTAGGCTGGCGGGCAGAGCCCATAGACAGACTGGCGGACTGGACTGTTGACAGACTGTCGGGCTGGAGAGTAGACAAGCTGGCGGACTGAACTTATAGTCATGCTGGCGGACTGGACTTGTAGTCAGACTGGCGGACTGGACTTGTAGTCAGGCTGGCGGACTGGGCTTGTAGTCAGGCTGGCAAGCTGGACTTGTAGTCAGGCTGGCAGGCTGGACTTGTAGTCAGGCTGGCGGGCTGGTCTTGTAGCCAGGCTGGCGGGCTGGACTTGTAGTCAGGCTGGCAGCGGGACCTGAGGGCTGAAGCAGAGTATAACACACAAAGCTACAACCTTGCACGGGCACCTCCATATTGGAGGAGGTGCCTTTTATAGGGGAAGTCGTCTGGCCACTGGGCGGGGACTTTTTAGGACGACGCACGCGGCCCCTTTAAGAGGAAGGAAGCGCGCACGCGCGCCCTAAGCTCAGAGCCAGGGAAGCTGCGTGCACCAGCAGCAGCTGCAGGGAGGCCAGGAGACGACGGAGCAGGGCCGCGGCGGTAAGGGGGACAGCGTCTCTGCCGGGCAGGAGGCACAGACGCCGATGCTACACAGTGCAAGCTTATCAAGAAGAAGACACACCATTGTGGTGTCCGTTGACGGTGAAAACTACCATAAAAGTGAGAGAACAAGATCACCCCCTGTCCATTCAACAACTACCAAAGGAAAAATCAGTAGAGCACCATGGGAAGATCAGATAATTGGAATACTACTTTATGTGGACCTAAATCGATTTCCAAGTAAACGGGAGGGAGATAATGAGTCACCAGCAGTATCTGTTTTAGTTAAAGAATGGACAAAGCTCTACCTCAGTGAAGACGGCATCCTGTATCGTAAAGGAGGACAAAACCGGCGGTTGGTACTACCCAGAGCATTCCGTAGGTTAGTCTTCAAAGAACTCCATGAAAACATGGGACACCTGGGAGTGGAAAGGACAACCAACTTGATCCGTGAACGTTTCTTCTGGCTGTACATGCAGAGAGATATTGAGAGGTACGTGACCAGGGAGTGTGGGTGTATGAAAGTTAAACGTCCCAACACATCAACCCGGGCACCTACAGTACAGACCAAAAGTTTGGACACACCTTCTCATTTAAAGATTATTCTGTATTTTCATGACTTTTAAAATTGTATATTCACACTGAAGGCATCAAAACTATGAATTAACACATGTGGAATTATATACTTTACAACAAAAGTGTGAAAAAACTGAAAATATGTCTTATATTCTAGGTTCTTCAAAGTAGCCACCTTTTGCTTTGATGACTGCTTTGCACACTTTCGGCATTCTCTTGATGAGCTTCAAGAGGTAGTCACCGGAAATGGTTTTCACTTCACAGGTGTGCCCTGTCAGGTTTAATAAGTGGGATTTCTTGCCTTATAAATGGGGTTGGGACCATCAGTTGTGTTGTGCAGTAGTCAGGTGGATACACAGCTGATAGTCCTACTGAATAGACTGTTAGAATTTGTATTATGGCAAGAAAAAAGCAGCTAAGAAAAGAAAAATGAGTGCCCATCATTACTTTAAGAAATGAAGGTCAGTCAGTCTGAAAAATTGGGCAAACTTTGAATGTGTCCCCAAGTGCAGTTGCAAAAACCATCAAGCGCTACAAAGAAACTGGCTCACATGAGGACCGCCCCAGGAAAGGAAGACCAAGAGTCACCTCTGCTTCTGAGGATAAGTTTATCTGAGTCACCAGCCTCAGAAATCGCAGGTTAACAGCAGCTCAGATTAGAGACCAGGTCAATGCCACACAGAGTTCTAGCAGCAGACACATCTCTACAACAACTGTTAAGAGGAGACTTTGTGCAGCAGGCCTTCATGGTAAAATAGCTGCTAGGAAACCACTGCTAAGAACAGGCAACAAGCGGAAGAGACTTGTTTGGGCTAAAGAACACAAGGAATGGACATTAGACCAGTGGAAATCTGTGCTTTGGTCTGATGAGTCCAAATTTGAGATCTTTGGTTCGGTTCCAACCACCATGTCTTTGTGCGACGCAGAAAAGGTGAACGGATGGACTCTACATGCCTGGTTCCCACCGTGAAGCATGGAGAAGGAGGTGTGATGGTGTGGGGGTGCTTTTCTGGTGACACTGTTGGGGATTTATTCAAAATTGAAGGCATACTGAACCAGCATGGCTACCACAGCATCTTGCAGCGGCATGCTGTTAGAACTCTCCTGTTAGGTTTTTTCTATTTTGCTGGTCACATGACCTTTTTGCCTATTTAATCCTGCTCCGCCCTTCTGGCCATGCTGGACTTCATTGTAATTTCTACTCTTAAGCTAGCCAAGTGCTTTGTAACCTTTCTCAGTCAGTTTAGCTAGGTCTTTTGACCTTTATGTTCTGTGTTGTGTGTTTGTCTTTTTACTGCTACAATTTCTGCTAGGAGGTGTCCATCTTTCTCCCAGTCCCTAGTTCTTGTAGGGATCCCTCCCTCACATCTATAGGTCTTCGTTCAGACTAGCTGAGGACTTTAGCAGGTCTAATCGCAGGATCAGGTTCCCCGTTACATCGTAGGGATCTAGCTTAGTTCTATTGTAGGGACAGATCTCCTGTCTTTCCTTAGTGCTTGTAGCCTATCATAACAGTAAGTCCAGCCCAAAAATATCTCTAAGGAAAGACCTCCAGTTTCCATCATGGTGTCGGTTCAGGATTTGGCTCAACGCCTGCATGGACTCTCTCTGGAGGTGGCCGAGCTCCAACAACACGTGAGTAGCTGTTCTGGAGCGCATTTTGTGGAGCCAAAGGTACGATTGCCTGATTTATTTTTTGGTGAACAACAAGATTTTTTTTCCTTTAAAAATGCTTGTTTATTGTATTTTTGTTTGAGACCCAGATCCTCTGGGGATGAATCACAGCGCATAGGGTTCATAATGTCACTTTTGCGCAAAGAACCTCAGGGATGGGCCTTTTCTCTCCAACCTAGTGATCCGTGCTTTAGATCAGTGGATAGTTGTTTTTCTGCTTTGGGGTTGTTGTATGATGATCCTGATCGTGTCTCATCAGCTGAGACGGAATTGATCTCTGGGGGGCATACAATTTGTTGTGCATGAAGGAGGGTGATGAATGGAAGACTGCTTTTAACACTCCTGTGGGTCATTTTGAGAATCTGGTGATGCCTTTTGGTCTCACCAATGCTCCAGCATTTTTTCAGAATCTTATTAATGATATCCTTAGACCTTTGATCGGCAAAAATGTGGTTGTGTATTTGGATGACATTTTGATTTATTCGCCGGATCTGGAGTCTCATTGGCGGAGCGTACGTGAGGTATTACAGTTATTAATTGCTTTTTGCTAAGCTAGAGAAATGTGAGTTCGCTGTACAGAGAATTAGTTTTTTGGGCTACATTATCTCAAGTGAGGGCTTTGAGATGGACCCGGTGAAAGTTCAAGCTGTGCAGGAATGGCCTAGGCCTATTGGTTTGAAATCGATACAGAGGTTTTTGGGTTTCGCCAATTATTACAGAAAATTCATTAAAAAATTTTCTATTATTTGTTAAACCACTGACCGATCTCACCAGGAAAGGTGCTAATACGGTTCAGTGGACTACTGAGGCCATTGAGGCGTTTGTGTTTCTAAAGGAGAAGTTCACCTCTGCTCCCATCCTTATGCAGCCTGATGTGACTAAGCCGTTTTTGGTTGAGGTTGATGCTTCTTCTGTGGGGGTTGGTGCAGTGTTGTCTCAGGAAAACAAGGATGGAGTACATCCCTGTGCCTTTTTTTCATAAAAATTTTCTGAGACTGAACTTAATTACGATATTGGTAATCGGGAATTGCTGGCTATTAAACTCGCATTTGAACACTGCCGTCATCTCTTGGAAGGTGCTGAATTTCCCATTCAGGTTTTCACTGATCATAAAAATCTGATCTATCTTGATGCTGCCAAGCGCTTGAATGCCCGTCAGGCTAGGTGGGCACTTTTTTTTTCGCGGTTTAATTTTTCCGTTACTTACATCCCGGGTACCAAGAATGTAAAAGCCGATGCGTTGTCTCGCAGCTTTTCTCCCATGGTCGGTGCTGAGGAGGAGGAGGAGAGCATTTTACAAGAAGGTGTTGTGATTGCTGCATTGGACTCCGTTTTGGAAGATGAGATTCTTAAAGCACAGGAGAATGCCCCATCTAACACTCCCCATGGGAGGTTGTTTGTGCCTAGGACCTTTAGGAGAGATTTGTTTGTTGAGTTTCATGAGTCTCGGTTGGCAGGTCATCCAGGAATTTCTGAGACCAAGAGACTTGTGGGTCGCAGTTTTTGGTGGCCTGGATGGCAGAAGGAAGTCATTAAGTGGGTGCGCCAATGTACTGTGTGTGCTAGATCTAAGTCTTTGCATGCTCCTGCTGCGGGGTTGCTTTGCCCTCTGGAGGTTCCTAGTGCACCTTGGACACATCTGGCTATGGACTTTATTACTGACCTTCCCTCCTCTGAGGGTTTCACGGTCATCTGGGTGGTCGTGGACCGTTTTAGCAAGATGTGTCACTTGGTTCCCTTCATCAAACTGCCCTGCGCTAAGACACTCGCTAAGGCCTTTGTCAAGGAAATTGTCAGACTCCATGGTGTTCCTACTGACATTGTTTCTGATAGGGGACCTCAGTTCGTGGCTCATTTTTGGCGCGCCTTTTGTGACAGGTTGGGAGTTCATTTGTCGTTTTCATCTGGATATCATCCTGAGTCTAATGGCCAGACAGAAAGGAAGAATCAGGATGTTGAGCAGTTCTTGCGTTGTTTTGTGGCAGACAATCAAGAGGGGTGGTCTGAGTTTCTGCCGCTTGCTGAATTTGCTCTTAACAACCATACATCCTCTTCTGGGTGTTCGCCTTTTTTTTGTTGTTCTGGGAGACATCCGTCTTTTGGGTCATTCTCCAAATTGGTATCGGCTGTGCCTGAGGAGGAGAGTTTTTCCGGTGATTTGGAGAGAGTTTGGACGGATGTGCGTAGTAATCTTCAGGAGGCTAACAAAAAATCTAAGAGGTACTTTGACAGGAAACGTCAAGAGGTTTTGTTTACGGTTGGTGACATGGTTTGGTTGTCCTCTAAGAATCTGCGGTTGAGGATTCCTTCTAAAAAATTGGGTCCCAAGTTTGTAGGGCCCTTTAAGGTGCTTCAGGTAGTTAACCAATCTGCTGTTAGGTTGGAGGTTCCTACCTCCTGGAAGATTAATCCGGTGTTTCATGTTTCTCTATTCAAAAAAGCTGATGTATCAGATAGAGACGCCACTGCCACTGTTCCTCCAGTGGTGGAGGACAGGGAATATGAAATTTCCCGCATCCTTAATTCTAGGGGGAGTTTGCAGTATCTCGTCGCTTGGAAGAGTTTCGGTCCCGAGGATAACTCATTGGTGAGGGCGGATGATGTTTCCGCTTCCAGACTTGTCAGAGCGTTTCACAGGAGGTTTCCTGATTGGCCTGGTCCTAGGGGATCCGGAGGATCCTCTTAGAAGAGGGGGTACTGTTAGAACTCTCCTGTTAGTTTTTTTCTATTTTGCTGGTCACATGACCTTTTTGACTATTTAATCCTGCTCCGCCCTTCTGGCCATGCTGGACTTCATTGTAATTTCTACTCTTAAGCTAGCCAGGTGCTTTGTAACCTTTCTCAGTCAGTTTAGCTAGGTCTTTTGACCTTTATGTTCTATGCTGTGTGTTTGTCTTTTTACTGCTACAATTTCTACTAGGAGGTGTCCATCTTTCTCCCAGTCCCTAGTTCTTGTAGGGATCCCTCCCTCACATCTATAGGTCTTTGTTCAGACTAGCTGAGGACTTTAGCGGGTCTGATCGCAGGATCAGGTTCCCCGTTACATCGTAGGGATCTAGCTTAGTTCTATTGTAGGGACAGATCTCCTGTCTTTCCTTAGTGCTCGTAGCCTATCATAACACATGCTATTCCATCCGGTTCGCATTTAGTTGGACCATCATTTATTTTTCAACAGGACAATGACCCCAAACACATCTCCAGGCTGTGTAAGGGCTATTTGACCAAGAAAGAGGGTGATGGGGTGCTACGCCAGATGACCTGGCCTCCACAGTCACCAGACCTGAACCCAATCGAGTTGGTTTGGGGTGAGCTGGACCGCAGAGTGAAGGCAAAAGGGCCAATAAGTGCTAAGCATCTCTGGGAACTCCTTCAAGATTGTGGGAAGACCATTTCTGGTGACTACCTCTTGAAGCTCATCAAGAGAATGCCAAAGCAGTCATCAAAGCAAAAGGTGGCTACTTTGAAGAACCTAGAATATAAGACATATTTTCAGTTGTTTCACACTTTTTCGTTAAATATATAATTCCACATGTGCTAATTCATAGTTTTGATGCCTTCAGTGTGAATGTACAATTTTCAAAGTCATGAAAATACAGAAAAATCTTTAAATGAGAAGGTGTGTCCAAACTTTTGGTCTGTACTGTATGTGCAACATCCAAACTATGTATCCGTTTGAGATGGTCTCAATAGACTTTCTACATCTCGAGACGTGCAAGGGTGGTTACGAATACATATTGGTGGTGATGGACCATTTTACTTGATTTGCCCAAGCATATGCCACCACCAATAAAGCTGGTCGAACAGCGGCAGAGAAGATCTTCAATGATTTTGCTTTGAGGTTTGGGTTCCCTATGAGGTTACACCACAACCAAGGAAGAGAATTTGAAAACCAGCTCTTTGCCAAGCTAGGAAAGTACTGTAGAATTCAGAAATCCCACACAACGCCACAAGTGGAACGTTTTAACTGGACATTATTGTCGATGTTGCACACTTTAACAGCTGACGAGAAGAAAGACTGGAAGAGTTCTCTGTAAAAAGTGGTACATAACTGTACAAAGAGCGATGCAACGGGTTACTCACCCTTCCTCCTATTGTATGGACGATCGCCAAGACTGCCAATCGACATCATGTTCGATACTCTGGGGTCAGAGACTTACAGAACGTATCCGGAGTACGTTCGGAAATGGAAGGAACAGATGGCAGAGGCATACATCATAGCATCCAAAGTGGTTACACAAGGACAGAGCAAGAGTAAGGAGTACTATGATCGAAAATGTTATGGAGCAGAATTGACACCGGGAAGCAGGGTGCTAGTCAAGGACGAAGTACAGGAACTTACAGAGGCAGTTCCAGGAGCATCTGAGGAAGCATGGGAAATTAGTGCGGCAGAAGAAACTCCTGTGACCGAAGAACCTGTGGTCTCTGAGGAACAACCCACCAGGAGGATGTCGACTTGAGAAGAGAGAAGGCCTGTGATGCTAACGTATGAGGCACTTGGTGAACCGAGTCAAGTGCCAAGGACTGTCAACTGGAAACAGTTATCTCTGCCTACGTACCAGGCAAGCCCACTGGAGTGGTATTCATAACTGAGAGGCAGTATGGAAGATGTTGCCTGGTGGAAAGACTTGTTTTCATGCTTTGATTTTCCTTAAAAGACTTTGTAGAAACAAAGAACGGTTAAGGCCTAGTGAGAGAGAGAGCTGGTTGAAGACATACTAAAAGCTACAGCTGAAGAGACATTAATTGTGTTAATTGTTTATTTCTTACAGGAGTACTACAAGAAAAAGGTCATAGAATAGATTATCAATGTTTAAAAATGTTATGCCAATTTGACAATGCCCATTTGTATATAAAGTTACTCAACTTTCACCACTGTCTCAGAATTGGTCAGATTGACCAATTAATGCGAACGTCGAAGACGACATTCAAAGAGGAGGGAAGAGTGTGACATGCCGATGTAGTGCCGTTGCTTCAAAAGCATCCAGCAACTATAAGAGTTAATGCAGTCACAAGAGACAGGAAGTATTGTGCTTAAGAAGCATCCAGCAACTAGAGGGGTTATCACAGTCACAGGAGACAGGGAGTGTTTTAGTAGAGCCCCAGGGGAATTGTGGGGAACTTTTGTGTTTTCTGGATCTGACATAAGGCACCTGAACAGGATTCAGATCAGGAGAGAAACTAAACACAGGTCAGATAAACTCCCTGAACTAACAGTGCAGAGTATTATCGGGCAGGAAGATAAGGACTGGAAGGAATTGTGTCACAGGCATCATCTCCCTCAACAACCCTCCCCCCCTCCATCTCCATGCAGGATAAAGAATTCTGTGTACTATTGTGTCCTTGTGAAGGAAAAGCCTGTGGTTGTATATGCATAGAAATGTGCTGCTAAAAGATCTAATCTGTGCTGAATTATGCTACTGAAGAGACTGTAATACTGTGCCTTGTGAAGAAACTACTGTATTGTTACTGGAGCCGGTTGCTCAAGAAACCTAGACGGTACTGTAATGAAAATTGTTGCTGTAATATCCCTGAATTGCACTGGCCGTGCTTCAGATTAAATTCCACTGTTAAACTGTTGAAAAAGACTCTTGTCAGATGTGTCTGGTCAGCAATTAAATATATAGTGTGCCTGAGAGAAGCTGCAGCCTATGGTCGCCCTGAGTAACGGTTCCCCCAGGATTCCAAAGAATTCATGAAACCCGTCCCGCCCTATTTGAACCTAGCTGCGTGCATGTAACACATGGATAGATCAGCTAATCCTGGCTTTAGTCATAAAGGAAATTTGCTTTTTGAGATAGGCCCTTTAAGCCCTGCCTACGTCTTTATGAGAACACCCCAAAACTGACTAGAAATGCCTGCCTTCTTTTGATACAGCTCATAGAATAATTCAATACTGACAGGGTTTAGACCCTAGAACGGTAGAGAGGTGTACAAATTACATAGACAATTTTCCAAATAGACATCATTTTTTTTTATCCGTCTACTATGTCCTCTGGCATTATTAAAACATTACTTTTAAGTATTATTTAAAATGAGTAAAGGAATATGCCCAATACTAAGTTAGTTACTTAAATAAAACTTATGGGTTAAGCTTGTACTGTATGAATTTTCCAATATTGCTTTCTAATTGAGAGCACTATTCCTCAACTCTCCTATTGATGTACTAATTATGCTGGTGTTTCGCCTCTAATTCAGCTTCATCAGGTGTAAGCTATAGACCCCTATAGCTCTGAATTAGCAGCAAACCATATCAGGGGACTTGTGTGTTAGGTTTTACCAATTGTGGTGTCTTGCACTAATAATGTGATGTGTTCTGCAGACCCACCATCAACATAATTAATATAACAATAGAAGAGTTGAGAAATAGTACTCTCAGTTAGACCACACTATTGGAAAATCCACACATTAGGGACTTAGTCTTTCAGCTGCATTTTAGTAATTTAGTCAGTGTTGGGTATATCAAATTAGTTTAAATATTACCTAATAAAAGTAATATTTGAATATTGTCAGTATTAAGGGTTTACCTGATAAGTTGGATTCTCTAAGCCATAGGTCAGGGTGAGCAGCACGTTCCAGAAGTGATAGTGCAGCGTAGTAGGTCTTCATGAACAATACATGAATCAGCGAGGACCAGGACAGCAGTGTATCTAAGATGGGAAACCAACAAGCAGAGTAGATTACAGTTGAAACTGAGCCAAGTAAGACACAGGAACAGTAACTGTCTGGGAAACTGGTATCTTTAAGCAGGGTTGCAGTTAATCAAAGGAATTCAGTCTGGGATCTTCCAGCAGGGCAATAGTTAATAGCAGTGATGTACTGTATTCAAACTAGGACTTGTAGCAAGAAAATTGATAATTGATAACCGCAGGATAGTAGTGTATCATAGTCAAACCGGAGACTTGTTTGAAGAGATGCAATACCTTGCTTGCAGAGGCCAAGTCTGAACAGAACCGAGAAGTTGGTAACTTGAATGAGGAGAGGTATGTATGGACAACACTTAGTAAGCTGAGTGGAGCTTGGAAATCATTCTGGTTGTAGAATGGAAGTCAGGAGTTAACTCCTAACAAACTTGAGACAACTGTGGGCAATGCTAATTAAAAAGGCCTAAGTCAATTACGTCAAGAGAATTCAATGGGTTACGTGAGAAATGTGGACTACTGCAAAGGGAGGCAGCCATAGGAGAAGGGAGTAGAGTCCAGCACTAGAGCCGGGACAGGTAAGTTAATGCATAAAGTGGAAAAAGAGAAAAAATATTTTTGTCGATTTGTTCAAGGAATAGTCCCAGTGTTGTGATGTTAGCGAGGACTGCAGCAATAGCTGTGACTATAGGAATGACCTTAATTTACCGAATATTTCTAGGTCCATAGCGAAGCTTCTATTCCACAACGTCCGTAATCAGCCGTATACATGAATCTGCTCTGTCACATCTCCGGTCTTATCTCCTACATTCATGAGATGTTTTGTGACTCATCGGCGCTGTAAGAATACAGAGCAGTTACTGGATTACATCGTAGCGCCAGCACGTCCGATGGGTGCAGACTCCAGAAGCCGCTGTCAACATTTTCGCTGCTCGTGAACTTGACATCTCCAAGGTTATATAGACAATGTATACAGCGAAAGTTTATGGAAGCTTCAGGAAGCATTAATCTAATGTAGCAGAAAGAACAACGGGAGTCAATGGGAGTTATACTGATACACAGCTCCAAATCCTCCACTTTCCTTCATACAGTCATAGACTTTTTCCTTAAAATAAACCACCCAGGGAGGGACTGGCACCCGCGTACACATCAATAGGTGATTGTATGTGATGTGGCCATATAGAGAGTTCATATCACACTGCCCCCTTTTTTTATTTCAATATATGGTGGCAGTGATAGTTTAATTGCCTGCAGTTTACTATATCTTATACTTGCTCTTTTGTGCACTGACTTCATGGAAACTGGTGCCTATACGCATCAACAAAACGAAATAAGCAGAGCTGCAGTATAAAGCATGGCGGATGAAGATAGCAGACCTAGCTCTGATCGCTTTGCCAGTGGTGGCAATTTAACAAAGCCGGCACCTGTCATGTATGGAGCAGGCTCAGCTCCTGAACCTGCTCTATGCACCTGCACCAGTGCATGTATGGGGATGTTGGGATTAAAGGATGAAAACTTATCTTCTAATACCCTATTTAATTCTGAATTAGTTGATTTGGGACCCTCATCCATTTTTTGTTAGAGCAGTGCTTGGTAACGAAGAGCGTCTCTCACTCCAGAGGACCCAACATGTCTGTTTGTTAAGCCGACATCCCATTGATTTTAGTGAGACAGGTGTAATTTCTTAATTTCACCTGCGGTGGCACCGTAGGGAAACTGAACACTTGCTGCCAGGTTCCGTCATAGATTACCACTGATCGCTGGAGATCCCAGCATCGCGTCACCCTGAGACCAGTTTATAATCAGGGGGACCCTTCTAAGAAAATGGATCGCCCAAACCACAGCCCCGTTTAATCCTAGATACTCAGTCCTGAAAAGACGCAGTTGTAGGTGAGTATTCAGCATTATAAATAATAATTGCTCCACGATCTTCCGGTGATTGACGCCATTTTATTCCCAGCACTAGGAGTGGATCCCATTATTCTCGGCAGAAGATTTAGAGTTTTGATATAAAATCTTCTCAATTGTTACAATAAATCTCCTGGGTCGTCAGATTACCGGATGATGATAATCCATCTGAGCAGAACACAATCATACATCCGAGGAAACGTGCTGCTGCTCTTCCTACAGAGATGTAATATTGACGAGTCCTTAGATTATAGGGTTTCTGATATTTAGGTCTGAACTGGAGCTGCAGTGATACATTTATATCAGTGATCATACAGTAGCTGGAGGTTATTCCATGTTTTTATAAATGCAAAGGTTTCTCCTTTAAAGAGAACCTGTCACTTGTCATAAATAAGTAATTTTTTTTACTTAGTGTAAAAGCCCCTGTTCTCCTGAATCCGGCGATGTTGCTCTTTTGTTCCTGCTCCTCTCCGTTCCTGAGATACCGCCTGCGGCATAATGATCGCGTTCGCAGATGGTGCAACCGCGACCAGGTCCGTGCTAGAAGGTGGCCCGCCAACACCATTGCCTATTTCACCTGAATGTACATCTTCGGACGCACATTCAGCTGAAGTGTATTGCGACGCAGAGACCCATCAGTTCCCAGCAGCACAATACACGTCGCCGACCAATCAGAGGCCGGTAGTTGATGTCGGCTTGGATGTCACGGGCAGCGCATGGATCTGAGGTCATGTGCTGCCAGTGTCGGCAAGCTGAAACCAGCTGCCAGCTATACAAGAGCATGCTGCACATCGTAGGAGTGGGGGAAGGTAAGAATCGTTTGTTTATTTTTAAAATGTGCTGGAGAAGAACGAGGGACATTGTTTATGGAAGGGGCTCTGGATGGGGGACATTATACTAGGACGTGCCTCAGGACGGAGGACATTGTTATAGGATGGGGCTTAGGATGGAGGGGGTAGTTATTACAAGAAGGGACCAGGAGATGAACATTATTACTGGAAGGGGTTTTCAGGATGGCGTACATTATACCAGGAAGGCGCCCAGGACGGAGGACTTTATTATAGGATGGGAGGGACATTATTACTGAAAGGGACCAGGATGAGGGACATTATTACAGGAAGGAGCCCAAGATGGGGAACATTATACCAATAAGGGGCACAGGATGGGGATGTTAAACCAGGAAGGGGCCCAGAATGGGGGACATTGTTATAGGATGGAAGGGACATTATTACTGGAAGGGGCCAGGAAAGGGGACAACATTATTACTGGAAGGAGTCTAGGCTGGGGGACATTATACCAGGAAGGGGATCAGAATGGTGGACGGTATCCTAGGAAGAGGCCTAGGATGGGGGACATTGTTATAGGATGAGGGGACATTATTACAGGAAGGGGTCAGGACGGGGGACATTATCACAAGAAGGAGACAGGATGGGGACATTATTCTGTGAGAGGCAAATATGCATGTTGTTATAGGTTTTAGAAAGCTAAAAGAACCCATACATCTGACCAACAAATTTTGCAAAAGGTTCCATTGGACTTCAGCTATGCCCCTGGATATATCACCCTCTTCCTTGTAAATAAATCTATTTTTAGGCAATTGGGCGTGATCCTCAACTCTACTCTGTGGGCGTGTTCATGAGAACTATGCCCCCTTGGCTAACAAGTCTAGATTTACATCCAAAGAAGACGGGGCCATATCTCTGGAATGGAGCGGCTCAGAAACAAAAGAAAAACATCGCCGGATTCAGGAGAACAGCGGCATTTATACAAAGGTAAAAAAATGCATATTTATGGCAAGTGACAGGTCATGTTTAAGGAGACTGTTAAACTGGTGAAGGGGAAATTTATAGGCATAGGTAATTAAAAAATCCAAATAGTCTTTTTACAGAGGAAGAGAACGGAGTTTTTAGTGCCACCTATTGGCATTAGCAATCCTGTAAGTCAGTTTTGACCCTTAGGGGGTGTCCAGTGAAAATAAGTTATCATCTATCCTCCCCAATAGATAAAAGAATAGAAAATTAGTTTTTCAAAACTTAACCACCCCGGACAGTACTTAGCTAATTTGTAATATCATTTGCCCCCGATTTTATACTTCTTTATACTTACTAATACTTTTCTACTCACTTCTTTATTGCAGAGGGAGCGACTGAGAAACATCGAGCGAATCTGCTTCCTCCTTAGGAAGGTGAGTCTGACGTTATTACTGACCTCCCAATAATTAAATCCCTTTTCATGGTAAATAAAATGTAAAACTTTAAGGTGCACGCCAAGCACCCACAAAACCTCACCGAAATGTCTACTTGATGGCACATTTAAATAAGCCATCAGTGATATAGGGGCATTATTATCATCAGTGGCCAAGATATGCATTCAAAAGTCACATCCAATATGGGGGCACTTACTGTTGTCACCTTTGCAAAAATGCCTATTGTAACTGGGAAAAAAATACCAATATAATTACCAAACTCTGATTGCTGCTCTAATCAGTGGCATACCGCTAATAGTGGCAGACCACTTAGCCACTATTGGGTCCGTGAGTCAGGGGGGCTCGGTGCCAGCGCTAAATTACAACCACTGTGCCAAAGTGGTGCAGCAAATCAGACAACATGCTGCAGAGACCTGAGCAGCGGGGGTGAATGGGGAGAGGGGAGTATTTTTCTTTTTTAAAATCAATGAGTACATTGTGGACGCCATTATTATATACTATTTGGAGGGTTACTTTGGGGGCCATCATACAACATGGAGAGCTGTGTGGGGACCATCATGCTATTTGGAGGACTATTTTAGGGCCATCATGCTATTTGGAGAGCTGTGTGGGGGCCCTCATACTATTTGGAGGGCTAGGTGGGGGCCATCATACTATTTGGAGGGCTATGTGTGGGCCATCATGCTATTTGCAGAGCTATGTGGGGGACATCATACTATTTGGAGGGCTATGTGGAGACCATAATATTGTTTGGAGGGCTATGTGGAGGCCATCTTGCTGTTTGGAGAGCTATGTAGGAGCCATCATGCTATTTGGAGGGCTAGGTGGGGGCCATCATACTATTTGGAGGGCTATGTGGGGGCCATCATGCTATTTGCAGAGCTATGTGGGGGACATCATACTATTTGGAGGGCTATGTGGAGACCATAATATTGTTTGGAGGGCTATGTGGAGGCCATCTTGCTGTTTGTAGAGCTATGTGGGAGCCATCATGCTATTTGGAGGGCTATGTGGGGGCCATCATACTATTCGGAGAGCTATGTGAGGGCCATCATGCTATTTGGGGGGCTAATTGGGGGCCATCATACTATTTGGAGGGCTATGTGGGGGCCATCATACTATTTGGAGGGCTATGTGGGGGCTATCATACTATTTGGAGGGCTATTTGGGGACCATCATACTATTTGGAGGGCTATGTGGGGGTCATCATACTATTTGGAGGGCTATTTGGGGGCAATCATACTATTTGGAGGGCTATGTGGGGGCCATCATACTATTTGGAAGGCTATTTGGGGGCCATCATACTATTTGGAGGGCTATGTGGGGGCCATCATACTATTCGGAGAGCTATGTGGGGACTATCATGCTATTTGGGGGCTACGTGGGGGCCATCATACTATTTGAAGGGTTATGTGGAGCCCATCTTACTATTTTGAGGGCTCTTTGGGGGCCATCATACTATTTGGAGGGCTATGTGGGGACCATCATACTATTTGGAGGGCTATGTGGGGGCCATCATACTATTTGGAGGGCTATGTGGGGGCCATCATGCTGTTTGGAGAGCTATGTGGGGGCCATCATGCTATTTGGAGGGCTATGTGAGGGCCATCATGCTATTTGAAGGGTTATGTGGAGGCCATCTTACTATTTGGAGAGCTATTTTGGGGGCCATCATACTATTTGGAGGGTTATGTGGGGGCCATCATACTATTTGGAGGGCTATTTGGGGGCCATCATGCTATATGGGGGCCATCATACTATTTGGAGGGCTATGTGGGGGCCATAATTCTATTAGAAGGGTTATGTGGAGACCATCTTACTATTTAGAGGGCTATTTGAGGCCCATCATACTATTTGGAGAGCTATTTGGGGGCAATCATGCAATTTGAGAGCTATGTGGGGGCCATCACACTATTTGGAGGGCTATGTGGGGGCCATCATACTTTTTTGAGAGCTATAAAGGGACCATCATACTATTTGGAGGACTATTTGGGGGCCATCATACTATTTGGATAGCTATGTGGAGGCCATCATGCTATTTGGAAGACTATTTGGGGCCCATCATACAATTTGGAGAGCTACATGTGGGCTATCATACTATATGGAGGGCTACTTTGGGGGCCATCATACTACATGGAGAGCTATGTGGGGGGCTATCATACTATCTGGAGGACTACTTGGTGGGCTGTCATACTATTTGGAGGGCTACTTGGGATCCATCATACTATTTGAAGGACTATGTCGGGGCCATTATATTATTTGGAGGTTTGTGGTGGCCAATTCTACTACTTCGAGGGCTATGTATACTGTATGGAGAGTCACAATACTGTATGGAGGGCTGTGGGGGGGGGCATCATTGTGTGGAGGGCTGTGTCGGAGCCATTATACTACGTGTGGGGGACTATGGGCGCCATCATACTGTGTTGGGGTCACTTTGGGGGTATCATACTTTGCGGGGCTGATACTGTAGGGTCATCATAATGTGCATGTGGAGGATACTCTGGAGGAATTCACTGTATTTGAGGGGGGACATTTTTTCTCATAGTACTTGAGGGGGTCCATGAAAGGGTAACTTAGTGTGTGGGGAAAAATTACTATGTAAGGGTTGCAAAGTTGGAAGATGTTCTCCTCTGTGAACCCATTGAATATTATTTTTTTATATGGCGGATGGGGGGCCCAATTAGGACCTCCATGATTTCTGATGTATGGATATATGGACAGTTTTACATTTTGGGTGTACAGATAGTTTATCCTTATTAGTAATTATAACAATAATTATAGTTATTAGTAAAAATTATTATTGGAAAATGTTAAATGTAGCATTATCAGTAAGGCATATTAAGAACATGCATCACCTTTAACTCTTCACTGTCAACTTTTAAGGTTGGCCATCTGGAAGGACAGAGGATTTTTTTTTCCTGTAGCCATTTTTTAAACCATGCCCACCTCTCTGGCTTGTCCTCTTCCATAGCCCTTACATGTTTGTGTTACGAGTCCGGCTGGTTTGGCAGATAGCCAGACGGGTGCTCCGGGTAGGCGAGCTAGCGGGCACAACAGGTAACAGGTAGGTGCTCCAGGTAGGCTGGCTGGCGGGCACGACAGGTAACTGGCAGGTGCTCCAGGTAGGCAGGCTGGCGGGCACTACAGGTAACAGACAGATGCTTCCAGGTAAGCAGGCTGGCGGGCACGACAGGTAACTGGCAGGTGCTTTCGGTTAAGCAGGCTGGCAGGCAGAACTATAGACAGGCTGGCGGGCTGGACTGTAGACAGACTAGCGAACAGGACTGACAGGCAGCGGGACCTGAGGGCTGAAGCTAGTGTTAGCACACAGAACAACAACCTTGCACAGGCACCTCCATTTTGGAGGAGGTGCCTTATATAGGGGCAGTCCTCCGGCCAT
The DNA here is from genome assembly GCF_046119375.1 of Phyllobates terribilis. Lineage (NCBI taxonomy): Eukaryota > Metazoa > Chordata > Amphibia > Anura > Dendrobatidae > Phyllobates > Phyllobates terribilis. The sequence continues at coordinate 684,932,758 of NW_027362763.1, forward strand.
TGGCCGGGGACTCTATAGGACGACGCCCGCGGCCCCTTTAAGAGGGAGGGAGCGCGCGCGCACCCTAAGCACACTGCCCGGGAAGCAGCGCGCCACAGCAGCAGGGGAGCTGGAGGACGCTGGACCTGGACAACGGCGGCGAGGGGAACGGTGTCTCTGCCCGGCAGGAGGCAGAGACGCCGATACTACAGTTTGTTTTGATGCCAGGGCTCTATTGGCGGAGCATTCCGACATCATGCATAAGAAACCTTTCTGGAAGCATTGCAACTTTTCAGGGCACAATGTTTGGGGGTATTTTTGTGTATGTGTGTGTCTGTGTTCTACTTGGCAATTCCATGAATACTGTTTGGCTTGTGTTTGGAAAATGTGGAGTAGGGGAACTAAAAAGTAGTTGCAGAACTTTACATAGTACAATTATTAAATGGTTGTCCAGAATTTCGTTTAAGAGCAGAGATGTTATAAAAAAAATACCAGTTATGCACTTACCCAGTCCCCAGCTGCTGCAGCACCGCTGCTCCGGTAGTTTACATTTTGGAAACAAAGTGAAAAAAACTCTTTAAAATGAATTAAATTTGCAAAGTACAAAGTGTCCTGTAATTAGTGCTAGAAGAAGACAAGGACTGGAGAGAACTAACCATGTAATTCCCATCACTGATTCCAATAAGACACCATAGGAAACCTGCAAATTTCCAGCTGAGGACTCCGCTCCCTGAACAAAGGCTGGAAATTATCCCAGAATCAGTTGCATCCGTCTCATTACAGTAACCAGAAGCGAGACAAATATAGGAAATGTTGAGGTTTGTTTTCTGTTATACATCATGGTTACCTTTAATATTTAATTGGATCAGGACTTAAAAGACGACAGTTTTACATGATTTCCACGGATTATTCTCTCTTGCTTATATTACAGTCAAGTTTCCTAAAAGTTTGAGCTGAAGGAACATAATGTCTCCTGTACATAAACTGTAATCACTTACTATGGCCCCTGTCCTCACCGAGACTCATCAATATCTCCGGGGCTTCAGCTTCTGGTGACTTTGTGGCATCTCTGCGTCACTGTTTGGCACTTATGAGGACACTATGGCACATATGGGGCAGGGAGCATTGTCGGATACTCTATCAGCACTATGTTGGACTATCGATTACTGGGCATTGTTTGACAGTGAAAGAGCACTACATGGGCAGCATGGTGGCTCAGTGGTTAGCAATGCTGGTTTGCAGCGCTGGGGTCCTGGGTTCAATGACAACACCTACAAGGAGCAATGAATTTGTATGTTCTCCCTATGTTTGCGTGGATTTTCACTGGGTTCTCTGGTTTATTCCCATGCTCCAAAGACCTACTGATAGGGAAATTAGATTGCGAGCCACAATGGGGACAGCGATGATGATGTCTGTAAAGCGCTGTGGAAACTAATGGTGTAATATACAGTACATACCAAAAGTTTGGACACACCGTCTCATTTCAAGATTTTTCTGTATTTTCATGACTATGAAAATTGTACATTCACACTGAAGCCATCAAAACTATGAATTAACACATGTGGAATTATATACTTAACAAAAAAGTGTGAAACAACTGAAAATATGTCTTATATTCTAGGTTCTTCAAAGTAGCCACCTTTTGCTTTGATGACTGCTTTGCACACTCTTGGCATTCTCTTGATGAGCTTCAAGAGGTAGTCACCGGAAATGGTCTTCCAACAATCTTGAAGGAGTTCCCAGAGATGCTTAGCACTTGTTGGCCTTTTTGCCTTCACTCTGCGGTCCAGCTCACCCCAAACCATCTCGATTGGGTTCAGGTCTAGTGACTGTGGAGGCCAGATCATCTGGCGTAGCACCCCATCACTCTCCTTCTTGGTCAAATAGCCCTTACACAGCCTGGAGGTGTGTTTGGGGTCATTGTCCTGTTGAAAAATAAATGATGGTCCAACTAAACGCAAACCGGATGGAATATCATGCCGCTGCAAGATGCTGTGGTAGCCATGCTGGTTCAGTATGCCTTCAATTTTGAATAAATCCCCAACAGTGTCACCAGCAAAGCACCCCCACACCATCACACCTCCTCCTCCATGCTTCACGGTGGGAACCTGGCATGTAGAGTCCATCCGTTCACCTTTTCTGCGTCGCACAAAGCCACGGTGGTTGGAACCAAAGATCTCAAATTTGGACTCATCAGACCAAAGCACAGATTTCCACTGGTCTAATGTCCATTCCTTGTGTTCTTTAGCCCAAACAAGTCTCTTCTGCTTGTTGCCTGTCCTTAGCAGTGGTTTCCTAGCAGCTATTTTACCATGAAGGCCTGCTGCACAAAGTCTCCTCTTAACAGTTGTTGAAGAGATGTGTCTGCTGCTAGAACTCTGTGTGGCATTGACCTGGTCTCTAATTTGAGCTGCTGTTAACCTGGGATCTCTGAGGCTGGTGACTCGGATAAACTTATTCTCAGAAGCAGAGGTGACTCTTGGTCTTCCTTTCCTGGGGTGGTCCTCATGTGAGCCAGTTTCTTTGTAGTGCTTGATGGTTTTTGCAACTGCACTTGGGGACACTTTCAAAGTTTGCCCAATTTGTTGGACTGACTGACCTTCATTTCTTAAAGTAATGATGGCCACTCATTTTTCTTTACTTAGCTGCTTTTTTCTTGCCATAATGCAAATTCTAACAGTCTATTCAGTAGGACGATCAGCTGTGTATCCACCAGACTTCTGCACAACACAACTGATGGTCCCAACCCCATTTATAAGGCAAGAAATCCCACTTCTTAAACCTGACAGGGCACACCTGTGAAGAGAAAACCATTTCCGGTGACTACCTCTAGAAGCTCATCAAGAGAATGCCAAGAGTGTGCAAAGCAGTCATCAAAGCAAAAGGTGGCTACTTTGAAGAACCTAGAATATAAGACCTATTTTCAGTTGTTTCACACTTTTTTGTTAAGTATATAATTCCACATGTGTTAATTCATAGTTTTGATGCCTTCAGTGTGAATGTACAATTTTCGAAGTCATTAAAATACAGAAAAATCTTTAAATGAGAAGATGTGTCCAAACTTTTGGTCTGTACTGTATATGAGTAAAATAAATAAGAAAAGATGACACATAGGACACTTATAGAATAAATCTGATACTTTAGGAGACAAGAACCTCTGAACTATTTATCATCATCTTTTAAGCACTATTTATCTGGTCCTGGCTTAAGTAGTATTCATAGTGAAGTTGTCTGACACTTGATACCATTTATCTGAATATAGTTTTGGAAAATCTGGGTTGTTTGGATGCTACATGGCACAACTATTAATCTAGTTCTATATCACACTATTTACCTGGACACAGTATGTCACTATTTTTCTGGACACAGCATGTAACTATTTATCTGGACACAGTATGTCACTATTTTTCTGGACACAGCATGTAACTATTTATCTGGACACAGTATGTCACTATTTTTCTGGACACAGCATGTAACTATTTATCTGGACATAGTATGCCACTATTTATCTGGACACAGTATGTCACTATTTATCTGGACACTGTATGCCACTATTTATCTGGACACAGTATGTCACTATTTTTCTGGACACAGCATGTAACTATTTATCTGGACACAGTATGCCACTATTCATCTGGACACAGTATGCCACTATTTATCTGGACACAGTATGTCACTATTTATCTGGACACTGTATGCCACTATTTATCTGGACACAGTATGTCACTATTTATCTGGATACAGTATGTCACTATTTATCTGGACACAGTATGTCACTATTTATCTGGACACAGTATGCCACTATTTATCTGGACACAGTATGTCACTATTTATCTGGACACAGTATGCCACTATTTATCTGGACACAGTATGTCACTATTTATCTTGACACAGTATGCCACTATTTATCTGGACACAGTATGTCACTATTTATCTGGACACAGTATGTCACCATTTATCTGGACACAGTATGCCACTATTTATCTGGACACAGTATGTCACTATTTATCTGAACACAGTATGTCACTATTTATCTGGACACTATGTAACTATTTATCTGAACACAGTATGTCACTATTTATCTGGACACTATGTAACTATTTATCTGGACACAGTATGTAACTATTTATCTGGACACAGTATGCCACTATTTATCAGGACACAGTATGTCACTATTTATCTGAACACAGTATGTCACTATTTATCTGAGCACAGTATGTCACTATTTATCTGAACACAGTATGTCACTATTTATCTTGACACAGTATGCCACTATTTATCTGGACACAGTATGCCACTATTTATCTGGACACAGTATGCCACTATTTATCTTGACACAGTATGTCACTATTTATCTGGAGACAGTATGTCACTATTTATCTGAACACAGTATGCCACTATTCATCTGGACACGGTATGTAACTATGTATCTGGACACAGTATGTCACTATTTATCTGGACACAATATGTCACTGTTTATCTGGACACAGTATGCCACTGTTTATCTGGACACAGTATGTCACTGTTTATCTGGACACAGTATGCCACTATTTATCTGGACACAGTATGCCACTATTTATCTGGACACAGTATGCCACTATTTATCTGGACACAGTATGTCACTGTTTATCTGGACACAGTATGCCACTATTTATCTGGACACAGTATGTCACTATTTATCTGGACACAGTATGCCACTATTTATCTTGACACAGTATGTCACTATTTATCTGGAGACAGTATGTCACTATTTATCTGAACACAGTATGCCACTATTCATCTGGACACGGTATGTAACTATGTATCTGGACACAGTATGTCACTATTTATCTGGACACAATATGTCACTGTTTATCTGGACACAGTGTGCCACTATTTATCTGGACACAGTGTGCCACTATTTATCTGGACACAGTATGCCACTATTTATCTGGACACAGTATGTCACTATTTATCTGGACACAGTATGCCAGTATTTATCTGGACACAGTATGTCACTATTTATCTGGACACAGTATGCCACTATTTATCTGGACACTAAGTAGCTATTTATCTGGACACAGTATGCCACTATTTATCTGGACACAGTATGTCACTATTTATCTGGACACTAAGTAAATATTTATCTGGACACAGTATGCCACTATTTATCTGGACACAGTATGTAACTATTTATCTGGACATAGTATGCCACTATTTATCTGGACACAGTATGTAACTATTTATCTGGACATAGTATGCCACTATTTATCTGGACACAGTATGCCAGTATTTATCTGGACACAGTATGTCACTATTTATCTGGACACAGTATGCCACTATTTATCTGGACACTAAGTAGCTATTTATCTGGACACAGTATGCCACTATTTATCTGGACACAGTATGTCACCATTTATCTGGACACTAAGTAAATATTTATCTGGACACAGTATGCCACTATTTATCTGGACACGGTATGTAACTATTTATCTGGACATGGTATGTCACTATTTATCTTGACACAGTATGCCACTATTTATCTGGACACAGTATGCCACTATTTATCTGGACACAGTATGCCACTATTTATCTGGACACAGTATGCCACTATTTATCTGGACACAGTATGTCACTATTTATCTGAACACAGTATGCCACTATTCATCTGGACATAGTATGTCACTATTTATCTGAACACAGTATGTCACTATTTATCTGGACACAGTATGTAATTATACATCTGGACACAGTGTGTAACTATTTATCTGGACACGGTATGCCACTATTTATCTGGACACAGTATGTCACTATTTATCTGGATATTGTATGCCACTATTTATCTAGATACAGTATGTCACTATTTATCTGGACACAGTATGTAACTATTTATCAGGACATAGTATGCCACTATTTATCTGGACACAGTATGTAACTATTTATCAGGACACAGTATGCCTCTATTTATCTGGACATAGTATGTAACTAGTTATCTGGACACAGTATGTCACTATTTATCTGGACTCAGTATGCCACTATTTATCTGGACACAGTATGCCACTATTCATCTGGACACAGTATGTCACTATTTAGCTGGACACAGTATGCCACTATTTATCTGGACACAGTATGCCACTATTTATCTGGACACAGTATGCCACTATTTATCTGGACACAGTATGTCACTATTTATCTGGACACAGTATGTCACTATTTATCTAGACACAGTATGTCACTATTTATCTGGACACAGTATGTCACTATTTATCTGGACACAGTATGCCACTATTTATCTGGACACAATATGTCACTATTTATCTGGACACTAAGGAACTATTTATCTGGGCACAGTATGCCACTATTTATCTGGACACAGTATGTCACTATTTATCTGGACACTAAGTAACTATTTATCTGGACACAGTATGCCACTATTTATCTGGACACAGTATGTAACTATTTATCTGGACATAGTATGCCACTATTTATCTGGACACAGTATGTAACTATTTATCTGGACATAGTATGCCACTATTTATCTGGACACAGTATGTCACTATTTATCTGAACACAGTATGCCACTATTTATCTGGACACAGTATGCCACTATTTATCTGGACACAGTATGTCACTATTTATCTGAACACAGTATGCCACTATTTATCTGGACACAGTATGTCACTATTTATCTGAACACAGTATGTCACTATTTATCTGGACACAGTATGTAATTATACATCTGGACACAGTGTGTAACTATTTATCTGGACACGGTATGCCACTATTTATCTGGACACAGTATGTCACTATTTATCTGGATATTGTATGCCACTATTTATCTAGATACAGTATGTCACTATTTATCTGGACACAGTATGTAACTATTTATCAGGACATAGTATGCCACTATTTATCTGGACACAGTATGTAACTATTTATCAGGACACAGTATGCCTCTATTTATCTGGACATAGTATGTAACTAGTTATCTGGACACAGTATGTCACTATTTATCTGGACTCAGTATGCCACTATTTATCTGGACACAGTATGCCACTATTCATCTGGACACAGTATGTCACTATTTATCTGGACTCAGTATGCCACTATTTATCTGGACACAGTATGCCACTATTCATCTGGACACAGTATGTCACTATTTAGCTGGACACAGTATGCCACTATTTATCTGGACACAGTATGCCACTATTTATCTGGACACAGTATGCCACTATTTATCTGGACACAGTATGTCACTATTTATCTGGACACAGTATGTCACTATTTATCTAGACACAGTATGTCACTATTTATCTGGACACAGTATGTCACTATTTATCTGGACACAGTATGCCACTATTTATCTGGACACAATATGTCACTATTTATCTGGACACTAAGGAACTATTTATCTGGGCACAGTATGCCACTATTTATCTGGACACAGTATGTCACTATTTATCTGGACACTAAGTAACTATTTATCTGGACACAGTATGCCACTATTTATCTGGACACAGTATGTAACTATTTATCTGGACATAGTATGCCACTATTTATCTGGACACAGTATGCCACTATTTATCTGGACACAGTATGTAACTATTTATCTGGACATAGTATGCCACTATTTATCTGGACACAGTATGCCACTATTTATCTGGATATTGTATGCCACTATTTATCTGGACACAGTATGCCACTATTTGTCTGGACACAGTATGTAACTATTTATCTGGACATAGTATGCCACTATTTATCTGGACACAGTATGTAACTATTTATCTGGACATAGTATGCCACTATTTATCTGGACACAGTATGTCACTATTTATCTGGACACAGTATGTAATTATACATCTGGACACAGTGTGTAACTATTTATCTGGACACGGTATGCCACTATTTATCTGGACACAGTATGTAACTATTTATCTGGACATAGTATGCCACTATTTATCTGGACACAGTATGTCACTATTTATCTGAACACAGTATGCCACTATTTATCTGGACACAGTATGCCACTATTTATCTGGACACAGTATGCCACTATTTATCTGGACACAGTATGTAACTATTTATCAGGACATAGTATGCCACTATTTATCTGGACACAGTATGTAACTATTTATCAGGACACAGTATGCCTCTATTTATCTGGACATAGTATGTAACTAGTTATCTGGACACAGTATGTCACTATTTATCTGGACTCAGTATGCCACTATTTATCTGGACACAGTATGCCACTATTCATCTGGACACAGTATGTCACTATTTAGCTGGACACAGTATGCCACTATTTATCTGGACACAGTATGCCACTATTTATCTGGACACAGTATGCCACTATTTATCTGGACACAGTATGTCACTATTTATCTGGACTCAGTATGCCACTATTTATCTGGACACAGTATGCCACTATTTATCTGGACACAGTATGCCACTATTTATCTGGACACAGTATGCCTCTATTCATCTGGACACAGTATGTCACTATTTAGCTGGACACAGTATGCCACTATTTATCTGGACACAGTATGCCACTATTTATCTGGACACAGTATGTCACTATTTATCTGGACACGGTATGTCACTATTTATCTAGACACAGTATGTCACTATTTATCTGGACACAGTATGTCACTATTTATCTGGACACAGTATGCCACTATTTATCTGGACACAATATGTCACTATTTATCTCGACACTAAGGAACTATTTATCTGGGCACAGTATGCCACTATTTATCTGGACACAGTATGTCACTATTTATCTGGACACAGTATGCCACTATTTATCTGGACATAGTATGCCACTATTCATCTGGACACAGTATGTCACTATTTAGCTGGACACAGTATGCCACTATTTATCTGGACACAGTATGCCACTATTTATCTGGACATAGTATGCCACTATTTATCTGGACACAGTATGTCACTATTTATCTGGACACAGTATGCCACTATTTATCTGGACACAGTATGCCACTATTTATCTGGACACAGTATGCCTCTATTCATCTGGACACAGTATGACACTATTTAGCTGGACACAGTATGCCACTATTTATCTGGACACAGTATGCCACTATTTATCTGGACACAGTATGCCACTATTTATCTGGACACAGTATGTCACTATTTATCTGGACACAGTATGTCACTATTTATCTAGACACAGTATGTCACTATTTATCTGGGCACAGTATGTCACTATTTATCTGGACACAGTATGCCACTATTTATCTGGACACAATATGTCACTATTTATCTCGACACTAAGGAACTATTTATCTGGGCACAGTATGCCACTATTTATCTGGACACAGTATGTCACTATTTATCTGGACACTAAGTAACTATTTATCTGGACACAGTATGCCACTATTTATCTGGACACAGTATGTAACTATTTATCTGGACATAGTATGCCACTATTTATCTGGACACAGTATGTCACTATTTATCTGAACACAGTATGCCACTATTTATCTGGACACAGTATGTCACTATTTATCTGAACACAGTATGCCACTATTTATCTGGACACAGTATGCCACTATTTATCTGGACACAGTATGTAACTATTTATCTGGACATAGTATGCCACTATTTATCTGGACACAGTATGTAACTATTTATCTGGTCATAGTATGCCACTATTTATCTGGACACAGTATGTAACTATTTATCTGGACATAGTATGCCACTATTTATCTGGACACAGTATGTCACTATTTATCTGAACACAGTATGCCACTATTTATCTGGACACAGTATGCCACTATTTATCTGGACACAGTATGTCACTATTTATCTGAACACAGTATGCCACTATTTATCTGGACACAGTATGTCACTATTTATCTGAACACAGTATGTCACTATTTATCTGGACACAGTATGTAATTATACATCTGGACACAGTGTGTAACTATTTATCTGGACACGGTATGCCACTATTTATCTGGACACAGTATGTCACTATTTATCTGGATATTGTATGCCACTATTTATCTAGATACAGCATGTCACTATTTATCTGGACACAGTATGCCACTATTTATCTGGACACAGTATGTAACTATTTATCAGGACACAGTATGCCACTATTTATCTGGACACAGTATGTCACTATTTATCTGGACACAGTATGTAACTATTTATCTGGACACAGTATGTAACTATTTATCAGGACATAGTATGCCACTATTTATCTGGACACAGTATGTAACTATTTATCAGGACATAGTATGCCACTATTTATCTGGACACAGTATGTCACTATTTATCTGGACACAGTATGTAATTATACATCTGGACACAGTGTGTAACTATTTATCTGGACACGGTATGCCACTATTTATCTGGACACAGTATGTCACTATTTATCTGGATATTGTATGCCACTATTTATCTAGATACAGCATGTCACTATTTATCTGGACACAGTATGCAACTATTTATCAGGACATAGTATGTAACTATTTATCTGGACACAGTATGTAACTATTTATCAGGACACAGTATGCCTCTATTTATCTGGACATAGTATGTAACTAGTTATCTGGACACAGTATGTCACTATTTATCTGGACTCAGTATGCCACTATTTATCTGGACACAGTATGCCACTATTCATCTGGACACAGTATGCCACTATTCATCTGGACACAGTATGCCACTATTTATCTGGACACAGTATGTCACTATTTATCTGAACACAGTATGTCACTATTTATCTGGACACAGTATGTAATTATACATCTGGACACAGTGTGTAGCTATTTATCTGGACACGGTATGCCACTATTTATCTGGACACAGTATGTCACTATTTATCTGGATATTGTATGCCACTATTTATCTAGATACAGTATGTCACTATTTATCTGGACACAGTATGTAACTATTTATCAGGACATAGTATGCCACAATTTATCTGGACACAGTATGTAACTATTTATCAGGACACAGTATGCCTCTATTTATCTGGACATAGTATGTAACTAGTTATCTGGACACAGTATGTCACTATTTATCTGGACTCAGTATGCCACTATTTATCTGGACACCGTATGCCACTATTCATCTGGACACAGTATGTCACTATTTAGCTGGACACAGTATGCCACTATTTATCTGGACACAGTATGCCACTATTTATCTGGACACAGTATGTCACTATTTATCTGGACACAGTATGCCACTGTTTATCTGGACACAGTATGTCACTATTTATCTGGACACAGTATGTCACTATTTATCTGGACACAGTATGCCACTATTTATGCGAATGCTATGGGACACATTTTATCTTGGCATTCCAAGATTTCTACCTATCTGGAACTGGCATGACACTATTTATTTGAATGCTATGCAGCATTATTTATCTTGGCTTTGTTTGACACAAATTATTTTGGCAATGAATGACACTTTTTATCTCCACATTGTGTGATACTATGTCTATGAATGATAAAAGATACAATTCATCTTGACTTTTGTTTAACACAATTTACTTTTCAACTGTATGGCACTTTATCTGGACATGATTTAATACTATTTCGGTGTTATATGACATAATTTATATGGGCCTTGCTTGACACAATTTATCATGACACTCCTATGACTCTATCTGGACATGGAATTACACTGTTTATTTTATTTCTATAGCACTTAATTTGTGTCACAGCCTAAATAAATGATCTTATCACTGTGTGATGCTATTTATCTGGACATGGTATGATATTATTTATTGAAATGTTATGCAACACTATGTATCTGGTCTTTGACCTCTTTTCTCTTGGCACTGTATGCCAGTATTTATCTTATCACCGTTTGACACTACCTGGGCATGGTAATTGTTGTTGTGACCTGTTTACAAAAATGCTTCAGTCCAGGAGTACTGAGTTGTACTAGGGGGGAATGTGGTACCCTGCTACCACAGGTACCACAGGACCCAAAAGGGTGCATGGATGGACTTCTCCACAAGAGGCCCTCACTACAAACAGACACCTCCACCCTTCCACCTCAGACCACCAGAGGGAGCCCTGTTAGGGATATATATATGGAGGGTGGAGTTAGGCAGTGAGTTTTTTGTCAGAGAGCAGTCTGAGAGCAGCACATGAGCTGCTGTGTGTGTTGAGGGCCCCGAGTGTGGCCGAGGCAAGGAGAGAGGAGAGAGGAGTTGAGGGGGCAGAGGAGCATCACAGGCTCACCCCAAGACACAATCCGGACACCGGGTCCGCGCCTACAGGGTTCTCTACACCCAGTAGGGACAACCGGCATACCAGGAGGCTTCCAGACCCCTGGTCATCCTGAAGCTACCATCAATAACAGGACTAGGAACCATGAAGGCCCCGGCGTCCAGGGATAGTGGTTGCCAAAGAAAAGTCCTACTACCAAGCGGTCAGGTGAGAAAGCAACACAACATAGAAGCTAGGCCTAGTTCCAGGCTGGCTAGAAGCTTAGAGAGAGGAAGACACGGATCAGGAGGCCTTATACCCGCTCACTGGGGAGAGTCCTGAAGTGCACCCTTCCTAGGAAGTACCCTGGACAGTACCTGCCGTTACACCAGTAAAGGTACTGAAGCGAATCCCCTGCGTGCGTGTCCGTCATTCCCCCTGACCCGACCGGGCCATCTCTCACCTGCATCCCTTTCATCAACCCTGCCCCGGGGGGCCGCTCCACCTGTGGGGAGCAGAAACATCCCAGCTGCCATCCCATCATCCCCCGGAGGTCTGCAGCAGCTCTGGTACTCATTACCAGAAACCACAGGTGGCGTCACGAGACAAACTGTTAACAAAAACCCCTTTTAAAGAGTGACCCAGAGGACGGGCCCGGGAGCCGACTGCCGTGATATCCTACAAAGAAGGTAAAGGTCCGGGTACCGTGTCTCCCCCATATATCCCCCTGGGCGAGTCAGTGTGACACTATTTATTTGTATGCTATTGGATAAATTTATCTGGGCTTTGTTTGGCATGTTTTTTCTTAGCACTATATGGCATATTTATCAGGATATTATATGGTATTATTTGAAGGCTCTGCATCACAATTTATCTGGGCCTGATATTGAACTCAATTTATCTGGGCTTTGTGTGATACCATATGACACTTTCTGGGCATAATATGGTATTCTTTATTTAAATGTTATGGGACTTAATTTATGTTTGATTTGTTTGAAACTATTTATCTTGGCACTGCACGAGATTATCTGGAAATGCTATTATAGTATTTGTTTAAATGCTGTGAAACACAATTTATTTAGGCCCTGCATAGTGTTATTTACCTGGACTCAGCATGATGCTATTTGAATGCCATTATTTATCTGGGCTTTGTTTGACACACCTTAAAATGGCATTGTATGACATTATTTATCTGGACATGGTATGACACTATTTATTTGAATGCTATAAGACTTAATTTATCTGGGTTTTGTTTAACATCATATATCTTGGCACTGATGACACTATTTATTTTGGCACTATATGACACTATTTATCTTGGCACTATATGACACTATTTATCTTGGCACTATATGACACTATTTATTTTGACACTGCATGACACCATTTATCTTAACACTATATGACAGTATTTATCTTGGCACTATATTAGACTATTTATCTTGTCACTGTATGACACCAACTATTTTGGCACTAGATGACACTATTTATCTTGGCACTGTATACCACCATTTATCTTGGCACTGTATGACACTATTTATGTTGCCATTGTATGACATTATTTATCTTGTCACTGTATGACACCATTTATCTTTGGACTAGATGACACTATATAGCTTGGCCTTGTATGACACCATTTAACTTGACACTGTATGACACTATTAATTTTGGTGTTGTGTGACACCATTTATCTTGGCACTATATGACACTATTTTTTCTAGCACTGTATGACATTATTTATCTTGTGACTGTATGATACCATTTATTTTGACACTATATAAACCAAATATCTTGGCACTATATGACACTATTTATCTTGGCACTATATAACAATATTTATCTTGGCACTGTATGACACCATTTAGCTTGGCACTATTGCACTATATGACACCTTTATCTAGGCAGTATGTGACACTGTTTATCTTGACACTGTATGACACCATTTATCTCTGCACTGTATGTAACTATTTATCTTGGCACTCTATGACACCATTTATCTTGGTACTATATGGCACTATTTATCTGTATGACACCATTTATCTTGGCACTATATGACACTATTTATCTTGGCTCTGTTTGACACCCTTTATCTTGGCACTGTATGACACTATTTATGTTGGCACTATACAGTGGTGGCCAAAAGTATTGGCACCCCTGCAATTCTGTCAGATAATACTCAGTTTCTTCCTGAAAATGATTGCAATCACAAATTCTTTGATATTATTATCTTCATTTAATTTGCTTGCAAGGAAAAAACACAAAAGAGAATGAAGCAAAAATCAAATCATTGATCATTTCACACAAAACTCCAAAAATGGGCCAGACAAAAGTATTGGCACCCTCAGCCTAATACTTGGTTGGACAACCTTTAGCCAAAATAACTGCGAACAACCGCTTCCGGTAACCATCAATGAGTTTCTTACAATGCTCTGCTGGAATTGTAGACCATTCTTCTTTGGCAAACTGCTCCAGGTCCCTGATATTTGAAGGGTGCCTTCTCCAAACTGCCATTTTGAGAGGTGTTCTATGGGATTTAGGTCTGGACTCATTGCTGGCCACCTTAGAAGTCTCCAGTGCTTTCTCTCAAACCATTTTATAGTGCTTTTGGAAGTGTGTTTTGGGTCATTGTCCTGCTGGAAGACCCATGACCTCTGAGGGAGACCCAGCTTTCTCACACTGGGCCCTACATTATGCTGCAAAATTTGTTGGTAGTCTTCAGACTTCATAATGCCATGCACACGGTCAAGCAGTCCAGTGCCAGAGGCAGCAAAGCAACCCCAAAACAACAGGGAACCTCCGCCATGTTTGACTGTAGGGACCGTGTTCTTTTCTTTGAATGCCTCTTTTTTTTCCTGTACACTCTATGTTGATGCTTTTTCCCAAAAAGCTCTACTTTTGTCTCATCTGACCAGAGAACATTCTTCCAAAAGGTTTTAGGCTTTCTCAGGTAAGTTTTGGCAAACTCCAGCCTGGCTTTTTTATGTCTCGGGGTAAGAAGTGGGGTCTTCCTGGGTATCCTACCATACAGTCCCTTTTCATTCAGACGCCGACGGATAGTACGGGTTGACACTGTTGTACCCTCGGACTGCAGTGCAGCTTGAACTTGTTTGGATGTTAGTCGAGGTTCTTTATCCACCATCCGCACAATCTTGCGTTGAAATCTCTCGTCAATTTTTCTTTTCCATCCACATCTAGGGAGGTTAGCCACAGTGCCATAGGCTTTAAACTTCTTGATGACACTGCGCACGGAAGACACAGGAACATTCAGGTCTTTGGAGATGGACTTGTAGCCTTGAGATTGCTCATGCTTCCTCACAATTTGGTTTCTCAAGTCCTCAGACAGTTCTTTGGTCTTCTTTCTTTTCTCCATGCTCAATGTGGTACACACAAGGACACAGGACAGAGGCTGTGTCAACTTTAATCCATGTTAACTAGCTGCAAGTGTGATTTAGTTATTGCCAACACCTGTTAGGTGCCACAGGTAAGTTACAGGTGCTGTTAATTACACGAATTAGAGAAGCATCACATGATTTTTCAAACAGTGCCAATACTTTTGTCCACCCGGTTTTTCAGGTTTGGTGTGGAATTGTATCCAATTTGGCTTTAGGACAATTCTTTTTGTGTTTTTTTCATAGAAGACAAATTAAGGGTATGTGCACACGATGCAGAAATGCTCAGGATTTTTTCCTGAGCGTTTCTGCATCTCTCTGGCAGGAAAAAACGCATGCGGATTGTACATGCGGTTTCCTGCCAGGGACATGCGGAAATGAAGCGGTCTTCACTTTCATTTCCGCATGCGGGTTGTGATTTTAGCATCACTTGGAAAGTGCTTGTCAACTTTACACTATATAAATCCATGCAACCGGCATGGATTTATATAGTGTGTGAATGTCAAAAAATAAAAAATAAATCTATACTTTACCCTCTGATGGCCCCCGGTGTCCTGCTTCATCGGTCCCGGCTGCCGGCAGTGAAGACTTTAGGACCTTCTGACGTCAGCGTCACGTGACCCGGTCACATGACTCTGACGTCAGCGAAGGTCCTTCATTCAACCGCGAAGTGCCCGGGAAGCCAGCAGGACGCAGCGCGGGCCGTCAGAAGGTGAGAATATATATATTTTTTATTTTATTCTTTTTTTTTTAATGGTACCTGGGTCTGGATGAGAGTCCTCTCATCCACACCCGGGTACCATCCGCACATTAGACCGCATGAAAAGCGCATCAACATATACAGTGATGCGGATTCCATGCGGTCTAATGCAAGTCAATGGCGGCAAAAGAGCAGCGTTTCCGCAAAATTAATTGACATGCTGCGGATTTTTGACCGCAGCGTTTACGCTGCGGAAAAATCCGCATCATGGGCACAGCTCATGCGGATTTCAATTGGGGAACATTGCTGCCCTTCTACCATGCGTTTTTCATGCGTTTCCGCAACTGCAAAAACGCCGCGGAAACGCATGAAAAACGCATCGTGTGAACTCAGCCTTAATGAAGAGAATAATACCAAAGAATTTGTGATTGCAATCATTTTCAGGAAGAAACTGAGTATTATCTGACAGAATTGCAGGGGTGCCAATACTTTTGGCCACCACTGTATGACACCATTTATCTTGGCACTGTATACCACCATTTATCTTGGCAGTGTATGACACCATTTATCTTGGCACTATATGACACTATATATCTTGCCCCTGTATGACACCATTCATATTGACACTATATGACACGATTAATCTTGGTGTTGTGTGACACCATTTATCTTGGCACTATATGACACTATTTATGCTAGCACTCTATGACAAAAAAAGACAACCACATGGAGGTGAAAAAAGAAAATTCAAGAAAAAAAATTTTCTTGAATTTTCTTTCTTTTTTCACCTCCATGTGGTTGTCGTTTGATGCCACATTTCTTGTATTTTGAATATATTTAATAAAGAATTGTGTTTATACGTATGATTTGCAGGTGGTTATTGGATATTAGTATCCAAGTATAGGTTATCTCAACCATTTACAGTTTTTCTGGAATGTCCCATGGGTTCTTGGGGTCCTTGATCTCCTCAATGACATGTTCATGATTTCCTTTGATTCCTTCCATCTTGTAGTTGGTCATCATCTTCCTCTTCTTTTTTTTTTTTTTTTACCATCGGCCATATCAGCTGGAATATTCAGCTTAATTTGGACAGAATTCACAAGTTTATTTTGTGCCCTCCGTGTTGGAGTCAATATTTCTCTTGGTTCCTTTCATAGAACACACACAGTTTGTAAGTGATATAAAATTTGATGTCCCTTTGAAACCCCCATTTATTGCACTTTACCACCCATAAGGGCATCACGCATATTGTTAATATTCTATTTAAAGTGCAGACAGTAATTCATTCTGCCTAGCCGGAGGTACATGTTTTATTCATGGACATATTTTTGTGAAGCTCTTGTGATGTAAATCCTCCATCTCTGGCTGCCCCCAAGATGTGTCACAACTTTTGACAAACCCCATAAATATTTCATGAGCTCTGTAGGATGAGCAGGTTTGTGCCAGGTAGGTAATCCTGTATAGATTGTAGGTGGTGGGGTGCGTGGTGTAGAGATGCACGAATGCGATTTACAGTCTGCAATGATATTAACCTGTTCCCTACCAGCGTGTGGATATGATAATACAAGATTTAGAGCTACCTACCGTAGGTATAGATTACACCCATTCCTTTAAGGATGGGGGAAAGAGGGGTCTTCCAAGTACAGATATGGATGGCTTATACTGAACTGCATAATGTACTTTTATATAAAGTGGTTAAGTGGTTAATAACAGCATTTCTGGTTATATCCTTAGTGGTCTGGAAACTATTAAGGGTTAATATGTGGTATCTCCAGTGTGCATTGGTGGGCGTCCGTGGTGCTCAGGGATGGTTATTGCTCACCAAAGATGGAGAAACCTCTTTTCACACCAGTAGTGCTGTCTGTACAGTGGCGTAACTAGGTCCAATGGGTCCCGGTGCAACTAAGTACCCACCAGCGTGTTGGTCAGATGTATGAGTCCTTGATCCTATAAATACATGCGTGTTTGCCCTCGCCCTTATGTAATAGTGTCCCTGATCCTGGCCCCTTCTTGTAAAAATGTCCCTTTTCTGTAATAATATGCCCCATCATGGTCGTCTTCCTTAAAAAATGTCCCCCATCCTAGGCCCCTTCCAGTAATAATGTCCCCCATCCTGGCCCCTTCCAGTAATAATGTCCCCCATCCTGGGCCTCTTCCTGGTATAATGTCCTCCACCCTGGGCCCCTTCCTTGTATGTCCCCCATCCTGGCCTCTTCCTACTATAAGGTCCCCCATCCTGGCCCCTTCCAGTAATAATGTCCCCCATCCTGGCCCCTTCCAGTAATAATGTCCCCCATCCTGGCCCCTTCCAGTAATAATGTCCCCTATCCTGGCCCCTTCTAGTAATAATGTCCTCCATCCTGGGCCCCTTCCTTGTATGTCCCCCATCCTGGCCTCTTCCTACTATAAGGTCCCCCATCCTGGCCCCTTCCAGTAATAATGTCCCCCATCCTGGCCCCTTCTAGTAATAATGTCCTCCATCCTGGGCTTCTTCCTGGTATAATGTCCCCCATCCTGGGCCCCTTACTGGTATGTCCCCTATCCTGGCCCCTTCCAGTAATAATGTCCCCCATCCTGGGCCTCTTCCTGGTATATCCCTCTTAATGGTATAATGTACCTCATCCTGGGCCTCTTCCTGGTATAATGTCCCTCATCCTGGGCCCCTTTTTGGTATGTCCCCCACCCTGGACCCCTTCCTGGTATAATGTCCCTCATCCTGGGCCCCTTTCTGGTATATCCTCCATCCTAGGCCCCTTTCTGGTATGTCCCCCATCCTAGGCCCCTTCCTGGTATAATGTCTCCCATCCTGGGCCCCTTTTTGGTATGTCCCCCATCCTGGACCCCTTCCTGGTATAATATCCCTCATCCTGGGCCCCTTTCTGGTATGTCCCCCATCCTAGGCCCCTTCCTGGTATAATGTCTCCCATCCTGGGCCCCTTTCTGGTATGTCCCCCATCCTGGGCCCCTTCCTGGTATAATGTCCCCCATCCTAGGCCCCTTCCTGGTATAATGTCTCCCATCCTGGGCCCCTTTCTGGTATGTACCCCATCCTGGGCCCCTTCCTGGTATAATGCCCCCCATCCTGGGCCCCTTCCTGGTATAATGTCTCCCATCCTGGGCTCCTTTCTGGTATGTCCCCCATCCTGGGCCCCTTTCTAGTATGTCCCCCATCATGGGCCCCTTCCTGGTATAATGTCTCCCATCCTAGGCTCCTTTCTGGTATGTCCCCCATCCTGGGCCCCTTTCTAGTATGTCCCCTATCATGGGCCCCTTCCTGGTTTAATGTCCCCCATCCTGGGCCCCTTTCTAGTATGTCCCCCACCCTGGGCCCCTTTCTGGTATGTCCCCCATCCTGGGCCTCTTCCTGGTATAATGTCTCCATCCTGGGCCCATTTCTGGTGTGTCCTCCATCCTGGACCCCTTCCTGGTATAATATCACCCATCCTGGGTTCCTTCCTCATAAAATGTTCCCTGTTCTGCCGCTATTAGAAAACAAAGATCCCTCTTACCTTCTTCCACTCTCACAACGTGCTGCGTCCTCTTCAATAGCCAATGCAGAAGTCGGCAACAGACTTCGGTGTGCCAGCCATGGATGGCACATGACAGTGACCTCATGCATTGATCGTGATGGGCACTCCGATGTATCCTGTTGGTGTCTGATTGGCCAGTGGCTTGTATTGCAGTGCAGGGAACCTGCGTGTCTCTGAGCCGCAAAACATTTCAGCTGAAGGTGCTTCAAGACCCAACTGTTCTGTATTGTTAAAAACTTCTCAGAAGTCTGAATGACATAACAAAAAGTCTTAGAGTCTGTGCAGAGGTCTCCGTGCAAAGAGGGAGGAGGAGCTGATTTTCTCTCATTACTTCTTACGAATGGTGCAATCCTGATTTTTGTCTTGAGGTTTTCTAATAGAGGTATCATCCTACCAGTGATGGTAACGAGAGGTCTGCTGACCCTGCCCCCCATGTTGCACCTCTTCTGAGGGTCTTTTTTCTTCCTAAATAGACATATTGTCTTCTTCTTGGGTCGTGGTCTTTCTTCTTACCCCCTTCCCATACTGTGTATATTACTTAATTACGTAACTTTAGTACATAGCCATGTTCTCAGTGCATTAGGCCTTTTTCCAAGTTTCCCATCGGGTGCGGGAGTCGTCATACTGCGAGATCTTAAAGGTCACGATTTACACAGCTAATTGCTAAAGCAACTAGAAAACAGAGTAAGGAAAGGTCACGCTTTGTCGGCTTTTATTGTGCATTTATCTGATCATTAAAGCTTCATATTAAATGCTTGAACAAATGTTAAATATTTTACATCCAGTGTGTCCTGCAGCGAGATTTCTAGGTCTCATATCCAAGGACTAGAAATATTGTTTGCATTAATTACTCTCTTATGTACAAAAACTGGTTTCCAACCTGTGGCTCTCCAGGAACTACAACTCCCACCATGCCCTGGGAGGTGCCTACAAAAGAAATCCTAAGTACCTGTATCCAATGATCTAATGCCAGTAAATGTAAAAATCTGTTATCTCATTGAGGTGCAATCATGTCTCCCTGTCTCCTGCTCAGTCCACAAACCATTAGTATGATGGTGGTATTATTGAGTACTATATGGCGGCACTGACATATTACAGTATATTATTTTTGCAGAATATGGCGGTTCTATTCTAGGTGATGCTCTACTGTTACCACAACTAATCATTTGTAAAATCCGCAATATCAATAATCCCCTGATAGTAGCGTCAATGGGAAATCAATAGTTACAGCTTCCGGTAGAACTAATCATCAAGCACAATGTTTTTTTTATGACATTTCCAGCAAAGAATTTCTAAAAATTGACGATCACTTTAAATCAGTCCAAAACTGTACAATGCCTTTACGGCCAACAATGCCCTTCTTTTAAAAGGATATGGACACCTTTTACTTACAGTACAGACCAAAACTTTGGACACACCTTCTCATTTAAAGATTTTTCTGTATTTTCATGACTATGAAAATTGTACATTCACACTGAAGGCATCAAAACTATGAATTAACACATGTGGAATTATATACTAAACAAAAAAGTGTGAAACAACTGAAAATATGTCTTATATTCTAGGTTCTTCAAAGTAGCCACCTTTTGCTTTGATGACTGCTTTGCACACTGTTGGCATTCTCTTGATGAGCTTCAAGAGGTAGTCACCGGAAATGGTCTTCCAACAATCTTGAAGGAGTTCCCAGAGATGCTTAGCACTTGTTGGCCCTTTTGCCTTCACTCTGCGGTCCAGCTCACCCCAAACCATCTCGATTGGGTTCAGGTCTGGAGACTGTGGAGGCCAGGTCATCTGGCGTAGCACCCCATCACTCTCCCGCTTGGTCAAATAGCTCTTACACAGCCTGGAAGTGTGTTTGGGGTCATTGTCCTGTTGAAAAATAAATGATGGTCCAACTAAACGCAAACCGGATGGAATAGCATGCCGCTGCAAGATGCTGTGGTAGCCATGCTGGTTCAGTATGCCTTCAATTTTGAATAAATCCCCAACAGTGTCACCAGCAAAGCACCCCCACACCATCACACCTCCTCCATGCTTCTCGGTGGGAAGCAGGCATGTAGAGTCCATCTGTTCACCTTTTCTGCGTCGCACAAAGACACGGTGGTTGGAACCAAAGATCTCAAATTTGGACTCATCAGACCAAAGCACAGATTTCCACTGGTCTAATGTCCATTCCTTGTGTTCTTTAGCCCAAACAAGTCTCTTCTGCTTGTTGCCTGTCCTTAGCAGTGGTTTCCTAGCAGCTATTTTACCATGAAGGCCTGCTGCACAAAGTCTCCTCTTAACAGTTGTTGTAGAGATGTGTCTGCTGCTAGAACTCTGTGTGGCATTGACCTGGTCTCTAATCTGAGCTGCTGTTAACCTGTGATTTCTGAGGCTGGTGACTCGGATAAACTTATCCTCAGAAGCAGAGGTGACTCTTGGTCTTCCTTTCCTGGGGCGGTCCTCATGTGAGCCAGTTTCTTTGTAGCGCTTGATGGTTTTTGCAACTGCACTTGGGGACACTTTCAAAGTTTGCCCAATTTTTCGGAATGACTGACCTTCATTTCTTAAAGTAATGATAGCCACTCGTTTTTCTTTACTTAGCTGCTTTTTTCTTGCCATAATACAAATTCTAACAGTCTATTCAGTAGGACTATCAGCTGTGTATCCACTAGACTTCTGCACAACAAAAGTGATGGTCCCAACCCCATTTATAAGGCAAGAAATCCTACTTATTAAACCTAACAGGGCACACCTGTGAAGTGAAAACCATTTCCGGTGACTACCTTTTGAAGCTCATCAAGAGAATGCCAAGAGTGTGCAAAGCAGTCATCAAAGCAAAAGGTGGATACTTTGAAGAACCTAGAATATAAGACATATTTTCAGTTGTTTCACAATTTTTTGTTAAGTATATAATTCCACATGTGTTAATTCATAGTTTTGATGCCTTCAGTGTGAATGTACAATTTTCATAGTCAAGAAAATACAGAAAAATCTTTAAATGAGAAGGTGTGTCCAAACTTTTGGTCTGTACTGTACATGCATGTATTTTGGACTGAAAATCATTTTTATAGGCTGTTTGTTTTCCCTTCACATTGCTGGCTGAAGAATGAGTTACCTGAGAACCCATCAGTGAGCTCGTTCTGAAGGAAGAGTTTGTAACTCTTTTATTTTGGAGTTCATGTGGATAGATAATGACATACACATATGCTCAATACATGTCAGTTTGTTACGATACTGGTGTAGTTCTGCTGGAAACCAGTGGCCGAAGGAGCATGAGCAGAACAGCAAGCGGTAGTAGAAGTTTTTGTACTTAGCAAAAGGAGTTGTAGGAAACAAAATGTAGATAGGTGAGAACAATCTAGGTAAGAATGTTCAGGAGCTGAAACTGGAAACTAGGCTAACATCTAGACACAATATTCAAGCAATGAGTGAGAGATCCATGCAGTTTTAAGTAGGCCTAAACAGGAATCAAGATGGATCCCACAGGTTCAAAATCTGTCATCTTAGTAAAGAGCAATTGAAGAACACAACAGCAGCCTCCAGTGGTAAGGAGTGGGACTGCAGCACAATTATTAAGGTGAACAATAGTAGCCACTAGTGGTCAAACTGTAGAAGGACAACTGGAATTCTGACACAGTTTTTGCTTGACATGGAAATACCTCTTGAAATATTGTTTACAGTGGGCGCAGTGTTGCCACCCATAGACCTATTCGCCCCATAGAGATGTCATGTGGTAGTTAGTCCACCGGCAATGAGGTATTGCTTCAAGATATAGGCAGCCTCTTGATAAGCCAAACTTGTTTAGCTTTTGGTGAGCGCTGCGTAAAAAGCAAAAATTGTGCACAATTTTATGACTTTTGGGGATCATTTTACTCTGGTGTACTGCAGATTGCATCTCATACAAATTTTTTTTCCATTAAACAGTAAAAAAAGTCCAAAACTAGGAAGACACTGATGCCGTTGTTCACTTTTTTCATGGACCCATTTACTTGATTGGCCATTTTTTAACCCATTTTTGCACAAAAAGAAAAGGTCACCTGAATACGCGCCTATACAATAATGGATACATGCTCTAGCCATGAAAAAGGTGGAAAGAACATGTACATGACAAACCGACTGAATGAGGATTAAAAAGTAGGGATTGTCCTAAGCACGGAGCTCCTCTAATGGATGAGATATTGGAGCACCAAGGAGCTATAGGTGTATTGATGATGGACAATTCTGGCATGTCCCAAAGTTATTCCATTTTTGTCTGTTTGATGGGACCCCAGAACTTTGACGACAATCTGCAAAACAAGACCCAGCCTTCTAAACTGACCACAATTTGTACCCAACCTTCAAAACTGGCCACATAGGGCGGGCCATGGACATGACTCACCTCAACCTCTACTGACTTTGGTGGACAGTTTGCCCTGGGCTCTACTTGATATATGGGGTCTGAGAGGTGTGACCCTTTACCTATCAGAAAATATGGAAATAACAATTGTTGTAATCATTTTTTCGTTTCCTTAAATTTTCTGTAATTTCTTCCAGCTGGTGCTCCCGGAATATTCCATTCACAGCCTGTTCTGCATAATGTTTCTATGTGCCGAAGAATGGTTAACACTTGGGCTGAACTCCCCATTGCTCTTCTACCATATCTGGAGGTAATTATTCTTATGTGACTTTACTCTCTCTGCATGTTCAGAAGGCAATAATACAATATATAGAAGACGAGGAGGAGGGAGATGAAGCTGCAGTATCTTTTCCTCCTGTACACTGGGAGAGGTGAGAAGAGGCAGCAGTAGCAGACGTCTGATTGGCACACAGGATAGGACCGCCCATGAGGATCGGCATGAAGATGCTACTCACTAGTAGAATAAAAACAACCAGTCTTTGCTGTCCTAGTTGTACTCAGGGCTGTGGAGTCAGTAAGCCAGACCTCCGACTCCGACTCCTCAATTTCCATGACTCCGACTCCACAGCCCATCTCAGGGTACAGCTCACTAAATGCTTCATATCATATTTCTTCACAGTCTATGAAGAGGGGAGGAGGGAGGGAGCATGTTTGTGCTTAATCATATTCCAGAAAAACACACACACACATATACATAAAAATATATATGTCCTCATCGATCCTGTTGCTGTATTTCCGAATTTGAGATGTTAGAAAACAGTTTTTCCTATTATATTCTATGTATAGTGTATGTAAGTCATCAGAGCAGCTAATTTCTCCAAACATGAGCTAAGAGGAAAAACAAACTAAAACATCAAGCATACAGAGACAACATATACTGGACTATTGATTTATGCACAGTTTATTGAAAGTTTGGATATGCTTTAAGAAGTACTTACCTTAATCCTGCTTTACTGTTCACTCCAGCAGTTCTGAGATGAGTGTAGGCATTCCTTCCCTGTGTGTTTGTTTTTTTCCCCTTATCTGTAGAGGAGGAGCTTCACTAGTTATCGTTTACATAAACTGCAGCACAGATTCATCTCAGCTAAAAGTCTAGACCGTTAGATCAGGAATAGGACAGACATTTATAGGACATTTCATAACTTTCTCAAATTCTTATGAAAAAATATTCCCCACAAACTGCATTGAACTACTGTACCCAATTTCTTATATATTTTTGGAGTCAAAGTCGGAACATTTTATACTGACTCCGACTCCACCAAAATGGACACCGACTCCGATTCCACGACTCCGACTCCACAGCCCTGGTTGTACTGATTATAACTGCAGTCTATGCAATGTTCTTTACTTGTCATTTTTATCTGTCACCAGGTATTTCCACTGCCCGGCAGACAGCTCAGAGTTGGCGTATGACCCGCCGGTAGTGATGAACGCCAGCACCTTGAGTTATTGCCAGAAAGAAGCATGGTGCAAACTAGCGTTCTATCTCCTCTCCTTCTTCTATTATTTATACTGGTAAATGCAAATTTCTTTTAAATATATAACGTAAATTTGGGATATTTTTTTCCATCATTTACACAAATAGGACAAAATTTACGTCATGAGCTGAGTCCACATTATTCCAGACGTGTTATTCACCCAGGACCTGACTGTATCAGCAGTAACCAGAACTAACCCTGATCGCTGTTGTTTAACCATAAAAATGCCTCTATCAATCTCGGCATTTAAATGGTGCAGTCCTTCCACCGCCTGTCGGCTCTGCCACAACGTATTCGTGGAATCTGATGGTTTGTCATGGCGTTAAAGAGCCTACCAAAGTCGTGAGTCGCCACCATATGAGCTTCATAGGAGATCAGTAATTTTGCAGGTTTAAGTCTCCAAAGGGGACTAATAAAGCAAAAATTTATAAAAAATAATGTATTAAAAAAATCGTAAAAAAATATAAAAGTTTAAATCTCCCTTTTTCAATTAAAAATAATACAAAAAAATTAACATGTTTGGTATCGTTGTGTTTGTAAAAGTTTGATAAATGAAAATAAAAAATGAATTAACCTGCATGGCAAAAAATCAATAAATAACTAAACAGAATTGCCGTTTTTCGGCCTATGCACTTCCACAAAGAAAATGAGAAGAGATTAAAATACCATATTTACCCCAAAATGGTATCAATAAAAAAAAATCAATTTGCCATGTAAAAAATCAAGCTCTCACATGATTCCATCGATGGAAAAATATATATGTTACAGGTCTCAGAAAACGGCTACACAAACCAATATATACATTTTTGTTTTTGTTTTTTTTGCAAAGCCCAGATTTTTTTTAGCCTTTAAAATGTTAAAAAAAACCTTAAAAGTTTCGTATCAATCACCGTAATTATACTGGATTGGAGAATCATGTTGCTAGAGCATTTCCACTGAACAGTGAAAGTTGTAGAAGTAAAATCAAGAAAAATGTCAGAAAAGTTACTTGAAAGGTCAGGTATACCTTAAGCGCAAAAGGAAAAAATATGGACAATATATACATGATAGTATACT
The DNA here is from genome assembly GCF_046119375.1 of Phyllobates terribilis. Lineage (NCBI taxonomy): Eukaryota > Metazoa > Chordata > Amphibia > Anura > Dendrobatidae > Phyllobates > Phyllobates terribilis. The sequence goes on from NW_027362763.1 coordinate 684,959,447, forward strand.
CAAGATACAAAAGATATCAAAAGATAGATAGAGGACATACAAATAATTTATCAGTAAGATATAGAAAAATAAACAAGCATAATTATATATACATAACAATAGCATACGTGAAAATAATAAAATATATTTTATTAGAGAAATTTGCTTCTTTCTCTTTCTAGACCGATGATTCATTCTCAATATTTTCGGGTCCTATCAGTGAATATAGATTTTCCCATTACTAACATAAGAGATGACTTTTTTGTCTCATAAAGTTCTATGGAGAACTTGCAGCAGAATGTCTATGTCTGCCTTTAAATCATTTCTTCTCCTCCCCTCTCCATAGAATTTTAAAAGCACCAACTGTCATCTCTTATCTCAGTCATGGGGAAATCTGTCTACTGGTATAGTTAATTAGACATCATGAAAATCAACAAGTTTGCAATTGACTTGCTTTTTCTATCTGCTGAGGTTCTCCTGATATGAAAGCTTTTATGTTACATAGTGTACAAGATCAACCACCAGAGCCTCACCTCAGCTACATTCCAAGCTGAGGTGTTAACTCTTGAGATACCAGTCGGCTTTTTCCAGCCCATTGATTCCTATAAAGCAGTGAGACAGCTGCTCACATCCCACTTCCTCTCAGCTCCTGACAGAGCTGCTGTTATTAGTATACAGTAGTGAGACAGCTGTTCTCTTCCCCCTCCCTTTCAGCTCCTGAAGGAGCCCTCTCCATAGAATTTTGTATAGCCCTCTCCACCTGTCATCTCTTATCTCAGTAATAGAAACATTTGTCTTCATTGAATTCTTATTTTACAGATTTTACCCATGAATTGAGAGTGAAAGATCAATCCAGTAGGAGAAAGAAGCAGACACCTATGATAAGAAATCTTACAAAACTGCTTATTTTCATGTGTACTATTGATTTGTGAAATAAAAATGAACACAACATTTACTCCTTAGCTTTCTGCACACATGTATAGACTTATTTTTCTGCACACAATAACAGTAGAATTAAATTTCTGCACATCTAGTAGAATTAACTTTTCACACAAGAGTAGACTTAAGGTGTATTCTCATGAAATAGGTATAGTTATTTAGATGGAATGAAAATAAGCTAGTTTACAATTGACTTGCTTTTTGTATCTGCTGTAGTTCTCCTGATATAAGAGCTTTTATCACATATAGTGTACAGCTTGTTACCAAGGAGATTGACCACTAGAGCCTGGCTGAGTGTGTGCAGTAGCTACATTCTAGGCTGAGGAGTTAACTCTTGAGATACCAGTCGGCTGTCTCCAGGCCATTGATTCCTATAGAGCAGTGAGACAGCTGCTCACATCCCCCTTCCTCTCAGATCCTGACAGAGCTGCTGTTATTAGTACTACATAATCAGAAGCCCCTATTCCCACCTGTTGGCAGTTTCCTGAGCAAAAGTGGGGGGAGTACAATTTACATAATACTTTTTTTTTTTTTTTACCTTTAAAAGGATATTTACAAGAAAATCTGAAGAAGAAAATCCACATTGTTTATCACAGTAAAAGGCAAATCTATACCAAAGTCCACACAATTCAGCGCAGATTTTCCTGATTTGCTGTGAAAACTCCCCACGCTAAATCCAATACATATAGATTTACCTGTAGCGTATGCGTACACTAAGGGTTTTTTAGGAGTTTTTGGAACAGAAACTGAGCAGAAACCCGTCAAATCCTCCTCAAAACTCTTAAATACCAGGAGTTTTTGTTCAGTTTCTGCTTCAAAAACGCAAAAAAAAATCATTGTGCACATACCCCAAGTTTGTTCATGTATAATATATTAATACTGTTATATCATTTGATGGATCCCTTCCTGTGGCACAACTAACCACATCTTCTCTGTTTCTCCAGTATGATATACACTTTAATGAGTTCCTAAAAGAGGAAGATTTGGAAAATATTAAGAACTCGCCTGATTTAGAGATTATCGCAGGACTCTGGTGGATCAGATACGGTGGCCCAGGACATCTTGGGAAAGTCGTATCTATATGCTTAGCCACCGGCCAGAGATCTGACCATGCCGGCGGTAAAGACGTTGAGGATCTTCGATCGATTATAAACTTCGGGATCAAGTTATTGTACAACAGGAAAGCAAGTTCCTCGGAAATGTGGTCTACAAGACGGCAGCCATTGTTGGAGTCTCTTCTCTCTTGCAATAATATACTTCATATTTTTTTTATATATTGATGTCGTGGTGTTATAGTCGACATCGGAGACTATGCTAATGGGGATTTATTTATTCTCATCATCTTGCTCCATATTTTAAGCTACAGTCATTACGCGGAGATTCCTAATGGACTGGTCATTTCTTCTAAAAAGCTCCGCCTCTGCCGTTCCTACGGATTATTTTTTTGTATTTTTCAGCCTTGCGTGCATTCTTCAACCCATTTGATATGGAATTATAATTTATTATGGGTCGCAAATTTGTGTTTTGTGGCAATCCACAGACACACAGAGGAGAGGATGAAGTCCTGGTATTTATATAGTGGTCTAGATTTATGTAAATAGAATGTCATTTCATACACAGCGATTATGTTCCAATATACTCTGTGTTTCAATTCTATGCCATTTTCAAGATCTTTGCTACCTGTCAGTAAAGTAAGATATAGAATTGTGCACACCCAGAGGTTCAAAACATGCAGAGACCATGTTAAAATGACATATCCTCTTAAAGGGTTTTTCTTCCTCTTGTCCCTCTTCCCCTATCCCTCTTCCCCTTTCCCTTCTCCCTCTTTCCCCTTCTCCCTCTTTCCCCTTCTCCCTCTTTCCCCTTCTCCCTCTTTCCCCTTCTCCCTCTTTCCCCTTCTCCCTCGTTCCCCTTCTCCCTTGTTCCCCTTCTCCCTCGTTCCCCTTCTCCCTATTTCCCCTTCTCCCTCTTTTCCTTCTCTTTTCCTTCTCCCTCTTTCCCTTCTCCCTCTTTTCCTTGTTTTTCTTTTCCCTCTTCCCCTTCCTGTTCTTCTTCTTTTCCCTCTTCCCCTTCTTCTTCTTTTCCCTCTTCCCCTTCCTGTTCTTATTTTCCCTCTTCCCCTTCCTGTTCTTCTTCTTTTGCCTCTTCCCCTCCTGTTCTTCTTCTTTTCCCTCTTCCCCTTCCTGTTCTTCTTCTTTTCCCTCTTCCCCTTCCTGTTCTTCTTTTCCCTCTTCCACTTCCTGTTCTTCTTTTCCCTCTTCCACTTCCTGTTCTTCTTCTTTTCCCTCTTCCACTTCCTGTTCTTCTTCTTCTCCCTCTTCTCCTTCTTCTTCTCCCTCTTCCCCTTCCTCAGAATCATTTTGCAATTGATTTTAACTAAAAATGTTGCACTATTTACATTCTACAACTTCAAATGTTGCATTGTCTTTTGACCGCTGCTGAATGAGTTAACTGAGAATCTGTCAGGGAGCTCATTCAGACAGTCCAATGTGAACTTACTTATGTCTTTTCTTTAGCTCTTCTGAGCTGATTTATGACCACAGAACACATCAAAGTTGAATGTGCAGCAAAACAAAGAGCCTATAAAAGCGAAATGGTGCAACATTTGTAATGAAACTGAATTGCATAAATGATTTTTAGCCCCAAATACATGCATTTAAGTAAAAATAAAATGTCCCCAGATGTGGACATCCTCTTACTGATTTTCCACCCTATCTGTGCTCCAGATTCGCTCAGTCCCATATTTCTCCCTATCGTCGATACCATATGACACCTTCCTTGATTGCAGTGGACAATCATTGCCCACCGTGGTATTTAATATTTGGCAGGTGACATAATGTAACTTATCTACTAGCGGTGCAGGGATCATACGGGCTCCCCTGACTGTTGTCCGTTTTGGTAAATATTTGCATTTTGGGGCACATTTTCTTCAGACCTCTGTATTGTGCAGTTCCTCTTTTGTTCTTCCTGGAAAAGTATGAATAAATTGATAACAGACTGTTAGAATTTCCCTTGCTAATGTTGACTGCACACTCTGAGAGTGAAGTCAGACGGCCGTATAAATCGTACTGAGATCAGACCCCAATGCGTGGACTCTCCACGGATCTCCCGACCCGAGCGTGACAGCTGCATAAAAATACATGAAGATGTCACCTTCGGGTCAGGAGAGCCACCGACCAGGCCATGCATTGCAGTCCAATTTTTACGGCCGTCTGACTGTGCCCTGACACCGTCTCGTTAGTCCTATTGTATAATAATTTAATAACATATTTCCAGGAGGAATAATGGGAACAGTACAATTATAGAAGAAAAAAAGTAATTTGGAAAAACAAAAATTGTCATGGACTGTTTTCTTAAGTTTGTATTATTTGCAGCTTTTTATTTGTTGATTTTTTTTTTCAGAAACTGGATAACACCTTAATATTTTGAGGCGAATAACCTGTCACTATCATGTCCAATTTCTGCAAAATGTAAGCCATGCCCTCATTCTGGGTAAGCCATGCACCGTATGTAGAGGGGTTTGTTTTGCTTTGGCTTTAGGGCTGAAAATAGAGGTGTCAGGCTCACTAGGTGAGGTGGATCCTCTAAGCCCAAGATCCGGGTGGATACATGAGCCACGGGCATTGGTCCTGCAGGCGGGTGTTGAACATGGGAAGCAGATAACAGAGTTACTGGAAGCTGCAGGCAGACAGGAGACATCTGGGAGACCATGGACAGGCAGCTGGGATGCTGGAAACTGTAGGCAGGAGATGTCCAGGAGACCACAGACAGGCCGCTGAGATGCTGGAAAGCGCAAGTATTCAGGAGACGTCCAGAAGACCATGGACAGGCAGCTGGGATGCTGGAAACCGGAGGCAGGCAAGAGACGTCCAGGAGACCATGGACAAGCAGCTGGGATGCTGGAAACCGTAGGCAGGCAATAGATGTTCAGGAGACCACAGACAGGCAGCTGGGCTGCTGGAAACCGTAGGCAGGCAAGAGACTTCCAGGAGACCATGGACAGGCAGCTGGGATGCTGGAAACCATAGGCAGGCAGGAGACGTCCAGGAGACCATGGACAGGCAGCTGGGATGCCGTAGACCGTAGGCAGGCAGGAGACATCCAGGAGACCACAGACAGGCAGCTGGGCTGCTGGAAACTGTAGGCAGGCATGAGACATCTGTGGGGGTCGTGATGACATTCCACTCGTCCTCCAGTCACTCCAAATTAAGGCTATGAGCATGGGTCAACCATTCAAAGAATGAGTCAGACAACAAGCTGGTTCAAACTCAGAGCACGCTCAGAAGACTACTACAGACAACATTCTCAGCAATGTTCTGTGTTTATTCCTACATACACAAAACTAAATACACTACATAATGGGGAGGGAAAAGGGGTTGTCCGGAGCGGGGTAAGCCATGAAAGTCCAGTGTCTGGCCACTCCTGATTGGTCCACATCTCCTTATCTCAGTCTCTGGGCAGATATTGCAGCCGTCAGCTTATAATCTTGTTTCGTTTCTCTGAAATAAGTCTTGGCAACACTGCAACTGTCTTAGTTTAAGTTTCGATTTGAGTACTACGTAGCAAGGAAAGCTTATTGTTATAAGACACAAAATGGTGGTTAGTACATTAGCAAAAAAGCGTATAAAAGTTACAAAAGTATAAAAGTTACAAATATATATATTCTCTTTTACCCCGACATTCCCCCCTAAACACTAAGCTTTCCTTTGCTTCGGGGCCTTTGAGACTGTCCATGTGTGGGGAGAGGGGAGGTGGATTTCTTCACCCAATCATCTTAGAAGCTGCCCCCTTATGGGACGCCCCCGAACAATTGAGCCCTACCCTAAATGACACATGGAGTTCTCCCAACTGTCCCTAAACTAAATCTCTCAATTGAACTTTGTCATGGGGGGTCTGGTCAGGCTTGTTCAAAGGAGTGTATTTCTCCATATCTTCTCTTGATTCAGAAAGGTCCCGGAGGTTGGGACAGCATTGGTTATATTTTTCCTGTATAAGGGGACTATGCAGCACAGGACCACCAGGCCCAATACTAGTAGACCTCCCATTACTAGACAAACTTGTTGGAGGAATCCCTTGAGCCCTCCCAACCAACCTGAGAAGAAGGAGGTATCTACCCCTGTGTGGTAGCTGTCCACCCTGGGACAGACAGTAAGCATATGGAAAGGATATAGAAGAAGGTAGTCATCTTTTATAGACTCGCTTTGTCTCTCTTGCAGTGGGAGGCGTGAATCCAGGTGCTCTTGCCCTCAAGCTTCAGAGCCGTCGGGGTGGTGAGAAGCACAATGTACGGTCCCTCGAACTGCGGCTGGAGGCAGTCTTTCCGGACAAACTTCTTCACATACACTAGATCGCCTGGGATGAAATCATGTACTGCATCACCTGTAGATTCTGGGAGAGAAGCAGATACTGGAGAGCGGGTGTTAGTCAATTCTCTAGACAAGGCAATCACAAATTTTACCACTCTATCATGTGTTTCAGACAACTCTTGGGGCCTAATCTCTCCTATCTTGGGTGGGGTCCCAAACAAAATTTTATAGGGAGTCAGCCCATGTTTGGCCTGAGGAGTGTGTGTGATATGATACAATACTATGGGGAGTAGGTCGGGCCAGGGGAGGGGATGATCTTAGGTCATTTTCAAGAGCTGGGTCTTGAGTGTGGAATTCATTCTCTCCACTTTGCCTGAACTGGCAGGATGGTATGGAGTGTGGAGGCCCAAATCTGTTCCCAACATGTTCCAGAGTTCTTCGTAGATATTTGCTGTGAAAGCTGGTCCTTGGTCCGATTCTATGACTTGGGGAACTCCAAATCTGCAGGCAATTTCGGTGATCAGTTTCTTGGCTGTGACTTTAGCAGTCATGTTGACAACCGGGTAGGCCTCGGGCCAGGCTGAGAACATATCCACGGCTACCAAAACGTACTCCTATTTTCCTGCTTTAGGCATTTGGATATGGTCGACTTGTATTCTCTGCCAAGGGTAGTCTGGTTTAGCCAGGTGTTGGAGAGGGACCCGTGCCGTACACGTTGGGTTGCAGGTAGCGCAGACAGAGCAGGATTTTGAGTATGCAGTCACAGTGGAAGTCACAGTGCAAAGTACAGTTTCTTGATACATGCCAAAGCTTGATTCTTTCCTCTGTGTGTAGGCCCGTGAGCCCATGCTGCCACAGCTGAGTACATGCGTCTAGGCAAGCAAGGCTTCCCATCCACTTGGTAAAGAGTCGAGTTGACCTTTGAATCTTTGCGACTTGCCAGCACGGCTCCTGCCGCTTTCCATTGCTTGACTTCTTCAGTGGGGGGTCTTCCTTTGTTCCTCACACAATTTTTCTTCAGGCATCCTGACCCCCCTGGATTCCACTCGTGTCTCCGCTGGACTTGTATGGTCTTCCGCCGGCTGTTCTTTGGCTCTTGCTCTAGTGAGCGCCAACAGCTACGGTTTGCAGGGTCTCCCCCATCTCTTCTTCCTTTTCCTGCCACTTTGATGACACATTCTCCACTGCTGCAGTCTTGGCTGCTTGGTCAGCTAGGTGGTTGCCCCTGGCTTCTCTGGATTCTAGTCTTCCATGAGCCTTGACCTTGATAACAGCAACCTGAATGGGTAGTTCCAGGGCCTTCATTAGGGCCTTAATCCATGAGACATGTTTCACTGGTGTACCTGCAGCTGTGATGAATCCTCTAGACTTCCACAAGAGTCCAGAATCATTGCAAATTCCATGTCCATACCTGGAATCGGTATATATATATATATTCGCCTTTGTTCCTGCTGCCAGGTGGCAGGCCTCTGTGAGAGCCACAAGTTCAGCTTCTTGTGCAGACATGTATGGTGGTAGAGCTTCAGCCTTGAGGACTGTTAGGTCCGTTGTGACAGCATATCCCGTGTGGAACTTCCCTTGAGGGTCTGCGAGCGGATGTGCCACCATATTCTCTGGAGCAGAAGTCTCTTCCTGCAAAATTTTTATACATTCATGAGGTTCCACCAATGGATCTTCACCCTCTTCACCTTCCCCCCTAGAAGGTGGAAGCAAAGTGGCAGGATTGATAGTCAGACATCTGGTAAATGTTATATTGAAGGGCAACAATAGGGAACACTGCAGCCGCAGGTGTCTTTGGTTGGTTAGATGTTTCGGAGATGTTTGTTGCAGAACAGCTGAGAGATCATGGCCGGCCTGTATAACTAGATCATGTCCAAGGACGATATCAGCTGACTTGTCAAGGAGGATGTGAGCAGCGTGGACCGCCTTAAGGCACGTGGGGGCAGTTCGGGCGACAGGGTCCAGGCGGGCTGAGTAGTAGCCCAAAGGCCGATACTTATGATCATAGCGTTGTGCTAGAACTCCAGAGGCATGACCTTCCGATTCCGAGACAAAAAGGTGAAATGGCTGAGTATAGTCTGGTAAGCCCAAGGCCGGGGCAGAGACAACAGCCTGTTTAAGGCGGTCAAAACATAGTCTGTGTTGATGAGAAACACGTGGATCTTCAGCATGAAGCCAAACTGAGCCTTCATTCTTGAGACAGTCGTACAGAGGTTGCATGAGCTTTGAGGCATCAGGGATCCATTGCCTGCAGTAAGTGATGAGGCCAAGGAAAGTCTGCATAGCGGAATAGGTGGTTGGGAAGGTGATATCCATGATGGCTTGTTTTCTTTCTTCAGTCAGATGTCTAGCACCTTGTGATATACAATGTCCGAGGAAAATGACCTTGGGCAGACACCATTGGACTTCGCCTTTCGAGACTTTACAGTTAGCTGAGTGAAGAAACCAGAATAGGGATGCTGACATCTCTGGCAAATTTTCTTCAGTGCCACAGAGTAAAAGATCATCCACATACTGTAGAAGGGTGACCTGAGGGTTCTCTTGAACCCATGGCTCCAGAATAGACTTCATAGAATGAGTGAATTGGTTAGGAGAGTTCTGGGCTCTTTGCGGAGTCCTGGTCCATGTAAGCTGTGCTCCTTGAAAGGTGAAGGCAAAAAGAAACCACGAATCTTCATGTAAGGGTATACTGAAGAAGGCGTTGGCCAGATCTAACACCGTAAACAAGGTGGCCGTTGGAGGCACCTGAGAGAAGAGGGTGTTTGGGTTGGGTACCACTGGAGTTTCTAAAATGGTAGCTGCATTGACGGCTCTGAGATCCTGAACCAACCGGTATCTTGGAGGCTCTCCCGGAACGGTTTTCTTTTTTACAGGAAAGAGGGGTGTATTGCATGGAGATACACATCTGACAAGGACTCCTGATTCCAGGAGCGAAGCGATTTGGGTACCCAAGCTTTGTTCTTGTGCAGCCTTGAGGGGGTATTGTGGCAACCGTGGGTACCTGTGTCCAGGCTTGAGGTGTACTCGGACCGGGGGAACCTGCAGGAGGCCGACGTCCTATGGCCCACTGGACCACAGAGAGTGAGGTTGTATGGTCATCATCATGAGAGGGAAGGCTTTAAGAACACAGCGGTCTTCAGTCCCTTGTTCGGAATGAGGGTCCTGCAAAAGAAGCTCCATACCATGGTTTCCGAAGGTAATTGTTGCCTTCATCCGCTCTAAGAGATCGGCTCCCAACAGATTGACAGGGCAAGTTTCAGAGACCAAGAATCTTGTGAGTACTCCGGTGAACGGTCCTGCAGACACAGGGACTGTGAGTGGAGAGGAAATATGTTGGCCTTCCACCCCAACACAGGTGAGGGTATCCGGTGATAGGGATACAGAAGGAGGGAGCTGTGCAGAGGAAATGACAGATGTGGCCGCCCCAGTGGTTGATGGTCCACCTGTAAAGTGACAGTCCCACAGGCGGCCGTGAGATGCATAGCCAGGAAAGTGGACACTGGTTGACCGAGCCGTCATTGGCGTGGATGAGATGGTTCACGGGAAGGTCCATGGTTGTATGGACCGTCACGGAACGACCGGTCATGGTACTGTCTGCGGGTTGGACAGTCTCTGAGGATGTGGTCAAGGCTACCACACTTCCAACACAACATTCGTCCTTCAGAATCACGAGATTGTCTTCTGTTTCTAGATGGTCCCTTGTCATCTCTTCTGTCTTGTTTTCTATATGTGGGAGGAGTATCATCACCTGTGCCTTTAACCATTACCCACTTGATTCCATGTTGGTTGCCAGGGGGTGGGTAGCTTTCTTGAGCTTGATATACCATGGCAGGAGCGGTTTTCTTCTTTGGCTTAGTATCCTTTTCCATTTTTAGCATTGATTTTTGGAAAGCTTTAACGATGTCCACCGCGTCGTTGAAAGAAGAAGAACGAATCTCGGGCCGTACTCTCAGGACTTCATCTCTGAGAGCGTCTTGTAGGCCATCTACTAGGGCCTGAACCAACAGGGCGGCCTGCGTCTTGACGTGAGGACTGTATCCGAGATCCTCAAAATGCATGCTGAGTCTTGCAGCATATCTTTCCACAGATTCATCAGGGTCTTGTTGAACATCTTATACAGACCCAGCTTGATCTGACAAGCGATCCTGAGCCCAGGCTTTTAACTGTTTCATGTATTCTAGGCCGGATTCATACGTACTAAGAGATCCTGCTTTTGTGGAATCCATGGCCTTCTGAAAGCTCTCCGTTTTCGGCTAAGTGAGCCTGGCATTCTGCAGCCAGAGTAGAACCAGCAGCAAGGGAAATTTTGCGAGCCAATCCTCCAACATGGCTCATACAGGTGTTTGCAGGGTTGACTATGGCCCCCACCCGATGTGTAAGGATGTCACCATAGCCTATTGACAGAGTGACAGGGCGTCCTGATGGGTCTACTAGATTACGGGAGCGGCAGGGGTCCCAAACTTCTGAGAGGCTGGGGGGTGGTGTTCTTTCAGCAGTTGCTTGGAGCAAGGACCGGAGTACGGGTAATGGATGTGGGGTGAAGGATGCCATAGGAGACGTATGGGGTAAAGGAGGGGGGGGCTGGAGTATCTTGAGCCCATCCCTCATCTGGCTCCGTATCGTCTTGAGTAACAGTATGTTGGCGGAGGGAGAGCAGTCTGGCCTGAAATTCTGGGGAGTTGAGGAGGATATCCCCAGGGTTGTGAGTGACTCCCATAGGAAACAGGGGAAGCGTCTCAGCATCGTGGACTGGAGCAGAGGGTGTCACATTAGTTTCAGATGGGTGCTCTGGGACTGCGGGCTTTTCCACCTGTGCTGGTGGCTGGTAATATGCACCGGACAGATCTAGTAGTGGATATAGGCCGGATTGGGGCTTTCCGGGCCTCCCACAACAAGTAAGAGGTGTAGCAAGATGGCCGTGGGAGGGAGGAGTTAGAGTGGAAGTGGGATTGTTCTTGGGGGCAGGGAAAGGTGTAGTGACAGGCATCAACGGGGTTACGGCCAATTTAGGGTCACATAACAAATCACATTCTGCAGCTTTCATGTATCCGAACAAAGGCTCGGCATTCTCTGTTCCCCCCTGCACCATCTACTCTAAGATGTGCCTGAGCCTGGTGCAGAAGTCCTCACCCAGCTTTCCCAATTTCTGTGTAACACATTCTTTCTACACTGAAAACTAAAGCCTGCCTGTACTGGATAAGCTTATCATATTATACAAATTCCTAACATTCTTCTTGCCTTCTTGCCTTCCCGTAACTCCACTAATTGGCTTAACTCCCACAGCAGCATTCCGCAACTTACGAGATCTTTCAAATTTGAATATACTCAACATTTTCTTATAGAATGCAATGATCTGTCGCGACTCAGATCACTGGTGCAGTCCACAGGTCGCCATTCCTCAGTGTAGAGCACACCTCAATACACTGATGAGATAGAGAGACACCTCAATCTAACTCCTTTCCTAGCCTTGAATGGCGACTTTACAGTGCGACTCACCACGGCACCCTGACTACAGGTCACCACCCGTCAGTGTAGAGACACCTCAATACACTGATGAGATAGAGAGACACCTCAATCTATCTCCTTTCCTACCACAGCACCACCCGACAGTGTAGAGACACCTCAATACACTGATGAGATAGAGAGACACCTCAATCTATCTCCTTTCCTACCACGGCACCACCCGACAGTGTAGAGACACCTCAATACACTGATGAGATAGAGAGACACCTCAATCTATCTCCTTTCCTACCACAGCACCACCCGACAGTGTAGAGACACCTCAATACACTGTTTCCTAACCTTGACTTTAGAGCAGTCTCTGTGTTAGACGAAGAGCACTCCTCAATTCATCACAGATTCTTTCTCCCTTACATTACAATTCAGGAATGCTTTGAAACCTCGACTATCAGTTACGGGAGGCAGCTATCTAAGAAAAGTACAGTGACCGGGGGAGGAGGAGGTGGTGTGCACACGAGCACTCGCAGGCATGCGACGTCACTCGTTTTAACACTTGCTGGTTCAGGACGTGGTGCGGGACGCCTGAGGTCTCACCACTCGACCGATCACCCACCCAGATCCAACCTGACAACCCAACAGGAACCGCTGCGGCTGATACACAGGCAAGTGAGACATATAAAATACATCTCAACTTACCGTGTTCGATGGAGGTTGATCAGGCCTCAAATTCAGCCACCGCGGTCACCACCAGGGAAATCAGCGATATGGGTCCGGGAGGGCGGCGTACCGCTAGCCACGCCGCACGTTGAGCGCCATTTGTGGGGGTCGTGATGACATTCCACTCGTCCTCCAGTCACTCCAAATTAAGGCTATGAGCATGGGTCAACCATTCAAAGAATGAGTCAGACAACAAGCTGGTTCAAACTCAGAGCACGCTCAGAAGACTACTACAGACAACGTTCTCAGCAATGTTCTGTGTTTATTCCTACATACACAAAACTAAATACACTACATAATGGGAGGGGATAGGGGTTGTCCGGAGCGGGGTAAGCCATGAAAGTCCAGTGTCTGGCCACTCCTGATTGGTCCACATCTCCTTATCTCAGTCTCTGGGCAGATATTGCAGCCGTCAGCTTATAATCTTGTTTCGTTTCTCTGAAATAAGTCTTGGCAACACTGGAACTGTCTTAGTTTAAGTTTCGATTTGAGTATTACGTAGCAAGGAAAGCTTATTGTTATAAGACACAAAATGGTGGTTAGTACATTAGCAAAAAAGCGTATAAAAGTTACAAAAGTATAAAAGTTACAAATATATATATTCTCTTTTACCCCGACACATCCAAGAGACCATGGACAGGCAGCTGGGATGCTGGAAACTGTAGACATGAGACATCCAGGAGACCATGGACAGGCAGCTGGGATGCTGGAAACCATAGGCAGGCAGAAGACGTCCAGGAGACCATGGACAGGCAGCTGGGATGCTGGAGACCGTAGGCAGGCAGGAGACATCCAGGAGACCACAGACAGGCAGTTGGTACACTGGAAACTGCAAACAGGCAGCAGACGTCCAGGAGACCACAGATAGGCAGCTGGGATGCTAGAAACAGTAGGCAGGTAAGAGATTTCCAGGAGACCACGGATAAGCAGCTGAGCTGCTGGAAACCATAGGCAGGTGGGAGACTTCCAGGAGACCACAGACTGGCAGCTGGGATGCTGGAAACTGCAGGCAGGCAAGAGACGTCCAGGAGACCATGGACAGGCAGCTGGGATGCTGGAAAGCGTAGGCAGGCAAGAGATGTCCAGTAGACCACAGACAGGCAGCTGGGATGCTGGAAACCGTAGGCAGGCAAGAGACGTCCAGGAGACCACAGACAAGCAGCTGGGGTGATGGAAACCATAGGCAGGCAGGAGACTTCCAGGAGACCATGAACAGGCAGCTGGGATGCTTGAAACCATAGGCAGGCAAGAGACGTCCAGGAGACCACAGACAGGCAGCAGGTATGCTGGAAACCGTAGGCAGGCAGGAGACTTCCAGGAGACCATGGACAGGCAGCTGGGATGCTTGAAACCGTAGGCAGGCAAGAGATGTCCAGGAGACCACAGACAGGCAGCTGGGGTGCTGGAAACCGTAGGCTGGCAGGAGACGTCCAGGAGACCACAGACAGGCAGCTGGGATGCTGGAAACCGGAGGCAGGCAAGAGACGTCCAGGAGACGAAAGATAGGCAGCTGGGATGCTGGAAACCATAGGCAGGCAGGAGACGTCCAGGAGACCATGGACAAGCAGCTGGGATGCTGGAAACCATAGGCAGGCAAGAGACATCCAGGAGACTACAGACAGGCAGCTGGGATGCTGGAAACTGCAGGCAGGCAAGAGACATCCAGGAGACCATGGACAGGCAGCTGGGATGCTGGAAAGCGTAGGCAGGCAAGAGATGTCCAGTAGACCACAGACAGGCAGCTGGGATGCTGGAAACCGTAGGCAGGCAAGAGACGTCCAGGAGACCACAGACAGGCAGCTGGGATGCTGGAAACCGTAGGCAGGCAAGAGACGTCCAGGAGACCACAGACAAGCAGCTGGGGTGCTGGAAACCGTAGGCAGGCAGGAGACTTCCAGGAGACCATGAACAGGCAGCTGGGATGCTTGAAACCATAGGCAGGCAAGAGACGTCCAGGAGACTACAGACAGGCAGCTGGGCTGCTGGAAACTGTAGGCAGGCAAGAGATGTCCAGGAGACCATGGACAGGCAGCTGGGATGCTGGAAACCGTAGGCAGGCAAGAGATGTCCAGGAGACCACAGACAGGCAGCTGGGCTGCTGGAAACCGTAGGCAGGCAAGAGGCGTCCAGGAGACCATGGACAGGCAGCTGGGATGCTGGAAACCGTAGGCAGGCAGGAGATGTCCAGGAGACCATGGACAGGTAGCTGGGATGCTTGAAACCATAAGCAGGCAAGAGACGTCCAGGAGACCACAGACAGGCAGCTGGTATGCTGGAAACCGTAGGCAGGCAGGAGACTTCCAGGAGACCATGGACAGGCAGCTGGGATGCTTGAAATCGTAGGCAGGCAAGAGATGTCCAGGAGACCACAGACAGGAAGCTGGGGTGCTGGAAACCGTAGGCTGGCAGGAGACGTCCAGGAGACCACAGACAGGCAGCTGGGATGCTGGAAACTGGAGGCAGGCAAGAGACGTCCAGGAGACGAAAGACAGGCAGCTAGGATGCTGGAAACCATAGGCAGGCAGGAGACGTCCAGGAGACCATGGACAAGCAGCTGGGATGCTGGAAACCATAGGCAGGCAAGAGACATCCAGGAGACTACAGACAGGCAGCTGGATCCAAAGCACGGAGACCGGCGGTGCCGCAGAAGAAACAACAGAGGAGAAATGTTTTCCATTTTCAGGATCTTCAGTTAAAACCATATTTTATTATGTATTAAAAATTGCAATCCCTGCATAGGGATATCTAGGAAACGTGTTTTAGACTGCTGTCTTTAATCGTTGCATGATTAAAAAATACAGATGGAGAGTTTTAGAAAAAATATAGTTTGAAGATCCAGGCTGAGACCATGACTAGTCCAGCTTCTCCGCACTCCGCTTTAATTGATAGTTGACAGTTCTCTCCCTATTTACCAGGCTGCAATTTGTGCCGCTAGGCTCTGATTCATGCTGCCCATGGCTTGCACAGCATGAATCGAGTAACAGGTTCTAGGAACACCCTCAAACTTTTCTGTTTAAGGTCCTAGGAAAGTCCTCCCAAAATCAAGACTGTTGGCAAAAATGGCTGAGGGTACATGCACACAAGATGGAAACGCAGCAGATTTTCTGTGCATGAAAAATCCTCGGCATCCTGAGAGTCTCTAGAACTGGAACCTGAGGCACCTGGATTTCTGGGCCACTCCAACTTCAAGCTCCAAAAACAACGTAGAAGGAAATTCTGCAAACAGCCTTGTATGCACATCTCCTATACTGCAATATATTATAACACCTCGCCCCTCAGCTATTCTGCCTCTGCAGCTCACCAAGCGGTTCTATGTTGGCTCCCCCCTATTTCTTCTCTTCCCACTTTTGCTCTTTGACGCCTCCAGTGCTGACTCTGCCCCACGCGATATCATGGCGTACGTCATCCTGCAAAGTCATGGTGTTGCGTGAAGCCTAGTCACCACTAGAGGCGCCGATAGTGAAGATGGCTGGAGGGTTGGAGCCAGCGGAGCATCTGGCCGGGAGCTACAGAGGCAGAACAGGTGACTAGTGAGGTGAGTATAATATTTAAAATATTTTTTAAACATCTTTCAAATTCAAATTTTGGCAGATTTGTTTATTGTAAATGTCGACTTATGCATCTCCACGGTAACAGACTACAAACAGACCGAGTGTAGTCAGATCCTCGAGTCAGATGTTAGGATATTGGTAATCAAAGCAATTTTCAATGCTGCTTCATTTTTCACATTGTATATATTGGAACAATATATAAAATTGGTTGCCTTTAACATTATTTTTTGTAGGTACGATCAGTAGAATTGTCATTTCTTTGGATCTGCCCGATATTTATGTCCATGGAGCGCGTATCAAGGGCTGTGGCGTCACACATTTAGTGTTATGTGGCCCGTTCTAACCTGGATTTGTCTATAAGTTTTTACTTGAAGATTTTATGCTGTGTGCTCTTTCATTCTATGCATGCAGGGATGTGGGAGGACAGCATTTGTTTAAATAAAGTTGCTTTTTATTTAAAAAAAGGGATTTTTGGAGGGGATTTGTAGTAAAATGTCAAATGTTGGTATTCATGCTTCATCTGCTTAAAATCAAATGTGTGACATTATTTTCTTTCTTTTCTTTATTGTATTTTTTATTAGATTTATTTTTCTATTTTATTTGACTAATTAAAGAGGCAGACCTATTGTTTTAGCTGATGCAACAGAGGATCCAAGAAACTGCTTTACAGCAGGAAGAAGGACATAATTAAGTAAAAAACGCTACATCAAATTCTACCAGAAAGTATTGTGGGCATGCTCTGTGCCATGAGCGGAGGTCCCTTTACAGGGAGTGAGGAGGAACTGATCTGTCCTTTCTCTGCCATCTGCCTCTAGCTTTATAAGAGAGGTGTTATCGTTTATTGAAATCTTGTCCTCATGATTGTCAATCCTGCGCCTGGTGTGTTCCTCACAAGCTAAATAGTTAGCTCTACAACATAGGACGTGTTTGCCTTTTGTGAGAGCTGAGTGTAACTGACCCTTGAGAATACTGTAACTGACCCTAAAGAATACTGTAGCTGACCCTGGAGAATACTATAACTGACCCAGGAGAATGCTGTAATTGACCCTAAAGAATATTGTAACTGACTCTGGAGGTACTGTAACTGACCATGCAGAATACTGTAACAGACCATGAAGAATACTGTAACTGACCATGAAGAATACTGTAACTGACCCTGGAGAATACTGTAACTAACCCTGTAGGTATTGTAACTGACCACACAGAATACTGTAACTGACCCTGTAGGTATTGTAACTGACCACACAGAATACTGTAACTGACCCTGTAGGTATTGTAACTGACCACGCAGAACACTGTAACTGACTCTGTAGAATACTGTTACTGACCCTGGAGAATACTGTAACTAACCCTGGAGAATATTGTAACTGACCACGCAGAACACTGTAACTGACTCTGTAGAATACTGTTACTGACCCTGGAGAATACTGTAACTAACCCTGGAGAATATTGTAACTGACCACGCAGAACACTGTAACTGACTCTGTAGAATACTGTTACTGACCCTGGAGAATACTGTAACTAACCCTGGAGAATATTGTAACTGACCACGCAGAACACTGTAACTGACTCTGTAGAATACTGTTACTGACCCTGGAGAATACTGTAACTAACCCTGGAGAATATTGTAACTGACCACGCAGAACACTGTAACTGACTCTGTAGAATACTGTTACTAACCCTGGAGAATACTGTAACTAACCCTGGAGAATATTGTAACTGACCACGCAGAACACTGTAACTGACTCTGTAGAATACTGTTACTGACCCTGGAGAATACTGTAACTAACCCTGGAGAATATTGTAACTGACCACGCAGAACACTGTAACTGACTCTGTAGAATACTGTTACTGACCCTGGAGAATACTGTAACTAACCCTGGAGAATATTGTAACTGACCACGCAGAACACTGTAACTGACTCTGTAGAATACTGTTACTGACCCTGGAGAATACTGTAACTAACCCTGGAGAATATTGTAACTGACCCTGGAGAATAGTGTAGCTGACCCTGGAGAATAGTGTAGCTGACCCTGGAGGTATTGTAACTGAAATTGGAGGTACCATAAATGACCCTTGAGAATACTTTAACTGACCCTAACTGTTTCTAACTTTACTATAATTGACTTTCTGGCCACTGTAGCTGTAGGATGTGCGCACTGCATGTATGGAGCTGGCACAGGAGCTGTGTTTTACAGATGGCACTCAAGTGAAAATGCACTGATTACAGCAGTTTAACCTCTTAAATGCTGCTATTAATTGTCCGGCATCCATTGTCCCCCCTTTTCCTGCAACATGTTTGCAGGGCTTTGATGGCTTTCATATGGCAAGCAGGAGGCCTCCTGGAAGCCCCTGTATATTGTACAAGTGGTCCTTGATTCAAGCTTCCTAGGGGAGCTAAATAAAAAATAAGAATATTTTTTTTTTGGTCACTTCTCCTCCCAAAATAATGTAATATAACAAGATGTGAAAGTGGTATGGGTCACAAAATGGTACAAACAAAAGGCGTGATACAACTTTATCGACTGAAAAATGAAAAAAGTTATAGCTATTGGAAAGCTATAAGGAAAAATAGAAAGAAAGGAGGAACCCACAGGGACTCGGTAGCAATAGGGCTCGCATGAAACTTTAGCTGGCCCTGAGTTGTCTGTCTGACTACAATGGTCATGTAGTAGAAAACCTATATGCCTACCATATAATACATGGTCCGCAAATCCCTATAATCAAGACAAAAACCAAAAGACTCTGTTCTGGAGAAAGAAATTGCAATACGGGAGAGAGGAGAAACCTTTACTCCCGAAATGAATGATAATAAAATCTATAAGTAAGTATTCGCCAAACAGACACATATAAGGGAAATTGGAAAAATTATTCTTTATTGAAGAAAATGTATGAATATCATATAAATAACAATCAAATTAAGTAATAAAATACAAGATGAGGACAAAAGGGGTGGGGGAGAGAGGATAGCTAGAGAGTAGTATAATGAGATGACTGGTATAGCAAAGAGACTAACACCCCAAAAAAAAGCATTCAGAATATGACAGATGTAAGTACACTGCCTATGAATGAAAAATCCAACCACTGACCATATCAGATAGTAATGATTACAAATACTCTAGAAAAAGCTGAAAGCACGTCTAGCATAGAGCCAAAGAGTCCTGCATGTGGAATACATGCAGGTAAATATCAAAATGGTTATATGCTGTCAAATAGATTGTAACCATGATAATTGCACAAGGAAATATGCATGTCAGTGAATAATAGGACCAGATATGGAACTTCCATTACCTTGGGTCATGTCTGTGGAGTCCTAGGCAGCGTGGGAGGGAATGCTGGGAGTGCAAAGCAGCCTCGACGCGCGTTTCGCCCGGAAGTGGCTTCGTCAGGAGGCGTGGCTATAGTGGAGAAAGGGGACACCTTATATACCGGAGTGTTCCTATCAGAGTAAGGTATATGCTGAAAGCCCGCCCCCGGTGATGACGCGGACGCCCCCGTATGGCACGTGGCCGGGAGGGAGCCGAAGCACCTCCCATGTAGCCACGGCAACGCGGCCCGTACGGGACGCCACCAGGACAGGAGCAGGCAGAGTGTGCCGGCCAGAGTTGGGTACGTAGTGAGGCCACTCCCCCGGCGATGACGCGGACGCCCCCGCACCGCTATGGGCCAGGGAGGGGAACCTCCCATGTAACCACGGCAACGCGGCCCGTCCGAGACGCCGCCGGGACAGAGGCAAGGCATGCAGTGACAGGTGCATCAAGGCATAGGGGGCATGACAGAAGGCCTGAATGAACAGGCAGCAACCTGTGGGAGGTCAGCACAGTGCTGGCACACGGAGTGGCCACCTCACTGTGTCGCAGAGTGCTGAGCCTCCATCAGCCTGAAAGCGGTAATGATGAGCCTCATAATAAATGTGTAAAGGAGGGGGGGGGGAGGGGGAGGGGGAAGGGGGGGGGGCTGAGCCCATTGAAATCTCCTCTAAGGCTAGGAGAAAGGCTGTCCTGGAGGGCAGCATCTCCAGCATAAGACTCTGAAGGTAATAAAGTGCTGAGGAGCTATACAAAAGTATAAAGCCTATAGATCATAAAAAAAACACATACAGAAATATATTGTAATAGAAGACCCCCTACTATGGAACTAATTCATGACAATTTATAAAATTACCAGAAGGGTCAAAATTCCAACAATCACAATAGATAAGTGACCCATCAAGTAAGTACATAAGGCAATTATTGAACAGCTAATAGGTTAATCCTTCTGTATAATAGTTATACTATGTCCCATAGCTATATAATAATTCACTGTTTGAGGAAACAAAACAGCTAAAATTTAAAAGACGTACTTATTAATACAAGTACTATAGAAATAATATTTATGACGTAATTCTCATCATCTAAATTAGGCTGTTCAAGGTTGCATAAGATGTGCTCCAAAGTTCGTATCTTCTGTCAAGTCGATGCACACGTCAGGTTCTTTCAAGCCGAATAATACCGCCATATCACCACAACACAGCACACCTGAATCAAGTGGAAAGTTAAAGGAAAAAATATGAATAACATATAAAAGTAATAAAACACAAAGGTGTCCATCTAAAAATAGCGCCACATTTGTTACTATAGAAAGGACATGGTCATGTAGTAGTTGATGGTACTTTGGTTGAATCAGAAGATACTGTGGCTGACTTTAGGGGTATTGACACTGACTATGAAGATACTGTGGCTAACTTTAGGGGTATTGACACTGACTATGAAGGTACTGTGGCTGATTGGGTACTGACATTGAATATGGGGGATATGGGGGTACTGTGTCTGACTTTAGGGGTACTGACACTGACAATGAAGCTACTGTGGCTGACTTTAGGGGTATTTAAACTGATTATTGGGGGACTGTGGCTGACTTTAGGAGTATTGACACTGATTATAAAGGGTACAGTGGCTGATTTTAGGGGTATTGACACTGATTATGGGGGTATTGTGTCTGACTTTAGGAGTATTGACACTGAATATCGGGGTACTGTATCTGAAATTGAGGAGTATGAACACTAACTATGAGGGTACTCTGGCTGATTTTAGGGGTATTGACACTGATTATGGGGGTACTGTGCCTTACTTTGAAGGCACTCCTGTATGTATGTGAAGTGACCGCGGGCAAGGCCGCGCATTGGTATCTATGATCTGGCCCAGCAAGATCCCCACACACAGACTCTATCTTGATAACCGTATCTTTACTCGTATACATTTTTAACACAGCAAAGAAAAACAATAAATGACAACCGTAAATATGCACAGTAATAACGTGTACTAATAAGCTGACCCTCACTGTCCCTACTCACACGTTACCAGTCCTTTACTCCAGAAGGATGTGTCCCCCGTCGCAGGCCTGTCTGTCTTTGCAGGAAGGCGTCCCAGCCGGAAAAAAAAAATCAGGAACAGCAGAATTCACGGAAAGAAAGGAAGGGGTACTTCGGCCTCTCGCCAGAGGTCCCGCTTACAGTCTCTCTGATCCGGATAGAAGCTCTGGTGGGTCCCCTTATGTAGTCCACACTCCAGTAGCAGGGAGTGTAATAGCTGTATCCTTCAGCAGTGCAGAAGCTGGGGAAGGCTCCGAGGATATAGTGTCAGATAGAAGAAATCACGTTGAGAGTCTCTCCTACGCCACACACGAGGGCCTGCACACCGTCCTGGCTCTTTTCACAGACCACAGCAGACTCTCCGCGCGCTTTTTCCTGCTTCCCACTTTGGTCACGTGACTCTCTAGGGCGGGACACAGGAGGCTCAGTCTTTTTCCCTGTCATCACACCCTGCGCAGGTGCAACCTCTGGCCACAAGGTGGCAACATCATCCTGCGTAATCACTTCTGTAACAGGCTCTATTTCAATAATCACAGAACAGCCAGAGCCGGCCAGCTCACTACACGCCCCCCCACTCAAAGGTTGGCAGTCCCTGCCAACGACCGGCTCCAGGGCGGCGATGGCTGTGGATGTGACAGGGGGCGGCTGGGAAGAGGGCCACACATATTGGTCTCTGTAGGACTGTCCTGGAGGTACCCCTGCAGTGGTCCTCGTTGTCCGCCTAACGGGTTGGATCCCCTCTCTCCTATCAGTCACCCCACTCTCTTTCCCAGTCGACAGGTCAGTAGAGGAGGTAATCGGTTCAAGTGCGTCAGTCGGACGGACAGGGGTAGGCATGCATTCAGTCTCTACATCCCCGGGGTCAGTGTCTCCGACAGTATTAGTGATATCCATCTCTCTAGGTATCACAGTAGGGGAGTCAGGCTGGGAACGGCAGGGGCGCAACATATTACGGTGCAAAGTTCGGATGCTGCCGCTGTCTTCGCCCTGCACTCGATAGACGGGGCCACCGGGGTACGGCTGTCCAATTACTCGATAGACTTCGGTCTCCCACTTGGGCCGGAGTTTCCCTTGCGGCTTCTTTATTCGGACTAGGACCAGTTGACCTACATTCAGTGGGTCTTCTTGTACCGGAAGTGGGTCAGCGTGCACTTGATCCTGAATTTGTCGGCCTACTAGCCGGTAGACAGTCTCCATTCTCTGGCGGTGTGTTTGTAGCCAGGAAGGATAGGTACCACAGGTATCTTCTTCGGAGCTAGACAGTTGCAACTCATGGATGTCTTTGCCTGGACGGCCAAAGAGAAGGGTGTATGGGGTGTATCCGGTGACGGAATGGACCTGATTATTATAGGCCCACAGCAGTTCCGGGAGGAATCGAGGCCAGTCGGGCTTTTTGTCTTCAGCCAAAGTCCGGATCAGTTGTAAGAGGGACCGGTTAAAGCGTTCACACGCGCCATTCCCTTGTGGATGGTAAGGGGTGGTCCTGGACTTCTTGATTCCATACATCCGTTGGAGTTCTTCAATGACTCGCCCTTCGAAACAAGCCCCCTGATCAGAGTGTAGCTGCTCCGGACACCCGTAGACCCGAACGAATTGCTGACAGATGGCCTGTGCAGCTGATTCAGCAGTCTGATCCTTGGTAGCAACAGCGACGGCGAATTTCGTGAAGTGGTCCACCATCACCAGACAGTACTGGTAGCCACTATTCGCCGTTCCGATCAACAGATAGTCCACCATCAACAGCTCGAGGGGCCTCGACGTCTTAATAGTCTGGACGGGGGCACGCTGCTCCGCGGACTTGTAGAATTCACAGGTACGACATCCTTGACAGATGTTTTCAACCAGCTTACGGAGCCCCGGACAAAAAATGAACTGCTGGGTCCACCGGAGGGTCTTGTCTATGCCGAAGTGGCCGTTCCTCCTGTGAGCTTCGCCCACCATCTCATGGGCCAACTGCACCGGGACGACAATCTGCAAACACTCCTCTAGCATATGGGATAAAAGGGCCCTGCGACACAGGACTCCATCTTTCACGATCAGCCGATCCCACTGGGCAAGTAGAGCCAAGGCTCCGGTCGATAATCGGGCTCTCACTTCGGAGGGCGGTTTCTCTTGTTTATTCACATACTGTTTCAGTAAGACGTGCTCGGGATCTCGATCTTGAAGCTTGGCCCATTCTTGTTGGGACAGGGGAGATCCCACTACGGCTTCAATCCCTCCTACAGCATACTGGCGGTTATCTTCTATTTGCTTTGCGAGCCGGGCAAAGTCAGGCATCTCATCTTCCTCCAAATCTTCATCCCGGTCCCCCACTGGCGGGGATGATGTCACTCTAGACAGGCTGTCAGCATTCTGATTCTCATTCCCCGCTCTATATTTAATTTTGTACTGGAATCTAGAGAGCCTGGCCATCCAGCGCTGTTCCATTGCCCCTAGTTTGGCATTCTCTAGGTGGGCAAGAGGATTGTTGTCCGTCATGACCAGCACCTCCGCTCCTGTCAGATAGCCGGCAAATTTCTCTGTCATAGCCCAAGTCAGAGCCAGGAGTTCCAAGCGGAAGGAGCTGTAGTTGACGGGATTCTTTTCGGTGTCACGAAGAGACCTACTGGCATAGGCTATCACGCGTTCTTTATTATCTTGAACTTGAGAGAGGACCGCCCCTAGACCTTGAAGGCTGGCGTCGGTGTGCAACTGAAACGGTAATGTGTAGTCTGCATATGCCAGAACAGGGGGTGATGTTAGAGCAGCCTTAAGTGCCTGAAAGGATTTTTCTCGGTCAGGCCCCCAACTGATGAGTCGCCCTCTGGGACTGTTCGCTGGCCCTCGGAGAACCTCATGCAGTGGTTCAGCAAGCCGAGCAAAGTCCTTGACAAACCGACGGTAGTAGCCTGCCAGCCCCAGAAAAGCCCGGACTTCTTTGACGGTAGTTGGCTGCGGCCACTCTTGAACGGCTGCTATCTTCTCCGGAGAGGGCTGGACGCCTTCGGCCGAGATCCGGTGACCCAAGTAGTCGATTTCCTGCTGGAACAGACGGCACTTGCTGGGCTTCAACTTCAAGCCGTGTCGCCTCAAGCGCTGGAACACTTGGCCAAGCTTGTGAAGATGATCTTCAAAGGTGGCGGAGTATACCACGATGTCGTCAAGGTATATCAGCGTAAACTCAAAGTTAAAGTCTCCCAGACAGCGTTCCATTAGTCTCTGAAAGGTGCCCGGTGCGTTATTCAAGCCGAACGGCATCCGGTCGAACTCATACAGGCCCATGGGAAGGATGAAGGCGGTCTTTTCCCTGTCCTTCTCGCTCATTGGAACCTGCCAATATCCACTGGCCAGGTCTAGGGAAGAAAAATATTTGGCCTTCTTGAGGGCGGTCAGTGACTCTTCGATCCGGGGAAGTGGATATGAGTCCCGGATAGTGCAAGCGTTCAGCCTACGGTAGTCCACGCAAAACCTTAGGGAACCATCTTTCTTTTTGACTATCACCACGGGTGCAGCCCACGGGCTCTGGCTTTCACGTACCACTCCGGCGTATAGCATAGATTCTAACAGGCTTTTCACCTCCTGGTATTGCTGAGGTGGTATCTGCCGGTACCTCTCGCGGATAGGGGGGGTATCGCCTGTGGGTATCTCGTGCTGGATACTGGTGGTACACCCAAAGTCTGTGTCATGCTTTGCAAAAGGAGTCTTGGTGTTCCCGCAGGAGTTCCTCCACTTGAGACACTTCTTGTTTGGTGTACTGAGACGTGTCTAGCTGCACTTTTTCCCGTAGTTTTCGCCCAATGTCTTCATCGTCTACTTGAGCGTTTATGGCTGAGACGGTTACAGTCCAGTCGCCTTCTGTAGACGGGGTGAATTCTAGGGGTCCAATGGGATTCACTTCCGTGGGTAGAGCATATACCCGGGCAAGTTGAGTGCCGGCTTCAAGGGCTAGGCCTACGTCTGCGGTGTTGTTTAGCCTGACAGGGACTCTCCCGTTCCTCACGACGGCTAGAGTGCGAGCAACTAGTGGGTTTAGCTTACCCCCACTTGGGGTCCTCGGCTCGATCAACACTTCAACCCCCTCAAGTTGTCGGTGGGTGTTAAGGGGTAAGGAAATGACTGTCTCTTTTTCAGCGGGAAAAGTAATCCGGGTACGGCGTGGCACCGTAATGGCGGCTAGGGGTAGTTGTTCCTCTGCCATCTGTTGAAGTCCAACGGTCCGGATTACGCGCTGGAACGCCAGACGAGTCGGCTTATGTTTGGTGACTTTCTGCCAGTATTTGGGTCCTTTTCTTGTCAACAGCATAAGATCCAGGTCTTTCAAGATGTTCATTCCAACTATCACTGGGGTCTCGGAGCCGAAACCTTCCTTGACGATGACGATCCCTCGTTTCCCTAAGTCCTGTCCGCAGGCCTTTGTGTCCATCCAAGCAACTCCGGTCACTGGAATGGGTAGATTATTAGCAGCAATAATCTTAATGGCGGTGTCTGGGTCACGAGCAGTTCTTGGTTTGAGGTAATTTTCGTAAAACTGTTCAGAGATCGTGGTCACTTGTGACCCGGTGTCCATCAGTCCCTGTACGGCAATTCCTTCCAGGACAACTTCAAGTGTCGGGCTATTCGAGGCAAGAGCACTCCGCCATCGGCTCTGTTTTTCCACAACCCTCTCCTTGGCCTCCCCTGCTGCGCGAGCCTCAGCTGCAGGGGTGTCTAGTTTAACGGCGGCCATTGTGGTGAGGCCCGGCGTGGTAGCTCTGCTTGTGGATATGGCTGGGGTTCCATTCGCTGGTCTGATCGAAATTCCCTTCGCTGGGGTGACTGAGGGTTTGTTCGTTGGTGCGACGAAGGTTGTTGCGGAGGGAAGTGTTGAGGACAACGATTTGCCCTATGGCGAGGATCACCGCATGACCAACACTGTCCCACAGGACGACTAGGCTGTCTTCGCTGGTCTCCCTGTCGGTCTAATGTTAACTGTAATATCTGTCTCTGTAAGTCTGCTACCATCTGTTTCAGGTCTTCCGTGTCACTGTTCGGATTTTTAATGTCAGATATGGATCTGCACCCAGCACCTTGAATCCCCACATCCATGACGGGTCCCCTTGAACGTTCTATGTCTTCCTGTTTGACTTCAGCAAAAGTAAGAGCCGGCATCATCTGGATCAAGTCCTGTAACGTGCGGTTAAGATACTGGTCTCTCAGTCCTATTACAAATTGGTCTCTCAGTACCAGGTCACGAGAAGCCATACCAGCTAGTTGCTCCCCTTTTCCACAGGTTTGTTCAAGGAGTACCTGAAGGGCGTTCGCATATTGGGGAATATCCTCCCATTCAAGCTGCGTCCGTCTAAAGAACATGTGTCGCAGTGTTCACTGGTATGTGGTCGGCCCATAGGTGTTCTTCAGCACCCGCACCAAATCATCTACTGTACGCTGGTGTGACACCCCAGGGGTCTGGTTGCCACAGTAATAGAGATATTATATCTGAGAGCAAGTGGGAGGTTTCTCTGGTCAGGATCCCTAAATATGCAACACGGTCCGCCCAGACCTGGGAGGGGAGGAATCTGCCCTTATAAACTGGGTCTGGGGCGGGATTAGAGCAGTCAGAGTCAGAGTGGAGCTGCAGACAGTTCCAGACACAGGGAAAGCAAGATCAGGAGCTCTGTAGGAGCAGAGGCAGAAGGCAAGGGGCTGTGAGCAGAGCTCGCCCTGGACGAAGGCACTAAAGCCGGACACAGGAGTCCGAGGCTGTGGGGACTGATATACACCCAGCAGCAGAAACCAGCCGGGTGTGGGGATTCCAGATCCTCTGGCCATAGAAGCCCGGAGGCTCAGTCACAAAGAAGGGACCAGCGCCGCCATCCAGGAGCGGAGGCTAACAGAAGGCCCCAAGTCACCAGCCATACGGGTGAGCACCACACGGTATACTCAGGGACGTGGGCTACTTGTAACCGCTGACAGCAAGGTAGCCAGGAAGAGTGCAGATAAACGGGGAGGCCTACAACTCCACCTGGCCAGGGGAACTCCTGCTTGCTCGCAGACTGACCAGGCCCCTTATACTAGCCAGTACTCCCGGGAGGGTCTGCCTTGTACCATCAGTAAAGACCCTGAACTGCACCTCACGTCTCTGTGATTCCTTGCCGCACCAGCACCATTAGCACTGGGACCCTCACACCATCACTCCCATCATCTCTCACATTAGCTGCCCTGAGGCAATACTTCTCCCGTGGGGAGTTATCCCATACTCGGCTGCGCAAACAACATCAGCCTCAGCGGTCGGCAGCGCAGCGGCGGTCCCCACTGACCGCAATCCACGGGTGGCGTAGTTGGACACTTATTACAATACAAATAGACTGCCACTGGTTTGACCACCCTGGGCACGGACCGGGTCACCGCCACACGGAGACTACAACCCCCAGCATTCTACAACAGGCCCGGTTCCGGGTTCCCCTGCACAACACAGGCCCAGGGGGCACGTCAACTTTGGCGTAGTCGGCAGGATTTCGTGCCCGCAACCACCGGGTACTGCGTGCCTGAAAAAGAGACTTTT
This sequence comes from Phyllobates terribilis, assembly GCF_046119375.1. NCBI lineage: Eukaryota > Metazoa > Chordata > Amphibia > Anura > Dendrobatidae > Phyllobates > Phyllobates terribilis. The sequence continues at coordinate 684,987,269 of NW_027362763.1, forward strand.
ATACTTACCTGTGGTGAAGTTTCCCGCCGTCCGGAGTCGTTTCCCGCCATCCGGAGCCGATTCCCGCCATCAGACGCCATCTTGGACTGTTTCCCGCCGTCTTCTGCCTTCTTCCCGCCATCCGCAGCTGCTTCCCACCTTCGGACGCCATCTTCGGGACGCCGCACGGGAAGAAGAGGGGCGTGGACGCCGAAAGCGCGCGAGATCCGAAGCTCCGCCCCACGCTCTGACGCTGCGCAAGGTCCTGGAAGGGAGGAAGAGCGAAGCTGACGTCATCGGAGCGCGACGCCAGGTCCTCAACCCCGACGATCGACTGCGGAGCCGCGGCCTACGGAAGAAGAGCATCGCAAGGTAGGCCACGGTCCACTAGGGGGGAGGAGGATGCCGGATACCGAGGGGAGCTCCACTGCCACAGCCACCGCCAGCGCAACCGCCGCAGCAGTCATGCCATTCACCATGCCCTATATCCCGGGGGCAACCTGGCTACCCCAGTATTCAGGGGAGTCACATACTCTAAATGACTTTAGAGAAAGACTGGATAGCCTCTTCCAGGTGTACCCCCTCACAGAAGAGCAAAAAGTGAGCATCCTGGTGGCCCAATTAATCGGGGCAGCCCAAAGGGAGGTAAAGTCCTGGCCACCTGGGAGGAAGAGGACTGTCAGAGACATACTAACCCGGCTGAAAGACACCTTTGATACCCGCACCTCAGCTGAAATAAAACTAAGATTTTATGGGTGCAAACAACGGGCACATGAGAGTATAAGAGACTATGCGCTAAACCTACAAGAGGCCCTGAGAGCCATTAAGCAGGCAGACCCTGACAGCGTGGGAAATGAAGATAAGCTGTTGACTGAACAATTTATTGAGGGTCTACTGTGCAATGCCCACCGAACCCAGTTGCGGGCAATGGCCTTACAGGACCCTGACCTGGACTTTGCACAGTTCAAGGACAGAGCCATCCGGGTGCTCCGAGAACCGGCACCAGGTGGCGCTGTGACCCACAGGCGCCCTGCTATCACTTACCACCAGGAGACGGCGCCCTTGTCTGCAGGGCCTGTGGGAGCTGATGCGCAGGCTTTAAACAGTGACCCGGCTACAGACCTGCACCATCAGGTCCAAGAGCTGACTAAGAGCGTTGCCGCGCTAACCAGAACTGTGCAGTCTTTACAGGTCTCTTCTCCAGGAAAGATCCAGCTGGCATCCGAACCGGAGGACGTCCCGTGGCGCCGACTGAGGAGGACCCCACCGGCCAGAGGAAGACCCAGCGACAGATACAACGAGGGCGGACGACCCATCTGCCGCCGCTGCAATCAACCCGGACATGTGGCAAGGTACTGTCATTTAAACGGGCACAACCTGGGGTAGAGGGCCAACCCCCAGGCATAAGACCATCAGGCCCATCAAACTGGCTTGATAAATACGTAGGGGGACGTCCAATCTTGCCTGTGGTACTGGATGGCATTCCTATGAGTGCCCTACTAGACACCGGGTCACAGGTCACCACCATCCCGTACGTGCTCTTCAAGCAGTACTGGAATGACTCGGACATAACCCGCTACCCAGATGACGACCTGAGTATCATCGCCAGCAATGGTCAGCCCGTGCCGCAGGTGGGATTCAAAGAGGTGACCATTAAGATCGGTAAAGTCGAACTGGCGGCACAAGGACTGATAATAGTGGACATAGACCGTCATGAGAGTCACCCTAGAATAACCTTGGGAACTAATGTGATTGAAAATTGTCTTGCAGAGGTGATTCTCATTTTACAGCAGGTTGCCAAGAACGCCAGTTCCGGCCAGCAGCGTGTGCTCCAAAAAGAGATCCGGGCACTGATGAAGCGGCAACAGGTGGAACTATCTGGTGGTGAGATAGGTAGCGTGAGAATGTGTGACCCGTCCCCTATTGCCATGCCCCCAAAAAGTGAGATGATGATTTGGTGCCGGGCAGCTATTGGTCTAAGAGGTAGAGACTACCAAGCAATGGTAGAACCCGTCTACTCAGACAGTAGGCCCACCATTTTGACAGCACGGGGGGTGGTCGATGTACGCCATGGGAGGGTGCCCGTTCGCATCATAAATATCGGGGAGAGAGAAGTACACCTGCCCCGGTATGCCACGCTAGCCAAATTGTTCACCATAAACCAGAACTCTGTACAGGCCGTGGAACCCTTGCCTCCATCTCAACCAGAGGAAGGTAACGGCTCTAAGAAACCAATGGAGGACTGGTGTCAGCAACTGCATTTGGGTACTGACTCCACTCCCTCACACCAGAAACAGGGAGTCTATCGGGTGGTTCGAGAGTACGAGAGAGTGTTTAGTAAACACCCGCTAGACTTCGGGCGAGTAAAGGGGGTAGAACACCACATCCCCACGGGAGACCATCCTCCCATAAAGGAGAGATACCGACCTGTACCCCCGGCACACTACCAACACGCCAAGGGGATGCTTAGAGACATGAAGGAGGCTGGGGTAATCAGGGACAGCTGTAGCCCCTGGGCAGCTCCACTAGTCTTAGTGAAAAAGAAAGACAACACTATGAGAATGTGTGTAGACTACAGGAAGGTCAACCGTATCACACACAAAGATGCGTACCCGTTACCAAGGATAGAAGAGTCCTTAGCTGCATTAAAATCTGCTAACTTCTTCTCTACTTTGGATCTCACTAGCGGGTACTGGCAGGTTCCTGTAGCAGAGGCGGACCGGGAGAAGACCGCATTCACCAACCCGATGGATCTCAGCGAATTTAACTGTATGCCGTTCGGGCTCTGCAACGCACCAGGAATCTTCCAACGGTTGATGGAATGCTGTCTGGGACACCGGAACTTCGAGACGGTCCTGTTATACCTGGACGATGTCATCGTCTATTCCAAGACCTACGAGGACCACCTGAAACACCTGGCAGAAGTGTTCGAAGCTCTGGCAAACTACGGCCTAAAGGTGAAACCCTCCAAGTGTCACCTCCTGAAACCAAAGGTGCAGTACCTGGGACACGTGGTGAGTGCTGACGGAGTGGCTCCTGACCCTGATAAGATCACTGTGATTAAGGACTGGCCAAGACCCTCCAGCATAAAGGAAGTGCGGCAGTTCCTCGGGTTGGTAGGCTACTACCAAAGATTCATTCCGGGTTTCACCAAAATGGCAGCCCCTATGCAGGACCTCCTGATAGGTCAATCTCGGAAAGCCAAAAAACAGAAGCTGCCCTTTAGGTGGGAAAAGCTGGAAGAGGAGTCCTTTTGCCAGCTGAAGATGGCCCTCACGGGGGATGAAATCCTGGCATATCCAGACTACAGCCAACCCTTTATCCTCCACACGGACGCAAGCAACATCGGGCTAGGAGCCGTACTGTCCCAGATCCAGCAAGGGAAAGAACGGGTAATCGCTTACGCCAGCCGAAAACTACGGCCCACGGAGAGGAACCCTGAGAATTATAGCTCATTCAAGCTGGAGTTCCTGGCAGTAGTGTGGGCAGTGACCGAACGTTTCAAGCATTACCTTGCCTCCTCCAAATTCACCGTGTACACGGATAACAACCCGTTGACACACCTGGACACTGCAAGGCTCGGTGCCCTGGAACAGAGATGGATGGCCCGCCTGTCCAACTTTGAATTCACCATCAAATACCGGGCAGGACGATCAAATGCCAACGCGGATGCCCTGTCTAGAATGCCGAACTTACCGGACGTGGGGGAAGATCCAGAAGATCTGGAAGAAGTTGAGCTTCCTGTGTTCCACCGTCATGGGATTACCCTGTATTCCCACCGTGTGAAGGACAGGCGCTCCGTGACGTTCAATCCCTTGCCCCACTACAACTGGGCTGAGACGCAAGACAGTGATCCCGCAGTCCATTTGGTGAAGGAAATGCTGACCCAGGCCGATGCCCGTCTTGACCCAGATGCTCCGGAGGAGACCAAGCAACTGTGGAAGGAGAAAAGTAAGCTGTTCCTCTACAGGGAGAAGCTGTGCCGGAGAATGGTTAACTCTCGAACGCATGAGTTGACCTGGCAGGTAGTGGTCCCAAGACGAGACGCGGCTATGGTTCTGGAGGCATACCACAACGGAGCAGGGCATTTCGGATGGAAGAAGCTGGAGTTATTGTTGCGTGAACGGTTCTACTGGGTAGGCATGAGAGGAGCCATCGAGAGGTGGTGCAGAGACTGTGGCCCGTGCCACCTGAGAAGAAAGGACCGTGCCAGCCAGAAGACTCCCTTGCAGCCCATCATCACCAGACAGCCACTGGAACTGGTAGCCCTGGACCATGTGAAACTGGCTCCAAGCAGATCTGGGTATGTCTACGCCCTCACAATCGTGGATCATTACTCCCGGTTCCTGGTGGTGGTCCCGGTCAAGGACTTAACGGCTCAAACAGCAGCTAGAGCCTTCCAGCAGCACTTCTGCCGTCCACACGGGTACCCGGACCAAGTGTTGACAGACCAAGGACCAGCCTTTGAAGCGGAGGTTTTCCAGGAGTTCTGCAACCTGTATGGCTGCAAGCAGATAAGAACAACGCCCTATCACCCTCAAACCAATGGACTCTGCGAGAAGATGAACCAGGTGGTGATAGATCTGCTAAAAACATTGCCCCTGGAAGAACGCAGTCTGTGGCCTGAGAAACTGCCCGATCTGGTGGACCTGTATAACCACATCCCTGTAGGTTCCACCAACTGTACCCCGGCTTACCTAATGAGAGCAAGACCTGGTAAGCTGCCTATTGACCTGGATATGGGAGTCCTGACGCCTGAGGACACCTCGCCAGAGGCAGACTGGGATACAGAACGGCAGCAGCAGTATCGGAAAGTACAGGAGAGCGTCGAGCGAAGTCTGTCTCAAGCTAGAGAAAGGCAAGAGAAGGCTTATAACCAGTATGCTCCCGCTGTTCCCCTTGTACCTGGAGAGCAGGTCTTGAAGAGGAAGAGGCGGCTTCACAAGTTGGACGACCAGTGGGAGAAGGACCCGTACACCGTACTGCCATCAAGCCATGAGAACCCAAAAATCTGCGTAATCAGTAAGGATGGAGGAGAAACCACAGCCACTGTCTCCAGAGACCACCTGAAGAAGTGTCCCGAGCAGCTGCAAAGCCCTGAAGAAGATCAAGAAAACCCTCAACCCGCAGAGGAAAGGGAAGAAATGATCAGTACCGTACTCGGAGACTTCCCCCGGTCTTGGACACAAGTAAACGGCGCTGTCGTGGTACCCGTCCTCACCTTTCTCCAGCCAGCCCCGCAAGTGCCTACAGAGGAACCGGTAGAGCTGGAAGAGCAGCCGGCCCAAGGGGCAGAAGAGTCCACACCAGCAGTACAGGAGGATCAACCCTCTGCTAGTAGTGAGCCTGCTGTGCCCCTAGTGAGCCAAAGAGTGCGCAGAAAGCTGCCCAGCTTGCCCATAACACCTCCTACACCCTGTAGTGCAGAACCAGTTAGTGAGCTCCGTAGGTCCACTAGAGTCACTAGAGGTCAGATGCCCACTCGCTGGAGAATCTAAACCAATGCACTGTAAAGTTGACTGTTTATTGAAAAATGTTTATGGTTTACGTTTGTTGCCTGTTACTAATTATGTTTCTCAGTTACCCTGCAGATTTATTTGGACTAACAGGTTATGGACACTGGATAACCGGAACAGTTTTGTAGATAGTTGCACCTTGGTGCCTCTTGTGAAGACGGCCGCAGAAGAGAAAACCTGTCTGGCGTGGCCTCCTTGCGGCCCAAAGTAGTTAGTCTACCCTTGCAGCCACGCCCAAGGACAACGCAAGGGGTTTGCTTTGGACAGGTCCCCTATTCTGTGCCAAGACTTTGCCTTGTTGGGTGACATGGACACCCCCTTTGTTTCATAAACTTCACCTTGGGTGATATGGACACCCGGTCACGGAAACGCCGTGACCTCTACAGACTAAAGTTTCTTGTGAATATGTTATTGTATTATTGTTATACCTTGTATTTATGTTTCTTTAAAAAATGTGTTTAGTCCCGGAGTACTAAAATTTACTAGGGGGGAATGTGACACCCCAGGGGTCTGGTTGCCACAGTAATAGAGATATTATATCTGAGAGCAAGTGGGAGGTTTCTCTGGCCAGGATCCCTAAACATGCAACACGGTCCGCCCAGACCTGGGAGGGGAGGAATCTGCCCTTATAAACTGGGTCTGGGGCGGGATTAGGAGAGTCAGAGTGAAGCTGCAGACAGAGTCAGAGTCTGGAGAGGGAAAGGAAGAACTAGGAGCTCTGTAGGAGCAGAGGCAGAAGGCAAGGGGCTGTGAGCAGAGCTCGCCCTGGACGAAGACACTAAAGCCGGACACAGGAGTCCGAGGCTGTGGGGACTGATATACACCCAGCAGCAGAAACCAGCCGGCAGGGGATTCCAGGTCCTCTGGCCATAGAAGCCCGGAGGCTCAGTCACAAAGAAGGGACCAGCGCCGCCATCCAGGAGCGGAGGCTAACAGAAGGCCCCAAGTCACCAGCCATACGGGTGAGCACCACACGGTATACTCAGGGACGTGGGCTACTTGTAACCGCTGACAGCAAGGTAGCCAGGAATAGTGCAGATAAACGGGGAGGCCTACAACTCCACCTGGCCAGGGGAACTCCTGCTTGCTCGCAGACTGACCAGGCCCCTTATACTAGCCAGTACTCCCGGGAGGGTCTGCCTTGTACCATCAGTAAAGACCCTGAACTGCACCTCACGTCTCTGTGATTCCTTGCCGCACCAGCACCATTAGCACTGGGACCCTCACACCATCACTCCCATCATCTCTCACATTAGCTGCCCTGAGGCAATACTTCTCCCGTGGGGAGTTATCCCATACTCGGCTGCGCAAACAACATCAGCCTCAGCGGTCGGCAGCGCAGCGGCGGTCCCCACTGACCGCAATCCACGGGTGGCGTAGTCGGACACTTATTACAATACAAATAGACTGCCACTGGTTTGACCACCCTGGGCACGGACCGGGTCACCACCACGGAGAACTACAACCCCCAGCGATCCGGCTCCGGGTATTCCCCCTGCACAGCAGCAGCAGCACAGGCCCAGGGGGCGCGTCACTGGCCCCTGACCATCTCCAGTCTGACTGTCGTCCATGCCTCCCCCTCTAACGTCAGTACCGCCATTTCTGCCAAGGTCTTAGGGTCAATATTATACATTTCCCCCAGTATCCGGACTTGTTCCGCCCACTCTGGTACAGGGTAGTTTCGTCCGCCAAATTTCCTGACCTGATTCACTGTAGACACCGGCGGGGGTTTCTGACTGTACCCGTGGCCTGAGTGGGAATCTTGTTGGTCACAGATCCTGCCGACTACGCCAGATGAAGTGACCGCGGGCAAGGCCGCGCATTGGTATCTATGATCTGGCCCAGCAAGATCCCCACACACAGACTCTATCTTGATAACCGTATCTTTACTCATATACATTTTTAACACAGCAAAGAAAAACAATAAATGACAACCGTAAATATGCACAGTAATAACGTGTACTGATAAGCTGACCCTCACTGTCCCTACTCACACGTTACCAGTCCTTTACTCCAGAAGGATGTGTCCCCCGTCGCAGGCCTGTCTGTCTTTGCAGGAAGGCGTCCCAGCCAGAAAAAAAATCAGGAACAGCAGAATTCACGGAAAGAAAGGAAGGGGTACTTCGGCCTCTCGCCAGAGGTCCCTCTTACAGTCTCTCTGATCCGGATAGAAGCTCTGGTGGGTCCCCTTATGTAGTCCACACTCCAGTAGCAGGGAGTGTAATAGCTGTATCCTTCAGCAGTGCAGAAGCTGGGGAAGGCTCCGAGGATATAGTGTCAGATAGAAGAAATCACGTTGAGAGTCTCTCCTGCGCCACACACGAGGGCCTGCACACAGTCCTGGCTCTTTTCACAGACCACAGCAGACTCTCCGCGCGCTTTTTCCTGCTTCCCACTTTGGTCACGTGACTCTCTAGGGCGGGACACAGGAGGCTCAGTCTTTTTCCCTGTCATCACACCCTGCGCATGTGCAACCTTTGGCCACAAGGTGGCAACATCATCCTGCGTAATCACTTCTGTAACAGGCTCTATTTCAACAATCACAGAACAGCCAGAGGCGGCCAGCGACTACATATGGATAAACCTCTGAAGAGGCAGTAAAAATGCCATCTAAGTGCAAAACCTGCAAAAGTCTCCCTCAGGCTCCAGGGCCAGTATGTGCGACTGCTGACTCTGCTCCCCCCATAGCTATGTCCCTGGTTGATCATAATTTGGAAAATATTAATGGATGAAGCACAGAATGTGATACAACTACATTAAGAAATGTTACAATTTTCCACCACACGGATACAAGTAGGTCCATCTCTCATGGAAACATGTATTAAATGAGACATAGATCGCCTATGTGGCCCGTGTAGACATAGATTGTGTATGTCAGAGGACACCAACAACCATGAGGACCACGCTGGAGCTCAGCGCGGGAACATAGTGCATTAATGTAATTGTGCTTCTCAGCTGTCATATCTGATCTGATCAGGAAACCTTACGAAGTCCTGGGAGGATTGCAACCACCTTGTCACATCCAATCATTCTCCGGTCTCCCGTCACGTCGCCTTCCACCATGGAATCTTCTGCCGGCCGGAGCTCACAAGTGATGCGTTTTTATCTTAGTGGCCGTGATGTTACAATTACTCATCGCCCCCAGCTCCTCTCAATGACCTATTTGTTCTTCATGCTAAGAATTCAATTTCCAGCATCATCTCCCATTTCCTGTAATATGTGACAGATCTATTTTTGCACTGACCTCTTGATGTCTAATGGATTAGAGTTGTTTTTTTGTTTTAGCTAATCCTAGGGAACCTATGGATTTCCAGGTCATTAAGGTTTCAGGAAGTTCAGCCAATCTTGAGGCTTCACCAGAAAATTAAACTTTTATCCATGGTCAAATTTGGGTTGGTGAAATACTGTATATTTATCAATGGTGTAACTTGATGTTTGTGGGCTCCAAATGCAATCATCTCATCATGGGCTTTTATTAGAATGGGTCTTCTCATATTGGCCAAAGGGACATCTTGGGCCACCTCATTCTCCAGGCCTTTGATGCAATTGTAACCCCTGCTTCCACTATAGTTACGACCCTGATATTTATACAACAAGCATAGCAAGCAAACGACGGCCAAGCAGATCCATACATCCATAAAGGTGTGCTGGGCCATGTTATGTTGTGCCACAACATTTTATCCACCTTGGTTGACCATGTGCATGCTTACCAACATTGCTTTCAGCCAAATATGACCATTTAAGTCCCACCACCCAGCCCTGCCCAATGCCCCCTAACTAAGCTTAACAGCCCACTTTTTGACCTAGATCTGGCTAGAATTTGCCAAGATTGTTATGAAAAATCAAGACAGTCCTGGAAAATTCAGGACTGTTGTAAACCATGGTAGTATGTGCTGCACACCAATGCCGGTGACAGCAGGCAGAGAGAGAAGTCTATGAAATTCATTGTTCTGGTGCCAAGAATTGGGTGTATAGTGTGACCACATGAGATGCCCAGGTGCCTGCTAAGGAGCTAGGTCCGGATCCAGCTGCTGAGTAGCCTCCTTGAAGGCTTGGGGCAGGAGCAGGTGAAGAAGAGCCTAAATGCAGGTACCTGTTGGGGGGCTGCCTTTGTGTGCTAGAGAAGACCCAGAGATTGATAGTGCCAGAGAGGTGCTGCACAATAAAGTCTAAGTGTCACTGAGAAGAAGCCGGAGAGCTGAATATGGGATGATGTGCAGTGCACATTGAACCCTCACAGCAGTGGATGGTCAGACAACCTGTGAACGGTAGTGACGTCGCACCATCTGGACTCACCAAGGTGCAGGGCATATCTATACAAAGTGGTTTCTGCCACCTTGCACCAAACTGGGGCATGGAAGAGCCAATGGTCACTTTGGCCACAATCCTACTCTAGTGGACTTGTTAGACACTTTCGTAGTCCTGAGTCCAGGACCAATCATGGTGGATTTTGTGCCGCTGATTAATCAACCATCACCACTGAGACCCCTAAGGAGATAGTGGCTCACTTGTGCGTGCCTCCACTCCATTCATTCCATATCAAACTGTAGGAGATAGCCACGCCGCCAGTCTTGTACAGCGGGAATGTAGTAGTGCTGCGGCCACCACTCGATTGTGATGGAGCATTTCAGAGCACCATTCTTGAGATCTGAAGGTCCCAGAGGTAGGACCGCATCCCCTGTAGACAGGTGTGTTGGGAATAACCCTTTAATACCTACAAAGGATGCTACCACCCAATAAATTAAGGGATAGGGTTCACCTTGAAGAAGAAAATGATTGCAGAAGTTTATACACCCTTTAAACCCTTCCCAACATAGTACGTACTAGGTCAGGTCCAGGTGTACAGAACAGGATCAGGAGCTGAACTCGCTACATACCAGGCACGTGCCGATCACTGCTGTTTAATCATGTAGTCTCCAAAAGAAGCATTTAAATGGCACAACTGCATGGCACAAACGTCCCAGCGCCCCTTGGCCTCCAGAGCTTTGCTTCGCAAGATGGTGGTCTATTGAAGACCCCTATGAACGCCGTCTTAGTGCATCGATGAAGCCCAGCCTGAGCCTGCAGCATTATATAATGGAAGCGATGAAATAATCATAGATGCATGTCTCCTAGGGACTATAAAATAAAGTAATAATTAGAAAAAAACTGTTTAAAAAAAAGTTTAAAAAATGATGTCCTCTTTTTCCAATTAAAAAATAAAGAAAATGAAAAAACAAAAATTCTAAATATATGTGGTATTATTGTGTCTGTGAAAGTCCAATCTATCAAAACATCAAATTATTTAAACCATACAGTATCTGCCATAAAGGAAAAAAAAAAAAAACTACAGAATTTTCATTTTTTGTTCGCACTTCCTGCAATAAAAAGAGATTAAAATTTCAAGTGTATCCGAAAATGGTATCAATAAAAACTACAGCGGAGTGCAAAAGAAAAACAAGCCCCTATACGGCTATGCCGATGGAGAAATAAAAGAAAAAAGCTATGGCTCTTGAAAAAAAGAAAAAGTATGAAAAGAACAAAAGTGCAAAAACTAAAAATCACCCGATTAATAAGGGGTTAAGGATTCATTCCGGAATAGAAGCCGCTTTAGTTTGTGATCTGCGCAGCGGTGCCCCGTGGTGTCTTCTCTGCTTTTATCACTTTTCTTGACAGTTACGGGTGAGATTTTCGTATTCCGTTCAATAAACCTTTCATTATAAAGAATTATTTTGCAGGAATTCAGGACGACATCAAGCAGAATGGCAACGAGGAGAGGATTTGGCAATTTTTTTAGCAATTTATGCTTCCACTCAGAAATGTAATTTGCAACATCTGCTGTGTAGTTGGGCGGGAGCCATCCGGAGACCCTGCGCTCCAGCGTTGCCATTAGGATCGCAGCGTTCTCTGAAGTTCCTCTTTTTATTTCAAGCTGTGAACAGCCCGTGTGTGCGGGTAATTAGCGGCCCAGTAATGAATATCCCTCTGCTCAGCCGCGGTCACTCGATGGCAAGAGCAGGACAGATGCTGCAGAGTAACCGACATCCCCAGGACCAGCGGCCCGTGCTATAGCTGTGGGGTTTTAGAAGGTGATTTCATAATCTACTTATTAATACCCCGGCTAGGTAGGAATTTTGTAGAAAACAATCCACTTTTATTGCCAAAAGTAGGGGAACCTGATGGAGCAATCAAATGCAGAGGATGACAACTTCCATGTATCAGGGTCTGAGTACGGATCGCGATGCACCGACTAATCTGATCATGACAGTCCCTATGGTCCCTGCCGGCCGTATCTTCTAACTATATTGATTCTTAAATGTCAGAAAGTTTCAGAAAAAATATACCTGGATGCTTCATCCTGCTAATGGTTACATCCCTGGTGGTCTAGGGCAGTGAAGGGATTAATGGTTACATCCCTGGTGGTATAGGGAAGTGAAGGGATTAATGGTTACATCCCTGGTGGTATAGGGAAGTGAAGGGATTAATGGTTACATCCCTGGTGGTCTAGGGCAGTGAAGGGATTAATGGTTACATCCCTGGTGGTATAGGGAAGTGAAGGGATTAATGGTTACATCCCTGGTGGTCTCAGGCAGTGAAGGGATTAATGGTTACATCCCTGGTGGTCTAGAGTAGTGAAGGGATTAATGGTTACATTCCTGGTGGTCTAGGGCAGTGAAGGGATTAATGGTTACATCCCTGGTGGTCTAGAGTAGTGAATGGATTAATGGTTACATCCCTGGTGGTCTAGAGTAGTGAAGGGATTAATGGTTACATTCCTGGTGGTCTAGGGCAGTGAAGGGATTAATGGTTATGTGACACCCCAGGGGTCTGGTTGTCACAGTGATAGAGATATTACGTCTGAGAGCAGGTGGGAGGTCCTTTGGTCAGGGATCCTGTGCATGCCACACCTCCTGCCCAGCCTTGGGAGGGGAAGAACTTCCCCTGTATAAACCCGGGGCTGAGGCAGGGTTAGTGAGTCCAGGAAGAGTAGAGACAAGAGCAGCATAGGAAGCAGCAGAGTCACAAGGAGTCAGGGGCTGGCAGCTAAAGAGCTCGCCCTGACTAAGAAGATTCTTTACCGGACCCGGAGTCCGAGGCTGTGGGGACTAACTTCTACCCAGCAGCAGAATCCGTCAGGCAGGGGATTTCAGGTCCCCTGGCCCAGAAGCCCGAAGGCCCGGTCACACGCGTGGGACCAGCACCGCCATCGTGGAGCGGAAGCCATTAGAAGGCCCCGAGTCACCGGCCATACGGGTGAGCACCACACGGTACTCTCAGGGACGTGGGCTACTTACATCAGCTTCTAGCAAGGTAGCCAGAAGAGTACAGTCAGCTTGGGAGGCCTACAACTACGCCTGGCCAGGGGAGATCCCATCTGCTCAAGGACTGACCAGGCCCCGTTCGCTAGCAAGTACTCCGGGAGGGTCTATCGTTGTTACCAGTAAAGACCCTGAACGCTACCATACCGTCTCTGAGTGGTTCCTGCTACCCCCATCATCCACGTCGGCTGCCCTGAGGCCATACCCCTCCCGTTGGGGGTTATACTATCACGCTGCACCATCCTTCCACCGGCCTCAGCGGTCTGCCCTGCAGCAGCAGCCCCCTGGCTGCATTCAACGGGTGGCGTAGTCATCAACCATTTTCTACCGCTAACAGACTGCCGTCCAGTTTGACTCCCTGGGCACGGACCGGGTCACCGCCACGAGACTACAACCCTAAACAGATCCGGCTCCGGGTAAGCTCCCGCGTGCGCAACGCAGCGCGACACAGGCCCAGGGGCGCGTCAACTTTGGCGTAGTCGGCAGGATCACGTGCCCGCAACCACCGGGTACTGCGTGCCTGAAAAGCAAAGACTGTTCAAACTTACCAGTGGTGAAGATTCCCGCCATCGGTGATGATTCCCGCCATCCGGCGCCATCTTCAGCCTTCTTCCCGCCATCGGTGAAGTTTCCCGCCATCCGGCGCCATCTTCAGCCTTCTTCCCGCCATCCGTGGAGTTTTCCCGCCATTGGACGCCATCTTGAGGACGCCGCGCGGGAAGAAGAGGGGCGTGGACTCCGAAAGCGCGCGAGAACTGAAGCCCCGCCTCACGTCCGGACGTTGCGTAAGGTCCTGGAAGGAGCCCAGCAGACGCCGACGTCACAGGAGCGCGACGGAAGGTCCTCAACCCTGACGATCCACTGCGGAGCCGCGGCCTACGGAACAGGATCATCGCAAGGTAGGCCACGGTCCACTAGGGGGGAGGAAGATGTCGGATACGGAGGAGAGCTCCACTGCCTCAACCCCCGCCAGCGCTACCGCTGTTGCAGTTATGCCCTTCACCATGCCCTATATCCCGGGAGCAGCTTGGCTACCCCAGTACTCAGGGGAGTCACATACCCTGCATGACTTTAGAGAAAAGCTGGATAGCCTCTTCCAGGTGTACCCCCTCACAGAAGAGCAAAAAGTGAGCATCCTGGTGGCCCAACTAACTGGGGCAGCCAAAAGGGAAGTAAAATCCTGGCCACCTGGGAGGAAGACTGTCGCAGGGATACTAACCCGGCTGAAGGACACCTTTGATACCCGCACCTCAGCCGAGATTAAACTTAGATTCTACGGGTGCAAGCAGCGAGCGCATGAGAGTATAAGGGACTATGCACTCAACCTACAAGAGGCCCTGAGGGCCATTAAGCAGACCGACCCTAATGGAGTGGGAAACGAGGACAGGCTGTTGACCGAACAATTTATAGAGGGTTTATATTGCAATGCCCACCGCACCCAGTTGCGGGCAATGGCCTTACAGGACCCTCATCTAGAATTTGCACAGTTCAAGGACAGAGCCATCCGGGTGCTCCGAGAACCGGCACCAGGTGGCGTTGTGACCCACAGACGCCCCACTACCACTTACTACCAGGAGGCGGCGCCCTTGTCAGCAGGGCCTGTGGGAGCTGATGCGCAGGCTTTGGACAATGACCCGGCTCCAGACCTACACCATCAGGTCCAAGAGCTAGCTAAAAGCGTTGCTGCGCTAACCCGAACTGTGCAGTCTTTACAGGTTACCACTCCAGGGAAGATCCAGCTGGCATCCGGACCGGAGGACATCCCGTGGCGTCGACCAAGGAGGACCCCACCGGCCAGAGGAAGACCCAGTGACCGATACAGCGAGGACGGACGACCCATCTGCCGCCGCTGCAATCAACCCGGACATATGGAAAGGTACTGTTCTTTAAACGGGCACAACCTGGGGTAGAGGGCCAACCCCCAGGAAAAAGATCACCAGGCCCATCGAACTGGCGCGACAGATATGTGGGAGGACGTCCAGTCTTGCCTGTGGTACTGGATGGCATTCCCATGAGTGCCCTACTGGACACCGGGTCACAGGTCACCACCATCCCGTACGTGCTCTTCAAGCAGTACTGGAATGACTCGGATATTACCCGCTACCCTGACGACGACTTGAGTATCATCGCCAGCAATGGTCAGCCCGTGCCACAGATCGGATTTAAAGAGGTGACCATCAAAATTGGTAGAGTCGAACTGGCCGCACAGGGACTGATCATTGTAGATATTGACAAACATGAGAGTCACCCAAAAATAACTCTAGGAACTAATGTAATTGAAAATTGTCTTGCAGAGGTGATTTTCCTTTTACAGCAGGTTGCCAAGAATGCCAGCTCCGGCGAGCAGCGGGTGCTCCAGAAAGAGATCCGGGCACTGATGCAACGGCAACAAGTGGAACTCTCCGGCGGTGAGATTGGTAGCATAAGAATGTGTGACCCTTTTCCTATTGCCATGCCCCCAAAAAGTGAAATGATGATTTGGTGCCGGGCAGCTATTGGTCTGAGAGGTAGAGATTACCAGGCAATGGTAGAACCAGTTTACTCAGACAGTAGGCCCACCATTTTGACAGCACGGGGGGTGGTCAATGTACGCCATGGGAGGGTGCCCGTTCGCATAATAAATATCGGGGAGAGGGAAGTGTACCTGCCCCGGTATGCCACGCTAGCCAAATTATATACCACTAATCAAAATTCTATACAATCTGTGGAACCCTTGCCTCCATCTCACCCGGAGGAAGGTAACGGCTCTAAGAAAGACATGGAGGACTGGTGTCAGCAACTACATCTGGGTACTGACTCCACTCCCTCACACCAGAAACAAGGAGTCTATCGGGTGGTTCAAGAGTATGAGAGAGTGTTTAGTAAACACCCGTTAGACTTCGGGCGAGTCAAGGGGGTAGAACACCGCATCCCCACGGGAGATCATCCTCCCATAAAAGAGAGGTATCGACCCGTACCCCCTGCACATTACCAACACGCCAAGGGGATGCTTAGAGACATGAAGGAGGCTGGGGTAATCCGGGATAGCTGTAGCCCCTGGGCAGCCCCACTAGTTTTAGTCAAAAAGAAAGACAACACCATGAGGATGTGTGTAGATTACCGGAAAATCAACCGTATCACACACAAGGATGCGTACCCCTTACCAAGGATAGAGGAGTCATTGGCTGCTTTAAGATCTGCTAACTTCTTCTCTACCTTGGATCTCACTAGCGGGTACTGGCAGGTTCCTGTAGCAGAGGCGGACCGGGAGAAGACCGCATTCACCACCCCGATGGGACTTAGCGAGTTCACCTGCATGCCGTTCGGACTCTGCAACGCCCCAGGAACCTTCCAACGATTAATGGAGTGCTGTCTGGGCCACAGAAACTTCGAGACGGTCCTGTTGTACCTGGACGATGTCATCGTATACTCCAAAACTTATGAGGACCACCTGAAACACCTGGCGGAGGTGTTCGAAGCTCTGGCGAGTTACGGCCTAAAGGTGAAACCCTCCAAGTGTCACCTCCTGAAACCAAAGGTGCAATACCTGGGACACGTGGTGAGCGCTGACGGAGTGGCTCCCGACCCCGATAAGATCACCGCAATTAAGGGATGGCCAAGCCCCTCCAGCGTAAAAGAAGTGCGGCAGTTCCTAGGGTTGGTAGGCTACTACCGAAGGTTTATTCCCGGTTTCACCAAAAAGGCAGCACCTATGCAGGACCTCCTGATAGGCCAGTCCCGGAAGGCCAAGAACCAGAAGCCGCCCTTCAAATGGGAAAAGCTAGAAGAAGAGTCCTTCCGCCAGCTGAAGATGGCCCTCACGGGGGATGAAATCTTGGCGTACCCGGACTATAGCCAGCCCTTCATCCTCTACACCGACGCCAGTAACATCGGGCTAGGAGCCGTACTGTCCCAGATTCAGCAGGGGAGAGAACGAGTAATCTCCTATGCCAGCCGAAAACTGCGACCCACCGAAAGGAACCCCGAAAATTACAGCTCATTTAAGCTAGAGTTCCTGGCCGTGGTATGGGCAGTCACCGAGCGCTTTAGGCATTACCTCGCTTCTTCCCGGTTCACCGTATACACGGATAACAACCCGCTGACACACCTGGACACGGCAAGACTCGGTGCCCTGGAGCAGAGGTGGATGGCCCGTCTGTCCAACTACGAGTTCACAATTAAATACCGGGCAGGGCGCTCCAATACCAACGCGGACGCCCTGTCCAGGATGCCCAACCTGCCGGACGGAGGAGAAGATCCGGAGGGACTGGAAGAAGTTGAACTCCCTGCGTTCCACCGTCATGGGACTATCCAGTATTCCCACCGGGTAAGGAGTAAGCAGGCTGCTACGTTGAACCCCTTACCTCACTACAACTGGGCGGAAACGCAAGACAGCGACCCTGCCGTCCGACTGGTGAAGGAGATGCTGACTCGCCCGGAGGCTAGCCTGGAATCAGACGCTCCAGAGGAAGCCAAACAACTATGGGCAGAGAAGAGTCGACTGTTCCTTTACAAGGGGAAGTTGTGCCGCAGAATGGTTAACTCCAGGACGCATGAACTACTCTGGCAAGTAGTGGTGCCACGAAGAGACGCAGCCATGGTGATGGAGGCATACCACGACGGAGCTGGACACTTCGGGTGGAAAAAGCTGGAGTTCCTGCTGCGCGAGCGGTTCCACTGGGTAGGCATGAGGGGAACCATCGAGAAGTGGTGCAGAGACTGTGGCCCGTGCAATCTGAGAAGGAAGGACCGGGCCAGCCAGAAGACTCCCCTGCAGTCCATCGTCACCCGGCAACCGTTGGAACTGGTAGCCTTGGATCATGTAAAACTGACCCCCAGCAGAAGTGGCTACGTCTACGCGTTAACCATCGTGGATCATTACTCCCGGTTTCTGGTTGTCGTCCCCGTCAAGGACTTAACGGCTCGAACAGCAGCTAGAGCCTTCCAGCAGCACTTTTGCCGTCCACACGGGTACCCGGACCAAGTGCTGACGGACCAGGGACCTGCCTTTGAAGCGGAGGTCTTCCAGGAATTCTGCAATCTGTATGGCTGCCGGAAGATAAGGACGACACCCTACCATCCGCAAACTAATGGACTTTGTGAGAAAATGAACCAGGTGGTAATGGATCTTCTAAAAACGTTGCCCCTGGAAGAACGCAGTCTGTGGCCTGAGAAGTTGCCCGATCTGGTGGACCTATACAACCACATCCCGGTAGGTTCCACCAACTGTACCCCGGCTTACCTAATGAGGGCAAGACCTGGTAAGTTACCTGTTGACCTGGAAATGGGAGTCCTGACGCCCGAGGACACTTCACCAGAAACGGACTGGGACACAGAGAGGCAGCAGCAGTACCGGAAAGTACAGGAGAGCGTGGAGCGAAGTCTCTGTCAGGCTAGGGAAAGACAAGAGAAGACTTACAACCAGTATGCTCCCGCTGTTCCCCTGGTACCCGGAGAGCAGGTCTTGAAGAGGAAGAGACGGCTCCACAAGTTGGACGACCAGTGGGAGAAGGACCCGTACACCGTACTGCCCTCAAGCCACGAGAACCCGAAGGTCTGTACCATCAGTAAAGACGGAGGGGAAACCACAGCCATTGTATCCCGGGACCACCTGAAGAAGTGCCCCGAACAACTGAGGAACCCTGAGGAGGAACAGGAAGACCATCGACCCGTGGAAGAAAGGGAAGATATGGTTAGTACCGTGCTCGGGGACTTCCCTCGGTCTTGGACTCAAGTCAATGGTGCAGTTGTGGTACCCGTACTCACCTTCCTCCAACCATCATCCCAAGAACCTACGGAGCAACGGGTAGAGCTGGAAGAGCAGCCGGTCCAGGAGGCAGAAGACTCCACCCAAGCGGAACAGGAGAATCCACCCTCTGCTTATAGTGAGCCTGCCGTACCCCTAGTGAGACAAAGAGCCGGTAGACAGCTGCCCAGTTTACCCTTGACAGCTCCTACACCCTGTAGTTCAGGGCCAGACAGTCAGCTCCGTAGGTCCACTAGGGCCACTAGAGGCCAGTTACCCGCACGTTGGAGGATCTAAATGTTTAAGTTGTTTTACAATGTTTACCTGTTTATTGTTGCTTGTGTGTAATTTTGTGTTTCTAGTTGTTTTTAGGAGTCTTCGGTGGATTTACCGGGAATCCTTTGTATATAGTTGGAGCGTAACCCAGGATGGACTAGAGACTGTTAAGGACTCGGGGTAGGACAGACCCCTACCTGGTTACGTCTCCCTGTGTTGGTGAAATGGACACCTTTGCTTTTCTTCAAAGACTGCACCCGGTTGCGGACATCCGTGACCATCTTATTGTGTTTCCTTATTGTATTTTATTGTTCTTTGATATACCTTGTTATATTTTTCTAAAAAGTGTTTAGTCCCGGAGTACTAAATTTCACTAGGGGGGAGTGTGACACCCCAGGGGTCTGGTTGTCACAGTGATAGAGATATTACGTCTGAGAGCAGGTGGGAGGTCCTTTGGTCAGGGATCCTGTGCATGCCACACCTCCTGCCCAGCCTTGGGAGGGGAAGAACTTCCCCTGTATAAACCCGGGGCTGAGGCAGGGTTAGTGAGTCCAGGAAGAGTAGAGACAAGAGCAGCATAGGAAGCAGCAGAGTCACAAGGAGTCAGGGGCTGGCAGCTAAAGAGCTCGCCCTGACTAAGAAGATTCTTTACCGGACCCGGAGTCCGAGGCTGTGGGGACTAACTTCTACCCAGCAGCAGAATCCGTCAGGCAGGGGATTTCAGGTCCCCTGGCCCAGAAGCCCGAAGGCCCGGTCACACGCGTGGGACCAGCACCGCCATCGTGGAGCGGAAGCCATTAGAAGGCCCCGAGTCACCGGCCATACGGGTGAGCACCACACGGTACTCTCAGGGACGTGGGCTACTTACATCAGCTTCTAGCAAGGTAGCCAGAAGAGTACAGTCAGCTTGGGAGGCCTACAACTACGCCTGGCCAGGGGAGATCCCATCTGCTCAAGGACTGACCAGGCCCCGTTCGCTAGCAAGTACTCCGGGAGGGTCTATCGTTGTTACCAGTAAAGACCCTGAACGCTACCATACCGTCTCTGAGTGGTTCCTGCTACCCCCATCATCCACGTCGGCTGCCCTGAGGCCATACCCCTCCCGTTGGGGGTTATACTATCACGCTGCACCATCCTTCCACCGGCCTCAGCGGTCTGCCCTGCAGCAGCAGCCCCCTGGCTGCATTCAACGGGTGGCGTAGTCATCAACCATTTTCTACCGCTAACAGACTGCCGTCCAGTTTGACTCCCTGGGCACGGACCGGGTCACCGCCACGAGACTACAACCCTAAACAGATCCGGCTCCGGGTAAGCTCCCGCGTGCGCAACGCAGCGCGACACAGGCCCAGGGGCGCGTCAGTTACATCCCTGGTGGTCTAGAGCAGTGAAGGGATTAATGGTTACATTCCTGGTGGTCTAGGGCAGTGAAGGGATTAATGGTTACATTCCTGGTGGTCTAGAGCAGTGAAGGGATTAATGGTTACATCCCTGGTGATCTAGGGCAGAGAAGGGATTAATGGTTACATCCCCGGTGGTCTCGGGCAGTGAAGGAATTAATGGTTACATCCCTGGTGGTCTAGGGCAGTAAAGGGATTAATGGTTACATTCCTGGTAGTCTAGGGCAGTGAAGGGATTAAGAGGTACATTATTGGTGGTCTAGGGCAGTAAAGGGATTAATGGTTACATCCCTGGTGGTTTAGAGCAGTGAAGGGATTAATGATTACATCATTGGTGGTCTAGGGCAGTGAAGAGATTAATGGTTACATCACTGATTTTCTAGGGTAATGAATGGCTTTATGAACCTATTCCTGGTGGTCTAGGGTCAGTCAAGAAGTTTATGGTAACATTTTTGTGGTTTAGAACAGTTAAGGGCGTTATAGTTACATCCCTGGTGGTCTAGAGTGGTGAAGAGCTTTATGGTTACATCTCTGGTGGTCTAGGGAATTGAAGAGCTTTATGGTTACATTCCTGGTGGTCTACAGTGGTGAAGAGTTTTATGGTTACATTCCTGGTAGTCTACAGTGGTGAAGAGGTTTATGGTTACATTCCTGGTGGTCTAGGGTATTGAAGAGGTTTATCGTTTCATTCCTGGTGGTCTAGGCTGGTGTAGAGCTTTACGGTTACATTCCTTGTGGTCTAGGGTATTGACAAAGTTTATGGTTACATTCCTGGTGGTCTAGGCTGGTGAAGAGCTTTATGGTTACATCCCTGGTGGTCTAGACTGGTGAAGAGCTTTATAGTTACATTGCTGGTGGTCTAGACTGGTGAAGAGGTTTATGGTTACATTCCTGGTGGTCTAGAGTGGTGAAGACCTTCATGGTTTCATTCCTGGTGGTCTAGGCTGGTGAAGAGCTTTATGGTTACATTTCAGGTAGTCTAGGCTGGTGAAGAGCTTTATAGTTACATTCCTGGTGGTCTAGGCTGGTGAAGAGCTTTATGGTTACATCCCTGGTGGTCTAGACTGGTGAAGAGCTTTATAGTTACATTGCTGGTGGTCTAGACTGGTGAAGAGGTTTATGGTTACATTCCTGGTGGTCTAGAGTGGTGAAGACCTTCATGGTTTCATTCCTGGTGGTCTAGGCTGGTGAAGAGCTTTATAGTTACATTCCTGGTGGTCTAGGCTGGTGAAGAGCTTTATAGTTACATTCCTGGTGGTCTAGGCTGGTGAAGAGCTTTATAGTTACATTCCTGGTGGTCTAGGCTGGTGAAGAGCTTTATGGTTACATTCCTGGTGGTCTAGGCTGGTGAAGAGCTTTATGGTTACATTCCTGGTGGTCTAGGCTGGTGAAGAGCTTTATGGTTACATTCCTGGTGGTCTAGGCTGGTGAAGAGCTTTATGGTTACATTCCTGGTGGTCTAGGCTGGTGAAGAGCTTTATGGTTACATTTCTGGTGGTCTAGGCTGGTGAAGAGCTTTATAGTTACATTCCTGGTGGTCTAGACTCTTGAAGAGCTTTATGGTTACATTCCTGGTGGTCTAGGCTGGTGAAGAGCTTTATGGTTACATTCCTGGTGGTCTAGGCTGGTGAAGAGCTTTATGGTTACATTCCTGGTGGTCTAGGCTGGTGAAGAGCTTTATGGTTACATCCCTGGTGGTCTAGGCTGGTGAAGAGCTTTATGGTTACATTCCTGGTGGTCTAGGCTGGTGAAGAGCTTTATGGTTACATTCCTGGTGGTCTAGGCTGGTGAAGAGCTTTATGGTTACATTCCTGGTGGTCTAGGCTGGTGAAGAGCTTTATGGTTACATCCCTGGTGGCCTAGAGTGGTGAAAAGTTTTATGGTTACATAAGGATATTGTAGTAGTTTATTTTACTTTTCTTCTAAGATTTATCACCCTTTACTTGTCTGTCACATTCAGAGTTACACTCTCATCTATTGGACAAAGCAGAGAACTCATCTCTTACCGCAGCAGAGGACCAGACACAACTGGCATTACATAGAGAGCTCATTGCATTCAGTGTAAACTGTGTAATACTTCCCTTTTCTTGTGGAGGCGCTGCAGGTAAACAGAACACATCCTTCCAGTCACTGCGATTATAACTGATCGCTGCTGATCAGCTTATAAAAAGAGCGATTGTCAATAGCAGAAAACCCCTTTCCTTGCACTGTGACCATGCAGCGTCCTAATGAACGGCCTCATGCTGCCGTGCATTGTGGCAAGTACAGTTGTTTCCCCGTCAGACACTATATTGCATTAGTATTGCACTTGCGATCAAGTGATTGCAGGTTCAAGTAGAAGACTAAAAAATGTACAAAATTTAAAATATATATATATACACAAACATGCATCCTCCCACAATGCACTACAGCTAGTCAGGCTCTTTATACATTAGATGAGATGGGGCAGCGGAGAGATATGAAGTCACGCGGCTCCTGAGAGTTATCAGAAAGGCAGCGAAAGCCAGATATAGTTTTTGCTAAAAAAGAAATTACTTTGGGTATAACATTACTAAAAAACACAAAACAATTCCTTTTCCTCCTCTGATACCAGCAGCCAGATCCGTCATCAGCAACTGCCCCCCCATCATCATCATCATCAGTCCTGCAGATGTAATGAATGGATGCAGTGCTCGGATAAATGAAGACAATGGCACGCACTCCATCATCTCTCCAGTTTGCACATTATTAGTATCTACTTGTGCAGTAATTAGTTAATTAGTGCCGGGCAGGCGGGGGTTGGGTGGGCATGCGGCGTGATCGATTGCTTTCCTGCTGCTTCCCTTACGTTGATCCGATGCCCCTGTGGATTGTCGCACACAGCGAAACCTCAAACAACGTGACTAAATCCAACTCCGCTAATGTGCCGGAGACTCCGAATCCTGCGCTCTCCCACCGCTCCGAGCAAAACTGCCGGAGAAAGGAGGCATTAAAATGTCATTAAAAGCAGCTTGACTGCCGAGGCCGAGGGCTTCCACTGGTTGGCGTGTATTATTAGCACAATATGATCCATTGTGAGGAGCGATCCTCGGGGGATGCAGATTTCCGAGACCCCCGTGCTGCAAGAAGGGTCGGGAAAAGTTTCTCCACCTCTTTCTAAATCATGACACCTGCAGCTTCTCTACGGCTCCGGAAGGATTGTGCGATGGATCATCATCTGTATCACACTTCAAAGGAACGGCACGAGGAATTGTCTGCGAGAATCGCCGATGCTTTTCAAAACAGAAATGACCATATACCAAGCCAGAGAAATAAAGAGTCATTCCCCTTTAATGGCTACAACCAATTTTTCAATTTTTCGCTTTTCTTTGTCATCCCTGACTTCCAGGAGTCATAACTCTTTCTACTTTTCCATTGAAACAGTAGCTCTAGCATTTTTTTTTTCTACAGCATTCACCGTACAGGATAAATAATGTGCTAAATGAGATAAGGCCATTTACATTTTCATTTTTTTGTTATGGAGTTGTCCCCTTTTAGGAAATATTCATCTGCTGGCACAGTTTGATATTAAAAAACAAACAAACCATGCTATTCTCACCATTCCCAGGTCCACCAATGAATCTCCCTGACTGCTCCCAGTGTCTGGTATTGGCTGTGGAACTTACGTCAAGTCGACAGCGCACCGGCCAATCAGTGAGCTCTGCCCGTTCAGAGTCGTTGAGCTCACTGATTGGCTCTAGAAGTGATGTCAGTTCTGCAGCCAATACCACACACCGGGAGTAGCGGCAAAGACTTACCGGTGAAAGATTTGTTCTACCGAACTGCGCCTAAGAACGTAGATTTCCTTAATTAGTAATTTGAACTTGTAATCACTTGAATGCGGGTGCAAATGTAGCACCCTGAGGATTCGGCTGCTACAGGGGTATTGCACCTCAACCCAGAGGTGTGATATTCCACTCCCGGGTAAGGATGGAGTGTGGAACTGAGCTCAGATAGACTGCATGCACTACATACATCCCATTTCAGAGGAGCAGGCCGACGGTACTCCCACTTAGAAATGTGCAGGTACAACCGAGCCTGTTCCTGGCTGGAGTGGGAGGGGGGTGGTACATCCCATGTAGTGTAGGGGCAGATAGGGGGAGCAGTCTGGGTAGTGATAGGAGCTCATTGGGTGCTGGTCACCTGAGCTCACACATAGAGGGATATATAAGGAGGGCACCAACTTAGATCAGGGTCAGACGCAGAGAGTCAGTCAGCTGCAGAGGACAAGTCTGATGCAGAGAGCAGGAAACAGCAGCCCTGGAGAGAGAGAGAGTGGAGCAGAGAAAGACCCAGAGGGGGAAGACTGAAGGGACCCAAGAACCCAAATTAGAGCACCGGGTGAGGAGTCAGCATCAGGGTACCGGAACCCAAACTGGTGGGGGTAAAAACAATCCCCAGCCAGAGACCGGAGACCGTGGGCAGTGTCTGTCACGGTCACCCACCATATTCACCCCGAAGGCACACCACATGAAGGGTCAGGGAACCCAGGGCCAAGGGTGTCCCAACAGAAGGCCCGAGGGAGCTGGACCTAGGTGAATCCCTGGTGGGGACGGCTGAAGAAAGGACAGAGGGAGAGCTCAGGGCCACGCTCCGGACTTGTTTGGGGGTTGGCTGGATCCAGGACCTGGTGGACGCAGCACGGCTCGGGTGGTCACTAGCAGCTGGAGTGACCGGAACATCAGCAGTAAGTAAACACCCTTAACTGCACAACCCGAGTCTGTCTTCATTGCCGACTGCACCGCACCACCACAACCCCCATCCTCTGCGCCTGTCCCCTCTGAGGCTATACCCCTCCCGTTGGGGGTTATCCCACCAAGCTGCGCATCCACCATCAGCCTCAGCGGACCCTGCTGCAGCGGCGGCCACAGTGACCGCATCACAACGGGTGGCGTAGTCGACACAAAAGAACTTTAGTAACATCTGTAAAGCTGCCACATAACACTGAGCTTGACGCCCTGGGCACGGGGCCGGGTCACAGCCGCTCGGAGACTACAACCCCCCATCTGATCCGGTGCCGGGTATTCCCCTCAAAAAGGAATATGTCCCAGGGGGCGCGTCAACTTTGGCGTAGTCGGCAGGATTACGTGCCCGCAACACCCGGGTACTGCGTGCCTGAAGAAAAGTGCAAGTTTACCTCAGAAAGAAGTCTCCCGCCAGTTCCGGAGGGTCCACGCCATCGGACTCCATCACCAGTCGTTTCCCGCCGATTGTCCGCCATTTCCAGCTTGTTCCCGCCATCTGCAGAGTTTCCCGCCACTGGGCGACGCTTCCCGCCAAAACCGCAGATTTCCCGCCTTGGAAGAGCAGAGGACGCCATTATGGGCGTGCCAAAGGAGGGCAAGAGGCCACCTCCCATCGTGGGCCAGGACAGAAAATGGCGCCAAAAGTGGAAACCGCCCCCACCAACAGAGACTGTGATGCTGGAGGTGTCTGTCAGCGTGAAAGAACTCCCCCTGGAGCTGACAGTCACCGAGTTGCCCCGGGACCGCCCTCGAAGTGGGAGGAGACGAAAGAGAAGAACAAAGATGGGTGTCGCTTGGAGGAGTCTGGAGCGAGCGCACCCGGAGGCAAGAGGTCTAACAAGGAGTAGCGGAGGAGCTCACCCGGAGATGGAGAGAAAGCAGAACAGCACCGGCCCGCTGGCCAGGAGTCTGCTAGAGACCGAGGAAGGAGGGCAGAGCAGCACCGGCCCGCTGGCCAGGAGCCTGCCGGAAGCCGAGCAGAGCAGCACCGACCCGATGGTCAGGAGCCTGCTAGAGTCTACAACCCCGCTAAGTCTAGCGGAGATCCTAGCGCAGCTCCCCCGAGACCGGGAGTGTGCACAAACTGCCCTGGAGGGCCTCGCAAGGAGGATGGCCCGGGTACAGCGCGAGATACTGGCGGAGTGGAACCGGGAGATGGCCCAGCAACCAGAGACCAGTCAACGGAGCACGCTACCCTGGAAGAGGAAGCAGACCGCCTCTGAGGATGGCGCAGGAGGACCCAAGGCCGGAGACGGCGCCGAGGAGGGAGCCGAACGCATGGAGGCAGGTAAAGGGGACGCCTATACCCCAAGCCGTGACACCGCTTATCTGCCCCAGCTCCCCGTCGCAGAGCCCGAAAGTCCCCCTGCTGTGCCCGTAGCCGCCAGGTCACCGCCATGGACTAGTCCCCGACCGGAAGCCGCCGCCGCGACCCCTGTGACGTCACGCGCCTCGACCCGGAGCGTGACAAAACAGGAATTACCACCAGCCTGGTCGCAAGGCCTAGTACCCCCGGGCGCCGCACCACCAACAGCGCCCCCTACCTCCGCGGAGCCTCCGGCCTGGCCGCAAGGCCAGGTAGCCCAGGGCGCCGCCGTCCTAACGGTGCCCTTCACCTTCCAGGTGCCCCAGGCCTGGCCGCAAGGCCTGGGCAACCCGGGCGCCATCACCACCGCGCCCGCGCCCGCAATACCAAGGGTGCAACACCTGGGGGAGGACCTCTTCAGCCAGCTCACATGGCCGGACGGGCAGCCCTTCATCTGGCCCGAAGGATACCATGAGCTGGGGCGGCAACAGAGACGAGGGCCCTTGTGTGAGCCCCTGATCCCGGCTCCGAAGCCCGTGACTCGGGTCTCGCCTCCTTTGGAAGACGCACAGTTTGAGTGGGACCCCACCGGAGAAGATCTAATGGGGTTCACTCAGGAAACTCGGGCAGTCGCCGCTGAGCGGACTGAGTGTTGTCGTCAGCAGCTAGCAGAGTTTACGAGAGAACGGGAGGAGAGGCGGGCCAGAGAACAACAGGCCCAAATCCGGAGCGCGGAGCAGAAGAGCCGGACTAGGAGGAACCCCCGTGCAGCGCATTGTCCCCGCACCATCGGGACAGTGATAAAGTTCAACCCGCAGCATGGGTGGGGCTTTATTCGGGACCGTAACAACCGCGGTGACGTTTTTGTGACTCGCAGAGACGTCGAGTCCCACCTGCCGGAAGGTCACAAAGGCCGTGACCTCTACGTCGGAGACGAGGTCACTTTCACCCGGCACAAGTGTGCCAAAGGACCTTACGCCCTCCACGTACACCGCTTGACGGAGGAGGAGTTGCGGTACGGAGAGGAGGAGCCAGAGGACCCGGACGGGTTTGAAGCAACACCATATCAAGAAAGAGCAGGAGGAAGACGCCGTTGAGTGCGGCCGAGAAGTGATGTAAATAGTTACCCAATCGGGGTATAAAGGAACTGAAACTGGAACTGTTGCTGCTGCTAAAATAGTCCCCGTTGGGACCAGTGAACTGTTTTACCCGTTAACCCCTTCATCCTACAGGCTGAGGACTGTGAGCAGCCATTCCCTTTCCTCTAACTGGCCGAGGACTGAGAGCGGCCAACTTCCAACTTCCCTGTATATAGTTGCGCGTCCTAAAGCGCCCCCTACCGGTTTTATAGAAAACCAGTTTTTCTAAGAGACTGTCGCACTTTTCCCGGACACACGTTGCACAGTGTCCGGAGGAGGAACCAGAGACAAGAGAAGTCTACGAGAAAGTTTTATCTGATAAGATATGTTATATATATAATGTTTTATATGTTTTATATGTTTATATGAAAAATTTGTATGTTTTGGTGTTTTATGTCTTACAGCCCGAGGACGTGCTGTGATTTACCAGGGGGGAATGTAGCACCCTGAGGATTCGGCTGCTACAGGGGTATTGCACCTCAACCCAGAGGTGTGATATTCCACTCCCGGGTAAGGATGGAGTGTGGAACTGAGCTCAGATAGACTGCATGCACTACATACATCCCATTTCAGAGGAGCAGGCCGACGGTACTCCCACTTAGAAATGTGCAGGTACAACCGAGCCTGTTCCTGGCTGGAGTGGGAGGGGGGTGGTACATCCCATGTAGTGTAGGGGCAGATAGGGGGAGCAGTCTGGGTAGTGATAGGAGCTCATTGGGTGCTGGTCACCTGAGCTCACACATAGAGGGATATATAAGGAGGGCACCAACTTAGATCAGGGTCAGACGCAGAGAGTCAGTCAGCTGCAGAGGACAAGTCTGATGCAGAGAGCAGGAAACAGCAGCCCTGGAGAGAGAGAGAGTGGAGCAGAGAAAGACCCAGAGGGGGAAGACTGAAGGGACCCAAGAACCCAAATTAGAGCACCGGGTGAGGAGTCAGCATCAGGGTACCGGAACCCAAACTGGTGGGGGTAAAAACAATCCCCAGCCAGAGACCGGAGACCGTGGGCAGTGTCTGTCACGGTCACCCACCATATTCACCCCGAAGGCACACCACATGAAGGGTCAGGGAACCCAGGGCCAAGGGTGTCCCAACAGAAGGCCCGAGGGAGCTGGACCTAGGTGAATCCCTGGTGGGGACGGCTGAAGAAAGGACAGAGGGAGAGCTCAGGGCCACGCTCCGGACTTGTTTGGGGGTTGGCTGGATCCAGGACCTGGTGGACGCAGCACGGCTCGGGTGGTCACTAGCAGCTGGAGTGACCGGAACATCAGCAGTAAGTAAACACCCTTAACTGCACAACCCGAGTCTGTCTTCATTGCCGACTGCACCGCACCACCACAACCCCCATCCTCTGCGCCTGTCCCCTCTGAGGCTATACCCCTCCCGTTGGGGGTTATCCCACCAAGCTGCGCATCCACCATCAGCCTCAGCGGACCCTGCTGCAGCGGCGGCCACAGTGACCGCATCACAACGGGTGGCGTAGTCGACACAAAAGAACTTTAGTAACATCTGTAAAGCTGCCACATAACACTGAGCTTGACGCCCTGGGCACGGGGCCGGGTCACAGCCGCTCGGAGACTACAACCCCCCATCTGATCCGGTGCCGGGTATTCCCCTCAAAAAGGAATATGTCCCAGGGGGCGCGTCACAATACACTGCAATACTTTTGTACTGCGGTGTATTATAATTTTTGTCACCTGCATTGGCAGGGCTCAAAGGGTTATTCCCAAAATTGTAAGCTACAAGCAAGTAGTGCTGTTGCTTCCAAAGCATCCAGCAACTGTTACAAATAAAACAAGCACAGGAGACAGGAGGGGTTGTGCTTCAGAAGCATCCAGCAACTAGAGGGGTTAACACAGTCACAGGAGACAGGGAGTGTTTTAGCAGAGCCCCAGGGGGATTGTGGGGAACTTGTTATTGTAGTCTGGCTGAAGCCCAAGAGAAAGGAGGTATGTTATCTAGATCTGACAGAAGGCAACTGAACAGGAGAGAAACTAAACACAGCTCAGATAAACTCCCTGAACTAACAGTGCAGAGTATTAATGGGCAGGAAGATAAGGACTGGAAGGAATTGTGTCACAGGGATCATCTCCCTCATCAAACCCCCCCCCCTCCATCGCCATGCAGGATAAAGAATGCTGTGTACTAATGTGTCCTTGTGAAGGAAAAGCCTGTGGTTGTATATGCATAGAAGTGTGCTGCGAAGAGATCTAATCTATGCTGAATTATGCTACTGAAGAGACTGTAATACTGTGCCTTGTGAAGAAACTACTGTATTGTTACTGGAGCCGGGTTTCTCAAGAAACATAGACTGTGCTGTAATGAAGATGGTTGCTGTAATATCCCTGAATTGCACTGGCCGTGCTTCAGGTTAAATTCCACTGTTAAACTGTTGAAAAAGACTCTTGTCAGATGTGTCTGGTCAGCAACTGAATCTATTGTGTGCCTGAGAGAAGCTGCAGCACATGGTGTATGGTCGCCCTGAGTAACGATTCCCCCAGGATTCCAAAGAATTCATGAAACCCGTCTCGCCCCTATCTGAACCTAGCGGCGTGCGTGTAACACTATGCCCTATCCATAGCATAGGGGATAACTTATTGATCATTGGGGTTCATATTGATGGGACCCCAGTGATCCTGATGACAACAGGGTTCTGGATTACGGGAACAGGGGTCCTGTGTTGAATAGAGCAAAGGAGCACAAGGTTGACCTCAAATCATTATCTATGGAATCTCAGGATGACATGAAAAGGGGATAAGATGGCAGACATGGACCCCACTATCAGTATTTGGTCAGTATTCGGTCAGTATTTTTTCTCAGCAGTGGGAGCCAAAACCAGGTGTGGAACAATGAGAAAAAAGGTATAATAGAAACAAGTAGATCACTTCTGCATTTATCATCCACTCCTGGTTTTGGCTCCCACTCCTGAGAAAAGATACTGACCGAATACTGACCAAATACTGATAGGGCTCATACCCATATGTGTGAAAAAAAAGTTCCGTTATCTGGACCGAAAAATCAGACAAGTATCATACAAGTGTCATGCGATTTTCAAGAAAGGACAATGCGATTTTTCACACCTAGCATCCGTATAACATCCGTATAACATCCGTATGACATCAGTATGCAATGCATTTTTTTTCTATTATTATTTTTTTTTATTATTCTAGAATCATTTACAGGACCATTTACAGTGTTCTATGCTACAGAATGTTAATGTATCCGTAAAAATTGGATGGTATGCGGATGGTCTGTATGCAGTGCATTTTTTTTCTCGCACCCATTGACTTGCATTGGCGAGTCTCGTCCGATATACGCGGCAATACGCAGCATGCTGCCATTTTTTTCTCAGTCAGATTTCAGCTGAGAAAAAGATCGCAGATGAGATGAGCCTCATAGAATAACATTGGTCAGAGTGCAATCCGATTTTTTATCGGATTGCACTCGTCCGTTTTTCTCGCAGATGAGTATTAGCCCTATAGTGCGGCCGTGGCCTAACAGAGTGATCTGCAAAAATCTTATAAATCCATCAGAGTTGCTGCTACATTCAGAGTCTATGGGGTGGGGTGATAACGGGGCGCTGCATTCAGTTATTTTCATCAGTCCCGTAGACTTTGGAAGGAGCTGCAGGACACAAGCTCGCAGAGACCTCAGTGGCCCCAAAAAAGCCTCCAACCACTGCACATCCCATAGTAACGCCATAGTCATATGAAGTGACTCCTATATTAGAAGACGACACTCGGGACAGATTTATAATCCAGGCCGCCAACCTACACGGCCCATGTGGACTCTAGTGATATCTGAGTGGGGTGACACATGAGGACACTGGGGTCTGTGGGTGACATGGACACCTCATCTGTCTACATGATATCCTGGTATAATGTCCCCCATCCTGGTCTCTTCCTGTAATAATGTCCTCTATCCTGGGCTCCTTCCTGGTACAATGTCCCTCATCCTGTTATGATGTCGCCCCCCCCCCTTCGCTCTGGTCTCTTCCAGTAATAATGTCCTCAGTCCTGGGCCTCTTCCTGGTATAATGTCCATCCCCCATCCTGGGCCCTTTCCCAATATGGTGTCCCATGTGGTGGGCCGCTTCCACGTTATTCGCTCTGCCGCTCTTTTCTAAATTCCCTGATTCTCCTTATCTTCCTGCACTCTGATGATGTGCGGTGCCCTCGTCTTCGGTTGGGGCAGAGGCCGGCAGCTGGCTGGTATGTGCTGCCCGTGATGGGCATGCCAACGTCAGCTGCTGGCCTCTGATTGGCTGGCAGCTTGTATTGCAGTGCAGGGAGGCGGTGGAGCAATACATTTCAGCTGAATGTGCGTCCGAGGACAGACACTTAGCTTACATAGCTTTTGTTTGCGTCGGCGCCCCACTCCAACAACGGTGCGGTCATGGTTGCGCCCTTGTTACACCCCTGGTCACTGATGTACATTTATCAACATTTCTTGGGTTTTTAAACATTTATTTGGCCCAGAAACCGATATCCAGCTACCGGGGGAAGGGCAGAAGTCTGGAGAAATAGGGGCAGCTCTGGGAATATTGAGGCTTTACAGAAACTTCATGTATTTGTCAATAAAAGTGTAAAAACTTCTGAGATGTTTATGATTGTCCTTCAGTAACCATAGAAACGCCGCTGCTGCCACCTCCTCCTCTCCTCTCTGAGGCTCAGGAGTTTGATTGACATCTCTGGGGGAGGAGCTTCTGCGCTGTCCCCAGTGTAACCACGCCCCGGTCTCCTAGACAACCGCAGGGAGCGTCTCTCCGCAGAGAGTGAAAATCACAACAAAGCAATCTTTATTTATAAGCGAGAGTGTGACAGTGGACAGTGCGCTGGATGCAGACGGCGGGGGGCTCTGTCCATGGTGAGTTCTGGGTGCGGGGTCTCCTCTGCTGGATCTGGGTCTACTTTACCTTTCAGTTTCCACATTTGCAAGATCTCTGCGCACTGTGTGAATGGAAACAGAGACTGACACAGTGTAACGAGCTCTGCAGCTGTGGGAGCTGGACGGTTATCAGTTTTCCTATCAATAACATCAAGCAGAGATCTTGAAAAATAACTAATAAACTTACTGATGATGTGTAGATCGTTTAGCAGTTACATTTTTGGAAATGTTTTTGGCCCCCCCCCCTGAAAAAAAAGTTTTTCTTTGCATTCTCCCCCGCCTTGAGTCGCTGGGAACGGAGACGTTTTCTCATAGATCTGTGTGGAAGCAGCTGAGAAGAGGCGAGCAATCTCTGCATTCAAGTGGCCGGAAATCTATGACCGCTGCTACTGTTCCCTGCAGACTGGAAGAGGCACCATATGGCGGCACATGGAGATCCTGCGGGGCCGCACCGTGACTCCGTGCTCTGATGAAGATCAAGACAAGGCGTGACCCAGGAAGCCCCCGCTTACTCTCTAGTGGAGCACCATACGGCGGCACTTGGGGTCTCTGAGACTTCGCACTATGCGAACAGGAGACCCTGTGCCCGGCCATAAAGCAGGGATGAGACCTTATCCAGGGAGCAGTAAGACATGTGTGTACGGCACCCGATGGAGCACAATATGGCAGCACATGGGGTCTCTGAGACTCCATACTATGGGAACAGGAGACACTAAGGGCGGCCATAAAGCAGGGATGAAACCTGCAGTCATCAGGTCTTAACCAGAAAGCTTTGTGGTATCTATGTACAGCACCCAATGGAGCACAATATGGCGGCACATGGGGCCTCTGAGACTCCGTACTCTAGTAATAGGAGACCCTGTGTGCGGCTATAAAGCAGGGATAAGACCTTATCCAGGGAGCTGTAAGATGTGTGTACGGCACCCAATGGAGTACAATATGGCGGCACATGTTGCTTCTGAGACTCTATGTCCAGACATAAAGCAGGGATGAAACCTGCAGGTCTTACCCAGGGAGCTTTAAGGTATTTACAGTATGTACCGCACTCAATGGAGCACAATATGGCGGCAGATGGAGTCCCTTGGCTCCATTTCAAGTCAACAATGACTCCTTGTTCACCCACAGAGCAGGGAAGCTTGATATAAAATATTTCTCCATACGGCACTGAATTGAGCACTGTATGACTGCACATGGCGTCCATGCAACTCCACTATGGTAACAGGAGAATGTGTGTGTTGTCATAAAGGGAGGCCATACCTAAGGTTTGTCTCAGCACCATATGGCGACACATTGAGTCTTAAAGGGAACCTATCATCTGGAAATGTCATGATTTTTCTCTAATATATTAGATATAGGTAAAAAAAGCTAATAAAAAATCCTGTCAAACTTAGTGATATTAGCCCTTTAAGAAAGAGAAGCTGATGTCAGGGCTCTCTGCCGTCTCACTATTTGACTGATGGATGAGACTTCCCGCTTCTCAGCTGGGAGATACCACTTGTAGGGGGAGAGTAGGCGTGTTCAGCATGTGCACGCAGGGGAGGCACCATGGACTTCATACCCTGGGGATGGTCTATTGCCTTCATACATGGGGGGTGGGGCGCGCCATTGTCATCACACGTGGGGGAGGGGTCGTTACTTCATACCTGATATAGTTAGGTAAGAAGAGATGTAATGGTCCATTTAGACAGTGGAGAACAAGCTATATAAGACTATTGAACAGTCTGACAGTCACCCGAAGAACGAGCAAAATGATGGCTTAAAAATAATCCTTATCGGAAGCATAATGGTCCTGTGTAAGCCGGGGATGAGCTGCAGTACAATGTGTCCTGGGACATGGAATGTCAGATGGATGACGGTTTCGCTCACAGAATGCTAATTGTGGCCACTAAACAGCTGCCGATCCGGCCACCTAAAAAAGGCTATTAGATGGACTCCTGTGTGTTATGGATCAGAAGGAGGAGAAGACAAACAGCGACTGCCATCCTGTCACAGCTTCTGCTGTCGCTGTCTGTCCGACTACATTATATAGAGGCTCAGATTAACCATTTACTGACGGCTGATTCCTTCTTTTGTATTATACACAGGGACATGGCTGATGCATAACACCATTCACTGAATGCTCGCTTCCAAGCTCTTTGCTAAAGGCTTGAAAGCGCTGCTCTGAAGCCGATTGTTGTTTCAATTTGAGTTACCCCCGGTCACTGCTGTTTCAGGCAGATGCCAGCAGTGTAACACAGCAGGCGTCTGCCGTGTAAGGTGTGGGCTCAGCTCCTGAGCCTGCATCATATAAATGGGTTCCTGATGTAGGACGTACTTTTCGAGCAGGGGTTGAAACAAGGATGAAGCCTTTACCCAAGTTGCTTCAAGTTTCTTCTTGGCGCAGCAGGGGTGCAGCTTTACCTATAAAAAAAATATTCAATTTACCTTGTATGGCACCTAATGGCGGCACATAAAGTTCCCGTGACTCCATACCACGGAAACGGAACTGCCCTCCATGTGTTGCCAGGAAGCAAAGATGGAAGCTTTTCTAAAAAGCTTCAAGTTACTTCTCTGTATAGCACCTATCGGAGCGCTGTATGGCGGTGTATGCTCTGAGAACAGGGGACGATTTGTGCTGCCATAAAGTAAGACTCTGGCTTTTACCACATAGCCTGAAGTCGGCACATGGAGGTCCTGCTGGTCTGTTCTGTGCAGACCATGACTCCGTGCCCTCCTGTAAAGTAAGGGTAAATCATACTTCTATGTGGCACCCAATTGAGCACTATATGGCGGCATATGGAGTCCTCACAGCTCTGTACTGATGAGACCTTACCCCTGGATCTTTAAGTTATATCTGTATGGTGCCAAATGGAGCACAGTATAGCGGCACATGGAGTTGTTTTGACTCCATATCATGGCAACAGTGACTCCCTCTTTCATCATAAAGCAGGGATGAAACCATATGTAAGGGTTCTCTCTGGACGTCACCCAACTGAGTACCATATGGCGGCACATGGAGTCAATGCAACACTGAGCACCATATGGCGACACATGGAGTACCTGCAATACTAAGCACCATATGGCTGCACATGGAGTACCTGCAACACTGAGCACCATATGGCGGCACGTGGCGTACCTGCAACACTGACCATCGTATGGCAGCACATGGAGTCCCTGCAACACTGAGCACCGTATGGCGGCACATGGAGTCCCTGCAACACTGAGCACCGTATGGCGGCACATGGAGTCCCTGCAACACTGAGCACCGTATGGCGGCACATGGAGTCCCTGCAACACTGAGCACTGTATGGCGGCACATGGAGTCCCTGCAACACTGAGCACCGTATGGCGGCACATGGAGTCCCTGCAACACTGAGCACTGTATGGCGGCACATGGAGTCCCTGCAACACTGAGCACCGTATGGCGGCACATGGAGTCCCTGCAACACTGAGCATATATGTATGACGGAATATGGTGGCCATGCAACTCCATACATGTGGTAACAGGAGAGTCCATGTACTGCCATAAAGCAATTTTCATGCTTTACGTATAGTTTGTCTCTGTACAGCACACAATTAAGCACCATATGGCGGTATCTGGAGATCTTAAAGCTTCGTACAGAGGAGTCCAACTGCCCCCCCCATAAAGTAGGGATTACTCACCAAACATAGAAAAATAGATAATAGCGAAGAGCAGGAGAGACGTTATACTTATTGCTTAACCCTTTCCGTGTGTACTTATGTTTATTCCTATTATTTTAGTATTTTTCACCCCCTCCAGGAGGAAAGACTCATCATGTACACGGGTGAGCGCCGGCTCTCGCCCATCACAGATCTGCGTCGTCGCCTGCATCTTGGAGCGCAGAGTTCAGATGTTCTCCAGATGGTCTCCAAGAATACGATGCTGCTCAAACAAGCTGTCAGTGGTAACGAGCCGAGTCACACGCTGGTGAGCAATCCTCCTCCATCAACATTACCACGAGAGCGTCTCATCACTCACATGATCCAGAGAGAGGCGGGGCGCGGCCATCTGTCCATGCCAGAGGGGCTTGTAATAGCCACATCGATCTTCATAGGGGCCCGGACTCAGGGGAGTTCAGTGCAATCACCGACATGAATATTCTACAGTCCACTCCCTTAGGTGCTATTGTTGATATGGAGCGCAGCAGCTAAGGGGTTATTATACTGCTGGGATCAGAGCTAGCTCCGATCTCGGCCGCTGAGGCAGGATGTAATAACTGACCACCGCAGCTGATGGGGCCGGCTCAACTTCTGAACGAGTGCCATACTTACATAAATGTATGGCACGGCGCAGTCAGGGGTTTACTATGTATGTAATTCAATTTTTCATATCAACCAATCATATCACTGCTTTAATTATTCACACTAGATTAAAAAAAAATAAAAGCTGAAGTCTGATTGGCTGCGATGGACAGCATCTCCGGTCTGTGTACTTGTGGCCCCATACATAGCACTAAAAAAAAGTATAGTTTATTTGGAAACTGTACTTTCTAGTTTTTGGTTACATTCTCTTCTATAAGGGTCTAATTCCAAAGCCGCCACCTGGGTACTTGGAGTTATGTGCGCCCACTGTCCGCACCACTGTCTGCAGAGCGGACGGAAAAAGAAGAGTCGTAGGAAAAATACAAGATGAAAAGAAAGAGCCAGAAATGTAAGAGCTGTATCCAGAAACCCCCCAGCCTCTCTTCTACCTGCGCCTCCTTGTCAGCTCCTCTTCTGTACCTGCGCCTTTTTGTCGTCTCCTCTTCTATGCCTGCGCCTCTTTGTCGTCTCCTCTTCTATGCCT
Organism: Phyllobates terribilis; assembly: GCF_046119375.1. Lineage (NCBI taxonomy): Eukaryota > Metazoa > Chordata > Amphibia > Anura > Dendrobatidae > Phyllobates > Phyllobates terribilis. The sequence goes on from NW_027362763.1 coordinate 685,024,341, forward strand.
GCGCCCCCTTGTCGTCTCCTCTTCTGTACCTGCGCCCCCTTGTCGTCTCCTCTTCTATGCCTGCGCCTCCTTGTTGTCTCCTCTTCTATGCTTGCGCCTCCTTGTCGTCTCCTCTTCTATGCTTGCGCCTCCTTGTCGTCTCCTCTTCTATGCTTGCGCCTCCTTGTCATCTCCTCTTCTATGCCTGCGCCTCCTTGTCAGCTCCTCTTCTGTACCTGCGCCTCCATGTCGTCTCCTCTTCTATGCTTGCGCCTCCATGTCGTCTCCTCTTCTATGCTTGCGCCTCCATGTCGTCTCCTCTTCTATGCTTGCGCCTCCTTGTCGTCTCCTCTTCTATGCTTGCGCCTCCTTGTCGTCTCCTCTTCTATGCCTGCGCTTCCTTGTCGTCTCCTCTTCTATGCCTGCGCCTCCTTGTCGTCTCCTCTTCTATGCTTGCGCCTCCTTGTCGTCTCCTCTTCTATGCCTGCGCCTCCTTGTCGTCTCCTCTTCTATGCCTTCGCCCCCTTGTCGTCTGCTCTTCTATGCCTGCGCCTCCTTGTTTTCTCCTCTTCTATGCCTGCGCCCCCTTGTCGTCTCCTCTTCTATGCCTGCGCCCCCTTGTCGTCTCCTCTTCTATGCCTGCGCCCCCTTGTCGTCTCCTCTTCTATGCCTGCGCCCCCTTGTCGTCTCCTCTTCTATGCCTGCGCCCCCTTGTCGTCTCCTCTTCTATGCCTGCGCCCCCTTGTCGTCTCCTCTTCTATGCCTGCGCCCCCTTGTCGTCTCCTCTTCTATGCCTGCGCCCCCTTGTCGTCTCCTCTTCTATGCCTGCGCCCCCTTGTCGTCTCCTCTTCTATGCCCGCGCCCCCTTGTCGTCTCCTCTTCTATGCCCGCGCCTCCGTGTCGTCTCCTCTTCTACCTGCGCCATTTTTATGTTTGCAGCAAACACCGGAGTGAGGTGATGATCAGAGAAAGCTTGCAGGGTACCGCGCCAGCCTCAAATTCAGAAGTGATACTGAAGAAAGACTTCCAGAGCTGCTGTGACCTGACGGATACATCTGACTGCAAAATACCAGAGGAGCCCGTCCGGCCTGAGACTGACGCATGTCAGGGGGGCATAAATGGTAATAGAAGGACTTACAGGGCAAATGTGATCTCTGTTCTAGTAAATGCACCTTGTACACGTCATTCACTACATATCAGGGGTCTTATTGGATTCCTATAAAGTTGCAGGTGATATATGATGAGGTGGCTTCTTGTGAAGTTGTGACCTCAGATTACCAGAATCGGGAGGTCTCGCACCCCTTTGGTACTGCTTGGACCTTTCTGTTACATTTATGGCCGTACAATCCTGGCACTGTATCACAGCCAGATATTAAATAGTGAGATCGAGCCTTGATGGTTATTATTACCTCTTGTGTTTCAGATGTAATGTCGCATATACAGAGAGTCCGAGCCGGCCTCGGCTGGAGGACACCCCGACTCCAACGTGAGGCCGATAAATATACGGGATTTCTAAAGGTAAAACCCGGATACAGTGAGTAACACGTCCATGACTCAGGAACAATTGGTCTAAAGAGATATTTTCTATACACATTGGACTTTTCCCAACTCCAGATCTGGTGGTCAGCCATTATGGTCAAGGGAAGATCAGCGGCGCCTCATTTCTAATGAGTAATAACTGGCGCCGGAGTTAGAGACGCTCTTTGCAGTGAGCTCCCACTTTACATAATTGGGGGTGATCCAAGCAGGGCACCTCTCAGCACACCCCCTATTCCTTTATTGAAAGATCTTTCCCTGAATGGTCTGACACCCGGCATAGTGGCCACAGAATGCCAAAAAATGCACCATGTGAATGAAGCCTCTGAATTTGTACCTCCTGTATCTATATTTAGGTTTTTAGAAAACTTACACCGCTTATTAATATCATAAACTTTCAGGTTGCTGACTCCATTAATTTCTGTATTTGGTAGAATAGGAAGAGACTAATACGGCATCCCTTTACTTCTTCCCTGCTGAGAAGGATGGATAGATATAAGAAAGATGTATGAGCGATAGATAGATTGATTGATATCCACAAGTAAAAAGCCAACCAGCACTGGTCTAAATATAACAAGCTGTCTGTGATTACAGCAGCCTCTGCACTGATACCATCAGATGGGGTCTGTGATTACAGCAGCCTCTGCACTGATACCATCAGATGGGGGTCTGTGATTACAGCAGCCTCTGCACTGATACCATCAGATGGGGTCTGTTATTACAGCAGCCTCTGCACTGATACCATCAGATGGGGGTCTGTGATTACAGCAGCCTCTGCACTGATACCATCAGATGGGGTCTGTGATTACAGCAGCCTCTGCACTGATACCATCAGATGGGGGTCTGTGATTACAGCAGCCTCTGCACTGATACCATCAGATGGGGGTCTGTGATTACAGCAGCCTCTGCACTGATACCATCAGATGGGGGTCTGTGATTACAGCAGCCTCTGCACTGATACCATCAGATGGGGGTCTGTGATTACAGCAGCCTCTGCACCGATACCATCAGATGGGGGTCTGTGATTACAGCAGCCTCTGCACTGATACCATCAGATGGGGGTCTGTGATTACAGCAGCCTCTGCACTGATACCATCAGATGGGGTCTGTTATTACAGCAGCCTCTGCACTGATACCATCAGATGGGGGTCTGTGATTACAGCAGCCTCTGCACTGATACCATCAGATGGGGGTCTGTGATTACAGCAGCCTCTGCACTGATACCATCAGATGGGGGTCTGTGATTACAGCAGCCTCTGCACTGATACCATCAGATGGGGGTCTGTGATTACAGCAGCCTCTGCACTGATACCATCGGGTCTGTGATTACAGCAGCCTCTGCACTGATACCATCAGATGGGGTCTGTGATTACAGCAGCCTCTGCACTGATACCATCAGATGGGGGTCTGTGATTACAGCAGCCTCTGCACCGATACCATCAGATGGGGGTCTGTGATTACAGCAGCCTCTGCACTGATACCATCAGATGGGGGTCTGTGATTACAGCAGCCTCTGCACCGATACCATCAGATGGGGGTCTGTGATTACAGCAGCCTCTGCATTAATGCAATCAGATGGGGGTCTGTGATTACAGCAGCCTCTGCACTGATACCATCAGATGGGGTCTGTGATTACAGCAGCCTCAGCATTAATGCAATCAGATGGGGGTCTGTAATTACAGCAGCCTCTGCACTGATACCATCAGATGGGGGTCTGTGATTATAGAAGCCTCTGCTCTAATACAATCAGATGGGGTCTGTGATTATAGAAGCCTCTGCACTGATACCATCAGATGGGGGTCCGTGATTACAGCAGCCTCTGCATTAATGCAATCAGATGGGGGTCTGTGATTACAGCAGCCTCTGCACTGATACCATCAGATGGGGGTCTGTGATTACAGCAGCCTCAGCATTAATGCAATCAGATGGGGGTCTGTGATTACAGCAGCCTGTGCACTGATACCATCAGATGGGGTCTGTGATTATAGAAGCCTCTGCACTGATACCATCAGATGGGGGTCTGTGATTATAGAAGCCTCTGCACTGATACCATCAGATGGGGTCTGTGATTACAGCAGCCTCTGCACTGATACCATCAGATGGGGGTCCGTGATTACAGCAGCCTCTGCACTGATACCATCAGATGGGGGTCTGTGATTACAGCAGCCTCTGCACCGATACCATCAGATGGGGTCTGTGATTACAGCAGCCTCTGCATTAATGCAATCAGATGGGGGTCTGTGATTACAGCAGCCTCTGCACTGATACCATCAGATGGGGTCTGTGATTACAGCAGCCTCAGCATTAATGCAATCAGATGGGGGTCTGTAATTACAGCAGCCTCTGCACCGATACCATCAGATGGGGGTCTGTGATTACAGCAGCCTCTGCATTAATGCAATCAGATGGGGGTCTGTGATTACAGCAGCCTCTGCACTGATACCATCAGATGGGGTCTGTGATTACAGCAGCCTCAGCATTAATGCAATCAGATGGGGGTCTGTAATTACAGCAGCCTCTGCACTGATACCATCAGATGGGGGTCTGTGATTATAGAAGCCTCTGCTCTAATACAATCAGATGGGGGTCTGTGATTATAGAAGCCTCTGCACTGATACCATCAGATGGGGTCTGTGATTACAGCAGCCTCTGCACTGATACCATCAGATGGGGGTCTGTGATTACAGCAGCCTGTGCACTGATACCATCAGATGGGGGTCTGTGATTACAGCAGCCTCTGCACTGATACCATCAGATGGGGGTCTGTGATTATAGAAGCCTCTGCACTGATACCATCAGATGGGGTCTGTGATTACAGCAGCCTCTGCACTGATACCATCAGATGGGGGTCCGTGATTACAGCAGCCTCTGCTCTAATACAATCAGTTGGGGTCTGTGATTATAGAAGCCTCTGCACTGATACCATCAGATGGGGGTCTGTGATTACAGCAGCCTCTGCACTGATACCATCAGATGGGGGTCTGTGATTACAGCAGCCTCTGCACTGATACCATCAGATGGGGGTCTGTGATTACAGCAGCCTCTGCTCTAATACAATCAGATGGGGTCTGTGATTACAGCAGCCTCTGCACTGATACAATCAGATGGGGTCTGTGATTACAGCAGCCTCTGCACTCGTACAGTCGGATGGGGTCTGTGATTGGGAAAGGAGTGACAAGTGTAATGTGAGTTAGCTGATGATTTACAGTGTAAGATAATCGTGCACGAACGCTCTGTTTCACCATTATCTTGCCGTGTAAACAGGCTGCCGATGAAGGAGCGTTTTGCAGCATAAAAGATCACCATTCTCATCGGTGGATCATCCTGTGTGAACAAGACTCTCGCTGCCGAGTATCTCTGTTCTGCTCATAAAATGGGACAGGAAAATTCATTGTAACATGTCGGTAATAAGTCTCCTGTTCTTCTTCCACTTAGGAGAACGCTCCTGTGAGAGACGACTCGGGGGGATTTGTGTACTGCCTGCCTCGATGTCAGGACCAGCCCTCCGCTCGCTACGATCCATACGATCTGCTTGTTGTCCCCGCTCACACCGCTGTTCAGTGTGATGTCTACTGGACGGTCAGCGCGTCGTACGTGTGTAAGGTGAGTGTAGGGATCATCCACCACAAGCGTCACTCTCTAAGGCTGTGTGCCCACTGTGCAGCGTAAACGCTTGGTAATCCGTGCCCCATGATCCCCAATGAAATCTGCATGTTCTGTGCCCATGCTGCGGAATTTTCCTCAGCGGATTTTCCTTGCGGAAAAATCCGCAGCATGTCCATTATTTGTGCGTTTCTGCGTGCGGATTTGAGGTTCCAATGCATTTGAAAAACTCAAGTCAAATCCTCATGTAAAAACGCTGCAAAAACGCGTCAAAACGCTTGTAAAATCCACAAGCGTTTTTGGCTGCCAAGAACATGCAGAAATTTTCTGCTTCATTTCTGCATCGTGGGCACATACCCTTACATGCTTTACTTTTCCCGGTGTTCTCCAATCGCCTCCAAAGCTGCATGCAAAATTCTTCAAAAACAGCTGACCAGGACACAGCTCACAGAGCCGCAGCATCATCCCGAGTAATTAGCGGTGACTACACTTTATGGACCATCTGTTCACTCGTCTCCCCTTATATTCATTACATTGTGGCGGTGGAAATTCTCACCAGTTTTCGCTCTCTAGAAACTCCATTTATATTCCGCAAGTCTTTCCTAGTTTGCTTAATATTCAGGTTGTCCAGGATTAGAAAAAAAAGTTGTTGTTTTGATCCAAAAACAGCACCACTCTTGTGTACAGGCTGGGGCTGGTATTGCAAGATTTGCTTGAATATGCATAAGCTGCAATACCAGTCACAACCCATTGGGGCAACTATGGCGCTTTTTTCTAATTCTATATAGCTTAAATTTTTTTTCTTCTGAATCCTATTCATAGAGTTAAGCCACACAATTCAATCTGACTTCAGCCACCACTAGAGGGAGCATTTCTGTATCCTTGTTTAACCCCTTCCCAACTTCTGCCTAGTAAATACAGTACAGTTTTTGGCATAAACTGAGCCCTAAAAATGTCCACAATTTGCGCACAAATTTCCGAAATGTTTTTCTATTAAGCCTAGTGCTTCTCAACAGTTTTTTAAAAAAATTAGTGAATGTGAATTACCGGAAGGGGCATGGGCAAGAATTTTTTTGGGACAGATTTATTAAGCTTTGCTACAGAAATTGATCCCAATAAACATCTGATTTATTTTTCAGACTTTAGGACAAGTCTAAAACTTGCCAAATTTATTAACCGGTGTACTTTTTTTTTTATTATTTGCCGCAGTTTTGCTCCAATGATTTTTTTTTTTTCTAAGTCTGATGTCTATTACCCCAAGCTTGATAAATCTGCCTCGTTAATGATCTATGCTGAATTCCCCCAACAAATATTTTGGAATTTTTTTTTATACTCCATCCTGAAACATATAATACAGTATATGCGTCCCCCAAATGAGTGGCATTAAAAAATGTATCTACTGTGCAAAGAGGATACAAATGTACAAATAAAAGCTATAACTCTTGCAAAAACTTTAAAAAAAACTTTATTTGTGGGGATACTAAGCAGTTTGCTCCTGAGCTCCCCCTAGTGGTTGCAGAATACGGCAAGAATGTGATACCTTCAGTAGAGATCCATCATCGTCATGAGCACCGATCTGCTCCCTTATACATGGGGTAGAAATGGGTGGCGGAGTTACACTCTCCATTTTTTTTTTTATTATTCAGGTAATGATGGTCTCCGGAGCTGAAATCATGGAGGCCGTGCCTGTGACGGAGTGGACACATGAGAGGGAGCGATACTATACCATAAAGAATATCCGCACTTTCTCCCAGTTCAGGTAGGACGGCAGTAATCAATATAGGAGACCGCTGGAACTGCTGTGAAACTTTTTTTGCTACTTTTCAGACTCTGGAAAACTTTCACTGTTTGGAAAAGAAATGTTCACAGGTCGAAGATGGACAATAGCAAGTAAGTAATAAGTATAATATTATTACTACAGAAAATAATGCCAGATATTTATTGATGCACTTACACCAGTTTTCTGCCCAATTATCTTATTTATGGACTTTATATATTGTCCGTGCAGTGGGGCCGGGCTCCTGCAGCCTCCAGGTGCCTTACAGCCAATCTGATCTTAGTGAAAAAGGAAAAAAAAAAAAATTATTCACATGAAATACGATGAAATAAAAAAGATTATTCAGTAATTTAATTTTTTTCGCTCTCCTCGTACAGGGCGCTGCTCCTCCGGCACTTGTTCCTCTCAGATGAAGTCTTCCAGGACTGTCTGCTGCGCCTCCAGACTCTGTGCGAGGGCGCTGTCCGTATCCACACTGATCGCCAACATGGAGGTTTACCTATAATGCTTATTAACGTAAGGAAGCCTGATGTCCTATCTCACAGACAGGGTCTCTTTAACCCCTTCATGACTGGGCGATACTCAATTTTTTGCATTTTTTTTTCCCCTCCTCTGCTTCCAAGAGCCATAACTTTTTTTTTTTTCCCTAAATATGAGGGACGAGTTGTAATTTTATTATATAATGTACTGGAAAAAAAAAAAAAAAATCAAGAAAAAAAACCCCAAACACAATTCCACCATTTTTTTTTAAATTTTTTTGTTTTGACTGTTCATTGTGCAGTAAAAATGACCTGGCAAAGTAATTGTCCTGGTCAGTACAATTAAGGCGATACCAAACTTGTAAAGATTTTCCTTATCTTTTAAGTGTTGAAAAAAATATTTTTTCAGTGTTTTTCATCCATTTTAATGACTGGGGGAAAACCCATATAAAAATAAAGTGTATCAAAATTGAGGCAAAAATACATGTATTTTATTAATTTTTTTTTTCCTGCCATTTTTGATCCAGAAATGTCTGCAGCAAACACTTAACATGTGCACATACCCTTACAATTCAGGTTGAATTTTTTTTTTTATTATTTTGATGAATCAGACTTTAACGGAAGCGGAAAACAACAAATATATATAAATTAAAAAAAAATAAAAAATATCAATGGAGGTGATTCAAATTTTATTTTTTTCAAAAACAATATATTTTTTTTACTTTTATTTTTTTTTTTTTTAGGGGATTTGAACCTGCGATCGTCTCATCTCTTAAACTATATACTGCAATACTACAGCATTACAATATATCGCTAAATCCTAGTCTCCTATGAAGTCTCACAGGTGGCTGGGCTTCACAGGAGTACCGCCATGGGGGCTTTTGACAGGCCCACTGCTGCCACCGCAGTTCACTAGCACCCTGCAATCACATTGTTGGAGTGATAGACGCACAAAACATCATGCCCCGGGACCATGGATGTAAAAGAACTTCCTATCCAGTACCTATGGCCACGGCCCCACTCTCAGTATTTGGTCAGTATTGGGCCAGTATTTATTGTGGGAGCCAAAACCAGGTGAGGAACAATCAGAGGAAAGGTATAATAGAAACAAGTCACCAATTCTGCATTTATCACCCACTCCTCGTGTGGGCTCCCACTCCTGAGAACAGATACTGACTGAATACTGATAGTGGGGCCGTGGCCTATGGCTGAGAATGGCTCGGTGTGCAATAACCTTTCCCTCTCTGCAGCTGGATCACTCGTGCACCTATTCCCTGAAGGATTTCTGTCTCTCTCAGAGCGAAGCATGTAATCGCGCCCTGATCAAACTTCAGACACTCAGAGAAACTCTGATCAAAGTTATCACTGAAACTTTATACAAGGTACGAGACCGAACCTCCCACCACGTGCAAAGCCAAAAGTTTCCCTATGCAATAACCTATTTGTCTTCAGGAGTGTTGGAAAGTTCGGGGTGTCTTTTTGGGGTACGTCAATGTCGTAAAAGGAGGAAACCCCACTGATCACTCATTTCAGTGAGAGTCGTGCAATACCACATCTCACCTGTAGTGGCCGCTGTACCAGATAACCGTCGATCACTGGGGTGATCACTGATCGCCAGCAGATCTTGATATAGAAAAAAAGAGTTGTCGAGACGGAAAAAACTCTTTAACCACTTAAAGATTCTATATCTTTTGGGCCCAATTTTTTGGGGGGATAACTGTATTATGAGTTGAGCAAAGCTATATACAGGACTCCGATCCAACGGCCACATCAATAGTCCGTGGCCACCGTACCAGAGCCCTGCGTACCTCCTCATCCCCAAAGCCTCTTCTGATTACAGCGCCATGCGTGCGTCGCACCGCAATGATGATGTCACGATCAGAAGAGGCACCAGGGACGTCGTCTGGTAGGACACGGTTCGCACGTAATCACATTAACATTAGACAAAGCATTGCTTCCAAGGAGGATTGCGCCTATAATACCGTGCACTATATGGCAGCACGTGATGTGCTTACAGCTCTGGGGAACCACAGGTGGCGCTGTAAGTGCTCCGAGCACCCGGCTCTACACGACACCCGATGATACGGCTACTGGAGAGCAGTAGTCAGCCATCGCTTCCCTGTTTCCAGATTGTCCACCCCAATAAAACACCCTGCACGCGCGTCGTACCGCTGAAGCAGATCTAATGCCTTCATTAGACAGCTGCGGGCAGGGGGGGAACTAATTACACACCACACAGCCCCGATATTGGGCGCCAGTAACGTGTAACTCTTTACATCCCAGGTGGCCGAGACTGTGGGGCTGAAGGAACCTTTCTTATCCAATTCCACGAAGAAACCAAATTACACGGAGCAGTCGGATTGGAGTAGCCTGCAGGAGAGGTTTAGGAGATTTCTCAGCCTGGCGGACTGCCTCTTCCAGGAGGCGCTGCGATCCATCGCCACCACTTCCGTCCAGACGCTCCTCGAATTCTTAGAAGCTTCTAGCAACGTGACGGCAGCGGAGGAGAATAGGAGAGACAAACTGAGGTCTTTAAGCAGAAGGGTCTAATCCTCGGATCCTTAAAGGGGTTGTCTTCAGGACTTAGATATTGATGACATATCCTTAGTATTAGTCATCAATATTCTTTTTCCCCACACAGCCACCGATCAGATGTTTATAGGTCCATGGCGTCCAGAAGAATACAGTAATTGTGCAGAGCCAGGACAGCTCCGTATTCTATCTAGTGGTCGTTCTCGGTACTGCAGCTCAGATCACATTCATTTCTATAACAGCTGAGCTGCAGTACCGAGAACGGCCACTACATGGAGTCGTGAGCTTTGCCATTTGGCTCCTTTCACTGTGTACTTTTGGCCACTTATAGAACTTTCCCCCTCTGACATTGATGACCCTTTCTAATAATAGGCTAAAAATGCCCAAAAAACGTCCTCTTTTATCAAATTTCCCCTCTTTTAGGTCCAAAATTATGTCCTGATTTTAAAAATTTCTTTAATATATATGTTGACATTATTTTTCTAATACAAAGCTATAAAACATAGTCCGCCATCGATCTGTGTTCAAATAAAACATTCCCAATCCCCCCCGGGTCTGCTGCGGGCAATCACTGGCTTAAGTGGTGTACCACTGAGACTAGTGATTGGCTGCAACGTTCACATGGAGTGCCAGTGATGTCAATGGTAGGAACGACTGCATCAGACAATTTTTTTTTTTGTTTGTTTTTCAATTTCTCTTACCCAAGTCAAATTCTCAGAAAACGCATTGTGTTCCTGAAGCCATCACTAGAGGGAGCTGCGCTAAAAAAAAAATAACTCCTCATGCAGTAAGCTCCCTCTAGTGGTGACTGTGGAAAGCTCAATGTTTTTTAAATGCATCTGTGCAGAAAACTGGAGCTCTGCATCATAAAAGGCAGATCTAAGTGATTAAATGATGTATTAAGATATTAATTAGCACAGCAGATTGGATCTGAAGACGAGGTCTCACGAGGACAAGCCCCATTCATATACTTTATTATTGCCTATGGAGGTTTCGCTCTGACTTTATCCAAAGCCAAACACTGCTGCAAATCACATTAATATATTTAAATGAATTTTCTTTAACAATCATTTATTTTAGAGGCAGCGAGGACAAAAATGTTAATCTGGAAATATTTCATGAAGTTCAACAAATGGCCAATTCCTCTATAGACATTGCTAAAGTAAGTTACACGGGATTAAAGTATATGTAAAGATATTAGCACATTGTATATAATTTGTATTACTTATCCTGTACTAATATAGCCCAATTTATACATACGGTGTACATACATTACATTACTGATCCTGAGTTACATCCTGTATTATACTCCAGAGCTGCACTCACTATTCTGCTGGTGCAGTCACTGTACATACATTACATTACTGATCCTGAGTTACATCCTGTATTATACTCCTGAGCTGCACTCACTATTCTGCTGGTGCAGTCATTGTGTACATACATTACATTACTGATCCTGAGTTACCTCCTGTATTATACTCCAGAGCAGCACTCACTATTCTGCTGGTGCAGTCACTGTGTACATACATTACATTACTGATCCTGAGTTACATCCTGTATTATACTCCAGAGCGGCACTCCCTATTCTGCTGGTGCAGTCACTGTGTACATACATTACATTACTGATCCTGAGTTACATCCTGTATTATACTCCAGAGCTGCGCTCACTATTCTGCTGGTGCAGTCACTGTGTACATTACATTACTGATCCTGAGTTACATCCTGTATTATACTCCAGAGCTGCACTCACTATTCTGCTGGTGGAGCCACTGTGTACATACAGTACGTTACTGATCCTGAGTTACCTCCTGTATTATACTCCAGAGCTGCACTCACTATTCTGCTGGTGCAGTCACTGTATACATACATACATTACATTACTGATCCTGAGTTACATCCTGTATTATACTCCAGAGCTGCACTCACTATTCTGCTGGTGGAGTCTCTGTGCACATACATTACATTACTGATCCTGAGTTACCTCCTGTATTATACTCCAGAGCTGCACTCACTATTCTGCTGGTGCAGTCACTGTATACATACAGTACAGACCAAAAGTTTGGACACACCTTCTCATTTAAAGATTTTTCTGTATTTTCATGACTATGAAAATTGTACATTCACACTGAAGACATCAAAACTATGAATTAACACATGTGGAATTATATTCTTAACAAAAAAGTGTGAAACAACTGAAAATATGTCTTATATTCTAGGTTCTTCAAAGTAGCCACCTTTTGCTTTGATGACTGCTTTGCACACTCTTGGCATTCTCTTGATGAGATTCAAGAGGTAGTCACCGGAAATGGTTTTCACTTCACAGGTGTGCCCTGTCAGGTTTAATAAGTTGGATTTCTTGCCTTATAAATGGGGTTGGGACCATCAGTTGTGTTGTGCAGAAGTCTGGTGGATACTCAGCTGATAGTCCTACTGAATAGACTGTTAGAATTTGTATTATGGCAAGAAAAAAGCAGCTAAGTAAAGAAAAACGAGTGGCCATCATTACATTAAGAAATGAAGGTCAGTCAGTCCGAAAAATTGGGCAAACTTTGAATGTGTCCCCAAGTACAGTTGCAAAAACCATCAAGCGCTACAAAGAAACTGGCTCACATGAGGACCGCCCCAGAAATGGAAGACCAAGAGTCACCTCTGCTTCTGAGGATAAGTTTATCCGAGTCACCAGCCTCAGAAATCGCAGGTTAACAGCAGCTCAGATTAGAGACCAGGTCAATGCCACACAGAGTTCTAGCAGCAGACACATCTCTACAACAACTGTTAAGAGGAGACTTTGTGCAGCAGGCCTTCATGGTAAAATAGCTGCTAGGAAACCACTGCTAAGGACAGGCAACAAGCAGAATAGACTTGTTTGGGCTAAAGAACACAAGGAATGGACATTAGACCAGTGGAAATCTGTGCTTTGGTCTGATGAGTCCAAATTTGAGATCTTTGGTTCCAACCACCGTGTCTTTGTGCGACGCAGAAAAGGTGAACGGATGGACTCTACATGCCTGGTTCCCACCGTGAAGCATGGAGGAGGAGGTGTGATGGTGTGGGGGTGCTTTGCTGGTGACACTGTTGGGGATTTATTCAAAATTGAAGGCATACTGAACCAGCATGGCTACCACAGCATCTTGCAGCTTCATGCTATTCCATCCAGTTTGCGTTTAGTTGGACCATCATTTATTTTTCAACAGGACAATGACCCCAAACACACCTCCAGGCTGTGTAAGGGCTATTTGACCAAGAAGGAGAGTGATGGGGGGCTATGCCAGATGACCCGGCCTCCACAGTCACCAGACCTGAACCCAATCGAGATGGTTTGGGGTGAGCTGGACCACAGAGTGAAGGCAAAAGGGCCAACAAGTGCTAAGCATCTCTGGGAACTCCTTCAAGATTGTTGGAAGACCATTTCCGGTGACTACCTCTTGAAGCTCATCAAGAGAATGCCAAGAGTGTGCAAAGCAGTCATCAAAGCAAAAGGTGGCTACTTTGAAGAACCTAGAATATAAGACATATTTTCAGTTGTTTCACACTTTTTTGTTAAGTATATAATTCCACATGTGTTAATTCATAGTTTTGATGCCTTCAGTGTGAATGTACAATTTTTATAGTCATGAAAATACAGAAAAATCTTTAAATGAGAAGGTGTGTCCAAACTTTTGGTCTGTACTGTACATACATTACATTACTGATCCTGAGTTACATCCTGTATTATACTCCTGAGCTGCACTCACTATTCTGCTGGTGCAGTCACTGTGTACATACATTACATTACTTATCCTGTACTGATCCTGAGTTACAATCTGTATTATACTCCAGAGCTGCACTCACTATTCTGCTGGTGCAGTCACTGTGTACATACATTACATTACTTATCCTGTACTGAACCTGAGTTACATCCTGTATTATACTCCAGAGCTGCACTCACTATTCTGCTGGTGCAGTCACTGTGTACATACATTATATTACTGATCCTGAGTTACATCCTGTATTATACTCCAGAGCTGCACTCACTATTCTGCTGGTGCAGTCACTGTGTACATACATTACATTACTTATCCTGTACTGAACCTGAGTTACATCCTGTATTATACTCCAGAGCTGCACTCACTATTCTGCTGGTGCAGTCACTGTGTACATACATTACATTACTGATCCTGAGTTACATCCTGTATTATACTCCAGAGCTGCACTCACTATTCTGCTGGTGCAGTCACTGTGTACATTATATTACTGATCCTGATCAGCTGATCACAGAGGATTCCTGCAGGAAGGAGACGCTTTTAACAATCGTGGATTGAGGAAATTGCTTTATACCGGTTCCCTTCTTGCTTGTGCAGTTAGACCATTAGATCACAGCTGATCGCTATTCTGATCAGCTATGTAGAAACCTAATAGTAAGTGTTCAGTTTCCCTGCAGCGCCACCGCAGGGGAAGAGAAGCATTACACAGCTCTCAATCACATCAATGGCAAAAGAGAAAGCATTGGATATCTATGCGCGGAGGCTGATTCAGTCTGTATCGTGTCCTCGCATGTATCGGGTGGAATTACCCTTTGGCGGCACTTATTATTGTACATCTCATAGCTCTATGAATATGAATGCCGCTATTTGTGGGGATGGTAATTCTCTTCTTGATTTCAGATGCTGAGTGAAATTAGAAATAACTTACGAGGAAAACAAGAGGCGGCCCCAGTTTTTGAAGTTAACCTGGTCCTGCCCTCCATGATGGAAGACAAAAAGCAAATGACCGCCCGGGCGTCAGCGGCTTCACGTGATCTTTTGGGAGGCAAGAAGCAAGTCACTTTCGAAGAAGGCAATCTGACTCATTCTGGTACATATTACTGAGTCTAGAGCAGATCATGCACAGCAAATAATGTGCCTTGCAAAAGTATTCAACCCCCTAAAACCATTAAAAGATTTACCAGTAATTCCATCATCTACAGCCTGTAAGACGCCATACACATTTAAAATCTGCTAAATGCTGTTTGCAAAAGTATTCAGCCCCTTCATTAGTACTTAGTAGAGATCAGCGAAAAAAATTCTCAGGCCCCTAATCCAGTGGCCACATCAGTGGTCCATCTTGATTTGTCCAAAGCTGGGAGAGTGAAGCCAGCAGAGATTGGCTGCAGGGATCGTGTGACATTATGTCATGCAAGCCCCTAGAGAGACACTGCGGACAACGCTGGAACAACGTCTAACCCGCAGGTGGATATTAGTGGTATTATAAAACACAGATGAGAATTGATTTCTACAGAACAAGGAGTGTCGGCTTTAGACTGAAAACCTCAAGGCTGACATAGTATTAGAAAAATATATATAAAAAAATGTAAAAAAATGTTTTTGAGATTTTTGAAAGAGTTCTCAAAAGTGAGAAAGACATTTTAAGAAGCGATGTCGGCCCTGACTGAATATGATGGGACTTTATGCATCACAAAGCTTGTCGATTGGGCGCAGAATTGACAGATCCATTATTTATAATTGTTTTTAATATTCCAGATTCTGAAGAATGGGTGAATGATGACAAAGATGAAGATCGTCCGAGGAGGTGAGATGAATGGAGGTCAGCTGTCCAGTGTGGTGTACAGTTCTGGGGAGAGATTTACTCTGCCACCTAGTCCTAATTCTTCAGGCCTTGATGGACAATATAACTGTATTAGGAGTATTATGTTTGCTTTTGGTTTACACTGTGCTCCCATTTTCATGGTCAGCCCCTGACAGTAATCCCATGCCCCATGTCTGTTTTGAATGCCGCCATATCTACTTTGTCAACATGATTTTTTTTTTCATTGCAGGAGTTCGGCTACTTCTAAGAGTGTCCTGGTCGTCCCCCCTAACACTGAATTTGAAATAAATATGCAAGGGATTATGGATAGATTCGATCAAACTATCAGTAGGTTACTAGCAGTTGCACAAGTACATAACTACTATAATACTGCCTCCTATGTACAAGAATATAACTACTATAATACTGCTCCTATGTACAAGAATAAAACTACTATAATACTGCCCCCTATGTACCAGAATATAACTACTATAATATTGCCTCCTATGTACAAGAATATAACTACTATATTACTGCTCCTATGTACAAGAATATAACTGCTATAATACTGCCCCCTATGTACCAGAATATAACTACTATAATATTGCCTCCTATGTACAAGAATATAACTACTATAATACTGCCCCCTATGTACAAGAATATAACTAATATAATATAGCCCCCTATGTACAAGAATATAACTGCTATAATACTGCCCCTATGCACAAGAATATAATTACTATAATACTGCCCCCTATGTACAAGAATATAACTACTATAATACTGCCCCTATGTACCAGAATATAACTACTATAATACTGCTCCTATGTACAAGAATATAACTACTACAATACTGCCCCTATGTACAAGAATATGACTACTATAATACTGCTCCTATGTACAAGAATATAACTACTATAATACTGCCCCCTATGTACAAGAATATAACTACTATAATACTGCTCCCTATGTACAAGAATATAACTACTATAATACTGCCCCTATGTACAAGAATATATCTACTATAATACTGCCTCCTATGTACAAGAATATAACTACTATAATACTGCCCCTATGTACAAGAATATAACTACTTTAATACTGTCCCTATGTACAGGAATATAACTACTATAATACTGCTCCTATGTGCAAGAATATAACTACTATAATACTGCTCCTATGTACAAGAATATAACTACTATAATACTGCCCCCTATATACAAGAATATAACTACTATAATACTGCCCCCTATGAACAAGAATATAACTACTATAAAACTGCTCCTGTGTACAAGAATATAACTACTATAATACTGCCCCTATGTACAAGAATATAACTACTATAATACTGCCCCTATGTACAAGAATATAACTACTATAATACTGCCCCTATGTACAGGAATATAACTACTATAATACTGCCCCTATGTACAGGAATATAACTACTATAATGCTGCTCCTATGTACAAGAATATAACTACTATAATACTGTCCACTATGTACAAGAATATAACTACTATAATACTGCCCCTATGTACAAGAATATAACTACTATAATACTGCCTCCTATGTACAAGAATATAACTACTATAATACTGCCCCTATGTACAAGAATATAACTACTATAATACTGTCCCTATGTACAGGAATATAACTACTATAATACTGCTCCTATGTGCAAGAATATAACTACTATAATACTGATCCTATGTGCAAGAATATAACTACTATAATACTGCTCCTATGTACAAGAATATAACTACTATAATACTGCCCCCTATATACAAGAATATAACTACTATAATACTGCTCCCTATGTACAAGAATATAACTACTATAATGCTGCCCCCTATGTACAAGAATATAACTACTATAATACTGCCCCCTATGTACAAGAATATAACTACTGTAATACTGCACCTATGTACAAGAATATAACTACTATAATACTGCCCCCTATATACAAGAATATAACTACTATAATACTGCTCCCTATGTACAAGAATATAACTACTATAATACTGCCCCCTATATACAAGAATATAACTACTATAATACTGCCCCTATGTACAAGAATATAACTATTATAATACTGCCCCCTATATACAAGAATATAACTACTATAATACTGCCCCTATGTACAAGAATATAACTACTATAATACTGCCCCTATGTACAAGAATATAACTACTATAATACTGCCCCCTATGTACAAGAATATAACTACTATAATACTGCCCCTATGTACAAGAATATAACTACTATAATACTGCTCCTGTGTACAAGAATATAACTACTATAAAACTGCCCCCTATATACAAGAATATAACTACTATAATACTGCCCCCTATATACAAGAATATAACTACTATAATACTGCTCCCTATGTACAAGAATATAACTACTATAATACTGTCCACTATGTACAAGAATATAACTACTATAATACTGCCCCTATGTACAAGAATATATCTACTATAATACTGCCTCCTATGTACAAGAATATAACTACTATAATACTGCCCCTATGTACAAGAATATAACTACTTTAATACTGTCCCTATGTACAGGAATATAACTACTATAATACTGCTCCTATGTGCAAGAATATAACTACTATAATACTGCTCCTATGTACAAGAATATAACTACTATAATACTGCCCCCTATATACAAGAATATAACTACTATAATACTGCTCCCTATGTACAAGAATATAACTACTATAATACTGCCCCCTATGTACAAGAATATAACTACTATAAAACTGCTCCTGTGTACAAGAATATAACTACTATAATACTGCCCCTGTGTACAAGAATATAACTACTATAATACTGCCCCTATGTACAAGAATATAACTACTATAATACTGACCCTATGTACAAGAATATAACTACTATAATACTGCCCCTATGTACAGGAATATAACTACTATAATACTGCCCCTATGTACAGGAATATAACTACTATAATGCTGCTCCTATGTACAAGAATATAACTACTATAATACTGTCCACTATGTACAAGAATATAACTACTATAATACTGCCTCCTATGTACAAGAATATAACTACTATAATACTGCTCCTATGTACAAGAATATAACTACTATAATACTGTCCCTATGTACAGGAATATAACTACTATAATACTGCTCCTATGTGCAAAAATATAACTACTATAATACTGCTGCTATGTACAAGAATGTAACTACTATAATACTGCCCCTATGTACAAGAATATAACTACTATAATACTGCCTCCTATGTACAAGAATATAACTACTATAATACTGCCTCCTATGTACAAGAATATAACTACTATAATACTGCCCCCTATGTACAAGAATATAACTACTATAATACTGCCCCCTATGTACAAGAATATAACTACTATAATACTGCTCATGTGTACAAGAATATAACTACTATAATACTGCCCCCTATATACAAGAATATAACTACTATAATACTGCCCCCCTATATACAAGAATATAACTACTATAATACTGCCCCTATGTACAAGAATATAACTACTATAATACTGCTCCCTATGTACAAGAATATAACTACTTTAATACTGTCCCTATGTACAGGAATATAACTACTATAATACTGCTCCTATGTGCAAGAATATAACTACTATAATACTGCTCCTATGTACAAGAATATAACTACTATAATACTGCCACCTATGTACAAGAATATAACTACTATACTGCTCCTGTGTACAAGAATATAACTACTATAAAACTGCCCCCTATGTACAAGAATATAACTACTATAATACTGCCCCTATGTACAGGAATATAACTACTTTAATACTGTCCCTATGTACAGGAATATAACTACTATAATACTGCCCCTATGTACAAGAATATAACTACTATAATACTGCCTCCTATGTACAAGAATATAACTACTATAATACTGCCCCCTATGTACAAGAATATAACTACTATAATACTGCCCCCTATATACAAGAATATAACTACTATAATACTGCTCCTGTGTACAAGAATATAACTACTATAATACTTCCCCCTATATACAAGAATATAACTACTATAATACTGCCCCCTATATACAAGAATATAACTACTATAATACTGCCCCTATGTACAAGAATATAACTACTATAATACTGCTCCCTATGTACAAGAATATAACTACTATAATACTGCCCCCTATATACAAGAATATAACTACTATAATACTGCCCCTATGTACAAGAATATAACTACTTTAATACTGTCCCTATGTACAGGAATATAACTACTATAATACTGCTCCTATGTGCAAGAATATAACTGCTATAATACTGCCCCTATGTACAAGAATATAACTACTATAATACTGCTCCCTATGTACAAGAATATAACTACTATAATACTGCCCCCTATATACAAGAATATAACTACTATAATACTGCCCCTATGTACAAGAATATAACTACTTTAATACTGTCCCTATGTACAGGAATATAACTACCATAATACTGCTCCTATGTGCAAGACTATAACTGCTATAATACTGCCCCTATGTACAAGAATATAACTACTATAATACTGCTCCCTATGTACAAGAATATAACTACTATAATACTGCTCCTATGTACAAGAATATAACTACTATAATACTGTCCCCTATATACAAGAATATAACTACTATAATACTGCTCCTATGTACAAGAATATAACTACTATAATACTGTCCCCTATATACAAGAATATAACTACTATAATACTGCTCCCTATGTACAAGAATATAACTACTATAATACTGCTCCTATGTACAAGAATATAACTGCTATAATACTGCCCCCTATATCCAAGAATATAACTACTATAATACTGCCCCTATGTACAAGAATATAACTACTATAATACTGCCCCCTATATACAAGAATATAACTACTATAATACTGCCCCTATGTACAAGAATATAACTACTATAATACTGCCCCTATGTACAGTACAGACCAAAAGTTTGGACACACCTTCTCATTTAAAGATTTTTCTGTATTTTCATGACTATGAAAATTGTACATTCACACTGAAGGCATCAAAACTATGAATTAACACATGTGGAATTATATACTTAACAAAAAAGTGTGAAACAACTGAAAATATGTCTTATATTCTAGGTTCTTCAAAGTAGCCACCTTTTGCTTTGATGACTGCTTTGCACACTCTTGGCATTCTCTTGATGAGCATCAAGAGGTAGTCACCGGAAATGGTTTTCACTTCACAGGATTGCCCTGTCAGGGTTAATAAGTGGGATTTTTTGCCTTATAAATGGGGTTGGGACCATCAGTTGTGTTGTGCAGAAGTCAGGTGGATACACAGCTGATAGTCCTATTGAATAGACTGTTAGCTGCTTTTTTCTTGCCATAATACAAATTCAAAGTAAAGACAAACGAGTGGCCATCATTACTTTAAGAAATGAAGCTCAGTCAGTCCGAAAAATTGGGCAAACTTTGAAAGTGTCCCCAAGTGCAGTTGCAAAAACCATCAAGCGCTACAAAGAAACTGGCTCACATGTGGACCGCCCGAGGAAAGGAAGACCAAGAGTTACCTCTGCTTCTGAGGATAAGTTTATCCGAGTCACCAGCCTCAGAATTTGCAGGTTAATAGCAGCTCAGATTAGAGACCAGGTCAATGCCACACAGTTCTAGCAGCAGACACATCTCTTCAACAACTGTTAAGAGGAGACGTTGTGCAGCAGGCCTTCATGGTAAAATAGCTGCTAGGAAACCACTGCTAAGGACAGGCAACAAGCAGAAGAGACTGGTTTGGGCTAAAGAACACCTGGAATGGACATTAGACCAGTGGAAATCTGTGCTTTGGTCTGATAAGTCCAAATTTGAGATCTTTGGTTCCAACCACCGTGTCTTTGTGCGACGCAGAAAAGGTGAACGGATGGACTCTACATGCCTGGTTCCCACCGTGAAGCATGGAGGAGGAGGTGTGATGGTGTGGGGGTGCTTTGCTGGTGACACTGTTGGAGATTTATTCAAAATTGAAGGCATACTGAACCAGCATGGCTACCACAGCATCTTGCAGCGGCATGCTATTCCATCCGGTTTGCGTTTAGTTGGACCATCATTTATTTTTCAACAGGACAATGACCCCAAACACACCTCCAGGCTGTGTAAGGGCTATTTGACCAAGAAGGAGAGTGATGGGGTGCTACACCAGATGACCTGGCCTCCACAGTCACCAGACCTGAACCCAATCGAGATGGTTTGGGGTGAGCTGGACCGCAGAATGAAGGCAAAAGGACCAACAAGTGCTAAGCATCTCTGGGAACTCCTTCAAGATTGTTGGAAGACCATTTCCGGTGACTACCTCTTTAAGCTCATCAAGAGAATGCCAAGAGTGTGCAAAGCAGTCATCAAAGCAAAAGGTGGCTACTTTGAAGAACCTAGAATATAAGACATATTTTCAGTTGTTTCACACTTTTTTGTTAAGTATATAATTCCACATGTGGTAATTCATAGTTTTGATGCCTTCAGTGTGAATGTGCAATTTTCATAGTCATGAAAATACAGAAAACTCTTTAAACGAGAAGGTGTGTCCAAACTTTTGGTCTGTACTGTACAAGAATATAACTACTATAATACTGCCTCCTATGTACAAGTTATTCCTTATTGTACAATTTGTATTGTATTGGTTACTACAAACATGAATCTCGTTTCTCCATTTCATATCACATCGTCTCGGCTGCCGGAATAAATACAGATTTGTCTTCTTTGGGCAGAATGTATTTGTGTGTATTTCCGCGCGGTCATTTGACAGTGGATCCCATCTGGCAGTGAAATCTATGAGTCACAATACTGTCATCTGTATCTGTAATGGTACATTAGTAAGTAGCTGAGGGCAGCGTTGGCCGGGGCACAGCGGCGCTGTACGTGGCAGCTCATGAAGTGGGCGCCTGGGCCTCCTTATGCCTGTGATTGCTCTTGTATCTGGCGCTGATGTTTTCCTGAACTGTGTTTTTAATTTAAATGTCTTTACAATTGTGGTTGTCCTCATAACATGTCCATTACTCCAATTTTACATCCCGATTTATGGTTGTGTAACACTGGCAAATATTACACATGGACAAACTTGAATTTTGCACAGGTTCTATGAAAGTAGCCCATTGATCACAAGGGTTTTAAGAACTGTCACAGAAAGTTTACTGTCTGAAGATACTGACTCTCACTGTGGAGTGTTCAGAGCAGTGCACCCTGGGATACAGTATGCATTTAAGCTTTCCCCTTTAAAATAAAAATGTGTCTCTGGTGTGAACTAGAGGTAACTACCTCTATCACCCCAAACAGCTTTAACATAATGCCAAGGTTTATGGCACAAGTCCTATGTAGAAGTATTGAATTCCTTGGATGGTATCGGACTTGGCTTTGGCTAAACTGATGGGTGGAGAACCATGAATCTTCTGTTGGAGAACCATGAATCTTCTGTTGGAGAACCATGAATCTTCTGTTGGAGAACCATGAATCTTCTGTTTTTCACCTTTTCACCCCTGTATAGTTATTAGAATTCAGTTTCAGAGTTTTTCAGGAGAATACCTTTTAGAGTATTTGCCGTTAGCAGAATTGACCGATGATGAAATTCAACGGCAC
This sequence comes from Phyllobates terribilis, assembly GCF_046119375.1. NCBI lineage: Eukaryota > Metazoa > Chordata > Amphibia > Anura > Dendrobatidae > Phyllobates > Phyllobates terribilis. Next base: position 685,047,420 of record NW_027362763.1, read on the forward strand.
AAATCTAAGGCAAGACCAGTTAATAGTAGTCAGACGAGCCAGCGTCAAGGCAGGCAGAGTTCTAGCAACTCATTAGCGGTAGGTCAGGGCAGTATAAAAGATTAGCGGTAGGTCAGGGCAAGTGGTGTTCATCCAGTAGAGTTCAACCAACACAGAAGACTGCTGGTAGTTTAAGGAAGGGAGAGTTCAACCAATACAGAAGACTAGCAGGTCAAGGCAAGTTTAGCGGTCGGTTAAGGCAGGTAAAGTTCACCCAATGCAGAAGATTAGCAGTAGGTCAAGGCAGGTGGAGTTCACCCAACACAGAAGACTAGCAGTAGTTCAAGGAAGGGAGATTTCAACCAATATAGAAGACTAGCAGTAGTTCAAGGAAGGGAGATTTCAACCAATATAGAAGACTAGCAGTAGGCCGGGGCTAGTTGAGTTCACCCAATACAGAAGACTAGCGGTAGTTCAAGGAAGGGAGAGTTCAACCAATACAGAAGACTAGCAGGTCAGGGTAAGTGGTGTTCATCCAGTAGAAGATTAGCAGTTGGTTAGGGCAGGTGAAGTTCACCCAATGCAGAAGATTAGCAGTAGGTCAGGACAGAGGGAATTTAGCCAATACGAAAGACTAGCGGTAGGTTAGGGCAAGTGAATTTCATCCAATGCTGAATGCAAGTGGAATGTCAGGGCAGGTGGAGTTCACCCAAACTCAGAAGAATCATAGAATCATAGAATGGTAGAGTTGGAAGGGACCTCCTGGGTCATCTGGTCCAACCCCCTGCTCAAAGCAGGATTAGCGGTATGTCAGGGCAGGTAGAGTTCTCCAAATATCGGAGACTAGCAGTCGATCAGAGTAGGTGGCATTCACCCGGTGCAGAAGACTAGTGATGGGTCCGGGCAGGTAGAGTTCACCTGGTGCTGAACACTAGCGGTAGGTCATGGCAGGTGGAGTTCACCTAATACAGAAGGCTAGTGATAAGTTGAGTCAAGTGTAGTTTATCCAGTGCAGAAGACTAACAGAAGGTCAGCGCAAACACTAGATGCCGATAGTCAGGGAGAGAGATCGGGAGCAGTAGAGAAACTATGGCCACTTAATGGGGCGTGACGCTGCAATCAGATGACATGAAGAATGACGTCCATATTTCTATTTCCTCTAGGACAGACTTCTGGTGTGTATGAGGCCTTGGAATTCAATGATCATAGTGTTTACCCAATTATCTGCTTCACAAGCATGGAGGATGTTTATCCAGATCATCAGGGGTCTCCTTTATAAATATTTTGCCAAAAACATGAATGTATCTTGGTAGAGATAGGAATATCTGCCTTAAGTAGGGGTTTTAGTGTGGTCTTCTGCTGTATGTTTGGGTATGTGTATCTATTGTCCTGGTGGAATACAGCATGGAGTTTTCTGGTGGAGTTGTGTTGTATTGTGGCAGGTTGACCTCCATTGGCCTATATACCAGCTCCCTCCATTATATGGAGATGACTTCAGTGGAGCATAGGATGATGGTAGACCTAAAGAAGTGGTATGTACTGATATCTGTTCTTCACTGTGTTGCAGGTAAACTCTCTCCTCTTAGTGAGGATCCCAGTTTTTCCATATTCTTCCTTCCGCGAGGTCGTGAGAAGAAAACTCTTCCTGCTGAAATACCAAAAAGGAGGCAAAATAAAATCTGGCCCAACTGTGAGCTCCTTCTTGGACCGGATTCAGATTACCAAAGATGGGTACGTGTCCCTCACTCCCAACAGAAGTGCACAATATCATTAGTTGGGATTTTAAAGCAAACTTAAGAATAATCTGTTGTCTGTGTGTACATGAGAAATAACACTACAGCTGCTAATTATATGACTTCTATCTTGTATTTTCACCAGCTTTCCCCTCTGCAGACTGTGTCTCTAATTTTCAGTTGTCACTGAGCTAGTGTATGGAGACTAGCTGCTGTAATGTCCTACAAACAGACGGGTTTCTGCTCTCCTGTCTCTATGTAGCACATTTTCAGTTGTAGCAATAGCATGGAGGGTATTATACAGCTGTGCTGAGCAGTGTAGCTGTGAATCCAGCACTAGTGTGAGATAAAAGAAAACACACTTACCAGAAAGTATCAGTATGGAGGCCTTTATGCAGCATTACTGAGTAGTTTAGCTGCTAATCTAGCATTTCAGTGAGAAAAAAACACTTACTAGAAAGCTACAGCCTGGAGGAAATTCTACAGCAGTATTGTACAGTGTAGCTGTGAATCCAGCCTGGGGTGAAATCTAGCTCTTACTAGAAATCATCTGCATGGAGGATATTATTCAGCAGTACTCAGTACTGAGCAGTGTATCTATGAATCAGTTACTTGAGTGAGATACAACACTTACTAGAAAGCAGAAGCATGAAGTACTTCATACAGTAGTACTGAGCAATGTCGCTGTGAATCCTGCACTGGGGTGAACAATGTGAGTTACTAAAAAAGGTAAGTAAGCAGTGCAACATAGGAATACTGTTTTAAAGCATTCTCTGCTCAGTGGGTGGCAGGCAGTCTATGCCTACAGATTCCTGGTCAGTAATCTGATAATGGGTGTGGGGGCATTTTCCTAGCACCTGTTGATTTGCGTAAGCGACAGTTCACCCAAAACCTCCTGAATGTTCCCGGCCTTATGCCATTCCTGTTTATAATTTACAGGTGAGGGGTATATTATCTCTCATGAAATGCTCCATGGAGGAAGTGGACCGGTACAGCAGTCACTTCACCAGATTCTGCGCCATGGTGGGGACAGCGGAGAATGTGAAGGTGAAGATAAGCAGCCCCCAGGCGGAGCTGCCCCCGGACGACTATCGGAGTATCCTGGCCACGATGAAAGGCTTCACCCAGGAGTGTCAGCACATGGACATCGAGAGGAGAGTCCTCAATATCAAAGTGAGAAGCGGAGACTTTCGGACGGCGTGTCTACGGCACCTGCACGCAGTTGTAGATATCATTCACACCTCCCTGCCTGCGATGGCGTATACCAAAAATATCCAGCTATTGGAGGTAAGGAAAGATGTGCCCCATTTTTTCTGATTTTCAGTTATATTCATCCATAATCATTGCTTCTGGTATCCTAGAAATTGCTTGGATTTCAATATATTCATTGTATTCACCAAGCTCCTTTGTTCCCTCTAGTGGTGGCTGCAAGCAGCCAGAAATGTTTGAAGGGGTTGCACTCCAAATGCAAAGTATCGCCTAACCGCCATGTCCACAATTCACGTACCCATCCATAATGTCCCCATAGTGGTGGGTGCATTTGACTGGCTACCAAGCGCTACTGCATGTCCCCATAACAAATCTTCCCTCGCAATAACACCTGATCATCCAGGAAGGAGGAAGCCGGATCATTGACAATAAGCTGATTGCTGCGCCAACTCCATTTTTAAAAGGGCTTGTTTTTTGGGGATACCCCTTTTAAAGTATGCATAATTTTGCAGAAATTAATATTGCATTTATGTTCTTATTGGCTGGGTTGTCCAGTAGTAGGAACCACTCCACCTCCTATGCTCTAGAGCGGGGATGACAAACTCAAACACACAGAGGGCCAAAATGAAAAACTTGGACAAAGTCGCGGCCAACCATATACAGAATAAAGGCCCCACATAGTTCTCCATACAGTATAATGAGCCCCACATAGTCCTCCATACAGAATAATGGGCCCCACTTAGTCCTCCATACAGAATAATGGCCCCACATAGTCCTCCATACAGTATAATGGGCCCCACATAGTCCTCCATACAGTATAATGGGCCCCACATAGTCCTTCATACAGTATAATGGGCCCCACATATTGCTCCATACAGTGCAATGGCTCTACACAGTTCTACATACAGAATAATGGGCCCCACATAGCCCTCTATACAGTATAATGGGCCCCACATATCCCTCCATACAGTACAATGGGCCCCACATATCCCTCCATACAGTATAATGGGCCCAACATAGTTCTCCATACAGAATAATGGGCCCCACATAGTCCTCCATACAGTATAATGGGCACACATAGTCCTCCATGCAGTATAATGGGCCCCACCTAGACCTCCATACAGTATAATGGGCCCCACATAGTGCTCCATACAGTATAGTGGGCCCCACATAGTCCTCCATACAGTACAATAGCCCCACATAGTCCTCCATACAGTACAATAGCCCCACATAGTCCTCCATACAGTATAATGGCCCCACATAGTCCTCCATACAGTATAATGGGCCCCACATAGTCCTCCATGCAGTATAATGGGCCCCACATAGACCTCCATGCAGTATAATGGGCCCCACCTAGACCTCCATACTGTATAATGGGCCCCACATAGTCCTTCATACAGTACAATAGCCCCACATAGTCCTCCATACAGTACAATGGCCCCACATAGTCCTCCATACAGTATAATGAGCCCCACATAGACCTCCATACAGTATAATGGGCCCCACATAGTCCTCCATACAGTATAGTGGCCCACATAGTCCTCCATACAGTATAGTGGCCCACATAGTCCTTCATACAGTATAATGGCCCCACATAGTCATCCATACAGAATAATGGGCCCCACATAGTCCTCCATACAGAATAATGGGCCCCACATAGTTCTCCATACAGTATAATGGGCCCCACATAGTCCTCCATACAGTATAATGGGCCCCACATAGTCCTCCATACAGTATAATGGGCCCCACATAGTCCTCCATACAGAATAATGGCCCCACATAGTCCTTCATACAGTATAATGGCCCCACATAGTCCTCCATACAGAATAATGGCCCCACATAGTCCTCCATACAGAATAATGGCCCCACATAGTCCTCCATACAGAATAATGGCCCCACATAGTCCTCCATACAGAATAATGGCCCCACATAGTCCTCCATACAGTATAATGGCTCCACATAGTCCTCCATACAGTATAATGGCTCCACATAGTCCTCCATACAGTATAATGGGCCCCACATAGTCCTCCATACAGTATAATGGCCCCACATAGTCCTCCATACAGAATAATAGCCCCACATAGACCTCCATACAGAATAATAGCCCCACATAGTCCTCCATACAGTATAATGGCCCCACATAGTCAGCCATACAGTATAATGGCCCCACATAGTCCTCCATACAGTATAATGGGCCCCACATAGTCCTCCATACAGTATAATGGCCCCACATAGTCCTCCATACAGTATAATGGCCCCACATAGTCCTCCATACAGTATAATGGCCCCACATAGTCCTCCATACAGTATAATGGGCCCCACATAGTCCTCCATACAGTATAATGGGCCCCACATAGACCTCCATACAGTATAATGGGCCCCACATAGTCCTCCATACAGTACAATAGCCCCACATAGTCCTCCATACAGTACAATGGCCCCACATAGTCCTCCATACAGTATAATGGCCCCACATAGTCCTCCATACAGTATAATGGGCCCCACATAGTCCTCCATACAGAATAATGGGCCCCACATAGTCCTCCATACAGAATAATGGGCCCCACATAGTCCTCCATACAGAATAATGGGCCCCACATAGTCCTCCATACAGAATAATGGGCCCCACCTAGTCCTCCATACAGAATAATGGGCCCCACCTAGTCCTCCATACAGAATAATGGGCCCCACCTAGTCCTCCATACAGAATAATGGGCCCCACCTAGTCCTCCATACAGAATAATGGGCCCCACCTAGTCCTCCATACAGAATAATGGGCCCCACCTAGTCCTCCATACAGAATAATGGGCCCCACCTAGTCCTCCATACAGAATAATGGGCCCCACCTAGTCCTCCATACAGAATAATGGGCCCCACCTAGTCCTCCATACAGAATAATGGGCCCCACCTAGTCCTCCATACAGAATAATGGGCCCCACATAGTCCTCCATACAGAATAATGGGCCCCACATAGTCCTCCATACAGTATAATGGGCACACATAGTCCTCCATGCAGTATAATGGGCCCCACATAGACCTCCATGCAGTATAATGGGCCCCACCTAGACCTCCATACTGTTTATTGGGCCCCACATAGTCCTCCATACAGTACAATAGCCCCACATAGTCCTCCATACAGTACAATGGCCCCACATAGTCCTCCATACAGTATAATGGCCCCACATAGTCCTCCATACAGTATAATGGGCCCCACATAGACCTCCATACAGTATAATGGGCCCAACATAGTCCTCCATACAGTATAGTGGCCCACATAGTCCTTCATACAGTATAGTGGCCCACATAGTCCTTCATACAGTATAATGGCCCCACATAGTCATCCATACAGAATAATGGGCCCCACATAGTCCTCCATACAGAATAATGGACCCCACATAGTCCTCCATACAGTATAATGGGCCCCACATAGACCTCCATACAGTATAATGGGCCCCACATAGTCCTCCATACAGTATAGTGGCCCACATAGTCCTTCATACAGTATAATGGCCCCACATAGTCATCCATACAGAATAATGGGCCCCACATAGTCCTCCATACAGAATAATGGGCCCCACATAGTTCTCCATACAGTATAATGGGCCCCACATAGTTCTCCATACAGTATAATGGGCCCCACATAGTCCTCCATACAGTATAATGGGCCCCACATAGTCCTCCATACAGTATAATGGGCCCCACATTGTCCTCCATACAGTATAATGGGCCCCACATAGTCCTCCATACAGAATAATGGGCCCCACCTAGTCCTCCATACAGAATAATGGGCCCCACCTAGTCCTCCATACAGAATAATGGGCCCCACCTAGTCCTCCATACAGAATAATGGGCCCCACCTAGTCCTCCATACAGAATAATGGGCCCCACCTAGTCCTCCATACAGTACAATAGCCCCACATAGTCCTCCATACAGTACAATGGCCCCACATAGTCCTCCATACAGTACAATGGCCCCACATAGTCCTCCATACAGTATAATGGGCCCCACATTGTCCTCCATACAGTATAATGGGCCCCACATAGTCCTCCATACAGAATAATGGGCCCCACATAGTCCTCCATACAGAATAATGGGCCCCACATAGTCCTCCATACAGAATAATGGGCCCCACCTAGTCCTCCATACAGAATAATGGGCCCCACCTAGACCTCCATACTGTATAATGGGCCCCACATAGTCCTCCATACAGTACAATAGCCCCACATAGTCCTCCATACAGTACAATGGCCCCACATAGTCCTCCATACAGTATAATGGCCCCACATAGTCCTCCATACAGTATAATGGGCCCCACATAGACCTCCATACAGTATAATGGGCCCAGCATAGTCCTCCATACAGTATAGTGGCCCACATAGTCCTTCATACAGTATAATGGCCCCACATAGTCATCCATACAGAATAATGGGCCCCACATAGTCCTCCATACAGAATAATGGACCCCACATAGTCCTCCATCCAGTATAATGGGCCCCACATAGACCTCCATACAGTATAATGGGCCCCACATAGTCCTCCATACAGTATAGTGGCCCACATAGTCCTTCATACAGTATAATGGCCCCACATAGTCCTCCATACAGAATAATGGGCCCCACATAGTCCTCCATACAGAATAATGGGCCCCACCTAGTCCTCCATACAGAATAATGGGCCCCACCTAGTCCTCCATACAGAATAATGGGCCCCACCTAGTCCTCCATACAGAATAATGGGCCCCACCTAGTCCTCCATACAGAATAATGGGCCCCACCTAGTCCTCCATACAGAATAATGGGCCCCACCTAGTCCTCCATACAGAATAATGGGCCCCACATAGTCCTCCATACAGAATAATGGGCCCCACATAGTCCTCCATACAGAATAATGGGCCCCACATAGTCCTCCATACAGTATAATGGGCACACATAGTCCTCCATGCAGTATAATGGGCCCCACATAGACCTCCATGCAGTATAATGGGCCCCACCTAGACCTCCATACTGTATAATGGGCCCCACATAGTCCTCCATACAGTACAATAGCCCCACATAGTCCTCCATACAGTACAATGGCCCCACATAGTCCTCCATACAGTATAATGGCCCCACATAGTCCTCCATACAGTATAATGGGCCCCACATAGACCTCCATACAGTATAATGGGCCCAACATAGTCCTCCATACAGTATAGTGGCCCACATAGTCCTTCATACAGTATAATGGCCCCACATAGTCATCCATACAGAATAATGGGCCCCACATAGTCCTCCATACAGAATAATGGACCCCACATAGTCCTCCATACAGTATAATGGGCCCCACATAGACCTCCATACAGTATAATGGGCCCCACATAGTCCTCCATACAGTATAGTGGCCCACATAGTCCTTCATACAGTATAATGGCCCCACATAGTCATCCATACAGAATAATGGGCCCCACATAGTCCTCCATACAGAATAATGGGCCCCACATAGTTCTCCATACAGTATAATGGGCCCCACATAGTTCTCCATACAGTATAATGGGCCCCACATAGTCCTCCATACAGTATAATGGGCCCCACATAGTCCTCCATACAGTATAATGGGCCCCACATTGTCCTCCATACAGTATAATGGGCCCCACATAGTCCTCCATACAGAATAATGGGCCCCACATAGTCCTCCATACAGAATAATGGGCCACACATAGTCCTCCATACAGAATAATGGGCCCCACATAGTCCTCCATACAGAATAATGGGCCCCACATAGTCCTCCATACAGAATAATGGGCCCCACCTAGTCCTCCATACAGAATAATGGGCCCCACCTAGTCCTCCATACAGAATAATGGGCCCCACCTAGTCCTCCATGCAGAATAATGGGCCCCACCTAGTCCTCCATACAGAATAATGGGCCCCACCTAGTCCTCCATTCAGAATAATGGGCCCCACCTAGTCCTCCATACAGAATAATGGGCCCCACCTAGTCCTCCATACAGAATAATGGGCCCCACATAGTCCTCCATACAGAATAATGGGCCCCACATAGTCCTCCATACAGTATAATGGGCACACCTAGTCCTCCATGCAGTATAATGGGCCCCACATAGACCTCCATACTGTATAATGGGCCCCACATAGTCCTCCATACTGTATAATGGGCCCCACATAGTCCTCCATACAGTACAATAGCCCCACATAGTCCTCCATACAGTACAATGACCCCACATAGTCCTCCATACAGTATAATGGCCCCACATAGTCCTCCATACAGTATAATGGGCCCCACATAGACCTCCATACAGTATAATGGGCCCCACATAGTCCTCCATACAGTATAGTGGCCCACATAGTCCTTCATACAGTATAATGGCCCCACATAGTCAACCATACAGAATAATGGGCCCCACATTGTCCTCCATACAGTATAATGGGCCCCACATTGTCCTCCATACAGTATAATGGGCCCCACATAGTCCTCCATACAGAATAATGGCCCCACATAGTCCTTCATACAGTATAATGGCCCCACATAGTCCTCCATACAGAATAATGGCCCCACATAGTCCTCCATACAGAATAATAGCCCCACATAGGGGTGGTGGTTCTGGTGTTGCGGGCCAAATATAATCACCCTGAGGGCCAGAGTTTGACACGTATGCTCTAGAGGATCCAATGTGTGGGACTGAGCTACTGAGCATGTGTGACCACCAGTACTGGACTCATTAGGGGGAATCAAAGGAACAGCAGGGGCCGAGCAATAACATCCTCTTTTGGGCAAGGTTTCCATAAACTCCACCCATTTTCAACCAGGGACTGCCTCAAATTGCTTGGGATTGTATTAAAAAAAATCTGCAGCTACAGTATGAGCATCAAAGACCAGACAAAACCTCAGACCAGACCCCTAAATTAATTCAAACCCCCAGACCAGACCCCTAAATTAATTTCGACCCCCAGACCAGACCCCTAAATTAATTAAAACCCCCCAGACCAGACCCCTAAATAATTAAAACCCCCAGACAAGACTCCTAAATTAATTTTGACCCCCAGACCAGACCCCTAAATTAATTTCGACCCCCAGACCAGACCCCTAAATTAATTAAAACCCACAGACCAGACCCCTAAATAATTAAAACCCCCAGACAAGACTCCTAAATTAATTCAAACCCCTAAATTTATTCAGATCCCTAAATTAATTTAGAATCTCAGCCTAGACCCCTAAATTTCACACTCTACCCCCTACATTAATTAAGACCTCCAAATCAGACCCGAAGTTTAAATCACTCAGTTTTTTTCCCATTAAAAAATAAACCACAGAATTGCATTTTTTTGAGAGGGATCGCTCCAATTCCCTAAAAAAAAATTGGAATAAAAAGCTATCATAGTGTCATATGGACCTCAAAAAGGTTCAATAAGAAGTACAGCTCCGCACACGAAAAGAATAAGAATAAAAAGTTACAGATCTCAGAAAACTATATATATATATTTTTTTTAAACTACTAAGATATAAAAGAAAGAAAAAAACAAGTGTGGTTGTGCAGCCACAGACGTACGCTGCACTCATCGGTCCGGGATTATAGACATTACGAAACAATTCAAACGTCTTATTAGTACTTAAGAAATCATTTATCTCCTTCATCAAGTTTCCTGCAGTCTTCTCCCAAGTGGATAATTCTGTGTTGTGCGCTGTCTGAGGGACTCAGTTCAGCTGACGCGTTAATTTAGTTGATTTGTGGTGGAGCGGAATATGTTCGGGGTATTATCATATATTGTAGGGCGCTGGATTCACGAAACGATGAATTATACATCCAGTCTATAATCAAGGATTGCCTTGAAGTATTCGCAGTGTTCACGTAATTGCATTAACTTTATTTCAGGCCCTGTATACATTATAGGCTTGTTTTTTTTGCGGAATGAATTGTAGTTTTTGGATGACACCATTCATTTTACCCTATAATGTACTGGTAAACGGAAAAAAATCTAAGTGAGCTGAAATTGTTAAAAAAACAACAACCTGCAATTCCACCATTGTTGCTTGAGTTACATTTTTTTTTTCAGTAACTTTATTCCGCAGGTTAATATGGTTACAGCAATACCAAATTAGTAACTTTATTCCGCAGGTTAATATGGTTACAGCAATACCAAATTAGTAACTTTATTCCGCAGGTTAATATGGTTACAGCAATACCAAATTAGTAACTTTATTCCGCAGGTTAATATGGTTACAGCAATACCAAATTAGTAACTTTATTCCGCAGGTTAATATGGTTACAGCAATACCAAATTAGTAACTTTATTCCGCAGGTTAATATGATTACAGAAATACCAAATTAGTAACTTTATTCCGCAGGTTAATATGATTACAGCAATACCAAAGTACTAACTTTATTCCGCAGGTTAATATGGTTACAGCAATACCAAATTAGTAACTTTATTCCGCAGGTTAATATGGTTACAGCAATACCAAATTAGTAACTTTATTCCGCAGGTTAATATGGTTACAGCAATACCAAATTAGTAACTTTATTCCGCAGGTTAATATGATTACAGAAATACCAAATTAGTAACTTTATTCCGCAGGTTAATATGATTACAGCAATACCAAAGTACTAACTTTATTCCGCAGGTTAATATGGTTACAGCAATACCAAATTAGTAACTTTATTCCGCAGGTTAATATGGTTACAGCAATACCAAATTAGTAACTTTATTCCACAGGTTAATATGGTTACAGCAATACCAAATTAGTAACTTTATTCTGTGGGGGTCGTGATGACATTCCACTCGTCCTCCAGTCACTCCAAATTCAAACTATGAGCATGGGTCAACCATTCAAAGAATGAGTCAGACAACAAGCTGGTTCAAGCTCAGAGCATGCTCAGAAGGCTACTACAGACAACGTCCTCAGCAATGTTCTGAATTTATTTTTTACATGCACAAATCTAAATACACTACATAATGGGAGGGGAAAGAGGTTGTCCGGAGCGGGGTAAGCCATGAAAGTCCAGTGTCTGGCCACTCCTGATTGGTCCTCATCTCCTTATCTCAGTCTCTGGGCAGATATTGCAGCCGTCAGCTTATAATCTTGTTTCGTTTCTCTGAAATAAGTCTTGGCAATGCTGGAAATATCTTAGTTTAAGTTTCGATTTGAGTATTACGTAGCAAGGAAAGCTTATTGTTATATGACACAAAATGGTGGTTAGTACATTAGCAAAAAAGCGTATAAAAAATACAAAAGTATAAAAGTTACAAATATATATATTCTCTTTTACCCCGACATTCCCCCCTAAACACTAAGCTTTCCCTTGCTTCGGGTCCTTTGAGACTGTCCATGTGTGGGGAGAGGGGAGGTGGATTTCTTCACCCAATCATCTTAGAAGCTGCCCCCTTATGGGACGCCCCCAGACAATTGAGCCCTACCCTAAATGACACATGGAGTTCTCCCAACTGATCCTAAACTGAATCTTTCAATTGAACTTTGTTATGGGGGGGGTCTGATTAGACTTGTTCAAAGGAGTGTATTTCTCCATATCTTCTCTTGATTCAGAAAGGTCCCGGAGGTTGGGACAGCATTGGTTATATTTTTCCTGTATAAGGGGACTATGCAGCACAGGACCACCAGGCCCAATACTAATAGACCTCCCATTACTAGACAAACTTGTTGGAGGAATCCCTTGAGCCCTCCCAACCAACTTGAGAAAAAGGAGGTATCTACCCCTGTGTGGTAGCTGTCCACCCTGGGACAGACAGTAAGCATATGGAAAGGATATAGAAGAAGGTAGTCATCTTTTATAGACTCGTTCTGTCTCTCTTGCAGTGGGAGGCGTGAATCCAGGTGCTCTTGCCCTCAAGCTTCAGAGCCGTCGGGGTGGTGAGAAGCACAGTGTACGGTCCCTCGAACCGCGGCTGGAGGCAGTCTTTCCGGACAAACTTCTTCACATACACTAGATCGCCTGGGATGAAATCATGTACTGCATCACCTGTAGATTCTGGGAGAGAAACAGATACTGGAGAGCGGGTGTTAGTCAATTCTCTAGACAAGGCAATCACAAATTTTACCACTCTATCATATGTTTCAGACAACTCTTGGGGCCTAATCTCTCCTATCTTGGGTGGGGTCCCAAACAAAATTTTATAGGGAGTCAGCCCATGTTTGGCCTGAGGAGTGTGTGTGATATGATACAATACTATGGGGAGTAGGTCGGGCCAGGGGAGGGGATGATCTTAGGTCATTTTCAAGAGCTGGGTCTTGAGTGTGGAATTCATTCTCTCCACTTTGCCTGAACTGGCAGGATGGTATGGAGTGTGGAGGCCCAAATCTGTTCCCAACATGTTCCAGAGTTCTTCGTAAATATTTGCTGTGAAAGCTGGTCCTTGATCCGATTCTATGACTTGGGGAACTCCAAATCTGCAGACAGTTTCGGTGATCAGTTTCTTGGCTGTGACTTTAGCAGTCATGTTGACAACCGGGTAGGCCTCGGGCCAGGCTGAGAACATATCCACGGCTACCAAAACGTACTCCTATTTTCCTGCTTTAGGCATTTGGATATGGTCGACTTGTATTCTCTGCCAAGGGTAGTCTGGTTTAGCCAGATGTTGAAGAGGGACCCGTGCCGTACACGTTGGGTTGCAGGTAGCGCAGACAGAGCAGGATTTTGAGTATGCAGTCACAGTGGAAGAGATTCCAGGTGCAAAGTACAGTTTCTTGATACATGCCAAGGCTTGATTCTTTCCTCTGTGTGTAGGCCCGTGAGCCCATGCTGCCACAGCTGAGTACATGCGTCTAGGCAAGCAAGGCTTCCCATCCACTTGGTAAAGAGTCGAGTTGACCTTTGAATCTTTGCGACCTGCCAGCACGGCTCCTGCCGCTTTCCATTGCTTGACTTCTTCAGTGGGGGTCTTCCTTTGTTCCTCACACAATTTTTCTTCAGGCATCCTGACCCCCCTGGATTCCACCCGTGTCTCCGCTGGACTTGTATGGTCTTCCGCCGGCTGTTCCTTGGCTCTTGCTCTAGTGAGCGCCACAGCTACGGTTTGCAGAGTCTCTCCCATCTCTTCTTCCTTTTCCTGCCACTTTGATGACACATTCTCCACTGCTGCAGTCTTGGCTGCTTGGTCAGCTAGGTGATTGCCCCTGGCTTCTCTGGATTCTAGTCTTCCATGAGCCTTGACCTTCATAACAGCAACCTAAATGGGTAGTTCCAGGGCCTTCATTAGGGCCTTAATCCATGAGACCTGTTTCACTGGTGTACCTGCAGCTGTGATGAATCCTCTAGACTTCCACAAAAGTCCAGAATCATTGCAAATTCCATGTCCATACCTGGAATCGGTATATACATATTCGCCTTTGTTCCTGCTGCCAGGTGGCAGGCCTCTGTGAGAGCCACAAGTTCAGCTTCTTGTGCAGACATGTATGGTGGTAGAGCTTCAGCCTTGAGGACTGTTAGGTCTGTTGTGACAGCATATCCCGTGTGGAACCTCCCTTGAGGGTCTGCGAAACGGGATCCATCAGTCCATAGGTGCAAGACAGGGTCTGCGAGCGGATGTGCCACCATATTCTCTGGAGCAGAAGTCTCTTCCTGCAAAATTTTTATACAATCATGAGGTTCCACCAATGGACCTTCACCCTCTTCACCTTCCCCCCTAGAAGGTGGAGGCAAAGTGGCAGGATTGATAGTCAGACATCTGGTCAGCTGACTTGTCAAAGAGGATGTGAGCAGCGTGGACCGCCTTAAGGCACGTGGAGGCAGTTCGGGCGACAGGGTCCAGGCGGGCTGAGTAGTAGCCCAAAGGCCGATACTTATGATCATAGCGTTGTGCTAGAACTCCAGAGGCATGACCTTCCGATTCCGAGACAAAAAGGTGAAATGGCTGAGTATAGTCTGGTAAGCCCAAGGCCGGGGCAGAGACAAGAGCCTGTTTAAGGCGGTCAAAACATAGTCTGTGTTGATGAGAAACACGTGGATCTTCAGCATGAAGCCAAACTGAGCCTTCATCCTTGAGACAGTCGTACAGAGATTGCATGAGCTTTGAGGCATCAGGGATCCATTGCCTGCAGTAAGTGATGAGGCCAAAGAAAGTCTGCATAGCGGAATAGGTGGTTGGGAAAGTGATATCCATGATGGCTTGTTTTCTTTCTTCAGTCAGATGTCTAGTACCTTGTGATATACAATGTCCGAGGAAAATGACCTTGGGCAGACACCATTGGACTTTGCCTTTCGAAACTTTACAGTTAGCTGAGTGAAAAAACCAGAGAAGGGATGCTGACATCTCTGGCAAATTTTCTTCAGTGCCACAGAGTAAAAGATCATTCACATACTGTAGAAAGGTGACCTGAGGGTTCTCTTGAACCCATGGCTCCAGAATAGACTTCATAGAATGAGTGAATTGGTTAGGAGAGTTCTGGGCTCTTTGCGGAGTCCTGGTCCATGTAAGCTGTGCTCCTTGAAAGGTGAAGGCAGAAAGAAACCACGAATCTTCATGTAAGGGTATACTGAAGAAGGCGTTGGCCAGATCTAACACCGTAAACAAGGTGGCCGTTGGAGGCACTTGAGACAAAAGGGTGTTTGGGTACCACTGGAGTTTCTAAAATGGTAGCTGCATTGACGGCTCTGAGATCCTGAACCAACCGGTATCTTGGAGGCTCTCCCGGAGCGGTTTTCTTTTTTACAGGAAAGAGGGGTGTATTGCATGGAGATACACATCTGACAAGGACTCCTGATTCCAGGAGGGAAGCGACTTGGGTACTCAAGCTTTGTTCTTGTGCAGCCTTGAGGGGGTATTGTGGCAACCGTGGGTACCTGTGTCCAGGCTTGAGGTGTACTCGGACCGGGGGAACCTGCAGGAGGCCAACGTCCTCTGGCCCGCTGGACCACAGAGAGTGAGGGAACTGTGAGGTTGTATGGTCATCATCATGAGAGGGAAGGCTTTAAGAACACCGCGGTCTTCAGTCCCTTGTTTGGAATGAGGGTCCCGCAAAAGAAGCTCCATACCATGGTTTCCGAAAGTAATTGTTGCCTTCATCCGCTCTAAGAGATCGGCTCCCAACAGGTTGACAGGGCAAGTTTCAGAGACCAAGAATCTTGTGAGTACTCCGGTGAACGGTCCTGCAGACACAGGGTCTGTGAGTGGAGAAGAAATATGTTGGCCTTCTACCCCAACACAGGTGAGGGTATCCGATGATAGGGATACAGAAGGCGGGAGCTGTGCAGAAGAAATGACAGATGTGGCCGCCCCAGTGTCCACCTGTAACTCCAGTGGTTGATGGTCCACCTGTAAATTGACAGTCTCTGAGGATGTGGTCAAGGCTACCACACTCCCAACATAACATTCATCCTTCAGAATCACGAGATTGTCTTCTGTTTCTAGATGATCCCTTGTCATCTCTTCTGTCTTGTTTTCTATATGTGGGAGGAGTATCATCACCTGTGCCTTTAACCATTACCCACTTGATTCCATGTTGGTTGCCAGGGGGTGGGTAGCTTTCATGAGCTTGATATAGCATGGCAGGTGCGGCTTTCTTCTTTGGCTTAGTATCTTTTTCCATTTTTAGCATTGATTTTTGGAAAGCTTTAACGATGTCCACCGCGTCGTTGAAAGAAGAAGAACGAATCTCGGGCCGTACTCTCAGGACTTCATCTCTGAGAGCGTCTTGTAGGCCATCTACTAGGGCCTGAACCAACAGAGCGGCCTGCGTCCTGACGTGAAGACTGTATCCGAGATCCTCAAAATGCATGCTGAGTCTTGCAGCATATCTTTCCACAGATTCATCAGGGTCTTGTTGAACATCTTGTACAGACCCAGCTTGATCTGACAAGCGATCCTGAGCCCAGGCCTTTAACTGTTTCATGTATTCTAGGCCGGATTCATACGTACTAAGGGGTCCTGCTTTTGTGGAAACCATGGCCTTTTGAAAGCTCTCCGTTTTCGGCTAAGTGAGCCTGGCATTCTGCAGCCAGAGTAGAACCAACAGCAAGGGAAATTTTGCGAGCCAATCCTCCAACATGGCTCATACAGGTGTTTGCAGGGTTGACTATGGCCCCCACCCGATGTGTAAGGATGTCACCATAGCCTATTGACAGAGTGACAGGGCGTCCTGATGGGTCTACTAGATTCCGGGAGCGGCAGGGGTCCCAGACTTCTGAGGGGCTGGGGGGTGGGGCTCTTTCAGCAGTTGCTTGGAGCAAGGGCTGGAGTACGGGTAATGGATGTGGGGTGGAGGATGCCATAGGAGACGTATGGGGTAAAGGAGGGGGGGGGGGGCTGGAGTATCTTGAGCCCATCCCTCATCTGGCTCCGTATCGTCTTGAGTAACAGTATGTTGGCGGAGGGAGAGCAGTCTGGCCTGAAATTCTGGGGAGTTGAGGAGGATATCCCCAGGGTTGTGGGTGACTCCCATAGGAAACAGGGGAAGCGTCTCAGCATCGTGGACTGGAGCAGAGGGTGTCACATTAGTTTCAGATGGGTGCTCTGGGACTGCGGGCTTTTCCACCTGTGCTGGTGGTTGGTAATATGCACCGGACGGATCTAGTAGTGGATATAGGCCGGATTGGGGCTTTCCGGGCCTCCCACAACAAGTAAGAGGTGTAGCAAGATGGCCGTTGGAGGGAGGAGGTGGGAGTGGGGGTGGGATTGTTCTTGGGGGCAGGCTGGGCATCGTGCCATGGGCGGCCCCCCCCCCACAGACACAGCAGAACTTCGCCCAAAATGGGTTTTGCTCTCCACACACCCGACACATCCACCCCTCCGATAATTTATTGTTGGCACCATTATAGGGCGGTGGCTGAGGGCTCGGTGTAGTGACAGGCATCAACGGGGTTACGGCCAATTTAGGGTCACATAACAAATCACATTCTACAGCTTTCATGTATCCGAACAAAGGCTCGGCATTCTCTGTTCCCCCCTGCACCATCTACTCTAAAATGTGCTTGAGTCTGGTGCAAAAATCCTCACCCAACTTTCCCAACTTCTGTGTAACACATTCTTTCCAAACTGAAGACTAAAGCCTGCCTGTACTGGATAAGCTTATCATGTTATACAAATTCCTAACATTCTTCTTGCCTTCTTGCCTTCCCGTAACTCCACTAATTGGCTTAACTCCTACAGCAGCATTCCACAACTTACGAGATCTTTCAAATTTGAATATACTCAACATTTTCTTATAGAATGCAATGATCGGTCGCGACTCAGATCACTGGTGCAGTCCACAGGTCGCCATTCCTCAGTGTAGAGCACACCTCAATACACTGATGAGATAGAGAGACACCTCAATCTAACTCCTTTCCTAGCCTTGAATGGCGACTTTACAGTGCGACTCACCACGGCACCCTGACTACAGGTCACCACCCGTCAGTGTAGAGACACCTCGATACACTGATGAGATAGAGAGACACCTCAATCTATCTCCTTTCCTACCACGGTACCACCCGACAGTGTAGAGACACCTCAATACACTGTTTCCTAACCTTGACTTTACAGCAGTCTCTGTGTTAGACGAAGAGTACACCTCAATTCGTCACAGATTCTTTCTCCCTTACACTACAATTCAGGAATGCTTTGTAACCTTGACTATCAGTTACGGGAGGCAGCTATCTAAGAAAAGTACAGTGACCGGGGGAGGAGGAGGTGGTGTGCACACGAGCACGCGCAGGCATGCGACGTCACTCGTTTTAACACTTGCTGGTTCAGGACGTGGTGCGGGACGCCCAAGGTCTCACCACTCGACCGGTCACCCACCCAGATCCAACCTGACAACCCAACAGGAACCGCTGCGGCTGACACACACAGGCAAGTGAGACATATAAAATACATCTCAACTTACCGTGTTCGATGGAGGTTGATCAGGCCTCAAATTCAGCCACCGCGGTCACCACCAGGGAAATCAGCGATATGGGTCCGGGAGGGCGGCGTACCGCTAGCCACGCCGCACGTTGAGCGCCATTTGTGGGGGTCGTGATGACATTCCACTCGTCCTCCAGTCACTCCAAATTCAAACTATGAGCATGGGTCAACCATTCAAAGAATGAGTCAGACAACAAGCTGGTTCAAGCTCAGAGCATGCTCAGAAGGCTACTACAGACAACGTCCTCAGCAATGTTCTGAATTTATTTTTTACATGCACAAATCTAAATACACTACATAATGGGAGGGGAAAGAGGTTGTCCGGAGCGGGGTAAGCCATGAAAGTCCAGTGTCTGGCCACTCCTGATTGGTCCTCATCTCCTTATCTCAGTCTCTGGGCAGATATTGCAGCCGTCAGCTTATAATCTTGTTTCGTTTCTCTGAAATAAGTCTTGGCAACGCTGGAAATATCTTAGTTTAAGTTTCGATTTGAGTATTACGTAGCAAGGAAAGCTTATTGTTATATGACACAAAATGGTGGTTAGTACATTAGCAAAAAAGCGTATAAAAAATACAAAAGTATAAAAGTTACAAATATATATATTCTCTTTTACCCCGACAATTCCACAGGTTAATATGGTTACAGCAATACCAAATTAGTAACTTTATTCCGCAGGTTAATATGATTACAGAAATACCAAATTAGTAACTTTATTCCGCAGGTTAATATGGTTACAGCAATACCAAATTAGTAACTTTATTCCGCAGGTTAATATGGTTACAGCAATACCAAATTAGTAACTTTATTCCGCAGGTTAAAATGGTTACAGCAATACCAAATTAGTAACTTTATTCCGCAAGTTAATATGATTACAGAAATACCAAATTAGTAACTTTATTCCGCAGGTTAATATGATTACAGAAATACCAAATTAGTAACTTTATTCCGCAGGTTAATATGGTTACAGCAATACCAAATTAGTAACTTTATTCCCCAGAGTAATATGGTTACAGCAATACCAAAGTACTAACTTTATTCCGCAGGTTAATATGGTTACAGCAATACCAAATTAGTAACTTTATTCCGCAGGTTAATATGGTTACAGCAATACCAAATTAGTAACTTTATTCCGCAGGTTAATATGGTTACAGCAATACCAAATTAGTAACTTTATTCCGCAGGTTAATATGATTACAGAAATACCAAATTAGTAACTTTATTCCGCAGGTTAATATGATTACAGCAATACCAAAGTACTAACTTTATTCCGCAGGTTAATATGGTTACAGCAATACCAAATTAGTAACTTTATTCCGCAGGTTAATATGGTTACAGCAATACCAAATTAGTAACTTTATTCCACAGGTTAATATGGTTACAGCAATACCAAATTAGTAACTTTATTCCACAGGTTAATATGGTTACAGCAATACCAAATTAGTAACTTTATTCCGCAGGTTAATATGATTACAGAAATACCAAATTAGTAACTTTATTCCGCAGGTTAATATGATTACAGCAATACCAAATTAGTAACTTTATTCCGCAGGTTAATATGGTTACAGCAATACCAAATTAGTAACTTTATTCCGCAGGTTAATATGATTACAGAAATACCAAATTAGTAACTTTATTCCGCAGGTTAATATGGTTACAGCAATACCAAATTAGTAACTTTATTCCGCAGGTTAATATGGTTACAGCAATACCAAATTAGTAACTTTATTCCACAGGTTAATATGGTTACAGCAATACCAAATTAGTAACTTTATTCCACAGGTTAATATGGTTACAGCAATACCAAATTAGTAACTTTATTCCGCAGGTTAATATGATTACAGAAATACCAAATTAGTAACTTTATTCCGCAGGTTAATATGATTACAGAAATACCAAATTAGTAACTTTATTCCGCAGGTTAATATGGTTACAGCAATACCAAATTAGTAACTTTATTCCCCAGAGTAATATGGTTACAGCAATACCAAAGTACTAACTTTATTCCGCAGGTTAATATGATTACAGCAATACCAAAGTACTAACTTTATTCCGCAGGTTAATATGGTTACAGCAATACCAAATTAGTAACTTTATTCCGCAGGTCAATATGATTACAGCAATACCAAAGTACTAACTTTATTCCTCAGGTTAATATGATTACAGCAATACCAAAGTACTAACTTTATTCCGCAGGTTAATATGATTACAGCAATACCAAAGTACTAACTTTATTCCGCAGGTTAATATGATTACAGCAATACCAAAGTACTAACTTTATTCCGCAGGTCAATATGATTACTGCTGTTAAAAAAAAAAAAAAAAAAATTCTAAACTTTTTTCTTTTTCTGATGCCCTTATCTTTTTTTTCACATTTTCCTGTTGATGGAAATGACTTTTTGATTATTATTTTTTGGGGTCGGGGGAGAGTGTCAATTCAGACAATTTTTTTTAATGTGCTCATTGTATGGGATGAATAATTTTATATTTTGGAAGATTGGACTAATACAGACGCAAGATACCAAATATGCTTTTTTTTTTATTTTCGGAATGGCAAAATGGGGGAGAGTTTTTTTTTTTTACTTTTATTTTTTTTTTAATTATTTCGTTTTAAATGTTCACATGTACAATACGATGCAAAATATTAGTATTGGAGTATGTTGTCAAATTAAAGGGATTGTCTGCGACCTTAACATTGATGGCCTACTCTTATAATAGGTCATCAATGTCTGATCGGTATATATACAGTACAGACCAAAAGTTTGGACACACCTTCTCATTTAAAGATTTTTCTGTATTTTCATGACTATGAAAATTGTACATTCACACTGAAGGCATCAAAACTGTGAATTAACACATGTGGAATTATATACTTAACAAAAAAGTGTGAAACAACTGAAAATATGTCTTATATTCTAGGTTCTTCAAAGTAGCCACCTTTTGCTTTGATAACTGCTTTGCACACTCTTGGCATTCTCTTGATGAGCTTCAAGAGGTAGTCACCGGAAATGGTCTTCCAACAATCTTGAAGGAGTTCCCAGAGATGCTTAGCAATTGTTGGCCCTTTTGCCTTCACTCTGCGGTCCAGCTCACCCCAAACCATCTCGATTGGGTTCAGGTCTGGTGACTGTGGAGGCCAGGTCATCTGGCACAGCACCCCATCACTCTCCGTCTTGGTCAAATAGACCTTACACAGCCTGAAGGTGTGTTTGGGGTCATTGTCCTGTTGAAAAATAAATGATGGTCCAACTAAACGCAAACCGGATGGAATAGCATGCCGCTGCAAGATGCTGTGGTAGCCATGCTGGTTCAGTATGCCTTCAATTTTGAATAAAACCCCAACAGTGTCACCAGCAAAGCACCCCCACACCATCACACCTCCTCCTCCATGCTTCACGGTGGGAACCAGGCATGTAGAGTCCATCCGTTCACCTTCTCTGAGTAGCACAAAGACACGGTGGTTGGAACCAAAGATCTCAAATTTGGACTCATCAGACCAAAGCACAGATTTCCACTGGTCTAATGTCCATTCCTTGTGTTCTTTAGCCCAAGCAAGTCTCTTCTGCTTGTTGCCTGTCCTTAGCAGTGGTTTCCTAGCAGCTATTTTACCATGAAGGCCTGCTGCACAAAGTCTCCTCTTAACAGTTGTTGTAGAGATGTGTCTGCTGCTAGAACTCTGTGTGGCATTGACCTGGTCTCTAATCTGAGCTGCTGTTAACCTGCGATTTCTGAGGCTGGTGACTCGGATAAACTTATCCTCAGAAGCAGAGGTGACTCTTGATCTTCCTTTCCTGGGGCGGTCCTCATGTGAGCCAGTTTCTTTGTAGCGCTTGATGGTTTTTGCAACTGCACTTGGGGACACTTTCAAAGTTTGCCCAATTTTTCAGACTGACTGACCTTCATTTCTTAAAGTAATGATGGCCACTCGTTTTTCTTTACTTAGCTGTTTTTTTCTTGCCATAATACAAATTCTAACAGTCTATTCAGTAGGACTATCAGCTGTGTATCCACCAGACTTCTGCACAACACAACTGATGGTCCCAACCCCATTTATAAGGCAAGAAATCCCACTTATTAAACCTGACAGGGCACACCTGTGAAGTGAAAACCATTTCCGGTGACTACCTCTTGAAGCTCATCAAGAGAATGCCAAGAGTGTGCAAAGCAGTTATCAAAGCAAAAGATGGCTACTTTGAAGAATCTAGAAAATAAGACATATTTTCAGTTGTTTCACACTTTTTTGTTAAGTATATAATTCCACATGTGTTAATTCATAGTTTTGATACCTTCAGTGTGAATGTACAATTTTCATAGTCATGAAAATACATAAAAATCTTTAAATGAGAAGGTGTGTCCAAACTTTTGGTCTGTACTGTGTATATGTATATATATATACATACATACACATATATATATTTATATTACACCTAAAATACAAAGCAAATGTGTTAGGCCTTTTAGAGATCATTTCATCTTCAACTTGCTTAACAATAACAGTAATTTGCCCCGGGGTGCCCAAACTTTTACATGCCACTGTAACTCTGATGGACTAGTTTTGCCCCAGAACCTCCTAAGTAATTTAGCTATACTTCTTTGGCTCCCCGTCGCTTAGTCGACTCTGTTATGCTGTTGTCCAATACTGGTACACAAGTTGCTTTTCTGCCACATGAGCCTTTGCCGTTCCAACTGGATCGTTCTGCTGCACCAATGCAATCTGTTCATGCTGCATTGAATTTTTCATTCGGACCAAGGGCTTCACCTCACCAAGTCATTGATCTGAGGTGAGGGGCACAATGCCAGCACTTAGGTCCTGTTGTAGCAGCAGTATAAATCTGTGTGGAATTGCACGTACCTTTGGTGAGCAACCGGCTGTCTACTGGAGTTGCACATTAAGAGGAGTCATCGTTGTTGAATGTCTGAATGAGTTTAGGAGATGAGATTAAGCTTTTGCCTCTGAAGACATGGCTGGTTGCACAACCTCAGGTTCAACAGAGACTGGAGAGGAGGGAACCTGGGGTGCATTCATGCTTGGGTTGATCCAGTTTTTTCCCCATTGTTGGTCACGGTGATGTTGGCCACCATCGGTAGAGGAATGAAGGTTTTAGTAACTTGTGAAAGTTTGTACATGATTGCTGATGTGCCTGGGATTTGTGGAGCCACTTGAACGGACGTCCATGGCGGCTGCTCACAAGCAATCATGTATTTCATGTGTTCTGCAGTCATGTCTAGTATCTGCAGGCATTATTATAACTCCTGGTGGGGTATCATATCTGACTTTGAGCTCTTCAGATAACAAATTAATAATACATCTGGTAAAATTCATTTTTCAGTACTAAAATCTTGATTCATTCCTGAAGGATTTGTCAGGAAAAGTTGCAAAAATATACTGGAAGTACAGTAAATCTACTACATTAGAGCACATTGGGAAACTGCCGTATTTTTCATGGTAGTATGAATCAAATTTACAGGATTTGTAGGACTCGTGTACTAGATGAAGTCATAGAAAGGAATTTGTAAGGCAACATTTGGATGACCAACCATGGGCATTCTGGGTGCCACCATATGATGCCAACATGAAGCTCTGTAGTCTTTAGAAGCATTATGGTTTTTTATCCCCCTTGGTTACTATATGACCATAATAGATCACAGTATTACAAGCAATATGCGGCCTGGTGTTGTCATGTTGAAAACGTCTCCTGGGGCACTTTGGAGAAATGGCAGCACCACTGGTTCCACAACAAAATCAATATAACGCTGTGCTGTTAGTGCACCTGCAATAAAGACTAGAAGGGTCTGGCTACTGTACATTATGCCACCCCACATGATAAGCCCGGGAGTAGGACCAGTGTGACCTTCCCTCATGAAGGCCTTTTCATGACGTTGCCCATGTGGTCTCCAGGCCAATTTTCGTCTATCATTGCGTCCAAGGCAAAAGCTGGACTCATCGCTGAACAGCACAGACCTCTATTCCATCCTCCATTTCCAACTTGCTTTGTACCGTGATCGCCTGTAAGAGCGGTGGTGTGAGGTCAATGGATACCTGTAGTCGGATTTCTGGTTCGTAGCTCAACGTCTTGCAAACGCATTCTGATGATTTGTGTTAGACTCTGTCTGACTCCTTGGCCTTAGTATGTGACATCCATTTTAACTTGCAGTACAGAATAGATTAATTTTGTAGCTTCAGCTCCAGAATCTTCTAGGACGTCTTCTGAAACCAAGCCTTGGTGTACTGTGAGGTGCTCGGGATCATTGTCCTGTTGGCAGATGTAATGACACTTGAGCTTCAGCTCCTCACAGAAGATATGATATTTTCTCCTAGAATTTCCTGATACTGTAGTAAATCCATTTTGTCTTCACAAGATGTAGGGTTCTAGTGTCACAGGAAGAAATGCATCACCGAGCTACCACCAAGCTTCATGATTGATATCACTGAACCCCCCACCATAATTCACTGTAGGCATCACTTAGCCCCTGCCATGCTTCACTGTAGACATCACTGAGCCACCACTATGCTTCATTGTAGGCATCACTAAGCCACTGCCGTGCTTGACTTTAGGCATCACTGATCCACCATCATGCTTGACTGTAGACATCAACGAGCCACTACTGTTTTTCATTGTAGGCATTGCTAAGCCCCCGCTCTGTAGATATATCTGTATGTATCCCCACCATGCTTCACTGTAGGCATCTCCTAGACCCCACTGTGCTTCACTGTAGGCAGCCGGGAGCCCTAGCCACACTTCACCATAGGCGTCACTGAGCCACCACCATGTTTCACTGTAGGCATCACTCAGCCATGGCCATTCTTCATTGTAGTCATCACCGAGCCCCCACCGTGCTTCACGGTAGATATGACTGAGCACCTTCAATGTTTCGCTGTAGGCATCACCGAGTCACTGCCATGCATCACTCTAGGCATTACCAATCCTCCACCATGCTTCACTGTAGGCATCATAGAGCCTCCACCATGCTTTGCTATAGGCATCACCGAACCTCCACCATGCTTCACTGTAGGCATCATTAAGCCACCCCCATGCTTCACTGTAGGCATCATTAGGCCACCACCATGCTTCACTGTAGGCATCATTAAGCCACCTCCATGCTTTACTGTAGTTATCACTTATGGATTGACTGATTACTTGTCCGCAGTATTACATTATTTCAGCACTATATAGCATGGCACTAAATTATTATATTTCGGCACTACATAGTATGATTACTTGCGTTTGGTTTCTTGCACACTGTAATTTTCCATTATGTTGGCACTCTAACCTCCGCCGCCTGATTGACAATTCTGTTTTCTTTCAGGTCATACACAGATCTCTGCAAAGACTGAATGTGGAGCTGATGCATGTGGAGGAGTTTGTGGAGCACCTGACTTTCCTTGGGCAGATATCTTCCGAGCTGCCATCCCTGGAGCGACAATACAACACCGTGATCCAGCTGTATTCCATCGCCAAAGACTACGGCATCCATATTACCTCAGAGGAAACTGCTTTCTATCAAAGTCTCGTTCCCAGCTTCCAGCAGCTGAAATCAGCGGTTCTGTTCTGCGAAGCGAAAAAGGATGAAGACATTGTTAAGTTCAGCGGGGATTTGGACAAGTATATCTCAAACCTTCACTTTCACTTAATGGAGTTCAAGATCAAAGTAGGTTTCCTGACTTACTCTTGCGCTCCTGTGTCTTCTCGCTGCTCAGCGTGGTGCTAGTTTTGCATGTGAGCTTTTTTTTGCAAATCACAGGCTTCATTTTAAGCAGATTATAGCTGGAAAGTGTAAGTAGGATAATTACGTCTAGCAAGCCGATGTCAAGCAAATGCAAGAAGTTACTGCCCAAGTTATCAGGTTTAGGGAAAGTCAAATTAGTAAATTGGACCTATATTCAGGGGTCTCCCTAAATCAGTGATCTACAACCTAAAACTCTCTACCTGTCATGGTGGCTCTCCGAGTATGCTGGCTGCTGTAGTTTTTTTCTGCTGGAGCGCCATTAGTTTGAACCCAGGAATCTAAATAAAACTTAAAGACGACCTGTCACTTGCCATAAATGTGTATTTTTGTCCACCTAGTGTGAATGCCGCTGTTCTCCTGAATCCGTAGTCGTGTTTCTTTTATTCCTACGACTCTGTTCCTGAGATATGGCCTCCTCTTCCCTGTATATAAATTTAGTCCTTTAAGCCAAAGGGGTGTGGTCGTCAAGAATACGCCCACAGATTTGAGGACCACGCCCACTTGGCTAAAATTACTAGATTTATGGCCTCCTCTTCCCTGTACATCTCAAGAATGGAGAGGCTCAGGAGCAAAAGAAAAACATCACCGGATTCAGGAGAACAGTGGCTTTTACACCAGGTAAGAACATTTCATTTTTATGAAAAGTGACATATTCTCTTTAAAATGTATGTCCACCATCAGATCTAAAATTCTGTGCTGATTTATTAAGCGAATGAAAGATTGAAGTAAGTCAAAGGTTAAAGCTCTGTTTTTGTAATACGTAGTTTCAAACCCTCTGGTTCTCTACACACCACTGTAAATTTTGCAATAACATTTTGGCAGGCAGTAGCCAGCACTAGTGGGAGCTCAGTGTATAGAGAAGTTTATAGCTGCCATTGAGCTCAGATCTGTCTTCAGTGAGCTCCCCCTAGTGGTGGCTCATACAGGAGATTTGGAACTCCAACAGAGTGATCGAGAACTAACTTCTGTAAAGACATGTAACCACCACACACCCATGTAGCTAAAGATGACGCGTACTAGGGGATAATGATTATTTCTCCCTGGCACTCTCAGCTCTCCACAGGGGGTGAGTAGCTTGTGGTTATGTTGCCAGAACTGAAGCCGTCTGCAAATATTGGTCAGAGCCCAGGAGTCTTTCAAGTCCATGGTCTTCGACTTCTGGGGTTTCTTTCCCTCACTTCCTGACACCCCATCCTAATACAACTATATAAAAAATATACAATAACTTTTGGTTACGGACCCCATTCACAGGGGCTCAGATACAGCACTGGCAAAGCAAAACAAGCAAACATAAGGGGGGCAAAACAAAGTACAATGTGAACACAATAAGGAAGGTAAAAATCTGCAGGTATTTGCTGAAAAGTACAATAAATGTGATAATTTCTCCTATTTTTTAGTTGGAGAATATGGATAATTACTCAGAGTTCTCATTTAATTAAAGGGTAGTTCCAACTTGGGCCAGGCCCAGACCATCGTCTGCGTTATCAGCAATCCCGTTTAACTGTGATTAATGTGGATGACGTTCCACTATGGCGCATGTGCTCCATCCATGTATTTCTACTTGATGTAGATGACATGGGAAAAGTCATCCATATTAATCACAGGAGAAGGAGCAGGATTATCTGGGTGGCAGAAGGCACCAAAGACAGTCCTGGCCCGGCTACAGTACCGCTAGCAAAACAGTGGCAGCAGTTTAGCACAGAGAACCCAGTTGACAGGTTCTCACTCATGTATTACTAGGTGAAGAACCCGATACTTCTAGAAACCGACACATTTCCACTGGAAGCCAATGAAGTCATCGCCAGCCTTTCGGAAGAGTTTGAGGTCATAGCCAACAAGGCTCGATGTTTCTCCAGCTACCAAGAACGGTTTGGTAGCTCCATGACCCAAATGAAGGCCAGGTTAGTAGATGCCTTAATAATACAGAAGAACTCTGGAAACTCCTTCACCACCCAAATGCTCAACGCCGAGCTCTCTGAGATCGAATGCGACCTGAGCTTGAGGAAGCTTCTTTGGGAGGCCAAGGAGGAATGGGGCAGATTGTCCACAGAGTGGAGGCAAACCTCATTCGAGAACCTCAATGTGGATTTCATTCAGCGAGATGTCAATCGATTCAGCCATACCTTGTTTATGCTTGAGAAAGGTAAGGAACATGATGTGACCAGAGATCATAAGGAAAAAAGAATATTCTGACTGCCCATCCTGATTTTTTTTTTTTCCCCTCATGTTTTTGTTTGAAAAATTTAGGATTGCCACCAAATGATGTTGTGACGGGTCTGAAACAATCCATTACAGATTTTAAACAGAGTTTACCCATTGTGGTGGCTTTACGAAATCCCTGTCTTCAGGCCAGGCATTGGGACACCATACACTTCACGATTGGCCGAATGATAACCAAAGATAAAAACTTCACCTTGGGAAATCTTCTGGAACTAAGGGTAAATATTGTGGATTTATCGATATAAAAGGCACCTATATTAAAGGGGTTGTCCAATTTCATCCATGGGATACTCCATAAATGCCTGTTAGACACACATTCTACCTCTGGGACCCACATCTCCCTCAGCACCAGGCATGTAGAGATGGACGCTGTAGTGATTTGTACTCACTGAGCCGCGTTGGAGGTAGGCACAGGTTCACACAGTGAAGCAGTCCACGGGTTCAAACAAACTGGTGGTTTATTTAGTGTCCATACACCAGTGAGGAAACTAAAGTAACAGCCTTTTCCTGGCACAAAAAGGAATAACAGAACAAAGCTCAAAATAAAAAGTCAATGCAGCACGGCTTCAGCCGTTTAAGCGAAGTGCTTTTCTCTGCCTCCAGCAGACTCTGAGAAGCACATGCAAGGTCTGCTCACCTTGCCCAACAAACACAGACAGACTAAGACAGGCGCAGCTGTCTTAAATCAGCCTTCCAAGATCTAGACTGGAGGTAAGTGAGCAGCTGTCCCCCGTCCCCCCCCCCAGTTCTTTCAGCTGCTCGTAAAACCCGGCCCTGTAATCCGGGCCCATTAAATTCCTCTCAGCACGATGTGTGCTGGAGCCTGCTTCTCCGGGTCCTACATCACCGAAGCTTGGCACTTTGGGGACACGTGCCTCCCGTCCACGACCTGTCCGGCAGCCACCTTACATCCCCCCCCCCTCTGCCCAAAGCCGGGGGCTTGGCACCTTCTGTCACCATACAATAAACCCTTGACAAGGCATCAGCATTCCCATGTTGTTTCCCAGGCCTATGCTGTACCCGGAAACTAAAATCTTGTAGAGCCAGGAACCACCTAGTCACTCTGGCATTGTTCCCCTTCTTTTCTCGCATCCACCTCAGTGGGGCATGGTCTGACACTAACCTGAACCTTCTACCTAACAGGTAATACCTCAGAGTGTCTAATACCCACTTAATGGCTAAACATTCTTTTTCTACAATGGAGTAATTCTTCTCACAAGTGGAGAGCTTCCGACTGAGGTATATTACAGGGTGTTCTTTTCCATTAATCTCCTGGGACTAGACTGCTCCCAGCCCGACATCCGATGCATCTGTCTGGACCACAAACTCCTTGGAGAAGTTGGGCGCCACCAAGACTGGCTGTTTATAGAGGACCAGTTTCAATTCCTGGAAGGCTTCTTCTGCTTCTGGGGACCACTTGGCCATAGCCGACTTCGTCCCTTTCAGAAGATCCGTCAGTGGGGCTGCTATCAGGGCAAAGTTAGGGACAAATCTTCGATAGTAGCCCACAATGCCTAGAAACGCCCTGACCTGCTTCTTCGTGAGGGGCTATGGCCAGTTCAAGATCGCCTCGACCTTATTTATTTGTGGTTTTATTTCCCCTCTACCAACCACGTACCCTAGGTACTTGGCTTCCTCCATCCCCATGGCACATTTCTTCGGGTTGATAGTAAAGCCCGCCTTCCTTAGGGCATCAAGTATGGCTTGAACTTTGTCTAGATGACTTTCCCAGTCCTGGCTGAATATGACTATGTCATGTAGGTAGGCCGCTGCATACTTTTTGTGGGGTGCTAAGATCCGGTCCATGGCTCTCTGAAAGGTAGCCGGAGCTCCCTGCAACCCAAACGGCATCCTGACGTATTGATAACATCCGTCTGGCGTCAAGAAGGCTGTCTTCTCCTTGGCCTCTTTGGACAGGGGAATTTGCCAATATCTTTTGGTGAGGTCCAGGGTGGTGATGTACTGAGCGTGTCCTAGCCTTTCGATAAGCTCATCTACCCCAGGCATTGGGTAGGCGTCGAACTTCAAGACCTCATTCAGCTTCCTATAGTAAAACCACCATTCCCCATCTGGTTTCGGCACTAAGACTTTAGGACTGGACCATCCACTTTTGGACTCTTCAATGACTCCCAGGTTAAACATCCGCCTCACTTCTTTTGAGATCACCTCTCTGCGGGCCTCGGGGATCCGGTATGGTTTTAGATTGACGTGAACATGAGGCTCTGTGAGAACCTCATGCTCTATGACCTGAGTGAGTCCAGGCAACTCCGAAAACTGGTCTTTATTTCGCTGTAGCAACTCTTTGCACTGTTGCTTTTGGGCACGTGACAGTGACTCTGCCACCTTGACCTCTTTCACATCGGCCTCAGCCTCAGCCACTAAACAGGGAGCTTCCACGGGCTCTCTATCTTGCCATGGCTTAATCAAGTTAACATGGTAAATTTGGTAGGGCTTCCTCTTCCCCGGTTGGTGGATTTTATAGTTGACCTCCCCCACTTTCTCTACCACCTCATAGGGGCCCTGCCACTTGGCCATGAACTTGCTCTCCACTGTGGGCACTAGCACAAGCACTCGATCTCCTGGGTTGAACGATCTCACCCTGAACTGTGCCTCTTGTACCTTGAGGGGGTGCTCCCTCACAATGGGCATCACGTGGGAAATCCTCTCTTGCATCTGGGCAACATGCTCCACCACGCTCCTATAAGGGTGGTCTCAGCTTCCCAGGACTGTTTCGCCACATCCAGGAGTCCTCGAGGGTGTCGTCCATAGACTAGTTCAAACGGGGAGAAACCTGTGGAAGCTTGGGGAACTTCCCTGATGGCGAACAGCAGATAGGGAAGCTGACAGTCCCAGTGTCGACCATCCTTTTCCACTGCTTTCCTCAACATTGCTTTCAAGGTTTTGTTAAACCTCTCGACCAGTCCGTCCGTCTGGGGATGGTACACGGAGGTTCTCAGTTGTGCAATCTGCAATGTGTTGCACAATTCCCTCATGACGTTCGACATAAATGGAGTTCCTTGGTCTGTTAGGATCTCCTTAGGCAACCCCTTTCTTGAAAACATGTGGACTAACTCCCGGGCTATACACCTGGCAGAGGAGTTTCGTAGTGGTACGGCCTCCGGATACTGTGTAGCATAATCTAATACCACCAGGATATACTGATGCCCTCGGGCAGACTTGACCAGAGGCCCCACTAGATCCATTGCTATGCGTTCGAATGGAACCTCGATGACGGGTAGGGGCACTAGGGGACTGCAAAAGTGGGCCACTGGGGAGGTTATCTGGCATGTGGGGCAGGAACGACAATAACTCTTTATTTCTCTATAGCAACCTGGCCAGTAGAATCTTTGGAGGATCCGTTCTGGAGTCTTGTCTGCACCCAGGTGACCACCCAACTCATGAGAATGAGCCATGTCTAACACCCTGCATCTATAGGGCCCTGGCACCAGCAACTGTTCTATTACCTCACCCCTTGGCTTGGTAACTCTGTACAGCAACTCCCCATTCACAGCAAAATGAGGGAACCGAGTGTCAGCCCCCCCCCCGCCCGGTTCCTGAGGCTCCCCATTTAACACAGTAACATTTTCAAAGGCCCCTTTCAGAGTTAAATCCCTGAGTTGGGCAGTTCCAAAGTTTCCCTCGGACACCTCCATCTCAGGGATATTGGCTTCAGGGGATGTTGCCTCATCCTCATCGCCCACAAACACACACATGGGAAACTCATCTACCATGTTCTGCGGGTAAGTTTCCTTAGGGGCTATCTGGCTGTTGTTCGAGCAACCAGGTGTCCCTGCTTTCCCCCACATTTCCCAGAATAATGCAAAGTCACGTCCAATTATTATGGGATGCAATAGGTCCTTAACGACCGCCACTTCTTGAGATGTGGTGCCACAGTCCGTGTTTACATCCACCTGGGCGACAGGATAGTTCTTAGCGTCCCCATGGATACACCGGACACCCACCACCTTCCCAGGAACCAGTCGATGAGGGAGTGTGGCCCTTATCAGGGTCACCAAACTTCCTGAGTCCAATAGTCCAGAGACTTGTACCCCTTTTACTGACACTGAGCATGCCTGAGGGCCCTTGCCATGTTGAGGAACTGCGCTGCAGGCGGGGTAGGCAAAATAAGAGCAACGCCGGCCCATGTTGCAGTCCATTGGCTCAGAGTTTATGGGACACCGGGCGGCAATATGGCCAGGGGTATGACATCTCCAACACACTATATTATGGGGTGGGACCTTGGGCTGAAACTAAGACCCCTCCTGAACTCTAGGACGCCCTGCAGGTGTGGCGCTAGCTGCCTTCCTTTGGGTGTCCGCCGCCTTTTGGTAACCCCAGTATTGAGAGGCTACAACCCCTTGTTTTCCCAACGGACTCTCAACCGCCTGGTATCTTTCCACCAACCCCACCAAGTCATCGGCATTATGGGGATCTCCCTGGGCAACCCAGGATTTCACCGACTTCGGGAGAGAGTGTATAAACCTGTCTATAACGATCTTCTCCACCATCTGTGCTCGTGAGGAAGATTCAGGTTGCAACCACTTTTGAACCAGGTGTAGGAGGTCGAACATCTGGGACCGGGGAGGTTTGTCACTGCAATAGGCCCAGTGGTGCACCCGTTGCGCCCTGACAGTCAGAGTCACTCCTATGCGTGCCAAAATCTCAGTTTTCAACTTAGCATACTCTTTCGCGTCCTGCAAGGCCAAGTCATAATAGGCCTTCTGCGGCTCGCCTGTCAAATATGGCGCCAGTACCGCCGCCCACTGCTCCGGAGGCAATTTCTCCCGCTCTGCCACCCTCTCAAAGACAGCAGGAACGCCTCAACGTCATCACCCGGGGTCATCTTTTGTAATGCTCTTCTTACCGTCTTCCTGACGTATGAGTCATCACCTGGATCTGAGGATGTAGCGGTCTTCCTGCCACGGATCTGCTCTGCTAAGATTTCCATTTGTCTTTGCTGCTGTTGGATCTGCTGCATCAGAAGTTTTTTTGTTTCCTGCTGCTGCTGCAGCATGCTCTGCTGCATGCTCTGCTGGCTCTGCTTCATGCTTTGCTGGCTCTGCAGATACTGCTGCTGGTGCTGCGCTTGTTGCTCCTGCTGTGCCTGTGCCTGCAACATATGTTTAAGCAGGTCCTACATTTTGTCCGGCGACACTTGCTGGCTTATGGCCGCCTTCACCCAGGATATATACGTCTTCTTGCAGCAGTCAAACTGCCGCTTGGGATCTGTGCCCGTGCTTCTAGCACCAATTGTAGGGATTTGTACTCAATGAGCCGCGTTGGAGGTAGGCACGGGTTCACACAGTGATGCAGTCCGCGGGTTCAAACAAACTGGTGGTTTATTTAGTGTCCATACACCAGGGAGGAAACAAAAGTAACAGCCTTTTCGTGGCACAAAAAGGAATAACAGAACAAAGCTCAAAATAACAAGTCCATGCAGCACGGCCTCAGCCGTTTAAACAAGGTGCTTTTTCTCTGCCTCCTGCAGAGTCTGGGAAGCACATGCAAGGTCTGCCCACCTTGCCCAACAAACACAGACAGCCAGAGACAGGCACAGCTGTCTTAAATCAGCCTTCCAAGATCTAGACTGGAGGTAAGTGAGCAGCTGTCCCCCGTCCCCCCCCAGCTCTTTCAGCTGCTCATAAAACCCAGCCCTGTAATCTGGGCCCATTAAATTCCTCTCAGCACTATGTGTGCTGGAGCCTGCTTCTCCGGGTCCTACATCACCGAAGCTTGGCACTTTGGGGACACATACCTCCCATCCACGACCTGTCCGGCAGCCACATTACAACGCACATGTTCTCTTCATTCACTTGTATGAAGTTGTGTTGTGTGTCCTGAGCCAGTTGGATGTTTTCTCTCTGCTACTCCTCTTATTTTCCAATGTTTTATTAAAGATGGAATGGGAAACTGAAGCTACAGCCACCTCCTCCTTCCCATCATTCTT
The DNA here is from genome assembly GCF_046119375.1 of Phyllobates terribilis. Taxonomy (NCBI): domain Eukaryota; kingdom Metazoa; phylum Chordata; class Amphibia; order Anura; family Dendrobatidae; genus Phyllobates; species Phyllobates terribilis. The sequence goes on from NW_027362763.1 coordinate 685,082,065, forward strand.
GCCTATCTTTTCATTTTTCACTCTAGACTGTATTTTTTATCTTAAGGATTCTGAACATTTACAGAGAGGACGTTAAGCAATGTAAAACAAATATGGTAAGGATAGGAGGAATGTAACTAATGGGGTATTATGTCTCACCTAGAGACGTGGATCCTGATAGCCCCTGATCTGGAATAGCAGTTCTTGAGCAGTACGGACAGGGGGCTCTGGAGCAGCTGGATGGAGGAGAGGACTGTATAGGAGATTCTGCGTTGAAGTAGCAAAGCTCGAACAGAAATAACTGGTATAGCGGAATTGGATCCACAGTGACTAATGAAGCCGATCAAGATCAGTGAAGACTGGGGAAGCTGGTACAGCAAAGTGACTGAGTTGTTACAATGATAATTTAGAGTTGGTAACATGATATAGCAGAGTGACTCAACAAAGAAGTAGAGTTGGCCCAGCGGTGTGGCGGGGTTGGCCCAGCGGTGTGGCGGGGTTGGCCCAGCGGTGTGGCGGGGTTGGCCCAGCGATGTGGCGGAGTTGGCCCAGCGATGTGGCGGAGTTGGCCCAGCGATGTGGCGGAGTTGGCCCAGCGATGTGGCGGAATTGCACAACAACATAGTAAAATTGACACACTGATGTCGAAGTAAGGTAGCAGAGCGAGTTTGGTACAGTGTAGGAGAGTTAGCACAATGGTGTAGAAATAGGAATGCAGCATTCGATAATGATGTCAATTAGCTGAATGGCCCTGGAGATTGACAGCCCTGGAGCACAGAAGAGCAGAGAGTCCTGGCAGAACAGGACGGAGGACATGAGGCTCGGCCCTGAAGCCAGGACAGGCGAGTTACATAGGGAACATTGAACTAATTCATACGGGGTCCATGTGGTTCCAGGTTATCACATGGTAGGCATGCCATGTGATAAGTTATAGCACTCTGTTCAGTGCCGTATCATGGACGTCTCCCCCTCTAGAAGCCAGGCTCCATAATGTTATCCAATAGTGCATACCATTTGTTAATGGATTCCTATGAAATCCAACAGTAACGGCTCCAGAGCCACATTGCATCCATGTACAAAAAGCATACTTACATTGAATATACCCAGTGGTTTTCTTTGGTTTTCAGTGGAAAATTCCTTTAAATTTGGTCATATGACCAGCAAGTATAGGAGAAGTGATGCAGCCTATGTGCACATTGGACATTATTTTGCATAATGTGGTGCACATTTATCATAGTATCATTAGTACATTGGCGCAATTTGAGTTATTTCTGCCGCTTTTATCCAGAAGGCGCCATTTTTCTTCTCCGTAGCATCTTGTGGCAGGCTGCTATTTTACCCCCAAATTTGACTCCCTATTTTATGCTCCATTTTCTGTCATAGAAGGAGCTTTAATTCTGTAATCCTGTTAAAAAATAAACCTGAGAATTTCGGAAATCATTGCTCTTCCTCGCCCCAGATAGAGAATTGCTCATTATAAAGCCGCTTTTCCCATTCGTCACAGGTCCACCGAGCTAATTACTAATTTCCTGCTAATCGTACGAGCCGTGGCCGGTGAGACGACTGTTCGTTTTACAGCGCAGAACATTTCAGGACTTACCACTCGTTCATATCGTTATTCCAGAAATGCTATGGCGCGTCCGTCTATAAATAATTCCGGATCCTGTTGATGAAAATAAGCCCAGAACGAAAAATAGATTATTAAATGTCACATCCGAAATTTTGTGCAGCCTCAAGACACAAGTCACCAAATTAATGTCAGCGAAACCCACGAGCTCTGAGAATTTTATTGCAATTACTTTTGCTGTGGATATAAAAAACATATATTAAAAAAAAAAAAACAGAGAAATGGGGCTGCATTTTGCATTCCTCTTCGTTTTCCAAGAGCCATAAGTTTTCTTTATTTTTTTTTTGCTTTTTTTTTTTAGTTTTTAATGGCCCCATTTTCTTTACCCTTTAATGTAAAAAACTTTAGTTGTGGGGCGGAACGGGAAAAAACCCAAACTCTACCATTTTTCTTAGGGCTTTACAGTGGTCACTATGCAGTAAAAATGACAGGCTCCCTTTAATCTGCAGAGCAGTATGATATGCCAAATTTATAGTTTTTTGTGTTTTTTTTTTTTTACTGTTTTGAGGCCTTAAGATCGAAGCCAATTTTTTTTCACTTTTTTTCTTTTGAGTGCTTTTTTTTTCTTGCAGGGCTAGATATAGTTGCATTCATTTTACCATGCAATGTACTTAAATATAAGAAAACAAAAATCCAAAGTGTGGAAAAAAATCTCGATTCCGGCATTTTTTTAATTTAATTTATTTTTGTTTTTTTTGTTATTGTTGTTTTTTTTTACAGTGTTAAATGTGCAGTAAAATGGCCTGGCATTCTGATACTTCAGGCCAGTACGATTACAGTGATCCCAAACTTGTTTATTTTTTTTTTTTTTACTTTTTCAGTGGCTTAAAAAAATTCAGAACATCTTAAAAAAAAATTTTGGTTTGCTCTACCATTTTTCAAGACGCATCATTTTTTTAAACTTTTGCTGAGATGGTGTGATATGAGGGCTTCTTTTTTGTGTGGTGAGTAGTGTTGAGCGATACCTTCCGATATCGGGAAATATCGGATCGGATTGGATCGGACCGATACCGAAAAAGTATCGGATATCGCCGATTCCGATACCGGAAACCAATGCAAGTCAATGGGACATAAATATCGGAATTAAAATAAACCCTTTCTTTCCTTGTAGGTTATTTCTACATGAAGGAAAACAACTAAGAATAATGTAGAATGTATTGGGGGAGGTGGGGGAGACAATAAAGGCATAGAGGTTTAGCCCAGTCAAATGGAATAGCAGGAATTACTATTTTTTTATTATGTTCTGAGTTACGGAAATATTAACTATGTTAAGTATTTTTATATTTTGTCAGATATTTATGTTTCACTACTTCCATGCTCTTCACCTTCTTTTTTACTTCTCCCACACTTTCTCCTTCATCATCCTCAGCATCTTTTTCATCCACTTCTTCTTCACCTTCTTCTTCTTCACCTTCTTCGTATTATTCTTTTTTTTACATTCTTCATATTCTACTTCTTCATCTTCTTCATATTCTTCTTCTTCATCATATTCTTATTTGTGACAGGCATTCCTGTAGTTGTTATCTATAAAAGGTTGGACATTACACCTTTCGTTCTGCCCGTCACAAAAGATTTACAACAGGATTTGTCCGCGTTCAGTTTGGCCTGCAGCAGCAGGTCTTTTCCAGGGGCACCACGAGGAGGAACGGACTCACCCCCATACACTGCTTAGTCATCTTCTGCTTATAATTTAGATATTATCTTTTGCTCTGATTTTTAGTCTTATGCTTAATGTTCTTCCGCTTTTTGTTCTGCAGCTTCTTGTATTTCTGCTTCTTGGTTTTCTGTCTCTTGTTCTTCTGTATCTTGGTGCTTGTCTTCTCTTCTTTGTCTTCTTGGTCAACTTCTTCAGGGTCATCTTCTTGGTCTTCTTCGGGGTGGTCTTCAGGGTCGTCGTCTTCGGGGGTCCTCGTCTTCGGGGTCCTCGTCTTCTTCGGGTTGGTCTTCTGGGTCCTCGTCTTCGGGGTCCTCGTCTTCTTCGGGGTGGTCTTCAGGGTCCTCGTCTTCTTCGGGGTGGTCTTCAGGGTCCTCGTCTTCTTCGGGGTGGTCTTCAGGGTCCTCGTCTTCAGGGTCATTGTCTTCGGGGTCCTCGTCTTCTTAGGGTTGGTCTTCAGGGTCCTCGTCTTCAGGGTCCTCGTCAGGGAGATCCAGAGTGATTACCAAGAACCATTTCAAAAAGCTTGAACTTGGAAATGTAGCAGAAGGTACAAGAAAGCTGAGGAACTACCGAGGACCAGCTGACGGTACTGGAACCCGGATGGGTAGCAGAAGGTACAAGAGCCAATGGAACTACCGTGGACCAGCTGATGTTACTGGAACTCGGTTACTAAGCAGGAGGTACCTGTGCCAGAAAGCACTACCAAGGACCAGCAGACGTTGGTGGAACTTGGATACCGAGAAGGAGGCACCTAATCCAAAGGCACTGCCGAGAACCAGCTGACGGTACTGGAACCCGGATGGGTAGCAGAAGGTACCCATGTAAAAAAAAGTTCAAGGCCGCGAGCCGGCCGCAGTTACCAAAACCCACAGTCCTACAGGGGGTGCTTGTCCTATTGGCACTATGGAACCAGCCTTCATTGCCAGATCCCGCAGCCCACATAGGAGTCACCTAAACTGCAGGCACCATAGAGTCGGCTAACCCGACCGCAACACGACAGGACAACGCATTGGAGGCAAAGTGACGTTGACACTACCCGGAAACAGCTGGCGTGCTGGAACCAGGCTGGGCAGGAGGGAGTACCCGTGCCAAAGACACTGCCGAGAACCAGCTGACGGTACTGGAACCCGGATGGGTAGCAGAAGATACAAGAGCAAATGGAACTACCGAGGACCAGCTGACGGTACTGGAACCCGGATGGGTAGCAGAAGGTACAAGAGCCAATGGAACTACCGAGGACCAGCTGATGTTACTGGAACTCGGTTACTAAGCAGGAGGTACCTGTGCCAGAAAGCACTACCAAGGACCAGCAGACGTTGGTGGAACTTGGATACCGAGAAGGAGGCACCTAATCCAAAGGCACTGCCGAGAACCAGCTGACGGTACTCGAACCCGGATGGGTAGCAGAAGGTACCCATGTAAAAAAAAGTTCAAGGCCGCGAGCCGGCCGCAGTTACCAAAACCCACAGTCCTACAGGGGGTGCTTGTCCTATTGGCACTATGGAACCAGCCTTCATTGCCAGATCCCGCAACCCACATAGGAGTCACCTAAACTGCAGGCACCATAGAGTCGGCTAACCCGACCGCAACACGACAGGACAACGCATTGGAGGCAAAGTGACGTTGACACTACCCGGAAACAGCTGGCGTGCTGGAACCAGGCTGGGCAGGAGGGAGTACCCGTGCCAAAGACACTGCCGAGAACCAGCTGACGGTACTGGAACCCGGATGGGTAGCAGAAGATAAAAGAGCAAATGGAACTACCGAGGACCAGCTGACGGTACTGGAACCCGGATGGGTAGCAGAAGGTACAAGAGCCAATGGAACTGCCGAGAACCAGCTGGCGGTGCTGGAGCCCAGGGTAAATACTAAAAACAGAGGAGCCAGAGGTGTATTTGGAGGAGGTTTTAAATCCGTAGTACAGTGGATGTGGACAAAGCAGGAGAATTTGCCGGACACACAGCTGGGGATCAGCTGACGTTACTGAACCCCAATAACACTGGAGCAAGCGTTGACTGTGCAGACGGCACTTCTGAGCAGCAACTAGCGGTATTGGAGCCCAGGGTAAATACTAAAAACGGAGGAGCCAGAGGTGTAATTGGAGCAAGTTTTAAATAAGTAGCACAGTGAATATGGACAGAGCAGGAGAAATTGCCGTGAACACAGCAGGGGAACAGCTGACGTTACCGAACCCCAATAACACCGCAGCAAGTGTTGACTGTGCAGACGGCACTTCCGAGCGCCAACTGGCGGTGCTGGAGCCCAGGGATAAGAATGAAAACAGAGGAGCCAGAGGTGTAATTGGAGCAACTTTAAAATGTGTAGTACAGTGGATGTGGACAAAGCAGGAGAAATTGCCGTCCGTACAGCAGGGGAACAGCTGACGTTACCGAACCCCAATAACACGGCAGCAAGTGTTGACTGTGCAGACAGCACTTCCGAGCGCCAACTGGCGGTGCTGGAGCCCAGGGATAAGAATAAAAATAGACTGGAGCCAGAGGTGTAATTGGAGCAAGTTTTAAATAAGTAGCACAGTGAATATGGACAGAGCAGGAGAAATTGCCGTGAACACAGCAGGGGAACAGCTGACGTTACCGAACCCCAATAACACCGCAGCAAGTGTTGACTGTGCAGACGGCACTTCCGAGCGCCAACTGGCGGTGTTGGAGCCCAGGGATAAGAATGAAAACAGAGGAGCCAGAGGTGTATTTGGAGGAGGTTTTAAATCAGTAGTACAGTGGATGTGGACAAAGCAGGAGAAATTGTCGTCCGCACAGCAGGGGAACAGCTGACGTTACTGAACCCCAATAACACGGCAGCAAGTGTTGACTGTGCAGACGGCATTTCCGAGCGCCAACTGGCGGTGTTGGAGCTCAGGGATTACAGTTCAGGTGGTAGAAACATGAACAGAACAGGAGACCTGGATACTGTTGCCAACCAATTATTTATTCTGGAAGAGGACTGGCAAATTCATGAGAGACCCAGGCCTTGTTCATTTTGAGAAAAGTAAGCCGGTCAACGTTATCGGAGGATAGTCGCATGCGACGGTCTGTTAGTACACCACCTGCGGCACTAAAGATGCGTTCCGATAATACACTAGCAGCAGGGCAAGCTAGCACCTCCAGTGCATACTGACTAAGCTCTGGCCATGTATCCAGCTTACAGACCCAAAACTTGAAGGGAGAAGAGCCGTCTGGGAGTACACTAAGAGGGCAAGACATGTAGTCTGTCACCATCTGACGGAAACGTTGCTTCCTGCTGACTGGAGCCGTCTGTGATGGTGTAGACATTTGTGGCGGCGGGGACACAAAACTTTGCCACATTTCGGCCATACTGGTCTTGCCTTGTGCTGAGGCGCTGCTTCTGCTCCCTCTTTGTGCAGAGCTTCCTCCACTGCCTCGACGCACTGAGCTGCTTTGTAAAGCACTAGCAGCACTGCTCTCGGTTGGAATGGAGAACATGATGGAATGCACCAGTGCGTCTTGGTACTCCCGCATTTTACGCTCCCGGTTCAACGGTGTTATGAGGCTTTGTAAGTTGTCCCGGTAGCGAGGATCTAGGAGGGTGGACACCCAATAATCAGCCGTGTTGAGAATGTGGGCGATGCGGCGGTCATTTCTCAGGCACTGCAGCATGAAATCAACCATGTGCTGCAGACTGCCAACTGGCCAAGAAACGCTGTCCCCTGCTTGAGGCGTGATCTCTGCCTGCTCTGCATCACTCCACCCTCGCTCTAGATACTGACTACTAGAGCATTGTGTACCTCCCTCCTCTGGACAGATGTCTTCCTCATCCATTGACTCCTCCTCATCCTCCTCACAAAGTGTCCCCTGCCTAGGCCTTTGTGAGGAACCACGTTGCGCAGACTGTAGAGAAGCAGATGGCATTTGTGACTCCTCATCCTCCACCTCTTCCAAAACCTCGTCCCTTAGTGCTTGCAGTGTTTTTTCAAGCAGGCAGATAAGGGGGATAGTCATGCTGACTAGTGCATCATCTGCACTCGCCATCCGCGTGGAATAATCGAAGGCACACAAAACGTGGCAAATGTCCTTCATAGAGGCCCACTCAGTGGTGGTGAAGTGTGAACGGCGCGCACTGCGACTTGTTTGCGCCTGCTGCAGCTGGTACTCCATTACTGCTGCCTGCTGCTCACACAACCTCTCCAACATATGTAACGTTGAATTCCACCTGGTGGGTAGGTCACATATGATGCGATGTTCCGGAAGACATAATCGGCGCTGCAGAGCTGCAATGCGTGATCTTGCATTGCTGGAACGCCGCAAGTGAGCGCACTCTATGCGGACCTTGTGAAGCAGTGCATCAAGATCCGGATAGTCCCTCAAAAAACTCTGCACGACCAAGTTGAGCACATGTGCCAGACATGGGATGTGAGTGAGGTTGCCTAGGCCCAGAGCTGCCACCAGATTTCGGCCATTGTCACACACTACCATGCCTGGCTGGAGATTCGCTGGCACAAACCACACGTCACTCTGCTGCTTGATGGCATTCCAGAGCTCCTGCGCTGTGTGGCTTCGATTCCCCAAAGAAATTAATTTTAATACGGCCTGTTGACGTTTGGCCACGGCTGTGCTCATATCGGTCATCATAACAGGTAACCGTTCACGGGTCGATGTGGAGGTAGACCGTGACGGCTCCTGCAGCGCTGATTCAGAGGAACTGGAGTATGAGGAGGAGTCAATGTGTACAGACTGGATTCCTGCAATCCTTGGAGTTGGCAGAACACGTACAGCGCCACTCTCAAGATCTGTACCCGGCTCCACAACATTTACCCAATGGGCAGTGAGGGAAAGGTATCGTCCCTGTCCATGCTTACTGGTCCACGCATCAGTGGTCAGGTGGACCTTGCTACTGACGGCGTTTTGTAGCGCATGTTTAATTTTTCCCTCCACATGATGTTGCAGGGCAGGGACGGCTTGCCTGCTGAAATAAAAGCGGCTGGGCACGTTGTATTGTGGGACTGCCAATGCCATAAAGTTACGGAATGTGTCAGTCTCCACCAGCCTGAATGATAGCATTTCAAGGGCCAGTAGTTTAGCAATGCCAGCATTCAGAGCCTGTGCTCGGGGGTGGTTTGCCGAGTATGGGCGCCTTTTCTCCCATGCCTGTGCTAACGATGGCTGTAGACTGGCCTGGGAGTGTGAGGATGACTGGGAAAGTGGTGCTGTGGGTGGAATTACACTGTGTCTCTGTACAACAGTGCCAGAGATTCTTCCATGGCGATCCTGTGAGGAAGCCGAACCAGCTGTGTGTGAGCTGGAGGAAGAGGCTACAACACGAGCTGAAGAGGTGGTAGGTGGCGCTGTAGGTTGGCCTAGGTCTTCAGTGTGTTTGTGTAACTCCACCACGTGCTTGGTCCGCACATGTTTCCACATATTTGTGGTATTGAGGTTGCTGACACTTTTCCCTCTTTTCACCTTCTGATTACACAGCTTGCATTTGACAAAGCAAATGTCATCTGCAACTGTGTCAAAAAAGGACCAGGCACTGCAAGTCTTGGGAGCGCCCGCTTTGGATTTTGGAAGAGCCATGCTCCTAATGGGTGCCGAAGTGGAGGCTACAGGCAACCAAGTCTGCCCCCTCCCTCTCCCTCCTTTTTGGGCTGTTCGGGGAATCTCTTCCTCAGAGCTGCTCCCACCACCTTCCTGTCCCTCACGCCATGATGGGTCAAGGACCTCATCATCTACACCACCCTCTTCAAACAACTGCTTCTCCTGGGTAGTCTCGACAGCACAGTATGCACCAGAAAGTGGCACCTGAGTCTCATCATCAGATGCGTACTGAGGTGTGCTGCTGACCATAGGCACTGGCCCACCCGCCTCTTCAGATTCAGAGAGACAAAACGGTTGCGCATCACTGCATACTACCTCTTCTTCAAATTCTCGAATTCTGCTTGGCTGGCCCCCTCTTTCCAAGCCAAGAGATTCAGAGAACAGAAGTAGAGATGGCTCCTGTCCAGGGCTCTCTGACTGCCTGGGCAATTTGGCAGGTGGTGAAGAGACAGATGGGTGCTCTTCAGTGCTCAGGACCTGAGAGGATCTGGAACTAATTGAAGTCGATGCGTTAGCTGCCATCCATCCGACAACGGCTTCAATTTGGTCCTCGCGCAGCAGTGGGGTACGGCTAGCTCCTACAAAGCTGCGCATAAAGGACTGTTCCCTGGTAAAACTGGGGGATGCTGAGTCACTGGTGCCCGCAGCAGGCACAGAATCCCCACGTCCTCTCCCTGCAGGCACAGAATCCTCACGTCCTCTCCCTGCAGAAACTCCACGCCCACGCCCACGACCACGACCACATGCCTTACTCCCTGCCTTCTTCATCTTGGTAGACTGATAAAGATAGGCAGAAAAGTACTAAGGGCTTAGTGTGCTTATTCCTGAACAGCTGCTAACAGGTATAAGAAACACTAATTTTATAAAGTGTGGACTAGACTTTAATATGAGCTAATGTGGCCTACACAACTGTAAAGTGGAGTGTTTGGTGAACTTTATTTTAGGTTTTTTTTTGTCACAAAAAGACACTGGATGTGCCTAAAGATGTAATAACGATAGTATCACAAACTTTTTGTAGCTATTACAATGTAGGAAGGTACCCTACAATGCAATAGATGAGGCTGCAAAAAATAGGCTAATACTAATCTGGCTGGGGCTGCAGGGCCCAAGGCTGCAGAAAGGCTCCTCTAACTACTCCTATATAGTGTGTTTGGAATCAATTTAGCTGAATACGGATGGAACCACCACACTAATAGGAGGAATCAGGAAAAATTATGAATTGGCAATAAAGGACAATGTATGAGGCAGTGACACACACTGAGTGCACTACAACCAGACGGGGTTGAAGCACACACTACAGGGTGAGCTGCACTCACACACCAGACCTTGCAGACAGCGGTGAACAGTACAGATGCAGAGCACTGTGCACTAGTGCTGCAAGACGGAAAAAAATGTCTCTATCTACTCCTATATAGTGTGTTTGGAACCAATTTAGCTGAATACAGATGGAACCACCACACTAATAGGAGATATCAGGAAAAATTATGAATTGGCAAAAAAGGATAATGTATGAGGCAGTGACACACACTGAGTGCACTACAACCAGACGTGGCTGAAGCACACACTACAGGGTGAGCTGCACTCACACACCAGACCTTGCAGACAGCGGTGAACAGCACAGGGAACTGTGCACTAGCACTGCAAGGCACAGTGATTTAGAAAGTAGCTTGGGTAAAGCAGTATAGAGCAAATAGGTAGCTAAAACTGTCCCTCAGAACAACAGCGTCCTATCCCTAACTGAATTCACAGCAGAGTGAGCTCAAAATGGCGGCGGCGGCTTTTATAGTGCATCATGACATCATTTCAGCAGCCAATCACAGCCATGCCATTAGTTAAGATGCCTACATGCCTAACAGGATGTGCCCACACTTCTTAGGATCCTCATTGGCTGAATAAAATGAAAATGTCTCATTGCATTATGGGAACTTCCGATTCCGGTATACGATATTGCAAAAGTATCGGAATTAAGTATCGGAATTCCGATACCGCGAATATCGGCCGATACCCGATATTTCAGTATCGGAATGCTCAACACTAGTGGTGAGTGGTACGTTTCATTGGTATCCTTTTACGATACACACTAGGTTTTGATCCCTTTTTATTTTTTGATTTTTTTTTTTTTTTGTACTGTCTGATTTCCCGAGCGCTCATAAAACATATCTTTTTATTTAGAGTTCAAAAGGCATAGACGAGAGTGGATTTTACTCACGGTGACAAAAACAAACTCGACAATTTTTCACTTTTCAATATGTATATATATTTTTTAACGACATGCGGTTTATATGCTGCTGTCAGTGATTGACATCGGCATTAGATGGGTACTCAGCAGTGATTGGAGCAAGCTCCAGTCGCCGCTGTTAGAGACAGATGCTGGCTGTGTAACACAACTGGCATCTGCCTCATGTAATGCAGGCTCAGCTCCAGTGCCCGCTCCACACTCCCACCACACTCACTCGATAACAACTCGTTTCCATATTCTGAGATCCATCACATATCTATTTTTTACTACTGTAGTCATGTTTGCTGGGCGATCTATATGTGTACAATTTTTATTTATACCATTTTGATTTACTTATCACTTTTTGATGAATATTTTTATCCCATTTTTTGGTAGGTAAGACAAAGTTATCCCCCCCCCCCACAAAAAAAAAGCAATTTAGTCTTTTTTTTTTTTCAATGAGTACAGAATACAGGATAAATAACACAATATTTTACTATTTGGACTTATACGGACTTGGTGGTACCCTTAATGATTTTTACTTAATTATTTTAGATTATTTTTACTTTAATTGGAAAAAAGGGGAAGGGTGGTATTTAAACTTTTTATTATCTTTTATATATTTAAAAAAAAAAAAATTACAGTAAGATGCCGTGCCTGATATTCAGCTGAAAAGTACATTTGGGAGGACCATCGTCCGAATAGTTCAGTTTGTCAGCATTGCTGATAATACTCCAGGTGCTGGTCATTGGCTGCTATGCTGCATTGTCCTTTTCAGCTGGATACTAAGCACAGTGTCCTTTTCAGCTGGATGCTAAGCACAGTGTCCATTTCAGCTGGATGCCAGGCTTAATATCTTTTCTTGTCGCTCACTGCTTTTCCATTTTAGTAATGTAATATTTGCCCCTACTTAAAGTGCTTATTTCTCAGAAGAGGGGCCCTTAAAGGGTTTGTCTAGCCCCATGACTATATGTCACAAAAATCTAACAACTAAAAGTCTTACCAATCCCTTTTTGCTCTCATGCCGACACTTCCCTGCTCTCCGAGGCTTCTGTTCACAAAGTAGTGACGTGTTGACCTAACCAATGCAGCCCATCACTGGCTGCAGCAGGGTTGACACATTACTGCCTCAGTCGATGCAGTTGGCTGCACTTTTTTCATACTTGCATGTCTTGTAATTGCTGAAGCCCGGTAAACAGAAACCAGCAGGGGACCAGGGAAGCACTGGCATGCATGGATTAAGTGGGTTGCCACCCCTGAAGTGTAGGAAGCACTCAGTGCAGTGGAAATGATTCATTAGCTGCTCAGCATCTGGCATCTCAATTGCTGCCTATGCAGAGTGCAGCAGCCAAAGACAAACTCTTCTCAGCTGCTGTGTTCTGTGAATTGCAAACAAAGCAGCTCCTTTTCTCCTCCACCTGTTCAGGCGATGGGCCTGTACGAACTTGACGGCATCACTCATCTCCTGGTCCATTTGACAGCGGGGGCAGAAGAAATTATCCAAAATATTGTGCCCCCATAGAAATAGGCACCTTGGGCAAAAGCCTATGTGGCTTACCCCATGCTACGCTAAGCTAAACTCTTCTTTTTCTCAGATATTTCAGCATAAAGATAAAATCATTGACATCTCTACGACGGCCACAAACGAGGCGACCCTAGAGGCCATGCTGAACAAAGTCATCAGTCTGTGGAGTAAGACTGATTTCCGGCTGACGGCGCACAGGACCGAACTTTCAGAAATCCTGATTATCGCATCGGCGGAGGACATAACAGCTCAGCTGGAGGAATGCCAGGTTATCCTCTCCACGGTGAAGGGCTCGCGCTACTGCGCCCCCATAAAGGTAACATTTCAATTTGATATTTTTTTTTTAAAAAAAGGTAAAATGTGATACAATATATCATAATGGGTATTATTTCTTAAAGGGAAAATAAATATTAAACGAAATTTAGAAAAAAAGCCAATTTTTATGTTTACACTTTTTTTTCCTTCCCTTTTTCAAGAGCCTTTTTTTAAAAAAAAAATCTTGCTTTTTATGCTTGTTTTTTTACATAACGAGTTGTAGTTTTTTCTTTTTTTTTTTTTTTTTTTTTTAAAAAGTCCAATTCCGCTGTTCAATGTGCAGTAAAAAATACGATTTATGGCAATAACAAACTTCTGCAATTTTTATTGTTTTATATTTTACTGCTGTTAGTAAACTCTGGAACAAGTCACCAATTTCTAAACTCAGAACAGTTTTTTATGCTGAAGGAGCTGTGTGAGGGTTTTTTTTGCAGTGAGCTGTAAGTTTCATTGGTACATACAATATTTCATCACTTTTTTTTCCATTTTTTTGGAGGTGGTGGGAGGTGACGTAAAAATACAATTGTGGCTTTTTGGGAAAAAAAAAATTTTTTCTTTCTGCCATTTACCATTTGGGATAAATAATGTTAGATTTTGATAGATTAGACTTTTTCGGACCCGGTGCTACTAATTATGCTTTGTTTTCTATTTGTAACTTTTCTTTCTTTCTCGATCTGTCTCTCCCTCTTTTTTTCTTTCTCTTTATTTATCTTTCTCTCTCGTTTTCAATCTTTCTTTCTCTCTTTCATTCTTTCTCTTTCTCAACCTTGTTCTTTCTTTTTCTCTTTCTTTCTTGCTCTCTTCCTCTTTCTCTCCCTCTTTTTTCTCTCTTTTGTCTGTCTCTTTTTCTCTTTCTTTTTCTCTTTGTTTCTTTCTTTTTCTCTTTGTTTCTTTTTCTCTTTATTTCTTTTTCTTTCTCTTTCTCAGTCTTGTTATTTATTTTTCTCTTTCTTTCTCTCCCTCTTTCTTTCTCTCTTTTTCTCTTTTGTCTCTGTCTCTCTTTCATTCTTTTTCTCTTTATTTATTTTTCTCTTTGTTTCTTTCTCTCTCTTTTTCTTTTTCTCTCTTTTTCTCTTTTTCAGTCTTGTTCTTTCTTTTCCTCTTTCTCTCTCTCTCGCTTTTGTCTCTTTCTCTTTCTTTCATTCTTTTTCTCTTTATTTCTTTTTCTCTTTCTTTTTCTCTTTGTTTCTTTCTCTCTCTTTTTCTTTCTCTTTTTCTCTTTCTCAGTCTTGTTCTTTCTTTTCCTCATTCTCTCTCTCTTTTGTCTCTTTCTTTCATTCTTTTTCTCTTTATTTCTCTTTTTCTCTGTTTCTTTCTCTCTCTTTTTCTCTTTCTTTCTTTTTATCTCTTCCTTTCACTTGTTCTTCCTCTTCCCCTTCCCGAGGATTATTGCTGACAGACATTTTTCAGTGGTTTTGCTCGTTACACTCGCACGTTTTGGGACATGTTACGTATTAATGAGGCTTTTACTGTAACACATAATATGATTCTATAATTATGGTTTTACCCCACACTGGAATTTTATCTTGTTTTTACCATTAGTGCAGAAATGTAGATTTTCCCAGGGAGAAATGAGCTGATTATCTACTTTTAAGATCTCTGAAGGGGAAGAGAGCTAGGCTCAAAAAGATGATACCTACACAAAACGTAATAAGTAGCATATATTTATTAGAGCATATATAAAGAACAATACAAAAATGGAGGTGCAAATACATACGTGAACAAACTCACAAGAGATAAAATGGCGTGCACAATGAGAGAGAGGGCTCCATATAGGACATAGTAACAATCGTATAGTATAAATAGTAGTAGTATCTAGTGTATATATACTTAGTAGAGATCACGTAAAAAAGATACACTGATTGTAAACATTCTCAGAGAAGAAGCAATTGCTTCTATAACAGTTACCTGAGATAGTAGCCCACGTGCATGCCAGCCCCGACGCGCGTTTCGGCAATGCGCCTTTGTCAAGGGGTGTATAAAAAAGTGTAGTAGTGCAGTATAAATAGGGAACGTCAGCCAATAGGAGGAATAACGCAGGTCACGGCCTCTATCATCCGTCACTTAATGTGTCTAGGGAAGCACATGTTGCCTCCCAGAGATGCACTGCGCTGGCCGGAAATGATGTAATAGGAGCCATGGGAACGGCTGTAAACAAAAGAGGTATCGCCCATGACTCCAGGATGTGTAACGCGAAACCGGAAGTGACGCGCCTGTTCCCCCGGTAACCTGGACGCACAGCGGCCGCGGCATCAGTGAGATGTCACAAGCTGAAGGGCGCACAGGGACCACGGGACACGCGCGTACAGGTAAGCGAAACGACATCCCTAAATAAATAAACCAAGGGAAGTGCATCACAGTGTTCAAATGTATAGTGAGGCAATTAACTACCCTAGAGAAAATGACGGAATCTATGTGTGGATCATCCCTGGAGGAAATAATATAATGTGCCCCATAAAGGATAGAGAAGATAAATCAAGCAAACAAAGATATTATGAGAATATAGTTAAATACATGTTGAATAATTATAATATTACATATGTATATTGCTGTATAGTCAGTACTCATGTGCATGATTTATAAACATTACGAGGCACAATTAGATATTAAATACATGATATCACCATTCGTACACAATTCAATTAGATAATATAGTAAAGAATATCATCCATGTAGATGTAGAAATTATGTCTTGTATACATCATGGGAACAGAATAGTTGATTCATCATGCAGGAACAAGGCCATGAGTAGTAGTATAGGAGGCCGAAGAAGCAATGGAAGACGTACCTAATATATAAAAGTGATAATAAATTAAAATTCTAAAAGGGATCATATAAAATGAGTTGGCAGTATGAATGTGGATAAGGAAAAGAAAGGGGGAGAAGAGAAAAAAAAAAAAAAGAGAGAGGGGGAGGAAGAAAAAAGAAAAGAGAAGGAAAAAGTGGAAGGGGAAGGGAAAGGAAAAGGAGAGATGGCGATCACAGAAATGGTACAAAACTGAGATTCTCATTAAGTCCATTAGGCTGAATAGTGTTAAGGGTCCAGATCCACCTGGCCTCCAATTGGGCCAGGCGTCTGGAAATGGGTCCACCACGGATCCCCATGTCGATACAATCAATACCTTTTATTCTCAATAAATTACCATTACATTGGTGATATTGTTTAAAATGGCGTGGAATCGTTTTTAGACTCAATAAATCAGTTTGCTCGAGTGCCGAAAGGATGCCTAATACATGTTCCCTAATCCTTATTTTAAATTGGCGTGTGGTCAACCCGATGTTTATAAGACCACAAGGGCATGTAGCGTAGTATATTACGTTCTTAGTCATGCAGTTTATACGTTTCTTGATTTTATAAATTTTTTGACCACTGGAATCGCAGAATTCCTCAGCTCTATCAACATTACTGCAAGCCCTACAGTGACCACATGGTGAACACCCATACTTCATTGTCGCGGCATCCAAAAAAGTGGGATTAGATTCCCCGACATAATGGCTCCTGGTAAGATGGTCGCGTAAGTTCCTAGACCTACGAAAGGTAATTGATGGTACAGATGGAATATATTTACACAATATGGGATCACATCTCAACACAGGCCAAGCCTTTGTAAGTGCTTGTTTCATTGCAGGGATCTGCGTGTGAAATTTGGTAATAAATCTAACCACATTATTCTGCGCGGTACGTTGAGACTTATATAGAAGGTCATGTCGTGAGGAAAACTTGGCCCTATGATAAGCTCTTTTTATGGACCTCCTACTGTAACCTCGTTCCAGAAATCTGGATATAAGATCCCTGGCTTGAATTTCGAAATCAAAATCCGTCGAACAGATCCTGCGAATACGCAGGAACTGTCCGACGGGGACCGACTGCACCATATGTTGAGGATGGGAAGAAGAGGCGTGTAGAAGCATGTTGGTAGAGGTAGGCTTTCTATAGATGTCTGTCTGTATTTTACCTTTAATATCTTTCTTAAGTATAACGTCCAAGAATTCCGCCTTTTCCTTACTGTATTGGTATGTGATATGTATATTCAAATCATTGATGTTTAGCACGTCCATAAAGGAAATCAATTCCAAATCCGTAGCCTGCCAGATAATCAGAATGTCGTCGATGTAACGCGTCCAGGAAAGGACGCAACACATCGACGGCAGACGGTCTGACAGGAAGAGGTCCCTTTCCCACAGCCCCAGGAACAGATTGGCATAGGAGGGAGCAAAGGCCGCCCCCATAGCTGTTCCCAGGGAGAAATGAGCTGATTATCTACTTTTAAGATCTCTGGTAAAGAGCAATTTTGCCTTCTAGAAATGAGCATTTGTGTAATGGGACCATGTCATGTTATATCACTGCCGACAGCAGTCCTGAGGATCGCCAGGTATCAGGCTGCGTTCACACTGTGCACTCCATGCGGCAGCTCAAAAATCAATGGCGGAATTGTTTTTTTTTTCATGATTGCTCTGGACTTAGATTTTTTTTCCAGTTTTTCAGTACATCATATGTTAAAGTGAACAATGTGATTTAAAAGTACAACTCGTCCTGCAAAAAAAAAAAAAAAAAGAGCTCTCGTATAGTGATGTCGACTTAGAAATAAATAAGTTATGGATCTGGGAAGAAGGGGAGGAAAAAAACAAAAGCGCAAAAATGAAAAATGGACACGCCGGACAGGGGTTACATAAAAAAACCTGCATAATTGATAACTAAAGACCAGAAATCACTTCTTCCCACTGCAGGACGCAGTTGATGAATGGGACAGAAAGCTGAATCTCTTCTCTCGTACCGTGGAGGAATGGATGACGTGCCAGAGAAGCTGGCTGTACCTGGAGCAGATATTCCTGGCGTCCGACATCCAGAGGTACAGACAGCGGATGGGACCAGAGTCATGAGGCCGAGCGCCTGCCATCATGTCGGGACCGGGACTTATTGATTTAATCATTTTAGGCTATTCGTCCACTGTAGATCCCAATGTATAGTGAAATAATTACTGTTTTCTGAAATCCAAGGTGATCGTTCACCATACAAATAATATATATATGTAATCATGTAATCAAGCCCAGCTCTGGTCGCTGCTGTTGGAGCTGTTGACAGCCGCCGGATATGGAGCTGGAGCAGCCTTAGCTCCTGAGCCCACTCCATACATCCATACCAGACTTGTGACATTACATATATAAATACATATATAAATATATATAATGTCACAGGTCTGGTATGGATGTATGGAGCGGGCTCAGGAGCTAAGGCTGCTCAAGCTCCATATGCGGCAGGTGTCAACAGCTCCAACACCAGTGACCAGAGCTGGGCTTTATTGCAGTATATAGCACTAATGATCAAACGATTACATGTTCAAGTCCCCGGCTGGTCTTAAAAAAAAAAAAAAAAATAATAATAATATAAATAAATAAGAGAAAAAAAAAAAATTTATATGCTACTGAACCCGTTCTACGCCCAGGTGGTGAGCATTTTTATTGGTATATAGTCTCCCATGCTGGTATGTGCTGCCCCCCTCCTGGTATTTGTGCTGCCCCCATCCTATCCTCGTATGCATGGCACCCCTCACCCTCAATCATGGTATGCGTCGCACTCCACACCCCCAATCCCGGTATGCATGGCACCCCCCATCCCCAATCCCAGTATGTATGGCACCCCCCAATCCCCAATCCCGATACGCATGGCTCCCTCACCCCCATCCTGGTATGTATGGCACTCCTCATCCCTTTCCTGGTTTGCATGGGCCCCTCATCCCCCAATCTTTAATAATAATAATAATAATAATAATAATCTTTATTTTTATATAGCGCTAACATATTCTGCAGCGCTTTACATACATTATCGTCACTGTCCCCATCGGGGCTCACAATCTAGATTCCCTATCAGTATGTCTTTGGAGTGTGGGAGGAAACCGGAGAACTGGGAGGAAACCCACGCAAACACGGGGAGAACATACAAACTCCTTGCAGATGTTGTCCTTGGTGGGATTTGAACCCCCACTGAACTAACCACTGCGCCACCGTGCCGCCCTACCAATCCTGGAATGCATGGTCCCCTCACGTCCCCCAATCCTGGTATGCATGGGCCCCTCATCCCCCAATAATGGTATATGTGGTACCCCTCATCCTGGTATGCATGGTCCCCTCACCCCCCAATCCTGGTATGCGTGGTACCCCTCACCCCCCAATTCGGTATGCGTGGTACCCCTCACCCCCCAATTCGGTATGCGTGGTACCCCTCACCCCCGATTCCTGGTATGCGTGGTACCCCTCACCCCCCAATCCTGGTATGCGTGGGTACCCCTCACCCCTCAATCCTGGTATGCGTGGTACCCCCCAACCCCTCAATCCTGGTATGCGTGGTACCCCCCACCCCCCAATCCTGATATGCTTGGTACCCCCACCCCCCAATCCTGGTATGCGTGGTACCCCTCACCCCCCAATCCTGGTATGCTTGGTACCCCTCACCCCCCAATCCTGGTATGCGTGGTACCCCTCACCCCCCAATCCTGGTATATGCATGGTCCCCTCACCCCCCAATCCTGGTATATGCATGGTCCCCTCACCCCACAATCCTGTTATGTGTGGCCCCCTGTTCCCTTTCACACTGTACACACTTGCAAAAAAAATAAACAGTTATACTCACCTTTCTTCTCTGTGCTCCAGCACTTCTGCGTCCTGTTCTGCCGGGGGAGGAGTGCGGTGCCGCAGCACTGCGCTGTCCGGCGCTATTTTGCTGAAGACACACTGCAAATGTGTCTTCAGTAAAATGGCGCCTGATAGCGCTATGCTCATGCGCTGATCCGACGCCTCACTCCTGCCTCCGGCGAAGAGAGGCGCCGCGGCAACGCTCCTCCCGGTCAGGTAAGTATGCAAGTATGGCGCCGGAGATCGCGGTATGCGTTCAGTGTCTACACATACCGCGATCTCTGGCACCATACACCTCTTACCTGTAACGGCTGGATGCCGGCTTCTGTCTGGAGCCAGGCTGCGCGTCACGCATGCGCAGTCTATCGAGGCTTCAGACAGAGGGACGCATCCCCGGTTATATTATAGATAATGCATATGTGTGTATGTATAAAAGAAAATAAACATCAAAGTTGAAATCAATCTAACACCAATCCAAAGAAAAATAAAGAATTTAAAAAAAGCATATTTGGTGTCACCACATCTGTAGACGTCCCAGTATTAAAACATAAAATCAATCAATTTATACCAGAAGCAAAAAAAAATCAAAAGTTTATCGATCCCTGCGCTTCCCAAAATAAAAATACAATAAAAAGTGATCAAAACCCCCAAATTGTACTAATATCTACAACTCACATTCTGAAAATAAAGCCCTCATGCAGCCCCATTGATGAAAAAATAAAAAATTAAATGTCTTAAAAAAATGACATGAACCAGTTTATTTCCATTTTTTAATTTTTTTTTTTTTTAAAGCAATAAAATACATTTTTTTATTCATTTGATATCAATATAATACTGACCCGTAGAATGATGTTACCGGGTCGTTTTCAGTGGACAATGAACACTGTAAAAGCAAAAGTGAAATTGCATTTTTTTTTCCCACCATACTTCTGACATTATTAGGTAAAGTGATTATTGTCCTTCAAAACTACAACTCGTCCCGCAAAAAAACAAGCCCTCATGCGGCAATGTAGTTAGAAATGTAAAAAAGTTATGGTTCTTGAAAAAAGGGGAGGGAAAAAAAATAAAAGGACAAAAATGAAAAATAGCTGCCGCCCTAAAGTGTTAAAAAAAGTCATACATCCACTGTGAGATTTTTCAATAATAGCGCCACTCTTGATCCTCATATGTCTTTACTAGGCAGCTCCCGGCTGAAGCCAAACTTTTTTCCCAAGTTGACAGTTCATGGAAAGAGTTGATGAATCAGATAAAAGACAGACCGAATGCTCTTCGAGCCGCCACTGCTCCTGGAGTCCTGGAAGTCCTACAGACCAACAATGGTCATCTCGAGAAAATTCTAAAGTGCCTTGAGGTAGGTGGGAGCTCAAAATGTTACTCTGCGGTCTTCGATTTAACCTGTACTTCGAGAAATTTGTCTCTTATGATTTTTTGAAATTAGAAGGCAAGTAGATTTTACTTGTATGAGTGTTTTTTGGGCTTAGGACAGGGTCCATAGATTGGAACAGTAACCAGATTTACTGCTTGATACCAAAAGGTGGCGTTGAAGGTATAAAAGATATAACAAACAACCAAAAGCCCCTAAAATGGATAAAAAAAAATTTTCAAATAATTGTACAAGAATATAATATAATAATTATCTTTTTCTATTATGTGTGTCTTAAGATGGATTCAAAGATGCAAGAATAAAAAGGCACATTCACAATGGCTGGGTGAAATAATCCACTTACGTAAAAAAGGAAAAAGCATGCAAAAAGCATAATCAAAATCTAAAAAAAAAAACAAGATACCAAAAGATATATTTGAGACAAAATTTATGCCAAATGGATGTCAAAATCTTCTGTAACAATTTTAACTAGAACAATTCTATGATAGAAGAAGAACAGTCGAGTCCAGATGAAACATGCAGAGCTAAGCCTACGCTTAGTAGATAAAACCTGGGTGTTGTAAGAAACAACACAAGGACTCCCCCAGGTGAAATCAAGTTATTTTATTATCTGTATTTACAGGATATTATGTGTAATAATAGATTAAATTCATTTCACCTGGGGGAGTCCTGTGTTGTTTCTTGCAACTCTCAGATTTCATCCAACGAGAGTAGGCTTAGTTCTGCACGCTTTATTTGGCCTCCAATTTTCTTTTTGTAGCACAGAGTTGTTTTAGCTCCAAATTGTTACAGAAGTTTGCAATTTTTTTGCTTTCTAAACTGTTGGGTGTCTAACACTGCGAGGTGATACAAGCATTCATGATGCCAACAACACTGCTTCTCCAAATCGTATAGAGATCTTTACATGGTGGAATTAATGTAAATATGAACTATTCATTTTAAGGCCTCTGATCTTTGACTCTCCAGCTGCTGTATTGCTACAACTCCTAGTCCTGGCATAACCTGACAGCAAGACGCTTCCAGGGTATTTTGGGAGTTATAGTTTTGCAATAACTGGAGATCGACAAGTTGGGGACTTAAACCTTACGAGAGGAATGAGGACATCCACCCATATTTAAAACATCTGCTGGAATTTATGGACAATACATTGTGGGGTCATACAAATTTGTAAGTTCATCCTTTAAAATTTGAGATCAAGATTGAAAATATGTGCATTGGCAGATAGATGTAAGAAATCATGTTCATGATGTCCATTTGGCATCAAGCCATACCAAAAGCCAATGTTCTTACCACTTCCTTATCCTATACTTGGATTTTACGATGGATAGTATAATTATAGAGATGTATTTTTAAGGCATTCTCAAAAATATCAGCAATTAACCTGACCTAAAGCATTCCAGAGAACTGGTGCAGCACGAGAAAAGTCTTAAAGATGAGAAATGGAGGTTCAAATAGTGGTGAATATTAACCTTTCAGCTAAAACAACTCTGTGATAGACAAAGGATAGTGGAGGCCAGATGAAGAGTGTAGAACTAAGCCTACTCTTGTTGGATCACATCTGTAAGAAACAACACAAGGGCATGCTGAAAAATGTTGGGAATTAACCTGATTGTCTTGGGTAGAGCATTGAAGAGAACTGGTGCAGCACAGGAAAAGTCTTAGGTTCAAATAATGGTGGATATTAACGTTAGATCATTGGTAAACAGAAGTGAGGAAGGTGTTGTAGGGTAATGCAGCACTGTCGAGAGGACCGATTTGGTAGTAGACTGATGAGGAGGAGATGTAGGGTAGTGCAGTACTGGAGAGGACAGGTCTGGATGTAGATAGAGATGAGAGAGGATATGTGGGGTGATGCAACACTGTGGAGAGCATGGGCAGGGTGGTAGATAGAGGTGAGGAGGAGATGGAGGTTCATGCAGAACTGATGAGAGATTTCTGGGTGAGTTTGTTGTGTTCTGTAGCAGACGGGTAACCAGTGCAATGACTGGAAAAAGGTGGAGGCACCGGTGTATGAGCTGGACAGAAATAATGAGCATGGCTGCTGCATTCAGGATAGATTGTAGAGGAGAGAGTTTAATGAGGAGCAGATCACAAAATAATGAAGTTACAATCAGAGGATAGACAATTGGTATTCCTGAAAAGCCCCTTTAAGAAAACAGTATAATTTCTACAGAATCTGATGGGCCTGTGGGATGCCTTGGGAGCCTGATCACCATGTTTGTGGTGGTAATAATCCTATTAATCCACTATTTTATCTTTCCTGCCAGGACTTTTTAGAAATTAAACGTAGGGTTTTCCCAAGATTCTACTTCCTCAGCAATGATGACCTTCTCTCCATCTTGGCTGAAAGCAAAAACCCCAATGTTGTCCAGGTAAATGATCCTTAAAACATTTTATTTTTTTTTTTAAATCCTTAAGGGATATTGACATCTTTTGGGGGCAATTTTTTTTACTTTAATGCATGTCTTGGGCTAAAAATCATATTTGCGATTCAGTTCATAACTCTTATCTTCCTTCTTCTCAACTCTTCTCAGCTGATTTATGACCACATGAAAGTCCAGTCCAACTTTGATGTGGTCTGTGGTCTTAAATCGGTAACATATAGATGAGCAGACAGATTAAAGAGATACTTGTCAGAATGAGCTCACTGACAAATTTTCAGTTAATTCCTTCTGCAACAAGCAATGTGCAGGGAAAAAAGCTTATTGAATCCAAACAGTACAATATTTTTAATGAAACCTAATTGCAAAAAAATATTTTGTTGCCCAAAATACATGTTCCCAAAGGTGTCCATTCCCTCTTAAAGGGGTTGTACAGAACTATGAAAAACCTAGCAATGCACTTACACTATCCACAGGATGTGTGTAACTGCAGCTCAGTCTTATTCACTATAATGGAGCAGGGCTGCAGTACCAGACACAACCCATAGACAAAGGTGGCGCCGTTTCTAGTGTTCTTGTAGTACTGTACGGCCCTTTTAAGAAATGTTGAAGACCATGATGATATGTCTGACTTTTTCTATAATGCAGCCCCACCTGGTGAAATGTTTCGAGAACATCCAATATTTGGACATAAAACATCATCTGAACAGTTCCCCCGAGGTGGAGATGATTATATCTGCGGAAGGGGAGAAAATCTGCATGCCTAAGTACCGCATATTCCCTTATTGTTACTTTTAATTAACACAACTCATTAGTTGGGAACATTGTGTAAGGTTTATAGTAATTACAATGCTGCTTTCTGTAGAAATGTCCGAGTCAGGGGCTCAGTGGAGCAGTGGTTGGGAAATGTGGAGACCAGTGTGTACGATGTCGTAAAAAAGTAAGAGCTTATCTAAATACGTTTCTATCTATAGTATCTATCCATATCTATCTGTCAATCTACCTTTCTATTTATCTGTCTATCTATCTACAGTTGTGCTCAAAAGTTTACATACCCCGGCAGAAGTTTTCCTTTCTTGGTCTTGTTTCAGAGAATATGAATGATAACAAAAAAACTTTTTCTCCACTCATGGTTATTGGTTGGGTGAAGCCATTTATTGTCAAACCACTGTGTTTTCTCTTTTTAAATCTTAATGACAACCAAAAACCATCCTATGAGCAGCTCTCGCTGTAATTTTGCTTGGTCTTACAGGTTAGAGGAGGCTGGGTTTTCCATCACCTGGCTTTTCCTAAGGATTATAGTGAACAAGCCATAACCCTAACAGGCTGATTAAGGTCTGAAATGTTGGTCAAAGTTATCTGACCACACAAATCTCTAACGGTGCCCAAACTTTAGCATCGGCCCATTTTTCTTTTTGTAATTTTTAAAATGTAGAACATGACAATATTTATTTTTGTGTAAATTACAAAGGAAATGTGTCCTCTTTAACTGTAGACCTTTTAGAGATCATTTCATGTTCAACTTGCTTAACTGTTCACAATAACAGTAATTTGACCAGGGGTGCCCAAACTTTTACATGCCACTGTATCTATCTATCTATAGGATAATATCCATCTGATATATCTACTAATTAAACATGACGATGGAAGGAGTAATAATGTAATAACATTTTCTTCCCAGGATGATGAGAGCCGGAGTGTTGAATTGGGGACAGTCAGATTTTAAGAAATGGATTCTCTCCCACCCAGGACAGGTCATTCTTGTAGTGGTACGTGTGTCATAAACCCCGGCGCTGGGCCGTCACCGGTAATGTTCTCAAATGCAGATTGTCCCCCATAGAATTCAACGGAAATTAAAAAGTTGTATCCTCTATACAAAAATGGACGCAAAAAACTCCACCGAAAAGGAGTTTTCTGGATGTGTATAAATCTAAAATATTGCAACTTTCTAATATATTTTGTCCTTTATGTCATCACACTTTCAAAATCTCTGTGATGCGATCGCGGGATGCCAAGAGGTTGGCATGGCGGACAGGAGACTGTTGAAAGTCCCCCGTGGCTGCCGTGTTGGTCCTCCTTTGAAGTCCAGCTATTAAACTGTATACTTCAGTACTGCCATAATACAGTGTCTAGTATTAGCGATCACATGTGCATGTCCCCTAAGGCACTAAAAAATAAAATGAAGTAAAAAAAAAAATATTAAAAAATATATAAATATGACACAAAATATTAAAGTTTCCCCAGTTAAAGAAAGAAAGAAATAAAAAAATGAGACATATTTGATATCGTCGTTTCCGTAAAAAAGTCCAAACTATCAAAATATAAAATAATTTAAACACTCAAAAGAAAAAAAAATCTGAATTTTTTTTTGGGGGGCCATAGTGGCCCAGCCCAAAAAATACACTGAACAGCGATCAAGTCATTGTATGTACCAATAAAAACTACAGCACTCCACGCAAAAAAAGCCCTCAACGGAAATACGGATATTATGAAATGTCTACACAATTTTTTTTACAAAATTCTAAAATAGTTTTTTAAACAGTGAGAAAAAATAGAAAAAAAAGTGCCACTCACCACTAGCATATTTATTATTTTTTATTGCTCCATAATAATATGGGAATCCATGGTAGAGACACAAACTGGGCTACAGCTGTTTCGCATTTAATTACGCTTCATCCTGTGCTCACGCAATATTGTGATTTTTTTTTTTGGGGGGGGGGTTTCAGTACATTATATAGTCAAACACATGGTGTCAATAAAAACTATAACTTGTTCCCCAAAACAAACCCTCGTACAGCTACATAGACAGAAAATGTTTAAAAAATAAAGTTATGGCTCTTGGAAAAAGGGGAGGAAAAAAATCAGAGGCGTCATGAACAGCTTCAGTAGAAAACCGCTTTAACCCAGCTGTGGTGTAAGAGTGACCTTCACTCTGGTGGAGACGGTGCGTCCGTTCTTTTAAAGTGATGACATGTAATGATATATTTTACCTTGTGGCATCTACTACAGGGGGGGGATCTCTGGTCAGACATAGACGATCTCCGAAGATTTAAGAAATCCATTGTGATCAGCGATTGCCTCTTTGTTGGACTCCTCAGTTAGGCTATGACTACGGAGTGATACCGGTCACATGGCCAAAAGATTGCTCTATGCCGCTGCTACATCTTAGTATAATGCAGATGAATGGGGTCTTGTTGTGACCCATTAGGTACCTCGGCCACAAAAACCAGGTTGTAAAAAATTCCAACTGGTTCCTACTTTTTGCGACTTGTTGGTCATGTAGGTCGCATTGCAACACCATTCACTCTCATGGTGATCTTCGGCCGTGCAATCTTCATCGAGGTCATGTCACTTCTTCCCGCCCGTAAAGGGATCGGTTTGAATCATTGAGAGGTTTGAATTTTTTATTACAGAGCCAGATCATGTTCAGTAAGGACTGTCTGAAGGGCTTCTCTAGCGAAGACCCAGAGTCGGAGCTGAGAGCCGTCCTTTCCATCCTGGAGAAGCGTCTTGGTGATCTGGCAGAACTGGCGGTAGAGGTCCTTCTTCTCCACCAGAAGAAAACCCTGGAGGCTCTGCTCACCCTCTATGTGCACTGCCGTGACGTCCTGACCGACTTAGTACAGAACAAAGTTTTTACTGCTGAAGACTTTGAGTGGACGAGGTAGGTCCCACCATTCTGTATGGACGTCATAAATGGGGTCAGCTGCTCACCACCCCATCTATCAGTCAGAGCGCGAGCACTTGGAAAGATTGGTAGGACCTTGTTCTACGTCATGGGAAAAGAATGGCCGACTATAACTCCCTGCTTTCGAGGAGCAAACGTTATTGACCAAAGGAGGCATCAGAGTGGGTGGGGAGAACAGGAGGAGATTCGGGATGGTGGAGAGGTTTGTTGTAAGAGGGTTATGAATTTAATGTAACCTATGTAATGACCAAATATGATTGACTCAAATAGGACTGCCCTGCAGTTCCCTGCACAGCCAGTGCCAAAAGTTGGGCAGTACAGAGCAGTGTAGACAGTTATGTCACCCCTTTAAATAGCTGATCAGTAGGGGAGAGGCAAAGAGTTGGACCTCCACTAATCTAACATTGATGGCTTCTGTAGGCCTCCATACACATTAGGCTAAAAACGGGATCGTCCGAAAATCTAATGTAAATTCTCCCCTGACACATGACTTCAGAAGAGATAAAAGTCCTGCACATAGGATTTACAGGAGAGTCTGGCAGAGAACACAGGAGAGGAGCACTCAGCCGAGCCAAGAGTCCCTGTGTATGGAGGACTTGGGGTGGGGGGGGGACAAAGCTGTTGATCATTCGGCGGTCTCATGTGTATGGGGGCATGAGTTGAAGACCTTTTAGGGGTTCTCTGCTTTGGGCAATCCCTGCTCGTTGACAAAAAAATGATTACAAATCGTTCCAGTATTGGTGTTCCAAATGACCTGCTGTAATAGGTTAGGACCAAGCAATAAATGTTTAGTTTCTCTGCAGTGCCCCCGCAGAAGAAATGAAGCATTACACTCTTTCCATTTAAGTTTGGTCCTCCACAATACAGACTCTTTGTCACCTCTCTCCACTCTGATTAAGAGATGAGAGGGGTCTGAAGAGAGGACCATCCCAATATTAGAATATGAATGTGAGTTTTCTAACTTGGGGAAAAAAGGAGGAACAGATGCAGATTTCCTAGTTTTGTAGGTATTCGTGGTGTGGCTTCTGCATAAGCCGAGGTGGGGGTCCTCCATTCAGGACCCTCATCTATTAGGTGGGTTTAGTTTACATTTTCTCATTGCACTTTTCCTCCCCACGTCGGCCTGTCACTAGCCAGCTCATTACCCGAGATAACGAGCTGCAGACTAATGACTACAACCGGCTCATCTAAATGCAGAGAGTCTTATCAAAAACCTCATTTCCAGATGCGCTTAGTATAACTCCCATCCTCTCGTATGGGGGGTTATACTGCAGATATATATTTTGTTGTAGACCCAAAAATATAATATTTGCATCTGAGGAGTAGTGAATGCTGATAGCTTGAGGTATTGAGTCATTACGTGGGTTTAGCATCTACATTTACAAGACGCTGAGCGGGATCTGAAATTGACAGTAAAATATGTACATATCACCTATAACATTACAGATTTGCATCTGCATAATATACCGCCACACAGTGCCACATAATGAGATTTATACCGTCACATACCGCAAAAGAAAGCGGAGTGCTGCAGGTGAAGATTAAAGCTGCAGCCATCCCCCATTATTCTCCCAGGTAATGGTTACGGGCAGGCTCCATTGCCTTTTAGGCACAGGGGTCTGCAGTGCACAAATAGTTAATGCAGTGCGCCTGTAGACAGAGCAATCACATGCAGATCTCATGAGATATTATAATTATTCATCTCTTTATGTCACGCAAGGTGAGGGAAAGACTAAGTGCACAATAACGGGAAGAGGGGGAGGAAGCCCAAACACTAGGGAAAGGAGCAGTGGAGACCCCTAGGCAGATCTGACAACACCCTGACTCCCCTAACGTCCCTAAATAGGTTCGGCACCTATCGCCGATTAGGAAACCTAATCCCTGCCTGCCCCTAGCGATAGGCCCTAGATAGGGAGGGGACGGGGTGAGCACTAGTCAGCCCCCACTGCAGCTAAAGACAAACAGGTAAACAGACAAACGTATACACTTAGCCTGAGAAGACACCTGAGAGATCACACCAACTATACTCCGAGGGAAGCTCCAAGAAGACACTAGCCGACTACTAGTACTTCAAGCATGGACAGAGGAAAATAGAGCTATCACCGGCGACTAGCTGGAGAGAATGAAGTTATTTAAACATCCAGCAAGGGTGTGTCAATTAGCAGCAGAAGGTGGAGGTTACTGCTAGGTCCTAGAGGGAGAAGGATGTCCCTACACTACAGAGATGAAAAGATCAAGAAGGTGTCTGCAGAGCAA
This sequence comes from Phyllobates terribilis, assembly GCF_046119375.1. Lineage (NCBI taxonomy): Eukaryota > Metazoa > Chordata > Amphibia > Anura > Dendrobatidae > Phyllobates > Phyllobates terribilis. Next base: position 685,111,295 of record NW_027362763.1, read on the forward strand.
AGCGCAATGACCTTCTACAGTTGGATCCAGAACAGCTGTCTGTCACACCTGACACACCTGTGACACTTTATTTCTGATCCCTATCACCAAGATTTTCTCCTTAGCATCTCTGTGTAAGTTGCTACTTTCATTTCTTTCCACCTATGCATTTTACAGAAAGAGAAAGGGAGGCAGTACTATCTGAGTGTGATGGCGGTGGGGGTGGACCGGGGATGGGCCGGGCTTACCCTGGAGAGGTAAAACTAAGAGACATTTGGTCTTCACTAGAGCCTCTGATGGTGAGGATAGGCTTGGGCCATTAGAAAAGTCAACAGATGCCACTCCAAGGCAGTCCCCGAACCTGCGGGTCAGATGCACAAATACAAAGGCCAGAGCTGCGAAGATAGAGAGTTGCTCAGACAGTCCGAGGTCGGGACGGGCAGAACAGGTTCAAAATACGAAGCCGAGGTCAGAGGCGAAGAGATCAGACTGGATGAGTAAACAAGCCGGGCCGGTAACAGGAGAATCAAGACAATAATGCACCTAGACAGTGAACTAGAGACAGATTACAACTAAGACCTAAGCTCAGGCAAGGAGTAGAGGGGGGGAGCTGCTTAATATATCCACTGCGGACATGGGATAGGCTAGGGAAGCAGAACTCTGCAGCACACAGTGGTTTAAAATTTCTGCAGAGTCTGGCCGCGCCTCCCTTTAGCCAGGTGGAGACTCTCCAGCAACAGGAGTATTTAACAGTGCTTGAAGTGTTTGTACAAGGCAGCTCAGCGAGGTGGTCTGACACTGGAAGGAGCAGAGCTGTGCCAACTCACTGTGAGTAGGACAGCGCTTACCAACGTGCGAGTCACCGACATAACACTGTGCCTACGTTATTTATGGAAACTGACAAGAAGGCAGTACTATCTGTACCTTCATTTGCAGAAAGAGACTGGTAGGCATTTTTGCCTGTACATACAAAGGACAAGAGGACAATATCTTTCTATACTTAAATCATGTACAGAAAGTACTGCCTTACTTATGGGGAGAGATTTGGTAGTAGTGCTATCTGGACATACTATACATAATTTACAGAGAAAAAAAGGTAGGCAGTACTATCTGTACCTACATAATTTACAGGAAAAGACAATGTAGGTAAAGACAGTACTGCCTCCATAAGTACACAAAGAGACAAGGAGGCAGTACTATCTGTACCTACCCCATGTACAGGAAGAGACATGAAGGCAGTTTTATCTGTTGTAGGGATTTGTACTCACTGAGCCGCATTGGAGGTAGGCACAGGTTCACACAGTGATGCAGTCCGCAGGTTCAAACAAACTGGTGGTTTATTTAGTGTCCATACACCAGTGAGGAAACAAAAGTAACAGCCTTTTCCTGGCACAGAAAGGAATAACAAAGCTCAAAATAACAAGTCCATGCAGCACGGCCTCGGCCGTTTAAACAAAGTGCTTTTCTCTGCCTCCTGCAGAGTCTTAAGAAGCACATGCAAGGTCTGCTCAAGTTGCCCAACACACACAGACAGACTGAGACAGGCGTAGCTGTCTTAAATCAGCCTTCCAAGACCTGGACTGGAGGTAAGTGGGCAGCTGTTCCACCCCCCCAGCTCTTCCAGCTGCTCGTAAAACCCGGCCTTGTAATCCAGGCCCATTAAATTCCTCTCAGCACTATGTGAAATGGAGCCTGCTTTTCCGGGTCCTACATCACCGAAGCTTGGCACTTCGGGGACACATACCTCCCATCCACGACCTGTCCGGCAGCCACCTTACATACACTCCCCTCTGCCCAAAGCCGGGGGGCTTGGCACCTTCTGTCACTATACAATAAACCCTTGACAAGGCATCAGCATTCCCATGTTGTTTCCCAGGCCTATGCTCTACCCGGAAACTAAAATCTTGTAGAGCCAGGAACCACCTAGTCACTCTGGCATTGTTCCCCTTCTTTTCTCGCATCCACCTTAGTGGGGCATGGTCTAACACTTACCTGAACCTTCTACCTAACAGGTAATACCTCAGAGTGTCTAATACCCACTTAATGGCTAAACATTCTTTTTCTACAATGGAGTAATTCTTCTCACAAGTGGAGAGCTTCCGACTGAGGCATATTACAGGATGTTCTTCTCCGTTAATCTCCTGGGACAAGACTTCTCCCAGCCCGACATCCGATGCATCCGTCTGGACCACAAACTCCTTGGAGAAGTTGGACGCCACCAAGACTGGCTGTTTATAGAGGACCAGTTTCAATTCCTGGAAGGCCGCTTCTGCTTCCGGGGACCACTTGGCCATAGCCGACTTCGTCCCTTTCAGAAAATCCGTCAGCGGGGCTGCTATCAGGGCAAAGTTAGGGACAAATCTTCGATAGTAGCCCACAATGCCTAGAAACGCCGTGACCTGCTTCTTCGAGAGGGGCTGTGGCCAGTTCAGGATCACCTCAACCTTATTTATTTGTTGTTTTATTTCCCCTCTACCAACCACGTACCCTAGGTATTTGGCTTCCTCCATCCCCATGGCACATTTCTTCGGGTTGATAGTAAAGCCCACCTTCCTTAGGGCATCAAGTATGGCTTGAACTTTGTCTAGATGACTTTCCCAGTCCTGGCTGAATATGACGATGTCATCTAGGTAGGCCGCCGCATACTTTTTGTGGGGTGCTAAGATCCAGTCCATGACTTTCTGGAAGGTGGCCGGAGCTCCCTGTAACCCAAACGGCATCTTGACGTATTGATAACATCCATCTGGCGTCGAGAAAGCTGTCTTCTCCTTGGCCTCTTTGGACAGGGGAATTTGCCAATATCCTTTGGTGAGGTCCAGAGTGGTGATGTACCAAGCGGGTCCTAGCCTTTCGGTAAGCTCATCTACCTTAGGTATTGGGTAGGTGTCGAACTTCGAGACCTCATTCAGCTTCCTATAGTCGTTCGTTGCAAAACTGCCATTCCCCATCTGGTTTCGGCACTAAGACTATAGGACTGGACCATCCACTTTTGGACTCTTCAATGACTCCCAGGTTAAGCATCCGCCTCACTTCTTTTGAGATCACCTCTCTGCGGGCCTCGAGGATCCGGTATGGTTTTAGGTTGACACGAACATGAGGCTCTGTGAGAACCTCATGCTCTATGATCTGAGTGTGTCCAGGCAACTCCGAAAACAGGTCTTTATTTCGCTGTAGTAACTCTTTGCACTGTTGCTTTTGGGCACGTGACAGTGACTCTGCCACCTTGACCTCTTTCACATTGGCTTCAGCCTCAGCCACTAAACAGGGAGCTTCCACTGGCTCTCTATCTTGCCATGGCTTAATCAAGTTAACATGGTAAATTTGGTATGGCTTCCTCTTCCCCGATTGGTGGATTTTATAGTTGACTTCCCCCACTTTCTCTACCACCTCATAGGGGCCCTGCCACTTGGCCATGAACTTGCTCTCTACTGTGGGCACTAGTACAAGCACTCGATCTCCTGGGTTGAGCGATCTCACCCTGGCCGACCTCTTGTGCCTTGAGGAGGTGCTCCCTCACAATGGGCATCACGTGGGCAATCCTCTCTATAAGGAGTGGTCTCAGCTTCCCAGGACTGTTAAGCCACATCCAGGAGTCCTCGAGGGTGTCGTCCATAGACTAGTTCAAACGGGGAGAAATCTGAGGAAGCTTGGGGAACTTCCCTGATGGCGAACGACATATAAGGAAGCAGACAGTACCAGTCTCGACCATCCTTTTCTACTGCTTTCCTCAACATTGCTTTCAAGGTTTTGTTAAACCTCTCGACCAGTCCGTCCGTCTGGGGATGGTACACGGAGGTTCTCAGTTGTGCAATCTGCAATGTGTTGCACAATTCCCTCATGACCTTCGACATAAATGGAGTTCCTTGGTCTGTTAGGATCTCCTTAGGCAACCCCGTTATTGAAAACATGTGGACTAACTCCTGGGCTATACACCTGGCGGAGGAGTTTCGTAGTGGTACGGCCTCCGGATACCGTGTAGCATAATCTAATACCACCAGGATATACTGATGCCCTTGGGTGGACTTGACCAGAGGCCCCACTAGATCCATTGCTATGCGTTCGAATGGAACCTCGGGTAGGGGCACTAGGGGACTGCGGAAGTGGGCCACTGGGGAGGTTATCTGGCATGTGGGGCAGGAACGACAATAACTCTTTATTTCTCTATAGCAACCTGGCCAGTAGAATCTCTGGAGGATCCATTCCTGAGTCTTGTCTGCACCCAGGTGACCACCCAACACATGAGAATGAGCGATGTCTAACACCCTGCGTCTATAGGGCCCTGGCACCAGCGAACTGTTCTGTTACCTCACCCCTTGGCTTGGTAACTCTGTACAGCAAATCCCCATTCACAGCAAAATGAGGGAACCGAGTGTCAGCCCCCCCCCGCCCGGTTCCTGAGGCACCCCATTTAACACAGTAACATTTTCAAAGGCCCCTTTCAGAGTTAAATCCCTGAGTTGGGCAGTTCCAAAGTTTCCCTGGGACACCTCCATCTCAGGAATATTGGCCTCTGGGGATGTTGTCTCATCCTCATCGCCCACAAACACACATATGGGAAACTCATCTACCATGTTCTGCGGGTAAGTTTCCTTAGGGGCGATCTGGCTGTCGTCCGAGCAACCAGGTGTCCCCGCTTTCCCCCACATTTCCTAGAATAATGCAAAGTCACGTCCAATTATTATGGGATGCAATAGGTCCTTGACGACCGCCACTTAATGAGATGTGGTGCCACAGTCCGTGTTTACATCCACCTGGGCGACAGGATAGTTCTTAGCATCCCCATGGATACACCGGACACCCACCACCTTCCCAGGAACCAGTCAATGAGGGAGTGTGGCCCTTATCAGGGTCACCAAACTTCCTGAGTCCAATAATCCAGAGACTTGTACCCCGTTTATTGACACGGAGCATGCCTGAGGGCCCTTGCCATGTTGAGGAACCGCGCTGCAGGCGGGGTAGGCAAAATAAGAGCAACGCCGGCCCATGTTGCAGTCCATTGGCTCAGAGTTTTTTGGACACCGGGTGGCAATATGGCCAGGGGTATGACATCTCCAACACACTATAGTATGGGGTGGGACCTTGGGTAACAACTCAGACCCCTCCTGAACTCTAGGACGCCCCTAGGTGTGGCTCTATCTCCCTTCTTTTGGGTGTCAGTCACCTTTTGGGAACCTCAGTATTGAGAGGCTATGACCCCTTGTTTTCCCAACAGACTCTCAACCACCTGGTATCTTTCCACCAACCCCACCAAGTCATCGGTATTATGGAGATCTCCCTGGGCAACCCAGAATTTCACCGACTTCGGGAGAGAATGTATAAACCTGTCTATAACGACCTTCTCCACCATCTGTGCTGGGGAGGAAGATTCAGGTTGCAACCACTTTTGGACCAGGTGTAGGAGGTCGAACATCTGGGACCGGGGAGGTTTGTCACTGCAATAGGCCCAGTGGTGCACCCGTTGCGCCCTGACAGTCAGAGTCACTCCTAAGCATGCCAAAATCTCAGTTTTCAACTTGGTGTACTCTTTCGCGTTCTGTAAGGCCAAGTTATAATAGGCCTTCTGAGGCTCGCCTGTCAAATATGGCGCCAGTACCTCCGCCCACTGCTCCGGAGGCAATTTCTCCCTCTCTGCCACCCTCTCAAAGACTGTCAGGAACGCCTCAACGTTATCACCCGGGGTCATCTTTTGTAATGCTCTTCTTACCGTCTTCCTGACGTGTCAGTCATCTCCTGGATCTGAGGATGTGGCAGTCGTCCTGCCACGGATCTGCTCTAAGATTTCCATTTGTCTTTGCTGCTGTTGGATCTGCTGCATCAGAAGTTTATTTGTTTCCTGCTGCTGCTCCTGTTGCTGCTGCAGCATGCTCTGCTGGCTCTGCTGCATGCTCTGCTGGCTCTGCTTCATGCTTTGCTGGCTCTGCAGATACTGCTACTGGTGCTGCGCTTGTTGCTCCTGCTGTGCCTGCAACAGATGTTTAAGCAGGTCCTCCATTTTGTCCGGCGACACTTGCTGGCTTATGGCTGACTTCACCCAGGATATATACGTCTTCTTGCAGCAGTCACACTGCCGCTTGGGATCTGTGCCCGTGCTTCTAGCACCAATTGTAGGGATTTGTACTCACTGAGCCGCGTTGGAGGTAGGCACGGGTTCACACAGTGATGCAGTCCGCGGGTTCAAACAAACTGGTGGTTTATTTAGTGTCCATACACCAGTGAGGAAACAAAAGTAACAGCCTTTTCCTGGCACAAAAAAGGAATAACAGAACAAAGCTCAAAATAACAAGTCCATGAAGCACGACCTCAGCCGTTTAAACAAAGTGCCTTTCTCTGCCTCCTGCGGAGTCTAAGAAGCACATGCAAGGTCTGCTCACCTTGCCCAACACAGACAGACAGACTGAGACAGGCGTAGCTGTCTTAAATCAGCCTTCCAAGACCTGGACTGGAGGTAAGTAAGTAGCTGCCCCCTCCCCACTTCCCACCTCTTTCAGCTGCTCGTAAAACCCGGCCCTGTAATCCGGGCCCATTAAATACCTCTCAGCACTATGTGTGCTGGAGCCTGCTTCTCCGGGTCCTACATCACCGAAGCTTGGCACTGCGGGGACACATACCTCCCGTCCACAACCTGTCCGGCCGCCACCTTACACTGTACATACTGTACATAATTTACAGGGAAAGACAAGGAGGCAGTACCTACATTATATACACAAAGAAACAGGGAGGCAGTACTATCTGTGCATACTTAATTTACAAGAAGACAGGACTATCTGTACCTACCTCATGTACAGGAAGAGACCAAGAAGCAGTACTACATTACACTACACTACATTGTGTACTATACTACATTATGAACACAGAGACAAGGAGGCAGTACTATCTGTACTTACATTGTCTCTATCTGTGCATATTTCATTTACAAGGAGGCAGTACTGTGTACCTACCTCATGTACAGGCAGAGACAGGGAGGTAGTAGTATCTGTACCTACATTATGTGCACAGAGACAGGAAGGCAGTACTACCTGTGCATACTTCATTTACAAGCAAGCAGTGCTGTCGTTAGCTGTAGCTCCATGATGTACATGCAGTTTGTGGGTCCAGATTGCTTTCAGGTTGTCTCCACCTAGGAGAATGGCCGCCTTTGATGCTGCAGTATAAGATCTCCTCCTCCTTTATCGCAGGCAGCTTCGATATGAATGGAAGAAGCAGAATAACTCATGCTACGTGGTGCAGGCCGGCGCCTCCTTCATGTACGGCTATGAGTACCTGGGCTGCTCCTCTCGTTTGGTCATCACTCCCCTCACTGACCGCTGCTGGCTGACATTGACTGGAGCCCTGGATCTGCACCTTGGAGGATCCCCGGCAGGGCCGGCCGGTACCGGAAAAACCGAAACTGTCAAAGACCTGGCCAAAGTAATCCTCCAGATTATACAGTGTGGGAAAACCTCCGCGGCTCGGAGAGGATCACTGGGCGGTCAGTTCACCCATGATGGCCACACACGCCATTGATTCGATTTTTCACATTTTTCTTGCAGGCGTTAGGAAAACAGTGTGTGGTGTTCAACTGCTCAGAAAGCCTGGACTACAAGGTGAGGCGACCGCGACCCCATCATAGGCGCTCCGATCCGCTGTGTGCAGTCACCGAGATCCACAGAGTTATAGGAGAGCTAGAACCGAATATCCAGAATTATCAAAGTATAATCTGCAGGGACAGTACAAGATGTCACCCGTGTCCAGACATTAACGCCATCAATAGTTCTGTGTAATGTCCAGAAAAGAAAAGGTAAAAGTAAGAGGAGCCACAGTTCATTACATTGAGTTGGGCATATTGATAAAATTCACTTTGTAAATACATTACAGTGATTATCATGTACTGATCCTGAGCAGAATAGCGAGTGCGGCTCTGAAGTATAATACTGGATGTAACTCAGGATCAGTAATGTAATGTATGTACACAGTGACTGCACCAGCAGAATAGTGAGTGCAGCTCTGGAGTATAATACAGGATATAACTCAGGATCAGTAATGTAATGTATGTACACAATGACTGCACCAGCAGAATAGTGAGTGCAGCTCTGGAGTTTAATACAGGAGGTAACTCAGGATCAGTAATGTAATGTATGTACACAGTGACTGCACCAGCACAATAGTGAGTGCAGCTCTGGAGTATAATACAGGAGGTAACTCAGGATAAGTAATGTAATGTATGTACACAGTGACTGCACCAGCAGAATAGTGAGTGCAGCTCTGGAGTATAATACAGGATATAACTCAGGATCAGTAATGTAATGTATGTGCACAATGACTGCACCAGCAGAATAGTGAGTGCAGCTCTGGAGTATAATACAGGATATAACTCAGGATCAGTAATGTAATGTATGTACACAATGACTGCACCAGCACAATAGTGAGTGCAGCTCTGGAGTATAATACAGGATGTAACTCAGGATAAGTAATGTAATGTATGTACACAGTGACTGCACCAGCAGAATAGTGAGTGCAGCTCTGGAGTATAATACAGGATGTAACTCAGGATAAGTAATGTAATGTATGTACACAGTGACTGCACCAGCAGAATAGTGAGTGCAGCTCTGGAGTATAATACAGGATGTAACTCAGGATAAGTAATGTAATGTATGTACACAGTGACTGCACCAGCACAATAGTGAGTGCAGCTCTGGAGTATAATACAGGATGTAACTCAGGATAAGTAATGTAATGTATGTACACAGTGACTGCACCAGCAGAATAGTGAGTGCAGCTCTGGAGTATAATACAGGATGTAACTCAGTATAAGTAATGTAATGTATGTACACAGTGACTGCACCAGCAGCATACTGGGTGCAGCTCTGATCAGCTGCTAGTCAGTGTGCTGATTACGGGTGTGGTGGCTGCAGATCCTGCTGTGAGCTCCTGATCTCTGAGAAACCAACACCTCTCCACCTGGGGACCTGCTTTCTCTCTTTCCCAGGGAGGGCGCGGGTTTCTGGGATGAGTGATGGAGCCAAGTCCCAGGCTTCTGCTTCCCGAACCAGGCCGGCGGGGGGCAGAAGAAACCAGCAACCGGCCTGCACATCAGAGGACTCGGGGGTGAGACGCTGCACCAGGAGTCGCAGCAATGTGGCTCCTACTCCCCCCGGGATTGTGGAGACCCCCAGAAGCCGCAAGGCTTCCAGCATGGAGGAAAAGCCTGACAGCGGCGTGCAAGATGGCGCTCCTTCCGGAGTAAAGCTGAGTGCTCACGGAGGTGAGGCCGACCTCCCTGAGGGGGGTTGGGTGCTGCAGGGACCCCGGGAGTCTGTGTCCACCTATGCCTCCCGGGTCATGATCCACCTCCGTGAGTATGAAGATGCCAGTAAGCTCATCAGGAGGCTCCGGGAGGAGCTGCGCTGCACAAGCGCCAAAGCTGCGGGGGCCTCCAAACCAAGGAAGGCAAAACTCCAAGCTGAGGTAAAAAGACTGAGCAGTGAAATTCAACGCCTGGAACTTAGGAAAGCCACCATCAGGGAGCAGAGTGGTCCTTTCAAAGAAAAACTTATAAATGAAGACCGCTTTAGAGAAATGGCTGATTCCAGAGAGCAAAGGCAGATAGGGCTGCAGCCTGAGAGCCAGGTGGATGATGAGAGTGATGATGACCAGCAGCAAGCCCCACCTGGCAGCCTGCAAAGTCACCCGCAGGCCACGTGCAGCGAGCTCCCTGCAGGACAGGCGACAGTGACATCCGGTCGCAGTTCTGCCGGCTCTGGGGAGGACAGTGACAGCAGCGGCCAGGGAGGGGCGCTAATGGCCGAGATAAAGCTCCTGGAGTCCCCAGTGTGCCTCCAAAACTTCCATCTTGGTGACGATCTACCAGAAGAGGCACCTGGGGGCCACAAAAAGGCAAAGAAGACCAAGCCAAAGCTGCAGGAAGCGGTAAGATACGTATATGCCCCCCTCCCTGTACCCCCTGAGTCGGCGGCAGGCTCAGCTCGCTGTATAAGTCCCGTTGCCCAGCCCAGCCCGGGTTCTGCTGTGGATCAGGTGCAAAGGCGCGGGGAGATTACAGAGCGCGGTAGTGAGGCGCAGAGCTCCGTCTCTGCTTGTAATAGCGGGGACGCAGCAGGAGGTGCATCAGCCGAGAGGCTGGACAGCGAGGGCGGCCCGGCGGCGGGCGTTCCATCAGGCCACGATGCTGTGGTGCGCTCCTCAGTGGGAGGGGGGAGCAGCCCGGTGTCGGGGGCAGCTCCGGTAGCCTCGGCGCCTCTGAATGCTGTTGCCGCTGATCACTTAGTTGAGAAGCGGCGGCAGTGTGAGGGGGCAGTTGGGGCTGAGCGTTCCGGTCCTCCCACGAAAGTGCTATTTTGTGTTGGCGTCGCTGGTCCGGAAGATCCTGATGCTAAAGATCAGCGGCGCCTAACTGCAGCTAGAGATCAGCGGCACATTATACCAAATGCCAAACAGCGGAAATTACCGACCGATGATGTGAAGGGCACACATAAGACCGGGGGTGAGGTCGCCTCCAGTTCTATGGAGGTGACTGAGCCCCTTGTGCCTGATGCGGAGGTCAAAAGGTCATCCACCATTGTTACTGGTCCAGCAGGAATGAATGTGGTGGTGGAGGTGAATGAGGATAATTCATTGTCTAGCGGTGTGGTTGCTGGTTTGGTGGAGGGTGAGATGGAGGTGGGTAATGGTGATACTGTTGGGGCTGATGTGGTCACTGGTCCGGTTGCCCCCCCCGGGGGTGGCAACACCTGTCCAGAGTTATGCCAGTGTCACCTCCGGGGCAAATAGGGCATCCTCCTCGTCTCCGGGCTTTGGGGACGGCATGTTGCAACGGCGCCTTCTGGAGGCTCTACAGAAGGGGGAGAGATCACTAATGGTAGAGGGTCGAGAGGTTGATCTATCCTACTGGATAGAGAGGCATGGCCTCAGGGCCTTCCGAGAGCAAAAAGGGGAAGATACAGTGTGGTCCCTCCCAACAGCCGGGCCAGGCAGTGTGCGTAGGAATGTGGTCCGTCTTCGGTGGAGGGGCAGTGATGCATGTCCGCCAAGGTCTAAAGTTGTGGAGCTCCTGCTGAGGATGGGCTTCAAGGCGATTGACATCTACGCCTTGATACATCCCTATTCCACGCCTGAGTTTGATGTCAGCTTTGTTCGGCCGGAGGGGCTTGAGCTCTTCTGGGCGAATTATGAGTTGGCAAAAAATGAGCCCGGCTGGCGAGACTTTGCCGTTCAGGCAGTGTCTCGCCAAAACCAGATCAAGAAAGTGACCGTGATGACTCGTAACGAGTCGCTTTCTTGCTATGACATCATGACGTGGCTTGGTCGGTATGGAGAGGTGGTGGAGATGCCAAAGAAAAACCGCGACGAGTTTGGTATCTAGTCAGGGGCCTGGACGTTTATGGTAAAACTTAAGCGTTCAGGTGGTACGATTGCCCACATTCCATCGTCTGCCTTCCTGGGTAGGGATCGTATCCTGGTCTTCTACCAGGGGCAACCGAAGCTCTGTCACAGGTGCGGCGACCCCACACACTTCAGTGCAAACTGCACCGTGCAGAAATGCGCGTTGTGTGGGGGTGTCGGCCATCTTGCCGCCTCTTGTGTGGAGATTAGGTGCCACCTGTGTGGTGAGTTAGGCCACCCATTCAGCTTTTGTCCTCGCTCCTTTGCTAATGCAGTCGAGACCCCGGTGGGAGTAAGCCGTGAGGCCGATTCTGCTGGAGAGGGGACTAGCAGGGGTGGGGGAGCTGAGGGGCCAGGGAAGAAAAGCAATAAAAAGACGCCTGCCCAGCTGAGGCGTCTAGACAAGCGCAGACAGGAGAGGGAGCGGGGCGAGCCCCAGACTACCGGGGCAGCCCCTGTCCTGGATGCCAGTGTTGCTGCTGAGGCCCCGAGGGATGATGAGTTGGATGAGGAGGTCAGGAGGATCCACAGGGAGGAAACTGCCTCTGCTTCAGAATCCTCCCATTATGAAAGTATGGATGAGGATAATAAGCGGTGACTAGAGCACAAGCGTAAGCTCGGCACCAAAAAGAAGAGAAAGAAGGGAGATAAAACATCTTCTCCCGCTCTGACCAAGGTACCTAAGGAAGGTAAAACCGACTCCCCTCTAGTTGGTCTTTCTAACCGGTTCCAAGCCCTTGATAACATCTCTTCCTCTGAGGAGGAGGCTGAGGGTGAGGTTCCGGCTTCAGCGGAGCTTACAGGGGGTGCCGAGTCTCCTTCTCCTGGGGATGCAAGGTCCTTGGGGGGAGGGACTGGCCCAGAGTCCGGAGACGAGGACGAAAAAAGAAGGAAAAATGTGGGAATGGACACCTCTGTGTCATTAAAGAGGGGGAAGGATTCCTCCTATGAGGCAGAGGATAAGGGGAGTGGGAAGAAGAAAGCCATCTAACTCAATCACCAGTGATGGCGGTACCCACTCCGTTGACGCTGGCGTCCATTAATGTCGCCAGCATTAAGTCAAACATGGCTAGATTTGCGGCCTTTGATTTTCTCAGCCGGGTTGAAGCTGACATTTTCTTTTTGCAAGAGACCAGGCTGCCAAATATGGCAGAGGTGTTTATAGCTAAGAGGGAGTGGAGACTCGGGCCCTCCTATTGGTCTCTTGCGGCCGAGCCGTATAGCGGAGTGGCGGTCCTTTTTACCGCACCGGTAGAATGCCGACGGGTTATTGAGTTAGAAATGGGGAGGTGCCTGATATTAGATGTCCTCATGAAGGGACAAGAGCTTCGGCTCATTAACATCTATGGTCCCCAATCTAAATGGGACCGGAAGTGTCTCTTTATGAGGATCAAGCCCTACCTTTTTACGAGTCGGCAGGTCGTCTTTGGAGGGGACTTCAACACTGTCACGAGGCCCCGGGATAGAGGAGGTTCAAGAGACAAGCTGACTTATGATAGCGTCGCCCTTAATAGTATAGCTAGTGAGGCTCGCCTGGTGGATGTCCACATCCGGGACACCGCAGGCCACGAGGGGTTCACCTATCATAGACGTAACTGTAGGTCCAGGATAGACAGGTTTTATTTAAAGGAGGAAGCTGTCTCTTCAGCAGTATCTGTTGTTCAGGTGGAGTTCTCCGATCACTGTTTGATTTTGTTTTCCCTGAATGTTACAGAGACCCCCCCGGATGGGAAGAGGTTTTTGGAGGCTCAATTCGTCTCTCTTGGAAGAAGCGGAGATAAGACAGTCCTTTGAGGATTTTCTTCAGAGCCAGGTACCCTTACTGGATCTTTGTAGTAGTAAGTCAGAGTGGTGGGAGATGTTTAAGAAAAGGGTGGCGAGATTCTTCCGCCAGCTCTCGAGCCTCAGAAGCCTGGACAGGTACCGCCTGTATCAGGGCTTGAGGAGGAAACTCGAGCATCTTGTCTCAACTGGAGGTAGCCGCGAGGAGATCTCCAGAGTGAAATCTTTGCTAATGAGGTGTCAGTATGATAGACACGCATCTTTGGTTTTTGAGAGGGATTACGGGAAGTAGCGCTCGCCCGACCCTTATAGAAACTGCAAGATGTCAGTGAATAGTAAAGTTGTTACAGGACTGGTTGACACTGCGGGGTCCCTGAAAAGATCCAGATCAGGGATCCTGGAGGTCGTCAGATCCTTCTACTCGCACCTCTTGGGGAAGAGGGATCTGGATTGGGATGAGATGTCGGCTTTTCTGGCTGAAGCCGTCCCCGAACCAGGGGTAGACCCCTCTCTTGGCGTTTTGACAGAGATGATCAGGGAAGAGGAAGTTAAGTTGGCGATTGAAGGGCTTGCCCTGAAGAAATCTCCCGGTCCGGATGGCTTAACATCTGAATTCTATAAGACCTTTAAGGACGCCTTGGTTCCCCTCTTGACTGAGGTATTCAATGAGTGTCTTTCCTCGGGCACTCTGCCAAAGTCAATGAGGAGGTCTGCCCTGATCATCTTGTCAAAGGGTAAGGACCCATCTTGCTTTGAGAATTGGCGTCCCATAGCGCTTCTCAATGCAGACAGGAAGGTTTTGGCAAAGGTGCTGTTTAATCGGCTGGTGAAATTTGCACCCCAGCTCCTTTCGGGGGCCCAGCATTGCTCTGTTCCGGGCCGCAGTACAATTAGTGCTGTACTCTGTGTCCGAGAGGCGGTGGAGCAGGGTAGGGCTGGCCACTGGAAGGGGTACATGCTGTCATTGGACCAGGCAAAAGCGTTTGATCGGGTTAATCATGAGTACCTCTGGTCTGTCCTTCTGAGGTATGGCCTGCCGGGGGGGTTTGTTGATTGGCTTAAGACCTTGTACTCTGGGGCAGAGAGTTTCCCGCTTGTGAACGGTTGGATTGGCAGCTCTTTTGAGGTTGGGTGTGGTGTTCGCCAGGGTTGTCCCTTGAGCCCGCCACTGTACGTGTTTGCGATTGACCCATTTCTTAGGAGGGTGGAGCGTGGACCGTTGGCTGGGATCGGGATGGACCGGGCAGCACCGGAAGCCACTCTGAGAGTGGTGGCGTATGCCGATGACGTCACCGTTTTTGTTTCCTCTGATGGGGAGGCAGAATGGCTGATGTCAGAGGTAAATCGCTACTCGGAGGCATCCGGATCTAAGATCAACCGGGATAAGTGTGAGAGTCTCTGGCTGGGAGGAGGAGATCCTGGTTTTGATCTCCCGGACACCCTTCCAGAACCCAAAGTCTCTGCAAAAGTTCTTGGCATCGAATTTGGCCAGGGGGATTACCCCAAACAAAATTGGGACAGCAGGCTAGAGATCGCCACTCAGAAGGTGAACCAATGGAAGGGTTGGTCTTTGACCCTAAGGGAAAGGGTAAACCTGATCAAAACTTACCTGCTCCCTTTGCTGATCTATCTGGGCAGTGTGTGCATCTTGCCAGAGCCTCTCTGGACTCGGGTCTACAGTTTGTTCTTTCAACTGTTATGGGGGAATAGACTGAACCTAGTCAAGAGGAAGGTTACTTACCGTACGAGGAGACTAGGAGGGTTGGGTATGGTCAACCCTGTGGTATTCCTTGTGAATACCTTCATTAAGATCAATATTGCAAACCTCTGGAAACAGAGGGCTCCTCCGTGGGTATTCTCCTGTAAGGGATGGTTTCAGCCTTTCTTCCAGGAATGGGAGACAGGAGGGCAAGTGAAGGATCTCCGCACACCGCATGGACATCTCCCGGCTTACGCTACCGTGGTTCTGAAGGTAATTCGCCGGTGGGGTCTGGGAATGTGGGAGGTCAGGACTCTGGCAAGGAAGCTCCTTGACAAAAGGGTTCTGTTGACCCATTTTCAGAGGCCTCTGGCGCTCAGGGATTGCCCAAGTCGGGATCTTGGGGTGGGTCTGCATCTTTTGAATTCTATCAGGATCCCCTCGAAGGTTTGGGACTTGGCTTGGCGCTGCTTCCATGGGAAACTGTGTGTGAGGGACAATCTGAAGTGTAGGAGCTCTGAGGACAGGAACTGTCCTCGGGAGCATTGTGGTACCATGCTTGAAAGCATGGACCACTTCCTGCTTCGTTGTCCCTTTAACACAGAGGTGTACAACAGGGTGGGCGCCTCCATTGGCTGGCCCCGGCTGGCCTTTCTCTCTTATGCGGAATGGGCCTATGGAGCATTCGGGGACCTGGGTGGTCGGGACCGCTGCACCTTATTTCTAGTTAGCGCAGTGGTTAGGTATCACACGTGGAACGCACGGTGCTTAGTATCGACGCAGCGGAAAATCCTCCCAGTGGACGATGTGTTTAGGACCATACTCGGTGACCTGGTGAAGGTGCGTTCTCTGGAGTATGAGAGACTGGGTACACGGAGGGCCGCTCTCCTCTGGAGGGGCTTTTCTTTTAGTGTGCCCTAGTCTGGTCATCTCCTCTCCTGGTGGTGGGCTGCTGCTGACACCATAGATTTTTGTTTTATTGATCAGTAGACAGTGATGTAGGGCTGCAGGCGCCGAACTTGGGCTTTGTCAGTTGTGGTTATTGTATTGTTTGTTTCTGTATATATTGTATATATGGGTTTGGGTGTAGGTGTTAGGTTGGGTGGAGGGAAAAGGGGGGAGGTGGGTTCATCTTGTGGGACACTGGTTATTTGGGTGAAAAACTGGCACTGCCTGATCTGGCCTATGGACGTTGGACTGAGGCATGAGGCGCAGGACCAGCTCTCAGGTCAGTGCCGGGGAGGGACTGGTGGGCTCGAGTGTGGGGGGGTTTGTTTTGTCTTGTATATATTTGTATAGTTAGTATTTATTTTATTTTATTTATTTAAAAAAAAAAAAAAAAAAAAAAAGAATGTATATATTAGTTTGTATATAATTTGTCGGTTATTGTTTATTATATTGTTATTATTTGTTTGGTAACCGGACCAGATGTCATGGTGTAGGTAGTTATTATTCTGTATATATGTATAATATGTGTGTGAGGAGAGAGGGAGCGGCTGGACCAGTTCATTACATTGTTTATTTTCTGGTTATTAATTTTGTTATGTTTCTGTTATTATTATTGTTATGTTTTTCATTTTTATAATAAAAGATCTACAGGATGTAACTCAGGATCAGTAATGTAATGTATGTACACAGTGACTGCACCAGCAGAATAGTGAGTGCAGCTCTGGAGTATAATACAGGATGTAACTCAGGATCAGTAATGTAATGTATGTGCACAGTGACTGCACCAGCAGAATAGTGAGTGCAGCTCTGGAGCATAATACAGGATGTAACTCAGGATCAGTACAGGATCAGTAATGTAATGTATGTACACAGTGACTGCACCAGCAGAATAGCGAGTGCAGCTCTGGAGTATAATTCGGGCTATGTCAGTACAGGATAAGTAATGCAAATGATATACAATGTGAGAAGTGTATGAATTCTATATGTAAACTGTGGAGTTGTGGTCAGAGGTGAGGATAAGCTCCTGGTCTCCCCCTGGCATTGTTTGGTCTGCATGTCATGTATTGCAGATTGTCAGTATGTTTGTGGATATTGGGGCTCGTGGCGGTGCAGTAGTAACACGTCCCTTGTATTTCAGATGGTGGGGAAGTTTTTCTCTGGAATGGCACAGTCTGGAGCCTGGTGCTGTTTTGATGAGTTTAACCGTATAGATATAGAAGTGCTGTCAGTGATCGCCTCGCAGATACATGCCATCAAAACAGCAAAGGACAGCCAGGCCATCAGGTAGTGTATGTGCCCAATGATATAAGGACTATTACATAGACCCTGAGGTCTGGATCATATTTTTCTTGTATCTATTTTACTATTTATTTGCAAAAATGTCCCCAGGTTTATTACTGTTTGCAGTTAGTGATGGAGGACGGTCCCTCCACCAAAGACCAGGGAGTGACAGGGGAGCTGCGTACAGTCTTATCTGTGTGTATAGTTTTACTATCCTGCTTTATCTAGTCTTCCAGCAGTACAATACAGCCATCATTAACTTACCAGCCCTCTAATGATAATGAGATGACTCTATTTATTGTGTCCCAGTGTGTACAGCAAAGCTAACAAGTGAGAAAACTGAAAATGTCGGCATATATATATATATATATATATATATATATATATATATATATATATATATATATATATATATATATATATATATATAGTACAGACCAAAAGTTTGGAGACACCTTCTCATTTAAAGATTTTTCTGTATTTTCATGACTATGAAAATTGTACATTCACACTGAAGACATCAAAACTATGAATTAACACATGTGGAATTATATACTTAACAAAAAAGTGTGAAACAACTGAAAATATGTCTTATATTCTAGGTTCTTCAAAGTAGCCACCTTTTGCTTTGATGACTGCTTTGCACACTCTTGGCATTCTCTTGATGAGCTTCAAGAGGTAGTCACCGGAAATGGTTTTCACTTCACAGGTTTGCCCTGTCAGGTTCAATAAGTGGGATTTCTTGCCTTATAAATGGGGTTGGGACCAGCAGTTGTGTTGTGCAGAAGTCAGGTGGATACACAGCTGATAGTCCTACTGAATAGACTGCTAGAATTTGTATTATGGCAAGAAAAAAGCAGCTAAGTAAAGAAAAACGAGTGGCCCTCATTACTTTAAGAAATGAAAGTCAGTCAGTGCGAAAAATATGGAAAACTTTGAAAGTGTCCCCAAGTGCAGTTGCAAAAACCATCAAGCGCTACAAAGAAAGTGGCTCACATGAGGACCGCCCCAGGAAAGGAAGACCAAGAGTCACCTCTGCTTCTGAGGATAAGTTTATCCGAGTCACCAGCCTCAGAAATCGCTGGTTAACAGCAGCTCAGATTAGAGACCAGGTCAATGCCACACAGCGTTCTAGCAGCAGGCATATCTCTTCAACAACTGTTAAGAGGAGACTTTGTGCAGCAGGCCTTCATGGTAAAATAGCTGCAAGGAAACCACTGCTAAGGACAGGCAACAAGCAGAAGAGACTTGTTTGGGCTAAGGAACACAAGGAATGGACATTAGACCAGTGGAAATCTGTGCTTTGATCTGATGAGTCCAAATTTAAGATTTTTGGTTTTTGGTTCCAACCACCGTGTCTTTGTGCGACGCAGAAAAGGTGAACAGATGGACTCTACATGCCTGGTTCCCACCGTGAAGCATGGAGGAGGAGGTGTGATGGTGTGGGGGTGCTTTGCTAGTGACACTGTTGGGGATTTATTCAAAATTGAAGGCATACTGAACCAGTATGGCTACCACAGCACCTTGCAGCGGCATGCTATGCCATCCGGTTTGCTTTTAGTTGAACAATCATTTATTTTACAACAGGACTATGACCCCAAACACAACTCCAGGCTGTGTAAGGGCTATTTGACCAAGAAGGAGAGTGATGGGGTGCTACTCCAGATGATCTGGCCTTCACAGTCACCAGACCTGAACCCAATCGAGATGGTTTGGGGTGAGCTGGACCGCAGAGTGAAGGCAAAAGGGCCAACAAGTGCTAAGCATCTCTGGGAACTCATTCAAGATTGTTGGAAGACCATTTCCGGTGACTACCTCTTGAAGCTCATGAAGAGAATGCCAAGAGTGTGCAAAGCAGTCATCAAAGCAAAAGGTGGCTACTTTGAAGAACCTAGAATATAAGACATATTTTCAGTTGTTTCACACTTTTTTGTTAAGTATATAATTCCACATGTGTTAATTCATAGTTTTGATGCCTTCAGTGTGAATGTACAATTTTCATAGTCATGAAAATACAGAAAAATCTTTAAATGAGAAGGTGTGTCCAAACTTTTGGTCTGTACTGTATATATATATATATATATATATATATATATATATATCTATATATATATATATATATATATAATATATATATATATATAATAAATATCCCAGTCCTCACTGAACCTGCCTGAAGGCTCTGGGCATCAAGCTATTGCAGGAATATTCCTCAGTCAGGGAGGTGGGAAAGCTCACAGTTTGGACCAGCAGGGTAGCCATGCCTCTAACCCAAAGTGTCAATCATCGGGAGCACATTGCCCCCTAGCAATCAGGACTCTGGGAGGCAGGGGATGGGTGCTCTCCTGAAGATAGGACCCTGAGGCAACCCCTTTAAAGATCTGTGATATTTGGGGGCCCTGTTGGAGATTTTGCATTGCTGTCTGTGTACTTTCAAAGGGTATGTATACTTATGCAAACTATTTTCTGATTGTCCAGTGCATCCAAAGGCAACTTGCAAACGGTTTATAAGGCTGCTATGCGTCCGCACAATCACAGATTGCAAACCCTATGTGGTTTCATCACGCAGGTCGCTCTGCCCTCCCACGTTTATAAGCTACAAATGTAAGAGACTAGCACATGGCTGTGGGGTCAGACTACACAAGGTTAGTTTGTAGTCTGTAATATAGAGCAGAAACCAATTTTTCCTTTATTTTAAATGTACTGAAGGAATATATATATATATATATATATATATATATATATATATATATATATATATATATATATATATATATATATATATATATATATATATTTTTTTTTTAAAAAAAGGTTTGCAAAAGTATTCACACCTCTTAGGTTTTAATAGAATTTTTTATATCTGGCTCTAAATGCATAAGGTGGTAATTATTAATACTTTCCAGCTGGGTTCTCTTCTGCTGGAATGATTGTCATGTTTTATGTAGGTTTGTGTTCGAGGGCAGAGAGATCCGTCTAAATATGTCCTGCGGAGTCTTCATTACCATGAATCCCAGGTACGGAAAGAAAGGACTTTTTTCTGCTTCTTGACATACAGAATATAAAATGTTTCACCGCAATAAATTATACATATAGGCGGAAAGTCTGCGTTAACGAGTGGTGGGACCGCTGCCCTCGGGTTGTGAGGCTTCGCTGACGTTTTGGGTTTTTTAATGACCTTCTTCAGGTCGAGTCATGTGTTTGAATCAGATCTGCCCGAGATGGAGCGTAGTACAAAATATACATAATACATCTGAAGCTGATGATGTATCTGAAACTGCTTCTTCTCCTTCTCGGGAAGTTCCCAGCATTGTCTCCGGTTGTCTATATACTGCTCCTGGTCTATTAAAAGATTAAAATAGGTCAACGCATTTCTCCCACTCAAAAACTTTTCTTTCTGAACCTGAACCATACAAGTAGGGCAGCAGAAGGGCGAAGGTCAACATCACTGGTGGTCTGAGATAGTGTGGGGGATGATACAAACCCCCTTGGTGGTCCTAAATGTCATTGGGCTTACTAGGTGATGTGGATCCCCTAAGCCCACGGTCCCGGTGGGTACACAGCAGTTGAGGCATGCGGGAAACAGGTCGCAGAGGTACTGGAAGCTGCAGGCAGACTGGAGACATCCGGGAGACCGCAGACAGGTAGCAGAGTTACAAAAAGCTGCAGGCCGACAGGAGATTCCCTGGAGACTGCAGGTAGCTGAGGTACTGGAAGCCCCAGGCAGACAGGAGACATCTTGGAGACCGCAGGCTGGTAGAAGAGGTACTGGAAGCCGCAGGCAGACTCGAGACGTTCGGCAGATCGCAGTCAAGAAGCAGAAGTCCTGGAAGACCAGGAACAGGTAGAGGAATTGGAAGCTGCAGGCAGACAGGAGATGGCTTGGGGACGACAGACAGGTAGCAGAGGTACTGGAAGCCAGAGGTACACTGGAGACGTTCAGGAGACTGCAGATAGGTAGCAGAGGTTCCTGAAAGCCACAGGCAGACAGGAGATTTCCTGGAGACCACAGACTGGTGGCAGAGGTACTGGAAGCTTCAGGCAGACTCAAGACGTTTGGGAGACTGCAGACAGTTAGCAGAGGTCCTGAAAGACCAGGAACAGGTAGAGGAATTGGACGCTGTAGGCAGACAGGAGATGTCCTGGAGACCACAGACAGGTAGCAGAGGTACTGGAAGCCGCAGGTACATTGGAGACATTCAGGAGACCGCAGACAGGAGATGTCCTGGATACTGAAGACAGGGAGCAGAGGTACTGGAAGCTGCAGGTTGACAGGAGATGTCCTGAAGACCGCAGGTAGCAGAGGTACTGGAAGCTGCAGGAAGACAGGAGACTTCCTGGATACCACAGACAAGTAGCAGAGGTACTGGAAGCCACAGGCACACAGGAGACTTCCTGAAGACCACAGACAAGTAGCAGAGGTACTGGAAGCCACAGGCACACAGGAGACTTCCTGAAGACCACAGACAAGTAGCAGAGGTACTGGAAGCCACAGGCATACAGGAGACTTCCTGAAGACCACAGACAGGTAGCAGAGGTACTGGAAGCCACAGGCAGACAGGAGACTTCCTGAAGACCACAGACAAGTAGCCGAGGTACTGGAAGCCGCAGGCAGACAGGAGACATCCTGGAGACCTCAGACAGGTAGCCGAGGTACTGGAAACCACAAACAGGACATGATACACCAACAAACTAAGAGACTTAATACTGAGACACAGGTGTGGGTCGGAGTAGCAGTAACACCAACATCCCTCATGGTCAATTATTGTAAAAAGGTTAATGCTAATATCCCTAGTTGTCCTAACCAAACAATATGGACCTAGCACTAGATAAAACCATCTTCAGAGTATTGGGCAGCGTGTACATGTAACGGCAAACATTCTTGTTGGTCTAGGATAGTGGAGGGCCTAATGTCAATATTCCTGGTGGTCCTAACCAAACCGAATGGACCTTGTGGTAGAAAAATATATTCTACAACTATAGGCCAACATCTTTGGTGATCCTAAACAAACATGACAGACCAAGCTCTAATTAAAGACATCCTTGTAGTATGGACAGTGTAGGAGTTGCTGGTAATCTCCCTGGTGGGATGGGATGTTGAAAGATTTAATTCCACCATTGCTGGTAGTCAGAATGCAATAGGATGGTCCTAGGACTACATGACAATATGCTAGTAGTATGAGCGGCCTAGAGGTAATGGCCAACATCTATGGTGGTCTATGATAGTGTATGGGGTTACTGTCAACCTCTTTCGTGGTCCAGTGCATTGACCAGTAATTGGTGTTCCCCAGGAGTTACACCTCATGTTTCCAGTCCTTTTCCTGCGCCACTAGTAGGGTGCCAACCTCCGCTGTCAGGCAGGGTGACAATAGGACAATTTATAGGGCCTAGTCCCCATGCCATATTTTATTAGTATTGGACTTTTTCTAAGATATGTTATCATTGTGTATATATGGTGTTGATTCGGTGAATCTTTGTTTTTGATTTCACACCAAGATATCTACTTCTGTGAATTATAGTGTAAGACTTGGTGCCAATATCCCTCGTGGTGTAGGGTAGTGTAAGAGTTAATGCCAGTATTCCTTGTTAATAAATGGTAATGTAGGATTTAGTGACAATATCCATGGTGGTCTAGTGTAGTGTAAGAGTTAGTTACAATATCCCTGGTGGTCTAGTGTAGTGTAAGAGTTAGTGACAATATCCCTGGTGGTCTAGTGTAGTGTAAGAGTTAGTGACAATATCCCTGGTGGTCTAGTGTAGTGTAAGAGTTAGTGACAATATCCATGGTGGTCTAGTGTAGTGTAAGAGTTAGTGACAATATCCCTGGTGGTCTAGTGTAGTGTAAGAGTTAATGACAATATCCCTGGTGGTCTAGTGTAGTGTAAGAGTTAGTGACAATATCCATGGTGGTCTAGTGTAGTCTAAGAGTTAGTGACAGTATCTCTGGTTGTCTAGGGTAGCGTAAAAGTTAGTGCCAGTGTCCCTGGTGGTCTAGGGTAGTGTAAGGCTTAGTGCCAGTGTCCCTGGTGGTCTAGGGTAATGTAAGAGTTAGTGCCAGTATCCCTGGTGGTCTAGGGTAATGTAAGAGTTAGTGCCAGTATCCCTGGTGGTCTAGGGTAATGTAAGAGTTAGGGCCAGTATCCCTGGTGGTCTAGGGTAATGTAAGAGTTAGTGCGAGTATCCCTGGTGGTCTAGTGTTCTGCCTCAGACTCTTCCAAAAATTCTTTAAATAATATAATATTCAGTGTAATTTAAAGTTGCGTGTTGTCGTATAAAACAATGAAACATTGTGACGCGCGTGTCCTATTTATGTATAGACTGACATGTCATATGTATCATACAGAAGTATTCACGCCACCTTCTGTCTCCAGATACAAGGGGCGAGTTGAGCTCCCAGACAACCTGAAATCTCTCTTCAGACCGGTGGCGATGATGGTCCCTGACTGCCAGCTGATTGCGGAGATCATGCTCTTCTCCGAGGGATTTAAAGCTGCGAAGTCTCTGTCTGGGAAGCTGGTGAACCTGTATCAGCTGGCGAGCAAGCAGCTGTCTCAGCAGGTAACACTCACTCAGTATTAGAGGGGGTGAAAAACTTTTGTAAAATTTTTTTTTCTTTATTGCTCTGATGAATTTAAAATAAAAATCTCACTATTATTTTTCTGGTATTTACCCCTCCTGCTGTTAGGGTATGTGCCCACGATGCAGATTTGAAGCAGTAATTTCCTGAGCGTTTTTGTCTCTCCTTGCCAGAAAAAACGCATGCGGTTTTTACATGTGTTTTTTTAAGCGTTTTTTGAAGCGTTTTTGAGCATCAGTGAATGATTTTTGGAGCTATAAAGTTGCTGGGACATTTCTTAAGCCCTTGGTTTAGCATAGAACTGGGGTGAGTATATTGGTTCATTTAAATGATTAAAGAATGGGTCTGTTGTATTTCAAATAAAGTGTTTACAATTTGTCTGTGTGTTTCTTTACTTTGTTTTGTTATGAAAAGGTCTGATTGACACCTTGACATCACCAAACAAAAGAGCTGGGTGTTCACCCAATCTTCATTTCTATTCACGTAATTTATGCGACTGCTGTGAGATATTTTTTTCTTAGCCTGGGAAGGTTCCACTAGGCAAACATTTTCCCTGGCCGTAATTAACATCTCCAGCTGGTTCGTTAGCCACTACATCCCCCGATCATTACTCAGCAGCGCTTTGGACACAACGCATTTATGTTGCGTCCACAACGTGGTGTTCTAATGCCACACTTTTATTGTCGGTAAATGTGAATCCACCGCATATAATGACACTTCAATCGGTCAAAATCTGCAGCAGAGACTGGTGTGTCCACTACAGAAATTTACATGTTGCAGGTGAGTTTGGGTACGTAGCCACGATCAGGAGCCGCTGCAGGTTTGACGCTGAGTGTTTATACAGCGTTAAACCCACAGCGTCCAGATGATACAGCATAGTGGATGAGATCTCTAGAAATCCCATGTCCGTTACGTGTGCATCAGAGGCTGCGCATCACCCGTGGACACTGACACGCGGCGTGTCTTTCAGGACCGCAGCATGTCTATTTCTCTTGTGGAGTCGCTAGTCTCTGCAACAGAAATTTGACCAGTAGAAAGTATTGAATGCGGTAAATGCGCATGGTTCAGTGAAGATATGTGGATTTACCTTCATTCAATAGAATGTAACGTTTTGGACGAGCGAAAATTTGCATTCAAAGTGCTGCTACGTCTAAATTATGGGCACAAAGCCTAAAATAAAAAAAAAAATTGATGTGGGCTCCCGCGTCATTTTTATAACTAGCAGAGGGAAAGCCGACCGCTGGGGGGATGATGATATTAGCTGTGGAAGGGGCCATTAGTCAACAATGTTCCCTGGCTATTAATATCAGCCCACAGCTGTTTGTTTAGCCTTTACTGGTTAGATTACAGGCTGACCCCAGAAAAAAATTGATGTGGGGTCCCCCTATAAAATCGAGCCAGCAAAGGCTAAACTAGACAGCTCCTGGCTGATATTAATAGCCATGGAAGGGGCCATGAATAGTGGCCCCCTCCGTGGCTATTAATATCAGCCCTCAGCAGTCCCAGAAATGGCGCATCCATAAGATGCATCAAATCTGGCGCTTAGCCTCTGCTCTTCCCACTGCCCTGTAGCGGTGGCGAGTGGTGTAATGGGGTTGGGGTTCACGTCAGCCTTGTATTGGTGGCTGACGTGAAGCCCAGGTTAGTAATGGAGGGCGTCAATAAGATGCCCCCATTACTAACCACGTAGTGAAATGGTCGGCGCATTTTCAATAAAAGACACGGCCAGAATAAAGTATTTTAATGAAATAAAACAAACACGGTTCTACAATTTTTTTTTATTACCTCCCATCCGCGAAGCCATTGATCAACTGAAAAACACGTAAAATAACAAACAACAATATCCCTCACCTGTCCGCCGTCAACGACGCAATCCACGATCATGACTGTCCCACGACGATCCTGATCATTTTTACAACTGTGACATCAACCATCACTGATGTCATAGCTGTAGAATACAGCACTGTATACTGACAGGGGTGTAAAATCACCCCTTTCAGTATACTTGTTGCTGCAGGGGGTCACTGGGGTTAATCAGCTGAAGATCAGCTGATGAGCATCGGTGAGCTAGAGACCGTGGGAACCTTCTTGTGAATGTTCCCACGGTAAGCATCAGCTGATCGGTCATGAGACCGATCAGCTGATTACCGGCTTCTGCAATCAGTTGATGGTCACGTGACCATCAGCTGATTGTTAGAATCTATGTTGTTTTACTATCGGCCATCATGTTGTGGTTTGCTGGCTTCTAGTCTTTTCCTCTGGTGCTGGGTATCTTGGTCACGTGATCTCTTTACTCTTTATTACTCAGCACCTGTCTCCCATTCCCCGCTGGACATCAGTGTCGCTACGCTTGCGCTCTGGCTAAGTTGCCTTGTTAAGTTCTTTGTTCTTTGGACAATTGTTATCCTGGGACTTATTGTTCCACCAATTTTGTTCCCTTAATTTTCGTTTCTGCAACTAACTTTTAGGAGGTTTCCTGTTTTTGCTCCCAGTCCTTAGATCTTTTAGGGACCCCTTTCCCCTTCCTTCAGGTCTTCGTTTGAGTTCAGTGCAGGAGTTTCGGTGGGGCTATTCACAAGGAATAGGGCACCCACCCCAGCGTAGGGTTAAGCTGAGTCTCAGTGCAGGGACAGCTTTTCCCTCTTATTCCTTAGTTCTAAGTTGCAGAACATAACACTGATTGCTGCCAGTACTGATCACCTGATGGTCACGCAAACATCAGGTGATTGCTGACATCACCACAGGTCCTTTAAGTACACAGAGGGGCGCGAGCCCGCACCCTACAGTGTACATCGAGCTGACGGAACAGCATCGCCCAGGAGGACACCGGGGGCCGCCGGACAGGTGAGTATGAAGTTTTTTTTTTATTTTTACTTTTTTATTCTTTTTAACTGCCACTGGCAAGCGGGTTGGGATAAGCAGGCTGCTGCTGCTTCTCCCATCCATGTTGCTCTCGCTGTTATCAGCCAGAGCAGCAGTCGGATGAGAGAAGTAGCAGCCTCCTCTCCCGACCCGGGTACCAGCCACGGCGCGATTCCGGTGCGATTTTGCGCCTATTGATTACATTGAAATGCAGCAAATCCGCATGTATAAATATTATACATGCAGGTTTTCTGCGATTCAATGCAAGTCAATGGGCGCGATTCCGCCGCTGAATAGCGCCTGAATTGGTTGTGCTGCGGTTTGTGGCGCAATGATAATCCGCAGTGGAAATTTTCACATCTTGTGCAAAGCACATGCGGATTATCATTGGTATACATGGCAGACCTATTACCAAGCGATTTTAATAAGTTTCCGTGGCGGAATAACCGCCGCGGAAACGCATTAAAACCTCATCGTGTGCACTCAGCCTTAACCTCTTAAATGCCGCAATTAATCTCTGGCTACAAAATACAAAAATACAGTGAAAAGTAAAAAAATAAATAAAAAAAAATGTTTGTTTGAAAAAATGTAAAAAAAAACTATAAAAGTTGGAATCGCTCTCCTTTTTTCCTTTATTAAAAATAAAGACATAAAAAATGTAAAAAATACACCTATTTGGTATCTCCACGTCCGGGAAAATTCCGATCTATCAAAATATAAAATTAATTAACCCAAACTTTAAATTGTGGGTTTTTTTCGGCTGCTGCAATACCACAAAGAAATAAGAGGCGATCAGAACATCTACCCCAAAATAGTATTACTAGAAATGTCAGCTCAGGGCGGAAGAAATAAGCCCTCACCCGGCCCCCTCACTGGAAAATTGAAAATGTTACAGGTCTTGAAAAATGGTGACACAGGCAAAAAAATATATATATACTGTACATTATTATTATTATTATTATTTTTTTTTACGAAATTTCCAATTTTTTTTATATCCTCACTTTAAAGAAACAACAACAAAAAATCAATGCATGTTTGGCATCGCTGTAATCGTCCTGACCTGGAGAATCATACTGCCAGCTCATTTTTACAGTATAATGAACGCCGTAAACCCAAAATGCAATTTAGACACTATGACTTTTGGAAGAAGAGGAGGAAAAACCGAAAGCGTGAAAACATAACTTTTTTTTTTCCTCTTAGGATCATTATGATTTTGGAATGAGAGCCATTAAGACGGTGCTGGTGGTGGCCGGACAGAAGAAGCAGGAGCTGGAATCAAGGTGAGGCATAATTAGTCACTTGGTCTGAATAATGCACAGATCAGATCATCGCGCAAAGCTGCTTCAAAGTTAGAGCCGCCATCTTGGTACACCCAATAGCCCCGGCTGGAGCGATAAGTGGTCACTTGGTTTCCACCACACGCATCCTTGCATTTGTCCGCCTTGAGACTGCGGCCATGATGATTGGTGGACTGATGGCGCCGCTGATCACTTTATGCAGGTGACCCCACAGTGTGTCGTAGAGGTCTGTACACCTGATAATCAGTGCAGCCGCCAGCAGGAAACAAAACCTGTCATCCATCGCTCCAGCGAGGTTAATGCTTTGTGATAAAGCTGAGCTGATGCTGCAATAAAGCAGAAATGTGCCAGCAAAGCGAAATATTAATATGGATGTGAGCAGCGCCACTCCGGTTATAAATAGCCTCCAAATCCGGAAAAATAAGTTAGAGGATTAGCTCAGTGCGGGATATGGTGCGACCTCCCGGAGAAATATTCCTGCAGCCGAGAAGCTGGCACCGAGCCACGGACAGCTCAGGCGCAACCAGACTTTACGCTTCATTCTAGGATCAGAAAAAGGAGGAGAAAATTCTGCTCATTGCATTTATCTGATTCTCAGAAAGTGATGAGACGCCAAAGCTGCTATTCAGGGGTTGTGCCCCACAGTGCGATACAAAGTACAACCCCAGAAGTGCCAAATATCAGAGTGCAACCCCACCGGCAGCAGCATCACCATCCTAACCCCTCCCCCCCACAACAGTCAATCTCTTCCCACTCCTTCCTCTCTATTAGTAGCATTGTGTCCTCCTTCCCACCCTCCGCCTACTGTCATCGGCGTTGTGCCTGCCCTTCCCACCCTCCCCCGACTGTCAGCGGCGTTGTACCTGCCCTTCCCACCCTCATCCCACTGTCAGCGGCATTGTGCCTGCCCTTCCCACCTTCCTCCCACTGTCAGCAGCATTGTGCCTGCCCTTCCCACCGTCATCCTACTGTCAGCAGCATTGTGCCTGCCCTTCCCACCCTCCTCCCACTGTCAGCAGCATTGTGCCTGCCCTTCCCATCCTCCTCCAACTGTCAGCAGCATTGTGCCTGCTCTTCCCACTGTCTTCTCACTGTCAGCAGCATTGTGCCTGCCCTTCCCATCCTCATCCTACTGTCAGCAGCATTGTGCCTGCCCTTCCCACCCTCATCCTACTGTCAGCAGCATTGTGCCTGCCCTTCCCATCCTCATCCTACTGTCAGCAGCATTGTGCCTGCCCTTCCCATCCTCATCCTACTGTCAGCAGCATTGTGCCTGCCCTTCCCACCCTCATCCTACTGTCAGCAGCATTGTGCCTGCCCTTCCCACCCTCCTCCCACTGTCAGCAGCATTGTGCCTGCCCTTCCCATCCTCCTCCAATTGTCAGCAGCATTGTGCCTGCTCTTCCCACCGTCTTCTCACTGTCAGCAGCATTGTGCCTGCCCTTCCCACCCTCCTCCTACTGTCAGCAGCATTGTGCCTGCCCTTCCCACCCTCATCCTACTGTCAGCAGCATTGTGCCTGCCCTTCCCACCCTCATCCTACTGTCAGCAGCGTTGTGCCTGCCCTTCCCACCCTCCCCCGACTGTCAGCAGCATTGTGCCTGCCCTTCCCATCCTCATCCTACTGTCAGCAGCATTGTGCCTGCCCTTCCCACCCTCTTCCTACTGTCAGCAGCATTGTGCCTGCCCTTCCCATCCTCATCCTACTGTCAGCAGCATTGTGCCTGCCCTTCCCACCCTCTTCCTACTGTCAGCAGCATTGTGCCTGCCCTTCCCACCGTCTTCCCACTGTCAGCAGCATTGTGCCTGCCCTTCCCACCCTCCCCCACTGTCAGAAACATTGTGCCTGCTCTTCCCACCCTCCTCCCACTGTCAGCAGCATTGTGCCTGCTCTTCCCACCCTCCCCCACTGTCAGCAGCATTGTACCTGCCCTTTCTACCCTCCCCCACTGTCAGCAGCATTGTGCCTGCCCTTCCCACCCTCTTCCTACTGTCAGCAGCATTGTGCCTGCCCTTCCCACCGTCTTCCCACTGTCAGCAGCATTGTGCCTGCCCTTCCCACCCTCCCCCACTGTCAGAAACATTGTACCTGCCCTTCCCACCCTCCTCCCACTGTCAGCAGCATTGTGCCTGCTCTTCCCACCCTCCCCCACTGTCAGCAGCATTGTACCTGCCCTTTCTACCCTCCCCCACTGTCAGCAGCATTGTGCCTGCCCTTTCCACACCCCCCCCACACTGTCCGCAGCATTGTGCCTGCCCTTCCCACCCTTCCCCCACTGTCAGCAGCATTGTACCTGCCCTTCCCACCCTTCCCCCACTGTCAGCAGCATTGTGCCTGCCCTTCCCACCCTTCCCCCACTGTCAGCAGCATTGTGCCTGCCCTTCCCACCCTTCCCCCACTGTCAGCAGCATTGTGCCTGCCCTTCCCACCCTTCCCCCACTGTCAGCAGCATTGTGCCTGCCCTTCCCACCCTTCCCCCACTGTCAGCAGCATTGTGCCTGCCCTTCCCACCCTTCCCCCACTGTCAGCAGCATTGTGCCTGCCCTTCCCACCCTTCCCCCACTGTCAGCAGCATTGTGCCTGCCCTTCCCACCCTTCCCCCACTGTCAGCAGCATTGTGCCTGCCCTTCCCAACCTTCCCCCACTGTCAGCAGCATTGTACCTGCCCTTTCTACCCTCCCCCACTGTCAGCAGCATTGTGCCTGCCCTTTCCACACCCCCCCCACTGTCCGCATCATTGTGCCTGCCCTTCCCACCCTTCCCCCACTGTCAGTAGCATTGTACCTGCCCTTCCCACCCTTCCCCCACTGTCAGCAGCATTGTGCCTGCCCTTCCCACCCTTCCCCCACTATCAGCAGCATTGTGCCTGCCCTTCCCACCCTTCCCCCACTGTCATCAGCATTGTGCCTGCCCTTCCCACCCTTCCCCCACTGTCAGCAGCATTGTGCCTGCCCTTCCCACCCTTCCCCCACTGTCACCAGCATTGTGCCTGCCCTTCCCACCCTTCCCCCACTGTCAGCAGCATTGTGCCTGCCCTTCCCACCCTTCCCCCACTGTCAGCAGCATTGTGCCTGCCCTTCCCACCCTTCCCCCACTGTCAGCAGCATTGTGCCTGCCCTTCCCACCCTTCCCCCACTGTCAGCAGCATTGTGCCTGCCCTTCCCACCCTTCCCCCACTGTCAGCAGCATTGTGCCTGCCCTTCCCACCCTTCCCCCACTGTCAGCAGCATTGTGCCTGCCCTTCCCAACCTTCCCCCACTGTCAGCAGCATTGTACCTGCCCTTTCTACCCTCCCCCACTGTCAGCAGCATTGTGCCTGCCCTTTCCACACCCCCCCCACTGTCCGCATCATTGTGCCTGCCCTTCCCACCCTTCCCCCACTGTCAGTAGCATTGTACCTGCCCTTCCCACCCTTCCCCCACTGTCAGCAGCATTGTGCCTGCCCTTCCCACCCTTCCCCCACTATCAGCAGCATTGTGCCTGCCCTTCCCACCCTTCCCCCACTGTCAGCAGCATTGTGCCTGCCCTTCCCACCCTTCCCCCACTGTCAGCAGCATTGTGCCTGCCCTTCCCACCCTTCCCCCACTGTCAGCAGCATTGTGCCTGCCCTTCCCACCCTTCCCCCACTGTCAGCAGCATTGTGCCTGCCCTTCCCACCCTTCCCCCACTGTCATCAGCATTGTGCCTGCCCTTTCCACACCCCCCCCCACTGTCAGCAGCATTGTGCCTGCCCTTCCCACCCTTCCCCCACTGTCAGCAGCATTGTACCTGCCATTTCTACCCTCCCATCACAGCCTCATGCCCCAGTACCCATTTTGCAGGACTGACATTTCACAAAGTTCCTGCTTTGCCAACAGATTGACAGGGCCACCGGAATTCCGCGAAGCAAGGCAGATTACCGGGTCAAGTCTGATTTACTTGTCTGAAGGGTCTCAGCCCTCTTTCAGCCCTATACAAGTCCTCATCTATCACCTGGATAGGTCATAACTGTTAGATTGTTAAGTGTCCTACACGGTTAAAACAGGGACATTTTTAGAATCCTATTATTGTCTGTTATAACGGAATGGTGGTGGCCTAGGAACTTGCAGCCACCACTAGAGGGAGCTATTTGTATATGGTTTTATTCATACAAATCCCATTGGATTCAATAACAAACCCACATACAGCCCCTTTAACTATTGCGGTAATTAAATTTAGTAATTTAGAGAGCATTTCCCACCACAATAAGTTTTGGTATATAGCGAAAATTGTCCGGAACTGATTAAAAACAGAAGAGTGAAGACGCCTTTGGAATGATTTTTTTTTTCTGACATCTTTACCAGGGCGAGTCATTTTTTTAAATAGAACACTTTCAGTACAATGCTGCTATTGTTTTCATCGACCATACTGTCTAAATGACATGTTAACTTTATTATCGATGTCACTATTGCTATCTTTGCCACTTTTGCAAAAAAAATAAATAAATATATACAGTACAGACCAAAAGTTTGGACACACCTTCTCATTTAAAGATTTTTCTGTATTTTCATTACTATGAAAATTGTACATTCACACTGAAGGCATCAAAACTATGAATTAACACATGTGGAATTATATACTTAACAAAAAAGTGTGAAACAACTGAAAATATGTCTTATATTCTAGGTTCTTCAAAGTAGCCACCTTTTGCTTTGATGACTGCTTTGCACACTCTTGGCATTCTCTTGATGAGCTTCAAGAGGTAGTCACCGGAAATGGTTTTCACTTCACAGGTGTGCCCTGTCAGGTTTAATAAGTGGGATTTCTTGCCTTATAAATGGGGTTGGGACCATCAGTTGTGTTGTGCAGAAGTCAGGTGGATACACAGCTGATAGTCCTACTGAATAGACTGTTAGAATTTGTATTATGGCAAGAAAAAAACAGGTAAGTAAAGAAAAACGAGTGGCCATCATTACTTTAAGAAATGAAGGTCAGTCAGTCCGAAAAATTGGGAAAACTTTGAAAGTGTCCCCAAGTGCAGTTGCAAAAACCATCAAGCGCTACAAAGAAACTGGCTCACATGAGGACCGCCCCAGGAAAGGAAGACCAAGAGTCACCTCTGCTTCTGAGGATAAGTTTATCCGAGTCACCAGCCTCAGAAATCGCAGGTTAACAGCAGCTCAGATTAGAGACCAGGTCAATGCCACACAGAGTTCTAGCAGCAGACACATCTCTACAACAACTATTAAGAGGAGACTTTGTGCAGCAGGCCTTCATGGTAAAATAGCTGCTAGGAAACCACTGCTAAGGACAGGCAACAAGCAGAAGAGACTTGTTTGGGCTAAAGAACACAAGGAATGGACATTAGACCAGTGGAAATCTGTGCTTTGGTCTGAGGAGTCCAAATTTGAGATCTTTGGTTCCAACCACTGTGTCTTTGTGCGACGCAGAAAAGGTGAACGGATGGACTCTACATGCCTGGTTCCCACCGTGAAGCATGGAGGAGGAGGTGTGATGGTGTGGGGGTGCTTTGCTGGTGACACTGCTGGGGATTTATTCAAAATTGAAGGCATACTGAACCAGCATGGCTACCACAGCATCTTGCAGCGGCATGCTATTCCATCCGGTTTGCGTTTAGTTGGACCATCATTTATTTTTCAACAGGACAATGACCCCAAACACACCTCCAGGCTGTGTAAGGGCTATTTGACCAAGGAGGAGAATGATGGGGTGCTACGCCAGACGACCTGGCCTCCACAGTCACCAGACCTGAACACAATCGAGATGGTTTGGGGTGAGCTGGACCGCAGAGTGAAGGCAAAAGGGCCAACAAGTGCTAAGCATCTCTGGGAACTCCTTCAAGACTGTTGGAAGATCATTTCCGGTGACTACCTCTTGGAGCTCATCAAGAGAATGCCAAGAGTGTGCAAAGCAGTCATCAAAGCAAAAGGTGGCTACTTTGAAGAACCTAGAATATAAGACATATTTTCAGTTGTTTCACACTTTTTTGTTAAGTATATAATTACACATGTGCTAATTCATAGTTTTGATGCCTTCAGTGTGAATGTACAATTTTCATAGTCATGAAAATACAGAAAAATCTGTAAATGAGGTGTGTCCAAACTTTTGGTCTGTACTGTATATATATATATATATATATATATATATATATATATATATATATATATATATATATATATATATATATATATATATATATATATATATATATATATATATATATATAATATTATACGCACACTGATACACACTGCCTGTGACTTGATCGCTGGCACAGTCTGTTGCCACTCCTGTGCATTAGTCTTGCATCTCTGTTGCTTCTCCTGTGCATTAGTCCTGCATCTCTGCCACCTCTTTTGTGCATTAGTCCTGCATCTCTTTCGCCCTCCTGTGCATTAGTCCTGCATCTCTGTCGCCTCTCCTGTGCATTACCCTGCATCTATGTCGCTTCTCCTGTGCTTTAGTCCTGCGTTTCTGCCACCTCTCCTGTGCATTAGTCCTGCATCTCTGTTGCTTCTCCTGTGCATTAGTCCTGCATCTCTGCCACCTCTTTTGTGCATTAGTCCTGCATCTCTGTCGCCTCTCCTGTGCATTAGTCCTGCATCTCTGTCGCCTCTCCTGTGCATTAGTCCTGCATCTCTGTCGCCTCTCCTGTGCATTAGTCCTGCATCTCTGTCGCCTCTCCTGTGCATTAGTCCTGCATCTCTGTCGCCTCTCCTGTGCATTAGTCCTGCATCTCTGTCGCCTCTCCTGTGCATTAGTCCTGCATCTCTGTCGCCTCTCCTGTGCATTAGTCCTGCATCTCTGTCGCCTCTCCTGTGCATTAGTCCTGCATCTCTGTCGCCTCTCCTGTGCATTAGTCCTGCATCTCTGTCGCCTCTCCTGTGCTTTAGTCCTGCATCTCTGTCGCCTCTCCTGTGCTTTAGTCCTGCATCTCTGTCGCCTCTCCTGTGCATTAGTCCTGCATCTCTGTCGCCTCTCCTGTGCATTAGTCCTGCATCTCTGTCGCCTCTCCTGTGCATTAGTCCTGCATCTCTGTCGCCTCTCCTGTGCATTAGTCCTGCATCTCTGTCGCCTCTCCTGTGCTTTAGTCCTGCATCTCTGTCGCCTCTCCTGTGCTTTAGTCCTGCATCTCTGTCGCCTCTCTTGTGCATTAGTCCTGCATCTCTGTCGCCTCTCCTGTGCATTAGTCCTGCATCTCTGTCGCCTCTCCTGTGCATTAGTCCTGCATCTCTGTCGCCTCTCCTGTGCTTTAGTCCTGCATCTCTGTCGCCTCGCCTGTGCTTTAGCCCTGCATCTCTTAGTCAGATGGTGGTGCAAGCGATTTCATGTATTGTTGGAGTGTCCCTTTATTCATTCACACCGTTATTGTTTCTTCCTATGTCTTAAACTTATGGTTTATGTATCACAATTATATCATGATTTATTTTATGATCCTGCACCGCTAACGAATTTACTGTGTAATCAGAGAGAAGAAGTTGAGACTTTCCCCGGAGAAGGAAACGTTGATAATAATCAGTGCCCTCAAAGAAGCAAACTTGCCCAAATTTTTGGCTGAAGACGTGATACTGTTTGAAAACATAATGGCCGACCTGTTTCCAGGAGTCAACTATCAGAAAGCAAACACTGAACAATTAGAGGTAAAATGATGGAAATGAATGGGAAGTGAGTAAAGTTGTTTCCTCTCCTCCTGCTTGTCTCCTTTTCTCATTATGGAAGCACATAACACCGCCATACTGAGTATACCGCATATGGAATACTACCATATAGTCTACACATAATATACAAATAATACCCAATTCAATTTCCTACAATACTGCCATATCGTTTTGCAAATATTACACCGGTACACTGCTATATGTGGCTGTAATTTGCTCACGGGATCCCTATTCTCTCAGTAAATGGGGACATTGGGCAATTGACCAGTTCACCCCCCGCCTTGTCCAGTTTTGTGACACAATGGAGGTTTTATTTATGTAGTGTATGTTGGTATTAATTGGAAATATATGGCTGTATTAAGTAAGCCACAGTGGTCCTGGCCTGGGATTTACAGTGACGATACTGGTCTATTCTTTACTGTCATGGTGTTTTACTGTGATAATGTCACAGTCTTGCTGGTCTGAGTTCAGTCGTGATGATGTCACAATTATACTGACTTTGGTTCTGTTGTGATGATGTCACAATGTGCTAGACTGAGTTCTACTACTGTGATGTCACATTAATACTTGGGATCCACTATGATGATGTCACTTGGATACTTACTTGGATTCTACTACGATGATGTCACAATGGTTTTAGACTGTCTTTTACTATGATGATGTCACATGGATACTTTGGTTCTACTATTATGATGTCACAATGGTATTGAACTGAGTTCTGCTATGATGATGTCACATGGATACTTGTGTTCTACTGTGATGATGTCACAATACATTGTGATGATGTAATGATAATTGTGGTCTGTATTCCTATGTCTTAGTTCTGTGATGATGTCACAATGGTTTTGGACTGTCTTTAACAATGATGATGTCACATAGATACTTGGATTTTACTGTGATGATGTCACGTGGATACTTACTTGGATTCTACTACTATGATGTCACAATGTTTTTAGACTGCCTTTTACTATGATGATGTCACATGGATACTTGTGCTCTACTGTAATGATATCACAAGGCACTGTGATGATGTAATGATAATTGTGGTTTGTGTGCCTACGCCTACGTTCATGCAGTGATCATGTTGCAATGGTTTTGGACTGTCCTTTACAATTATGATGTCACGTAGATACTTGGATTCTACTCTGATGATGTCACAATGATTGTGGACTGAGTTCTACCATGATGATGTCACATGGATACTTACTTGGGTTGTACTGTGATGATGTCACACTGGTGCTAGACTTCGTTCTACTACAATGATGTCACATAGATACTTGGGTTCCAGTACGATGATGTCACAATGGTGTTAGACTTATTTCTGCTTTAACGATGTCATATGAGTACTTAGATTCTACTGCGATGATGTCACAATGGTTTTGGCCTTTCTATTACTATGATGATGTCACATGTATTCTTTTAATTGTACTGCAATGTTGTCACAGTGTAATGTGATGATGTAATGATAATTATGGTCTGTATTCCTACGTCTTAGCCCTATGTCTGACATGTTGTGACATCATCACAACATGAACTATCACCCTTTGTATAATTCGTGCACTATATGGCGATATTATTTGAGTATTTTATGAAAGTGCCCTTATTACAGTGACAGTAGGACACATCACACATCTACCATCGCTGTGACCCTAGAGCCATAGCCTGCATGTAAATGCCCTGGCCAAGTCAAAGTGGCTCATTGGCGCCCCCCTTACACCACAGTTGAAGTTTTTTCAGCTGTGACTAACAAATTTAAATGCTATAGATCTGCTTTACTGAAATGGAAGCTATTTAGTCTTGTCCCATAGCACCACACGACACGCTGCTGTATGTGTCACCATCCCGCAGTTTTGCTCCCCGTGTATCAGTGCCAGCACACACATAAGAGATCTCCCTGTTCCAAAGTTCCTCATTGTTTCCAGAATCGACCTTTACTGCTTCTCCAAGAAGGATCGTGACAAAGCGACGTCCTCCCCCTCTATTTATAGGCTGTGAATTGTTCTATGCCTCACAATGTTTCCAGATCCACAAAAAAAAGTCCTGATGTTCCCATTTATCTTCCGGATGCATCTGTTGTTCTTATTCATCCACCTGGGAGGACTCAGGGCGTCTACAAATCTGACTTTACAGCAAACTGAGCCTCGCTTTGTTCTAGCCGTTTTGTTTTTTTTCATCCCTGTAATCGGTTCCACACCCTCATTACCAGTCTCGGCTCAGCCGCGCACCGACACTGTCATTTATTACAGCCACTTTCTGCTCTGACGTTTCCGGTGTCTTCCTGTATGTGTTGCAGGGCGCCATCGCTGCATCTGTGGAGGAACTATGTCTGCAGCAATGGGAAAGTCAGACGGAGAAGGTGATCCAGCTCTATCACCAGATTGTGGTAAGAGAGAGGGAAGGTCAAAGAGAGAAACTACGGATAATTGTCTGATAACACCCCTATATACAGTATATAACACAGGATCCACCATCCACAATAGGTGATATCACAGCTCACATTCTCCTCCTCCTGTACAATGACTGATAACACCTCTATGTACAGTATATAACACAGGATCCACCATCCACAATAGGTGATGTCACAACTCACCTTCTCCTCCTGTACAATGACTGAGAACACCTCTATATACAGTATATAACACAGGACCCACCATCCACAATAGGTGATATTACAGCTCACCTCCTCCTCCTCCTCCTGTGCAATGACTGATAACTCCGCTTTATATTGTAGATAACACAGAATCCACCATTCACAATAGGTGATGTTACAGCTCACCTTCTCCTCCTGTACAATGACTAATAAAAGCTCTATATACAGTAGATAACACAGGATCCATCATTCACAATAGGTGATATCACAGCTCCCCTCCTCCCCCTCCTGTGTAATGACTGATAACACCTCTATATACAGTAGATAACATAGGATCCACCATTTACCATAGGTGATGTCACAGCTCACCTCCTCCTCCTGTACAATGACTGATAACACCTCTATATACAGTAGATAACACAGGATCCATCATTCACAATAGGTGATATCACAGCTCCCCTCCTCCCCCTCCTGTGTAATGACTGATAACACCTCTATATACAGTAGATAACATAGGATCCACCATTTACCATAGGTGATGTCACAGCTCACCTCCTCCTCCCCCTTTCTGTAAAATGTTCTCTCCCATAGAGGTATATGAATATCTCCAGACTACAGTTCGTGTCCACAACATTTCCTTTTCCTGGAATGACGATAAATCCCCTTATAAAGTGATTTTCTAACTTTCATACCTTTCTATGCCGGACAGAATCATGAAAATAGAATGAAAGTTTATTTCCTCTTTAAATAAAGTTCTCTTCTCGGAATGACTCTCAGGCTCGGCACGGCGTGATGCTCGTGGGCCCCACAGGAGGAGGGAAGACCACAGTGCGGAGGATTTTGGAGAAGACCTTGCTGCACTTCCCCTCACCTGCAGCAGAGGGCAGCGCTCCGCCAGTAAGTGTCCGCAAAGGGGAAAACACCTAATGAAGTCATGGAAGTGGTGACGGAGGAGCTCAGATTATTCCCTGACAGCTTCCATACCTCCCAACTTTTGAAGAACAGAAAGAGGTTACACATCATGTGGTGCGCGTAGCGCTGTGCAGCAAATTTTGGCCACACCCCAATCCACACCCATTTACTATTTCTTTCTCGCCCCACCTGGAGGAGTTGTCAGAGGGGCGCTGGTAATGAGGGGCATTCAGCAGATTCCATAGACTGCAGGGCGTAGACGTGTAGAAATCCCATGTCCACTATGCATCCCCATGCACCTGCGGATCACCAGCGGAAACTGACATGCGGCGCGTCTTTCCAGACCGCAGCATGTCAGTTTCGTCAATTTCTCTTGCGGGTTCACATGCTGGCTTTCTCCATAGACCTAACCTCTATAAGGAAAGTCCGAAGGTGACATTTTAAAAAAAAAAAAAAATGGCGCCGTTCATTTGCATATTGAGTGGAAGCCGCCTGCGACTATTCCGGAGCATCGCGGCCGCAGGGTGGTACGCATCGTGGGCACATACCCTGATTCTCCCTGCAGAATAAAAATCCATACATTGTACACAGCAATGTATTCCTAGTAGCCTATAGTCAGATTCTGCAGCACAGATCGAGTACATGGAATTCTGCTCCGCACACTAAAGCTCCCATCTATCTGTAATGTGTGTAGGTTTGTGAGTTCAAGACCTGAGTAGACACAAAAAAAAATGTTGTAATTGCTTATTATTTTTAATACTTTTAGGCTACATTACCATGATCAGGAACAGCAGCGCTTTGGACTCAGCGTATTCTCGCTGCGTCCAAAACGCTGCGTAATAATCACTCAGGTAAATCCGCATGTGCTCATTGAACCATGTGGAGTTCCCGCATCTAATGACGTTCTATTATGGAAATTTCATAGTGGAGACCAGCGTCTCCACAACACAAACTGACGTGCTGCGGCTTGTAAATCCACGCAGCGCCGGTGAGCTGTGTCCAAAACGCTGCCATTACGAAGCGTAGGCTTATAGCCTTATAGGAAGAAGATAAATATTCACCTCAGTATACAGTATACAGCCACCACCATAAAAATACATTGTTATATCTACAGTGTATTTCTAAGGAGCTGTATACTCTGCAATGTAGAGTCAAGATACCAAAATCTCCTATCTTTATCATTATGAGCTGTAGCTCAGTGGTTAAAGCAGCAGCCTGTGAGCATTGGGAAGCATGGTGTGACACTGATTGTGAGCTCGAGGTGAATATATAATTTAATTTATGCACTAAGAAGAGATGATCAGCCCCTCCCCCCCCCCCCGAGGAGGAGGAGCTAAGGAGCGATGAGAATGTTGGAGAGAGAAGGAAGTATAGAAGCCGGGAGAACAGCTGAGCCGTGACGGGACGCGGGACTATATATATATATATATATATATATATATA
This sequence comes from Phyllobates terribilis, assembly GCF_046119375.1. NCBI lineage: Eukaryota > Metazoa > Chordata > Amphibia > Anura > Dendrobatidae > Phyllobates > Phyllobates terribilis. The sequence continues at coordinate 685,151,683 of NW_027362763.1, forward strand.
TATATATATATATATATATATATATATATATATATATATATATATATATATATATATATATATATATATATATATACACTGCTCAAAAGAATAAAGGGAACACTCAAATAACACATCCTAGATCTGAATGAATGAAATATTCTCATTGAATACTTTGTTCTGTACAAAGTTGAATGTGCTGACAACAAAATCACACAAAAATCATCAATGGAAATCACATTTATTAACCAATGGAGGCCTGGATTTGGAGTCACCCCCAAAATTAAAGTGGAAAAACACCCTACAGGCTGATCCAACTTTGATCTAATGTCCTTAAAACAAGTCACAATGAGTCTCAGTATTGTGTGTGGCCTCCACGTGCCTGTATGACCTCCCTACAACGCCTGGACATGCTCCTGATGAGGTTGCGGATGGTCTCCTGTGGGATCTCCTCCCAGACCTGGACTAAAGCATCCGCCAACTCCTGGACAGTCTGTGGTGCAACGTGACGTTGGTGGATGGAGCGAGACATGATGTCCCAGATGTGCTCAATCGGATTCAGGTCTGGGGAACGGGCCGGCCAGTCCATAGCTTCAATGCCTTCATCTTGCAGGAACTGCTAACACACTCCAGCCGCATGAGGTCTGGCATTGTCCTGCATTAGGAGGAACCCAAGGCCAACCGCACCATCATATGGTCTCACAAGGGGTCTGAGGATCTCATCTCGGTACCTAATGGCAGTCAGGCTACCTCTGGCGAGCACATGGAGGGCTGTGCGGCCCTCCAAAGAAATGCCACCCCACACCATTACTGACCCACTGCCAAACCGGTCATGCTGAAGGATGTTGCAGGCAGCAGATCGCTCTCCACGGCGTCTCCAGACTCTGTCACGTCTGTCACATGTGCTCAGTGTGAACCTGCTTTCATCTGTGAAGAGCACAGGGTGCCAGTGGCGACTTTGCCAATCCTGTTGTTCTGTGGCAAATGCCAAGCGTCCTGCACGGTGTTGGGCTGTGAGCACAACCCCCATCTGTGGACGTCGGGCCCTCATACCACCCTCATGGAGTCGGTATCTGTTTGTGCAGACACATGCACATTTGTGGCCTGCTGGAGGTCATTTTGCAGGGCTCTGGCAGTGCTCCTCCTGTTCCTCCTTGCACAAAGGTGGAGGTAGCGGTTCTGCTGCTGGGTTGTTGCCCTCCTACGGCCTCCTTCACGTCTCCTGGTGTACTGGCCTGTCTCCTGGTAGCGCCTCCAGCCTCTGGACACCAGTCTGACAGACACAGCAAACCTTCTTGCCACAGCTCGCATTGATGTGCTATCCTGGATGAGCTGCACTACCTGAGCAACTTCTGTGGGTTGTAGAGTCCGTCTCATGTTACCACGAGTGTGAAAGCACAACCAACATTCAAAAGTGACCAAACAATCAGCCAGAAAGCATTGGTACTGAGATGTGGTCTGTGGTCCCCACCTGCAGAACCACTCCTTTATTGAGGGTGTCTTGATAATTGCCAATAATTTCCATCTATTGTCTATTCCATTTGCACAACAGCATGTGAAATTGATTGTCAATCAGTGTCGCTTCATAAGTGGACAGTTTGATTTCACAGAAGTTTATATATATATCTCCTCACCCGCCTCAGGTGTATGTTGTGTTGTCTGTGAGCTGATCCTGACTCGGGGGGGTAAATCCTGCTTTTTGTGGGGTGTCTACCGAATGTTCAACCGGCAGGACAGACGTCTGCTCCGCACATCATAGAAAAGCGGAGCGGCTCTAGTAGGTGACATAGGAGCGGCCGCCTCCTACTGGTGTGGGAGAACTGCGCCTGGCACTGATATGGGGACACTAGGATTGGTACCGTTATGGAGTCACTGTTGTTGACACTGTTATGAGGACCCTAGGACTAATACCGTTATGGAGTCAGTGTGTGACTGGCACTGTTATGGGGACACTGTAAGACTGGTACTGTTATGGATTCACTGTGGTTGGCACGGTTATGGAGACACTAGGATTGGTATTGTTATGGAGTCACTGTGGCTGGCACTGTTATGGGGACACTGTAGGACTGGTACTGTTATGGAGTCACTGTGGTTGGCACTGTTATGGGGACACTGTAGGACTGGTACCGTTATGTAGTCACTGTGGTTGGCACTGTTATGGAGACACTGTAGGATTGGTACCGTTATTGGGACACTAGGACTGGTACCATTATGGAGTCACTGTGGCTGGCACTGATATGCGGACACTAGGACTGGTACCATTATGGAGTCACTGTGACTGGCACTGTTATGCGGACACTAGGACTGGTACCGTTATGGAGTCACTGTGGTTGGCACTGTTATGGGGACAATAGGACTGGTACCGTTATGGAGTCACTGTGGCTGGCACTGTTATGAGGACACTAGGACTGGTACCATTATGGAGTCACTGTGGCTGTCACTGTTATGGGGACAATAGGACTGGTACCGTTATGCAGTCACTGTTATGGAGTCACTGTGGCTGGCACTGTTATGGGGACACTGTAGGGCTGGTATTGTTATGGGGACACTGTTATGGGGACACTAGCACTGATACCGTGTTTGCGACCCATTTTAGCAGTGTAACGTGACACTGGCCCCCGGGGGCCGGTATTACATGGATATCAGGCGGCTTTTTACTGTGTACTTGGTCATGTCTTCGTATTTTTGATTTTCAAGATGGTCGCAAGAAAACAGAAAGTGGAGACGTTTGTCATAAACCCCAAGTGTGTGACCCTGGGGGAGCTGTACGGAGAGATCAACCCCAACACCATGGAGTGGTCGGACGGCCTCCTGGCCTCCGCTGTACGGGCCTTCACTCAACACTCAGCCAGAGAGAGAGGAGCCATGCCATCGGGCCGGACCCCGCCACAGGTGCCGTATACGGTATTAGATAATAGTGGGCGAGTGTCAGCTGCGCGGTGCGCTCCCCCACTGCCCCAGCCCCTCGTCCCGCTCCCCTGTGTTATATGACGTTCTCAGGCCATATGTGTATTGTGTCAGTGCAGGTAACACAGACCAGAGCCCCTGCTAATATGGTGTCAGTGCAGGTAACACAGACCAGAGCCCCCGCTAATATGGTGTCAGTGCAGGTAACACAGACCAGAGCCCCCGCTAATATGGTGTCAGTGCAGGTAACACAGACCAGAGCCCCCGCTAATATGGTGTCAGTGCAGGTAACACAGACCAGAGCCCCCGCTAATATGGTGTCAGTGCGGGTAACACAGACCAGAGCCCCCGCTAATATGGTGTCAGTGCAGGTAACGCAGACCAGAGCCCCCGCTAATATGGTGTCAGTGCAGGTAACATGGACCAGAGTCCCCGTTAATATGGTGTCAGTGCAGGTAACATGGACCAGAGCCCCCGCTAATATGGTGTCAGTGCAGGTAACACAGACCAGAGCCCCCGCTAATATGGTGTCAGTGCAGGTAACACAGACCAGAGCCGCCGCTAATATGGTGTCAGTGCGGGTAACACAGACCAGAGCCCCCGCTAATATGATGTCAGTGCATGTAACACAGACCAGAGCCCCCGCTAATATGGTGTCAGTGCAGGTAACACAGACCAGAGCCCCCGCTAATATGGTGTCCTGTTATTTGTAGCAGGGGAACAGGAACGAGGAGCAGCAACATTCAGGTGATGTCCATAATGATGAATATATGGAAGATGGATCATCTGCTTCTAAAGGTAAAAGTATTTCATTTCTGGATTTCTTCTACATAGAAGTCTGTTGTCAGAACCGTCATTATCACTTCATAAGGAAGCGCAAAGATAATACTACTATGAAAGATCAACTTCCATATGAAGTTGAGTCACTGTGTACATACATTACATTACTGATCCTGAGTTATATCCTGTATTATACTCCAGAGCTGCACTCACTATTCTGCTGGTGCATTCACTGTGTACATACATTACATTACTGATCCTGAGTTACATCCTGTATTATACTCCAGAGCTGCACTCACTATTCTGCTGGTGCAGTCACTGTGTACATACATTACATTACTGATCCTGAGTTACATCCTGTATTATACTCCAGAGCTGCACTCAATATTCTGCTGGTGCAGTCACTGTGTGCATACATTACTGATCCTGAGTTCTGGGTAACTTGCCTTGCGTTGTCCTGTTTAGGTGACCCAGACTGGTACTGGATAATCCTGGACGGTCCAGTGGACACATTATGGGTGGAGAATCTGAACACAGTCCTAGATGACACAAGGACACTTTGTTTGGCCAACAGTGAAAGAATCCGTCTTCCACAGAGGATGAGGATGATATTTGAGGTGGACAGTCTGACCCAAGCCAGCCCCGCTACTGTCAGCCGCTGTGCCATGGTGTATATGGTGAGAATACTGGGATTGTATATAAAGGGTATTCCTGGTAATGTCAGTAACGGTTCATCAGTTTGGTCTGAACAGCAGTGATAAGGTGAAATCGGGAGTCCCCTTTCCTGGATTACCATCCCTAAAGTTGGCCAAGAGATGACCCATGTTCATGACAGTCTCCATCAGTGTCTACGTATATTGGTCGGCATTTCTTTAGTCTTGTTGGGTAGTTTCTGTTGCCCACCACCTCCTTCCATTGTTTCTTGGGTCACATGCCATTCATCTGTGCACTAATGCCTTCTGAACAAGGAGTGGTCTCCTCAGAGAAGGGATGCAAAACCCTTAAGTTATGGCGGAGGTCATCTCATAGCAGTGGTCTACTGGAGAGGTTTCTCTATGATCAGATCCTTGATTTGTCCAGTAATTGGCTATTTCTAATCCTCCTTAATAGGATCCAGTGGATCTAGGGTGGCGACCCTTTGTCAAGACTTGGCTGATGAAAATATCCAACAAAGTCCCTACAGACGGTGTCCAATATTTGACGTTGCTGCTCAACAAGAGCGTGGATGAGGGAATCAGATTCATTCGTAAGCGTAAAGACAACTTAGCGTTCCCAGTACAAGACCTGGTGCTGGTGATGAACCTGTGTACAATTCTAGAAGCATTCATCAACTTCATGAGCGGAAATGGTGGATTTGGACAGAGTAAGAGTTGACCTATTATCTATGAGTACTGTATATACAGTCTATGTTCACTATAGACGGGGTCCTATGTGGGTATTGGGGCTGCCGTTTGGATGAAACATATGCCCCACCACTGCATTCATTGTCTATGGGACTAAACAGACGAGTACAGAGCCTGAAGGCAATAAATGGGGCAGTGGTGCTCATGTTCCTCCATCACTTCATCTCGATGGGAGACCCCAGAGCCTCTTTCTTGGGATTGTAAAGGGTCTGAGTGGTTGGACTCCCCATATATCAGTCACTTATCACCTATCCTGTTGTTATGGCACATCCCAAGGCTATGGACTTCTTTTTAAACATTTGGTTCTGCAGCTTGCATGTATTACAGTACACGGCAGGCTGCTCACCACTGTTCAGTCTTCATACAGCCATCCTTTTCTTGCAGCCTGCTCAGCATGTAATATGTCTAAGCTCCAGAATAAAAAATGGTTCAACATTTTTAATCAAAACCAATTGTAGACATATTTTATATTACGGAATACATATAATGCCCGGGAAAAATATATAAAGGTATCCAAAAGCTTTTAAAGAATACCTAGGATTTCACCCAAAGCTAGGGTAAAAGCATGGTCTACTGCGCTCATCCCCTACAAGTTGGAACTGTCCATCAACGGTCCTGATTCACTTGCTCTGTAACTTGCTATGTATTTTTTTTTAGGAGGAGGTTCCTCCTCCTCAGCATCCTGCCAGCACTTTAGCTGCTCAGACCTCCTTTGCCATTTTCCGATATGAACTGTACCCGCCATTATCCAAAAGCCTGCCCTAAACAAAATGCTCCCTTTTCTGTTATGCTTCTATGCATTTTGGCAGGCAGGAGAGCAGGAGCAGAGAGACAAAGACCCAAAAATGTGCCCCATTTCCAGTAGAGGGACTAAGACCCACCCCAACTATCTGTAGAGACACACAGGCCTACCCCACCCGGCACCTTCCTTTAGAGACCCAAAGGACCACCCCATTTTATTGTATAAAGACGAAGACCCGCCCACACTTCCTGTAGAGACCATAACCCACCTTCACTTCCTGTGGTGATCCAAAGACCCGTCCCACTTCCTGTAGAGAGATAAAGAACTACACCCACTTCCTCTAGAGAAGCAAAGATTCAGCCCCACTTTCTGTAAAGAGACACAAATGCGCCCCATTTCCTGTAGTGAGACATCGAGACCTACACCCACTTCCTGTAGAAAAAACTTCCTGTTGAGGGACAAAAGCTAGCTGTCACTTCCTGTAGAAAGATCAGGCACACCCCCACTTCCTGTAGAGAGACAAAGACCCGCCTCCACTTCCTGTAGAGATGCAAATATCTGTCCCCACTTTTTTTAGAGAAACAAAGACCCGCCTCCACTTCCTGTACAGGCAAAGACCCGCCTCCACTTCCTGTACAGGCAAAGACCCGCCTCCACTTCCTGTACAGGCAAAGACCCGCCTCCACTTCCTGTACAGGCAAAGACCCGCCTCCACCTCCTGTACAGGCAAAGACCCGCCTCCACCTCCTGTAGAGGCAAAGACCCGCCTCCACCTCCTGTAGAGGCAAAGACCCGCCTCCACCTCCTGTAGAGGCGCAAAGACCCGCCTCCACCTCCTGTAGAGGGGCAAAGACCCGCCTCCACCTCCTGTAGAGGCGCAAAGACCCGCCTCCACCTCCTGTAGAGGCGCAAAGACCCGCCTCCACCTCCTGTAGAGGCGCAAAGACCCGCCTCCACCTCCTGTAGAGGGGCAAAGACCCGCCTCCACCTCCTGTAGAGGGGCAAAGACCCGCCTCCACCTCCTGTAGAGGCGCAAAGACCCGCCTCCACCTCCTGTAGAGGCGCAAAGACCCGCCTCCACCTCCTGTAGAGGGGCAAAGACCCGCCTCCACCTCCTGTAGAGGCGCAAAGACCCGCCTCCACCTCCTGTAGAGGCGCAAAGACCCGCCTCCACCTCCTGTAGAGGCGCAAAGACCCGCCTCCACCTCCTGTAGAGGCGCAAAGACCCGCCTCCACCTCCTGTAGAGGCGCAAAGACCCGCCTCCACCTCCTGTAGAGGCGCAAAGACCCGCCTCCACCTCCTGTAGAGGCGCAAAGACCCGCCTCCACCTCCTGTAGAGGCGCAAAGACCCGCCTCCACCTCCTGTAGGGGCGCAAAGACCCGCCTCCACCTCCTGTGGAGGCGCAAAGACCCGCCTCCACCTCCTGTAGAGGCGCAAAGACCCGCCTCCACCTCCTGTAGGGGCGCAAAGACCCGCCTCCACCTCCTGTGGAGGCGCAAAGACCCGCCTCCACCTCCTGTGGAGGCGCAAAGACCCGCCTCCACCTCCTGTAGAGGCGCAAAGACCCGCCTCCACCTCCTGTAGAGGCGCAAAGACCCGCCTCCAACTCCTGTAGAGGCGCAAAGACCCGCCTCCACCTCCTGTAGAGGCGCAAAGACCCGCCTCCACCTCCTGTGGAGGCGCAAAGACCCGCCTCCACCTCCTGTAGAGGCGCAAAGACCCGCCTCCACCTCCTGTGGAGGCGCAAAGACCCGCCTCCACCTCCTGTGGAGGCGCAAAGACCCGCCTCCACCTCCTGTAGAGGCGCAAAGACCCGCCTCCACCTCCTGTAGAGGCGCAAAGACCCGCCTCCACCTCCTGTAGAGGCGCAAAGACCCGCCTCCACCTCCTGTAGAGGCGCAAAGACCCGCCTCCACCTCCTGTAGAGGCGCAAAGACCCGCCTCCACCTCCTGTGGAGGCGCAAAGACCCGCCTCCACCTCCTGTAGAGGCGCAAAGACCCGCCTCCACCTCCTGTGGAGGCGCAAAGACCCGCCTCCACCTCCTGTAGAGGGGCAAAGACCCGCCTCCACCTCCTGTAGAGGGGCAAAGACCCGCCTCCACCTCCTGTAGAGGGGCAAAGACCCGCCTCCACCTCCTGTAGAGGCGCAAAGACCCGCCTCCACCTCCTGTAGAGGCGCAAAGACCCGCCTCCACCTCCTGTAGAGGCGCAAAGACCCGCCTCCACCTCCTGTGGAGGCGCAAAGACCCGCCTCCACCTCCTGTAGAGGCGCAAAGACCCGCCTCCACCTCCTGTGGAGGCGCAAAGACCCGCCTCCACCTCCTGTAGAGGCGCAAAGACCCGCCTCCACCTCCTGTGGAGGCGCAAAGACCCGCCTCCACCTCCTGTAGAGGCGCAAAGACCCGCCTCCACCTCCTGTAGAGGCGCAAAGACCCGCCTCCACCTCCTGTAGAGGCGCAAAGACCCGCCTCCACCTCCTGTAGAGGCGCAAAGACCCGCCTCCACCTCCTGTAGAGGGGCAAAGACCCGCCTCCACCTTCTGTAGAGGCGCAAAGACCCGCCTCCACCTCCTGTAGAGGCGCAAAGACCCGCCTCCACCTCCTGTAGAGGGACAATGACCCGCCTTTTGTTGGTGGGAAGTGGGGGAGACCACATATTCTTGTCCCTACTTTTGATGTGAGCTCACAATTTCTATCAATGTGATCTGACACATACCTGTGAACATATAAACTGGTCTTCCCAGTGATGATGCTTCCCATTAGTGGTCCGCTCGTGGTGTTTTAGTGGCGAGGTGCAGAAGAGTCTCCGTGTGATGGTGATTTCGCGGCTCACTGTGTGGCCATCATATCTTCTTGTGATGTTGCAGCTTTTCGCTCATTTCTGTGATTGTTTTTGGCCTTTCTTCTTCATAGTAGTCGATGACTTGAATGAGAAAATCCCTTCTGCGTCTCATAGCGATGAGTTACGATCTGAGTCCAGGAGATCGTACACCCCGAGCCTGACGGAGAGCCTGAGAAGAAGGTGAGCATGATCTCAGGACCTGAGAGAGCTCCACATTGTAGTGTCCCCGATGGGGTAAATGCTCATATTATGTTTTTCATATATATTTTTTTATTTGTTTTTTCGTGTTATTTTTTTTCTGTAATTGATGATCGGAAGTTGTCTCCAACCTCTGACTCCACTGACAAAAGTGCAACCCCCAGTCTGAGCTGATAGGACATGCTGAGGGTTGTAGTTCTTCCTTGTGACACGTCACGGCACTTTTGTCAGGACAAGTTTTCATCCTGTGGACTACCCCATTCACTGAGTGCAGAGTTCTTGAAATGTGAGAAGGTAGAACACAAAATGTAATGTATTTACAGGGAGGAACAGAGGTGGTATCTGGAGAAGCATCCGGAGAAGCTGCGTCTTCTGCTGGGGAAGCTCTACGTCTTTGCATTCACATGGGCGTTTGGAGGCGTTTTGACCCGAGAAGATGAAAATGAAGGAGATTCCCTCATTGGGCTTAAGGCCAGAGACGAATCTTTGGTGAACGTCACCTACGACTTCAACAACTTAGTTCATGACTTGTTCGAAGGAGAAAAAAACAAAGGTAAGATACTACTACTACTATCATCCCCTGCGTTACTGCTCCCCCTATTTCCTCCTTGTACCAGAGAGAAAGCCAAAAACCACACAAAGAAAAGCTCGGCCTCCGCTCCAATGATGGGGAATCTTCATCTTCAGCACAAGACATTGTGGACAATTGTAGCTTCAGCTTTGTGGGAACAGTTTGGGGTTCGCCCTTATCTGTTCCCCATGACTGTGCTCAGGCTCCATACAGACATGGAGGAGAACATGAGCGGCCACACAGAGCCCGGACCTCAGCCCCATCCTATAATGGAGATTGTGAGCACGGACCCCCAACATCAGGGTCTGACCCCACAAATGCTCCTCTGCATGAAGAAGCAAAAATTCCCATAAACGCCTCCAAAACCTTATAGAAATCCTTCCCAGAAGAGCGGAGCCGTTATATCTGCAGAGGAGCGACTCCATTATAATGTCTATGGGTGTAGAATAGGGGGGTCAGAAAATCAGAAAAGCTTCTAGAGATGTGATGTGGAGGGGGCACATACTATTCTCTATGTAATGCATGATGTAAATATTTTGACTAAGGGGTTGAATATTTTTGCAATCCTCTTTTTGTATAATGTCTTATATCTTGATCAGTAAATGTCCTTGGATCTCTAATAAAGCAAATTGAGACGTTTCTTTCTGTTCATATCTCCAGGTCCAGTTGTGAATTTTTTTTACATGCCGGATTCCCCCTTTATCCACTATGAGATTCCAGGGTTTATTTTGTGTCTCTGACAGCATAACCCCCATCGTGCTCTGATCTGGGCATAACCCTTGTAGAATGTAAGCCACAAGGACAAGGTCCTCTTCCCCCTGTACCAGTCTATCATTGTTAGCTCATTTACTGCAAGTGATATCTGTATTTTGTATGTAACCCCTTCTCATGTACAGCACCATGGAATCAATGGCGCTATATAAAAAAATAATAATAACAATAACCCTCATTGTGCGCTGATCTGGGCGTGTGTTGATCTGGGCATAACCCTCATCATGCGCTGATCTGGACATTCTCTGTTCTGGGCATAACCCCCATCGTGCACTGAACTGGGCATGCTCTGTCCTGGGCATAACCCTCATCATGTGCTGATCTGGGCATGCTCTGTTCTGGGCATAACCCCCATCATGTGCTGATCTGGGCATGCTCTGTTCTGGGCATAACCCCCATCGTGTGCTTATCTGGGCATGCTCTGTTTTGGGCATAACCCCCATCGTGCTTTGATCTGGACATAACCCTCATCGTGCTCTGATTATGCGCTGATCCGTGCACCGTTTCCATCACATATTTCTCATGTTTTGTTTTCCAGGAGTTCAGTTGCCTCTGGGAGAAAATTCGGTTTTCAGTTATTTTGTTGATCTCCAAACTGGGAATTTCGTGTCTTGGGAAAGTTTAGTTCCCTCCACAGAATCTGTAATCCAGAAAGGTAAGGCGGATTCTCTTAATATTACCGGGGAGCGATTATTTTTTGGAACAAACTTTTTTTGCTGCTGAAAAGCCGAACATGAACAAAGTCAGCGATAAAGCAGTATCAGGACAGAGGGGTCCGAATCTCAGTGTGCCCACCGAACCACGTGCCCTATGCGCGTTCGCAGATCGTCGGGCTGTGCAAACCCTAAAGGGATTATTCACTCTTTTAATGCAGCTGCAAATACGATAAAATAACCAAATAAACCCGGATCATATCTTCTTCCCTGCAGAGATAAAATAGAAAACAATGAGGGGTTAATCTTGGTGCAGTTTTAATGTCTGGACTTTTCTGAACCCTTTTTTTGGCCGCTCTCGGTTCCAGCTGCCGCCTTGACGGCTTGTGCTGATGTAACCGTTTATATTCACCTTCTACAATGATAATTATTTGCTTTTTTGGTTTTTTTCTTCTTGTTTTTGTCTTTGTCACTTTCGCTGATTTCACGCTTTTCGCTCCGTTCTTCCCCACATTGTGACCATTTATCTTCTCCTTTATCACCGAGCTCCTGTTCTTCCTGCAGGAGACCTCTCTCCCCGGTTCCTTTTAGCATATGAATAAGATAAGATGGACGGCAGGAGCGATGATTGTTTATAGCGAGGGCCGTCCCGTGATGTATTACCTACCACTACAATCATAGATTATCCGCTTCTCATCCAGTCATTTTTTTCCTTTCTTTCAGTATTGTTTTCATTGTTTTCTACGGTATAAAGCAGCAATATTTCACTGCACAAAACTTTAAAACTGCTTTAGTTTTTTTTTTCTAATTTTAATTAAAAAAGGAGATTATTTTTTTATTTAATTTTTTTTTTATAGTATAGTCTTATATATTTTATTCTACATAAAATACTTAAAGGGAATTCTCTGTCTGTGAAAAAGATAAATAAAATTATTCACTTTTTAAAGGGGTTTCAGGGTCAGTAATCCACCACCGTGAAATAGCAAATACATAAAAAAAAGCCTGGGTGAGAGTCTGCATGCTGTGAGAGGGGAGAGGGAGCAGCAACAGAGGAATCCTATTCAATAAACAGCACAGCTCTTACACCAGACTGAGAAGAACCTGCACTCCCTTTCACTCTCCTTCCTGCTGAGCTATTTTTATAGTTACAGATTCTCTCAAACTAAATTTGCTCCCATTCCCATAAAATGAAAACATAATTCACCATACTCAATAATAGTACTGCTATAACATACATGTATATAACACCACTATACACATAAATAGTACCACTATACTATACAGAGGTACACATAGTGTCGCTGTACCTTACACAAAAATAGTATCGCTATACTTTACATATTAATAGTGCTGCTGCACTATATACGTAAATAGTATCACTATACTGTACACCTAAATAGTAATACTATACTGTGCACATAAACACATGTACACATAGTATTGCTGTACCTTACACAAAAATAGTATCACTATACTTTACACATTAATAGTGCTGCTACAGTGTACACGTAAATAGTAACACTATACTGTGCCCATAAACACAGGAACACATAGTATTGTTATGCCATTCACAAAAATAGTATGGCTATACTTTACACATTAATAGTGCTGCTACACTGTACACATAAATAATATCACCATACTGTGCACATAAACACATACTATTTTTTGTGTAAGCTATAATAATACTATCGCTATACTTTACACATTAATAGTGCTGCTCCAGTGTACACATAAATAGTGTCACTATACTGTACACATAAATAGTAATACTATGAGACCAAAGCTGGTAGTCCAGTGTGTAGGATAAAACTTGTCCAAACATTGTTTAGGCATATTTGTAATCCACTTTCATCAATACAAATAATTAAAAAACTCCAGCAAATTTCAGACGAACACTGTGTTCTTAATCATGGCATAAAAAAGCAGACCGTTAAATCCTTATTTATAAATAGTACTGCAATAATGTGCACATCAAGAGACCTGCAACACTTAACCCTTTAATAGTACTGCTATACCATATACATAAACTACTACACTGTACATATTAATGGTAGTATTATACCATACACATAAAATGTACCACTACATTGTACACATTACTAGTACTGCAATATTGTGCACATAAACTATACCACTAAACTGTACACATTATTAATAGTGCTATACCACTAAACTGTACACATTATTAATAGTGCAATACCATGGAAATAAAATAAACCGCTACACTGTTCAAACTAATTGTACTGCTATACCATACACATAAAACATACCACTTCAGTGTGCACATTAATAGTACTGTTATACCATACACATAAAATATACCTCTACATTGTATCCACTAATAGTACTGCTATACTGTGTACAAAATGTACCATTATATTGTGCATATTAATAGTACTGCTATACCATTTACCTGAAAATAACCACTACACTCTACACATTAATAATACTGCCATACCATAAACATAAAACATACCACTACACTATACACATAAATAGTACTGCTATACCATATAATTGTAACATACCACTCGACTGTTCAAGTAGTAGTGCTATACCATACACATAAAATGTACCAGTACACTATACACATCAATAGTGCCTCTATACCATACACATAAAACGTACCAGTACACTGTACACATAATAGTGCCTCTATACTGCACACATTTACAGTAATATGTGTAGGATATCTTCTTGTAGGCTCATTTGGGTAATACTGGACGCCATCTGGGCTCACCCACTGGCCCTACAGATGCACTATATGGCCACACAGTATTGCGGTGGATTTGGCTTTGGGATGGACTGGGGAACAATATGACATACAGTACGTGGACATTGTACGCCAGCGAGGGACTGTACAGACGGCATTGTATCGCTATCTATGCTCCATAGCTGTAGGGGATCCTCCAGGCTTACACAGAGGCTCATGAGATGTGACACGATCCTCTCCCCGTTCACAGCGCCCGTGTGTGTGGATGGCGGTGTTATATTTAGCTTATTTTCAGCTGTTACCTTATTGTGCTGACAACACGTTCATTTCCCTCTCATTACTGTGCACACGGCTGATGCCTACGTGTATGTATAACATGCGGGGTGTTTAATGACGCTGACCCGTCATCGCCGTACTCTTACGCCCCCCCCCTTCTGTGAGCCAGCACCTTCCATTTATTACATGCTCTTCCATCCGTGGACAGCATGCAATACTCTATTCCTCCTGTAGTGGCCGCTGCAGAGTAAACGTGGCTACCGCGTGAAGACGAGCCGGATCGGCAGTGATCAACTTAACCCCTTGTATAAAATATTACTTTTTTTTCCCCTTTGTGTCCAATTAGAATTGTTATTGTCAGATCCATTGAGTGACCTAGGGGGTGCCGTTCATGGCTTCACCTCCACAGTGGACAGTGTGCGATATTCCTTCCTTACCAGCCTGTTGCTTCTACATAATCAGCCGGTGCTCCTCACAGGTGAGTGGAGGAAAAAGTTTCTGTCCAACTAAAATGTTCTTCTTAAAGGGGGTTAGCCCATGTGCTCCCATCATCCGGGAGTCGCTGATTTAGTGCTGCATCCCCTTCTAAGAATAACCCTGAATAATAACCTTTTTATAATCTGCTTCCTGCATCTACCACTAGAGGGAGCTCAGGAGCTCACTGCATACAATATTTAATCCCGACGATCCTATGTGATCTCTTTGATTCCATGTAGGTGACTCTGGAGTTGGAAAGTCGACATTAGTGCAGAACATGCTCGAAAAGCTCCAGAAACCTGGTGGACTGTCCGTAAAAGCTGGGACTGTGCTGGGAGATATCTTCCTATTTAATGAGTCAAGAAAAATAAGGTACAGATGTTGTATTTTCTAAGTTTCCGGCTCTCATCAAGGGGTAATAATGTTTTGCCTTTTGTTTAGTAGAGTGTGCTTTAAAAATTAAACGCACTTTAATGAGTGTGCACACCATTTTTGGGGGCTGTGGTTGGGCTTCAATCCATCTAAACTAAAAAAGTAAGCAACTTGGTTGTCTTATTTACAATTTGGCAACACCCACTGGAGTCAGAACTTGCAGCTCCATCTGCAAGGAACACACTGTGCTGTGAACCTGCAGCACCATGAGCAACTTCCATGAGCAGGGCACACACACTGGTCTCTGAACTTGCAGCTCCATGTGTAGGGAGCCCACTGAGCCGTGAAATTGCAGCTCTATGAGCAGGTAACATCCACTCAGGTCTGAACCTGTAGCTCCATGAATAGGGAACCAATAAGCTATAAACTTAAAGCTCTATAATCAGTGAACATCCACTGAGGTGTGAAACTATAGCTCCATGAGCAGGGAACACCCACTGATCTCTGAACCTGCAGCCTCATGAGCAGGGAACACCCACTGATCTTTAAACCTGCAGCTTCATGAACAGGGAACACCCACTGATCTCTGAACCTGCAGCTTCATGAGCAGGGAACTGAGCTCTGAACCTGCAGCTCCATGAACAGGGAACACCCACTGATCTCTGAACCTGCAGCTTCATGAGCAGGGAACAGCTACTGAGCTCTGAACCTGCAGCTTCATGAGCAGGGAACACCCACTGATCTCTGAATCTGCAGCTCCATGAGAAGGGAACACCCACTGAGCTCTCAATTTGCAGCTTCATGAGCAGGGAACACCCATTGAGCTTTGAACCTTCAGTTCCATGAGCAGGATGCACACACTAATCTCTGATCTTGGAGCTTTATGCGCAAGAAGCCCACTGAGCTATGAACCTGCAGCTCCTTGAGCAAGGAGCACCCAATGAGCTCTGAATTTGCAGATCCATGAGCAGGGATCAACTACTGAGTTCTGAATCTGATTCTCCATGAGCAGGGAGCACCCTCTGGGCTCTGAACCTACAGATCCGTGGGCAGGGAACACCCACTATGCTCTAAACCTGTATCTTCATGAACAGGGAACACTCACTGGGTTCTGAATTTGCAGCACTACAAGCTCTGAGGTCAAATCAAAGATTGGATGAGGAATGAGGATTTATCCAAAATATATGTATGTTCCTGCGGCTATGCAGTGAGACAGTAATATATAATACATCCATACCTGATGGCTTATAGCAATACACATTTTCCAAACAAAATATTTTTTTAATATTTAATAGAAAAAAATGGTGGTGAGACGCCACTTAGTTAACACATGATATGATTAGTCTTTTACAGAGCATTTCATCACTAACAGCGGTGTCCAGAGATGAAGACTTCCCATTATCCGTGGATGGTAAGATTAGGATCGATCTATCTATCCCTCTATCTATCTATCTATCTATCTATCTATCTATCTATCGATTTATCGATCTATCTATCCGTCTGTCTATCTATCTATCTATCGATTTATCGATCTATCCTGGTTTCTGTGTGGATGTTTTATGCAACATGTAAATAGGGATTTGCACCCCCCATTCAGATTGGAAGGGGTCTGATACCCAGCACCTTCACCAATCATCTGTTTGCAGATCATGCGGTGGCCGATTGTACACAGTGTATGGAGCCGGAATAATACTGCTCTGTACACTGTGTAGTGGCCATTCTCGGTACTGCAGCTCAGATTACATTGACTTCAATAGGAGCAGATCTGCAGGAATGGGACCGGCCACTACATAGTGTACGGAGCTGCGGTGCTCTGGCTCTATACACTGTGTACACCCGTGTAGGTTGCTGGGTGTCGGACCCCCAGTGATCTGATATTGAGCCTCCATATAGGTCATCAATATATATGTCCTGGACATCAGTTTTATTACTATATTGTATATGTGCATTTTCCCTAGATGCGTCACTCTCTGGAATCGTCACAGATGGAGCAATGTCTGACAGTGAACTCGGCTCTCAGAGAATGAAACAACTCCTAGTGTCCATGGTCCAGCTCGGGCCACACACCGGTGCTGCCAGAATCCAGAACCAAATCCGCAGCAAACTGGTGAAGAAAGGCCGGGACACCCTGGGGGCTCCGAGGTCCAAACAGGTAAAAACTGCATGTCATTCATCTCAACGAGAACTGTGTAATACCTTATTTCCCCTCTGGGAGTGCTGCAGGGTAACTGAACACTTACTGCCAGGTTTTCCTACCGATTGCAGCTGATCGCTGATTGTAATCCGCTTATAACATGGAGAAAATGCCTGAAGCAGCATATTTTGGGTTTTTATCTTTCTTTTCCCCCTCACTCTTGTTCTTAGGTGGCCATATTTATAGACGATCTAAATATGCCAAACCCAGAAGAATACGGCGCTCAGCCCCCGCTGGAGATGATGCGCCAATTTCTGGAGCTTGGAGGATTTTATGACACCACGTCACTTACATGGAAGGTGGGTGCATACTTGCTTTACTGGGGGTCCAACATTCTTACATAAAAGGCTAAAAAGGACCCCGGAGAAAGCACCTTTGCCCCCACAGTGTATAATGCAGAGCAGCTCCGTGTGGGCGGGGCTATCGTTTGATTGACAGATCTGCTATTGACAGAAGGCAGAGTTGAAAGACAAAGCTTTATTTACATAATACTGGAAAACGTCTTTAACCCTTTCACCTGCAGAACATCCAGGACACCACTGTGATTGCTGCATGTGCTCCCCCTGGTGGAGGCCGCAGCGAGATCAGCCCCCGGCTGCTGAAACACTTCTGCATGCTGACCCTGCCTCACCCCTCCGTACAGGCGCTGCAGCATATATTCCAGGTAATGTGCGTTTCCTAGGCGCAGCTCTTTGATGCCTCTTTTAAATTTGTTTTAAAATAAAAAAAATATTGCACATAGTTTGCATTTATTATCACTTTTTGGCGTGATGGTTTTTTTCGCCGTCACTTTTTGGCGTGATAGTTTTTTTTCGCCGTCATGGTTTTCTATAGTTCGTCTGCTAGACACTGCTACCCTCTAGTGGTCCAAAGTAGAACCTGCAAGAATAGGAAGTCGGGAAAAGAGCAGAGGAGTAACTTGAATCTGACGAGATGACTCTGCACGTTCTGCCCTATTCTACACAGTAAAGCTGTCAAGTGATCTGCAGGAAATGAACAATGTTTGATGTCACTGCCGTGTCCTGTGATCATTCTACAATGCTCGTCGCTGACTTTTTTCAGGTCCAGCTTGGATCGTTTCTGCTGCATCACAACTTTCTCGCCGATATCCAGAAATGCCGCAGTCTGCTGTCCTCCTGTGCGATCGCCATGTACTACAGGACGTGTCACAGCATGTTACCCACGCCCGCCAAGTGTCACTACACCTTCAACCTGAGAGATCTGTTTAAGGTACCTGCAGCTTCTGATGTGGGGGTCCTCCTCCGCCCCCCGTACGGTCCCTGCAGTCCTGTGCAGGGCAATGTCACCGCTCCGCTCTTCCTCCCCACCAGGTCCTGCGGGGACTGCTCCAGGCCAGTGAAGCCGTCATCATCACCAAGGACATGGCGGCCCAGCTGCTCGTGCATGAGACAGCGCGAGTATTTCATGACCGTCTCATCGACACGGGAGACAGAGAGCTCTTCTATCAGGGACTGTCCGAGGAACTGCGCAACTACTTCAAGGTACGAGAGCGACCAGCGGCCAAAAGTCCTCATCCCCCTATAAGGGTCCGGTCTCCAGATTATACAGCGTTCAGTGTTCCTCGGGGGAGGGATCAAGTGCGTGGTTCACCTATACCAGGAATAACACTGCGCAGGTCAGACTGTGCGCTCTCCTGAAATACTCTGTGCTGCTGGGAAACCTGCTTCTTCCTCTATGTAAATCAGTCTGTGAGCTCTCCTGAAATACTTTGTGCTGCTGGGTAACTTGCTTCTTTCTCTATGTAAATCAGTCTGTATTCTCTCCTGAAATGCTCTGTGCTGCTGGGAAACCTGTTCCTTCCTTTATGTAAATCAGTCTGTATGCTTTCCTGAAATATACTGTGCTGCTGGCGACCACCAGAGGATGGAGGAAGGAAAAGACTCGGGTTATAGAGAAAGTGAGATCAGACTGATCCATTGGTGTGCAGTGAGCGCCCCCTAGTGGTGGATACGTGTAGCTAGCGCTTTACCCTTTGCCTCTATGATGGACAATGTTGGGGGCCCTTTGTGAGTCGCCCCCTGATTCCTCCCGTCATCTTCTCGCTCTGTAGGTTTCTTGGCCGGTGGAGACGTTGATGAAGGATCCGGTGCAGTTTGTTGATTTCTTGGAATTGGATTCAGCAGCAAAGAACCGAGTTTATCGTCCGGTGATAAATCACAAACAGCTGGAGGCCAAACTGGAGGAGAAGAGGATGAGGATGAGGATGATCGCGGCGAGCTCCGGGGTCCGTGTCCCGCTGTGTTATCCTACAGACCCCGATAAATCTCCTGACCTCATCCGTCTCCTCCTCTGTCCTGCAGGAAACCTACGTGTTCTTTAAGGAGGCTGTCCAGCACATCACAAGGGCGGCCCGAGTGTTCAGACAACCCGGGGGCCACATGATGATGGTGAGACGCAGTACACACTACGTAATGTCCTGACACTGCACTCCCAGAGCTGCATTTATAATTCTGCAATCTCCTAGAATTCACTGCTTGTTCTGATTACTTGGGCTATGTGACATTCAGGATCAGTAATGTAATGTATGTACACAGTGACTGCACCAGCAGAATAGTGAGTGCAGCTCTGGGGTATAATACAGGATGTAACTCAGGATCAGTAATGCAATGTATGTGCACAGTGACTGCACCAGCAGAATAGTGAGTGCAGCTCTGGAGTATAATACAGGAGGTAACTCAGGATCAGTACAGGATCAGTAATGTAATGTATGTACACAGTGACTGCACCAGCAGAATAGTGAGTGCAGCTCTGGAGTATAATACAGGATATAACTCAGGATCAGTAATGTAATGTATGTACACAGTGACTGCACCAGCAGAATAGTGAGTGCAGCTCTGGAGTATAATACAGGATATAACTCAGGATCAGTAATGTAATGTATGTACACAGTGACTGCACCAGCAGAATAGTGAGTGCAGCTCTGGAGTATAACACAGGATGTAACTCAGGATCAGTAATGTAATGTATGTACACAGTGACTGCACCAGCAGAATAGTGAGTGCAGCTCTGGAGTATAATACAGGATGTAACTCTGGATCAGTAATGTAATGTATGTACACAGTGACGGCACCAGCAGAATAGTGAGTGCAGCTCTGGAGTATAATACAGGATGTAACTCAGGATCAGTAATGTAATGTATGTACACAGTGACTCCACCAGCAGAATAGTGAGTGCAGCTCTGGAGTATAATACAGGATATAACTCAGGATCAGTAATGTAATGTATGTACACAGTGACTGCACCAGCAGAATAGTGAGTGCAGCTCTGGAGTATAACACAGGATGTAACTCAGGATCAGTAATGTAATGTATGTACACAGTGACTGCACCAGCAGAATAGTGAGTGCAGCTCTGGAGTATAATACAGGATGTAACTCTGGATCAGTAATGTAATGTATGTACACAGTGACGGCACCAGCAGAATAGTGAGTGCAGCTCTGGAGTATAATACAGGATGTAACTCAGGATCAGTAATGTAATGTATGTACACAGTGACTGCACCAGCAGAATAGTGAGTGCAGCTCTGGAGTGTAATACAGGATGTAACTCAGAATCAATAATGTAATGTATGTACACAGTGACTGCACCAGCAGAATAGTGAGTGCAGCTCTGGAGTATAATACAGGATGTAACTCAGGATCAGTAATATAATGTATGTACACAGTGACTGCACCAGCAGAATAGTGAGTGCAGCTCTGGAGTATAATACAGGATATAACTCAGGATCAGTAATGCAATGTATGTACACAGTGACGGCACCAGCAGAATAGTGAGTGCAGCTCTGGAGTATAATACAGGATAGGTAATGTGATATTTTTCTGTCTTGTGATTCCAGGTGGGACTGGATGGATCGGGTAAAGTGAGCACCACTGCGCTCGCCTGCTATATAGCGAATTGTAAACTGTTTCGGTTGTCGGTGACTCAGGGTTACGGCCACACAGAGTTCAGGGAGGATCTGAGGAGAGTGTATAAGGAGGCAGGAGTGCGGGGGCGCAGCGTGGTGCTCCTCATCCGAGGCTCTGACATCGTTCAGGTGAGATATTGAGCTGCGGTGCAGGTCAGCAGATGATTCCTGGGGTCGGGGGTCCGATCTTGTCTACGGAAGTCCTCAGACTTCATCTTCTGCTTCTTTCTTAGGATTCTTTCTTAGAAGACATTACCTGCATCTTGAATTCAGGGGACGTTCCCGACCTGTTTGACAGAGAAGAGCTGGACGGTCTCCTTGTGGAGCTGAAAGCCGAGGCTGCAGAAGCCAATATGTCTGACGGCCCCCAGTCCGTGCTGTCATTCTTCCTGAAGGTAGGGGGGCATTTACTTTTCGGTCACACAGCTGCCGCTCCAGCCGTGCCTTCCATGTACTTTTATCATTGAAAGATCTGCAACTTTCTAATATACTTTTAGGTTTCAGTTTCTCACCATTTGCAGAGATCTTGCAAGTAGTGAAGAATCGAAACTCAAAAAGTTGCAGAACTTTTCTTTCTGCAGCGATCGAGCTTTGGACTCGGGCTCCGCAGCAGCAGAGCGCCATTATATCAGCGCTCTCTGATTTCTCCGCAGAGGGTCCGGTGCAATCTCCATGTGGTTCTGGCGGTGAGCCCCGCAGGACAGACCTTCCGGGAGCAGTGCCGGACCCACCCGTCACTAGTGAACTGCTGCACCATTGACTGGTACGACGCGTGGCCCCAGGAGGCCCTCCTCAGCGTGGCAGATACTTACATCACACAGCAGGATCTGGTGCAGGAGAACCAGGTGAGATCCGGACAAAACATCGGGGTAGGTTTATTAATATATTTGTGCTGAGACCTTGACGAAAAATGTGCAAAAATTCGTTGAATAATTTTTGCATCTTCTTTCAGTTGTGTTTATGTGATCTAGACACTTTTTTCAGCCTTAAAACGACAATATGCATCAAGGTTGTAATGCTCCTTCTCACCTGCGGGGGCACTGCAGGGAAATTAAGGACCCTGCTACCTGATTGCAGCTGATCGATCCCAGCAAAGAGCAGCTGGGAGGAAACTTCTGAGAACTAGGACCGGTGTGAGGTGGACGTAGACCTCACCCCGCGTTGCTTGTGTGTTCGCAGAGTCACATTGCGCAGGTTTGCGTCGCCATTCACAAAAGCGTTTCCAGCATAGCTGCACGGTACCAGGAGGAGACCCGACGGCGCTATTACATCACACCGCAGAGCTACCTGAGCTTCATAGACACCTTCTCCCACGTCCTGCAGAGGAAGAAGCAGAAGCTGATGGAGGACAGGTGCTCGCTGAACGTTGACTCATGAGCCTCTTTAGACGTTACGGTGCCGGGAGCCCAGCAGCAAACAACGGGACCGGCAGATGTGGCCCGACCATAACCATCACTATTCTCCAGCATCCGACTATTTATCCAAATTGACCCCTTTGGTGCCACAATCAATATTTTTGTGCCAAAAGAGCTGGCTCGCTGACCGATCTTCAGCCCTGGGGATCACCTGGGCTGACAATGTCTAAAGTGCTCTGTGTCATAGGAACGGTAGTCACCCTGCATTGTTACCCTTTTCACCCGCACGATCAAGCATGGTCTATAGGACTGTCTGACAAAGCCGAGTCCTGTGCTCTGCTGTGTTCAGTAGTCCTATGGAGGAGGACTGGACCGTGAGCATACGTGTCTAGGTCCAGGGGTTTAGAGCCCTGTTTTGGGACTGGTGGGGGTCTCAGGAGTAAGACTATGTGCCCACGTAGCAGATTTCATGCAGAGCGTTTTTGCCTCTCTGGCAGAAAAAAACGCATGCAGATTTACATGCAGATTTACATGCGTTTTTTTCTGCCAGAGAGAAGCGTTTTGTCAGCGTTTTTCAGCGTTTTTTCAAGCACTTTTCCAAGCGATTTTAGCATCACTTGGAAAGTGCTTGACAAGTTGGTCACACTATATAAATCCATGCAACCGGCAACCGGCATGGATTTATAATGTGTGACCAACTTAGATGCTTTAAATGCTGCATCTATAGTAAAAAAAAGAATTAAAAAGTTAAAAATAAAAAAACCTGTATACTCACCTCTCTGGTCTCCTCCCGGAGACGATCCTCTCTCCTCGGCGTCCCGCAGTGTACTGTCAAGAGCTGCGGTGACATCATTTAGTCAGCTGATGGTCACGCGACCATCACCTGACCGCTAACGTCAGCGGT
Source organism: Phyllobates terribilis (assembly GCF_046119375.1). Classification (NCBI taxonomy): domain Eukaryota; kingdom Metazoa; phylum Chordata; class Amphibia; order Anura; family Dendrobatidae; genus Phyllobates; species Phyllobates terribilis. Next base: position 685,174,748 of record NW_027362763.1, read on the forward strand.
CGCGAGACCATCAGCTGACTAAATGACGTCAGCGCAGGTCCTGACAGTACACTGCGGGACGCCGAGGAGAGAGAACGCCACCGGGAGCTGTAGGGAGGAGACCAGAGAGCTGAATATGCAGGTTTTTTTTATTTTTAACTTTTTAATTCTTTTTTTTACTATAGATGCAGCATTTAAAGCATCTAAGTTGGTCACACATTATAAATCCATGCCGGTTGCCGGTTGCATGGATTTATATTGTGTGACCAACTTGTCAAGCACTTTCCAAGTGATGCTAAAATCGCTTGGAGTAGTGCTTGAAAAAACGCTGAAAAACGCCGTAGTCTCCTCTTCATCCCGTGTACCACACGCACTGCGATTACGCTGCAAATTCGAGGCCATTGAATTTACTTGAAACACAGCAAATCCACATATACCTGCGGGTTTGCTGCGTTTCAATGTTCCTCAATGGCCGCGAATTTGCAGCGTAATCGCGGTAGAAATGGTCATGCTGCGTTTTGCAACGCAATGTGAATTCGGCTCGCTAATTAGCGCATCATGTGCACAGCACTTCCCAATTCACATTGCTTTGTATGGCAGATGGTTTTACAAGCGTTTTCGCGGCCGTAAAAACGCCGCAAAAACGCTACGTGGGCACATGGCCTAAGACCACCAGCAATCAGTGAAATATCGCCTGTACTATGGATAAGGGGATAAAGGGATTTTTCCCAAAATTTAAAGTTGAGACATCCCCCAGGCCTGCGAGGCCCCTGGCGCTGTCCTGTGTGATCCCGCAAATCATCCCATTTTACGTGTACTAATGCGTTAGATTACTGAAGTGTTCTAATGTATAATAAAAAAAAAAGTAAAAGTTTTAATAAAACATTTCTTGAAACAAAAAAAGCAAAATAAAAAACAGATTTATTTTTTAATAAAAATAAAAAAAATCTGAAATAAACATCTTTTATCATGTCTACAATCTGTAAAATTTGTCAGAAACATAAAATATGAGGGGAAAAAAAGATGAAAAAATGGCAACATTTAATTGTTGGAACATTCCTCTTAACAACAATTAAAATTAATTAAAGTCCAAATCATCTTTTGCAAATTTTTACCTTATTTTTTGGGGTTTTCCGGCAGATTTTTGATGGCGCAATGTTGGATGAATTTTGCAAACTTTTTTTTTTTTTTTTTTTGGCTCTTTTGCTTTTTTTTTTTAGTGTTAAAAGTTGCACAACCCTTTAAAGGGAATCTGTCAGCAGGTTTTTGTTATGGAGTTTGAGAGCAGAATTTTGTAGGGGCAGAGAACCTGATTCCAGCAATGTATCACTGACTGGGTTGCTTGGTGCAGTTTTGATAGAATCCCTGTTTTCTCTGCTGCAGATCTAGCAGAGCTCTGAATGCTAAGCTCTGTATAACCCCCCACACATCTGATTGGTCGCTTCCTATGTACACTGTACATTATCAGCCAATCAGCGGTGGGGGCGGAGTTACACAGATTAGCCTGACTCTCTTGCACATGACACCTAGTCCTGCAGTGATAATCTCCTGCTGATAGAACACTGATTGTATTGAAACTACAGAAAGCTGCTGAGCAAGTAACACATCCCTGGAATGAGGGTCTCAGCCTCTACATCATGCTGCTCTCAAGATTAAATATGGAAAACCTGATGACAGATTCCCTTTAAAATCTTTCACGTTACCCTAACTACAAAAAATACAGACATGATGAATTGGGCAAAAACATCTGAAATTGGAGTAAAAGAGGTCATGAATTAGGAAAAAAAAGAGAAAATCACAACCAAAAAAAGATGCAAATTTAATGATGAATTAGCCACAAAAAGTTAAAGATTAAGTTAAAAAATACATTCTGAAACTAAAAAAAAAAAAAATTAACACAGCAATGTCAGGAAATCAAAAACGTTAAGCTTCCAGAATGGCAAAGCTAGAAAAATGTACTGCAGCTAAAATAATAATAATAATAATAATAATAAATGATATAAATGAATAATAAATAATAAAATAAATCCCTTCCTCAAGGGGTTCATCTTCCCAGAGGTCCAATCGCTGGCTTTCTGATACCGAGCTCCAATTCCAGCACCCACCAATAGAGGGAGCTCAGGAGCTTACTAAACTCAATAATTACACAATGCAGTGAGCTCCCCCTAGTGGTGGCTGCAGGCAGACAGAAGTTCATCATTTGACTCTATGAAATGAATTAGCACTGAATTTAGGTCCTAAAATCTGTATGTAAATGATTAAAGAAGGAAATGTTCATATCATATCTGTGCTCTTACTAGTAATGTGTTTTCACCCAGGGATCGTTTCTTCACTGGGTTATCGAAACTCCTGGACGCAACATCTTCTATAGAGATCATGCAGGAAGAACTGGTCACCCTGGGGCCACAAATAGAGGAGAAGTCAAAGGTAGCGGCGCAGGGATCAAGGCTGATCAGATATTTTATGTCCGGCTCTATGATCTGGTGTCTGTGGAATTAGTTTTTGGACATAAAATCTTCTTGTAATCACAGAAAGCTCGTGATTGGTTCTCTCCTCTTTCTTCGCTTCTGCCTCTTTCAGGAGATAGAAGAATTAATGGTGAAGCTGCAGAAGGACTCGGTGGTGGTGGAGCAGGTGCGAGCCATCGTACAGCAAGAGGAGGCCGTGATGGTGCAGGAGACCAGGATTGTACAGGAGTATGCCCAGGTGATCGACTTTCCCTTATATCATGATAACATTTACCTCCAGGTATGAAAAGTAATGAATAATTTATCTCCTGAATTGTATTATACACCAGAGCTGCACTCATAATTCTGCTGGTGCAGTCACTGTGTATATACATTACATTACTGATCCTGAGTAACATCCTGTATTATACTCCAGAGCTGCACTCACTATTCTGCTGATGCAGTCTCTGTGTACATACATTACATTACTGATCCTGAGTTACATCCTGTATTATACTCCAGAGCTGCACTCACTATTCTGCTGATGCAGTCTCTGTGTACATACATTACATTACTGATCCTGAGTTACATCCTGTATTATACTCCAGAGCTGCACTCAATATTCTGCTGGTGCAGTCACTGTGTACACACATTACATTACTGATCCTGAGTTACATCCTGTATTATACTCCAGAGCTGCACTCACTATTCTGCTGGTGCAGTCTCTGTGTACATACATTACATTACTGATCCTGAGTTACATCCTGTATTATACTCCAGAGCTGCACTCACTATTCTGCTGGTGCTGTCACTGTGTACATACATTACATTACTGATCCTGAGTTACATCCAGTATTATACTCCAGAGCTGCACTCACTATTCTGCTGGTGCAGTCACTGTGTACATACATTACATTACTGATCCTGAGTTACATCCTGTATTATACTCCAGAGCTACACTCACTATTCTGCTGGTGCAGTCACTGTGTACATGCATTACATTACTGATCCTGTACTGATCCTGAGTTACATCCTGTATTATACTCCAGAGCTGCACTCACTATTCTGCTGGTGCAGTCACTGTGTACATACATTACATTACTGATCCTGTACTGATCCTGAGTTACATCCTGTATTATACTCCAGAGCTGCACTCACTATTCTGCTGGTGCAGTCACTGTGTACATACATTACATTACTGATCCTGAGTTACATCCTGTATTATACTCCAGAGCTGCACTCAGAGACTGCACCAGCAGAATAGTGTGTACATACATTACATTACTGATCCTTAGTTACATCCTGTATTATACTCCAGAGCTGCACTCACTATTCTGCTGGTGTAGTCACTGCGTACACACATTACATTACTGATCCTGAGTTACATCCTGTATTATACTCCAGAGCTGCACTCACTATTCTGCTGGTGCAGTCACTGTGTACATACATTACATTACTGATCCTGAGTTACATCCTGTATTATACTCCAGAGCTGCACTCACTATTCTGCTGGTGCAGTCACTGTGTACATACATTACATTACTGATCCTGAGTTACATCCTGTATTATACTCCAGAGCTGCACTCACTATTCTGCTGGTGCTGTCACTATGTACATACATTACATTACTGATCCTGAGTTACATCCTGTATTATACTCCAGAGCTACACTCACTATTCTGCTGGTACAGTCACTGTGTACATACATTACATTACTGATCCTGTACTGATCCTGAGTTTCATCCTGTATTATACCCCAGAGCTGCACTCACTATTCTGCTGGTGCAGTCACTGTGTACATACATTACATTACTGATCCTGTACTGATCCTGAGTTACATCCTGTATTATACTCCAGAGCTGCACTCACTATTCTGCTGGTGCAGTCACTGTGTACATACATTACATTACTGATCCTGAGTTGCCTCCTGTATTATACCCCAGAGCTGCACTCACTATTCTGCTGGTGCAGTCACTGTGTACATACATTACATTACTGATCCTGTACTGATCCTGAGTTACATCCTGTATTATACTCCAGAGCTGCACTCACTATTCTGCTGGTGCAGTCACTGTGTACATACATTACATTACTGATCCTGAGTTACAGCCTGTATTTTACTCCAGAGCTGTACTCACTATTCTGCTGGTGCAGTCACTGTGTACATACATTACATTACTGATCCTGAGTTACCTCCTGTATTATACCCCAGAGCTGCACTCACTATTCTGCTGGTGGAGTCACTGTGTACATACATTACATTACTGATCCTGAGTTATATCCTGTATTATACTCCAGAGCTGCACTCACTATTCTGCTGGTGTAGTCACTGTGTACATACATTACATTACTGATCCTGAGTTACATCCTGTATTATACTCCAGAGCTGCACTCACTATTCTGCTGGTGCAGTCACTGTGTACATACATTACATTACTGATCCTGAGTTACCTCCTGTATTATACCCCAGAGCTGCACTCACTATTCTGCTGGTGGAGTCACTGTGTACATACATTACATTACTGATCCTGAGTTATATCCTGTATTATACTCCAGAGCTGCACTCACTATTCTGCTGGTGTAGTCACTGTGTACATACATTACATTACTGATCCTGAGTTATATCCTGTATTATACTCCAGAGCTGCACTCACTATTCTGCTGGTGTAGTCACTGTGTACATACATTACATTACTGATCCTGAGTTACCTCCTGTATTATACCCCAGAGCTGCACTCACTATTCTGCTGGTGCAGTCACTGTGTACATACATTACATTACTGATCCTGAGTTACATCCTGTATTATACTCCAGAGCTGCACTCACTATTCTGCTGGTGCAGTCACTGTGTACATACATTACATTACTGATCCTGAGTTACAGCCTGTATTATACTCCAGAGCTGCACTCACTATTCTGCTGGTGCAGTCACTGTGTACATACATTACATTACTGATCCTGAGTTACCTCCTGTATTATACCCCAGAGCTGCACTCACTATTCTGCTGGTGCAGTCACTGTGTACATACATTACATTACTGATCCTGAGTTACATCCTGTATTATACTCCAGAGCTGCACTCACTATTCTGCTGGTGCAGTCACTGTGTACATACATTACATTACTGATCCTGAGTTACCTCCTGTATTATACCCCAGAGCTGCACTCACTATTCTGCTGGTGCAGTCACTGTGTACATACATTACATTACTGATCCTGAGTTACATCCTGTATTATACTCCAGAGCTGCACTCACTATTCTGCTGGTGCAGTCACTGTGTACATACATTACATTACTGATCCTGAGTTACAGCCTGTATTATACTCCAGAGCTGCACTCACTATTCTGCTGGTGCAGTCACTGTGTACATACATTACATTACTGATCCTGAGTTACCTCCTGTATTATACCCCAGAGCTACACTCACTATTCTGCTGGTGCAGTCACTGTGTACATACATTACATTACTGATCCTGAGTTACATCCTGTATTATACTCCAGAGCTGCACTCACTATTCTGCTGGTGCAGTCACTGTGTACATACATTACATTACTGATCCTGAGTTACAGCCTGTATTATACTCCAGAGCTGCACTCACTATTCTGCTGGTGCAGTCACTGTGTACATACATTACATTACTGATCCTGAGTTACATCATGTATTATACTCCAGAGCTGCACTCACTATTCTGCTGGTGCAGTCACTGTGTACATACATTACATTACTGATCCTGAGTTACCTCCTGTATTATACCCCAGAGCTGCACTCACTATTCTGCTGGTGCAGTCACTGTGTACATACATTACATTACTGATCCTGAGTTACATCCTGTATTATACTCCAGAGCTGCACTCACTATTCTGCTGGTGCAGTCACTGTGTACATACATTACATTACTGATCCTGAGTTGTACGTGCAGAGGGCTTTGTGATTTCTCAGCATGAATTGTAATTCTTGTCTTCTTCTATGCAGCAAGCGGAGCAGGAGCTGAGGGACGTTCTCCCTGCGTTGGAGGAAGCCGTTTCTGCCCTCGATTCCCTGGATAAAGCCGACGTCTCAGAAGTGAGGTAAGAATAGGAATCCGGATTCAGCAGCTCCCAAGACAAAACTAGATGTATAAAGCCATATACCATGAGCTCCCCCTAGTGGTGGCAGCAGGAAACCAGAATTATATTATCTTGTCAGAATTTATACACTGGTCCTAATATGTAACTGCAAAATAAGAATCTGGAATTACAGAAGGATGGACGCCTGGGCCTGGCACCAAAGCTCATAATGTAATCATTGAAAAACAATGGAAAGGAAAATTGTGTCTGACCTGATTTATATAAACATTCATTGGAACCAATTTTCTCTTGCAGAGTTTACACTCACCCGCCATTCCTGGTATTGACGGTCATGAACGCTGTGTGTGTTTTGCTACAACAAAAGCCTGACTGGTCCACAGCCAAATTGCTGCTTAGAGACCAAGGATTTCTCAAAAAACTGGTCAATCTAGATAAGGACAGTATCCCAGAGAAGGTATCACATCTCAGATTCCTCATTCTTTTCTTATCCTGTCCCTAGTGGTGCCTCTGATAAAAAGTTTAGTTTCCATGCTGCCATCTATCTACAAGAATATAACTGCTATAATACTGCCCCCTATGTACAAGAATATAACTACTATATTACTGCTCCTATGTACAAGAATATAACTGCTATAATACTGCTCCTATGTACAAGAATATAACTACTATAATACAGCTCCTATGTACAAGAATATAACTACTATAATACTGTCCCTATGTACAAGAATATAACTGCTATAATACTGCTCCTATGTACAAGAATATAACTACTATAATACTGTCCCTATGTACAAGAATATAACTGCTATAATACTGCTCCTATGTACAAGAATATAACTACTATAATACTGCCCCCTATGTACAAGAATATAACTACTATAATACTGCCCCCTATGTACAAGAATATAACTACTATGATACTGCCCCCTATGTACAAGAATGTAACTACTATAATACTGCCCCTATGTACAAGAATATAACTACTATAATACTGCTCCCTATGTACAAGAATATAACTACTATGATACTGCCCCCTATGTACAAGAATGTAACTACTATAATACTGCCCCTATGTACAAGAATATAACTACTATAATACAGCTCCTATGTACAAGAATATAACTACTATAATACTGCCCCTATGTACAAGAATATAACTACTATAATACTGCCCCCTATGTACAAGAATATAACTACTATAATACTGCCCCCTATGTACAAGAATATAACTGCTATAATACTGCCCCTATGTACAAGAATATAACTACTATAATACTGCCCCTATGTAAGAATATAATTACTATAATACTGCCCCCTATGTACAAGAATATAACTGCTATAATACTGCCCCTATGTACAAGAATATAACTACTATAATACTGCCCCCTATGTACAAGAATATAACTACTATATTACTGCTCCTATGTACAAGAATATAACTGCTATAATACTGCTCCTATGTACAAGAATATAACTGCTATAATACTGCCCCTATGTACAAGAATATAACTACTATAATACTGCCCCCTATGTACAAGAATATAACTACTATAATACTGCCCCCTATGTACAAGAATATAACTACTATAATACTGCCCCCTATGTACAAGAATATAACTACTATAATACTGCCCCCTATGTACAAGAATATAACTGCTATAATACTGCCCCTATGTACAAGAATATAACTACTATAATACTGCCCCCTATGTACAAGAATATAACTACTATAATACTGCCCCCTATGTACAAGAATATAACTGCTATAATACTGCCCCTATGTACAAGAATATAACTACTATAATACTGCCCCCTATGTACAAGAATATAACTACTATATTACTGCTCCTATGTACGAGAATATAACTGCTATAATACTGCTCCTATGTACAAGAATATAACTGCTATAATACTGCCCCTATGTACAAGAATATAACTACTATAATACTGCCCCCTATGTACAAGAATATAACTACTATATTACTGCTCCTATGTACAAGAATATAACTGCTATAATACTGCTCCTATGTACAAGAATATAACTACTATAATACTGCCCCCTATGTACAAGAATATAACTACTATAATACTGTCCCTATGTACAAGAATATAACTACTATAATACTGTCCCTATGTACAAGAATATAACTGCTATAATACTGCTCCTATGTACAAGAATATAACTACTATAATACTGCCCCCTATGTACAAGAATATAACTACTATAATACAGCTCCTATGTACAAGAATATAACTACTATAATACTGCCCCTATGTACAAGAATATAACTACTATAATACTGCCCCCTATGTACAAGAATATAACTACTATAATACAGCTCCTATGTACAAGAATATAACTACTATAATACTGCCCCTATGTACAAGAATATAGCTACTATAATACTGCCCCCTATGTACAAGAATATAACTACTATAATACAGCTACTATGTACAAGAATATATCTACTATAATACTGCCCCTATGTACAAGAATATAACTACTATAATACTGCCCCCTATGTACAAGAATATAACTACTATGATACTGCCCCCTATGTACAAGAATGTAACTACTATAATACTGCCCCTATGTACAAGAATATAACTACTATAATACTGCCCCCTATGTACAAGAATATAACTACTATAATACTGCCCCCTATGTACAAGAATATAACTACTATAATACTGCCCCCTATGTACAAGAATATAACTACTATAATACTGCCCCCTATGTACAAGAATATAACTACTATAATACTGCCCCCTATGTACAAGAATATAACTACTATAATACTGCCCCCTATGTACAAGAATATAACTACTATAATACTGCCCCCTATGTACAAGAATATAACTGCTATAATACTGCCCCTATGTACAAGAATATAACTGCTATAATACTGCCCCCTATGTACAAGGATATAACTACTATAATACTGCCCCCTATGTACAAGACTATAACTACTATAATACTGCCCCCTATGTACATGAATATAACTACTATAATACTGTCCCTATGTACAAGACTATAACTACTATAATACTGCCCCTATGTACAAGACTATAACTACTATAATACTGCCCCTATGTACAAGAATATAACTACTATAATACTGCCCCTATGTACAAGAATATAACTACTATAATACTGTCCCTATGTACAAGAATATAACTACTATAATACTGTCCCTATGTACAAGAATATAACTACTATAATACTGCTCCTATGTACAAGAATGTAACTACTATAATACTGCCCCTATGTACAAGAATATAACTACTATAATACTGCCCCTATGTAAAAGAATATAACTACTATAATACTGCCCCTATGTAAAAGAATATAACTACTATAATACTGTCCCTATGTGCAAGAATATAACTACTATAATACTGTCCCTATGTGCAAGAATATAACTACTATAATACTGCTCCTATGTACAAGAATATGACCACTATAATACTGCCCACAATGTACAAGAATATAACTACTATAATACTGCCCCTATGTACAAGAATATAACTACTATAATACTGCCCACTATGTACAAGAATATAACTACTATAATACTGCTCCTATGTACAAGAATATAACTACTATAATACTGCTCCTATGTACAAGAATATAACTACTATAATACTACTCCTATTTACAAGAATATAACTACTATAATACTGCCCACTATGTACAAGAATATAACTACTCTAATACTGCTCCTATGTACAAGAATATAACTACTATAATACTGCTCCTATGTACAAGAATATAACTACTATAATACTGCTCCTATGTACAAGAATATAACTACTATAATACTGCCCCCTATGTACAAGAATATAACTACTATAATACTGCCCCCTATGTACAAGAATATAACTACTATAATACTGCTCCTATGTACAAGAATATAACTACTATAATACTGCTCCTATGTACAAGAATATAACTACTATAATACTGCCCCCTATGTACAAGAATATAACTACTATAATACTGCCCCCTATGTACAAGAATATAACTACTATAATACTGCCCCTATGTACAAGAATATAACTACTATAATACTGCCCACTATGTACAAGAATATAACTACTATAATACTGCTCCTATGTACAAGAATATAACTACTATAATACTGCTCCTATGTACAAGAATATAACTACTATAATACTGCCCCCTATGTACAAGAATATAACTACTATAATACTGCCCCCTATGTACAAGAATATAACTACTATAATACTGCTCCTATGTACAAGAATATAACTACTATAATACTGCTCCTATGTATAAGAATATAACTACTATAATACAGCTCCTATGTACAAGAATATAACTACTATAATACTGTCCCTATGTACAAGAATATAACTGCTATAATACTGCTCCTATGTACAAGAATATAACTACTATAATACTGTCCCTATGTACAAGAATATAACTGCTATAATACTGCTCCTATGTACAAGAATATAACTACTATAATACTGCCCCCTATGTACAAGAATATAACTACTATAATACTGCCCCCTATGTACAAGAATATAACTACTATGATACTGCCCCCTATGTACAAGAATGTAACTACTATAATACTGCCCCTATGTACAAGAATATAACTACTATAATACTGCCCCCTATGTACAAGAATATAACTACTATGATACTGCCCCCTATGTACAAGAATGTAACTACTATAATACTGCCCCTATGTACAAGAATATAACTACTATAATACAGCTCCTATGTACAAGAATATAACTACTATAATACTGCCCCTATGTACAAGAATATAACTACTATAATACTGCCCCCTATGTACAAGAATATAACTACTATAATACTGCCCCCTATGTACAAGAATATAACTGCTATAATACTGCCCCTATGTACAAGAATATAACTACTATAATACTGCCCCTATGTAAGAATATAATTACTATAATACTGCCCCCTATGTACAAGAATATAACTGCTATAATACTGCCCCTATGTACAAGAATATAACTACTATAATACTGCCCCCTATGTACAAGAATATAACTACTATATTACTGCTCCTATGTACAAGAATATAACTGCTATAATACTGCTCCTATGTACAAGAATATAACTGCTATAATACTGCCCCTATGTACAAGAATATAACTACTATAATACTGCCCCCTATGTACAAGAATATAACTACTATAATACTGCCCCCTATGTACAAGAATATAACTACTATAATACTGCCCCCTATGTACAAGAATATAACTACTATAATACTGCCCCCTATGTACAAGAATATAACTGCTATAATACTGCCCCTATGTACAAGAATATAACTACTATAATACTGCCCCCTATGTACAAGAATATAACTACTATAATACTGCCCCCTATGTACAAGAATATAACTGCTATAATACTGCCCCTATGTACAAGAATATAACTACTATAATACTGCCCCCTATGTACAAGAATATAACTACTATATTACTGCTCCTATGTACGAGAATATAACTGCTATAATACTGCTCCTATGTACAAGAATATAACTGCTATAATACTGCCCCTATGTACAAGAATATAACTACTATAATACTGCCCCCTATGTACAAGAATATAACTACTATATTACTGCTCCTATGTACAAGAATATAACTGCTATAATACTGCTCCTATGTACAAGAATATAACTACTATAATACTGCCCCCTATGTACAAGAATATAACTACTATAATACTGTCCCTATGTACAAGAATATAACTACTATAATACTGTCCCTATGTACAAGAATATAACTGCTATAATACTGCTCCTATGTACAAGAATATAACTACTATAATACTGCCCCCTATGTACAAGAATATAACTACTATAATACAGCTCCTATGTACAAGAATATAACTACTATAATACTGCCCCTATGTACAAGAATATAACTACTATAATACTGCCCCCTATGTACAAGAATATAACTACTATAATACAGCTCCTATGTACAAGAATATAACTACTATAATACTGCCCCTATGTACAAGAATATAGCTACTATAATACTGCCCCCTATGTACAAGAATATAACTACTATAATACAGCTACTATGTACAAGAATATATCTACTATAATACTGCCCCTATGTACAAGAATATAACTACTATAATACTGCCCCCTATGTACAAGAATATAACTACTATGATACTGCCCCCTATGTACAAGAATGTAACTACTATAATACTGCCCCTATGTACAAGAATATAACTACTATAATACTGCCCCCTATGTACAAGAATATAACTACTATAATACTGCCCCCTATGTACAAGAATATAACTACTATAATACTGCCCCCTATGTACAAGAATATAACTACTATAATACTGCCCCCTATGTACAAGAATATAACTACTATAATACTGCCCCCTATGTACAAGAATATAACTACTATAATACTGCCCCCTATGTACAAGAATATAACTGCTATAATACTGCCCCTATGTACAAGAATATAACTGCTATAATACTGCCCCCTATGTACAAGGATATAACTACTATAATACTGCCCCCTATGTACAAGACTATAACTACTATAATACTGCCCCCTATGTACATGAATATAACTACTATAATACTGTCCCTATGTACAAGAATATAACTACTATAATACTGTCCCTATGTACAAGACTATAACTACTATAATACTGCCCCTATGTACAAGAATATAACTACTATAATACTGCCCCTATGTACAAGAATATAACTACTATAATACTGCCCCTATGTACAAGAATATAACTACTATAATACTGTCCCTATGTACAAGAATATAACTACTATAATACTGTCCCTATGTACAAGAATATAACTACTATAATACTGCTCCTATGTACAAGAATGTAACTACTATAATACTGCCCCTATGTACAAGAATATAACTACTATAATACTGCCCCTATGTAAAAGAATATAACTACTATAATACTGTCCCTATGTAAAAGAATATAACTACTATAATACTGTCCCTATGTGCAAGAATATAACTACTATAATACTGTCCCTATGTGCAAGAATATAACTACTATAATACTGCTCCTATGTACAAGAATATGACCACTATAATACTGCCCACAATGTACAAGAATATAACTACTATAATACTGCCCCTATGTACAAGAATATAACTACTATAATACTGCCCACTATGTACAAGAATATAACTACTATAATACTGCTCCTATGTACAAGAATATAACTACTATAATACTGCTCCTATGTACAAGAATATAACTACTATAATACTACTCCTATTTACAAGAATATAACTACTATAATACTGCCCACTATGTACAAGAATATAACTACTCTAATACTGCTCCTATGTACAAGAATATAACTACTATAATACTGCTCCTATGTACAAGAATATAACTACTATAATACTGCTCCTATGTACAAGAATATAACTACTATAATACTGCCTCCTATGTACAAGAATATAACTACTATAATACTGCCCCCTATGTACAAGAATATAACTACTATAATACTGCTCCTATGTACAAGAATATAACTACTATAATACTGCTCCTATGTACAAGAATATAACTACTATAATACTGCCCCCTATGTACAAGAATATAACTACTATAATACTGCCCCCTATGTACAAGAATATAACTACTATAATACTGCCCCTATGTACAAGAATATAACTACTATAATACTGCCCACTATGTACAAGAATATAACTACTATAATACTGCTCCTATGTACAAGAATATAACTACTATAATACTGCTCCTATGTACAAGAATATAACTACTATAATACTGCCCCCTATGTACAAGAATATAACTACTATAATACTGCCCCCTATGTACAAGAATATAACTACTATAATACTGCTCCTATGTACAAGAATATAACTACTATAATACTGCCCCTATGTACAAGAATATAACTACTATAATACTGCCCCCTATGTACAAGAATATAACTACTATAATACTGCTCCTATGTACAAGAACATAAATACTATAATACTGCCCCCTATGTACAAGACTATAACTACTACAATACTGCACTATATACAAGAATATAACTACTACAATACTGCACTATATACAAGAATATAACTACTATAATACTGCCCCCTATGTACAGGAATATAACTACTATAATACTGCCCCCTATGTACAAGAATATAACTACTATAATACTGCTCCTATGTACAAGAATATAACTACTATAATACTGCTCCTATGTACAAGAATATAACTACTATAATACTGCCCCTATGTACAAGAATATAACTACTATAATACTGCCCACTATGTACAAGAATATAACTACTATAATACTGCCCCCTATGTACAAGAATATAACTACTATAATACTGCCCCCTATGTACAAGAATATAACCACTATAATACTGCCCCCTATGTACAAGAATATAACTGCTATAATACTGCCCCCTATGTACAAGAATATAACTACTCTAATACTGCTCCTATGTACAAGAATATAACTACTATAATACTGCTCCTATGTACAAGAATATAACTGCTATAATACTGCCTCCTATGTACAAGAATATAATTACTATAATACTGCCCCTATCTACAAGAATATAACTACTATAATACTGCCCCTATGTACAAGAATATAATTACTATAATACTGTCCCTATGTACAAGAATATAATTACTATAATACTGTCCCTATGTACAAGAATATAACTACTATAATACTGCTCCTATGTACAAGAATGTAACTACTATAATACTGCCCCTATGTACAAGAATATAACTACTATAATACTGCCCCTATGTAAAAGAATATAACTACTATAATACTGTCCCTATGTAAAAGAATATAACTACTATAATACTGTCCCTATGTGCAAGAATATAACTACTATAATACTGTCCCTATGTGCAAGAATATAACTACTATAATACTGCTCCTATGTACAAGAATATGACCACTATAATACTGCCCACAATGTACAAGAATATAACTACTATAATACTGCCCCTATGTACAAGAATATAACTACTATAATACTGCCCACTATGTACAAGAATATAACTACTATAATACTGCTCCTATGTACAAGAATATAACTACTATAATACTGCTCCTATGTACAAGAATATAACTACTATAATACTACTCCTATTTACAAGAATATAACTACTATAATACTGCCCACTATGTACAAGAATATAACTACTCTAATACTGCTCCTATGTACAAGAATATAACTACTATAATACTGCTCCTATGTACAAGAATATAACTACTATAATACTGCTCCTATGTACAAGAATATAACTACTATAATACTGCCCCCTATGTACAAGAATATAACTACTATAATACTGCCCCCTATGTACAAGAATATAACTACTATAATACTGCTCCTATGTACAAGAATATAACTACTATAATACTGCTCCTATGTACAAGAATATAACTACTATAATACTGCCCCCTATGTACAAGAATATAACTACTATAATACTGCCCCCTATGTACAAGAATATAACTACTATAATACTGCCCCTATGTACAAGAATATAACTACTATAATACTGCCCACTATGTACAAGAATATAACTACTATAATACTGCTCCTATGTACAAGAATATAACTACTATAATACTGCTCCTATGTACAAGAATATAACTACTATAATACTGCCCCCTATGTACAAGAATATAACTACTATAATACTGCCCCCTATGTACAAGAATATAACTACTATAATACTGCTCCTATGTACAAGAATATAACTACTATAATACTGCCCCTATGTACAAGAATATAACTACTATAATACTGCCCCCTATGTACAAGAATATAACTACTATAATACTGCTCCTATGTACAAGAACATAAATACTATAATACTGCCCCCTATGTACAAGAATATAACTACTACAATACTGCACTATATACAAGAATATAACTACTACAATACTGCACTATATACAAGAATATAACTACTATAATACTGCCCCCTATGTACAGGAATATAACTACTATAATACTGCCCCCTATGTACAAGAATATAACTACTATAATACTGCTCCTATGTACAAGAATATAACTACTATAATACTGCTCCTATGTACAAGAATATAACTACTATAATGCTGCCCCTATGTACAAGAATATAACTACTACAATACTGCACTATATACGAGAATATAACTACTATAATACTGCCCCCTATGTACAACAATATAACTACTATAATACTGCTCCTATGTACAAGAATATAACTACCATAATACTGCCCCCTATCTACAAGAATATAACTACTATAATACTGCCCCCTATGTACAAGAATATAACTACTATAATACTGCCCCCTATGTACAAGAATATAACTACTATAATACTGCTCCTATGTACAAGAATATAACTACTATAATGCTGCCCCTATGTACAAGAATATAACTACTACAATACTGCACTATATACGAGAATATAACTACTATAATACTGCCCCCTATGTACAACAATATAACTACTATAATACTGCTCCTATGTACAAGAATATAACTACTATAATACTGCCCCCTATGTACAAGAATATAACTACTATAATACTGCCCCCTATGTACAAGAATATAACCACTATAATACTGCCTCCTATGTACAAGAATATAACTACTATAATACTGCCCCCTATGTACAAGAATATAACTACTATAATACTGCTGCTATGTACAAGCATATAACTACTATAATACTGCTCCCTATGTACCAGAATATAACTACTATAATACTGCCCCCTATGTACAAGAATATAACTACTATAATGCTGCTGCTATGTACAACAATATAACAACTATAATACTGCTCCCTATGTACCAGAATATAACTACTATAATACTGCCCCCTATGTACAAGAATATAACTACTATAATACTGCCCCTATGTACAAGAATATAACTACAATACTGCCCCCTATGTACAGGAATATAACTACTACAATACTGCCCCCTATGTACAGGAATATAACTACTATAATACTGCCCCCTATGTACAAGAATATAACTACTATAATACTGCTCCTATGTACAAGGATATAACTACTATAATACTGCTCCTATGTACAGGAATATAACTACTACAATACTGCCCCCTATGTACAGGAATATAACTACTACAATACTGCCCCCTATGTACAGGAATGTAACTACTATAATACTGCCCCCTATGTACAAGAATATAACTACTATAATACTGCTCCTATGTACAAGAATATAACTACTATAATACTGCCCCCTATGTACAAGAATATAACTACTATAATTCTGCCTCCTATGTACAAGAATATAACTACTATAATACTGCCCCCTATGTACAAGAATATAACTACTATAATACTGCTCCCTATGTACCAGAATATAACTACTATAATACTGCCCCCTATGTACCAGAATATAACTACTATAATACTGCCCCCTGTATACAAGAATATAACTACTATAATACGGCCCCCTATGTACAAGAATATAACTACTATAATACTACCACTATGTACAAGAATATGACTACTATAATACTGCCCCCTATGTACAAGAATATACCTGCTATAATACTGCTCCTATATATAAGAATATAGCTACTATAATACTGCCCCTATGTACAACAATATAACTACTATAATACTGTCCATATGTACAAGAATATAACTACTATAATACTACCACTATGTACAAGAATATGACTACTATAATACTGCCCCCTATGTAGAAGAATATAACTACTATAATACTGCTGCTATGTACAAGAATATAACTACTATAATACTGCTCCCTATGTACCAGAATATAACTACTATAATACTGCCCCCTATGTACAAGAATATAACTACTATAATACTGCCCCCTATGTACAAGAATATAACTACTATAATGCTGCTGCTATGTGCAAGAATATAACTACTATAATACTGCTCCCTATGTACCAGAATATAACTACTATAATACTGCCCCCTATGTACAAGAATATAACTACTATAATACTGTCCATATGTACAAGAATATAACTACTATAATACTACCACTATGTACAAGAATATGACTACTATAATACTGTCCCCTATGTACAAGAATATAGCTACTATAATACTGCCCCTATGTACAAGAATATAACTACTATAATACTGTCCTTATGTACAAGAATATAACTACTATAATACTACCACTATGTACAAGAATATGACTACTATAATACTGTCCCCTATGTACAAGAATATAACTACTATAATACTGTCCATATGTACAAGAATATGACTACTATAATACTGCCCCCTATATACAAGAATATAACTACTATAATACGGCCCCCTATGTACAAGAATATAACTACTATAATACTACCACTATGTACAAGAATATGACTACTATAATACTGCCCCCTATGTACAAGAATATACCTGCTATAATGCTGCTCCTATATATAAGAATATAGCTACTATAATACTGTCCATATGTACAAGAATATAACTACTATAATACTGCCCCCTATGTACAAGAATATAACTACTATAATACTGTCCATATGTACAAGAATATAACTACTATAATACTGCCCCCTATGTACAAGAATATAACTACTATAATACTGTCCATATGTACAAGAATATAACTACTATAATACTACCACTATGTACAAGAATATGACTACTATAATACTGCCCCCTATGTACAAGAATATAACTACTATAATACTGCTGCTATGTACAAGAATATAACTACTATAATGCTGCTATGTACAAGAATATAACTACTATAATACTTCTCCCTATGTTCCAGAATATAACTACTATAATACTGCCCCCTATGTACAAGAATATAACTACTATAATACTGCTCCTATGTACAAGAATATAACTACTACAATACTGCCCCCTATGTACAGGAATATAACTACTATAATACTGCCCCCTATGTACAAGAATATAACTACTATAATACTGCTCCTATGTACAAGAATATAACTACTATAATACTGCTCCTATGTACAAGAATATAACTACTATAATACTGCTCCTATGTACAAGAATATAACTACTATAATACTGCCCCCTATGTACAAGAATATAACTACTATAATAATGCTCCTATGTACAAGAATATAACTACTACAATACTGCCCCCTATGTACAGGAATATAACTACTACAATACTGCCCCCTATGTACAGGAATATAACTACTATAATACTGCCCCCTATGTACAATAATATAACTACTATAATACTGCTCCTATGTACAAGAATATAACTACTATAATACTGCTCCTATGTACAGGAATATAACTACTACAATACTGCCCCCTATGTACAGGAATATAACTACTATAATACTGCCCCCTATGTACAAGAATATAACTACTATAATACTGCTCCTATGTACAAGAATATAACTACTATAATGCTGCCCCCTATGTACAAGAATATAACTACTATAATAATGCTCCTATGTACAAGAATATAACTACTATAATACTGCCCCCTATGTACAAGAATATAACTACTATAATACTGCCCCCTATGTACAAGAATATAACTACTATAATACTGCCCCCTATGTACAAGAATATAACTACTATAATACTGCCCCCTATATACAAGAATATAACTACTATAATACGGCCCCCTATGTACAAGAATATAACTACTATAATACTGTCCATATGTACAAGAATATAACTACTATAATACTGCCCCCTATATACAAGAATATAACTACTATAATACGGCCCCCTATGTACAAGAATATAACTACTATAATACTGTCCATATGTACAAGAATATAACTACTATAATACTGCCCCCTATATACAAGAATATAACTACTATAATACGGCCCCCTATGTACAAGAATATAACTACTATAATACTACCACTATGTACAAGAATATGACTACTATAATACTGCCCCCTATGTACAAGAATATACCTGCTATAATACTGCTCCTATATATAAGAATATAGCTACTATAATACTGTCCATATGTACAAGAATATAACTACTATAATACTGCCCCCTGTGTACAAGAATATAACTACTATAATACTGTCCATATGTACAAGAATATAACTACTATAATAATACCACTGTGTACAAGAATATGACTACTATAATACTGCCTCCTTGTACAAGAATATAACTACTATAATACTGCCCCCTATGTACAAGAATATAACTACTATAATACTGCTCTCTATGTACAAGAATATAACTACTATAATACTGTCCATATGTACAAGAATATAACTACTATAATACTGCCCCTATGTACAAGAATATAACTACTATAATACTGCCCCCTATGTGCAAGAATATAACTGCTATAATACTGTCCATATGTACAAGAATATAACTACTATAATACTACCACTATGTACAAGAATATGACTACTATAATACTGCCCCCTATGTACAAGAATATAACTACTATAATACTGCTGCTATGTACAAGAATATAACTACTACAATACTGCCCCCTATGTACAGGAATATAACTACTATAACACTGCCCCCCATGTACAAGAATATAACTACTATAATACTGCCCCCTATGTACAAGAATATAACTACTATAATACTGCTCCTATGTACAAGAATATAACTACTACAATACTGCCCCCTATGTACAGGAATATAACTACTATAACACTGCCCCCCATGTACAAGAATATAACTACTATAATACTGCTCCTATGTACAAGAATATAACTACTATAATAATGCTCCTATGTACAAGAATATAACTACTATAATACTGCCCCCTATGTACAAGAATATAACTACTATAATACTGCCCCCTATGTACAAGAATATATCTACTATAATACTGCCTCCTATGTACAAGAATATAACTACTATAATACTGCCCCCTATGTACAAGAATATAACTACTATAATACTGCTGCTATGTACAAGAATATAACTACTATAATACTGCTCCCTATGTACCAGAATATAACTACTATAATACTGCCCCCTTTATACAAGAATATAACTACTATAATACGGCCCCCTATGTACAAGAATATAACTACTATAATACTGCCCCCTATATACAAGAATATAACTACTATAATACAGCCCCCTATGTACAAGAATATAACTACTATAATGCTACCACTATGTACAAGAATATGACTACTATAATACTGCCCCCTATGTACAAGAATATACCTGCTATAATACTGCTCCTATATATAAGAATATAGCTACTATAATACTGCACTATATACAAGAATATAACTACTATAATACTGCCCCCTATGTACAGGAATATAACTACTATAATACTGCTCCTATGTACAAGAATATAACTACTATAATACTGCTCCTATGTACAAGAATATAACTACTATAATACTGCTCCTATGTACAAGAATATAACTACTATAATACTGCCCCCTATGTACAAGAATATAACTACTATAATGCTGCCCCCTATGTACAAGAATATAACTACTATAATACTGCCCCCTATGTACAAGAATATAACTACTATAATACTGCCCCTATGTACAAGAATATAACTACTATAATACTGCCCCCTATGTACAAGAATATAACTACTATAATACTGCCCCCTATGTACAAGAATATAACTACTATAATACTGCCCCCTATGTACAAGAATATAACTACTATAATACTGCCCCCTATGTACAAGAATATAACTACTATAATACTGCTCCTATGTACAAGAATATAACTACTATAATACTGCCTCCTATGTACAAGAATATAACTACTATAATACTGCTGCTATGTACAAGAATATAACTACTATAATGCTGCTGCTATGTACAAGAATATAGCTACTACAATACTTCTCCCTATGTACCAGAATATAACTACTATAATACTGCCCCCTATGTACAAGAATATAACTACTTTAATACTGCTCCTATGTACAAGAATATAACTACTACAATACTGCCCCCTATGTACAGGAATATAACTACTATAACACTGCCCCCCATGTACAAGAATATAACTACTATAATACTGCTCCTATGTACAAGAATATAACTACTATAATACTGCTCCTATGTACAAGAATATAACTACTATAATACTGCCCCCTATGTACAAGAATATAACTACTATAATACTGCTGCTATGTACAAGAATATAACTACTATAATACTGCTCCCTATGTACCAGAATAGAACTACTATAATACTGCCCCCTATGTACAAGAATATAACTACTATAATACTGCCTCCTATGTACAAGAATATAACTACTATAATACTGCCCCCTATGTACAAGAATATAACTACTATAATACTGCTGCTATGTACAAGAATATAACTACTATAATACTGCTCCCTATGTACCAGAATATAACTACTATAATACTGCCCCCTTTATACAAGAATATAACTACTATAATACGGCCCCCTATGTACAAGAATATAACTACTATAATACTGCCCCCTATATACAAGAATATAACTACTATAATACAGCCCCCCATGTACAAGAATATAACTACTATAATACTACCACTATGTACAAGAATATGACTACTATAATACTGCCCCCTATGTACAAGAATATACCTGCTATAATACTGCTCCTATATATAAGAATATAGCTACTATAATACTGCACTATATACAAGAATATAACTACTATAATACTGCCCCCTATGTACAGGAATATAACTACTATAATACTGCTCCTATGTACAAGAATATAACTACTATAATACTGCTCCTATGTACAAGAATATAACTACTATAATGCTGCCCCCTATGTACAAGACTATAACTACTATAATACTGCCCCCTATGTACAAGAATATAACTACTATAATACTGCCCCTATGTACAAGAATATAACTACTATAATACTGCCCCTATGTTCAAGAATATAACTACTATAATACTGCCCCCTATGTACAAGAATATAACTACTATAATACTGCCCCCTATGTACAAGAATATAACTACTATAATACTGCCCCCTATGTACAAGAATATAACTACTATAATACTGCCCCCAACGTACAAGAATATAACTACTACAATACTGCACTATATACAAGAATATAACTACTATAATTCTGCTCCTATGTACAAGAATATAACTACTATAATACTGCCCCCTATGTACAAGAATATAACTACTATAATAATGCTCCTATGTACAAGAATATAACTACTATAATACTGCCCCCTATGTACAAGAATATAACTACTATAATACTGCCCCCTATGTACAAGAATATAACTACTATAATACTGCCCCCTATGTACAAGAATATAACTACTACAATACTGCCCCCTATGTACAGGAATATAACTACTACAATACTGCCCCCTATGTACAGGAATATAACTACTACAATACTGCCCCCTATGTACAGGAATATAACTACTATAATACTGCTCCTATGTACAAGAATATAACTTCTATAATACTGCTCCTATGTACAGGAATATAACTACTATAATACTGCCCCCTATGTACAGTAATATAAGTACTATAATACTGCTCCTATGTACAAGAATATAACTACTATAATACTGCTCCTATGTACAAGAATATAACTACTATAATACTGCCCCCTATGTACAAGAATATAACTACTATAATACTGCCCCCTATGTACAAGAATATAACTACTATAATACTGCCCCCTATGTACAAGAATATAACTACTATAATAATGCTCCTATGTACAAGAATATAACTACTATAATACTGCCCCCTATGTACAAGAATATAACTACTATAATACTGCTGCTATGTACAAGAATATAACTACTATAATACTGCTCCCTATGTACCAGAATATAACTACTATAATACTGCCCCCTTTATACAAGAATATAACTACTATAATACGGCCCCCTATGTACAAGAATATAACTACTATAATACTGCCCCCTATATACAAGAATATAACTACTATAATACAGCCCCCTATGTACAAGAATATAACTACTATAATACTACCACTATGTACAAGAATATGACTACTATAATACTGCCCCCTATGTACAAGAATATACCTGCTATAATACTGCTCCTATATATAAGAATATAGCTACTATAATACTGCACTATATACAAGAATATAACTACTATAATACTGCCCCCTATGTACAGGAATATAACTACTATAATACTGCTCCTATGTACAAGAATATAACTACTATAATACTGCTCCTATGTACAAGAATATAACTACTATAATGATGCCCCCTATGTACAAGAATATAACTACTATAATACTGCCCCCTATGTACAAGAATATAACTACTATAATACTGCCCCTATGTACAAGAATATAACTACTATAATACTGCCCCCTATGTACAAGAATATAACTACTATAATACTGCCCCCTATGTACAAGAATATAACTACTATAATACTGCCCCCTATGTACAAGAATATAACTACTATAATACTGCTCCTATGTACAAGAATATAACTACTATAATACTGCCTCCTATGTACAAGAATATAACTACTATAATACTGCTCCTATGTACAAGAATATAACTACTATAATACTGCCCCTATGTACAAGAATATAACTACTATAATACTGCCCCCTATGTGCAAGAATATAACTACTATAATACTGCTCCTATGTACAAGAACATAAATACTATAATACTGCCCCCTATGTACAAGACTATAACTACTACAATACTGCACTATATACAAGAATATAACTACTACAATACTGCACTATATACAAGAATATAACTACTATAATACTGCCCCCTATGTACAGGAATATAACTACTATAATACTGCCCCCTATGTACAAGAATATAACTAGTATAATACTGCTCCTATGTACAAGAATATAACTACTATAATACTGCTCCTATGTACAAGAATATAACTACTATAATGCTGCCCCCTATGTACAAGAATATAACTACTATAATACTGCCCCCTATGTACAAGAATATAACTACTATAATACTGCCCCTATGTACAAGAATATAACTACTACAATACTGCACTATATACAAGAACATAACTACTATAATACTGCCCCCTATGTACAAGAATATAACTACTATAATAATGCTCCTATGTACAAGAAAATAACTACTATAATACTGCCCCCTATGTACAAGAATATAACTACTATAATACTGCCCCCTATGTACAAGAATATAACTACTATAATACTGCCCCTATGTACAAGAATATAACTACTATAATACTGCCTCCTATGTACAAGAATATAACTACTATAATACTGCCCCCTATGTACAAGAATATAACTACTATAATACTGCTGCTATGTACAAGCATATAACTACTATAATACTGCTCCCTATGTACCAGAATATAACTACTATAATACTGCCCCCTATGTACAAGAATATAACTACTATAATGCTGCTGCTATGTACAACAATATAACAACTATAATACTGCTCCCTATGTACCAGAATATAACTACTATAATACTGCCCCCTATGTACAAGAATATAACTACTATAATACTGCCCCCTATGTACAAGAATATAACTACTATAATACTGCCCCTATGTACAAGAATATAACTACTACAATACTGCCCCCTATGTACAGGAATATAACTACTACAATACTGCCCCCTATGTACAGGAATATAACTACTATAATACTGCCCCCTATGTACAAGAATATAACTACTATAATACTGCTCCTATGTACAAGGATATAACTACTATAATACTGCTCCTATGTACAGGAATATAACTACTACAATACTGCCCCCTATGTACAGGAATATAACTACTACAATACTGCCCCCTATGTACAGGAATATAACTACTATAATACTGCCCCCTATGTACAAGAATATAACTACTATAATACTGCTCCTATGTACAAGAATATAACTACTATAATACTGCCCCCTATGTACAAGAATATAACTACTATAATACTGCCTCCTATGTACAAGAATATAACTACTATAATGCTGCCCCCTATTTACAAGAATATAACTACTATAATACTGCTCCCTATGTACCAGAATATAACTACTATAATACTGCTCCCTATGTACCAGAATATAACTACTATAATACTGCCCCCTATATACAAGAATATAACTACTATAATACGGCCCCCTATGTACAAGAATATAACTACTATAATACTACCACTATGTACAAGAATATGACTACTATAATACTGCCCCCTATGTACAAGAATATACCTGCTATAATACTGCTCCTATATATAAGAATATAGCTACTATAATACTGCCCCTATGTACAAGAATATAACTACTATAATACTGTCCATATGTACAAGAATATAACTACTATAATACTACCACTATGTACAAGAATATGACTACTATAATACTGCCCCCTATGTAGAAGAATATAACTACTATAATACTGCTGCTATGTACAAGAATATAACTACTATAATAGTGCTCCCTATGTACCAGAATATAACTACTATAATACTGCCCCCTATGTACAAGAATATAACTACTATAATGCTGCTGCTATGTGCAAGAATATAACTACTATAATACTGCTCCCTATGTACCAGAATATAACTACTATAATACTGCCCCCTATGTACAAGAATATAACTACTATAATACTGTCCATATGTACAAGAATATAACTACTATAATACTACCACTATGTACAAGAATATGACTACTATAATACTGTCCCCTATGTACAAGAATATAGCTACTATAATACTGCCCCTATGTACAAGAATATAACTACTATAATACTGTCCTTATGTACAAGAATATAACTACTATAATACTACCACTATGTACAAGAATATGACTACTATAATACTGTCCCCTATGTACAAGAATATAACTACTATAATACTGTCCATATGTACAAGAATATGACTACTATAATACTGCCCCCTATATACAAGAATATAACTACTATAATACGGCCCCCTATGTACAAGAATATAACTACTATAATACTACCACTATGTACAAGAATATGACTACTATAATACTGCCCCCTATGTACAAGAATATACCTGCTATAATGCTGCTCCTATATATAAGAATATAGCTACTATAATACTGTCCATATGTACAAGAATATAACTACTCTAATACTGACCCCTATGTACAAGAATATAACTACTATAATACTGTCCATATGTACAAGAATATAACTACTATAATACTGCCCCCTATGTACAAGAAAATAACTACTATAATACTGCCACTATGTACAAGAATATAACTACTATAATACGGCCCCCTATGTACAAGAATATAACTACTATAATACTACCACTATGTACAAGAATATGACTACTATAATACTGCCCCCTATGTACAAGAATATAACTACTATAATACTGCCCCCTATGTACAAGAATATAACTACTATAATACTGCTCCTATGTACAAGAATATAACTACTATAATACTTGCTTCCTATGTACAAGAATATAACTACTATAATACTGCTCCTATGTACAAGAATATAACTACTATAATACTGTCCCTATGTACAAGAATATAACTACTATAATACTGCCCCCTATGTGCAAGAATATAACTACTATAATACTGCTCCTATGTACAAGAACATAAATACTATAATACTGCCCCCTATGTACAAGACTATAACTACTACAATACTGCACTATATACAAGAATATAACTACTACAATACTGCACTATATACAAGAATATAACTACTATAATACTGCCCCCTATGTACAGGAATATAACTACTATAATACTGCCCCCTATGTACAAGAATATAACTAGTATAATACTGCTCCTATGTACAAGAATATAACTACTATAATACTGCTCCTATGTACAAGAATATAACTACTATAATGCTGCCCCCTATGTACAAGAATATAACTACTATAATACTGCCCCCTATGTACAAGAATATAACTACTATAATACTGCCCCTATGTACAAGAATATAACTACTACAATACTGCACTATATACAAGAACATAACTACTATAATACTGCCCCCTATGTACAAGAATATAACTACTATAATAATGCTCCTATGTACAAGAAAATAACTACTATAATACTGCCCCCTATGTACAAGAATATAACTACTATAATACTGCCCCCTATGTACAAGAATATAACTACTATAATACTGCCCCCTATGTACAAGAATATAACTACTATAATACTGCCTCCTATGTACAAGAATATAACTACTATAATACTGCCCCCTATGTACAAGAATATAACTACTATAATACTGCTGCTATGTACAAGCATATAACTACTATAATACTGCTCCCTATGTACCAGAATATAACTACTATAATACTGCCCCCTATGTACAAGAATATAACTACTATAATGCTGCTGCTATGTACAACAATATAACAACTATAATTCTGCTCCCTATGTACCAGAATATAACTACTATAATACTGCCCCCTATGTACAAGAATATAACTACTATAATACTGCCCCCTATGTACAAGAATATAACTACTATAATACTGCCCCTATGTACAAGAATATAACTACTACAATACTGCCCCCTATGTACAGGAATATAACTACTACAATACTGCCCCCTATGTACAGGAATATAACTACTATAATACTGCCCCCTATGTACAAGAATATAACTACTATAATACTGCTCCTATGTACAAGGATATAACTACTATAATACTGCTCCTATGTACAGGAATATAACTACTACAATACTGCCCCCTATGTACAGGAATATAACTACTACAATACTGCCCCCTATGTACAGGAATATAACTACTATAATACTGCCCCCTATGTACAAGAATATAACTACTATAATACTGCTCCTATGTACAAGAATATAACTACTATAATACTGCCCCCTATGTACAAGAATATAACTACTATAATACTGCCTCCTATGTACAAGAATATAACTACTATAATGCTGCCCCCTATGTACAAGAATATAACTACTATAATACTGCTCCCTATGTACCAGAATATAACTACTATAATACTGCTCCCTATGTACCAGAATATAACTACTATAATACTGCCCCCTATATACAAGAATATAACTACTATAATACGGCCCCCTATGTACAAGAATATAACTACTATAATACTACCACTATGTACAAGAATATGACTACTATAATACTGCCCCCTATGTACAAGAATATACCTGCTATAATACTGCTCCTATATATAAGAATATAGCTACTATAATACTGCCCCTATGTACAAGAATATAACTACTATAATACTGTCCATATGTACAAGAATATAACTACTATAATACTACCACTATGTACAAGAATATGACTACTATAATACTGCCCCCTATGTAGAAGAATATAACTACTATAATACTGCTGCTATGTACAAGAATATAACTACTATAATAGTGCTCCCTATGTACCAGAATATAACTACTATAATACTGCCCCCTATGTACAAGAATATAACTACTATAATGCTGCTGCTATGTGCAAGAATATAACTACTATAATACTGCTCCCTATGTACCAGAATATAACTACTATAATACTGCCCCCTATGTACAAGAATATAACTACTATAATACTGTCCATATGTACAAGAATATAACTACTATAATACTACCACTATGTACAAGAATATGACTACTATAATACTGTCCCCTATGTACAAGAATATAGCTACTATAATACTGTCCCCTATGTACAAGAATATAGCTACTATAATACTGCCCCTATGTACAAGAATATAACTACTATAATACTGTCCTTATGTACAAGAATATAACTACTATAATACTACCACTATGTACAAGAATATGACTACTATAATACTGTCCCCTATGTACAAGAATATAACTACTATAATACTGTCCATATGTACAAGAATATGACTACTATAATACTGCCCCCTATATACAAGAATATAACTACTATAATACGGCCCCCTATGTACAAGAATATAACTACTATAATACTACCACTATGTACAAGAATATGACTACTATAATACTGCCCCCTATGTACAAGAATATACCTGCTATAATACTGCTCCTATATATAAGAATATAGCTACTATAATACTGTCCATATGTACAAGAATATAACTACTCTAATACTGACCCCTATGTACAAGAATATAACTACTATAATACTGTCCATATGTACAAGAATATAACTACTATAATACTGCCCCCTATGTACAAGAATATAACTACTATAATACTGCCCCCTATGTACAAGAATATAACTACTATAATACTGCCACTATGTACAAGAATATAACTACTATAATACGGCCCCCTATGTACAAGAATATAACTACTATAATACTACCACTATGTACAAGAATATGACTACTATAATACTGCCCCCTATGTACAAGAATATACCTGCTATAATACTGCTCCTATATATAAGAATATAGCTACTATAATACTGCCCCTATGTACAAGAATATAACTACTATAATACTGTCCATATGTACAAGAATATAACTACTATAATACTACCACTATGTACAAGAATATGACTACTATAATACTGCCCCCTATGTACAAGAATATAACTACTATAATACTGCTGCTATGTACAAGAATATAACTACTATAATTCTGCTATGTACAAGAATATAACTACTATAATACTTCTCCCTATGTACCAGAATATAACTACTACAATACTGCTCCTATGTATAAGAATATAACTACTACAATACTGCCCCCTATGTACAGGAATATAACTACTATAATACTGCCCCCTATGTACAAGAATATAACTACTATAATACTGCTCCTATGTACAAGAATATATACTATAATACTGCTCCTATGTACAAGAATATAACTACTATAATACTGCTCCTATGTACAAGAATATAACTACTATAATACTGCCCCCTATGTACAAGAATATAACTACTATAATAATGCTCCTATGTACAAGAATATAACTACTACAATACTGCCCCCTATGTACAGGAATATAACTAATACAATACTGCCCCCTATGTACAGGAATATAACTACTATAATACTGCCCCCTATGTACAAGAATATAACTACTATAATACTGCTCCTATGTACAAGAATATAACTACTATAATACTGCTCCTATGTACAGGAATATAACTACTACAATACTGCCCCCTATGTACAGGAATATAACTACTATAATACTGCCCCCTATGTACAAGAATATAACTAGTATAATACTGCTCCTATGTACAAGAATATAACTACTATAATACTGCTCCTATGTACAAGAATATAACTACTATAATGCTGCCCCCTATGTACAAGAATATAACTACTATAATACTGCCCCCTATGTACAAGAATATAACTACTATAATACTGCCCCTATGTACAAGAATATAACTACTACAATACTGCACTATATACAAGAACATAACTACTATAATACTGCCCCCTATGTACAAGAATATAACTACTATAATAATGCTCCTATGTACAAGAAAATAACTACTATAATACTGCCCCCTATATACAAGAATATAACTACTATAATACTGCCCCCTATGTACAAGAATATAACTACTATAATACTGCCCCCTATGTACAAGAATATAACTACTATAATACTGCCTCCTATGTACAAGAATATAACTACTATAATACTGCCCTCTATGTACAAGAATATAACTACTATAATACTGCTGCTATGTACAAGCATATAACTACTATAATACTGCTCCCTATGTACCAGAATATAACTACTATAATACTGCCCCCTATGTACAAGAATATAACTACTATAATGCTGCTGCTATGTACAACAATATAACAACTATAATACTGCTCCCTATGTACCAGAATATAACTACTATAATACTGCCCCCTATGTACAAGAATATAACTACTATAATACTGCCCCCTATGTACAAGAATATAACTACTATAATACTGCCCCTATGTACAAGAATATAACTACTACAATACTGCCCCCTATGTACAGGAATATAACTACTACAATACTGCCCCCTATGTACAGGAATATAACTACTATAATACTGCCCCCTATGTACAAGAATATAACTACTATAATACTGCTCCTATGTACAAGGATATAACTACTATAATACTGCTCCTATGTACAGGAATATAACTACTACAATACTGCCCCCTATGTACAGGAATATAACTACTACAATACTGCCCCCTATGTACAGGAATATAACTACTATAATACTGCTCCCTATGTACCAGAATATAACTACTATAATACTGCTCCCTATGTACCAGAATATAACTACTATAATACTGCCCCCTATATACAAGAATATAACTACTATAATACGGCCCCCTATGTACAAGAATATAACTACTATAATACTACCACTATGTACAAGAATATGACTACTATAATACTGCCCCCTATGTACAAGAATATACCTGCTATAATACTGCTCCTATATATAAGAATATAGCTACTATAATACTGCCCCTATGTACAAGAATATAACTACTATAATACTGTCCATATGTACAAGAATATAACTACTATAATACTACCACTATGTACAAGAATATGACTACTATAATACTGCCCCCTATGTACAAGAATATAACTACTATAATACTGCTGCTATGTACAAGAATATAACTACTATAATTCTGCTATGTACAAGAATATAACTACTATAATACTTCTCCCTATGTACCAGAATATAACTACTACAATACTGCTCCTATGTATAAGAATATAACTACTACAATACTGCCCCCTATGTACAGGAATATAACTACTATAATACTGCCCCCTATGTACAAGAATATAACTACTATAATACTGCTCCTATGTACAAGAATATATACTATAATACTGCTCCTATGTACAAGAATATAACTACTATAATACTGCTCCTATGTACAAGAATATAACTACTATAATACTGCCCCCTATGTACAAGAATATAACTACTATAATAATGCTCCTATGTACAAGAATATAACTACTACAATACTGCCCCCTATGTACAGGAATATAACTAATACAATTCTGCCCCCTATGTACAGGAATATAACTACTATAATACTGCCCCCTATGTACAAGAATATAACTACTATAATACTGCTCCTATGTACAAGAATATAACTACTATAATACTGCTCCTATGTACAGGAATATAACTACTACAATACTGCCCCCTATGTACAGGAATATAACTACTATAATACTGCCCCCTATGTACAAGAATATAACTACTATAATACTGCTCCTATGTACAAGAATATAACTACTATAATACTGCCCCCTATGTACAAGAATATAACTACTATAATAATGCTCCTATGTACAAGAATATAACTACTATAATACTGCCCCCTATGTACAAGAATATAACTACTATAATACTGCCCCCTATGTACAAGAATATAACTACTATAATACTGCCCCCTATGTACAAGAATATAACTACTATAATACTGCCCCCTATATACAAGAATATAACTACTATAATACGGCCCCCTATGTACAAGAATATAACTACTATAATACTACCACTATGTACAAGAATATGACTACTATAATACTGTCCCCTATGTACAAGAATATACCTGCTATAATACTGCTCCTATATATGAATATAGCTACTATAATACTGCCCCTATGTACAAGAATATAACTAATATAATACTACCACTATGTACAAGAATATGACTACTATAATACTGCCCCCTATGTAGAAGAATATAACTACTATAATACTGCTGCTATGTACAAGAATATAACTACTATAATACTGCTCCCTATGTACCAGAATATAACTACTATAATACTGCCCCCTATGTACAAGAATATAACTACTATAATGCTGCTGCTATGTGCAAGAATATAACTACTATAATACTGCTCCCTATGTACCAGAATATAACTACTATAATACTGCCCCCTATGTACAAGAATATAACTACTACAATACTGTCCATATGTACAAGAATATAACTACTATAATACTACCACTATGTACAAGAATATGACTACTATAATACTGTCCCCTATGTACAAGAATATAGCTACTATAATACTGCCCCTATGTACAAGAATATAACTACTATAATACTGTCCTTATGTACAAGAATATAA
Organism: Phyllobates terribilis; assembly: GCF_046119375.1. NCBI lineage: Eukaryota > Metazoa > Chordata > Amphibia > Anura > Dendrobatidae > Phyllobates > Phyllobates terribilis. Next base: position 685,209,352 of record NW_027362763.1, read on the forward strand.
CTACTATAATACTGCCCCCTATGTACAAGAATATAACTACTATAATACTGTCCATATGTACAAGAATATAACTACTATAATACTACCACTATGTACAAGAATATGACTACTATAATACTGCCCCCTATGTACAAGAATATAACTACTATAATGCTGCTGCTATGTACAAGAATATAGCTACTATAATACTTCTCCCTATGTACCAGAATATAACTACTATAATACTGCCTCCTATGTACAAGAATATAACTACTTTAATACTGCTCCTATGTACAAGAATATAACTACTACAATACTGCCCCCTATGTACAGGAATATAACTACTATAACACTGCCCCCCATGTACAAGAATATAACTACTATAATACTGCTCCTATGTACAAGAATATAACTACTATAATACTGCTCCTATGTACAAGAATATAACTACTATAATACTGCCCCCTATGTACAAGAATATAACTACTATAATAATGCTCCTATGTACAAGAATATAACTACTATAATACTGCTCCTATGTACAAGAATATAACTACTATAATACTGCCCCCTATGTACAAGAATATAACTACTATAATACTGCCTCCTATGTACAAGAATATAACTACTATAATACTGCCCCCTATGTACAAGAATATAACTACTATAATACTGCTGCTATGTACCAGAATATAACTACTATAATACTGCCCCCTTTATACAAGAATATAACTACTATAATACGGCCCCCTATGTACAAGAATATAACTACTATAATACTGCCCCCTATATACAAGAATATAACTACTATAATACAGCCCCCTATGTACAAGAATATAACTACTATAATACTACCACTATGTACAAGAATATGACTACTATAATACTGCCCCCTATGTACAAGAATATAACTACTATAATGCTGCTGCTATGTACAAGAATATAGCTACTATAATACTTCTCCCTATGTACCAGAATATAACTACTATAATACTGCCTCCTATGTACAAGAATATAACTACTTTAATACTGCTCCTATGTACAAGAATATAACTACTACAATACTGCCCCCTATGTACAGGAATATAACTACTATACCACTGCCCCCCATGTACAAGAATATAACTACTATAATACTGCTCCTATGTACAAGAATATAACTACTATAATACTGCTCCTATGTACAAGAATATAACTACTATAATACTGCCCCCTATGTACAAGAATATAACTACTATAATAATGCTCCTATGTACAAGAATATAACTACTATAATACTGCCCCTATGTACAAGAATATAACTACTATAATACTGCCCCCTATGTACAAGAATATAACTACTATAATACTGCCCCCTATGTACAAGAATATAACTACTATAATACTGCCCCCTATGTACAAGAATATAACTACTATAATACTGCCACTATGTACAAGAATATAACTACTATAATACGGCCCCCTATGTACAAGAATATAACTACTATAATACTACCACTATGTACAAGAATATGACTACTATAATACTGCCCCCTATGTACAAGAATATACCTGCTATAATACTGCTCCTATATATAAGAATATAGCTACTATAATACTGCCCCTATGTACAAGAATATAACTACTATAATACTGTCCATATGTACAAGAATATAACTACTATAATACTACCACTATGTACAAGAATATGACTACTATAATACTGCCCCCTATGTACAAGAATATAACTACTATAATACTGCTGCTATGTACAAGAATATAACTACTATAATTCTGCTATGTACAAGAATATAACTACTATAATACTTCTCCCTATGTACCAGAATATAACTACTACAATACTGCTCCTATGTATAAGAATATAACTACTACAATACTGCCCCCTATGTACAGGAATATAACTACTATAATACTGCCCCCTATGTACAAGAATATAACTACTATAATACTGCTCCTATGTACAAGAATATATACTATAATACTGCTCCTATGTACAAGAATATAACTACTATAATACTGCTCCTATGTACAAGAATATAACTACTATAATACTGCCCCCTATGTACAAGAATATAACTACTATAATAATGCTCCTATGTACAAGAATATAACTACTACAATACTGCCCCCTATGTACAGGAATATAACTAATACAATACTGCCCCCTATGTACAGGAATATAACTACTATAATACTGCCCCCTATGTACAAGAATATAACTACTATAATACTGCTCCTATGTACAAGAATATAACTACTATAATACTGCTCCTATGTACAGGAATATAACTACTACAATACTGCCCCCTATGTACAGGAATATAACTACTATAATACTGCCCCCTATGTACAAGAATATAACTAGTATAATACTGCTCCTATGTACAAGAATATAACTACTATAATACTGCTCCTATGTACAAGAATATAACTACTATAATGCTGCCCCCTATGTACAAGAATATAACTACTATAATACTGCCCCCTATGTACAAGAATATAACTACTATAATACTGCCCCTATGTACAAGAATATAACTACTACAATACTGCACTATATACAAGAACATAACTACTATAATACTGCCCCCTATGTACAAGAATATAACTACTATAATAATGCTCCTATGTACAAGAAAATAACTACTATAATACTGCCCCCTATATACAAGAATATAACTACTATAATACTGCCCCCTATGTACAAGAATATAACTACTATAATACTGCCCCCTATGTACAAGAATATAACTACTATAATACTGCCTCCTATGTACAAGAATATAACTACTATAATACTGCCCTCTATGTACAAGAATATAACTACTATAATACTGCTGCTATGTACAAGCATATAACTACTATAATACTGCTCCCTATGTACCAGAATATAACTACTATAATACTGCCCCCTATGTACAAGAATATAACTACTATAATGCTGCTGCTATGTACAACAATATAACAACTATAATACTGCTCCCTATGTACCAGAATATAACTACTATAATACTGCCCCCTATGTACAAGAATATAACTACTATAATACTGCCCCCTATGTACAAGAATATAACTACTATAATACTGCCCCTATGTACAAGAATATAACTACTACAATACTGCCCCCTATGTACAGGAATATAACTACTACAATACTGCCCCCTATGTACAGGAATATAACTACTATAATACTGCCCCCTATGTACAAGAATATAACTACTATAATACTGCTCCTATGTACAAGGATATAACTACTATAATACTGCTCCTATGTACAGGAATATAACTACTACAATACTGCCCCCTATGTACAGGAATATAACTACTACAATACTGCCCCCTATGTACAGGAATATAACTACTATAATACTGCTCCCTATGTACCAGAATATAACTACTATAATACTGCTCCCTATGTACCAGAATATAACTACTATAATACTGCCCCCTATATACAAGAATATAACTACTATAATACGGCCCCCTATGTACAAGAATATAACTACTATAATACTACCACTATGTACAAGAATATGACTACTATAATACTGCCCCCTATGTACAAGAATATACCTGCTATAATACTGCTCCTATATATAAGAATATAGCTACTATAATACTGCCCCTATGTACAAGAATATAACTACTATAATACTGTCCATATGTACAAGAATATAACTACTATAATACTACCACTATGTACAAGAATATGACTACTATAATACTGCCCCCTATGTACAAGAATATAACTACTATAATACTGCTGCTATGTACAAGAATATAACTACTATAATTCTGCTATGTACAAGAATATAACTACTATAATACTTCTCCCTATGTACCAGAATATAACTACTACAATACTGCTCCTATGTATAAGAATATAACTACTACAATACTGCCCCCTATGTACAGGAATATAACTACTATAATACTGCCCCCTATGTACAAGAATATAACTACTATAATACTGCTCCTATGTACAAGAATATATACTATAATACTGCTCCTATGTACAAGAATATAACTACTATAATACTGCTCCTATGTACAAGAATATAACTACTATAATACTGCCCCCTATGTACAAGAATATAACTACTATAATAATGCTCCTATGTACAAGAATATAACTACTACAATACTGCCCCCTATGTACAGGAATATAACTAATACAATTCTGCCCCCTATGTACAGGAATATAACTACTATAATACTGCCCCCTATGTACAAGAATATAACTACTATAATACTGCTCCTATGTACAAGAATATAACTACTATAATACTGCTCCTATGTACAGGAATATAACTACTACAATACTGCCCCCTATGTACAGGAATATAACTACTATAATACTGCCCCCTATGTACAAGAATATAACTACTATAATACTGCTCCTATGTACAAGAATATAACTACTATAATACTGCCCCCTATGTACAAGAATATAACTACTATAATAATGCTCCTATGTACAAGAATATAACTACTATAATACTGCCCCCTATGTACAAGAATATAACTACTATAATACTGCCCCCTATGTACAAGAATATAACTACTATAATACTGCCCCCTATGTACAAGAATATAACTACTATAATACTGCCCCCTATATACAAGAATATAACTACTATAATACGGCCCCCTATGTACAAGAATATAACTACTATAATACTACCACTATGTACAAGAATATGACTACTATAATACTGTCCCCTATGTACAAGAATATACCTGCTATAATACTGCTCCTATATATGAATATAGCTACTATAATACTGCCCCTATGTACAAGAATATAACTAATATAATACTACCACTATGTACAAGAATATGACTACTATAATACTGCCCCCTATGTAGAAGAATATAACTACTATAATACTGCTGCTATGTACAAGAATATAACTACTATAATACTGCTCCCTATGTACCAGAATATAACTACTATAATACTGCCCCCTATGTACAAGAATATAACTACTATAATGCTGCTGCTATGTGCAAGAATATAACTACTATAATACTGCTCCCTATGTACCAGAATATAACTACTATAATACTGCCCCCTATGTACAAGAATATAACTACTACAATACTGTCCATATGTACAAGAATATAACTACTATAATACTACCACTATGTACAAGAATATGACTACTATAATACTGTCCCCTATGTACAAGAATATAGCTACTATAATACTGCCCCTATGTACAAGAATATAACTACTATAATACTGTCCTTATGTACAAGAATATAACTACTATAATACTGCCCCCTATGTACAAGAATATAACTACTATAATACTGTCCATATGTACAAGAATATAACTACTATAATACTACCACTATGTACAAGAATATGACTACTATAATACTGCCCCCTATGTACAAGAATATAACTACTATAATGCTGCTGCTATGTACAAGAATATAGCTACTATAATACTTCTCCCTATGTACCAGAATATAACTACTATAATACTGCCTCCTATGTACAAGAATATAACTACTTTAATACTGCTCCTATGTACAAGAATATAACTACTACAATACTGCCCCCTATGTACAGGAATATAACTACTATAACACTGCCCCCCATGTACAAGAATATAACTACTATAATACTGCTCCTATGTACAAGAATATAACTACTATAATACTGCTCCTATGTACAAGAATATAACTACTATAATACTGCCCCCTATGTACAAGAATATAACTACTATAATAATGCTCCTATGTACAAGAATATAACTACTATAATACTGCTCCTATGTACAAGAATATAACTACTATAATACTGCCCCCTATGTACAAGAATATAACTACTATAATACTGCCTCCTATGTACAAGAATATAACTACTATAATACTGCCCCCTATGTACAAGAATATAACTACTATAATACTGCTGCTATGTACCAGAATATAACTACTATAATACTGCCCCCTTTATACAAGAATATAACTACTATAATACGGCCCCCTATGTACAAGAATATAACTACTATAATACTGCCCCCTATATACAAGAATATAACTACTATAATACAGCCCCCTATGTACAAGAATATAACTACTATAATACTACCACTATGTACAAGAATATGACTACTATAATACTGCCCCCTATGTACAAGAATATAACTACTATAATGCTGCTGCTATGTACAAGAATATAGCTACTATAATACTTCTCCCTATGTACCAGAATATAACTACTATAATACTGCCTCCTATGTACAAGAATATAACTACTTTAATACTGCTCCTATGTACAAGAATATAACTACTACAATACTGCCCCCTATGTACAGGAATATAACTACTATACCACTGCCCCCCATGTACAAGAATATAACTACTATAATACTGCTCCTATGTACAAGAATATAACTACTATAATACTGCTCCTATGTACAAGAATATAACTACTATAATACTGCCCCCTATGTACAAGAATATAACTACTATAATAATGCTCCTATGTACAAGAATATAACTACTATAATACTGCCCCTATGTACAAGAATATAACTACTATAATACTGCCCCCTATGTACAAGAATATAACTACTATAATACTGCCTCCTATGTACAAGAATATAACTACTATAATACTGCCCCCTATGTACAAGAATATAACTACTATAATACTGCTGCTATGTACCAGAATATAACTACTATAATACTGCCCCCTTTATACAAGAATATAACTACTATAATACGGCCCCCTATGTACAAGAATATAACTACTATAATACTGCCCCCTATATACAAGAATATAACTACTATAATACAGCCCCCTATGTACAAGAATATAACTACTATAATACTACCACTATGTACAAGAATATGACTACTGTAATACTGCCCCCTATGTACAAGAATATACCTGCTATAATACTGCTCCTATATATAAGAATATAGCTACTATAATACTGCACTATATACAAGAATATAACTACTATAATACTGCCCCCTATGTACAGGAATATAACTACTATAATACTGCTCCTATGTACAAGAATATAACTACTATAATGCTGCCCCCTATGTACAAGAATATAACTACTATAATACTGCCCCCTATGTACAAGAATATAACTACTATAATACTGCCCCCTATGTACAAGAATATAACTACTATAATACTGCCCCCTATGTACAAGAATATAACTACTATAATACTGCCCTCAACGTACAAGAATATAACTACTACAATACTGCACTATATACAAGAATATAACTACTATAATTCTGCTCCTATGTACAAGAATATAACTACTATAATACTGCCCCCTATGTACAAGAATATAACTACTATAATAATGCTCCTATGTACAAGAATATAACTACTATAATACTGCCCCCTATGTACAAGAATATAACTACTATAATACTGCCCCCTATGTACAAGAATATAACTACTACAATACTGCCCCCTATGTAAAGAATATAACTACTACAATACTGCCCCCTATGTACAGGAATATAACTACTACAATACTGCCCCCTATGTACAGGAATATAACTACTACAATACTGCCCCCTATGTACAGGAATATAACTACTACAATACCGCCCCCTATGTACAGGAATATAACTACTATAATACTGCCCCCTATGTACAAGAATATAACTACTATAATACTGCCCCCTATGTACAGGAATATAACTACTATAATACTGCTCCTATGTACAAGAATATAACTACTATAATACTGCTCCTATGTACAAGAATATAACTACTATAATACTGCCCCCTATGTACAAGAATATAACTGCTATAATACTGCCCCCTATGTACAAGAATATAACTACTATAATAATGCTCCTATGTACAAGAATATAACTACTATAATACTGCCCCCTATGTACAAGAATATAACTACTATAATACTGCCCCCTATGTACAAGAATATAACTACTATAATACTGCCTCCTATGTACAAGAATATAACTACTATAATACTGCCCCCTATGTACAAGAATATAACTACTATAATACTGCTCCCTATGTACCAGAATATAACTACTATAATACTGCCCCCTATGTACCAGAATATAACTACTATAATACTGCCCCCTATATACAAGAATATAACTACTATAATACTACCACTATGTACAAGAATATGACTACTATAATACTGCCCCCTATGTACAAGAATATACCTGCTATAATACTGCTCCTATATATAAGAATATAGCTACTATAATACTGCCCCCTATGTACAAGAATATAACTACTATAATACTGCCCCCTATGTACAAGAATATAACTACTATAATACTGCTCCCTATGTACCAGAATATAACTACTATAATACTGCCCCCTATGTACAAGAATATAACTACTATAATGCTGCTGCTATGTGCAAGAATATAACTACTATAATACTGCTCCCTATGTACCAGAATATAACTACTATAATACTGCTCCCTATGTACAAGAATATAACTACTATAATACTGTCCATATGTACAAGAATATAACTACTATAATACTACCACTATGTACAAGAATATGACTACTATAATACTGTCCCCTATGTACAAGAATATAGCTACTATAATACTGCCCCTATGTACAAGAATATAACTACTATAATACTGTCCATATGTACAAGAATATAACTACTATAATACTGCCCCCTATGTACAAGAATATAACTACTATAATACTGCCCCCTATGTACAAGAATATAACTACTACAATACTGCCCCCAACGTACAAGAATATAACTACTACAATACTGCACTATATACAAGAATATAACTACTATAATTCTGCTCCTATGTACAAGAATATAACTACTATAATACTGTCCCCTATGTACAAGAATATAACTACTATAATAATGCTCCTATGTACAAGAATATAACTACTATAATACTGCCCCCTATGTACAAGAATATAACTACTATAATACTGCCCCCTATGTACAAGAATATAACTACTATAATACTGCCTCCTATGTACAAGAATATAACTACTATATTACTGCCCCCTATGTACAAGAATATAACTACTATAATACTGCTGCTATGTACAAGCATATAACTACTATAATACTGCTCACTATGTACCAGAATATAACTACTATAATACTGCCCCCTATGTACAAGAATATAACTACTATAATGCTGCTGCTATGTACAACAATATAACAACTATAATACTGCTCCCTATGTACCAGAATATAACTACTATAATACTGCCCCCTATGTACAAGAATATAACTACTATAATGCTGCTGCTATGTACAACAATATAACAACTATAATACTGCTCCCTATGTACCAGAATATAACTACTATAATACTGCCCCCTATGTACAAGAATATAACTACTATAATACTGCTCCTATGTACACGAATATAACTACTATAATACTACTCCTATGTACAAGAATATAACTACTATAATACTGCCCCCTATGTACAAGAATATAACTACTATAATACTTCCCCCTATTTACAAGAATATAACTACTATAATAATGCTCCTATGTACAAGAATATAACTACTATAATACTGCCCCCTATGTACAAGAATATAACTACTATAATACTGCCCCCTATGTACAAGAATATAACTACTATAATACTGCCTCCTATGTACAAGAATATAACTACTATAATACTGCCCCCTATGTACAAGAATATAACTACTATAATACTGCTCCCTATGTACCAGAATATAACTACTATAATACTGCCCCCTATGTACCAGAATATAACTACTATAATACTGCCCCCTATATACAAGAATATAACTACTATAATACTACCACTATGTACAAGAATATGACTACTATAATACTGCCCCCTATGTACAAGAATATACCTGCTATAATACTGCTCCTATATATAAGAATATAGCTACTATAATACTGCCCCCTGTGTACAAGAATATAACTACTATAATACTGTCCATATGTACAAGAATATAACTACTATAATACTACCACTATGTACAAGAATATGACTACTATAATACTGCCCCCTATGTAGAAGAATATAACTACTATAATACTGCTGCTATGTACAAGAATATAACTACTATAATACTGCTCCCTATGTACCAGAATATAACTACTATAATACTGCCCCCTATGTACAAGAATATAACTACTATAATACTGTCCATATGTACAAGAATATAACTACTATAATACTACCACTATGTACAAGAATATGACTACTATAATACTGTCCCCTATGTACAAGAATATAGCTACTATAATACTGCCCCTATGTACAAGAATATAACTACTATAATACTGTCCATATGTACAAGAATATAACTACTATAATACTACCACTATGTACAAGAATATGACTACTATAATACTGTCCCCCATGTACAAGAATATAACTACTATAATACTGTCCATATGTACAAGAATATGACTACTATAATACTGCCCCCTATATACAAGAATATAACTACTATAATACGGCCCCCTCTGTACAAGAATATAACTACTATAATACTACCACTATGTACAAGAATATGACTACTATAATACTGCCCCCTATGTACAAGAATATACCTGCTATAATACTGCTCCTATATATAAGAATATAGCTACTATAATACTGTCCATATGTACAAGAATATAACTACTATAATACTGCCCCCTATGTACAAGAATATAACTACTATAATTCTGTCCATATGTACAAGAATATAACTACTATAATGCTGCCCCCTATGTACAAGAATATAACTACTATAATACTGTCCATATGTACAAGAATATAACTACTATAATACTACCACTATGTACAAGAATATGACTACTATAATACTGCCCCCTATGTACAAGAATATAACTACTATAATGCTGCTATGTACAAGAATATAACTACTATAATACTTCTCCCTATGTACCAGAATATAACTACTATAATACTGCCCCCTATGTACAAGAATATAACTACTATAATACTGCTCCTATGTAAAAGAATATAACTACTATAATACTGCTCACTATGTACCAGAATATAACTACTATAATTCTGCCCCCTATGTACAAGAATATATCTACTATAATGCTGCTGCTATGTACAACAATATAACAACTATAATACTGCTCCCTATGTACCAGAATATAACTACTATAATACTGCCCCCTATGTACAAGAATATAACTACTATAATACTGCCCCCTATGTACAAGAATATAACTACTATAATACTGCCCCTATGTACAAGAATATAACTACTACAATACTGCCCCCTATGTAAAGAATATAACTACTACAATACTGCCCCCTATGTACAGGAATATAACTACTACAATACTGCCCCCTATGTACAGGAATATAACTACTATAATACTGCCCCCTATGTACAGGAATATAACTACTATAATACTGCTCCTATGTACAAGAATATAACTACTATAATACTGCTCCTATGTACAAGAATATAACTACTATAATACTGCCCCCTATGTACAAGAATATAACTACTATAATACTGCCCCCTATGTACAAGAATATAACTACTATAATACTGCCCCCTATGTACAAGAATATAACTACTATAATAATGCTCCTATGTACAAGAATATAACTACTATAATACTGCCCCCTATGTACAAGAATATAACTACTATAATACTGCCCCCTATGTACAAGAATATAACTACTATAATACTGCCTCCTATGTACAAGAATATAACTACTATAATACTGCCCCCTATGTACAAGAATATAACTACTATAATACTGCGCCCTATGTACCAGAATATAACTACTATAATACTGCCCCCTATGTACCAGAATATAACTACTATAATACTGCCCCCTATATACAAGAATATAACTACTATAATACTACCACTATGTACAAGAATATGACTACTATAATACTGCCCCCTATGTACAAGAATATACCTGCTATAATACTGCTCCTATATATAAGAATATAGCTACTATAATACTGCCCCTATGTACAAGAATATAACTACTATAATACTGTCCATATGTACAAGAATATAACTACTATAATACTACCACTATGTACAAGAATATGACTACTATAATACTGCCCCCTATGTAGAAGAATATAACTACTATAATACTGCTGCTATGTACAAGAATATAACTACTATAATACTGCTCCCTATGTACCAGAATATAACTACTATAATACTGCCCCCTATGTACAAGAATATAACTACTATAATGCTGCTGCTATGTGCAAGAATATAACTACTATAATACTGCTCCCTATGTACCAGAATATAACTACTATAATACTGCCCCCTATGTACAAGAATATAACTACTATAATACTGTCCATATGTACAAGAATATAACTACTATAATACTACCACTATGTACAAGAATATGACTACTATAATACTGTCCCCTATGTACAAGAATATAGCTACTATAATACTGCCCCTATGTACAAGAATATAACTATTATAATACTGTCCATATGTACAAGAATATAACTACTATAATACTACCACTATGTACAAGAATATGACTACTATAATACTGTCCCCTATGTACAAGAATATGACTACTATAATACTGCCCCCTATATACAAGAATATAACTACTATAATACGGCCCCCTATGTACAAGAATATAACTACTATAATACTACCACTATGTACAAGAATATGACTACTATAATACTGCCCCCTATGTACAAGAATATACCTGCTATAATACTGCTCCTATATATAAGAATATAGCTACTATAATACTGTCCATATGTACAAGAATATAACTACTATAATACTGCCCCCTATGTACAAGAATATAACTACTATAATACTGCCCCCTATGTACAAGAATATAACTACTATAATACTGTCCATATGTACAAGAATATAACTACTATAATACTACCACTATGTACAAGAATATGACTACTATAATACTGCCCCCTATGTACAAGAATATAACTACTATAATACTGCTGCTATGTACAAGAATATAACTACTATAATGCTGCTATGTTCAAGAATATAACTACTATAATACTTCTCCCTATGTACCAGAATATAACTACTATAATACTGCCCCCTATGTACAAGAATATAACTACTATAATACTGCTCCTATGTACAAGAATATAACTACTACAATACTGCCCCCTATGTACAGGAATATAACTACTACAATACTGCCCCCTATGTACAGGAATATAACTACTATAATACTGCCCCCTATGTACAAGAATATAACTACTATAATACTGCTCCTATGTACAAGAATATAACTACTATAATACTGCTCCTATGTACAAGAATATAACTACTATAATACTGCCCCCTATGTACAAGAATATAACTACTATAATACTGCCTCCTATGTACAAGAATATAACTACTATATTACTGCCCCCTATGTACAAGAATATAACTACTATAATACTGCTGCTATGTACAAGAATATAACTACTATAATACTGCTCCCTATGTACCAGAATATAACTACTATAATACTGCCCCCTATATACAAGAATATAACTACTATAATACGGCCCCCTATGTACAAGAATATAACTACTATAATACTGCCCCATATATACAAGAATATAACTACTATAATACGGCCCCCTATGTACAAGAATCTGACTACTATAATACTGCCCCCTATGTACAAGAATATACCTGCTATAATACTGCTCCTATATAAAAGAATATAGCTACTATAATACTGCCCCTATGTACAAGAATATATCTACTATAATACTGTCCATATGTACAAGAATATAACTACTATAATACTACCACTATGTACAAGAATATGACTACTATAATACTGCCCTCTATGTACAAGAATATAAGTACTATAATACTGCTGCTATGTACAAGAATATAACTACTATAATACTGCTCCCTATGTACCAGAATATAACTACTATAATACTGCCCCCTATGTACCAGAATATAACTACTATAATACTGCCACCTATATACAGGAATATAACTACTATAATACTGCTCCTGTCTACAAGAATGTAACTACTGTAATACTGCCCCCTGTGTACAAGAATATAACCACTATAATACTGCCCCCTATGTACAAGAATATAACTACTATAATACGGCCCCCTATATACAAGAATATAACTACTATAATACGGCCCCCTATGTACAAGAATATAACTACTATAATACTACCACTATGTACAAGAATATGACTACTATAATACTGCCCCCTATGTACAAGAATATACCTGCTATAATACTGCTCCTATATATAAGAATATAGCTACTATAATACTGCCCCCTATGTACAAGAATATAACTACTATAATACTGCCCCCTATGTACAAGAATATAACTACTATAATACTGCTCCCTATGTACCAGAATATAACTACTATAATACTGCCCCCTATGTACAAGAATATAACTACTATAATGCTGCTGCTATGTGCAAGAATATAACTACTATAATACTGCTCCCTATGTACCAGAATATAACTACTATAATACTGCTCCCTATGTACAAGAATATAACTACTATAATACTGTCCATATGTACAAGAATATAACTACTATAATACTACCACTATGTACAAGAATATGACTACTATAATACTGTCCCCTATGTACAAGAATATAGCTACTATAATACTGCCCCTATGTACAAGAATATAACTACTATAATACTGTCCATATGTACAAGAATATAACTACTATAATACTGCCCCCTATGTACAAGAATATAACTACTATAATACTGCCCCCTATGTACAAGAATATAACTACTACAATACTGCCCCCAACGTACAAGAATATAACTACTACAATACTGCACTATATACAAGAATATAACTACTATAATTCTGCTCCTATGTACAAGAATATAACTACTATAATACTGTCCCCTATGTACAAGAATATAACTACTATAATAATGCTCCTATGTACAAGAATATAACTACTATAATACTGCCCCCTATGTACAAGAATATAACTACTATAATACTGCCCCCTATGTACAAGAATATAACTACTATAATACTGCCTCCTATGTACAAGAATATAACTACTATAATACTGCCCCCTATGTACATGAATATAACTACTATAATACTGCTGCTATGTACAAGCATATAACTACTATAATACTGCTCACTATGTACCAGAATATAACTACTATAATACTGCCCCCTATGTACAAGAATATAACTACTATAATGCTGCTGCTATGTACAACAATATAACAACTATAATACTGCTCCCTATGTACCAGAATATAACTACTATAATACTGCCCCCTATGTACAAGAATATAACTACTATAATGCTGCTGCTATGTACAACAATATAACAACTATAATACTGCTCCCTATGTACCAGAATATAACTACTATAATACTGCCCCCTATGTACAAGAATATAACTACTATAATACTGCTCCTATGTACAAGAATATAACTACTATAATACTGCTCCTATGTACAAGAATATAACTACTATAATACTGCCCCCTATGTACAAGAATATAACTACTATAATACTTCCCCCTATGTACAAGAATATAACTACTATAATAATGCTCCTATGTACAAGAATATAACTACTATAATACTGCCCCCTATGTACAAGAATATAACTACTATAATACTGCCCCCTATGTACAAGAATATAACTACTATAATACTGCCTCCTATGTACAAGAATATAACTACTATAATACTGCCCCCTATGTACAAGAATATAACTACTATAATACTGCTCCCTATGTACCAGAATATAACTACTATAATACTGCCCCCTATGTACCAGAATATAACTACTATAATACTGCCCCCTATATACAAGAATATAACTACTATAATACTACCACTATGTACAAGAATATGACTACTATAATACTGCCCCCTATGTACAAGAATATACCTGCTATAATACTGCTCCTATATATAAGAATATAGCTACTATAATACTGCCCCCTGTGTACAAGAATATAACTACTATAATACTGTCCATATGTACAAGAATATAACTACTATAATACTACCACTATGTACAAGATTATGACTACTATAATACTGCCCCCTATGTAGAAGAATATAACTACTATAATACTGCTGCTATGTACAAGAATATAACTACTATAATACTGCTCCCTATGTACCAGAATATAACTACTATAATACTGCCCCCTATGTACAAGAATATAACTACTATAATACTGTCCATATGTACAAGAATATAACTACTATAATACTACCACTATGTACAAGAATATGACTACTATAATACTGTCCCCTATGTACAAGAATATAGCTACTATAATACTGCCCCTATGTACAAGAATATAACTACTATAATACTGTCCATATGTACAAGAATATAACTACTATAATACTACCACTATGTACAAGAATATGACTACTATAATACTGTCCCCTATGTACAAGAATATAACTACTATAATACTGTCCATATGTACAAGAATATGACTACTATAATACTGCCCCCTATATACAAGAATATAACTACTATAATACGGCCCCCTCTGTACAAGAATATAACTACTATAATACTACCACTATGTACAAGAATATGACTACTATAATACTGCCCCCTATGTACAAGAATATACCTGCTATAATACTGCTCCTATATATAAGAATATAGCTACTATAATACTGTCCATATGTACAAGAATATAACTACTATAATACTGCCCCCTATGTACAAGAATATAACTACTATAATTCTGTCCATATGTACAAGAATATAACTACTATAATGCTGCCCCCTATGTACAAGAATATAACTACTATAATACTGTCCATATGTACAAGAATATAACTACTATAATACTACCACTATGTACAAGAATATGACTACTATAATACTGCCCCCTATGTACAAGAATATAACTACTATAATGCTGCTATGTACAAGAATATAACTACTATAATACTTCTCCCTATGTACCAGAATATAACTACTATAATACTGCCCCCTATGTACAAGAATATAACTACTATAATACTGCTCCTATGTAAAAGAATATAACTACTATAATACTGCTCACTATGTACCAGAATATAACTACTATAATTCTGCCCCCTATGTACAAGAATATATCTACTATAATGCTGCTGCTATGTACAACAATATAACAACTATAATACTGCTCCCTATGTACCAGAATATAACTACTATAATACTGCCCCCTATGTACAAGAATATAACTACTATAATACTGCCCCCTATGTACAAGAATATAACTACTATAATACTGCCCCTATGTACAAGAATATAACTACTACAATACTGCCCCCTATGTAAAGAATATAACTACTACAATACTGCCCCCTATGTACAGGAATATAACTACTACAATACTGCCCCCTATGTACAGGAATATAACTACTATAATACTGCCCCCTATGTACAGGAATATAACTACTATAATACTGCTCCTATGTACAAGAATATAACTACTATAATACTGCTCCTATGTACAAGAATATAACTACTATAATACTGCCCCCTATGTACAAGAATATAACTACTATAATACTGCCCCCTATGTACAAGAATATAACTACTATAATACTGCCCCCTATGTACAAGAATATAACTACTATAATAATGCTCCTATGTACAAGAATATAACTACTATAATACTGCCCCCTATGTACAAGAATATAACTACTATAATACTGCCCCCTATGTACAAGAATATAACTACTATAATACTGCCTCCTATGTACAAGAATATAACTACTATAATACTGCCCCCTATGTACAAGAATATAACTACTATAATACTGCGCCCTATGTACCAGAATATAACTACTATAATACTGCCCCCTATGTACCAGAATATAACTACTATAATACTGCCCCCTATATACAAGAATATAACTACTATAATACTACCACTATGTACAAGAATATGACTACTATAATACTGCCCCCTATGTACAAGAATATACCTGCTATAATACTGCTCCTATATATAAGAATATAGCTACTATAATACTGCCCCTATGTACAAGAATATAACTACTATAATACTGTCCATATGTACAAGAATATAACTACTATAATACTACCACTATGTACAAGAATATGACTACTATAATACTGCCCCCTATGTAGAAGAATATAACTACTATAATACTGCTGCTATGTACAAGAATATAACTACTATAATACTGCTCCCTATGTACCAGAATATAACTACTATAATACTGCCCCCTATGTACAAGAATATAACTACTATAATGCTGCTGCTATGTGCAAGAATATAACTACTATAATACTGCTCCCTATGTACCAGAATATAACTACTATAATACTGCCCCCTATGTACAAGAATATAACTACTATAATACTGTCCATATGTACAAGAATATAACTACTATAATACTACCACTATGTACAAGAATATGACTACTATAATACTGTCCCCTATGTACAAGAATATAGCTACTATAATACTGCCCCTATGTACAAGAATATAACTATTATAATACTGTCCATATGTACAAGAATATAACTACTATAATACTACCACTATGTACAAGAATATGACTACTATAATACTGTCCCCTATGTACAAGAATATGACTACTATAATACTGCCCCCTATATACAAGAATATAACTACTATAATACGGCCCCCTATGTACAAGAATATAACTACTATAATACTACCACTATGTACAAGAATATGACTACTATAATACTGCCCCCTATGTACAAGAATATACCTGCTATAATACTGCTCCTATATATAAGAATATAGCTACTATAATACTGTCCATATGTACAAGAATATAACTACTATAATACTGCCCCCTATGTACAAGAATATAACTACTATAATACTGCCCCCTATGTACAAGAATATAACTACTATAATACTGTCCATATGTACAAGAATATAACTACTATAATACTACCACTATGTACAAGAATATGACTACTATAATACTGCCCCCTATGTACAAGAATATAACTACTATAATACTGCTGCTATGTACAAGAATATAACTACTATAATGCTGCTATGTTCAAGAATATAACTACTATAATACTTCTCCCTATGTACCAGAATATAACTACTATAATACTGCCCCCTATGTACAAGAATATAACTACTATAATACTGCTCCTATGTACAAGAATATAACTACTACAATACTGCCCCCTATGTACAGGAATATAACTACTACAATACTGCCCCCTATGTACAGGAATATAACTACTATAATACTGCCCCCTATGTACAAGAATATAACTACTATAATACTGCTCCTATGTACAAGAATATAACTACTATAATACTGCTCCTATGTACAAGAATATAACTACTATAATACTGCCCCCTATGTACAAGAATATAACTACTATAATACTGCCTCCTATGTACAAGAATATAACTACTATATTACTGCCCCCTATGTACAAGAATATAACTACTATAATACTGCTGCTATGTACAAGAATATAACTACTATAATACTGCTCCCTATGTACCAGAATATAACTACTATAATACTGCCCCCTATATACAAGAATATAACTACTATAATACGGCCCCCTATGTACAAGAATATAACTACTATAATACTGCCCCATATATACAAGAATATAACTACTATAATACGGCCCCCTATGTACAAGAATCTGACTACTATAATACTGCCCCCTATGTACAAGAATATACCTGCTATAATACTGCTCCTATATAAAAGAATATAGCTACTATAATACTGCCCCTATGTACAAGAATATATCTACTATAATACTGTCCATATGTACAAGAATATAACTACTATAATACTACCACTATGTACAAGAATATGACTACTATAATACTGCCCTCTATGTACAAGAATATAAGTACTATAATACTGCTGCTATGTACAAGAATATAACTACTATAATACTGCTCCCTATGTACCAGAATATAACTACTATAATACTGCCCCCTATGTACCAGAATATAACTACTATAATACTGCCACCTATATACAGGAATATAACTACTATAATACTGCTCCTGTCTACAAGAATGTAACTACTGTAATACTGCCCCCTGTGTACAAGAATATAACCACTATAATACTGCCCCCTATGTACAAGAATATAACTACTATAATACGGCCCCCTATATACAAGAATATAACTACTATAATACGGCCCCCTATGTACAAGAATATAACTACTATAATACTACCACTATGTACAAGAATATGACTACTATAATACTGCCCCCTATGTACAAGAATATAACTACTATAATGCTGCTGCTATGTACAACAATATAACAACTATAATACTGCTCCCTATGTACCAGAATATAACTACTATAATACTGCCCCCTATGTACAAGAATATAACTACTATAATGCTGCTGCTATGTACAACAATATAACAACTATAATACTGCTCCCTATGTACCAGAATATAACTACTATAATACTGCCCCCTATGTACAAGAATATAACTACTATAATACTGCTCCTATGTACAAGAATATAACTACTATAATACTGCTCCTATGTACAAGAATATAACTACTATAATACTGCCCCCTATGTACAAGAATATAACTACTATAATACTTCCCCCTATGTACAAGAATATAACTACTATAATAATGCTCCTATGTACAAGAATATAACTACTATAATACTGCCCCCTATGTACAAGAATATAACTACTATAATACTGCCCCCTATGTACAAGAATATAACTACTATAATACTGCCTCCTATGTACAAGAATATAACTACTATAATACTGCCCCCTATGTACAAGAATATAACTACTATAATACTGCTCCCTATGTACCAGAATATAACTACTATAATACTGCCCCCTATGTACCAGAATATAACTACTATAATACTGCCCCCTATATACAAGAATATAACTACTATAATACTACCACTATGTACAAGAATATGACTACTATAATACTGCCCCCTATGTACAAGAATATACCTGCTATAATACTGCTCCTATATATAAGAATATAGCTACTATAATACTGCCCCCTGTGTACAAGAATATAACTACTATAATACTGTCCATATGTACAAGAATATAACTACTATAATACTACCACTATGTACAAGAATATGACTACTATAATACTGCCCCCTATGTAGAAGAATATAACTACTATAATACTGCTGCTATGTACAAGAATATAACTACTATAATACTGCTCCCTATGTACCAGAATATAACTACTATAATACTGCCCCCTATGTACAAGAATATAACTACTATAATACTGTCCATATGTACAAGAATATAACTACTATAATACTACCACTATGTACAAGAATATGACTACTATAATACTGTCCCCTATGTACAAGAATATAGCTACTATAATACTGCCCCTATGTACAAGAATATAACTACTATAATACTGTCCATATGTACAAGAATATAACTACTATAATACTACCACTATGTACAAGAATATGACTACTATAATACTGTCCCCTATGTACAAGAATATAACTACTATAATACTGTCCATATGTACAAGAATATGACTACTATAATACTGCCCCCTATATACAAGAATATAACTACTATAATACGGCCCCCTCTGTACAAGAATATAACTACTATAATACTACCACTATGTACAAGAATATGACTACTATAATACTGCCCCCTATGTACAAGAATATACCTGCTATAATACTGCTCCTATATATAAGAATATAGCTACTATAATACCGTCCATATGTACAAGAATATAACTACTATAATACTGCCCCCTATGTACAAGAATATAACTACTATAATTCTGTCCATATGTACAAGAATATAACTACTATAATGCTGCCCCCTATGTACAAGAATATAACTACTATAATACTGTCCATATGTACAAGAATATAACTACTATAATACTACCACTATGTACAAGAATATGACTACTATAATACTGCCCCCTATGTACAAGAATATAACTACTATAATGCTGCTATGTACAAGAATATAACTACTATAATACTTCTCCCTATGTACCAGAATATAACTACTATAATACTGCCCCCTATGTACAAGAATATAACTACTATAATACTGCTCCTATGTAAAAGAATATAACTACTATAATACTGCTCACTATGTACCAGAATATAACTACTATAATTCTGCCCCCTATGTACAAGAATATATCTACTATAATGCTGCTGCTATGTACAACAATATAACAACTATAATACTGCTCCCTATGTACCAGAATATAACTACTATAATACTGCCCCCTATGTACAAGAATATAACTACTATAATACTGCCCCCTATGTACAAGAATATAACTACTATAATACTGCCCCTATGTACAAGAATATAACTACTACAATACTGCCCCCTATGTAAAGAATATAACTACTACAATACTGCCCCCTATGTACAGGAATATAACTACTACAATACTGCCCCCTATGTACAGGAAGATAACTACTATAATACTGCCCCCTATGTACAGGAATATAACTACTATAATACTGCTCCTATGTACAAGAATATAACTACTATAATACTGCTCCTATGTACAAGAATATAACTACTATAATACTGCCCCCTATGTACAAGAATATAACTACTATAATACTGCCCCCTATGTACAAGAATATAACTACTATAATACTGCCCCCTATGTACAAGAATATAACTACTATAATAATGCTCCTATGTACAAGAATATAACTACTATAATACTGCCCCCTATGTACAAGAATATAACTACTATAATACTGCCCCCTATGTACAAGAATATAACTACTATAATACTGCCTCCTATGTACAAGAATATAACTACTATAATACTGCCCCCTATGTACAAGAATATAACTACTATAATACTGCGCCCTATGTACCAGAATATAACTACTATAATACTGCTGCTATGTACAAGAATATAACTACTATAATACTGCCCCCCATGTACAAGAATATAACTACTATAATACTGCTCCTATGTACAAGAATATAACTACTATAATACTGCCCCCTATGTACCAGAATATAACTACTATAATACTGCCCCCTATATACAAGAATATAACTACTATAATACTACCACTATGTACAAGAATATGACTACTATAATACTGCCCCCTATGTACAAGAATATACCTGCTATAATACTGCTCCTATATATAAGAATATAGCTACTATAATACTGCCCCTATGTACAAGAATATAACTACTATAATACTGTCCATATGTACAAGAATATAACTACTATAATACTACCACTATGTACAAGAATATGACTACTATAATACTGCCCCCTATGTAGAAGAATATAACTACTATAATACTGCTGCTATGTACAAGAATATAACTACTATAATACTGCTCCCTATGTACCAGAATATAACTACTATAATACTGCCCCCTATGTACAAGAATATAACTACTATAATGCTGCTGCTATGTGCAAGAATATAACTACTATAATACTGCTCCCTATGTACCAGAATATAACTACTATAATACTGCCCCCTATGTACAAGAATATAACTACTATAATACTGTCCATATGTACAAGAATATAACTACTATAATACTACCACTATGTACAAGAATATGACTACTATAATACTGTCCCCTATGTACAAGAATATAGCTACTATAATACTGCCCCTATGTACAAGAATATAACTATTATAATACTGTCCATATGTACAAGAATATAACTACTATAATACTACCACTATGTACAAGAATATGACTACTATAATACTGTCCCCTATGTACAAGAATATGACTACTATAATACTGCCCCCTATATACAAGAATATAACTACTATAATACGGCCCCCTATGTACAAGAATATAACTACTATAATACTACCACTATGTACAAGAATATGACTACTATAATACTGCCCCCTATGTACAAGAATATACCTGCTATAATACTGCTCCTATATATAAGAATATAGCTACTATAATACTGTCCATATGTACAAGAATATAACTACTATAATACTGCCCCCTATGTACAAGAATATAACTACTATAATACTGTCCATATGTACAAGAATATAACTACTATAATACTACCACTATGTACAAGAATATGACTACTATAATACTGCCCCCTATGTACAAGAATATAACTACTATAATACTGCTGCTATGTACAAGAATATAACTACTATAATGCTGCTATGTTCAAGAATATAACTACTATAATACTTCTCCCTATGTACCAGAATATAACTACTATAATACTGCCCCCTATGTACAAGAATATAACTACTATAATACTGCTCCTATGTACAAGAATATAACTACTACAATACTGCCCCCTATGTACAGGAATATAACTACTATAATACTGCCCCCTATGTACAAGAATATAACTACTATAATACTGCTCCTATGTACAAGAATATAACTACTATAATACTGCTCCTATGTACAAGAATATAACTACTATAATACTGCCCCCTATGTACAAGAATATAACTACTATAATACTGCCTCCTATGTACAAGAATATAACTACTATATTACTGCCCCCTATGTACAAGAATATAACTACTATAATACTGCTGCTATGTACAAGAATATAACTACTATAATACTGCTCCCTATGTACCAGAATATAACTACTATAATACTGCCCCCTATATACAAGAATATAACTACTATAATACGGCCCCCTATGTACAAGAATATAACTACTATAATACTGCCCCATATATACAAGAATATAACTACTATAATACGGCCCCCTATGTACAAGAATCTGACTACTATAATACTGCCCCCTATGTACAAGAATATACCTGCTATAATACTGCTCCTATATAAAAGAATATAGCTACTATAATACTGCCCCTATGTACAAGAATATATCTACTATAATACTGTCCATATGTACAAGAATATAACTACTATAATACTACCACTATGTACAAGAATATGACTACTATAATACTGCCCTCTATGTACAAGAATATAAGTACTATAATACTGCTGCTATGTACAAGAATATAACTACTATAATACTGCTCCTGTCTACAAGAATGTAACTACTGTAATACTGCCCCCTGTGTACAAGAATATAACCACTATAATACTGCCCCCTATGTACAAGAATATAACTACTATAATACGGCCCCCTATATACAAGAATATAACTACTATAATACGGCCCCCTATGTACAAGAATATAACTACTATAATACTACCACTATGTACAAGAATATGACTACTATAATACTGCCCCCTATGTACAAGAATATACCTGCTATAATACTGCTCCTATATATAAGAATATAGCTACTATAATACTGCCCCTATGTACAAGAATATAACTACTATAATACTGTCCATATGTACAAGAATATAACTACTATAATACTGTCCATATGTACAAGAATATAACTACTATAATACTGCCCCCTATGTACAAGAATATAACTACTATAATACTGTCCATATGTACAAGAATATAACTACTATAATACTACCACTATGTACAAGAATATGACTACTATAATACTGCCCCCTATGTACAAGAATATAACTACTATAATACTGCTGCTATGTACAAGAATATAACTACTATAATGCTGCTGCTATGTACAAGAATATAACTACTATAATACTGCCCCCTATGTACCAGAATATAACTACTATAATACTGCCCCCTATGTACAAGAATATAACTACTATAATACTGCTCCTAT
Organism: Phyllobates terribilis; assembly: GCF_046119375.1. NCBI lineage: Eukaryota > Metazoa > Chordata > Amphibia > Anura > Dendrobatidae > Phyllobates > Phyllobates terribilis. The sequence goes on from NW_027362763.1 coordinate 685,235,060, forward strand.
GTACAAGAATATAACTACTACAATACTGCCCCCTATGTACAGGAATATAACTACTATAATACTGCCCCCCATGTACAAGAATATAACTACTATAATACTGCTCCTATGTACAAGAATATAACTACTATAATACTGCTCCTATGTACAAGAATATAACTACTATAATACTGCCCCCTATGTACAAGAATATAACTACTATAATACTGCTGCTATGTACAAGAATATAACTACTATAATACTGCTCCCTATGTCCTAGAATATAACTACTATAATACTGCCCCCTATATACAAGAATATAACTACTATAATACGGCCCCCTATGTACAAGAACATAACTACTATAATACTGCCCCCTATATACAAGAATATAACTACTATAATACGGCCCCCTATGTACAAGAATATAACTACTATAATACTACCACTATGTACAAGAATATGACTACTATAATACTGCCCCCTATGTACAAGAATATACCTGCTATAATACTGCTCCTATATATAAGAATATAGCTACTATAATACTGCCCCTATGTACAAGAATATAACTACTATAATACTGTCCATATGTACAAGAATATAACTTCTATAATACTGTCCATATGTACAAGAATATAACTACTATAATACTGCCCCCTATGTACAAGAATATAACTACTATAATGATCTTTTTATTTAAAACTGACAACCAAATATTACAGAATAATTACATTAAAATCACAAAATAATAAATATTAAAGAAAATAAATACTGTGTTGTTACATCACTTACACAATAATATTAGATAACATTGATAAATCCCGCCACATGAATGTTCCTCCAGTATACATTACCTAAGTTAATCTTTATATCTTTCTTATACACTGTCTTAAGATTTTCCAGGATCTTATACCTGACACTATCACAGGACAGGACCTCCTTATTGATGAGCAGGCAGCACCGTGCACACCACAGATGATAGATGGTCACCACATTTATTACATATAGTGAGCTTCGGTTATATGCCCTGAGCTCAGGCTGGAAGTCTCCGTACAGCAGCTGACCATACGACTGTCCCACCAGGTGCGGTAACTTTAGGGACAAGGACACACACTCCCATACCTGCATACTGAAGGGACACTCTAGAAGCAGATGCTCCATAGTCTCCTGTATATGGGGACACTCTTCTCTAGGACAGGATCTGTCTGATACATTCCTGCACTTTAGGTTATCTCTGACGTACATCTTACCATGGAGCCCCAGCCACGCCACATCTCTCATATGAGTGGGAATTCTGGGATCTAGTACGTTTTTTGCAGCCTGTTTTACATCTAGACTTGGGGCGCCCCTCAATTGAACATGGACACTAAAGTGAGATGACAGCACGTTCTTATACAACTCCTTCCTACTGAGCTGCCTGACGTCCTCATAGAGGATCCTCCATCTAATAACCTTACTTATTACATGGACACCATACCAAGAAACATTATTCTTTAGTCGGCCTGAGATTCTCTTGATGGGGTCCCCTACCGACCACACGGACACAAACTGCTGGATCTGGCTCTTAAACAAACAAGACCATGGCGTCTTCTCTGAATTCTTACAAAAAGAGAAATTCTTCATGAGAAACATGAGATTAAAGAAGAGCTCAGGACAGGGCATGGAGAGACCACCCTCCTTATGGGGGAGATAGACAATGTTTCTCCTGACCACATTCACTCTGTTACCCCATAAGAAGTGAAAGAAGACATTAGTAAGTCTGGGGAGTAACACATCGGGCACCGGGAACACCACACTGATATAGAGGAAGAGTGGGAGCAAGAAGGTCTTCAGCAGGCGGACCTTCTCCAGATACGTCAGCTTCCAGTGTCTCCAGCTCTGCACCTTCTGCTCACACACCACCAGCTTCTCCTCCCAGTTCACCTTCCCATCATCTACACCTCCAAACACTACTCCCAAAATCTTTATCTGACCCTGAACTGTTCTGAAGGGCACAGAGAAGACATCACTGTCACCCCCCAACCACAACGCCTCGCTCTTCTCCATGTTCACAGAGGAGTTAGACACATTGGAGAAGGCTGTCATCTCCTGCTGTAGAGCCGCACAGTCATCTCTAGACGACACCACCACCGACACGTCATCCGCATAGGCGCAGAACTTTACATCCTCCACTGTACTCTGCAGGCGACACCTCAGCCCTGTGAAACCTCTATGATCCTGCACTTTTCTGAGGAAAGGATCCAGACTAAAGACATACAACAATGGGCTGAGAGGACAGCCCTGCCTCACCCCTGACATGATCCTGAAGGGCTCGGTCAAGTGACCATTAATCAGCGGCAGGCTTACAGCCTCCTTATACAGAACCTGCAGCCACTGCACAAACCGCACCGGGAGGCCATAGTGTAACAACACCTGGTACAGGTAGTCATGATGGACTCTATCAAAGGCTTTACTCTGGTCTAAGCCCACAATATACGCCCCCACATTGTGCTGCTTAATGTACGTCACAGCTTCTCTCACCAGCAGCAATGAGTCCTCTATCGTCCGACCCTTCACACCACACGTCTGGTTGGCGATGATCAGCTCACCCGCCACCTCACTCAGCCGATAATACAAGATCTTGGCCAGGATTTTATAGTCAGTGTTTAGCAAAGACAGTGGACGCCAGTTCTTTACATCTTTTAGATTTCCCTTCTTTGCTAAGAGAACCAGAACAGATCTATACTGGGACTGTAGAAGCTTCCCTGCAGAGAGGCAATCATTATAGACCTGCACCAGGTCCGGAGCCAACAAGTCCCTGAACTCTTTGTAAAACTCGCTGGTCAGGCCGTCCAGTCCTGGGCTCTTGTTGGCCTTTAAGGAGTCAATGCTCCTCTTCACCTCATCCTCAGTTATGGGATCGGCCATACTATCTGCCTGCACCAGGTCTAACGTTGGTAGGGACACCCCCTTCAGATAAGCTTTAATGTCATCCTTATTAATATGAGCCCCTTTTATACAGATCTCTATAATAATCCCCAATGATCCTGTGGACTTTCTCCGGCTCTGACTGCTCCACCCCATTCTCATCTAACAAGCCAGTGATCAGCTTCTTACTAACCCTGTTCTTACAGGCAATAAAGGGATCTGGGTTATGGACGCCCCAACTATCAAACTGTCCCTCCGCCTTGAGAGACTTGAGGCGATCGTACTGCAGCTCCCTCATCCGCTGCTTTATATGGCTGACGCTCCGTCCGTCCATCTCCTCACCACCATTCATCCTGCTGTATAGCCGGCTGAGGTGCAGTCTCAGGGCTGTGTATCTCATATAATCCATATTACTACGTCTCCTGGCTGCTCGTATAATAAACTGCTTGATGTCACTCTTCATGATCTCCCACCACTCAGCTGTGTCATCACACATACACTGGGTGGTCCTACGTTCATTATAGAATGTGGTGAAGGCCTCTCTGAACCGAGGATCTTGGACCACAGAGCTGTTCACCTTCCAGTACCCCTTTCCACAGACCACAGCTTGGGCCAGATCCAGCATCACACTCACCATACAATGGTCCGAATACTCCAGGGGGCTGATCCTGTACTGAGAGCATCTCACCTCCCTCTTTATATACACCCGGTATATCCTACTGGCATTACCACCCTTATGGTAAGTGTACTTCTTACTGGTATGATGAGACCCATAGGGGTCTACTAGGTGGGCCTGCTGGACTATATTATTAAGGAACGTCTCATCATATCTTAGTTGCTTATGACTGCTGGATCTGTCCACATTACAGGACACATTATTAAAGTCCCCACACAATATAAATACTTTAGATGTAAAGCAATATGGTTTCATGTGGTCAAATAGTTCCCTCCGCTCTTTCCTGGTCTGCGGAGCATAAATGTTTATCGCTCTATAATGGATGGAGTCCAATGTAAAGTCCAGCATCAGACAGCGACCCGGACAGATCTCCAGGACTCTGTCCACCTGGACATTCATGGTATTAAAGAGGACCCCCACACCGTCATTTCTCTCCAGACCGAAGGACCAGTATGACGGCCCAAGTCTCCAGTCTCTCTTGGCTGCATACACATGAGCATTGCTCTTCAAATACGTCTCCTGCAAGAAGAAGACGTCAGATCTCTCGTCAGACAAACGCTGGTAAATCGCCTGCCGCCGGCTCACAGTCCTCACACTGTTCACATTAATGGAGTTTATTCTCAGCCGCATCCTGATCACTTAGACTTTTTGGTCTTCTTCCTCCTTCCACTGCTGTCACCTGTAGTGCCCCATCTCTTTGTGGACACGGGAGGGTCAGGATCCCCCTCATCAGAGACGTTTTCGAGGACGCATGAAGGACTTTGCTCCATTTGTGACTCTTCATCTTGGTCTTCTCCCAGCACATTGTAACGTCCAGGACTTATCGCCAGCACTGGAGGCTCAGAGGTTTTCTGTACTGTTGTGACTTTTCTGGTGGGATCCACAGATGCATTTTTTCTTTTTACGGTCACAAAGCCTTCCTCATCCACACTGGACAGTGCAGGCGGACTAGCTGCTTCCACAGATGTACTGGGCTGATGCTTGGATGGTTTGGTGACAGGCTTTCTGGACACCTTAGGCCTCTCTTTAACAACTGGCATTTTAGGCCCTACTTTAGTGGCTGATCGAAGCTTAGGTCTTATTATATTGGCTGATGGCGTTTTAGGTCTTTCTTTAGTGGCTGGTGGGCCTTTAGGTGGTTCTTCAGTGGCTGGTGGTCCTAGTAGTGCAGCATCCGTTAGTACCTCAGACTCTGGAGCAGGTTCACTGATAATGTCACTTCTGTCCTCATCCATACCGGCTTCTGGGACAACATCAGAACCTCTGGTGACATCTTCCTGAATAACTTCTGAGGAGGTCTGGCCATTATATTTATTGTGTTCTGCATGCCGGCAATCCCGGAACGTATGCCCTGGTTCTGAGCACAGATTACAGATGACGGGTCCTGTGCATTTGTCCTTTGTATGACCTGACTGTCCACATAATGAGCATGTGATACGAGAGCAGTTTATGGCGAGATGCCGGCCCCCACATCTATGGCACAGACGTGGCTGACCAGGGTAGTAGCAGATCCCCCTCTCTGAGCCCCGGGTAGAAGGAGTGCGGCAGATGTCTGGTCACACCGCTCTCTTGTATCAGCTGGATTTTTAGCGTATATCCTCCATTCCATATCTGCTCCTCATCATAGATCTTGTCGGGATGACTTCTCACTATGCACTGCCGGTTCAGCCAGTGCTGCAGATCCGCCACCGCCACCACCTCAGACTGGAACAGGACAGTGGCCGTTATCTCCTGCGGCTTAGACAGCTGGATACAATGGAGGTGATCCCAGATCTCATCTTCTCTGGTGTCATTATAGATGTTCCAGAACAAATCCAGATCGCACTGGAGCTTAAAGCTGATGTCATAGATCCTGCTGGATGGGATATGGATCAGAGCGTAGACCTCAGACGCATTGAACTTCATGAAGTCTTTTAGGAGAACTTTCCCAATGTAAATTCTGGATGGGATGTTCTCCTCTGGTCCTGTGTATTTTATCCTGACTGCGTTTCTCCTCTGAGGCGGGGGGTTCACTGGTCTGGTGACATTAGAGAACAGTCTCCTGAACTGATGGTCAGCAGATGGGTCAGTGCCGGAGCTTTCACCAGCCGCAGATGGGTCAGTGCCGGAGCTTTCACCAGCCGCAGATGGGTCAGTGCCGGAGCTTTCACCAGCCGCAGATGGGTCAGTGCCGGAGCTTTCACCAGCCGCAGATGGGTCAGTGCCGGAGCTTTCACCAGCCGCAGATGGGTCAGTGCCGGAGCTTTCACCAGCCGCAGGTGGATCAGTGCTGGAGATCTCCACCGCTGCTGGAGGATTAGTGCTGGAGCTCTCCCTAGCTCCATGATTACTGACAGCTGACTGTGCTGCAACAACACCCAGATCTACTACTGATTGTTGCACAGTATTGTCTCTATTCACTGACATGGATGTTTCAGAGTCCATTACCACTGCAGTGTGGTCTCCATCCGCTGACACACATGACATAGAGTCCATTACCACTGATTGCTGCACAGTATTATCTCCATTCACTGACATGGAGGGTTCAGAGTCCATTATAATATTTGTATTATCTGTTGCAGACAGACATTCACTAGCACCAGTGAGCGGGGTCTCACTCACAGCGCTGAGGGGGGTCTCACTCACAGTATCAGTACAGGGTGCACTTTCTTTCTCACTCTCAGCAGCTGAGCTCACTTCATTGCTGCATACAGAGGTCACTGCAGTTAACCCCTCGTTTGCGGGCACACTTTCCTCTGCAGCACTTTCTGGTGTCTCGGACCCCTCACATTGTGCCCCTGATATCAGCGCTGCACTTCTCACTGGGCTTCCCTGCTCCACAATGCTGTACACAGTTTTATATTTAATGTCCTTATTCCCAATAAAGCGTTTTCTGCTCTCAGTCTGGGCTCTGGATCCTTTTTTTTCCTCTTTAGCCCAAGTCTCCTTTCTGGGCACAGAGATTAAACCTTTCTCCAGTTTTTCTTTCCTGATCAGCAGCTCTCGGCTGCAATCATCCAGACACTCGCACTTCATCAGCTTTACCTTAGGATCAGTCTCTTTCTTAATTTCTTCTTTTAGTTTGCTGATATGCAATTCCAGCTTAAATATACTTTGCCTTGTAACTTTAGCATTTAATCCTCCAACATAACAAGCAGGTTTAGAAGACTCACCAGCCACCATCTCCAGCTTTCCATTACCATCAGGTGCAGGCTACAGGCCAGACTCCAGACCAGGGGCTTTCCCTGGATCATCAGCCCAGCTCCCCTCCCCTCCACCTGGGTCAGAAGCCATGCCTCCGCCCTGCTGAGAGCTCTCAAGCACACGTCTATCCTCTCCTATGGACAAGAATAGAACTACTATAATACTGCCCCCTATGTACAAGATTATAAGTACTAAAATACTGCTCCTATGTACAGGAATATAACTACTATAATACTGCCCCTATGTACAAGAATATAACTACTATAATACTGCTCCTATGTGCAAGAATATAACTACTATAATACTGATCCTATGTACAAGAATATAACTACTATAATACTGCTCCTATGTACAAGAATATAACTACTATAATACTGCTCCTATGTGCAAGAATATAACTTAAATGATACTGCCCCTATGTACAAGAATATAACTACTATAATACTGCCCCATGTACAAGAATATAACTACTATAATACTGCCCCTATGTACAAGAATATAACTACTATAATACTGCTCCTATGTTCAAGAATATAACTACTATAATACTGCTCCTATGTACAAGAATATAAGTACTATAATACTGCCCCTATGTACAAGAATATAACTACTATAATATTGCTCCTATGTACAAGAATATAACTGCTATAATACTGCCCCTATGTACAAGAATATACTATAATACTGCCCCCTATGTACAAGAATATTACTACTATAATATTGCCTCTATGTACAAAAATATTACTACTATAATACTGCTCCTATATACAAGAATACAACTACTATAATACTGCTCCCCTATGTACAAGAATATAACTACTATAATACTGCTCCCTATATACAAGAATATAACTACTATAATACGGCCCCCTATGTACAAGAATATAACTACTATAATACTACCACTATGTACAAGAATATGACTACTATAATACTGCCCCCTATGTACAAGAATATACCTGCTATAATACTGCTCCTATATATAAGAATATAGCTACTATAATACTGCCCCTATGTACAAGAATATAACTACTATAATACTGTCCATATGTACAAGAATATAACTACTATAATACTGCCTCTATGTACAAGAATATAACTACTATAATACTGCTGCTATGTACAAGAATATAACTACTATAAAACTGCTCCCTATGTACCAGAATATAACTACTATAATACTGCCCCCTATGTACCAGAATATAACTACTATAATACTGCCACCTATATACCGGAATATAACTACTATAATACTGCTCCTGTCTACAAGAATGTAACTACTGTAATACTGCCCCCTGTGTACAAGAATATAACTACTATAATACTGCCCCCTATGTACAAGAATATAACTACTATAATACTGCCCCCTATATACAAGAATATAACTACTATAATACGGCCCCCTATGTACAAGAATATAACTACTATAATACTACCACTATGTACAAGAATATGACTACTATAATACTGCCCCCTATGTACAAGAATATAACTACTATAATACTGCTCCTATATATGAGTATAGCTACTATAATACTGCCCCTATGTACAAGAATATAACTACTATAATACTGTCCATATGTACAAGAATATAACTACTATAATACTACCACTATGTACAAGAATATGACTACTATAATACTGTCCCCTATGTACAAGAATATAACTACTATAATACTGTCCATATGTACAAGAATATAACTACTATAATACTGCCCCCTATATACAAGAATATAACTACTATAATACGGCCCCCTATATACAAGAATATAACTACTATAATGCTACCACTATGTACAAGAATATGACTACTATAATACTGCCCCCTATGTACAAGAATATACCTGCTATAATACTGCTCCTATATATAAGAATATAACTACTATAATACTGCCCCCTATGTACAAGAATATAACTATTATAATACTGTCCATATGTACAAGAATATAACTACTATAATACTACCACTATGTACAAGAATATGACTACTATAATACTGCTCCTATGTACAAGAATATAACTACTATAATACTGCCCCTATGTACAAGAATATAACTACTATAATACTACCACTATGTATAAGAATATAACTACTATAATACTACCACTATGAACAAGAATATAACTACTATAATACTACCACTATGTACAAGAATATGATTACTATAATACTGCCCCTATGTACAAGAATATAACTACTATAATACTACCACTATGTATAAGAATATAACTACTATAATACTACCACTATGTACAAGAATATAACTACTATAATACTACCACTATGTACAAGAATATGACTACTATAATACTGCCCCTATGTACAAGAATATAACTACTATAATACTACCACTATGTATAAGAATATAACTACTATAATACTGCCTCCTTGTACAAGAATATAACTACTATAATACTGTCCCCTATGTACAAGAATATAGCTACTATAATACTGCCCCTATGTACAAGAATATAACTACTATAATACTGTCCATATGTACAAGAATATAACTACTATAATACTACCACTATGTACAAGAATATGACTACTATAATACTGTCCCCTATGTACAAGAATATAACTACTATAATACTGTCCATATGTACAAGAATATGACTACTATAATACTGCCCCCTATATACAAGAATATAACTACTATAATACGGCCCCCTATGTACAAGAATATAACTACTATAATAATACCACTATGTACAAGAATATGACTACTATAATACTGCCCCCTATGTACAAGAATATACCTGCTATAATACTGCTCCTATATATAAGAATATAGCTACTATAATACTGTCCATATGTACAAGAATATAACTACTATAATACTGCCCCCTATGTACAAGAATATAACTACTATAATTCTGTCCATATGTACAAGAATATAACTACTATAATACTGCCCCCTATGTACAAGAATATAACTACTATAATACTGCTGCTATGTACAAGAATATAACTACTATAATGCTGCTATGTACAAGAATATAACTACTATAATACTTCTCCTTATGTACCAGAATATAACTACTATAATACTGCCCCCTATGTACAAGAATATAACTACTATAATACTGCTCCTATGTACAAGAATATAACTACTACAATACTGCCCCCTATGTACAGGAATATAACTACTATAATACTGCCCCCTATGTACAAGAATATAACTACTATAATACTGCTCCTATGTACAAGAATATAACTACTATAATACTGCTCCTATGTACAAGAATATAACTACTATAATACTGCCCCCTATGTACAAGAATATAACTACTATAATACTGCTGCTATGTACAAGAATATAACTACTATAATACTGCCTCCTATGTACAAGAATATAACTACTATAATACTGCCTCCTATGTACAAGAATATAACTACTATAATACTGCCCCCTATGTACAAGAATATAACTACTATAATACTGCTGCTATGTACAAGAATATAACTACTATAATACTGCTCCCTATGTACCAGAATATAACTACTATAATACTACCCCCTATATACAAGAATATAACTACTATAATACGGCCCCCTATGTACAAGAATATAACTACTATAATACTGCCCCATATATACAAGAATATAACTACTATAATACGGCCCCCTATGTACAAGAATATAACTACTATAATACTACCACTATGTACAAGAATATGACTACTATAATACTGCCCCCTATGTACAAGAATATACCTGCTATAATACTGCTCCTATATAAAAGAATATAGCTACTATAATACTGCCCCTATGTACAAGAATATAACTACTATAATACTGTCCATATGTACAAGAATATAACTACTATAATACTACCACTATGTACAAGAATATGACTACTATAATACTGCCCTCTATGTACAAGAATATAACTACTATAATACTGCTGCTATGTACAAGAATATAACTACTATAATACTGCTCCCTATGTACCAGAATATAACTACTATAATACTGCCCCCTATGTACCAGAATATAACTACTATAATACTGCCACCTATATACAGGAATATAACTACTATAATACTGCTCCTGTCTACAAGAATGTAACTACTGTAATACTGCCCCCTGTGTACAAGAATATAACTACTATAAAACTGCCCCCTATGTACAAGAATATAACTACTATAATACTGCCCCCTATATACAAGAATATAACTACTATAATACGGCCCCCTATGTACAAGAATATAACTACTATAATACTACCACTATGTACAAGAATATGACTACTATAATACTGCCCCCTATGTACAAGAATATACCTGCTATAATACTTGTCCTATATATAAGAATATAGCTACTATAATACTGCCCCTATGTACAAGAATATAACTACTATAATACTGTCCATATGTACAAGAATATAACTACTACAATACTACCACTATGTACAAGAATATGACTACTATAATACTGTCCCCTATATACAAGAATATAACTACTATAATACTGTCCATATGTACAAGAATATAACTACTATAATACTGCCCCCTATATACAAGAATATAACTACTATAATACGGCCCCCTATGTACAAGAATATAACTACTATAATACTACCACTATGTACAAGAATATGACTACTATAATACTGCCCCCTATGTACAAGAATATACCTGCTATAATACTGCTCCTATATATAAGAATATAGCTACTATAATACTGTCCATATGTACAAGAATATAACTACTATAATACTGCCCCCTATGTACAAGAATATAACTAATATAATACTGTCCATATGTACAAGAATATAACTACTATAATACTACCACTATGTACAAGAATATGACTACTATAATACTGCCTCCTTGTACAAGAATATAACTACTATAATACTGCCCCCTTTGTACAAGAATATAACTACTATAATACTGCTCCCTATGTACAAGAATATAACTACTATAATACTGTCCATATGTACATGAATATAACTACTATAATACTGCCCCTATGTACAAGAATATAACTACTATAATACTGTCCATATGTACAAGAATATAACTACTATAATACTGCCCCCTATGTACAAGAATATAACTACTATAATACTGTCCATATGTACAAGAATATAACTACTATAATACTACCACTATGTACAAGAATATGACTACTATAATACTGCCCCCTATGTACAAGAATATAACTACTATAATACTGCTGCTATGTACAAGAATATAACTACTATAATGCTGCTGCTATGTACAAGAATATAACTACTATAATACTTCTCCCTATGTACCAGAATATAACTACTATAATACTGCCCCCTATGTACAAGAATATAACTACTATAATACTGCTCCTATGTACAAGAATATAACTACTACAATACTGCCCCCTATGTACAGGAATATAACTACTATAATACTGCCCCCCATGTACAAGAATATAACTACTATAATACTGCACCTATGTACAAGAATATAACTACTATAATACTTCTCCTATGTACAAGAATATAACTACTATAATACTGCCCCCTATGTACAAGAATATAACTACTATAATACTGCCCCCTATGTACAAGAATATAACTACTATAATACTGCCCCCTATGTACAAGAATATAACTACTATAATACTGCCTCCTATGTACAAGAATATAACTACTATAATACTGCCCCCTGTGTACAAGAATATAACTACTATAATACTGCTGCTATGTACAAGAATATAACTACTATAATACTGCTCCCTATGTACCAGAATATAACTACTATAATACTGCCCCCTATATACAAGAATATAACTACTATAATACGGCCCCCTATGTACAAGAATATAACTACTATAATACTGCCCCCTATATACAAGAATATAACTACTATTATACGGCCCCCTATGTACAAGAATATAACTACTATAATACTACCACTATGTACAAAAATATGACTACTATAATACTGCCCCCTATGTACAAGAATATACCTGCTATAATACTGCTCCTATATATAAGAATATAGCTACTATAATACTGCCCCTATGTACAAGAATATAACTACTATAATACTGTCCATATGTACAAGAATATAACTACTATAATACTACCACTATGTACAAGAATATGACTACTATAATACTGCCCTCTATGTACAAGAATATAACTACTATAATACTGCTGCTATGTACAAGAATATAACTACTATAATACTGCTCCCTATGTACCAGAATATAACTACTATAATACTGCCCCCTATGTACCAGAATATAACTACTATAATACTGCCACCTATATACCGGAATATAACTACTATAATACTGCTCCTGTCTACAAGAATGTAACTACTGTAATACTGCCCCCTGTGTACAAGAATATAACTACTATAATACTGCCCCCTATGTACAAGAATATAACTACTATAATACTGCCCTCTATATACAAGAATATAACTACTATAATACGGCCCCCTATGTACAAGAATATAACTACTATAATACTACCACTATGTACAAGAATATGACTACTATAATACTGCCCCCTATGTACAAGAATATAACTACTATAATACTGCTCCTATATATGAGTATAGCTACTATAATACTGCCCCTATGTACAAGAATATAACTACTATAATACTGTCCATATGTACAAGAATATAACTTCTATAATACTACCACTATGTACAAGAATATGACTACTATAATACTGTCCCCTATGTACAAGAATATAACTACTATAATACTGTCCATATGTACAAGAATATAACTACTATAATACTGCCCCCTATATACAAGAATATAACTACTATAATACGGCCCCCTATATACAAGAATATAACTACTATAATACGGCCCCCTATGTACAAGAATATAACTACTATAATACTACCACTATGTACAAGAATATGACTACTATAATACTGCCCCCTATGTACAAGAATATACCTGCTATAATACTGCTCCTATATATAAGAATATAGCTACTATAATACTGCCCCTTATGTACAAGAATATAACTACTATAATTCTGCTCCTATGTACAAGAATATAACTACTATAATACTGCTCCATATGTACAAGAATATAACTACTATAATACTGCCCCCTATGTACAAGAATATAACTACTATAATACTGTCCATATGTACAAGAATATAACTACTGTTATACAGCTCCTATGTACAAGAATATAACTGCTATAATACTACCACTATGTACAAGAATATGACTACTATAATACTGCCCCTATGTACAAGAATATAACTACTATAATACTACCACTATGTACAAGAATATGACTACTATAATACTGCCCCTATGTACAAGAATATAACTACTATAATACTACCACTATGTACAAGAATATGACTACTATAATACTGCCTCTATGTACAAGAATATAACTATTATAATACTACCACTATGTACAAGAATATAACTACTATAATACTACCACTATGTACAAGAATATAACTACTATAATACTGCCCCTATGTACAAGAATATAACTACTATAATACTACCACTATGTATAAGAATATAACTACTATAATACTACCACTATGTACAAGAATATAACTACTATAATACTACCACTATGTACAAGAATATGACTACTATAATACTGCCCCTATGTACAAGAATAGAACTACTATAATACTACCCCCTATGTACAAGAATATAGCTACTATAATACTACCACTATGTACAAGAATATGACTACTATAATACTGCCCCCTATGTACAAGAATATAACTACTATAATACTGCCCCCTATATACAAGAATATAACTACTATAATACGGCCCCCTATGTACAAGAATATAACTACTATAATACTGCCCCATATATACAAGAATATAACTACTATAATACGGCCCCCTATGTACAAGAATATAACTACTATAATACTACCACTATGTACAAGAATATGACTACTATAATACTGCCCCCTATGTACAAGAATATACCTGCTATAATACTGCTCCTATATAAAAGAATATAGCTACTATAATACTGCCCCTATGTACAAGAATATATCTACTATAATACTGTCCATATGTACAAGAATATAACTACTATAATACTACCACTATGGACAAGAATATGACTACTATAATACTGCCCTCTATGTACAAGAATATAACTACTATAATACTGCTGCTATGTACAAGAATATAACTACTATAATACTGCTCCCTATGTGCTAGAATATAACTACTATAATACTGCCCCCTATGTACCAGAATATAACTACTATAATACTGCCACCTATATACAGGAATATAACTACTATAATACTGCTCCTGTCTACAAGAATGTAACTACTGTAATACTGCCCCCTGTGTACAAGAATATAACTACTATAAAACTGCCCCCTATGTACAAGAATATAACTACTATAATACTGCCCCCTATATACAAGAATATAACTACTATAATACGGCCCCCTATGTACAAGAATATAACTACTATAATACTACCACTATGTACAAGAATATGACTACTATAATACTGCCCCCTATGTACAAGAATATACTTGCTATAATACTGCTCCTATATATAAGAATATAGCTACTATAATACTGCCCCTATGTACAAGAATATAACTACTATAATACTGTCCATATTTACAAGAATATAACTACTATAATACTACCACTATGTACAAGAATATGACTACTATAATACTGTCCCCTATGTACAAGAATATAACTACTATAATACTGTCCATATGTACAAGAATATAACTACTATAATACTGCCCCCTATATACAAGAATATAACTACTATAATACGGCCCCCTATGTACAAGAATATAACTACTATAATACTACCACTATGTACAAGAATATGACTACTATAATACTGCCCCCTTTGTACAAGAATATACCTGCTATAATACTGCTCCTATATATAAGAATATAGCTACTATAATACTGTCCATATGTACAAGAATATAACTACTATAATACTGCCCCCTATGTACAAGAATATAACTAATATAATACTGTCCATATGTACAAGAATATAACTACTATAATACTACCACTATGTACAAGAATATGACTACTATAATACTGCCTCCTTGTACAAGAATATAACTACTATAATACTGCCCCCTTTGTACAAGAATATAACTACTGTAATACTGCTCCCTATGTACAAGAATATAACTACTATAATACTGTCCATATGTACATGAATATAACTACTATAATACTGCCCCCTATGTACAAGAATATAACTACTATAATACTGTCCATATGTACAAGAATATAACTACTATAATACTGCCCCCTATGTACAAGAATATAACTACTATAATACTACCACTATGTACAAGAATATGACTACTATAATACTGCCCCCTATGTACAAGAATATAACTACTATAATACTGCTGCTATGTACAAGAATATAACTACTATAATGCTGCTGCTATGTACAAGAATATAACCACTATAATACTTCTCCCTATGTACCAGAATATAACTACTATAATACTGCCCCCTATGTACAAGAATATAACTACTATAATACTGCTCCTATGTACAAGAATATAACTACTACAATACTGCCCCCTATGTACAGGAATATAACTACTATAATACTGCCCCCCATGTACAAGAATATAACTACTATAATACTGCTCCTATGTACAAGAATATAACTACTATAATACTGCTCCTATGTACAAGAATATAGCTACTATAATACTGCCCCCTATGTACAAGAATATAACTACTATAATAATGCTCCTATGTACAAGAATATAACTACTATAATACTGCCCCCTATGTACAAGAATATAACTACTATAATACTGCCCCCTATGTACAAGAATATAACTACTATAATACTGCCTCCTATGTACAAGAATATAACTACTATAATACTGCCCCCTGTGTACAAGAATATAACTACTATAATACTGCTGCTATGTACAAGAATATAACTACTATAATACTGCTCCCTATGTACCAGAATATAACTACTATAATACTGCCCCCTATATACAAGAATATAACTACTATAATACGGCCCCCTATGTACAAGAATATAACTACTATAATACTACCACTATGTACAAGAATATGGCTACTATAATACTGCCCCTATGTACAAGAATATAACTACTATAATACTACCACTATGTACAAGAATATAACTACTATAATACTACCACTATGTACAAGAATATAACTACTATAATACTGCCCCTATGTACAAGAATATAACTACTATAATACTACCACTATGTATAAGAATATAACTACTATAATACTACCACTATGTACAAGAATATAACTACTATAATACTACCACTATGTACAAGAATATGACTACTATAATACTGCCTCCTTGTACAAGAATATAACTACTATAATACTGCCCCCTTTGTACAAGAATATAACTACTGTAATACTGCTCCCTATGTACAAGAATATAACTACTATAATACTGTCCATATGTACATGAATATAACTACTATAATACTGCCCCCTATGTACAAGAATATAACTACTATAATACTGTCCATATGTACAAGAATATAACTACTATAATACTGCCCCCTATGTACAAGAATATAACTACTATAATACTACCACTATGTACAAGAATATGACTACTATAATACTGCCCCCTATGTACAAGAATATAACTACTATAATACTGCTGCTATGTACAAGAATATAACTACTATAATGCTGCTGCTATGTACAAGAATATAACCACTATAATACTTCTCCCTATGTACCAGAATATAACTACTATAATACTGCCCCCTATGTACAAGAATATAACTACTATAATACTGCTCCTATGTACAAGAATATAACTACTACAATACTGCCCCCTATGTACAGGAATATAACTACTATAATACTGCCCCCCATGTACAAGAATATAACTACTATAATACTGCTCCTATGTACAAGAATATAACTACTATAATACTGCTCCTATGTACAAGAATATAGCTACTATAATACTGCCCCCTATGTACAAGAATATAACTACTATAATAATGCTCCTATGTACAAGAATATAACTACTATAATACTGCCCCCTATGTACAAGAATATAACTACTATAATACTGCCCCCTATGTACAAGAATATAACTACTATAATACTGCCTCCTATGTACAAGAATATAACTACTATAATACTGCCCCCTGTGTACAAGAATATAACTACTATAATACTGCTGCTATGTACAAGAATATAACTACTATAATACTGCTCCCTATGTACCAGAATATAACTACTATAATACTGCCCCCTATATACAAGAATATAACTACTATAATACGGCCCCCTATGTACAAGAATATAACTACTATAATACTACCACTATGTACAAGAATATGGCTACTATAATACTGCCCCTATGTACAAGAATATAACTACTATAATACTACCACTATGTACAAGAATATAACTACTATAATACTACCACTATGTACAAGAATATAACTACTATAATACTGCCCCTATGTACAAGAATATAACTACTATAATACTACCACTATGTATAAGAATATAACTACTATAATACTACCACTATGTACAAGAATATAACTACTATAATACTACCACTTTGTACAAGAATATGACTACTATAATACTGCCCCTATGTACAAGAATATAACTATTATAATACTACCACTATGTATAAGAATATAACTACTATAATACTGCCTCCTTGTACAAGAATATGACTACTATAATGCTGCCTCCTTGTACAAGAATATGACTACTATAATACTGCCCCTATGTACAAGAATATAACTACTATAATACTACCACTATGTATAAGAATATAACTACTATAATACTACCACTATGTACAAGAATATAACTACTATAATACTACCACTATGTACAAGAATATGACTACTATAATACTGCCCCTATGTACAAGAATATGACTACTATAATACTGCCCCTATGTACAAGAATATAACTACTATAATACTACCACTATGTATAAGAATATAACTACTATAATACTACCACTATGTACAAGAATATGACTACTATAATACTGCCCCTATGTACAAGAATATGACTACTATAATACTGCCCCTATGTACAAGAATATAACTACTATAATACTGTCCATATGTACAAGAATATAACTACTATAATACTGCCCCCTATGTACAAGAATATAACTACTATAATACTACCACTATGTACAAGAATATGACTACTATAATACTGCCCCCTATGTACAAGAATATAACTACTATAATACTGCTGCTATGTACAAGAATATAACTACTATAATGCTGCTGCTATGTACAAGAATATAACCACTATAATACTTCTCCCTATGTACCAGAATATAACTACTATAATACTGCCCCCTATGTACAAGAATATAACTACTATAATACTGCTCCTATGTACAAGAATATAACTACTACAATACTGCCCCCTATGTACAGGAATATAACTACTATAATACTGCCCCCCATGTACAAGAATATAACTACTATAATACTGCTCCTATGTACAAGAATATAACTACTATAATACTGCTCCTATGTACAAGAATATAGCTACTATAATACTGCCCCCTATGTACAAGAATATAACTACTATAATAATGCTCCTATGTACAAGAATATAACTACTATAATACTGCCCCCTATGTACAAGAATATAACTACTATAATACTGCTCCTATGTACAAGAATATAACTACTACAATACTGCCCCCTATGTACAGGAATATAACTACTATAATACTGCCCCCCATGTACAAGAATATAACTACTATAATACTGCTCCTATGTACAAGAATATAACTACTATAATACTGCTCCTATGTACAAGAATATAGCTACTATAATACTGCCCCCTATGTACAAGAATATAACTACTATAATAATGCTCCTATGTACAAGAATATAACTACTATAATACTGCCCCCTATGTACAAGAATATAACTACTATAATACTGCCCCCTATGTACAAGAATATAACTACTATAATACTGCCTCCTATGTACAAGAATATAACTACTATAATACTGCCCCCTGTGTACAAGAATATAACTACTATAATACTGCTGCTATGTACAAGAATATAACTACTATAATACTGCTCCCTATGTACCAGAATATAACTACTATAATACTGCCCCCTATATACAAGAATATAACTACTATAATACGGCCCCCTATGTACAAGAATATAACTACTATAATACTACCACTATGTACAAGAATATGGCTACTATAATACTGCCCCTATGTACAAGAATATAACTACTATAATACTACCACTATGTACAAGAATATAACTACTATAATACTACCACTATGTACAAGAATATAACTACTATAATACTGCCCCTATGTACAAGAATATAACTACTATAATACTACCACTATGTATAAGAATATAACTACTATAATACTACCACTATGTACAAGAATATAACTACTATAATACTACCACTTTGTACAAGAATATGACTACTATAATACTGCCCCTATGTACAAGAATATAACTACTATAATACTACCACTATGTATAAGAATATAACTACTATAATACTGCCTCCTTGTACAAGAATATGACTACTATAATGCTGCCTCCTTGTACAAGAATATGACTACTATAATACTGCCCCTATGTACAAGAATATAACTACTATAATACTACCACTATGTATAAGAATATAACTACTATAATACTACCACTATGTACAAGAATATAACTACTATAATACTACCACTATGTACAAGAATATGACTACTATAATACTGCCCCTATGTACAAGAATATGACTACTATAATACTGCCCCTATGTACAAGAATATAACTACTATAATACTACCACTATGTATAAGAATATAACTACTATAATACTACCTCCTTGTACAAGAATATGACTACTATAATACTGCTCCCTATGTACAAGAATATAACTACTATAATACTACCTCCTTGTACAAGAATATGACTACTATAATACTGCCCCTATGTACAAGAATATAACTACTATAATACTGCTCCTATGTACAAGAATATAACTACTATAATACTGCCCCTATGTACAAGAATATAACTACTATAATACTACCACTATGTATAAGAATATAACTACTATAATACTGCCTCCTTGTACAAGAATATGACTACTATAATGCTGCCTCCTTGTACAAGAATATGACTACTATAATACTGCCCCTATGTACAAGAATATAACTACTATAATACTACCACTATGTATAAGAATATAACTACTATAATACTACCACTATGTACAAGAATATAACTACTATAATACTACCACTATGTACAAGAATATGACTACTATAATACTGCCCCTATGTACAAGAATATAACTACTATAATACTACCACTATGTATAAGAATATAACTACTATAATACTACCTCCTTGTACAAGAATATGACTACTATAATACTGCTCCCTATGTACAAGAATATAACTACTATAATACTACCTCCTTGTACAAGAATATGACTGCTATAATGCTGCCTCCTTGTACAAGAATATGACTACTATAATACTGCTCCCTATGTACAAGAATATAACTACTATAATACTGCTCCCTATGTACCAGAATATAACTACTATAATAGTGCCCCCTATATACAAGAATATAACTACTATAATACGGCCCCCTATGTACAAGAATATAACTACTATAATACTACCACTATGTACAAGAATATGACTACTATAATACTGCCCCTATGTACAAGAATATAACTACTATAATACTACCACTATGTACAAGAATATAACTACTATAATACTACCACTATGTACAAGAATATAACTACTATAATACTGCCCCTATGTACAAGAATATAACTACTATAATACTACCACTATGTATAAGAATATAACTACTATAATACTACCACTATGTACAAGAATATAACTACTATAATACTACCACTATGTACAAGAATATGACTACTATAATACTGCCCCTATGTACAAGAATATAACTACTATAATACTACCACTATGTATAAGAATATAACTACTATAATACTGCCTCCTTGTACAAGAATATGACTACTATAATGCTGCCTCCTTGTACAAGAATATGACTACTATAATACTGCCCCTATGTACAAGAATATAACTACTATAATACTACCACTATGTATAAGAATATAACTACTATAATACTACCACTATGTACAAGAATATAACTACTATAATACTACCACTATGTACAAGAATATGACTACTATAATACTGCCCCTATGTACAAGAATATAACTACTATAATACTACCACTATGTATAAGAATATAACTACTATAATACTACCTCCTTGTACAAGAATATGACTACTATAATACTGCTCCCTATGTACAAGAATATAACTACTATAATACTACCTCCTTGTACAAGAATATGACTACTATAATACTGCCCCTATGTACAAGAATATAACTACTATAATACTGCTCCTATGTACAAGAATATAACTACTATAATACTGCCCCTATGTACAAGAATATAACTACTATAATACTACCACTATGTATAAGAATATAACTACTATAATACTGCCTCCTTGTACAAGAATATGACTACTATAATACTGCCTCCTTGTACAAGAATATGACTACTATAATACTGCCCCTATGTACAAGAATATAACTACTATAATACTACCACTATGTATAAGAATATAACTACTATAATACTACCACTATGTACAAGAATATAACTACTATAATACTACCACTATGTACAAGAATATGACTACTATAATACTGCCCCTATGTACAAGAATATAACTACTATAATACTACCACTATGTATAAGAATATAACTACTATAATACTACCTCCTTGTACAAGAATATGACTACTATAATACTGCTCCCTATGTACAAGAATATAACTACTATAATACTACCTCCTTGTACAAGAATATGACTGCTATAATGCTGCCTCCTTGTACAAGAATATGACTAGTATAATGTTGCAAAAAATCAAATGTTTTTTTAATTAGTACTTTGTTTCAGATGGTTTAGAACAAACACGTTAGTTGTGCACATGTAGTAGTGTAGCAGTTGTATAGTTGTGTAGTAGTTGTGTATTACATACCTTGTCTGTTGTTTTTTATTCAGGTCTTTTCCAATTTGAAGAAATATTCCAGCATTACAGATTTTACTCCGCAGAATGTGGGCGCTGTGTCTACCGCGTGCCGTTCTCTGTGTCAGTGGGTGCTGGCTCTTGAACATTATCATGAGGTTCAGAAGGTCAGTATACAGGAATACATAGCTGGGATAGGAGGCAGCCATTAATCAGTTTATATTTCTCAATAATAACTTTGTCTTCAGTGACTCCCCCTACTGGTGAATATTGGCAGCAAAAGTTGCTGCACTGTAATAGGAACTATGCTCTTCTTGTAAGTTATTGTCCTCTTACATAGCAGTGATCTCTCCATGCCTTGGAGATGCCCGCTGTTTTATACAGCTCACATCCCACTGCAATGGCCAGGATCAGAGATAATGCCAAACTCACATGGTTAACCCTTTAAATGCTGATGCCATTTAAAGGGGTTAGACAAAAAGTTGTGTGCACAGCGAAGATGAGAATATTTCTGTATAATCCTGTAGATGGTGATTCCAAAACAAGAACGCGTGCGAGAAGCCCAGGAGGCTCTAAAGCTGGCAAATGAGCGACTGAAACAGAAACAGGCCAGCCTATCTCTGGTAAGAAGGTCACGTATAAATCCCATATAACTGCTTATGTGCATAGACATCATCTCCGAAATACAGTCTCCCCCACCCTGTGTGGAGCTGGACACATCATTAATGGCTCCGATTTCACTTTGTGAACTTCTTTCGTGGTGCAGAGTAGCAATGTTCCGGAGCACGTGCCGACCATATACAGTACAGACCAAAAGTTTGGACACACCTTCTCATTTAAAGATTTTTCTGTATTTTCATGACTTTGAAAATTGTACATTCACACTGAAGGCATCAAAACTATGAATTAACACATGTGGAATTATATACTTAACAAAAAAGTGTGAAACAACTGAAAATATGTCTTATATTCTAGGTTCTTCAAAGTAGCCACCTTTTGCTTTGATGACTGCTTTGCACACTCTTGGCATTCTCTTGATGAGCTTCAAGAGGTAGTCACCGGAAATGGTCTTCCAACAATCTTGAAGGAGTTCCCAGAGATGCTTAGCACTTGTTGGCCCTTTTGCCTTCACTCTGCGGTCCAGCTCACCCCAAACCATCTCGATTGGGTTCAGGTCTGGTGACTGTGGAGGCCAGGTCATCGGGCGTAGCACCCCATCACTCTCCTTCTTGGTCAAATAGACCTTACACAGCCTGGAGGCGTGTTTGGGTCATTGTCCTGTTGAAAAATAAATGATGGTCCAACTAAACGCAAACCGGATGGAATAGCATGCCGCTGCAAGATGCTGTGGTAGCCATGCTGGTTCAGTATGCCTTCAATTTTGAATAAATCCCCAACAGTGTCACCAGCAAAGCACCCCCACACCATCACACCTCCTCCTCCATGCTTCACAGTGGGAACCAAGCATGTAGAGTCCATCCGTTCACCTTTTCTGCGTCGCACAAAGACACGGTGGTTGGAACTTTGGACTCATCAGACCAAAGCACAGATTTCCACTGGTCTAATGTCCATTCCTCGTGTTCTTTAACCCAAACAAGTCTCTTCTGCTTGTTGCCTGTCCTTAGCAGTGGTTTCCTAGCAGCTATTTTACCATGAAGGCCTGCTGCACAAAGTCTCCTCTTAACAGTTGTTGAAGAGATGTGTCTGCTGCTAGAACTCTGTGTGGCATTGACCTGGTCTCTAATCTGAGCTGCTGTTAACCTGCGATTTCTGAGGCTGGTGACTCGGATAAACTTATCCTCAGAAGCAGAGGTGACTCTTGGTCTTCTTTTCCTGGGGCGGTCCTCATGTGAGCCAGTTTCTTTGTAGCGCTTGATGGTTTTTGCAACTGCACTTGGGGACACTTTCAAAGTTTGCCCAATTTTTCGGACTGACTGACCTTCATTTCTTAAAGTAATGATGGCCACTAGTTTTTCTTTACTTAGCTGCTTTTTTCTTGCCATAATACAAATTCTAACAGTCTATTCAGTAGGACTATCAGCTGTGTATCTACCAGACTTCTGCACAACACAACTGATGGTCCCAACCCCATTTATAAGGCAAGAAATCCCACTTATTAAACCTGACAGGGCACACCTGTGAAGTGAAAACCATTTCCGGTGACTACCTGTTGAAGCTCATCAAGAGAATGCCAAGAGTGTGCAAAGCAGTCATCAAAGCAAAAGGTGGCTACTTTGAAGAACCTAGAATATAAGACATATTTTCAGTTGTTTCACACTTTTTTGTTAAGTATATAATTCCACATGTGTTAATTCATAGTTTTGATGCCTTCAGTGTGAATGTACAATTTTCATAGTCATGAAAATACAGAAAAATCTTTAAATGAGAAGGTGTGTCCAAACTTTTGGTCTGTACTGTATGTAGGCAAATGTGTATTCCCTTCTATGTCTGGCTACGATCTAGTCCATGTACTACATCTACTAGAGAGGACCACAGAAGAACATGCACAATACACTGATACTGAGCCAGCAGAAATATAGGAGAATGCGCAGCCTGAGAGCTAACCGTAAGACAGCTGAACTTGGAATGCTATGGACAAAGATGAGCATTGCCGGAGCTGCTGTCACGCAAAGTGTAGGAAAGACTAAGTTCAGCACGAAGGGAAGAGGGGAAGGGAACCCAGACACTAGGGAAAGAGGGAGTGGAGACCTCCTAGACTGATCTGATATCACTCTCCTCTCTCCTATCATCACTATATTGGTTCCTCACCAATCGCCGCACAGGAACCTAAGCCCTGTATTTCCTTAGCGCATGGCCCTGGATAGGGAAGGGGGGGGGGGGGGGGGTGAGCACTAGTCAGTCCCCACTAATAACTAAAGACAACAAGGGAGACAAACACGGGGGAAAGTAACTTAGCTTGAGCCGACTTCAGAGAGAACACCAAACGTCCTCCTAGCACCACAGAGGAAGATAGCAGTCTGAGAGCTCCAATCCTTCACAAGAAAGCATGTGAATATCACCGGCACCTCCCTGTAGCAAACAGAAAGTATTTAAACACCCAGGCCTGGGTGTCAATTAGCAGGAGGGAGGTAGCCGCTGGGTCCTAGAGTGAGACAGATGTAAGAAGGTGTCTGTAATGCCAAACGAAGAGATCTTCTGCAGTCAATTGCAGGACGATTGTCTGTCACATCTGACACACCCGTGACAGCTACATTTTCTTTACATACATTATAATATATTTTTCCGTATTTAGGTGGAAGAACATCAGTGCCGGCTGCAGAAACAGTACAACGAGAGTGTTGCAGAGAAAGATCATTTGGCGTTCCGGAAGCAGCTGACAACTAAACGCCTGGCGAGGGCCTCCGTGCTGATTACAGCTCTGGATGAGGAGAAGGTGTAGTACATAAGTATTTATTACATCTCCTTGCCACCATCACCCTCCAATCCAACCAATGCAGGCTAACAATGTGCGCCACCAATGGAGGATACCCACCTGAAAGGGGTCTCCTCTCTCCAGGGCAATGGGTGGGCCACCTCTGTAGTACATACAGTATATCCTGGCGTTATGTATATATTGTATTTTTTACATTGTTTATCATGTTGCACAGATACGATGGAAGGAGTCAGTGGAGAGCCTGGAGCTGCGGCTGAAGGGAATCATAGGAGACGTCCTGGTGTCTGCGGCGTTCATTGTCTATTGTGGGGTCTTCACGTCTGAGTATCGGGCACAGCTGATGGGGCAGTGGTTGGAGTTCTGTAGAACATATGAGATCCGGGTGTCAGAAGATTACTTGTTTATCCACGCTATGGCTGCCGAGAGCGAGGTATTCTACAATGCTTCATCAAGAGAACAGCTGTAGAGAACACATTCTCTTTCCCCTCGGCTCCTCGGGGGCGGGCTCTTCCTGGTGTGATATCCAATCAGATGTCTCGTCACTGCTCCTGCTCATCTCTTACAGAATTCATTTTCAGAGAGAGAGAAACTGCAGCTGCATCCCCCCTTTCTTGTAGTCCTGCGGATTACCAATGTTTTTTCTGCTTGCAGAATTGAAGGGGAGAAACCGAATCGATCTGGCCATACGGAAGATAAAAATGTTGTTTTGAGATTTTATTATGAGAGCCATCCAAAAGTGATTGTTTCTCCTGCAGGTGAGACGTTGGCATAGGGAAGGGTTACCCCCCGATCCCTACTCAATAGAGAACGCCATATTAGTGCAGAATGGGCAGCGATGGCCTCTCCTGATTGACCCTAACGGTCAGGCGCATAAGTGGATCTGCCAGATGGAAGGCAGGAAATTACGGCAGGTTCAGGCCTCGGATCCCGGCTACATGAAGGTCCTAGAAACCGCCATTCGCCTAGGAGAGCCTATCCTCATACAGGTACCTGTCCCCTTACCCAGCTGGGACACTAGTATCTGCCGCTCATTGCTCATATCACCCGCTCTTTTCTTACAGGATGTTCCTGAAGACATTGACCCAAGTCTGAAGCCTGTGCTCGAAAAAGAAATTCACCGGCGGGCAGGACAAGATGTCATACATCTAGGGGATGCTGAAATTGAATATAATGGGAATTTTAGGTAAAATTGAGACTGATATTCTGTATGCCCAGATATAACCCCTGTATGAATAACGTATGACAATACCCCACCCCCGCTGTAAATTATAAGAATATTAGAAGTGAGTAATGAGTTCAGTGAACTGCCCATTTCTGATATTCTTGCTCAGTCATAGTAGGGGACATATTATAAGCCAGCTGCTGCAGAACTTCTTCCACCTCGTCCTCCCAATTGAGTGTCAGCCATATTCTGCGTGTGGGGGTGCTGGGGAGATCATACGTCTTGTGAGTGTCATTGTGGGGGCATCAGACTGTATATGGGGTTTTTAATACTCTGTGTGGGGGCATGATACTGTGTGTTGGGGGATTAATACTGTGTTGGGGGCATCATACTGTGTGGGGGGGCTCCCTGGGGGCATTATACTGTATGTGGGTTCATCAAACTATATATGGGGGGCACTCTGGGGGCATCATACTGTATGTGGGTTCATCATACTGTGTGTAAGGGGGTACTGGGGAGATCATACATCTTGTGAGTGTCTTTGTGGGGGATTCATACTGTATGTGAAGGGATTAATAGTGTGTGGGGGCATCATACTGTATATGGTTTCATCATACTGTGTGTGGGGTCACTCTGGTGGCATCATACTGAATGTGGGTTCATCATACTTTGTGTAGGTGGGTACTGGGGAGATCATACATCTTGTGAGTGTCACTGTGGGGGCATCATACTGTATGTGGGGATACATACTGTGTGTAGGGGTTACTGGCGAGATCATACAGTTAGTAAGTGGCAATGTGGGATCATCATACTGTGTTTAGGGCATCCTACTGTGTGTGGGGGCACTCTGGGGGCATCATACTGAATGTGGGTTCGTCATACTGTGTGTAGGGGGGTACTGGGGAGATTATATGTCTTGTGAGTGGCAATGTGGGGGCATCATACTGTATGTGGGGATGCATACTCTGTGTAGTGGGGTACTGGGGAGATCATACGGTTAGTAAGTGGCTATGTGGGATCATTATACTGTGTTGGGGGCATCATACTGTATGTGGGTTCATCATACTGTGTGGGGGACATTTTGGCGACCAAGTCCTCCCCTTTTACCACATGATGCTTCATCTTCTGGTGTCAGACGCTGGCACACCAGGAGTGATGTGCAACAGTCCACCTCTGCCAGGGGGTATAAGAAGTTCCCGTTTAGTGCCACTTACTTCTGTGTGGGCCAATGTACTTCTATTATTTGCAGACACATCAGTGTTTTCCCCATTATCACAGTGTGATACCTTGTGGCCTCAGTGTATAACGCTCTTATTTTAGGCTGTACATGTCAACCCAGAACCCAAATCCACATTTCCTACCGGCGGTTTGTATATCGGTCACCTTGATAAACTTCACTGTGACATATAAAGGGTTACAAGATCAGCTCCTGAGCAGCGTGGTCGCCCACGAGCAGCCACAACTGGAGGCGCAGAGATCCCAAATACTGGAGAGTATGGCGGCCGACCTGAGCACGCTGCGAGGCCTGGAGGAACAGGCACTCACTTTACTGCAGAAAACTGAAGGTGATTCTTCTTAAAGGTGTTGTCCACTTTAAACAAGTACTATACATTAGAAGGGTTCCACTTTAATCACAGACCAATCACAGAGAATCCTGCTATTTAAGACCCCCAGAAGGTATTCTGTTTGCCTGCAGCGCCACCACAGATGAAACAAAGTATTACAGGGTTCTCATTAAATCAATTGGCTGTTGATGTTTTTCATGGACATGCGCGGTCCTCCAACATAAGAGTTGCTCCTTGTAGTCGCCTTCTCCCTGATTGAGGGAGCTGTCAAGGACCATTTGGGTCAGAAAATAATTTGTAACCATTAACATTTAGGTCATTTACTTGACGATGAAGATCTCATCAACACCCTGCAAAAATCCAAACTCACCGCCAAGGATGTCTCCAAGAGAATGCGAGATTCTGGGAGGACGGAGGAGAGCATTGAGGCAGCTCGTGGCATCTACCTCCCCGTGGCCCAGCGAGGGGCCGTGCTCTATTTCGTAGTGGCTGACCTTATTCACCTGAACTATATGTATCAGTTCTCCCTACAATGGTTCCATCAGGTTTTTGTGGAGGCCATAAAGGCGTCAGCGACTTCACAATCCCGGATCCCTTTGACGTCTTCTCCTGGAATAATCCGGCCGCTCAGCAGACAGAGAAAAGAGAGAGAAGAGGAGGAGGAGGAGGAGGAGAAGAAGAGCTGCAGCGAGGACATCTGGAGACACCTGGACAATATCTGCAACACCTTAACCAGAGATGTATACAAGGTAAATGGAGGTATAGAGGTCACTCTCCTGTAAGCTGGCAGAGCAAGTGAAGATAGGAGTACCATAAATAATAAAGGGGTGGTCCCATAATGGGCAGGTGTCTTCTCAGGGGCAGTCCCAGAATGAGCATGTATCACCTCATGGGTGGTCCCATAATAGGCTCAGGTGTGGTCCTGTAATGGTCTTGTATCACCTAGGGGGCGGTCCCATAATGGGCTTGTATCACCTATGGGCTTGTCCCATAATGGGCTTGTCCCACAATGGGCTCTACCATCTATCCACTGATAGGCTGAAGTGTCACTTATCTCCATAGATCGCACCATGCGGGTGCGACCATTGCTGCGCTCAAAATCAAGTTCCAAATCTTCTATCAGGGATCTTGCTGTGAGGAGGAACTAGGGATCTTGGGATCCTGCCCGAGTGATCATTTATCACCGAGCTGCGGGTCGGGTGTACGATGCAGACACCAGAGAACACCAGCCGTTTCTAAATCTTTTGGGTTGGTCACACCCAGTAAGAAAAATATAAAACAAAATGTAACAATGTAAAAATAAAATCTAAATAAAATACTAATAAACTAAAAAAAACGACCAAAAAGCATTCAGACCAACCACAGCCCGTCTCTTCCCCAGTCATATCATGGCATGGCTGATATTAAAATTATATATTTTATATTTATCAAATCCCCCCCTAATATATACCCCCCGAATATGTATAAAAAGTGTAAAAAAACAAGCAACTTATCTGCTATAAAAAATATTGTTCACCAGTTCATGTGTTTAACCTTTAAAAAAAATGTCTGGTCATTAAAGTTTTCCACTTTCCTAAAAGTGACCCCAAACATTTCCTGTAAGGGGAAAATGACCAAGCCAAATAGTACTCAGCCTCCCGGGGACCACCACCGACTCTCCACCGCTGCTTCGGTCACAGTGATTGGCTGCAGTGGTGATGTGAGCTGTCAATGTGACATCATCGCTGAAGCCAAAACGCAGACTCCTGTATCTCCTATGATTGGCACCAGTTTTTTCGGTGATTTTTCTTGCATTTCTCTGCAGATCGTCTCCACGGCTCTGCTCACAGAACACCGGCTCTGCTTCTCCTTCTCGCTGACAGCGAACATCATGAAAAACAGCAGCGACCGGGAAGAATCGCCGTCACCCGGATTTCTACCGGAATCGGAATGGCAATTCTTTCTGCAGTCGCTGCTGCTGAGCGACGCGATGAAGAAGAGATGCTCTGCAGAAAGCGAAGGTGAGGGCACATACTCAAAGGAAATGGTCTCCAACGTGGGAGTACAACCCCCATCATATACTACTGTCAGAACATGCCGGGCGTTGTAGTTTCATAAAAGCAGGAGAGAATATTATCCTAAGGGGACGACGTCCACAGGAGACACTTCCACTCCGGAATTCCTATAGTGACTGCTATCGCCACATTGAGCAGTGTCTACTGCCCTCTAGTGGAGACAGTCAGTATGACCAGAGCCGCACGCTAAGGCTATGTTCACATTGAGTGTTTTGAAGCGTTCAAAAATAATAATTTTTTTTTTTTAAGTGCAAACCACTTCAGGAAAGGCTCCTATTTTGGGGAGTTTTGGAAGTTTGTTCCTGATGTTTGCAGCCTCTTGATTGGACATCACCTAGTTTGGAGAAGATTAAAAGAATTGATGTGCGTTTTTTTTTTTTTCCACCATTAGTTTTTCTTTTAAGAAAAAAAACAAAAGTTCAAAAACTTTTCATGTGAACATCGATCGAGTTTCCTTAGTCTTTATATATATATTTAATGAGGATTTTGGAGCAGATCCGCTCTAAAAAAAAGACTCCTTGTGAACATAGAATAGCCTCACTGATATTTTCCATATTACGTGTAGGTCCCTATGACAACACTTCCTGGCCCATTCTTCAGTAACAATCCACATCAATGTCTAATAATGGTATTATTTCTTTCAGCAGATGCCAGGGATGAGGCTGCAGGACGTGGCGCTGCTGAGTGGCTGTCGGACGCCACGTGGCGGCAGTGTCAGTACCTGAGCGGATACATGGCTCCTTTCTCGGCTCTGTGCGGTTCCTTGTCCTTAAATACACAACAGTGGAGACAATTCCGAGACGCCGGAGATCTCTCTGATCTGCTCAGCAAACCGTACACCCGGCTGTCCGAGGAATCGGGAGGTGCGAGACAGACGGACTGTGGATTCCCCTCTTTCATAGTTAAGGCCTCATTCACACCTCCGATTTTTCCACGTACGAGAAAAACGGACCGATTGTTCTGATTGCAGTTTGTTCTGATTTTCTCATAAGTGGAGAAATTAAAAACAAGATTCTGCATCTTCTCCATTCTGACAGGCCTTGAATATTGGACTGCACTCAGATGTCATCCGAGTGCAGTCTAATTTTTGCAGATTTTGATCCTACTGTCAGATCTAAATCGGACATGTCACCGATATTTACCGTGGACCAAGAGGTTCGGGGAAAAAATTCGGACATGTGAGTGGCCCCAGGTATCAGTGCAATCCATGAAAACCATGAACAGTGCTCGTACGCGGTGGTGTGAATGAGGCTTTATACAAGTATTATTGAATATCCCACAGGAGCAGAACACCGGCAAGATGGAGGACGTCCCGCTGCCCGAGAGACAGCGCCCCCCGCTGCTGTATTTCATTGGGAGACACTAAGTTCATTCCAGAAACTTCTATTGGTAAAATGTCCCATAATTTCTAGTTTATAGTTCCATCTCCTCATTAATCTCTCTGCTCCCTTTCAACTAAAAAAAAAACAACCATTTTGTGTCTACAGCTCCTATGCAGATCTATGTGTCTCCATATCTACCGGTGACAAACAAACCTTGTGTGTCGGCGTCGCCTGTTACTGGTTGTAAGTGGTACTGCAGCTTTGCTTTATTCACTTTAATGGATCTCAGCTGTAGTACCAGACACAACCTGAGGATGTGGGGGGGGCGCTGTTTTGTCGAACAATGCAGCCATGTTTTTTTTAATCCTGTACTATATGAAGTGATGGAGGAGCTGAGCCTGGTATTATACAGAAATGGAAAAGCAACATTAAAAAATGTATTTAAAAAGAAAAGAAATAAATATCAAAGTTTATATCCCCCTTATTTTCTGCAATTGTAAATAGTGAAGTGTAAAAAAATTGAAAAAAGTCACATAATTCTCCAAAATAATAAAATATACAACTCCAAAAGAAAAAAATATACAGGGTAATTTTTTACCGTAAAGCGAATGCTGTAAAAAAAAATTTATGAAATTGCTCTTTTTTATTTTTCGATTCTATCCCACTTGCATGGGGTTTTTTTTTTAGTGTTTTTCAGTATATTATATTGTAATGTGAATGGTGTCGTTCAAAATTACAACTTACAAAAAACAAGCAATGTCAAAAGAAAAAAAAAAGCTATTGCTCCTGGAAGAGACATTTAGGCGCTGTTCACATGTTGCATTTTTGCAGCGTTTTTTAATGCAAATTAAAAGCTGCTTTTTACAGCACCAGGAAAATCCATGAGATTTCAGAAATCTGCACGCGATTGTTTTTTTTCCTGGCTGAATTGAGAAACTGCAGCGTTTTTTTTTTATGTCTGCAGGATGTCGATTCTTTCTGAGTTTTTTCACCCATAAAAAGGAACGAAAAAGTGAAAAAACGCTGCAAAAAATGCAATTTTGGAGAATAAAGCTAAGTTTATTAGACGTGAACTGAAGACAAATGACAAAAAAAAGCAACAAAAAATCACCAAAACCCGCATTTTGTAAGCAGCTTCTTTGCTGCCGGGAGAGCAGGTTTTTCCTGCAGAAACAAATGTGCAAAAATGAAAAATTGCCGGGTGTGTAGGTGTCAGAATGTAGGGGATTAATACTGTTGTTACCGGTCTGTGTGCTGGTAATATCTTGTTGTATAATGGCGGTAGTATTTATTCTTAGAGGCAATGCGGTATGTACTGATGAGTCCAATAAGGCTAAAGTGACGACTTGGTGATCTGCTCTTGGCTTTGTTCACATGTTGCAGACGCAGTCAGTTTTGTTTGGTGAGGGTCTGAGATCCCGGTGATTGGCGTCTCGAGTCACATGTGGGCTCGGTGGAAAGTCCAGGGGTCCCTACACTGCTGTCTGGGGGTCCGTACGCGGCTCTCGGGGGGTTGGTACACGGCTCTCTGAGGGTCTGTACACTGTTGTCTGGGGATCCATACACTGCTCTCTGGTGGTCGGTACGTGGCTGTCTGGGGGTCCTTACACTACTCTCTGGTGGTCCGTACACTGCTCTCTGGTGGTCCGTACGCGGATCTCTGGCGGTCGGTACGCGGCTGTCTGGGGGTCGGTACACGGCTGTCTGGGGGTCGGTACACGGCTCTCTGGTGGTCCGTACAATACTTTCTGGTGGTCCGTACACTGCTCTCTGATGGTCCGTACGCGGCTCTCTGGGGATCGGTAAGTGGCTCTCTGGGGGTCCGAAACACGGCTCTCTGAGGGTCCACACGGCTCTTTGGGGGTCTGTACACAGTGGCTCTCTGGGGGTCCGTTCGCAGCTCTCTGGGGGTCTGTTCATGGCTGTCTGGGGGTCTGTACGCGGTTCTTTGGGGGTCCGAACGCAGCTCTCCGCAGCCCCGAAGATAAGCTGAACTCTTCCAGTGAATTGGGGTCCGTGACCACATCTCTCTTTTTACGTTATCATCGTTATTTTATGACCTCAGATAAAGGTTCTGCGTCCTGAGTGTTTGATCGCCGCTGTCCGGAAGTTCATATCTGAGAAGATGGGGTCAGAATACGTCCAGAGCCGTCCAATGAATCTGAAACAGGCGCTGGAAGAGTCCGGTCCCTCCTCACCCCTTATATTCATCCTCTCTGCCAGTAAGATACAACTGATTTGTGCTAACTATAAAATAGTCTGAAATTCACCTTCTTTTTCATTAGACTGCTTTACACTGCAGCTTTGCTCTTTTGGTGCAAGGCTTTGATAAGTGACTCCAGCTTAGTACCTTCTTCTCCATCAAAGACTCAGACTGCTCCTCGGCCCGCGCCCCTCGATTCACGCCCCTCGATTCACGCCCCTCGGCCCACGCCCCTTGGCCCACGCCCCTCGATCCACGCCCCTCGATCCACGCCCCTCGGCCCACGCCCCTCGGCCCACGCCCCTCGATCCACGCCCCTCGGCCCACGCTCCTTGGCCCATGCTTCTCGGTCCATGTTCCTCCATCCATGCCCTTGCTGTGGCATTATCTGGACCCACTGGGATTGGTCCTTGAACTTCTTTAGTGTTTTATCACCTTTTTAAGACCCTCATGTTCTGTGTGTTACACATAGGTAGTGACCCCACCGGTCAGCTGGAGCGTCTGGCGCTGGAGACCCTCGGCAGCACCCTACACCTAGACATGATCTCGCTGGGCCGCGGTCAGGGGGTGAAGGCCGAAGAGCTTATTACCAAAGCTAGGAGACTGCAGGGACACTGGGTCTTCCTTCAGAACTGCCACCTTGCTGCCTCCTTCATGCCAAGACTCGGAGGAATCGTGGACGGGTAAGACCGGACGCCACCGGTAACGCTGCGCCAAATGTCAGCGATTCCCCTAACTATCTGCTGATTTCAGATTTGAGCAGCCGGACGATTCCACGGATCCGCAGTTCAGACTGTGGTTAAGCTCCAAGTCTGATGAATCGTTTCCACTTTCTATTCTACAGAAGGGGTTAAAGGTGAGAACACGATGGATCCTAAAAAAAAATAGCCTCCAATCATGTAATAGTTTTTGTAGGGGCCCCTGATACAGCATTGTAAGGGCCACCTGCTGCATCAAGACGCTGATCCGAGAAAGGAAAAATGCAACGGCCATCTGCTGCATCAAGACAGATTAGAGTGAAAAATAAAGTGCCAGCTGTGATTCTCTAACCGTCTCTGTCCGGGTAGATGGCGGTGGAGCTCCCTATGGGACTGAAAGGGAAATTGCTGGAGACACTTGACAACAGCGGCAGCGGGCTGATCACAGAGAGCATCTATGAGAAGGAGAATGTCCGCCCGGCCTGGAAGAGGCTCCTGTTCAGCTTGTGCCTGTTCAATGCTGTGATAAATGAGAGAAGAAAGTACGGCGCTCTGGGGTGGAACATCCCGTACGACTTCACCCTCTCCGACTTGGAGGTACAAAATAGAAACGGGTCAGAGTTTTGACATCTTGACATGCAGTGCACAGGATTTTTTTTTTTAGCAACGGCGCCTCACCCATCTACAGGTTGTGCCTGGTATTGCAGCTCCATTGCAATAAATAAGGTTGAGCTGCAATATCACCGACAACCTAAAGACAGGTGAGGCGCTGTTTATGGAAGGATCAGGGTGGCTGTGGATTACCTTTTGCTAAAATTACAACTCCTCACACCCTAAATAAACAGCGCCACCTAATGGAGAGATTATCACGCTTTATGTGCGGTATGATTGCAGTATTATGCTGTCATGGTTTCTGTGTGTCCAGGTCTCTGTGCAGATGTTGGAGACGCTCACAGACCATCGCAGAGAGATCCCGTGGGCAGCGCTACGTTACCTGACGGGCGAGGTGGTGTACGGAGGCAGAGTCACCGACTTCTGGGACCGACGCTGCCTTCTGAGCATCCTGGACAGCTTCTACACCCCGGCTCTGCTGCAGGATGACTACTGCTTCTCTGCCGACCAGGTGAGCAAAACTTCTTCTTTTTTTTTGCAAAGAATGCTGGGAGATTTCAGCACTTTAGAGCGGTAATGAATGAGGTTAGGACTGGCAGAAAGTCAGGGGAGAGAACAACCGGAGAAATTACCAGCAGCCAGGAAAGGCACGACTCCAAATATGTCGACCTTCTTACTTGGAGTGTTTTTATTTTATTTTTTTTTAGGCGTTCGCACTAAAATACACAACATCACCGTTCTCGGCAGCACATTACCCCGTGTAAACAGCAAATGTGTCGCCGAATGTCAGCCCCTGCAAATGAGGACATTGAACAAGCGCTGAACAGCTCTTACGTTGTATATGTATGATGTCACGATGGGCGATCACATGAAGGATGAATAGAGCCGCAGCGCACACAGTCCACCGCCGCTCACATTGGGCTCTTCAGCGAATCTCCCGTGAACGCCGGTTTGTGGCCGGCATTCACAGGAGATCATAATTTTTGCTATACATAGCAAGGCAGAAGTACTATGTAAAGCAGCTCCAAGTCTCCTAAGGGGACTATTGAAGCCAGTAAAAATTGTGAAAAAAAGTTTTTAAAAATATGAAAAAAAAAAACAAACAAACAAAAGTTTAAATCCATTAAGTTTGCTCCATTTGAAAATAAGACAATAATAAAAAAAATACACATATTTAATATCGCCGCTTTCAGAAATGTCCTATTTATTAAAATATAAAAAGAATTAACCCGATCGGTACACGGCGCAACGAGAAAAGAAAATTGAAACTACAGATTTACGTTTTTTTTGGTCGCCACAACACTGCAATAATGGGCGATCAAAACATCGTATGTACCCCAAAATGGTATCAATGAAAACGTCAGCTCAGCATGCAAAAAACCCTCACCCAGCCCCAGATCCCGAAAAATGAAACCGTTATGGGTCTCGGAAAATGGCGACAGACGCAAGAACATTTTGTCATACAAATTCAGAATTTTTTTTCACCACTTTAATAAACTGTACATGTTTGGTATCTATGAACTCGTAATGACCTGGAGAATCATATTGCCGGGTCTGTTTTAGCAAATAGTGAACATGGTAAATTAAAAAACCCAAAAAACAATTGTGGCATTGCATTTTTTTTTGCAATTTCTTTCCACTTGGAATTTTTTTCCCCATATTTCAGTACACCATATGGTAAAGTTAAAAAGTACAACTTGTCCCGCAAAAAAACTAGCTTTCGTATGGCTAAATTGATGGAAATATAAAACCGTTATGGCTCTGGGAAGAAGGGGGGGGGGGGATAAAAATGGAAAATGGCCACGGCATGAAGGGGTTAAGATTAGAATGCAAAAAAATTCCAAGGGTTGATGGATTATAATGGCGATCTCCCGAGCTGTCCTCGGCCGGGTGCTGTAGGTGGCGTCTGCACAGATCCCTTCCAGTCTGATCCCAGTTCACACCAGTAGGGGATGTAGCTCAGTGGTAGAGCGCATGCTTTGCATGTATGAGGCCCCGGGTTCAATCCCCGGCATCTCCACTTTATTTTTTCTTTCCCGTTTACTATTTTTGATTAATTAATTTAGATTAATTTGATAAATGCAAAAATTTCTAAAGCCAGGATAATAAATGTATCCTCAGAATTATAACGTCCGGAGCTTAATAAGAGAAAAGGTCTATAAGGCAAATAACGGACTGAAGGATATTCCTGTCCAGAACATTCGGCCCATCTGCTGGATCATCAGATGTTCCGGATAATCGGACTGACAGCCGATGTCTTTGCCTCTAGGTCTATCATCCACTGTCAGAAGACGCCACATTGCAGGACTACCGGGATTATGTTCATTCTCTCCCGGACACCGACAACCCCGAAATCTTTGGCATGCACCCCAATGCTGAGCGGGCGTACCTCACGTCCCAGGCGCAGGCCTTCCTGGATATCGCGGTGAGCATGCAGTCCCGGGTCAGCGCCGGCCGCGCTGCGCACAGGTTGGTAGTCGCAGGACATTGCGTGCGTTCTGCAGACGCCTAATAGCGAATTTATCCTAAAAACTGCAGATTATGATTATAGCTAACGAGGTGCAATGTTCTGCAGGGGTGACTATAGCCAGGACCGGATAGTCCAGGATGTGATCACTGACATCCTGGCTAAACTGCCCGTCACGGTGGAAGCGAGGACGTCCGAGGAGCGGCGTACAATCGCCAACCTGCTGACTGATCCTGCATGGGAAACGCTTGTGAAAACGACTGAAGGTATCGAGGTGTTTGCTCTGCAGACAGTCTCATCCCGCACGACCTGCTGGTGGTTGTAGTACTGGAAAAAAAAAAAAAGAAAATCTAATTTTGTGTAGCAATACTGACCCCTAGTGGAATATCGCTGAACTCTTGGTAAATCCCCGCCGGTTTGCAGGTTATGATCCCCTGATGAGTTCTGCATTACTGACCGTCCTGCGGCAGGAGATCAACCGCTTCAATCATCTGCTGTCCGTCATCCACGGCTCCCTCCAGGCCGTGCGACAGGCCATCAGGGGGGAGGTCATACTGAATAAAGGCTTAGAGGACGTGTACCAGTCTCTGGCCGGCCTGAAGGTGCCCGCACTATGGCAGGTAATTTTACCCAGTTACCATGATGAGAAAATCCTTCAGCGAGTACAAAAAAAACAGCAATTTACTTGTTATTAAAAACTCTATTTCTCAAGAATAAGGGATTTTACATTGTATAGCTTTCTGCTTCTTGCCTAGGTTACCGGCCACTGCTGCGGTGTATCAGGGGTGGTTGGCCTCCCAGGCACTGTGCGCAGCGCTTACGAGCTCTTTGCTATATAGCTTGTGAACGCTGCTCTGTAGCTGGCCGGACTGCAGTGTCTCTGCGCTCCTCCGATGCTTCCTCTGCTAGAAAATCGCACAGATCAGAGCAGCGGTGTAGCCGTGCTGCTGCCCTGAGCTGTCAATCATCAGGATGGCACCACCGTCCAGAAATCCGGTAACCAACAGGCAGACGAGCGTCCATAAAAAAAACTAAAATGACAACAACCCTTTAAGGCAGCCTCACACCTATTGAACGGATTCAATTTTGAATCTTTTTTTCTGAACAAAAATTGATTTTAATAATGACTTTTTTTTTTTACACTCCTAAACATTGAAATTACTGCACCAAGAAGGAAAAATGGTGGAATGATGGAAATCCCAGGATGGAGACGTCACTGATCTGCAAATGATGGGAAAGGGGGAACTAAATTTCCAAAACCTCTTGATTTATCCAGTATGGAGTTTGAGCACCAGGTGCAGAAATCCCAGCACCTCTAGCCTCGCTGCTGTCACTGAGGTTATTAATGGTCGTCTGAGGAAGGCTCGGCCGCTAAATGAACTTGGGCAAATCATCAAGATCCGCTGCTGGCAGCTCCTGTGTAATCACCGATTAATGACGTCCCTGATGTGCTCAATGGAGACAAGTCTGCAGACACTGCAGCCATGGGGAGCTGGTTTAGGCCACACAGGCTGCTCATAGTAGTACGAGCAACATGGGGTGTCGTATTGGAAAATAGCTACTGGGACACTGGAGAAATGTCCGAACCACTGGTTGCACTAACAAATCAGTGTAACAGCAGGAATGAAGGCTAGAGGGGTCCACACACCGTTATCAAGGGGATGGGACCAAAGTGTCCTTCTTCGTGAAGGCCTCTTCATGGCGTTGCCTTCAGACAAATCTCCAGCTATCTTTGTACCCAAATGCCAGACTCATCGCTGAAGAGGACAGACCTCCATTCTTCCAGATTCCTGCACGTGGCTCACACTCCAGACTGAATAAATCCAGATGTTTAGAAAATGTTGTTTTGATCATTTTGCAGATCCGTGACGTCTCCATCCTGTGATTTCCAGAACGCCACAACTTTTCCTTCTTGATGTTTGGAATTTCAATATTGAGGAGTGGATTTGCACCTTATTCATTAAGTCATTTGCGCCTTAATTATTTGTCGGGTATGGACACATTATCCAAATAATTTAGCCTAAATTGTATTCCATATCTCAGTGCCTAAAGGAGGACAAAATCCAGGTCACTTAGTCTTAAGCTGCGCAAGAAAAATAATAACTTGCGCTATTTTAAAGCTTATTGAAAGGATTGTGCAATGTTTTACTCTGAAGAGGCGCCAAAAAAACCTCCAGGAGCGCAAATCTAAATATCTCAGAATTTTGCACCAGTTCGTCAAATAGTGTGTGCACCCCCCTTATTTTGCTACAATTGGCACAAAAAGAAAAACCGGGCAAAAAAAAAGAAAAAAATGTAGAGGATTTATCGTGGCCTTGACATTTTTGAGTCAAAGATAGAAATGGATCCTGTAGAAGTTTAAAGGGGTATTCCCATCTCCAAGATCCTATCCCAATATGTAGAAGGTGTAATAATAATAATATTAGCAAATACCTCCAATTAGAAA
Source organism: Phyllobates terribilis (assembly GCF_046119375.1). Taxonomy (NCBI): domain Eukaryota; kingdom Metazoa; phylum Chordata; class Amphibia; order Anura; family Dendrobatidae; genus Phyllobates; species Phyllobates terribilis. The sequence goes on from NW_027362763.1 coordinate 685,275,809, forward strand.
TGTAGTATAGTTATCCTGATTCACTATGTCTCTTACCCCATGTGCAGGACATTTCAGTAGCTTAAGTATCCATCGTTATGACCACTAGCAAATAACTGTCACTATATGAGTGGTCGTAACCATGGATACCTAAGCTACTGCAATGCCATGCATATGAAGAAAGAGCCATAACTTATCAGAAGAACTATACTACATTTCTAATATTATTATTATTACACCTAATACATAATGGGGTATTCCCATCTCTAAGATCCTATCCCAATAAGTCCATTTATTTGTTGTGTTACTTTGTTCCATTAAGTTTCACCAATAAGTTGGCGCAGAGTTGTGATGTGGGCCATGCCTTCTCATCACCCACTTACCGATGTGCCACCTTCCTGGAGGAGCATTTAGAATATTATGTCTAAAACACAATAATTGTGGACATTTTTTTTTCTGGGCACAAATAAAGCCAGCTTTTCAGGGCACATATCTTAGTGAATCAGCCCCAATGTTCGTGATAGCAGCCTTAATTTTAACATTTATCGAGCTCTTTGCCAGGAGAAATCCACCTGAAAAAGACGTTGTGCGCACTTAACCTTAAATTGCAATGTCCCACCTGAACGACCCCTTTTTTATAATGCAGCTGCGACAACGAGCCGATTGCTGTGTGCCGGACCCCCCATCCGTTCTGTGGTTCACCCTCCGCCACATGTGATGTGTTTTTGTGTTGCAGCAATCCGCCTACGAATCTTGTCGGCTACTGGGTTCATGGGTCGACGATCTTGTTCAACGAGTGGAGTATTTTGCCTCGTGGTCCAGACAAGTGATCTCATGTGCAGAGGAGAGGTGAGAGGAAGAGCATTAATGTACGTGACACCAGGAGGTCCGACAGCTCGAAACCCCCTCCAGTGCCTAGAATACAGCGGCGGGACCCTGCCAGAGAAGCGGTAACATGGTCAGATATCCATGTGTGATGGGTTGTAGGCGACTGATCGGATAGCTCGGAGGAGACTGCTCGGACGGCTCGGAGACTGATCGGATCTCTAGGGTGCTTCAGCTGCAGTGTTACTGTGGCACATTAGCAGAATGTGACGCAATTTGATTTCACAACCTCCTTTTACAATATTGATTTCAGGGTTGGTGACCGGCTCGGCCTCCAGAAAAAGCCACTTCGATATTCCAGACCGAGCTCAGCCCAGACGACTGAGAACCCAGAGGCGACTACAAGCCAACTTCCAGGAGAACCGAGCAGCTTCTGGCTCCCGGCATTTTTCTTTCCACAAGGTGGGAACATTCTAGGATGAGTGTGAGATAAGACATCAATGAAAGCACGTGCAGATGTCAGGAGAGAGCATTTTATACCTCTGCATTGCTGAAAAGGTTAACTTTTAATAGCTATTAGGATATATAAAAGGAAAATGCAGAATTCTGGCGTAAAAGCTTTGGTAAATCTGGCTCTTATTATATGCTAAGTCAGCTGCCATAGTTCTGCATCTACACCTGCTTACCTCACCCTGACATATGGGTATGAGATGCATGTACATATATTTACAGCGCTCCTTTTTACACAGTAAAATTCAGTCTGTCTAATTCCACCACCAGGGGGAGCTCAAGTCACAGAATACCAATTTGGCTACATAAGTTGGAATGCAGTGAGCTCCCTCTAGTGGTGGCTGTATAAATCTGTATGTAGTGAGCTCCCCCTAGTGGTGACTGTATAAATCTGTATGTAGTGAGCTCCCCCTAGTGGTGGCTGTATAAATCTGTATGTAGTGAGCTCCCCCTAGTGGTGACTGTATAAATCTGTATGTAGTGAGCTCCCCCTAGTGGTGGCTGTATAAATCTGTATGTAGTGAGCTCCCCCTAGTGGTGGCTGTATAAATCTGTATGTAGTGAGCTCCCCCTAGTGGTGGCTGTATAAATCTGTATGTAGTGAGCTCCCCCTAGTGGTGACTGTATAAATCTGTATGTAGTGAGCTCCCCCTAGTGGTGACTGTATAAATCTGTATGTAGTGAGCTCCCCCTAGTGGTGGCTGTATAAATCTGTATGTAGTGAGCTCCCCCTAGTGGTGGCTGTATAAATCTGTATGCAGTGAACTCTTTTATTATAAAAATACAAAACTTACAATCAATAAATAGCAAAGTCCAAACCCCAGCAAAAGCAAAAAGTCCGAGTCCAGAATTACCCCCCCCCCAGTCAAAGCAAAAGTCCGAGTCCAGCATTACCCCCCCCCAGTCAAAGCAAAAGTCCGAGTCCAGCATTACCCCCCCCAGTCAAAGCAAAAGTCCGAGTCCAGCATTACCGCCCCTAGTCAAAGCCAAAGTCCGAGTCCAGCATTACCGCCCCTAGTCAAAGCCAAAGTCCGAGTCCAGCATTACCCCCCTAGTCAAAACAAACATCCCCCCAACAAGCAAACTCTGTCTTCTTCTTTCTCAGAGAAGCTTCCTCCTTCCATCTTTCTCTCTTACGCTGTTTTCTGTCCTTTACTCTTGTCTTGTCACTTTTTGATCCTTCCAGATCTCCTCCTCCCCAGGTTACCTCATCCAAGGAGAGAAGAGACATTTTATTAATACGCGCACATACACACATCATACCAAACCTGACAAAGAGAACTCTGCTCCATCACCCAAAAAGAAACATAAAAGCCGCCTGGCTTAAAACACATCTATATAAACCGCACAATTTTTTTTTTTGTTACACAGCAAATACAATTATAACAAACCTACCACTAACCCCCCACCACCACCACCACCACTAAAAAACCCCACACAATACAAAAATAATCTCACCGAGGAACTCACGACCTCCTGCTTACAAGACAGGAGCATTAACCCAGTAAGCCACAGGAACATCACCTTACAATACAATGCTACATAACTCTATATTACAACACTTACCCAGAGCCAGGACTGGTGCCTGTAAGCCCTATATCAGTATTTCACTTCTGCCAAACAAAAATCTGATAGTGAAAAGCCCCCAGCCCCCCCACCAGGAGACCGGAGATGACCGACTTCTATCCTAACAATCCTTACTCTACCAGCCGTCCCTACCTGTCTAGACATCTGCCCCTATTTATCTACCTACCTTTCCCTGTCTCTCCCTGCCTGACCCTACTGCCCTACCTAACTCACCGCGTGCCTATCTAACTGTCCCTCGGCTGTCCCTACAGATGCTATCTACCTGTCCCTACCACTTACCTGCTTATCTAGGCCCTAGGGTACATTAAATGAGAACCCTCTCCAGAGAAGAGAGGCCCTCGCTGCACCCAGCCTGTCATACTCCAGAGAGTGCACCTTCACCAGGCCACCCAGAATGTTCCTAACAACCTTGTCCCGGGGGAGGATTTTCTGCTGAGTTGACGCTAAGCACCGTGCGTTCCACGTGTAAAACCTGATGACTAAACTGACTAGAAATAAAGTGCCCCGATCTAGGCCAACCAGGGATCTGAATGCCCCATACGCCCACTCCGCATAGGAAAGGTATGCCACCCGAGGCCAGCCTATGGAAGCACCCACCCCATTGTAGACCCCTGTATTAAAAGGACACTGAAGGAGGAAGTGCTCCATGCTTTCCAGCGTGTCGCAACACTCCTCACGGGGACAACCCCGGTCTTCGGAGTTCCTACACTTCAGGTTGTCCCTTACATACAGTTTCCCATGGAAGCAGCGCCAAGCCAAAAACTTCAATGGGACCCGTGTAGAATTCAATAACCTCAGCCTGCCCTCCAGATCCCAACTTGGGCAATCTTTGAGCACCAGAGGCGTCTGGAAATGGGTCAACAGGACCCTCCTTTCAAGGAATTTCCTCGACATGGTCCTGATCTTCCACATTCCCAGACCCCACCAGCGGATTACCTTCAGAACCGGGGTAGCGTAAGCCGGGAGATGTCCATGCGGTGTGCGTAGGTCCTTCACTTGCCCTCCTGTCTCCCATTCCTGGAAGAAGGGTCGAAGCCATCACCTGCAGGAGAATACCCACGGAGGAGCCCTTTCTGACCAGAGGTTGTCGATGTTAGTCTTGACGAAAGTGTTTACTTGAAACATCACTGAGTTGACCATACCCAACCCTCCTAGTCTCCTTGTGCGATATGTGACCTCTCGTTTGACTAGGTTCAGCCTATTTCCCCATAACATCTGGAAAAACAGGCTGTAGACCCGTGTCCAGAGCGGCTCTGGCAACATGCAGACACAGCCCAGGTATATTAACAAGGGTAGCAAAAAAAAACCTTAACCAGGCTAACCCTTTCCTTCAGGGTCAAAGACCAACCCTTCCATTGGTCCACCTTCTGGTCTGCCCTCCCAATTTTGCTGGGGATAGTCCCCTGGGCCAGATTCGATGCCTAGAATTTTTGCCGATGCCTGGGCCTCTGGAAGAGTGTCCGGGAGACCAAAGCTAGGGTCTCCCCCTCCCAGCCAGAGACTCACACTTTTCTTGATTAATCCTGGACCCAGAAGCCTCCGAGTAGTGACCAACCTCAGACATGACCCACTCCACCTCCTCACCCGAGGACACGAAAAGGGAGACGTCATCGGCATACACTACCACCCTCAGAGTGGCTTCTGGGGCTGCCTGGTCCATCCTGACTCCCGCCAACGGCCTGCGCTCAATCCTCCTTAATAGGGGATCTATCGTGAACACGTATAACAGCGGGCTCAACGGACAGCCCTGGCGATCCCCAGACCCAATCTCAAAAGGGCGGACAGACCAACCATTCAAGAGCGGGAAAGTCTCTGCCCCCGCATACAAGATCTTTAGCCAATTTACAAACCCCCCAGGCAGACCGTAACTCAGAAGGATGGACCAGAGATAATCGTCGTTAACCCAATCAAAAGCCTTCGTTTGGTCTAAAGACAGCAAATACCCCTTCCAATGGCCCGCACTACCTTGCTCCACTGCCTCTCGGATACCAAGTACTGCACTGAAAGTGCTACGGCCTGGAACAGGGCAACTTCACCAGCCAATTAAACAGCACCTTTTGCCAGAACCTTCCTGTCCATATTGAGAAGTGCTATGGGACGCCAATTCTCAATACGGGACGAGTCCTTACTAGTGTTGAGCGATACCTTCCGATATCGGGAAATATCGGATCGGATTGGATCGGACCGATACCGAAAAAGTATCGGATATCGCCGATTCCAATACCGAAAACCAATGCTAGTCAATGGGATTGAAATATCGGAATGAAAATAAACCCTTTCTTTCCTTGTAGGTTAATTCTACATGAAGGAAAACAACTAAGAATAATGTAGAATGTATTGGGGGAGGTGGGGGAGACAATAAAGGCATAGAGGTTTAGCCCAATCAAATGGAATAGCAGGAATTAATATTTTTTTTAAGACGTTCTGAGTTACGGAAATATTGACTATGTTAAGTATTTTTATATTTTGTCAGATATTTATGTTTCACTACTTCCATGCTCTTCACTTTCTTTTTTACTTCTCCCACACTTTCTCCTTCATCATCCTCAGCATCTTTTTCATCCACTTCTTCACCTTCTTCATCTTCTTCTTCTTCACCTTCTTCGTATTATTCTTTTTTTTTACATTCTTCATATTCTACTTCTTCATCTTCTTCTTCTTCATCATATTCTTATTTGTGACAGGCATTCCTGTAGTTGTTATCTATAAAAGTTTGGACATTACACCTTTCGTTCTGCCCGTCACAAAAGATTTACAACAGGATTTGTCCGCGTTCAGTTTGGCCTGCAGCAGCAGGTCTTTTCCAGGGGCACCACGAGGAGGAACGGACTCACCCCCATACACTGCTTAGTCATCTTCTGCTTATAATTTAGATATTATCTTTTGCTCTGATTTTTAGTCTTATGCTTAATGTTCTTCCGCTTTTTGTTCTGCAGCTTCTTGTATTTCTGCTTCTTGGTTTTCTGTCTCTTGTTCTTCTGTATCTTGGTGCTTGTCTTCTCTTCTTTGTCCTCTTGGACAACTTCTTCAGGGTCATCTTCTTGGTCTTCTTCGGGGTGGTCTTCAGGGTCGTCGTCTTCGGGGTCCTCGTCTTCTTCGGGTTGGTCTTCTGGGTCCTCGTCTTCGGGGTCTTCGTCTTCTTCGGGGTGGTCTTCAGGGTCCTCGTCTTCTTCGGGGTGGTCTTCAGGGTCCTCGTCTTCTTCGGGGTGGTCTTCACGGTCCTCGACTTCTTCGGGGTGGTCTTCAGGGTCCTCGTCTTCTTCGGGGTGGTCTTCAGGGTCCTCGTCTTCAGGGTCGTCGTCTTCGGGGTCCTTGTCTTCTTCGGGTTGGTCTTCAGGGTCCTCGTCTTCAGGGTCCTCGTCAGGGAGATCCAGAGTGATTACCAAGAACCATTTCAAAAAGCATGAACTTGGAAATGTAGCAGAAGGTACAAGAAGGCTGAGGAACTACCGAGGACCAGCTGACGGTACTGGAACCCGGATGGGTAGCAGAAGGTACAAGAGCCAATGGAACTACCGAGGACCAGCTGACGGTACTGGAACTCTGTTACTAAGCAGGAGGTACCTGTGCCAGAAAGCACTACCAAGGACCAGCAGACGTTGGTGGAACTTGGATACCGAGAAGGAGGCACCTAATCCAAAGGCACTGCCGAGAACCAGCTGACGGTACTGGAACCCGGATGGGTAGCAGAAGGTACCCATGTAAAAAAAAGTTTCAAGGCCGCGAGCCGGCCGCAGTTACCAAAACCCACAGTCCTACAGGGGGTGCTTGTCCTATTGGCACTATGGAACCAGCCTTCATTGCCAGATCCCGCAGCCCACATAGGAGTCACCTAAACTGCAGGCACCATAGAGTCGGCTAACCCGACCGCAACACGGCAGGACAACGCATTGGAGGCAAAGTGACGTTGACACTACCCGGAAACAGCTGGCGTGCTGGAACCAGGCTGGGGAGGAGGGAGTACCCGTGCCAAAGACACTGCCGAGAACCAGCTGACGGTACTGGAACCCGGATGGGTAGTAGAAGGTACAAGAGCAAATGGAACTGCCGAAGACCAGCTGACGGTACTGGAACTCGGTTACTAAGCAGGAGGTACCTGTGCCAGAAAGCACTACCAAGGACCAGCAGACGTTGGTGGAACTTGGATACCGAGAAGGAGGCACCTAATCCAAAGGCACTGCCGAGAACCAGCTGACGGTACTGGAACCCGGATGGGTAGCAGAAGGTACCCATGTAAAAAAAAGTTTCAAGGCCGCGAGCCGGCCGCAGTTACCAAAACCCACAGTCCTACAGGGGGTGCTTGTCCTATTGGCACTATGGAACCAGCCTTCATTGCCAGATCCCGCAGCCCACATAGGAGTCACCTAAACTGCAGGCACCATAGAGTCGGCTAACCCGACCACAACACGACAGGACAACGCATTGGAGGCAAAGTGACGTTGACACTACCCGGAAACAGCTGGCGTGCTGGAACCAGGCTGGGCAGGAGGGAGTACCCGTGCCAAAGACACTGCTAGGAAACAGCTGGCGGTGCTGGAACCCAGGGTAAATACTAAAAACAGAGTGGAGCCAGAGGCGTAATTGGAGCAACTTTAAAATCTGTAGTAGTGTGAATGTGGACACAACGAGAATTTGCCGAACACACAGCTGGGGAACAGCTGACGTTACTGAACCCCAATAACACTGGAGCAAGCATTGACTGTGCAGACAGCACTTCTGAGCAGCAACTAGCGGTATTGGAGCCCAGGGTAAATACTAAAAACAGAGGAGCCAGAGGTGTAATTGGAGCAAGTTTTAAATCAGTAGTACAGTGGATGTGGACAAAGCAGGAGAATTTGCCGGACACACAGCTGGGGAACAGCTGTCGTTACTGAACCCCAATAACACTGGAGCAAGTGTTGACTGTGCAGACGGCACTTCTGAGCAGCAACTAGCGGTATTGGAGCCCAGGGTAAATACTAAAAACAGAGGAGCCAGAGGTGTAATTGGAGCAAGTTTTAAATCAGTAGTACAGTGGATGTGGACAAAGCAGGAGAATTTGCCGGACACACAGCTGGGGAACAGCTGACGTTACTGAACCCCAATAACACTGGAGCAAGCGTTGACTGTGCAGACGGCACTTCTGAGCAGCAACTAGCGGTATTGGAGCCCAGGGTAAATACTAAAAACAGAGGAGCCAGAGGTGTAATTGGAGCAAGTTTTAAATCAGTAGTACAGTGGATGTGGACAAAGCAGGAGAATTTGCCGTCCGCACAGCAGGGGAACAGCTGACGTTACTGAACCCCAATAACACTGGAGCAAGTGTTGACTGTGCAGACGGCACTTCCGAGCGCCAACTGGCGGTGTTGGAGCTCAGGGATAATACTGAAAACGGAGGAGCCAGAGGTGTAATTGGAGCAACTTTAAAATCTGTAGTAGTGAGAATGTGGACAGAGCAGGAGAAATTGCCGTCCGCACAGCAGGGGAACAGCTGACGTTACTGAACCCCAATAACATGGGAGCAAGTGCTGACTGTGCAGACGGCACTTCCGAGCGCCAACTGGCGGTGTTGGAGCTCAGGGATTACAGTTCAGGTGGTAGAAACATGAACACAACAGGAGACCTGGATACTGTTGCCATCAATTATTTATTCTGGAAGAGGACTGGCAAATTCATGAGAGATCCAGGCCTTGTTCATTTTGAGAAAAGTAAGCCGGTCAGCGTTATCGGAGGATAGTCGCATGCGACGGTCTGTTAGTACACCACCTGCGGCACTAAAGACGCGTTCCGATAATACACTAGCAGCAGGGCAAGCTAGCACCTCCAATGCTTACTGACTAAGCTCTGGCCATGTATCCAGCTTACAGACCCAAAACTTGAAGGGAGAAGAGCCGTCTGGGAGTACACTAAGAGGGCAAGACATGTAGTCTGTCACCATCTGACGGAAACGTTGCCTCCTGCTAACTGGAGCCGTCTGTGATGGTGTAGACATTTGTGGCGGCGGGGACACAAAACTTTGCCACATTTCGGCCATACTGGTCTTGCCTTGTGCTGAGGCGCTGCTTCTGCTCCCTCTTTGTGCAGAGCTTCCTCCACTGCCTCGACGCACTGAGCTGCTTTGTAAAGCACTAGCAGCACTGCTCTCGGGTGGAATGGAGAACATGATGGAATGCACCAGTGCGTCTTGGTACTCCCGCATTTTACGCTCCCGGTTCAACGGTGTTATGAGGCTTTGTAAGTTGTCCCGGTAGCGAGGATCTAGGAGGGTGGACACCCAATAATCAGCCGTGTTGAGAATGTGGGCGATGCGGCGGTCGTTTCTCAGGCACTGCAGCATGAAATCAACCATGTGCTGCAGACTGCCAACTGGCCAAGAAACGCTGTCCCCTGCTTGAGGCGTGATCTCTGCCTGCTCTGCATCACCCCACCCTCGCTCTAGATACTGACTACTAGAGCATTGTGTACCTCCCTCCTCTGGACAGATGTCTTCCTCATCCATTGACTCCTCCTCATCCTCCTCACAAAGTGTCCCCTGCCTATGCCTTTGTGAGGAACCACGTTGCGCAGACTGTAGAGAAGCTGATGGCATTTGTGACTCCTCATCCTGCACCTCTTCCAAAACCTCGTCCCTTAGTGCTTGCAGTGTTTTTTCAAGCAGGCAGATAAGGGGGATAGTCATGCTGACTAGTGCATCATCTGCACTCGCCATCCGCGTGGAATAATCGAAGGCACGCAAAACGTGGCAAATGTCCTTCATAGAGGCCCACTCAGTGGTGGTGAAGTGTGAACGGCGCGCACTGCGACTTGTTTGCGCCTGCTGCAGCTGGTACTCCATTACTGCTGCCTGCTGCTCACACAACCTCTCCAACATATGTAACGTTGAATTCCACCTGGTGGGTAGGTCACATATGATGCGATGTTCCGGAAGACGTAATCGGCGCTGCAGAGCTGCAATGCGTGATCTTGCGTTGCTGGAACGCCGCAAGTGAGCGCACTCTATGCGGACCTTGTGAAGCAGTGCATCAAGATCCGGATAGTCCCTCAAAAAACTCTGCACGACCAAGTTGAGCACATGTGCCAGACATGGGATGTGAGTGAGGTTGCCTAGGCCCAGAGCTGCCACCAGATTTCGGCCATTGTCACACACTACCATGCCTGGCTGGAGATTCGCTGGCACAAACCACACGTTTCTCTGCTGCTTGATGGCATTCCAGAGCTCCTGCGCTGTGTGGCTTCGATTCCCCAAATAAATTAATTTTAATACGGCCTGTTGACGTTTGGCCACGGCTGTGCTCATATCGGTCATCATAACAGGTAACCGTTCACGGGTCGATGTGGAGGTAGACCGTGACGGCTCCTGCAGCGCTGATTCAGAGGAACTGGAGTATGAGGAAGAGTCAATGTGTACAGACTGGATTCCTGCAATCCTTGGAGTTGGCAGAACACGTACAGCGCCACTCTCAAGATCTGTACCCGGCTCCACAACATTTACCCAATGGGCAGTGAGGGAAAGGTATCGTCCCTGTCCATGCTTACTGGTCCACGCATCGGTGGTCAGGTGGACCTTGCTACTGATGGCGTTTTGTAGCGCATGTTTAATTTTTCCCTCCACATGATGTTGCAGGGCAGGGACGGCTTGCCTGCTGAAATAAAAGCGGCTGGGCACGTTGTATTGTGGGACTGCCAATGCCATAAAGTTACGGAAGGTGTCAGTCTCCACCAGCCTGAATGATAGCATTTCAAGGGCCAGTAGTTTAGCAATGCCAGCATTCAGAGACTGTGCTCGGGGGTGGTTTGCCGAGTATGGGCGCCTTTTCTCCCATGCCTGTGCTAACGATGGCTGTAGACTGGCCTGGGAGTGTGAGGATGACTGGGAAAGTGGTGCTGTGGGTGGAATTACACTGTGTCTCTGTACAACAGTGCCAGAGATTCTTCCATGGCGATCCTGTGAGGAAGCCGAACCAGCTGTGTGTGAGCTGGAGGAAGAGGCTACAACACGAGCTGAAGAGGTGGTAGGTGGCGCTGTAGGTTGGCCTAGGTCTTCAGTGTGTTTTTGTAACTCCACCACGTGCTTGGTCCGCACATGTTTCCACATATTTGTGGTATTGAGGTTGCTGACACTTTTCCCTCTTTTCACCTTCTGATTACACAGCTTGCATTTGACAAAGCAAATGTCATCTGCAACTGTGTCAAAAAAGGACCAGGCACTGCAAGTCTTGGGAGCGCCCGCTTTGGATTTTGGAAGAGCCATGCTTCTAATGGGTGCCGAAGTGGAGGCTACAGGCAACCAAGTCTGCCCCCTCCCTCTCCCTCCTTTTTGGGCTGTTCGGGGAATCTCTTCCTCAGAGCTGCTCCCACCACCTTCCTGTCCCTCACGCCATGATGGGTCAAGGATCTCATCATCTACACCACCCTCTTCAAACAACTGCTTCTCCTGGGTAGTCTCGACAGCACAGTACGCACCAGAAAGTGGCACCTGAGTCTCATCATCAGATGCGTACTGAGGTGTGCTGCTGACCATAGGCACTGGCCCACCCGCCTCTTCAGATTCAGAGAGACAAAACGGTTGCGCATCACTGCATACTACCTCTTCTTCAAATTCTCAAATTCTGCTTGGCTGGCCCCCTCTTTCCAAGCCAAGAGATTCAGAGAACAGAAGTAGAGATGGCTCCTGTCCAGGGCTCTCTGACTGCCTGGGCAATTTGGCAGGTGGTGAAGAGACAGATGGGTGCTCTTCAGTGCTCAGGACCTGAGAGGATCTGGAACTAATTGAAGTCGATGCGTTAGCTGCCATCCATCCGACAACGGCTTCAATTTGGTCCTCCCGCAGCAGTAGGGTACGGCTAGCTCCTACAAAGCTGCGCATAAAGGACTGTTCCCTGGTAAAACTGGGGGATGCTGAGTCACTGGTGCCCGCAGCAGGCACAGAATCCCCACGTCCTCTCCCTGCAGGCACAGAATCCCCACGTCCTCTCCCTGCAGGCACAGAATCCTCACATCCTCTCCCTGCAGAAACTCCACGCCCACGACCACATGCCTTACTCCCTGCCTTCTTCATCTTGGTAGACTGATAAAGATAGGCAGAAAAGTACTAAGGGCTTAGTGTGCTTATTCCTGAACAGCTGCTAACAGGTATAAGAAACACTAATTTTATAAAGTGTGGACTAGACTATAATATGAGCTAATGTGGCCTACACAACTGTAAAGTGGAGTGTTTGGTGAACTTTATTTAGGTTTTTTTTGTCACAAAAAGACACTGGATGTGCCTAAAGATGTAATACCGATAGTATCACAAACTTTTTGTAGCTATTACAATGTAGGAAGGTAACCTACAATGCAATAGATGAGGCTACAAAAAATAGGCTAATACTAATCTGGCTGGGGCTGCAGGGCCTAATGCTGCAGAAAGGCTCCTCTAACTACTCCTATATAGTGTGTTTGGAACCAATTTAGCTGAATACAGATGGAACCACCACACTAATAGGAGATATCAGGAAAAATTATGAATTGGCAAAAAAGGACAATGTATGAGGCAGTGACACACACTGAGTGCACTACAACCAGACGTGGTTGAAGCACACACTACAGGGTGAGCTGCACTCACACCCAGACCTTGCAAACAGCGGTGAACAGTGCAGATGCATAGCACCGTGCACTAGCGCTGCAAGACCAAAAAAAATTCTCTATCTACTCCTATATAGTGTGTTTGGAACCAATTTAGCTGAATACGGATGGAACCACCACACTAATAGGAGATATCAGGAAAAATTATGAATTGGCAAAAAAGGACAATGTATAAGGCAGTGACGCACACTGAGTGCACTACAACCAGACGTGGTTGAAGTACACACTACAGGGTGAGCTGCACTCACACACACAGACCTTGCAGAAAGCGGTGAACAGCACAGGGAACTGTGCACTAGCACTGCAAGGCACAGCGATTTATAAAGTAGCTTGGGTAAAGCAGAATAGATCAAATAGGTAGCTAAAACTGTCCCTCAGAACAACAGCGTCCTATCCCTATCTGAATTCACAGCAGAGTGAGCTCAAAATGGCGGCGGCGGCTTTTATAGTGCATCAAGACATCATTTCAGCAGCCAATCACAGCCATGCCATTAGTTAAGATGCCTACATGCCTAACAGGATGTGCCCACACTTCTTAGGATCCTCAGTGGCTGAATAAAATGAAACTGGCTCATTGCATTATGGGAACTTCCGATTCCGGTATACGATATTGCAAAAGTATCGAAATTAAGTATCGGAATTCCGATACCGCGAATATCGGCCGATACCCGATATTTCAGTATCAGAATGCTCAACACTAGTCCTTACCCTTTGACAGGATAATCAGGGCCGACTGCCTCATTGACCGGGAAAGAACGCCCGAGGAGAGACATTCGTTAAACACCTCAGTCAAGAGGGGGACCAAGGAGTCCCTAAATGTCTTATAAAACTCTGATGTTAAGCCATCCGGACCTGGCGATTTCTTAGGCCGAAGCCCATCAATGGCCAGTCGCACTTCCTTTTCCCTGATTGCCCCAGTCAAAACGTGAAGCGAGGGGTCATCCCCTGGTTCAGGGATGGCTTCGGGCAGGAAAGCCGACATCAAGTACCGATTCAGATCCTTCTTCCCCAAGAGGTGTGAGTAGAAAGATCTGATCACATCTAGGATCCCTGATTTGGATCTGTTCTGGGAACCCGTACCGTCGACCAAACCTGTCACCACCTTGCAACTCACTGACATCTTACAGTTTCTGTAGGGGTCGGGCGAGTGGTACCTCCCGAAATCTCTCTCAAAAACCAAAGATGTGTGCCTATTGTACTGACACCTCTTGAGTAAAGACTTCACTCTGGAGATCTCCTTACGGTCATCTCCAATCGAGACGAGATGTTCGAGTTTCCTCCTCAGTTCCTGATACAGGCGGTACCTGCTCAGGCTCCTAAGGCTCGAGAGCTGGCGGAAGAAACTCTCAACCCGTTCCTTGAATATCTCCCACCACTCTGACTTATTGCTAGAGATCCAAAAGCGGTACCTGGCTCTGAGGAAAGTCCTCAAAGGATTGTCTTCTCTCCGCTTCATACTAGAGGGATGAATTCAGCTTCCATAGTCCTTTTCCCATCCAACAGGTTTCTGCAACATTCAGAGAAAAATAAGTCAGACAGTGATCAGAGAGCTCCACCTCAACAATGGACACTGCTGAAGAGATGGCTTCCTCCTTCGAAAAAAAAACTGTCTATCCTAGACCTGCAGCTACCTCTATGAAAGGTGAAACCACAGTGACCTGGGGTGTGCCGGATGTGGACATCCACCAGGCGAACGTCACTAGCTATGCTATTAAGAGTATTACTATCATAAGCCAGCCGGTCAATGGAGCCTCCCCTATCACGAAGCCTTGTGACAGTATTAAAGTCGCCTCCAAAGACCACCTGCCAGCTCATAAAAAGATGGGGCTTAATCTTCAGGAAGAGACATTTAAGGTCCCACTTTGACTGTGGACCATAGATGTTAATGAGCCGAAGCTCTTGTCCCTTCATGAAGATGTCTAAGACCAGGCACCTCTCCATTTCTACCTCGATAACTCTCCGGCATTCAACCGATGCAGTCTTAAAAAGGACTGCCACCCCACTACACGGCTCGGCCGCAAGAGACCAGTACAAGGACCCACAACTCCACTCGCTCTCCGCCTTGTGTATGGCCCCCATATTCGTAAGTCTGGTCTTTTGCAAAAACAAAATTTCAGCCTCAAATCGGGTGAGAAAATCAAAGGCTGGAAATCTAGCCGCATCAGACTTTATACTAGCGACATTAATGGACGCTAGAGTCAACGGGGTGGGTGCCGCCATCATGAGTGATCGAGTTAGATGGCCTTTTTCTTCACCCCACCCTTTTTTCTAGCCTGTTCATCTCTGGACGATGAAGCCCCCCTCTTCTTTTTCAGAGAGACAGAGGTATCCATCCCTCCTACCTCTTTCTCATCTCTGGACCCAAGGATGGCGCCACCTCCCGATGAAGACACACCCTCTGAAGTAGGGACCCCGCCCCCTCCCAGGGACCCTCCCGATGTTACCTCCGGAACCCCCCCCCCCCCCGACTCCCGTCTCAGCAGGGTCGTCAAGGGGTTGGAACCGGTTGGAGAGGGGGATCAGAGGGGAGTCGGTGGGACCTTCCTTAGGCACCTTGGTCACGGAGGGAGAAGATTTTCCACCTCCCTTCTTTTTCTTCTTTTGTTTACTTTTGGCACTCTTGGTACCCTTGTCACCCATTTCTTTTGTCTGTTCCCCTCCGTCCTCATCAAAACTTTCATATTGGGAGGCATCTGAGAGATCAGCCACTTCCTCTTTCTCCATCCGTCTGATCTCCTCATGCACCGCTTCCTCCCCCAGGGCCTCAGTGACATGTGCCGCCGCCTCGGAGGAGGGGGCAGCCATTACCCCAGTTTCCCGAGGCTCCTCCTGATGCCTTGCCTGCCTCCGCTGCTAAGAGGGGCCCCTAGCCCTGGCATTCCTCACCGGCCACTCAACTCCTCCCCCGCTGCCACCTCCAACCTCTGCAGAAGTTGCACCATCAAGAATTTCCTCGCGGCTCCCCTCCGCCCGGCCGGCCATGGCATTAGAGAAGGAACGAGGGCAGCGGCTGAACGGGTGACCTAGATCACCACACAGGTGACATCGAATGACACCACAGGATGCGGTGAGGTGACCCTCCTCTCCACACAAGGCACATTTCTGCACCTTGCAGCCCGCGCTGAAGTGGCGAGGATCACCGCACCTGTGGCAGACCCTCGGCTGCCCTTGGTAGAAGACCAGAATCCGATCCCTTCCCAGGCCACCTGAATGCTTCAACTTCACCATGAAAGTCCAGCCTCCTGACCAGATGCCAAAATCGTCCCGGTTCTTCTTAGGGACCTCCACAACCTCGCCGTACAGGCTCAACCAGGTCATTATGTCGATGCCAGAAAGAGACTTATTACACGTTAAAACGGTCACTTTCGGCCCACTTTGGCGAGAAATTGCCTCCACGGGCTCCTCTTTTACCAGCTCATAATTGTACCAAAAGAGCTCAAAGCCCTCCGGCCGAACAACGCTGATATCAAAGGTGGAGGCCCCAAAAGGATGTATCAGAGCAAAGATGTCAATAGCCCTGAAGTCCATCTTCATGAGGAGCTTCACCAGATTTGTCCTGGATGGACACGCCTCATCGCCCCTCCAGCGAAGACGAACCACATTTCTCCTGGAAACCCCCTGCCCGGCTGTCGGGAGGGACCACACAGTCTCCCCCACCCCTTTTCTCTTGGAAGGCAGCTTGACCAAACTTATCTAGCCAGTAGGACAACTCCATCTCTCTTCCATCTACATTGATTGTCCGCTTCCCTTTTTTGAGGGCCTACAGGAAACGTCGGCGAAAAGCATCATTCCCTGGGTCCAGAGAGGAGGAAGACCCCTGTAAAACCCCACTGACAGCAGCCGCATAACTAATGGTGCCTGCAGGCAAGGGGGGCGATGGACCAGCCCCTAAATTCCCTGAACCCTCAACCTCACAGTCAACCGTCTCCATCTCGCTTACCTCAGCCTCACCATTTCCACTAGAAGTCCCCGCACTGGCACCATTCACACCAACCATTCCTCTAGCAGAAACCACATTGACACCATTCACACCCCCCATTCCCACAGCAGAAACTGCCCCTCCAACACCTGACCCTACAGCATTG
The DNA here is from genome assembly GCF_046119375.1 of Phyllobates terribilis. Taxonomy (NCBI): domain Eukaryota; kingdom Metazoa; phylum Chordata; class Amphibia; order Anura; family Dendrobatidae; genus Phyllobates; species Phyllobates terribilis. The sequence goes on from NW_027362763.1 coordinate 685,292,398, forward strand.
TTACAGACACTATTCACACCAATCGCACCTCTTCCATTCTTACTTACATTTTCATTTGTATTTTTTACACTGCTTTCTGCTGGGGTGGGGGTTGTTATTTGCAATGCAGCTGCCCCTAGTGTTGACTGTATAAAGCTGTATGTAGTGAGCTTCCCTAGTGGTGGCTGTATAAATCTGTATATAGTGAGCTTCCCCTAGTGGTGGCTGTATAAATCTGTATGTAGTGAGCTCCCTCTAGTGGTGGCTGTATAAATCTGTATGTAGTGAGCTCCCCCTAGTGGTGGCTGTATAAATCTATGTAGTGAGCTCCCTCTAGTGGTTGCTGTATAAATCTGTATGTAGTGAGCTCCCTCTAGTGGTTGCTGTATAAATCTGTATGTAGTGAGCTCCCCCTAGTGGTGGCTGTATAAATCTGTATGTAGTGAGCTCCCCCTAGTGGTGGCTGTATAAATCTGTATGTAGTGAGCTCCCCCTAGTGGTGGCTGTATAAATCTGTATGTAGTGAGCTCCCCCTAGTGGTGGCTGTATAAATCTGTATGTAGTGAGCTCCCCCTAGTGGTGGCTGTATAAATCTGTATGTAGTGAGCTTCCCTAGCGGTGACTGTATAAATCTGTATGTAGTGAGCTCCCCCTAGTGGTGACTGTATAAATCTGTATGTAGTGAGCTCCCCCTAGTGGTGGCTGTATAAATCTGTATGTAGTGAGCTCCCCCTAGTGGTGGCTGTATAAATCTGTATGTAGTGAGCTCCCCCTAGTGGTGGCTCCATAATGGAAAGCTCAGACAAAATAGGACCATCACAAGTCAGATACCTATTTGTACTATATGTGAGTGTCTAGTCCAGGGATTAGCGATGGGCATGCTGGGAGTTGTAGTTTTTCAACAGCTGGCGTGCTATAGGTCGATGTAAGTAATGAAGGAGATTGTAAATGTTAAGGATGACACTATTAGACCCGGACTGCACAACTAGTGGTGCAAGAGGATCCAAACTCCAGGAGAGTTGCTCTATAACTCTGTTCTTCTATAATCTCTTCTTCCCCCCAGGCTTCCTGACCGCTGTATTACAGAACCACGCACGGATGAGACACGTATCTGTTGACTCTCTCACCTTCAAGCACCGGGTGCAGCCGATAACGGGTGACCTGCGAGGCCCGGACAGCGGCCTCCGTGGCAGCGACGCGGCCTTTTCTGTGAGTATTGTGATCATCTGTCCTCTGTGTTACATTACTTACTAAATTCTAACCTCCTATAATCCGTACATATTTCTCTTAGGAAGAGCCTCCTCCTCAAGAAGGGATTCTTGTTTTCGGGCTGTTCCTGGACAGCGCCCAGTGGGACCCCGAGGCACAAGTCCTGGAGGAATGTGAGGAACGGGACAGGTTTTACTCATTGCCTCAAATCCACTTTATTCCACACGTGGTAGGTGACATTATTCTGGGGGGAAACATTTCAAGTCCGTTTTCCAAGATACTTAGTGACACGTTTGTACTCGCAAAATTCAAAACCTGTTATTACTTGGGAGTTGTTGTTTTTTTAATTGGGATTTTGAAGCAGATTGGTTTTAATAGCCTCATAAATATATATATATATTTTTTTTTCCATAGGCTCTTTGTTTAAAATACCAATTTAAAGATTAATTGAACATATCCTTCTCTGAGCCCGCTCCCTACAATGCGGGTGCCACAGCTGTTTAACCAGTTAAAAAAAAGAAAAAGTTGTGGCTTCTCAGAACGACGACTGAAATCTATTTTTTTTTTGGTAATGCAAAAGGGGGAAAAAAAAAAATGTTGTCACTGTACTGACCCATAGAACAAAGTTCCCATTTTACCAAACACTGAAAGCCATAAAAACAAAACTTGTAAAAAAAAAAAAATCAGCTTTTATTTTTTTATTTCACCCATACTGACGTGAATATATGTATGTAATATTAGTTATTAATCAAGGAGCAGCGCCTGTAGTTATCTCACACGGGTTGTTACATCTCTTCCCCTCATCAGGTGGGCACTGGCGGTGCGGACCCGGCCAGAGGAGGAGAGCACAATCCAGTGTACACATATGAATGCCCGCTGTACAGGACGCCACAACGGGCTGGAACGTTATCCTCCACCGGACACTCCACTAACTTCATCACCACCGTGTTGTTACCGAGTGTAGAGAGACCCAGTCACTGGATACGGAGAGGGGCGGCCCTGCTCTGCCAAATACCAGAATAATAGGGGAAAAAAGGAACATTGTGTAATAAGACTCAAACCGACCTGACCAGCTTCAGTAGGAACAGCACAAGGTCCTTATCGGGTGGAAAACAAACATTGACTAAAGTTGGTCATAAAGCAGATTTTACACACAAGTGAGTTAGGACGAGAGATGAGCAAAAAAAATATGTGCAAGACCGGGGTCCAGTCACTATAACGGTGGTCCATGGCCGCTGGGATCAGAACCCTACAAGCCTCCTCGGTGCCTCTGATTAGTACGTCCAGCGCTACATCATGTGTTTTCAGGCCAAGAGGCACTGGCAGGTAGGAGGTTTCAAAGATCTGGCAGCCATGGACTACCAACGTGGCCACTGGACTGGCATCCTATAAATCTATTTTCAACAGTCCAAGCGATAGCCAGCACTCACATCTTCTTAAAACAATTGTTTTATTGATCCATTAGTGTAAAAGGCACAAAAGACGGATTTTGGTAAGAACTTACCTGTAAAATCCTTTTCAGCGAAGGAAGGAAGGGAGACACAGACATTACTAGTGGGTAGGCGGAGCCCACACAGGATAGAACACCTCAGATTACAAAAAAGAGTGTTGTCCGGCCCCTCCAGCTTGGGCTCCTCCTACTCCAGCTCTCCAGTCCGTACACAAGCTAAGGAAGAGCAATTAACACCAGCGGAGCAACACAACCCCTCCTGAAAAACTTAGAAAAAAGCAAGAAGACAGGTTATGCATATAACAGAAAAAAACACACAGTCCCAGGTACTACTCACTGGACCTGACCACTGCGATGAGCTGGCAATGCTGGAACAGAGCCTTAGCGCACCGACCCCAGTCCAGATAATCGCCATCAGAGAAGGGTCACGCTGCATCTGAAAACACAACAACACACTTCTGCCATGGGAGGGAGCTGTGTCTCCCTTCCTTCCTTCGCTGAAAAGGATTTTACAGGTAAGGTCTTACCAAAATCCGTCTTTCAGCAGCAGAATGGAAGGAAGGGAGACACAGACATTACTAGTGGGACGTCCCAAAGCAGTCCAGAAATTAAGGGTGGGAAAAAACAACAAAGGCAGATTCCCAACAACTTAGATAAATGCGCAACCAGCGCTAAACACAAGTTAAGGAGATAACCTAAACTACAGCCGCCTGCAGGACACTACGTCCTAAGGCCGCATCCGCGGAAGCACTCACGTCCACCTTATAAAACTTTGTAAAAGTGTGGACGGAGCGCCAGGTGGCCGCCCGGCAGAGTTGAGCTGCCGAGGCCCCTTGATGAAAAGCCCACGATGAACCCACAGCTCTCGTGGAGTGAGCTCAAATCTTAATTGGGCAAGGCTCGCCCTTAAATCGGTAAGCTTCTAAAATGGCCGACCGAATCCATCGAGCTATAGTGTCCTTGGAAGCTCGTTGACCACGACGACGACCTGCTGGAATCACAAAAAGTGAGTCCGACTTCCGAAAACCTTGAGTAATAGACAAATAGAACTTTAACGCCCGTACCAAATCCAAAGTGTGCAAGGCCCGTTCCTTCGCATTCCTCAGCTCTGGACAGAGCGAGGGCAACACAATATCTTGGTTAAAATGAAATTGTGACACCACCTTAGGTAGAAAGTCGCCCCGTGTGCGAAGCACTACACGATCCAGGTGAAACTCCAGAAAAGGAGGCGAGCAAGAAAGAGCCGCCAACTCAGAAACCCTTCTCAAAGAGGTGACCGCCACCAGGAAGGCAACCTTCCAGGAAAGCAATGAAAGGCTAACAGAGTCCATAGGCTCAAAAGGCCCATGTTGAAGAGCCTCCAAGACAAGATTGAGCCGCCAAGGAGTCACAAGTGCCTTCCGCGGCGGAAATTGACGGATTACCCCGCGAAAAAAGGAACGTACGTCCCTACGCGAGGCGATAGCCTTCCGAAACAGCAAGGATAGAGCGGAAAGCTGACCCTTCAGGGTGCTAACTGCCAAACCCTTGTCCAGCCCATACTGCAAAAAGGCCAACAAATTGGGAATGGAAAAAATCCTCGGGTTCCTTGAAGAACCGGAACACCACGAGAAGAAGGCTTCCCAAGTCTTGTGATAAATCCTAGTGGTAGCAGGACCTCTGGCCGCTCGCAGAGTGGCAATGACTTCGGCTGAAAATCCTTGACGGGTCAAGATTTCGGTCTCAAGAGCCACGCCGTCAAACGCAGAGACTTCAGGTCCGGATGACGAATGGGCCCCTGGGTTAACAGGTCCGGGCAAAGTGGAAGTGGAGGCACTGCCAGAAGCGACACCAGCGTTGAGAACCACGTCCTCCTTGGCCAATCTGGGGCCACCAACATAGCCGAGACTCTCTCCAGTTTGATCCGACGTAACACCAGAGGAAGTAAGGATATCGGCGGAAACACATAGATCAGCTCGAATTGGTCCCACGGAGCCACTAGAGCATCCACCGCCACAGCCTCCGGGTCCTTGTACCTGGACATGAACGTCGGTAACCTGGCGTTGAACCTGGATGCCATCAAATCCACTTGGGGAGTTCCCCAACGGGAGCACAGTAATGCAAAAACTTCCGGATGAAGACTCCATTCTCCGGGATCCACCTTCTCGCGACTGAGGAAGTCCGCCGTGATATTCTGGACTCCTGGGATGTGAATCGCGGAGATGGCTGGAACCCTGGCTTCGGCCCATACCATGATCCGAGAGACCTCCATCATGAGCCTGGAGCTCCTCGTCCCACCTTGATGGTTGATATACGCGGCCGCCGTCGCGTTGTCTGTCTGCACTCGGACTGGCAGACCGCTTAAAGGGACCGTCCAGTGTTGGAGGCAAAGGAAAATCGCCCTCAACTCCAGGAGGTTGATCGGCAGGACAGACTCTTCTGACGACCATACTCCCTGAACCCAGAGATCGTTCCAGACCCCCCCCAGCCCGTCAGACTGGCATCGCTGGTTATGACCGACCACCGCGGAAGGAGGAAGGACTTCCCCTGGGATAACGCTTCTGGATGTAACCACCATCCTAGAGACTCTCGCACCCTGTGGGAGATGATGACACTGCGATCCAGCGAAGCCTGCGATCGATCCCAACGGGTCAGAATGAGCATTTGGAGACCCCTGGAATGAAATTGAGCAAACGGGACCGCTTCCATTGACGCCACCATCAAACCCAGAAGGCGCATACACCTTCGAAGGGACATTGCTGTCGAAGACTTCATAACCTGTACATGTTGACGAAGACTTGCTTGCTTGTCCGGAGGCAAGGACACCACTGCCCGTACCGTGTCGAAGTGCATCCCCAAAAACAGGATTGACTGCGACGGTTCCAGAGATGACTTCTTCCAATTGACTAGCCATCCGAAGTCCTCCAGGAGCTGAAGGGATAGATTGCGAGCCCTCACCACCTCCTCCTCTGTGGACGCCACAATCAAAAGGTCGTCTAGGTAGGGAAGAATTGTCACCCCCTGCCTTCGAAGGATCGCCATGAGAGGCGCCAGAATTTTTGTAAAAACTCTGGGCGCTGATGCCAACCCGAATGGCAGGGCCACAAACTGGTAATGGTCCTGACCTATGGCAAAACGTAGGAAGCGCTGGTGAGCCCTTCCGATGGGAATATGCAAATAAGCGTCGCGAATGTCGATTGACACTAAAAAATTGTTCTGCGATAGAGCCGCCACAACTGAGCGAAGAGACTCCATGCGGAATTTCCGGGTCCGGACATGCAGATTCAATTTTTTGAGATCCAGAATGGGGCGAAATTTGTCCTCCTTTTTGGGGACCACAAAGAGGTTGGAGTAAAACCCCCTTCCCCAATCCTCCGGCGGAACCGGCACCACCACACCATTCTGCAGAAGGGAATCGACCTCCCGCCGTAGAGCGGTAGCTAGCTCGGGCTCTGACGGAATGCGAGATTGACAAAATCTGTCCGGGGGTCGAGAAAGAAACTCTATGAAATAGCCTGCCGACACAACCCGCGTCACCCAGGCGTCTGAAACGTGGGACGCCCAAGTCGACTCGAACTGGAGCAGGCGACCCCCGACTCGAGGACCCTCGAGAGAAACCCTGGCGTCAGTCCGCCTTAGCGGGCTTTTTGTCAGCTTCCCGTTTGTCTTGACGGAAGTTCTGTTTCCAGGGAGTGCGGGATTTCTGAGAGATCTTTTTTCCCAAAAACGAGGGCTGACCGAACCGTCCCCTGGGCCGAAAGGGCCGCCGACTACTACCGGCACTAGACTTGCCAGACGCAGAAGCCACAGCTCTACGCTGCGGTAAAGCCGTTTCTTTTGCCTTGGCCTTCGCAATCCGTTCCGTGAGGTCAGACCCAAACAGCTGACCACCCTTGTAAGCTAAACACAGCAAACCTTGCTTGGAAACCGCGTCTCTGGTCCACTGCTTAAGCCACAGTGCTCTTCTGACTGTGACAGCCGAGGATTGCGCCCTGGACAGCAGTGACGTAGTATCCAGAACTGCATCTCTGCCATATCGCGCTGCCTCTTCCAACAACTTGAAAAGCCCTTCTACCTCGGATAGCGGGGATCCATCTTGCCACGCCGTCCGTAGGCGGTCCAACCACCTCAGGGAAGCTTCACCAGCACACATGGCTCCTAAAGCCGCTCTGAATCCATGACCCGCGGCCTCGTAGATGGATTTAGCCACCATCTCCGTTTTTCTGTCCAGTGGATCCTGCAGACTCGCCTTCCCTTTAACAGGAAGTAATGAAGATTTGCTAAGCTGGGATAAAGGGACATCCACTTCAGGAGGAATCCAATTAGCAATCGACTCCGTAGAACACGGATACAGTGCCTCAAAAAACCGTGTCCCCTGAAAACGCTTATCTGGACACAGGCGTTCCTTCTCCACCGCCCCATCAAGTTCATCCAGAGATGGTAACGTTGACCGCGACCTATGCGACTCCTGAAAAAGCCGGGCCGACTTACCAGGGCGTCTAGCTACCTCCTCCGGTAACTGTAACGCCTCCCTCATAGCTCCAATAAAAGCATCCACACGGCCCAAAAGAGAGGCAGAGCGCCCCTGCCGATCCTCTTTATCCGAATCGGACATCTCCCCAGCAGAGCTTGAAGGGGAACCCTCCATATCAGAGATCTCCGAGTCGCTGCGCGTGGAGGACAGTACCGGCCTGTGGCGCTTCCTGCCATGAGAAGACAGTTGGGATCTAGCTGACACCCAATGACCTAGAAGGTCAGACAGGCTATCAATAGAACAAGTGAGAGCCTCCATTTTAACATCACTGAGTCCCCCGACCTGCGCTGCACTTGACGCCGTCGAGGACTCCTGCGAGTCAGATACGCGAGACTGATCCTGTAGCGGACCTGGGAGACGGACCACGCCTCCTGGACCCTGATCTAACATGCCCTCACACAGTATATAGCAGGCTTAAGCCTGTCAGTAACTAGGACAGTGTGGCTTCTAAAAGGAAAGAAACGAACGCTGAAGGGTTAAGGCTCTTACAGGGAGAGCTACCCCAGCTGTCCCCCAATTAAGGGTTAACCGCCTACCAGGGGGTTAATGCAGCAGACTCCCCACAACCTCTGCTAAATGAAAGAGGTGTGCGAGTCCCAGACAAAAAAAACCTCTATATGAGGTAGCAGCTGCAGGGCAGCGCAGTCTGCCACCTAATTGTGCCGCAGAAAGGTGCCCTGCGCTGTGGGGGTGAGGAGGTTAAGCTTCTGCCCTGACAGGCAGAAGCGACTCACCCAGCTGGCCGCGGTGCAGCGTTCCTTCGGTTCTGACGGGAGGAGAGGAGAGTGAGGAGCCGGAGGAGGCCGTCAGAAATGGCCGCCGCGCAGTGAAGAGAGAAGCCGGAAGGGGAGGGACAGGAGAAAGCGCGCGCTCAGAGCGCTACCTGCCCGCGAAAAGACCGGGAAGGCGCGAAGCCACGCCCCCCGCCGGCATTCAAAAAGGCGCGCGACTCCTCCGCTCTCCGCTCCTGCCCCGCTTCACATGTCCTGCAGGGATCCACCTGCGGACGAAAAACACAGTCACCAACGGTACATGTAACAGCAGCCGCCGCAGCAGCCGCTGAAGCACTCAAACACATTTACAAATGCTGAGTACTCACCCAGCTGAGCGCCACAGGGACCCCCAGGGATTTGTGGCGCTGTGGCCCTTAGCTTCCCCCCAGGACGGAGCGCGCAGGGACCCCAATGGCGCGGTTTGCGTCTCCTCCGGGAAGCGTCCCTCATCCCCCGGGGCCGGCAGGGTTCTGCAGGGACCACCATAAAGGGTATGCAGATCCGCCAGGGGAGGGGTGGGGGTCCAGCAGCGCTGAGACCCCTGAGACCTCTAGACCACGGGGGGTCCAAGTCTCTGTCCGATAAAAATAAAAAAAAATTTCTGAGGAGCTGCTCCAGCAGCGACTATCCTCTGCGACCTCAAATTTTAGACTGGAGAGCTGGAGTAGGAGGAGCCCAAGTTGGAGGGGCCGGTCAACACTTTTTTGTAATCTGAGGTGTTCTATCCTGTGTGGGCTCCGCCTACCCACTAGTAATGTCTGTGTCTCCCTTCCTTCCATTCTGCTGCTGAAAAAACAGTTGAACACAAGGGCATAAAAATGAAAAAGACAAAATAAATATCTGCTGCGCTCCCAGGCAACATGTTTCACACCTACATGGCCCTTTATCAAGCTAAAGGGCCATCTCTAGGTAGGTCTGAAACATGTTGCCTGGGAGCGCAGTGGAGATGACTTTTCTGTCTTTTTCATTTTTATGCCAGCGTGTACAACTATTTTTTCGTGCCTTTTACACTAATGGATCAATAAAGCAATTGATTTTGCTGTGCACCCAGACAGGTGAGCTGATTATGAAATGTGAAAAATAAGCAATCTATTTAGTTCAGTCCTAATTATGACTATTTATATGTATTGGGGAAGATTTCTCTAAGTATGCACCAGTTTTAAATAATTAGGTCACTTCTTTCATTTTCCAAGCACCCGAATAACTGATTGTTTGCTATAGATGACTTTGTGATAAGTCTTAGCTCAGGGTAAAAAACACAACCAGTGTGCGATAATGTGTAATGTCAAACCAATAAAATGTGAACCTACATTACAAGACGCGGCTTCCTCTTACCCTCACACTTTAATGACTGGGGGGGGGGAATTTGTTTTGAGAGCAAGTTTCAAAATGTCATCCCCAGTCTTTACTGTAGTAATGTGTGTCACTATTGTGAAGACAGAAATAGTTAAAAGTAGAGAAAATGATTGTCAGGAGCCCCGAGAACCTCTTGCTAGAATCGCCAGGGCCTCTTCTGATAAACAGGCGCGATGTGGGTGTTGTGATGCACAGGACGTCGATCCGGCCCAACAAATCAGAGGAGGCACCAAGGACTCAGATCCATAAATCGATTCTAAGTAAAAGGGATCGTCCATGAAGGCTTGAAACTAGACCAAGGATATCTGCAAGGAAATGACACACACAGATGACCATCTCCGTTCAAAGGTCCAAATCTGGCAACACGAGATTCAGTCATTCGTCACACAGCCCATCCTGATGCCAGCTGCTTATCCTCAATGAGGAGATCCACCACTTCTAGCCTTAGTTAGGTTTAAAGGGGTATTCCCATCCCAATATGTAGTAGGTGTAATAATAATATTAGCAAATATCTCCAATTAGAAATGTAGTATAGTTCTTCTGATTTACCATGTGCTTACCCCATGTGCAGGGCATTGCAATAGTGGTTTCAAACATGGATACCTAACTGTCACTGTATCAGTGGTGATAACCATGGATACCCAAGCTACGGCAATGCCCTTCTCATGGGGTAAGCAACATAGCGAATCAGAAGAACTGTACTACATTTCTAATTGGAGATATTTGCTAATATTATTATTACACCTACTACATATTGGGATAGGATCTTGAAGATGGGAATGTCACAATGCTTATTTTGTAGCAGAAAGTTCTCTAACTTACTCCCGTTAATCGGAAATTACATTAAATCAGGAGAATTGAGCAGATTTTCAGTTGTGAATATTTTTGCACCAAAATCTGCAGCGCGGGAATTAACGCTTAGGATTCTCTGCAGCGTGCGCAGGATATCATTATTATTTCCTTCTCCAGATAAAGAGCTGTGAATGTATCCTAGAAATGAGGGCGACATATAAGCACACACACACACACACCGCGTTCTTGCCGACATTTTATTAGAAACATTTGTGAAAACTTTAAAACTATTAGCAATTGGAATAAAACAGTGTATATAGGTATATAAAAAAAATAAGACATAGTAATGTAACCAAAACAATATATAAAAAAGATTATTTAACACGTCACGGGAATTTTCAGCTTTGTATAAATAAAAGTGATGGTGGTTCTCCCACTCGTCCCACTGATCCTAGGGGGCTGCCGCGTCCTTTCGTCAGTGGTCTCTTCACCTCGTCTTATCGTCTGTAAACCTGGTGTCACTTATTTCTTTTGTTACTATAAATGCTGGCAGTGGTTAAGCCCCATAAATTATAGAATAAAAAGTTCTGCAACTAGAATATACTTTTTTTTTTTTTTTTTTTAAAGTCAATTCTTAAATTTCAAAAACTTGACAACTTGGTCACACTATATAAATCCATGCAACCGGCAAAAGGCATGGATTTATATAGTGTGACCAGGTAATAGTTAAAAAAAAATAAAAAAGGTAAAACAAAAAAACAACCATTATACTCGCCTTCTGATGGCCCGCAGTCTTCTCTCCGGTGCATCCGGTCTCTTGTACAGCTCGGGGTGGTGTGAAAGGACCTTTCATGACGTCATTTAGTCATGTGATAGGTCACGCGACTGCCGACGTCACGTGACCTGTCACATGACTAAATTACGTCACGGAAGGTCCTTTTAGACCATCGTGAGCTGCCGGGGAGCCAGGACGCATCATATAGGAGACCGGGGGACAGCGGAAGGCGAGTATAATGTATATTTTTTATTTTAAATTATTTTGTTTAACAGGTACTTTGGTACCCGGGTCTGGATGAGAGTCTCCTGCTTAATATCCGCATGAGCACATGTAGTCATCCGGATATTAAGTGATTCAATGCAAGTCAATGGCGGCAATTACGCTGCGTGTCCGCAAAATTAATGGACATGCTGTGTATTTCTCAATGATAATCCGCAGTGGAAATTTGCACAGCACATGCAGATTATCATTGGGAAACATGGGGCACGTATTACCAAGCATTTTCGCTGTGGAAATTCCATGGCAAAAAATGCTTGAAAAACGCATAGTGGGCACGCAGCCTTAGGGGATATATGCTGATTTTTTTTCTATCCCCAAAAGAGGACATAATGTATATCTGTCTATAGGACATCTAGTGGTGTGAACACCAAAACACACGAGAATAGATCAGAAAGTTGCAGAACTTTTTATTACACATTTACATGAAACTTATAAAAACAAAACTATATACATCTTACATGTGTATATAAGCAGTGCAAATTAAGACCCGAGGTCCTGGCCATCGCTGGTCGTACAGTCATTTATATGACACATGAAGCCGTTGAAGCAAAGACCGTGCTATACACCATCGCCGGCACAGGTACCTATACAGAACCAGGGTAATACATATACACAGCCTTCATCAGGTACAACCTTGTACAGACCAGAAGCAGTCTACTCCATATTTATTCATTTCAGTCTGCTAAAAAAAAAAAAAAAGTAGCATCTGAATTTATTTTTTTTTTTACATATTTTTGGACTCATTTAGGCAAAATGTCCAAGAGAAAAACTAGCCTGATGGCGCCCAATCGGGGGCAGTATAGGACCTGAACCATATAAACATATATTTGGAGAAGAAAAATCCAGCTTAATGGTCTTCTAAAATTATTTTTATTGAGAATATAATATATATTTCCAAGAGACAATTAAGTGTGAACTACCAGAAAAATACTCAGTAACAGACACGTTTCGGAAAAACCTTCCTTAATCCTCGTCAGTGCATACCACGAGATCTCAGCGTTTCACGTCATATCCTTGTGTACACGTGATAGTCACTAACCAAAGAATCAGGATAACAAGCAATATAAACATAAAATATATATAACATAAAAAAAGACACTAAATATATACTTGTGGTATGCACTGACAAGGATTAAGGATGGTTTTTCTGAAAAGAGTCTGTTTCTGAGCATTTTTCTTGTAGTAAACACTTAAATTGTCTCTTGGAATTTTTTCCTTTTCTTTATATCTATATTTTCTCCAATAAAAATAACAATTTTAGAAGTCAATTCCGCTGGATTTTTCTTCTCCGGATCTCTTGCTGCGTCTTTGGCATCTGATAGTGGGTGAGCTGACTTTCTTTCCCTTTTTTGTATATAAACATATATTTGGTTTATATGGGAAAAGGTCCCGTCTTCAAGTTAGACAATTTCGAAAATGAGCAAAAGTGGAAAAGCAAAAAATAAAAACCCAACAACCTGAGAATTATTATTAGTATTTTTTTAATCTATCTAAAATAAGTACACGTAATGCCAGTCACACAGCATTAGATGTACGCCCTCCTGGAGAGATAAGACAACAGATAGCGGTATATGGTGGCGTCCCAACACCGACAGGAGAAAGATGGGTGGTGGGATCTGTCCAGGATATTCATGACATATCCTATCGATAGGCCAGAAATGGGAAGACCCTGGACTTACTCCAAACTGCACAGACTAAGCCGACGGTGCAGAATAAAGTCCAGAGATGGACAAATTATGGAAGGTCACTGATCACAAGAGTCCAATTGTTCCTTCTGTACGAGGCCTTTGGGTGAATATACAATACGCTTCAGCTCCTCACAAACGTGGTAATTTTTTTTAGCCTGAACAACTTGACAGAGGCTCATAAAGACGTCAGGATTGTCCGCCACGTACGGCCACAACAGAATAATTATCCACAGGGTTCATCTGTCACATCGGACAAGGAGGCCAATACTATAACTGGTCGGCAGTGATATAGTCCGGAGCGTTCAGGGCCAATTCCACAGGATTTAAAGCTTAAAAACACACATTTTACAAAAGAAAAATTGCATTAAAAAATAATTCTATAAACTCACAGCTTCTGGCAATTACAGTATTTAAATCTTAGCTGTGCTTTATTAAAAAAATAAAAAGAGGACAGTGCTACATCTCAAAAAATGAGTAAGGGCCATTTACACGGGCTGGTAATTGGAGAAACACTCCTGTCCTATCTCTCTATGCCGGCCAGCAGATACAAGAAAAGTGATGTGCTGCCGAGAACAGGATATTCTTTTTGGCATGGAATGATGAGAGTTTTGTGCGGATAGAAGTGTGAATAGCCTATATACGCAGGAAGGAATATTAGAGGAAAATAATCCTCTGAAATGCCGACATTCGGGCAGGGGTCGGACGCAACTGGATCTGGGCTATATAAAAAAAATAAATTAAAAAAAATAAAATAAAATAAAAACCTAGCGACACAATAAAATCAAAGCCTATAGTGTAAACCTGCTGAACAGAAGCTGCGGAGGGCACGTGTCCGTTCCTGTCGTATGCACACACCGCAGATATTTATCCACAGGTTGCACCTTTTGCATTAAATCTGCATCCTGTGTGTAGACAGTGCGGTGACACCTGACTCGCGTACGTCGTATTGTGCCCTGATAGTTGCAGTTAGTGGTTTCCAATGACAGACTCATGCTGCACGCAGGACAAATGGTCACACGGTGAATGGAAATCGCTCATTTTATAAGCCGGCAATGTTACACATCCCGATACGGAGCAGCTTACTGACACAGGAGGGATAGAGATAATGATTGTGCACGAGTCACTATGTACATATATTACACACTATTCCTTAACAGGACGCCCATACTAAATTATTCTTCTGAATAAAATTACATTGTGTGCGAGCGAGAAAGCATTTTTTTCCCAGAAGAGATCAGGAGCTTGTGTCTTAGGATATATACATATTTTAAAGAAGGAAAAAAAAAAAAAAAAAGACTAAAGAAACATCAGCTCTGAGCGGGACTTTCATCTGCACTGGCAGAGCTGCTGATGTCACCGATGGGCTGAGGTCACATAGACAACACTGCAGCCAATGAGCTCAGCTTTTTTTTTTGTTAATCCTACGGCGCTCAGTGACCAAATATAACTGAAAAGGGACAACCCCTTCAAATTCAAGCTACGTATTTACCTATACCAGACACACAACTAAGGCCATGTTCGCACATTCAATATTTGGTCAGTATTTTACATCATTATTTATTAGCCAAAACCAGGAGTGGGTGAGAAATACAGAAGTGGTGACGTGTTTCTATTAGAATCTCCCTCTGATTGTTCCACTCCTGATTTTGGCTTACAAATACGGATGTAAAATACTGACCAAATACTCATGTTTATTGACCCCTGTTAGGCCACGGTCACACGATCTAAATCTTTTGTTTGCAACAAAGTTTTTGAGGGTCTTCCCTACCAGGCTCATCTCTTATAGAGCACAAATTATGACACGTAAGCAAATGTACAAGCAGCAAAATAGGACACAACTGTAAAGCTTCAACATCAACTTCAATGTGCATAAAAACCAATAAAAAAAACTAAAAAAAAACAGTAAAAGACATCATATACACATGATCAAACATTTACAAAATGGCTTCAGCAATAAAAACCTCAATATACATATAAATTTAGCATAAACATTGGACTTTCTAGTAAACATATGGGAGCAGACGATACGGCACTAGATGGCAGTACTTGTCCCAATCGCGACCGTACTTCAGTCTGCACAGGTGCTCGACTCTGCTCACTCGGTGAAGGAGAAGAGAAGTCAGGAAGAAGCCATAGAAATAGGGCAAAACAGAATTGAAACCTAGAAAAAAAGGGGGGGGGGGGGACGACATTAAACAGCGAAATAACTGTCTTATTACAAATAAATTCAGAAATGCAGAAAATGTCTCCTTGCTAAAATGACACTGGAGACTAGATGGTGACTGTCACATTTAGGTTCTTTGTAAGGATTATCCGAGACCCCCCCCAATACTTACCACAAGGCAGACACCAGGCCCAGGCCATGATAATATCACCTAAATAGTTTGGATGTCGGACAAATCCCCACCAGCCAGAGACGAGGAGCTGAGGGCCACACGACGTCGGGATGCTCTTCAGATCTGTAGACACAAAAAATTCAATGAGTAGAACTGCAAAAAAAAAAAAAAAAAACTAAACAGGGATTTCCGTACTTTGTGACAGGGGGGTTTACTTACAAGAAACTCTGGGGTCTTGTGGATTTTTTCTATAGGTATTCTTCTGCTTGTTTGCATTTTGGAAGATGATGTAGCCAAGAGCTTTAAAAAAGAAAACACATCAACTACGAGACATGAACATAAACCTACGAAATGGACAAAAAGTATTTATTCAAGAGAAGAAAAAAAATAAGAGGAATATATCATTGTAGATCAGGCTATGCAAATGCAATGTGATAGAGATATCTATCTATCTATATAAGCATATGTTGGGGAGGTGCGCACGTGGTAGTTACTAGAGGTAATTCTGATTCATATGGGGGTATCTACCTGTGCATAGGTCGACTGTTATAATGGTGTATATATACTTATAAGGCTTAAGTGAGCTCGCTATATTAATGCTTATACTTACTATGCTATGAATACCTACCATGTCAAGATTACCCCAACATGAATATTGTATTATATATGCCATGACTACTTTATTGCTTGTGAATTTTTCTTCTCCACTGTGTGCAACATTTTAATACAGTGTGATTTAATATGTTTACTCACCCTAATTGTAATGTTCTAATAAAATTTATACTTTTATATATAATTATTATGGATCATCAATTTTGGAGCTTCCGCTCACTCCCTCTGTTTCATGTTTTTGCATGATGATTCCTCCATATTTTTGGTCCCAGGTGGGCAATCCCCATGATGGAATTTAATATATGTAATAAGTTGACACATACATACATATATACACAATATATATATATATATATATATATATATATATATATATATATATATATATATATATATATATATATATATATATATATATATATATATATATATATATATATATATATATATATATATATATATATATATATATATATATATATATATATATATATATCTATCCCATATCTGTCAGACTTCCTCTACTATATAAGTATATGTGTAGTAAATTTTTATGAATCATTTTCTCCCTATAGTAGTAATGACACAGTCATACCAGCTGTGTATGGATAAAGTCTTATTTGAACCATTAGTCCTTTAGGGAACATCCACACGGGTCAGAGATGCTGATCAGCAAAATCCACACCAAACCATTTGCTGCAGATTTACAGCGAATTTCAGTTTGCACTGCCAAGGGTGACCTAGGCCGCATACATTTCTATGCTGTGGATTTCACATACGGTAAAGGTCCATTTCCGATAGATTTCCTCTGCAACATGTGGATGAGATTCTGTGCAGTCTGACCCACAACACTGGTGCAATGCTACGCAGTGGACGAACACTAGTCAGTATACAGGTAAATATAGGGAACCTGTATATATAATGAGGGCCGTTTCTCTATGATGCAGGACGGTCCATTACTTGTACATAGCCCACATACTTTTTAGAACTGACATTTATAATAGGCAGTTTGATTTGATCATAAGACTAGGGTTGAGCGAGTGAGTATGTTCTGTCAGAGTATGCTCGGGCCGAGCTCCGAGTAGTTACAGCTGCTCGGTGATATGGTTGAATCGCTCCCGTGTGCATGATTTGCAACTGTTTGACAGCTTTATTACATGGGAGGAATATCTATTTCTTACACATTCCTCCCATGTAATAAAGCTGTCAAACAGTTGCAAATCATGCACACGGGAGCGATTCAACCATATCACCGAGCAGCTGTAACTACTCGGAGCTCGGCCCGAGCATACTCGCCGAAAGGGTTAATAGAACATACTCGCTCAACACTACATAAGACCCATAAAATAAAGAGTTCAGTGTATACAGAAGAAAAGTCCGGAGAAGTTTCAAACTTACTGTTCAACGCTACAATAGCTCCAAGAACGGTCCGGGAAATCTCCACGGGATGCCCAACCAGGTACGCTGCTTGTAAGGTGTAAGCAAATGGGACCCAGACCAGATTACCGAACGCCAGCATAAAGCCGAAGCCGTCATGGGCAATGTCCAGAGAGGTCAGCATGCCCTCCTAAAGAGAGAACAGATCGGAGCAATAATGGGATCCGGCAACATCTGATGAGCCGCGCACAGTGAGGGAAACCCTACAATTCTGCTTTACAACAAAGGAAATTAAAAATAAAGTGCCGCCCGGCCCCGCAGTGCAGAGGGTTACAGCACGGCTCTATGCAAGCAACAATTCACTGCACAAGGAGCGCCGCATCAATCGGAAGCCCGGTGTATGAGATATCCGTAATCTGAGTGCACGCACAGCCCAGTAATGCACCACAGCTTTATACAGATCAGAATATCTTTTCAAGGCCTTATTCACACAACCATGTCGGTCCACAAAAAACAAACAAAAAAAGGATAAATTAAAAAACCACTCCCCCCGCCCCCCCCCCGTGCAGTTTCTCAGATCAGGCAGATTCATTAAAGAGGTATTTCCATCTCAAAGTTCCTATCCCAATATGTAGTAGGTGTAATAATAATATTACCAAATACCTCCAATTAGAAATGTAGTATAGTTCTTCTGATTCACTATGTCACTTACCCCAGGTGAAGGGCATTGCAGTAGCTTGGGTATCCATGGTTACAACCACTAACTGTCACTATATGAGTAGTTATAACCAAGGATACGTAAGCTACTGCTACTACTGAGAAGGGCATTGCAGTAGCTTTGGTATCCAGTTATGACCACTTATACAGTGACCGTTAACTGCTGTTAGGTATCCACGGTTACAATCACTATTGCATTGCCCTGCACATGGGGTAAGCAACATGGCTAATCAGAACTATACTACATTTCTAATTGGAGGTATTTACTAATATTACACAGGTCAACAAAAAAATATTTTTTTTCTGGTGCCAAAGATATTTTAATGAATTTGGGGTATTTTTGGGGTGCTGATTCTGGATATGCAATCAGTTTTGCCAGATTGGCTCTAGTTTTTAAGATTTTTGGTATCTTATTTATAGCACGTGTTGGTAAATGCGACGCGTCATCTCATTAATTTCTTTAGATTAGTACTTGAACGGAGCAGTTCTCAATATAGTTTTGTGTTAATTAGTGTTCTAGAAGTTTGTTCATAGCTTGATTTTTATACTAACTTTATGTTGTTGTCTGATTTCCAGTGAAAAGCATGAACTCATCAAGAAGAAGTTGCCTTAACGATCCAGACTCATTCTGTTACATTTGTGGTGAATATACACTGCCAAAACATAGAAGAAACATAACAGACTTCGTAAAAAAAGTGTATTTGGCCTATTTTGGGGTTATGCTTGGGGACCAAGACAAGTTTTGGGCACCACACATAGTGTGCAAAGCATGTATCAAATTATTACGAAAATGGAGCAAAGGACAAAGAAAAAGCTTCAAATTTGGTGTTCCAATGGTGTGGAGAGAGCAAAAAAATCATCATGATGACTGTTATTTCTGTGCAGTTCAAGTGCAAGGATTCAATAAGCATAAGAAACAAAAATGGGAGTATCCTAACATGGAATCTGTAAGAAGGCCTGTCCCTCATTGTGAAGATGTGCCTGTACCTGTGTTTACCATGTTACCTGACCTTCCCCCACCTGATGATGATGATGAAATGCAGGGTATGGAGCTAAGCATTAGTTCTGGAAGTGAACCAGAATATGAAGGAAGTTTCAGAACACCTACGCAATTTACCCAAGGAGAGCTCAACGATCTAATAAGAGACCTCAACCTCTCAAAAAGTGCATCCGAACTTTTAGCTTCCAGGCTAAGTGAGAAAAATTGTCTGACGCCTGGAACTAAAATTACATCTTACAGGACCAGAGAAGAAGCACTTCTTCAATTTTTCTGTGAAGATGACCTACTTGTATATTGTAAGGATATTCCTGGCCTGATGCTGCAAATGGGTTTACAAGTATATCGTCCTGAAGACTGGAGGCTTTTCATAGATAGTTCTAAAAGGAGTTTGAAATGTGTTTTGTTGAACAATGGCAATCAGTGTGCATCTCTTCCAGTAGCTCACTCAACTATGTAGAACAATGCAAACATGTCAAAATGGTCTTGGAGAAACTGTGCTACCATGAACATTCGTGGCTGATATGTGTTGATTTAAAAATGGTCAACTTTTTACTTGGACCGCAAAGTGGATACACAAAGTATCCTTGCTTCATCTGCATGTGGGATAGTAGAGCAAAACATCAGCACTGGGAGAAAGTGAATTGGCCTCCAAGGGACACCTTGACAGTAGGAGCATCAAACATAGTGAACTAACCTTTGGTGGACAGGGAAAAAAATCATTCTACCACCACTTCACATAAAGTTAGGATTAATGAAGCAGTTCGTCAAGGCATTAGACAAAGATGGTAATTGCTTCATGTACATCTGCAGATCTTTCCCTGGTCTTAGTAGCGAAAAACTGAAGGCAGGAATCTTTGATGGTCCTCAAATTCGGAAACTCATTAAAGATTCAAATTTTCCTAAGGAAATGAATGACATGGAAGCTGCTGCATGGTGTAGTTTTGTGTTGGTAGTGAAGAACTTCTTGGGAAATAAAAAGGCAGACCATTATGAAGAACTGGTACAAAACATGCTATTGAGATTTAGAAATCTGGGTGTACACATGAGCATTAAATTGCATTATCTTCACAGTCACTTGGACAGATTTCCAGAAAATCTTGGAGATTTTAGCGAAGAACAAGGGGAGAGATTTCATCAGGATATTATGGTGATGGAGGAAAGGTACCAAGGCAGATGGGACAGACATATGATGGCTGATTACTGCTGGAATCTACAGCGTGACTGCCCAAAAAGCTCACATAGAAGAAAATCATATAAAAAGCGCTTTTCCAGAGATTAAATGTCTCCTATCTTTCATGTCTTGTTCATTTTTGAAGATTACTTTCTAAAACTAGTTAAAATAAACTATAATCAACATTTACTTTGTTTAATTTATAGTATTCATGACAATATCAATAAAGTTAATGTGCGTGTAGCAAATTACGTTTTTTTTTTTTTTTTTTTTTTACACATTTTACAGAAAATATCAAGAACTAGAGCCAATCTGGCAAAACTGATGACATTCAGAATCAGCACCCCAAAGTTACCCTAAATTCCTTGAAATATCTTTGGCACCAAAAATGCTGTTGACACGTGTTTATTATTACACATTCTGATAGGATTTTGGAGATGGGAATACCCCTTTAAAGAAACGTTGTGATCGGCCCAATTAACGTCTATGGAAACGTGAGTTGTACGTCTTTAAAATTAACAGCAGACGAATGAAGAAAACCTGAAGTGTAAAAGTGGCCAAAACTCATAACGGCAAGTATATCTTCGCAGATAGTTACTGATTTACTACTTTGTACAGAGCGACTGCGATAAATGAGATAAGACCAATTACCTGATTCCAAAGAGCGTGAAGAACATAGAGAAGCTGGAACGTGTTAACCAAGATCATTGATGGTGATGGGATCTCAAGCTCCTGAGTCTTCATCTCGGCCAAGAGCAGTATGAAATTGATGAAAACCTGGAGGTGGCGAAAATCAGAAAATGTGAGTGTACACAGCGCCATGGCATCCCGTGTCAGAGACCTACAAGCGGGATTTGCCACTTGTATTACCAGTACCTCCATGTTTATACAGGGATAAGCTTAAAAAGGGGTCTGCGGAGCAGCGAACCTTTACAATAGAGAACAAGCGATGTGTCGGTATGGTGCGTTCATTTTATTCTAAAGAATAGAGCAGGTGCAAAAAAAATCTGCCTGCCATTCACACACCCTGGCAGGACCCAATACAGAAGTCAGTGACCCCAGGAAAACCCTTTATCAGTAAGCTGGAAGACTGATTCCTACAAGGAAAAGAAGGGCATTGAAAACAACGGATAGTACAAATACATAAGAAAGTGAGTTTTATTCTGCATTTTCTTACAACTTAAAAAAAAAGCACGACATCCAAGTGAACATTGCATTAACTGTATAGGAAAGTGGGGCAGACAGATGCCATCGCGCGTGTCAAAGACCATGACCACTGTCTGACGTGTATGACATAGACCTCATCAATGTATAGGTCCGTCTGTAGGCACAAATGTGCACTTTGCGATGATTTTACACACATCATTATAAAGGATCAAAATGGAAGCAAAACCTTACCCAGCCGATCAATGCTGCATGAATGGCGCTGAAATATTTCAGGTCAAACTTGCCAATGTGAGGGTTCAACTCTCTACCCATAAAAAACGTGTAGATGAAATTCCCTGCAAAATAGATTTAAAATGCTAATGTAACACTAAGTAATGGTAAAAACAAAATTCAATATACAAAATGAAAACAATCACATTTCGATGATTTTGCTATCCTAAATTGCTTCTTATGGAGAAATGACTGTGTATGACGGGGCAGATTATTGGACTTTCATTAGAAAATGAAGTAATTCAAGTAGTGAATAAATGAACACCTACCGGACTTCCCTGCCTCAGAGAGTTCTTCCGGTGCGGCTCTTCTCGAGCGTACAAACACAAACACACTTAGGATGACAGAGAGGAGAGCGGCCGAGGAGACAAACTGAAGAAGGTGATCATATACGTAAAGAAGGTTTATCCTCTGGTATCTCAGCCCCGCTGCTAGAAGTCCAATCAGGAACAGTGAAAAAAGGCCTGGAAGTGAAAAAAACAGGATAGATTGCATTTGGATAAAACAGACAAAAAAAATGCAACTCCGTCTCATTTATGAAAAATAATAAGGAAAAAAAACCACACCAGCTCATTAGAACTTGGATTTAATTTAATAAACTACTTCTGAAAAATTAAAACTATTTTTACTTTCAGATCAGACATTAAAACGTACCATTGGTCCTGTAACTCAGCCTCTTCCCATTTGCAAGAAGAACACCATGAGAAATCTAAATAAAAAAAAAAGTATATATATTCATACATTTTTTTCATTCTGCTACGATTTCCAGGCCTGTATACGGAGCTATAGCAGCACATTGTGCAGCAGACATAAAACATGAAGACCCCAATCCCCATGTTAGTTTACACATTGAGCCCCCATGTCAGGGGCAAATATATATTTTTATTTAGGATTCTGCAGAATAATCAGACTGATGTGAGAGAGAAATGGCTGAAGATTCACGTCCCTACTTTGCATGGATGCAATGTTAAAGAGAGTTTCCATCCAAGTTAAAATGATATCCAATATTTGTTATTGATGACGGATTAAGTTGCAAGTAAATATAATAAAATTGTGAACCAATTGCTAATGGATTCTAAAGAACGTAGCTTTAAAGGTTTTAGAGACTGCAAAAATGTCACAAAGATAGTGATGGAAGAGCCGGGCTGCCATTTTCTGTCATTATAATTACGGTATCATTTATATAAAATATAAAAAACACAACATTAGAAAATTACCGTTCCGATGGGAAAAAGGTAGAGGAGCGCAAGAAGAAGCATCCAAAGTGAAAAATATCCGAACACGGTGGAGTCCCACAAGTCGCTGAATGTCCAGGGAGGGTAGAAGCTCCTGAGAGCGGCGTCCTCCTCCTGGCCGCTCATGTACACAAGATAATACAGGACAGGGGGCATGGAGAGCATCATGAGAGCCGCACCTAAACAACAGAACGTCAGCTAGATTACCAGGACCCGAGTGCTTTCAGCCAACACAGATGTGCAATGACAGCAAATCTAAACTCAGATGGATTTGGAAAAGAAGGGTATTTAGTAAAGTTCATCTATGGCAGTAAGTTCACATGAAAGTGACTCCTAAAGTAATGTTCAACCCCTTTAAGTACAGAAACCTTTTTTTCTCTTTTCCCTGAAAGGACAAATTGTAGTTTTTCTATTTCACTGCTTTACATACTTTAATATTTTTACTTGATTAAAGTGAACAGAAAATCTAACCGGAAGGAAATACGTGAAAGAAAACCAGCGTCTCACCTACAGCTCCTCCAAATTCTACCACTGGCTTCTCAACGGGCACAATCTTCTCAGTGATGCCCGCTGTCGGTATAAACTCTTTATGATTGGCTTTTTTTTCGAAGTCTGCAAAATATTCCTTTCTTTGGACGTAGTGCAAAACTTTTTCATTTTTTACTTGCATTTCTTCCATTTCTACCTGCAAATAAAAAACGAATACAAGTTAGAATAGTGTGGGTGCTTAATAACTACAAGAACCTCAAATTAAATAAAACAGAAAAACAATCATCGTTAAGGAAGAGGTCAGCAAATAATCAATGACGCTAGCTGATGTCGACAATTTATAAACACATTTGATAAAAAACAAACAGAACTGAAAAGCGAATTAAGTGACCACTGAATTGGATCAGTGGATAGATAACAGCCTGGACCTTTAAAAAGGGTCACTGACTTATCAATCGAGACTGCGCGCAGTGCACACACTATCATGATTCCCCGATGAGCAGATGCATGAACGCACGTATGATATTTACATACATGAAGTCACATCCCGACTAGCCTCTTCAGACTTCTTTCAATAGAAGTGACTTGAGAAAAGCTGAACACGTCTAGTCGGCATGCATACTCATGTATCTGCTTGCAGCGACAGTGGCAAGGAATCAGGACTGTGTGCGCATCGCACACAGTCACCATATTCAGAAGTCTCTAAACTTTGCCCTCAGACCTGGATAATCCTTTTTAAAAAGGCTAAATAAAAAAAATTCACAAAAAAAAAAATTAAAAGTCAATTCTGCAATTAAAGATGAATGCGTTTCATTCATTGCAATGGATTAAAACCTGCAGCATTTCTTAGAGAGGGCATGATAAGATGGGAATATCTGCAGCACGACTAGTGAATGGAGGGTTGTTAGAAGCCTATGAACTAACATTATATCAACTTTGCAGGACCCGGCTGAAGTATGTGTGAACGAGCACTAAACTATCAACATACGTGCAGCGCTGTGAATAAGACACCCGCTCACTAGTCGATGAAATCTCACCTCTTCCTCAGCCTGAAGGACTGACAGCTCTTCGTGCATCTTGAGGTTTCTTGCTTCGATATTTTCACCGTTTCTTGTTACAATATTAAAGTCTTCCAGCTTCTAAAGAAGAAATGTGTAAGAGGTGTTTAAAAGTTGCCCAAGTGCAGATAGTACACCAGGAGACAGACTTGTTATACATTGGGGGGCATCTCTATCATCACAGGTAGAGACTCTTTACTGTAAGAGCAGTGAGACTGTGGGGCTTTCTGCCACTTTATATTGTAATAGTTGACTGAATAAACAAAAATTCAAAGAGGGTCTGGATGTCTTTCCTGAGAAATATAATATTACAAGTTATGGGCGCTAGATTCTGCGATGGACGTTGATCCAGGTAACTTGTCTGATTGCCACATGTGGAGTTGGGAAGGAGTTTTTCTTTTTCCCTAATGTGGGGTAATTGCTATCGGTCTCCCAGGGTTTTTGCCTTCCTCTAGAGCAACATGTTTGATTATAAGTTGAATACTATGGACTTGTGTCTTCCTTCAACCTGAAACGATGAACTATTGGAACTGGGCATAAATTGACACAAACAGAATTTTCCAGGACTCTTTACCAACTAGTCATCAACTATATAAAGTAGGGAAATTGTGGACCTAGGTCTTTTTTTCAACCTATGTAGCTAATTAAACAACGTATAAGTTTAATAACTTTCTAACCAGGCTCCTTTCCTACAGATTTTTGCTGCGAAAACACATGAATGATCCAGAAAAAGTCCATATGTCAATCAGTCCTGGCCTGAGAACTGGATATTTCATGTCATAATTACACACTAATAACAAAACAGAAGGAATATGTTATAATAAAAAAAAATAAAATAAAAAAAAAGAGAATTTTTTTTTTTTACCAGTGGAGTAAGGTGAACCTTTAGATAGTCCCCCTTCCGGCTATCTCTGACAGCCGGTGAGGATTTCTTAGCAGACTTTGGTGGACGTCCTGGAGAGCGACCAGGTGAGTGAGACCTTGTCCTGCTTCTGCTTCTACTTCTTCTTCTTGAAGGAGACGCCGAACCTCGGAAAACATTCAAGGACTGTGGTAAGAACACAAAGTACTCAATAATTAAATAAAATAAGAGAAAACAAAAGGGCAACATTAGCAGCTGCAGGCAATCGTAGCAGCAGGGTGCTGGCCGTTAGACACATCCAAGCTACCCATAGCAAAGGCACAGCACAGACTGTTTATTAGTCTCTGCCGCTATATACAGAGTGCCAAAGAAGCGCTGTGTATACAGTAATAGGAAGTGATCCCCAGGTCTAAGGAGGGAGTAAGAGCTGCTGGGTCCCTGTAGACCTATTTAGGTCTTATTGAGCAAGGAGGTCGTAATTTTCACTGTAACTGGGGTTAGTACTCCAGCCCCATTTACAGGAAAGATAAAATTGAAAAAAAAAAAAAAAACATACATCTATATATCAGTCAGAGTCCGTGCACACATTCAGTATTTGCAGCAGAAATTTCTACATAGCAAGGCTGGAAAAACAATGCTTAAAATGTGCATTTTTGCCACATTTTTACATGTGTTTTTGCTGCAGATTTTTCCTTGCTCATTAATATGAGTGAAATCTGCAGCAAAAACACTGAAAGAATTGCCATCTTGAAGATCTAAATCTGCAAGGAAAAGATAAGCAACGTGTGTATGGGACTTCACGAGTCTCGTCCGAATTTTTTTCTTATTCACAGACTAAAAATTGCTTTCAGTTACCTTTCAGCTTTGTTATGTATTCATGTTCAGATTTGCAGGTAATTGGGCAGAACTGACAAAAAGGTAAAAAGGTAAAACAGATTCTCACCCGGATGTCACTTTCTTTCAGCTCCATATCCGTCCCGTCCTTAAACACCACAGAATAAAGCTGTTTGGAAGAATCGAATGACACAATTTGCATTTCATAGTAGAGGTTGCTCCCCGGCCATTTCCCCATGGCGGTTTCTCCATTGTTGTACTTTCGGCTTGGCATTCTCAAAGCTTCGCTGTAATAAAAGTTAGGAAAAGATTATTTTTTATTATACCATGTAACATCAGAAATAAAAACCACCAGCCACAGAAGTCCTCCCCTATCTAAACCATCCACACTGCTCTTATTCTTATTAATATAGCGCCATTGATTCCATGGTGCTGTACATGAGAAGGGGTTACATACAAAATACAGATAGACTTACAGTAAACACACTAACAATGATAGACTGGTACAGGGGGAAGAGGACCCTGCCCTTGTGGGCTTAGGTTGAGGGGTTGCAGTAGCTCCGGCAGCAAGGTCATGGCAGGCTGTAAGATTGTTTGAAGAGATGGGTTTTCAGGTTCAGTCTGAAGGATCCGGATGTGGTGGATAATCGGACGTGTTGAGGCACAGAATTCCATAGGACTGGGGATATTCGGGAGAAATCTTGGAGGCGATTGCGTGAGGAACGGATAAGTGTGGAGGAGAGAAGGAGGTCTTGGGAGGACCGGAGGTTACGTGAGGGAATATATCAGGAGATTAGGTCAGAGATGTACGGAGGAGAGAGGTTATGGATGGCTTTGTAGGTCAGTGTTAGTTGTTTGAACTGGATACGCTGGGGAATTGGGAGTCAGTGAAGGGATTTGCAAAGGGGAGTAGCAGAGGAGTAGCGAAGAAAGAGATGAACAAGTCGTGCAGCAGAGTTGAGGATGGACTGGAGGGGTGCGAGAGTGTTAGCAGGGAGGCCACAGAGGAGGATGTTGCAATAGTCGAGGCGGGAGATGAGGGCATGCACAAGCAGTTTAGTAGATTGAGGGTTGAGGAAAGGACGGATTCTGGAAATATTTTTGAGCTGGAGGCGACAGGAGGTGGCGAGAGCTTGGATGTGGGGTTTGAAGGACAGGGGCAAAGTCGAGGGTTACTCCGAGGCAGCGGATTGTCGGTACAGCAGAAAGTGTGATGTCATTTATTGTGATAGAAAGATCAGGTGGGGAAGATATGCGAGATGGGGGAAAGATGATGAGCTCGGTTTTGTCCACATTGAGCTTGAGGTAGCGGGAGGAGAAGAAGGAGGATATGGCTGCTAAAATGCTGGGATTCTGGACAGCAGAGAGGTGACGTCTGGGCCAGAGAGATAGATCTGGGTGTCATCAGCGTACAGATGGTACTGGAAGCCATTCGATTTTATGAGCTGTCCCAGGCCAAGGGTATAGATTGAGAAGAGTAGGGGTCCTAGGAAGGAGCCTTGAGGGACTCCAACAGAGAGAGGGGGCGGGGTGAGGAGGTAGTGTGGGAGTGAGAGACGCTAAATGTGTGGTTAGAAAGGTATGAGGAGATCCAGGATAGGGCAAGGTCTTTGACGCCAAAAGAAGAGAGGATCTGTAGTAGGAGGCAGTGGTCAACTGTGTCGAAAGCAGAGGACAGGTCAAGAAGGAGTACAGAGAATTGTCTGTTAGCTTTGGCTGTAAGTCATTGGTGATTTTGGTAAGGACAGTTTCGGTGGAATGGTGGGGGCGGAAACAGATTGTCGGTTGTCGAAGAGAGTGTTAGATGAGAAGTGGGAGGAAAGTTCAGCGTGAACGTGTTGCTCAAGGAGTTTGGAGGCAAATGGGAGCAGCGATATGGGGCGGTAGCTGGACAAGGCAGTTGGGTCGAGGGATGGCTTTTTGAGGATGGGCACGATTGTGGCATGTTTGAAGGCAGCAGGGAAAGTACCAGAAGACAGTGATAGGTTGAAAAGATGGATTAGGGATGGGATGAGTGTGGGGGTGAGGATGGGGTTGAGTGCACATGTGGTGGTGTGATTTGGAGAGGAGACTTAAAAAATGCTTTAAAAGAGCACATATGCTCTTAAAATCATCTGTACAATCTGCACCAAAATACTCAAAGTACAATACAGGTAGATGAGGTTTTTACATGTAGATGAAGAAACAGTGTCTGTATACAAGACAAAACAAAGACAGTGTGGATTTAGGCTAAGTGCCCACGTTGCAGAAATGCTGCGGAGCATTTCTGCATCTCCCTGGCAGAAAAACGCATGCGGATTTTACATGAGTTTTTTCTGCCAGGTAGAAGCGTTTGTAAAGAGTTTCTACATGCGGGTTGTCAAGCGCTTTTCGCATTACTTGGAAAAGTGCTTGACAACTTGGTCACACTATATAAATCCATGCAACCAGCATGGATTTATATAGTGTGACCAAGTTACGATGCCGCAAATGCAGCATCAATAGTAAAAAAAAAAAAAAAAAGAATAAAAATAAAAAATAAACAAATATACTCACCTTCCGATGGCCCCCGATCATCTTCTCCGATGCGTCCGGTGTCTTCGGCGGCTCGCGGTGGTGTAAAAGGACCTTCCATGACGTCATTTAGTCATGTCAGCGGTCGCGCGGCTTGTCACATGACTAAATGACGTCATGGAAGGTCCTTTTACCACTGCGAGCAGCCGAAAACACCGGAGAAGGAGACCGGGGTCATCAGAAGGTGAGTATATGTTTATTTTAATTCTTTTTTAACTACAGGTACTATGGTACCCGGGTCTGGAGGAGAGTCTCTTCTTCTCCAGACCCAAGTACCATCCGCGCATTGAAACGCATGTGCACATGTAGTCATGCAGATATTACGCGGTACAATGCAAGTCAATGGCGGCTCAAATGCCGCGATTGCGCAAAATTAATGGTAGTGCTGCGGATTTTTCAGCAATGATAATCCACAGCTGAAATTTCCGCAGCATGTGCAAAGCACATGCGGATTATCATTGGGGAACATTGCAGACCTTCCACCAAGCGTTTCTGCTGCGGAATTGCCGCCGCAGAAACGCTTAAAAAAACGCATCGTGGACACACAGCTTTTAAGGTTGCCTGTGCTGGAATAATGGGGGTTACAGCATACTTCAATTATCGTTTAGGTTTCTAAATTTTTGGGAGGAACTAGCACCATCCCTTTAAATTAAATTACACTTTTTTTTCCTACTGTAGAAAAACTAGTGCTGATTTTGTCATATATTTCAGACAGCACTGAAGTCTACATGGGAATTCATCATCCAAAATGTGCAATATACAGAAACTACAGTGGGGAAAAAAAGTATTTAATACACTGACAATTTTGCAAGTTTTCCCACCCCCAGGTCTGTAATTTTTATCGTAGGTACACTTCACCTATGAGAGACAGAATCTAAAAATACAAACCAGAAAATCACATTGTATGATTTTTACATAATTAAATTGCATTTTATTGCATGAAATAAGTATTTGATCATCTACCAACCAGCAAAAAATCTGGCTCTCACAGACCTGTTAGTTTTTCTTTAAGAAGCCTCCTACTCTGCACTCATTACCTATTTTAAATGCACCTATTTGAACTTGTTACCTGGATAAAACACACCTGTCCACACACAATCACACTCCAACCGGATGTGCACATTCCTCAACCACGTATCAGCAAAAACACTTGTGCATGCTCTCATCTCCTGCCTCGACTACTGCAACCTCCTGCTCAGTGGCCTACCTTCTAACACTCTCGCACCCCTCCAATCTATCCTAAACTCTGCTGCCCGACTAATCCACCTGTCCCCCCACTATTCCCCGGTCTCTCACCTCTGTCAATCCCTTCACTGGCTCCCCACTGCCCAGAGACACCAGTACAAAACCCTAACCATGGTGTACAAAGCCATCCAAAACCTGTCTCCTTCATACATCTGTGACCTAGTCTCCCGATACTTACCTACACGCAACCTCCGATCCTCACAAGATCTCCTTCTCTACTCCCCTCTTATCTCCTCCTCCCACAATCACATACAAGATTACTCCCGTGCATCCCCCCTACTCTGGAACTCTCTACCCCAACACATCAGACTCTCGCCTACCGTGGAAACCTTCAAAAGGAACCTGAAGACCCACCTCTTCCGACAAGCCTACAACCTGCAGTAACCCTCGCTCCACCATACCGCTGAACGACCAGCTCTACCCTCACCTACTGTATCCTCACCCATCCCCTGTAAACTGAGCCCTCGCGGGCAGGGTCCTCGCTCCTCCTGTACCAGTCGCCTTCTTGTATTGTTCAAAATTTACTGTAATTGTTTGTGCAATGTATATCCCTTTTACATGTAAAGCGCCATGGAATAAATGGCGCTATAATAATAAATAATAACAATAACCTCTCCACCATGGCTAAGACCAAAGAGCTGTCTAAGGACACCAGGGATAAAATTGTAGACCTGCATGAGGCTGGAATGGGCTATACAAGGTAGGACAATAGGAAAGCAGCTTGGTGAGAAGTCAACAACTTTTGGCACAATTAGAAAATGGAAAAAAAAAAAAAAAACAACAAATGACTGAATCTTCCTCGGTCTGGGGCTCCATGCAAAATCTTGCCTCGTGGGGTAAGGATGATTCTGAGAAAGGCCAGGAATATCCTACGGATAAGGCATCAATGGAGGAGTAAAGTAGTGGGCATCTTCTTTGTTTTTCTATTGTATCAAATACTTATTTCATGCAATAAAATGCTAATTAATTTTGTAAAGATCATACAATGTGATTTTCTAGATTTTATTTTTAGAGTCTCTGTCTCTCACAGGTGACGTGACCTACGGTTAACCCTTTCGCGCCAGAGCTTGTTTTCGCCTTAGTGACCAGGCCAATTTTTTCAATTCTGACCACGGATCCCTGATTCTAAGATTGTTTTTTTGTGACATATTGTACTTCATGATTGTGGTAAAATTTCTTCGATATCACTTGCGCTTATTTGTGGGGAAAAAAAACAGAAATTTGGAGAACATTTTGAAAATTTTGCAATTTTCAAACTTTGAATTTTCATGCCCTTAAAATCAGAGATATGTCACACAAAATAGTTAATAAATAACATTTCCCACATATCTACTTTACATCAGCACAATTTTGGAACCAACATTTTTTTTTGTTAGTAAGTTCTAAGGGTTAAAAGTTGACCAGCGATTTCTCATTTTTCCAACAAAATTTACAAAAACATTTTTTTTTTTTTTTTTTTTTTTTTAGGGACCACATCTTATTTGAAGTGACTTTGAGGAGCCTTTATGACAGAAAATACCCAAAAGTGACACCATTCTAAAAACTGCACCGCTCAAGGTGCTGGTGCTCAAAACCACATTCAAGAAGTTTATTAACCCTTCAGGCGCTTCACGGGAATTTTTGGAATGTGGAAGAAACAATGAACACTTAACTTTTTTTCACAAAAATGTTACTTTAGACCCAATTTTTTTATTTTCACAGGGGTAACAGGAAAAAATGGACTACACAATTTGTAGTGCAATTTCTCCTGAGAATGCTGATACCCCATATTGTGAGGGAAAACCACTGTTTGGGTGCAATGGAGGGTTAGGAAGGGAAGGAGCGCCATTTTAGAACGTAAAATTTGTTTGAATAATTAGCGGACAGCATGTTGTGTTTGGAGAGCTCCTGATGTGCCTAAACAGTGGAAACCCCCCACAAGTGACACCATTTTGGAAATTAGACCCCTTAGGGAACTTATCTAGATGTGTGGTGAGCACCTTGCACCCCCAGGTGCTTCACAGAAGTTTATAATATTGAGCCGTAAAAATAAAATTTTCACATTTTTCTACCAAAAATGTTTTTCATCCCCTAATTTTGCATTATCATAAGGGTAATAGGAGAAATTGCACCATGAAATTTGTTGTGCAATTTCTCTTGAGTACGCCGATACCCCATATGTGGGGGGGGGGGAACACTGCTTTGGTGTACGGCAGGGTTCGGAAGAGAAAGGAGCGCTATGTTGGCTGGGATAGGTTGCAGACACCATGTCACATTTGAAGAGTCGCTGACATGCCGAAACAGCAGAAACCCCCACAAGTGACCCCATTTTGTAAACTACACCTCTCAAGGAATTCATCTAGGGAAGTAGTGAGTATTTTTTAATTTTTACATTTATACCATTGGGCAGTGAAGAAAACATAATTATATTTTTACCACAAAAAAATGTTTTACCCTCAGATTTTACATTTTCACACAGTGCAACGGGTAAAAATGGTGCCGAATTGTCTAACACAATTAAATGTGGCAATATCCCATATGTGGCTGTACGGTACCGCTTATCCATACGGCAAGATCCGGGAGGGACGGAGCACTATTTGACTCTTGGAGAACAAATTATTGTAGAATAGTTTGCGGACTCCATATACACAGCCCCTAAGTGCTAGAAGAACAGAATCCCCCCTCAAGTGACCCCATTTTGGAAATTATACCCCTTTGGGAATTTACCTACAGGTGTAGTGACGATTTTGACTCCATGGGTCTTTTCCAGAAACAAGCAGCAGTGGATGTTGCCGAGTGAAAATTTCAAACTGCTGCTGTAGTGGCCAGTACGCTGTAGTGATCAGTACGTGCTTCTGGAGACATGCACCTGTAAATTAGGCAAGCTCTCATCGCTACAGGAATGCCGAACATGTGGACCCTAAATGTAGTTTAGGCACATTGTGGGGCTCAGAAGGGAGGGAGGCATTTGGATTTGGGAGCACAAAATTTTCTGAATCTCTTTTTTGGGGAGGGCATTTCGCTTTTCCAGAGCCTTTCTGCTACCAGTAACTTGGAAGTCCCTTATGTTTTTAACAGATAACGGACCTGAGTGGGGACTAGCTTTTTTTGAGGACTGAGTTGACGCTTTTATTGGGAACATTTTACATAACATTTATCCGGCGCTCTAGGCTGAGCACTTACATCGGGGTTTCCATCTAAATTTCCAAGTGATGTAATTCAGATGAAACCCCTGCGGGATTCAATCACTATAATGAGGCAGTAGAGTTACTCTGGACTCCGTCCAGCCTCTGTTTAGCGGTGTCTTTTTTTTTTTTTTCCAGAAGTGCACAAAATTGTGGCCAACCGCACTTTTATGCACGCCTAAAAAAAAACTGACACCGTGGGATCACAGGCCAGACGGCATCCACAGTGCCTATATCTGCCTCATTACAGGGAATCTTCCGTCATGGGTTCTGCCTGAATCACGTATTTCAGAGATTTACACGGAAACTCTGGTGTAAGTGCTCAGCGCAGAGTGCAGGATAAATGTGAGCAGAGCCTTACTGCGATCTTTGGGAGACATAATAAACAAATCAGTAGCAGGGACGAGTTGACATTTTTTATTGGTACCATTTTTTGGTACGTGACATTTTTTGATTATTTTCTATTGCGTTTTTTGGGAAGTAAAATGAACAAAAACAAACAATTCAGGAATTGTTTTATGAGGGTTTTTTTTATGCCGTTCTGCGTGTGGTAAAAGTGATAAGGCAGCGTTATTCTTCGGTTCAGTACGTTTACAGCGATACTACACTTATTTTTTTTATATTTTGGTGCTTTTACACAATAAAACTATTCTATAGAAAAAAAAATTTTTCCATCGCTTTATTCTGAGAGCTATAACTTTTTTATTTTTCGGCTGATGGAACTGTATGGCGGCTTTTTTTAGCGGAACAAGATGACGTTTTCAGCGGTACCATTTTTATTTCCATTTGGCTTTTTGATCGCATTTTATTCCACTTTTTGTTTGGCGATATGATGAAAAAGCTTAGTTTTTTGCTCCGTTTTTTTTTTTTTTTTTTTTTTTACGTTGTGCACAGGAGTTAAGTAGTGTGACAGTTTTATAGATCGGGTTGTTTCGGATGCGGCGATACCAAATGTGTGTACTTTTTTGTTTTTGCATAAATATACGGATTTATTGGTTTAATATTCTATTTATTTAGTTTTGTTTTTTTTTAACAGTTTGAAACCATTGTTTAGACTTTTTTTTACATTTTTACTTAGTCCCTGTATAGGACATTAATTTTTATTTTTCTAATCACTGTTCTCATGCAATACAATAGACATTATTGCATTGCATGAGAGCTCTGCTGACAGTGTAAAAAAGTCATTATCTCCTGCTAGACTCAGCTGCAGGCTGAGCCTAGCAGGACACCGTACATGGCAAACCCGGAGGCGGTCATGTGACCTCCGGCTGCCATGACAAAACCAGGTCCTCTCAGACATCAGGGGGGCCGTCGGAGAGGTAAGTTGACAACCCCCTCTCCTCTCACTATCGTCTAAATGCCGCGATCGCGGCATCTAGAAGATAGCAAAGGGTTAACATCATCGGGACCTGATCCAATCAGGCCCCGATGATGTTCCCCATCACTGCTACTGATCTGAACTGCAATACCTGCAGGACCCTGGCGGTCCTGAGCGCTGCGGTACCACTGACCGTTTATAAACGTCGGCGCTGCACAGCGTTTATATACAGTGGGCGGTCGGAAACCGGTTAAAATTACAGACATCTCCATTCTTTGTAGGTGGGAAAACTTGGAAAATTGGCAGTGTATCAAATACTTATTTTCTCTACTGTATGCAGCAGAAAGTACAGCTTGAATGGAAAATATTAATTGTAAATATCATGCATGATCGCAGATTCACCCCATAGTATCACAAAGTATACATTTTAACCCCTTAATAACATCTGACGTACTAATACGCGTCTGTGCCCTGGGACTTAAGAGCCAGACCCGTATTAGTAAGTCATCGCGATCGCACACAGGCTGTGCGGGAGCGATCGCCGCCGGGTGTCAGCTGATAGTACCGGGTGTCAGCTGTGACAATGTGCAGGGAGCGGTCCTGCACCGCTCCCAGCACATTAACCCATGCGATGGTGCGATCGAAGTCGATCGCAGCATTGCGGGGGCAAGGGGAGGTGATCGCAGATACTCACCTCCTCTTCCGGCGCTGTCTGCAAAGGCTTCCCGGGTGTTTCCATGACGACCCGATGTCGTCATAACAACATCCGGGTCACCAGACAGCAGGAAGATTGTTTGGACATGCGCAGTGCATCTCCAAACAATCTTCTCACTGTGCAGCGCTGATAGCCTGTATGACACAGGGATGGTGCTGCATTCCTGTGCCATGCAGGCGATCAGAGAAAAAAAAGTGAAAGTCCCATAGTGGGACAAAGTAATAAAGTATAAAAACTGTCAGTAAGTGAAAAAAAAAAAAAAATTGCAAAAATCAAAAAAATAAATAAATAAAATAATCCACCAAAAATAAAAATATAATGTACCCATCAATGAATATTATTATAAAAAATAAAAAAATAAAAAAAATAAAAGTACACATATTTGGTATCGCCACGTCCGGAACAACCTGACCTATAAAACTGTCCCACTAGTTAACCCCTTCAGTGAACACTGTTAAAAAAAAAAAAAAAAAAAAAAAAAAAAACGAAGCAAAAAACAATGCTTTATCACCATACCGCCAAATAAAAAATGGAATAACACGCGATCAAAAAGACGAATATAAATAAAAATGATACCGCTGAAAACGTCATCTCGTCCCGCAAAAAACAAGCTGACATACAGCTCCATCAGCCGAAAAATAAAAAAGTTATAGCTCTCAGAATAAAGCTATGCTAAAAAATATTTTTTTCTATAAAATTGCTTTTATTATGTAAAAGTGCAAAACATAGAAAAACGATATAAATGTGGTACCGCTGTAAACGTACTGACCCGAAGAATAAAGCTGCCTTATCAATTTTACCACACGCGGAACAGAATTAAAAAAAAAAAAAAAAAAACAAATTCCTGAATTGTTGGTTTTTGTTTATTCTGCCTCCCAAAAATCGGAATAGGAAGCGATCAAAAAATGTCACGTGCCTGAAAATGGCACCAATAACGTAAACTCATCCCGCAAAAAACGAGCCGTCACATGACTGTCTGCCAAAATCTGGAAAAATTATAGCTCTCAAAATATGGCGATGCAAAAACTAGATTTTACAAAAAATGTGTCTTTTAGTGTGTGACAGCTGTCAGTCATAAAAACCCCATATGATTCTGGTATTGCTGTAATCACACCGACCCGAAGAATAAAGTCGTCTAATCACTTATACCGCACGAGGAACGGCGTCAAAAATAAACTCTTGGGGTTAGGGCTGTGCTACGGTTAGGGCTGGGGTTGGGGTTGTGATTTTTTTCAAAAGTAAGAAAAAAGATGACGATATGGTGACTAGTGTTGAGCGCAAGTGCTCGCTACTTGAGTTTGCATCGGGTGCTCTGGTATGCATTGAGTATCGTGGGTATTTGAGTGACATGCTCGAGTCTCTGCCCCATATGCTTCGCGGCTAAAAAAAACTTTACGGGGATTGCCTGCAATGCACGAGCGATCCCCGCATGTTTTTTTTTGGGTGTCTAATAACCGTGAAACATGCGGAGCAGGGACTCGAGCATGTCACTCGAGCACACGCTGTACATGGTGCATACCTGAGTACCCGATGCAAACTCAAATAGCGAGCACTTGCGCTCAAGACTAATGACAGCTTATTCAATATGATGACCTAATGTAAACAAATTCTGTGTCGTACCTCTGGGTTCAAAATGTTCACTATACACCTTAATAAAATCCTTGAGGGGTATAGTTTCCAAAATGGGGTCACTTGTGGGGGAGCTCCACTGTTTAGGCACATCACGGGCTCTCCAAACGCGACATGGTGTCCGCTAACAAATTGAATGGAAAATCGGCTCAAATTGTTAGCGGACGCCATGTTGCGTTTGGAGAGCTACTGCGTGCACAAACATTGGAGCTCCCCCACAAGTGACCCCATTTCGGAAACTAGACCCCCCAAGGCACCTATCTAGATGCATAGTGAGCACTTGGAACCCCCAGGTGCTTCACAAATTGATTCGTAAAAATGAAAAAGTGAAAAAAAAACACTTTCATATTTATGAATCAATTTGTGAAACACCTGGGGGTTCCAAGTGCTCACTATGCATCTAGATAGGTGCCTTGGGGAGTCTAGTTTCCAAAATGGGGTCACTTGTGCAGGAGCTCCAATGTTTGGGCACACAGGGGCTCTCCAAACACAACATGGCGTCCGCTAATTATTCAAGCAAATTTTACAATCAAAAAGTCAAATGGCGCTCCTTCCCTTCCGAGCCCTGCCGTGCGCCCAAACAGTGTTTTTTCCCCACATATTGGGTATCTGCGTGCCCAGGGGAAATTGCACAACAAATTTTGGGGTCCATTTTTTCTTGTTACCTCTGTGAAAATAAAAAAAATTGGGTCTAAAGTAACATTTTTGTGAAAAAAGTTAAATGTTCATTTTTTTCTTCCACATTCAAAAAATTCCTGTGAAGCACCTGAAGGGTTAATAAAGTTCTTGAATGTGGTTTTAAGCACCTTGAGGGGTGCAGTTTTTAGAATGGTGTCACTTTTGGGTATTTTCTGTCATAAAGACCTCTCAAAGTGACTTCAAATGTGATGTGGTCCCTAAAAAAATGGTTTTGTAAATTTTGTTGGAAAAATGAGAAGTCGCTGGTCAACTTTTAACCCTTATAGCTCCCTAACAAAAATGTAAAGTAGACATGTGGGAAATGTTATTTATTAACTCTTTTGTGTGACATATCTCTCGGATTTAAGGGCATAAAAATTCAAATTTTGAAAATTGCAAAATTTTCAAAATTTTCGCCAAATTTCCGTTTTTTCACAAATAAACGCAAGTGATATCGAAGAAATGTTACCACAATCATAAAGTACAATATGTCACGAAAAAACAATCTCAGAATCAGGGGGATCCGTTGAAGCGTTCCAGAGTAATTACCTCATAAAGTGACAGTGGTCAGAATTGTAAAAATTGGCCTGGTCATTAACGTGCAAACCACCCTCGAGGCTTAAGGGGTTAAGCAGCACGTTTTCTTTTACGAAGATAAGCCACATATTGAGCATAGATGGAAAAGG
The DNA here is from genome assembly GCF_046119375.1 of Phyllobates terribilis. Lineage (NCBI taxonomy): Eukaryota > Metazoa > Chordata > Amphibia > Anura > Dendrobatidae > Phyllobates > Phyllobates terribilis. The sequence continues at coordinate 685,330,331 of NW_027362763.1, forward strand.
TCCCACTCCAATGAGCACTTCATCGCATTCAAACAGTCCCTCACTACCTTCAAGTCCACACTCACTGCAGCAAAACAAACATACTTCGCATCTCTCATATCCTCCCTGTCTCACAAACCCAAACAACTATTCAACACTTTCAAGTCTCTCCTCCGTTCCCCGATGCCTCCTCCCTCTCCTCTTATTTCAGTGGAAGACTTTGCCTCATTCTTCAAGCAGAAGATTGACACCATCAGACAAAGCTTTTGTCTAAAGCCCCCACAGCCCCTCCCCACACCTACTCAACCCTCCTCCTCCAAAACCACCTTCTCCACCATTGCGGAAGATCAACCTTCCTCTTTACTCTCCAAATCACACCTCACCACCTGTAAACTTGACCCAATCCCGTCCCACCTCATCCCAAACCTTACCACCATCTTCATCCCACCCCTAGCCCACCTCTTCAACCTGTCACTAACAACTGGTGTCTTCCCCTCATGCTTCAAACATGCCTCAATCACACCGATCCTCAAAAAGCCCTCCCTTGACCCATCCTCTCCGACTAGCTATCGCCCCATATCACTTCTCCCCTATGCCTCAAAACTACTGGAACAACACGTCCATTCTGAGCTGTCCTCCCACCTCTCCTCCTGCTCCCTCTTCGACCGCCTACAATCTGGTTTCCGACCGCACCCTTCTACTTAAACTGCACTGACTAAAGTCACCAACAATTCTAAGCGACACTACTGTCTTCCTCCTCCTAGACCTGTTATATTCCTTCGAGACAGTGGACCATTCCCTCTTACTACAAACTCTCACCTCTCGGCATCACAGACTTGGTCCTATCCTGGATCTCCTCATACCAAACAGACAGGACATTCACTGTCTCCCACTCACACACCACCTCCTCATCTCGCCCCCTATCTGTCGGTGTCCCCCAAGGTTCAGTTCTAGGACCCCTGCCCGTCTCCATCTATACCTTAGGCCTGGGACAGCTCATAGAGTCTCATGGCTTTCATTATCACCTCTATGCTGATGACACACAGATCTACCTCTCTGGACCCGATATCACCTCCTTACTAACCAAAATCCCACAATGTCTGTCTGCTATTTCATCCTTCTTCTCTGATAGAAATCTAAAACTTAACATGAACAAAACAGAATTCATCATCTTTCCGCCATCTCATTCACCCCCCCCAACTGACCAATCTATCAACGTCAATGGCTGCCCACTCTCCCCAGTCCCTCAGGCTCGCTGCCTTGGGGTAACCCTGGACTCGGAACTCTCCTTCAAGCCACATATCCAAGCCCTTTCCACTTCCTGCCGACTCAAACTCCAAAATATCTCCTGGATCAGCACATTCCTCAACCATTAATCTGCAAAAACACTAGTGCACGCCCTTATCTCCCGCCTTTACTACTGCAACCTCCAGCTCTGTGGCCTCCCTTCCAACTCTCTCACACCCCTCCAATCCATCCTAAACTCTGCTGCCCGACTAATCCCCCTGTCCCCCCGCTATTCCCCGGCCTCTCCCTTCTGTCAATCTCTTCACTGGCTCCCCATTGCACAGAGACTCCAGTTCAAAACCCTAATCATGGCATACAAAGCCATTCAGAACCTGTCTCCTCCATATATCTCTGACCTAGTCTCCCGTTACATACCCACACGCAACCTCCGATCCTCACAAGATCTCCTTCTCTACTCCCCTCTTATCTCCTCCTCCCACAATCGCATACAAGATTTCTCCCGTGCATTCTCCCTACTCTGGAACTCTCTAACCCAACATGTCAGACTCTCGCCTACCGTGGAAACCTTCAAAAGGAGCCTGAAGACCCACCTCTTCCGACAAGCCTACAACCTGCAGTAACCACCGCTGCACGACCAGCTCTACCCTCACCTACTGTATCCTCACCCATCCCTTGTAGATTGTGAGCCCTCACGGTCAGGGTCCTCGCTCCTCCTATACCAGTCGCTGTCACACTGTGTTCAAGATTATTGTAATTGTTCTTGTATGTATACCCCTTTTTCACATGTAAAGTACCATGAAATAAATGGCGCCATAATAATAAATAATAGTAATGGGCCTTCCCTCATCACTGCCGGGCAAGGGCCTCTATCACAGGGTTTTCTTGGCTTCATATTAACTAAATGTAGTCTCCAGCCGTCACATTTTCCCTATAGAGGAGCTGGTGACCGTCCGCGCTCACGGAAGACAGGTGGATTCCTCAGTATATGAGGAGCGTTTATCTGCTGCACTAGGTATGTGTACAGGCCAGCCTCAGTACACCGTGTATACTTGCACATTGTCAGTCTGTATACCGTGTCTATACGGCTTCAGTACATCTGACAAGTTATTTTTTTTATTTACAGGATACAGAGAAGCAAGAGGATAGTGGACCACGACTGTACAACAAAACCTGCTGAATACAGAGAAACGAAAAATGGCATCTACTCCTCAGATGGACAAAAATTTCAGGTGATCTTATGCTAAATGCTTTCGCTCACTGAACGCAAATTGGGTCTTAAAAATAGTTAAGTAACAGATCACATTGTGCAGCAATTTTAACCCATTACTCACCAGGCCAATTTTTTTCCAAATCTGACATGTGTTGCTTTATGTGGCAATAACTGTGCAATGTTTTCACCATATTCAGGTGATTTTGAGAATGTTTTTTCGTGACACTTTATATTTTATGTCAATGGTAAATTTTTATCAATATGCAATTTTAAAACTTAAAATGATTATCCCTTTAATCCAGATAGTCACACCACACAAAATCGTTAATGAATACCATTTCCCTCGTGCCTGCTTTACATCAGCACCATCTGTAAAATATTCTCTTTTTGTTAGGGTGCTTTCACATTGCGTTCTGTGTCCCAGTCGGGGCATACGTCCTAAAATTCTCCACAAAAAGGGGTCTGGACATATGCTGTGACGGGGGCAATAGACCGCAATGGTAACGGCAAAGCGAACGTGCGCTCTGCTGCGCACGCCCACAGGAGGAGGACACTCAGACGCAACAGCCTACGTCTGAGTGTCCTCCTCCTGTGGGCGTACACACCCGGATGAAGTGCACGGCAGAGCGCACGTTCGCTCTGCTGTCACCATTGCGGTCTATGGCCCGTCAGCACATACGTCCAGACCCCGTTTTGCGGGGGAATTTTAGGACGTATGCCCCAACGGGTACACAGAACACAATGTGAAAGCACCCTTAGAAGTTTTAAACTTGTAGCAGTAATTTTTCATTTTTTCAAGGAAATTTACAATTTTTTTATTACTATTTTAGGGACCTATTCAGTTTTGAAGTGACTTTGGGGACCTATATATCATAAGACCCCCAAAAGTGATAACATTTTAAAAGCAGCCCCACCCTCAACAGTCAAAATTGCTGTCAGGTCGTTTATTAACCCTTCAGGGGCTTGTTAGTAATTAATACAAAGTAGCATGACAGGAAAGAAAAATTTTATTTTTACCACCTAAATGTTGCTAACTTCTGACCAAGTCACTATAGCCGGCAGCGTGAGCGAGCGGTGTGAACATTCGACTACAGTGAGAGTGTTGGACCGTACAGATCCCATCCTCTGGAGGAGCTATTAACCCCTTTACCCCCGAGCGTTGTTTGCACGTTAATGACCGGGCCAATTTTTACAATTCTGACCACTGTCACTTTATGAGGTAATTACTCTGGAACACTTCAATGGATCACAATGATTCTGAGATTATTTTTTGAGACATATTGTACTTCATGATAGTGGTAAAATTTCTTCGATATGACTTGTGTTTATTTGTGAAAAAAAACAAAAAAAACAGAAATTTAGTGAAAATTTAGAAAATTTTGCAATTTTCAAAATTTGATTTTTCATGCCCTTAACCCCTTTACAGCCTGTGCCGTATTAGTACACACAGGCTGTAATCCCCCGGTTCAGTGAGGGCTCCGGCAATGAGCCCGCACTGAACCGAGAACGTCAGCTGATTATTACAGCTGACATGTGCCCGCAACAGCCGCGGGCGGAATGGCGATCCGCCCGCGGCTGTTAACATGTTAAATGCCGCTGTCAATCTTACAGCGGCATTTAACAGCGCCGTGCCGGAAGCGCGTCACCGATGGGTGGGCATGAGAACCCAGGGTCTGCAGCAGACGCTTGTGGTTGTCATGAGCTGGTTGCCATGAGCGCCACCTAGTGGTCGGCGCTCATAGCACAGAACCATTTCTGCTACATACAGGTGATCTGCTGATCATCTGTATGTAGCAGAAGCGATTAGACAAGTGCTGCTTCTAGTCTCCTATGGAGACTATAGAAGCAAGCAAAAAGTGAAAAAAAAAAGTTTAAAAATATAAAAAAAAGTTTAAATCACCCCCCTTTCGCCCCATTCAAAATAAAATAATTTAAAAAAAAAACTACATGCACATGTTTGGTATTGCCACGTTCAGAATCGCCCGATCTATCAATATAACGAGAAAAAAATTCTAAAAGCTACGTTTTTTTGCAATAAAATTCAATAACGGGCGATCAAAACATTGCATCTACACCCAAATGTAATCAAAAAACTTCAGCTCGGTGCGCAAAAAATAAGCCCTCACTCGGCCCCAGATCCCGAAAAATGGAGATGCTACAGGTCTTAGAAAATGGCACTATTTTTTTTTTTTTTTTTAACCAAACTTTGGAATTTTTTTTCACCACTTAAATATAAAAGAACCTATACATGTTTGGTGTCTACAAACTCGGAATGACCTGGAGAATAATAATGGCAGGTCAGTTTTAGCATTCAGTGAACGTGGTAAAAAAATAAATAACTGGTATTGCACTTTTTTTGCAATTTCACCGCACTTGGAATTTTTTTCCCGTTTTCCCATACACGATATGGTAAAACTAGTAATGGCGTTGAAAAGTACAACTAATCCCGCAAAAAATAACCCCTCACATGGCCATATTGACCGAAAAATAAGAACGCTATGGCTCTGGGAACAAGGATAGCAAAAAACGAAAATGCAAAAACGCAAAATCCCAGGGTTGCGAAGGGGTTAAATCAGATATGTTACACAAAATAGGTAATAAATAACATTTCTCACATGTTTACTTTACATCAGCACAATTTTGTAACCAAAATTCCTTTTTGTTGGGAAGTTATAAGGGTTAAAAGTTGACTGGTGATTTCTAATTTTCCCAACAAAATTTACAAAAACTTTTTTTTATTTTTTTTTTTAGGGACCACATCACATTTGAAGTGACTTTGAGGGGCCTATATGACAGAAAATACCCAAAAGTGACACCATTCTAAAAACTGCACCCCTCAAGGTGCTCAAAACCACATTCAAGAAGTTTATTAACCCTTCAGGTGCTTCACAGGAATTTTTGGCATGTGGAAGAGAAAAAAAATGAACATTAACTTTTCTCACAAAAATGTTACTTTACACCCCAATTGTTTTATTTTTGCAAGGCTATCAGGAAAAAATGGACCCCAAAATTTGTTGTGCAATTCCTCCTGAGCACGCAGATACCCCATATGTGGGGGGAAACCACCGTTTGGGCGCACGGCAGGGTTCAGAAGGGAAGGAGCGCCATTTGACTATTTGTATGTAAAATTTGCTTGAATAATTAGCGGACGCCATGTCGCGTTTGGAGAGCCCCTGATGCACCTAAACAGTGGAAGGCCCCCACAAGCAACACCATTTTGGAAACTAAACCCCTCAAGGATTTTAGCAAGGGGTATAGTGAACATTTTGAACCCAGAGGTACGACACAGAATTTGATAACATTAGGTCATCATATTGAATAAGTTGTCATTAACCTTGAGCGCAAGTGCTCGCTACTTGAATTTGCATCGGGTGCTCGGGTATGCATCAAGTATTGCGGGTGCTCAAGTGACATGCTCGAGTCCCCGCCTGCATGTTTCACGGTTATTAGACACCCCAAAAAAAACCATGGGGATCGCTCGTGCATTGCAGGAAATCCCAGCGAGTTTTTTTTGCCTGTATAACAGCTGCAAAACATGTGGCGCGGAGACTCGAGCATGTCACTTGACCCTAGCCCAACCCAACCCCAACGTTTATTTTCTAAGCCATTCCTCTAAGGCTATGTGCCCACGATGCAGAAATGATCAGGATTTTTTCCTGAGCGTTTCTGCATCTCCCTGGCAGAAAAAAAGCATGCGGATTGTACATGTGGATGTGAAGCGTTCTTCACTTGCATTTCCGCATGCGGGTTGACAAGCGCTTTCCAAGCGATTTTAGCATCACTTGGAAAGTGCCGGCAGCGGTAGAGTGAAGGACCTGCCGACATCAGCGTCGCGTGACCAGTCACAAGACTGACGTCAGAGCAGATCCTTCATTCCATCGCGAACTGCTGCCAAGCAAGGAGCAGCGCACCGCGGGCCGCCAGAAGGTAGGTATGTATGTATGTATGTATGTATGTATGTATGTATGTATGTATGTATGTATGTATGTATGTATGTATGTATGTATGTATGTATGTATGTATGTATGTATGTATATATATATATACCCGGGTCCGGAGGAGAGTCTCCTGTCCTCCACACCCGGGTACCATCTGCACATTAGGACGCATGGATTGTGCATCTACATATACAGTGATGCGTAATCCATGCGGTCTAATGCAAGTCAATGGCGGCGAAAACGCAGCACTTCCGCAAAATAATTGGTAGTGCTGCGTTTTTCTCCGCAATGATAATCCGCAGTGGAAATTTCCGCAGCATGTGCACAGCACATACGGATTATCATTGGGGACCTGGCAGGCCTTCTACCATGCGTTTTTTAAGCGTTTCTGCAGCGTTTTTGCCGCTGCGGAAACGCTTAAAAAACGCATCGTGGGCACACAGTCTTACAGTATAATTGATTAGATGACTATTCTTCGGGTCGGTGAGATTACAGCGATACAAGATTCATATTGGTTCTTTATGATTGACAGACACACACTAAAAGACGCTTTTTTTTCACCACCATATTTGAGAGCTACAATTTTTCCATATTTCGGCCGACAGTCATGTGATGGCTTCTTTTTTGCGGGACAAGTTGACGTATATTGGTGCCATTTTCGGGCACACGACATTTTTTGATCGCTTTCTACTCCGATTTCTGGGAGGCAGAATAAACAAAAACCAACAATTCCGGAATTGTTTTTTCTTTTTATGCTGTTCTGCATGTGGTAAAATTGATAACGCAGCTTTATTCTTCGGGTCAGTACGTTTATAGTGGTACCACATTTATATATTTTTTTATGTTTTGCCGCTTTTACACAATCGCTTTATTCTGAGAGCTATAACTTATTTTGTGGCCGTTCGAGCTGTATGGCGCTTGTTTTTTGCGGGACAAGATGACGTTTTCAGTGGTACCATTTTTATTTACATTTGTCTTTTTGATCGTATTTTTTTGCATTTTTAGTTTGGCGGTATGATAAAGCACAGTTATTTGGTTTTCTTTTTACCGTGTTCACTAAAGGGTTAACTAGTTGGGACAGTTTTATAGGTCAGGTCGTTCCAGACGCGGCAATACCACATATGTGTACTTTTATTATTTGTTTTTCCTGTCATTTATTTATGGGTACAGTATATATTTTTTTTCATATTTTTACAATTGTATTTATTTTTTTCCACTTGTTGACACTTTTGGAACTTTTACGCTTTGTCCCACTATGGGACTTTCACTTTTTGCAGTCTGATCGCCTGTATAGCATAGAGATGCAGCACCATCCCAGAGCTATGCAGCCTGTCGGAGTTACTTTGATCGCGAACTGCACATGATCAAAGTAACTTCTTGCTGTCTGGTGACCCGGATGTCGGCATGACAACCACCGGGACTCTGCTCAGACATCGCTGGATGCCGGAGAGGAGGTAAGTATTGGCGCTTACCTCCTCTTGCCACCGGAATGCTGTGATCGACTTCCATCAAAGCATTTCGGAGGTTAATGTGCAGGGAGCGGTGTGGGACCGCTCCCTGCACAAAGCATCAGGTGTCAGCTGTGACAGTCAGCTGACACCCAGCGGCGATCGCCCCGCACCGCTTGTGTGTGATCACCATATGAAGTAATAGTAAGTCCCTGGCCCAAGTCACCATGATGTACTATTACCACATATGTCAGAAAGGGGTTAATATCTCAGCCCTGGACAACTCCTTTAAAAATGTATACCCCTGTGTCTCTTGCCAAAAATACAATCTCAGGGTTTCCTGACTGTCATAGATATTATGCAAGTGAAAGTGACACCCAGACAGATGGTGCTTTGTTTTCTGTCTGGGAGGACATGTGACTGACGTTAGCCAATCACAGGCAGCAGTGGTCCAATCATGTTTGTCTGGGCCAAGCAAGAAGTACAGAGACCTGTGGAGGGACAATACGGCTATGTTCACACTGTTTTTGCTGCGTTTTTCTCTGCAGGCAAAGCCTGCTCTCTTGGCAGTAAAGGAGCAGCGTAAAAAAAAAAAAAGAACAGGTTTTGCAGAGGTTTTTTTTTTTTTGCTGCATTTTTCACAGGTACATTTGTCTCTTGTGGATGCTGATAAAGCTTAGTGCATTAAAAAAAGGTTATTTAACTTCCTCAGGTTTTTCCACCAAAAAAGCAGCAAAACCTGATACCTGCGTCTCCGCACCACCCGCTGCTTTCTCTGGGTGAAAAACGCTGAAAGAAGCGACATGCTGTATTTTGCAAAAACACCGCAGTTTGCCAAATCAGTCAGGAAAAAAAAAACACTGTGTGCATGAGATTTCTGAAGTCTCATAGACTTTGCTAGTACTGTAAAATGCAGATGAAAATTTTCATTAAGGCTGTGTGCCCACGTAGCGTTTTCCGCTGCGGAAATTCCGCAGCATAAACGCTTGTGAAACGCTAGGTAATCCGCACCCCATGGTCCCCAAGGGGATTCCGCATGTTCTATGCACATGCTGCAGATTTTTCCGCAGCGTTTATGCTGCGTACAAAAATCCGCAGCATGTCAATTAATTTTGCGGAAGTGCTGCGGAACTCCCGCCATTGACTTGCATTGAGACGCACAGAAACCGCGACTGTACATTTTTACAAGCGGCTTCTATGAGTCTCTATGTGCGGATGGTACCCAGTTCTGGAGGAGAGGAGACTCTCATCCAGACCTGGGTACCATTGTATCTGTAAAAAAAGAATAAAATAACAAATAAAGTTTATACTCACCTGTCCGGCATCTTCTCTCTGAATGCCGGCATCGCTGAAGGACATTCGGTGATGTCACAGTCATGTGACCGCAGGCCCTTCACCGCTCTGTCTCGCGATATGCCGGCAGCCGGGAACCAGACAGTAACGAGCGCTGCAGCCACGCCGGGCATCGGGGGTGAGTATAGCTTTATTTGTTTTAATTTTTACGGTTCACACTGTATAAATCCATGCCGGTTGCATGGATTTATACAGTGTGACCTAGTTGTCAAGCACTTTCCAAGTGATGCTATCGCCTGGAAAGTGCTTGTCAATCTGCATGCGGAAACGCATGTGAACCCACATGTGGATCCGCATGTATTCTGCAGGAAAAACGCATGCACAATCTGCATGCGTTTTTTTCTGCCAGGGAGATGCAGAAATTTTCTGCTTCATTTCTGCATCGTGGGCACATAGCCTAAAAGGCAATGTGTGAATATAGACTAAAGCTGTGTGCACACATTGCAAATTTGGCACGTTTTTGCCATGCAGGTTTGCTGAAGCGATCCTGATGCCAGCAAAGTGAATGAGAAACCTGAAGTGTCATGCACACGTTGCTTTTTTTTCCCCCCTACACGTGCAGATTTGGTGCAGAAAATAATCTGCAGCATGTGAATTCTCTGTGTTTTTCATCCATTGAATGCACTGAAAAACAGCAGGTAAAAAAACGCAACGTTTTTTTGAGGCTGTTTTCCTGCCAAGAGAACAAGAAATGGTGCAGAAATACAGAACGTGTGCACATATCTGCAGAAACAAGAGGCCCATGAGGGGGGAGGGGTTGGAAAAGTGAGAATTAAATTTGTTATTATTTTTTAATAGTTTTTAGACTTTTTTTTATTTTTATTTTCTTAGTAGCTGGACAACCCCTTTAGGCCCCGGCCCCACTATCAGTATTTGGTCAGTATTCAGACAGTATTTTTTCTCAGGAGTGGCAGCCAAAACCAGGTGAGGAACAATCAGAGAAAAGGTATAATAGACACAAGTCACCAATTCTGCATTTATCACCCACTCCTGGTTTTGGCTCCCACTCCTGAGAAAAAATACTGACCGAATACTGACCAAATACTGAACGTGGGGCTGTGGCCTTAAGCAGGTATAGACAAAGAAAATAAAAAAGTTGTGTCTTGGAAAGATGATAATACATATATTTATATACATATATACCCATTTTGCAAGTGCCCCTATAATGATTTTCTTCTACTCAAATATTAGATACAAAATATATACCGTGATCATTTTTCATTTAACTTTACATGAAATATATTATTGCAAAATTGTTAAAAATATTTAGATGTCCCTGCTATAAACATAACCGAAAGATAATTTACAATATCAATAATACATTTTTAAAATCCCCCCCGCCCCCCAAAAAAAATAGTTAAAATCCATCAATGTATAGTGGATAAAGCTTTACCTTCAAAAATGACAAAAAAAAAAAAAAACTTTTACAAATAAAATCCTTATAAAGTGACTTCTGACAATTCCAGACTTTTTTGAGCCTCTCCTGCCCCCCAGCGGCCAATCACATGTGGGCAGCACACCTGCTGTGGTCAGGTGACATGTTGCTATTGGCAACGCTCACACTGCAGGGAGAACCTGCGGCGCGTATATAGTAAAGAAGCCGTAAAGCGAGACTGCAGGGAACTACAGAAAGTTTGCGACCCTAAACAAGCGACTTCTCCATTTTTTTAAGACTCCGGTGTTACTTTCCCCTCAGATGTCGCCTCCTCAGTGCTGAACTCCACCGTAAAACACCTCAATATCAACAACCGACACTACCGGAAGACGCCGCCATTACATCTCCCGCTCACAACTAAACTTTCTCCCCTCAGTCCTTACCTTCTCCCGTCGTTTATCTTGTCCTGTGCAGTACAGCGAGTACCTGCAGCCTCCCCGGCTCCTCAGCGCTCAGTCCGGACGTCCCGCCCGCTTAACGGTTGCGTCTCCGGTGCTCTGCGACTTCGGAAAAGTAATTCTGGGCGCGAAGGCATCTGATTGGCTGCAGACAGCCATTTCATATCTACCCCTATGCTAGGATTGGCTACAGGCAGCGTAGTGGGCGGGACTATAAGCCACGCCCCCACTTGTCCTCCTTTATGAGGGAGATAAAATGGACGTGTGAGGGAAGAGAGCGGAGGAGAGGAGGGCGATACTGCCCGGAGCCGGCAGGGGGCAGTGCACTGAGTAACACCCCGGAGCCGGCAGGGGGCAGTGTAATGTGCAACACCCCAGAGCCGGCAGGGGGCAGCACACTGTATAATATATATTTACTGTAAAATTGGGGCATATTTTCAAGTTAAAAAATATATAAAAATTGTTTTTTTGGGTTTTGTTTTTACAATGTCCAATATACAGTATAAACAACCAGAACATATATACATATACACAGTACAGACCAAAAGTTTGGACACACCTCATTTAACCACTTTGCGCAGGAGCCTGTTTTTGCCTTCGTGACCAGGCCAATTTTTACTATTCTGACCACTGTCACTTTATGAGGTAATACCTCTGGAACGCTTCAACGGATCCCCCTGATTCTGAGATTGTTTTTTCGTGACATATTGTACTTCATGATTGTGGTAAAATTTCTTCGATATCACTTGCGTTTATTTGTGAAAAAAATCGGAAATTTGGCGAAAATGTTGAAAATTTAGCAATTTTCAAACTTTGAATTTTCATGCCCTTAAATCAGAGAGATATGTCACACAAAAGAGTTAATAAATAACATTTCCCACATGTCTACTTTACATCAGCACAATTTTGGAACCAAAATTTTTTTTTGTTACGGAGCTATAAGGGTTAAAAGTTGACCAGCGATTTCTCATTTTTACAACAAAATTTACAAAACCATTTTTTTAGGGACCACATCACATTTGAAGTCACTTTGAGGAGCCTTTATGACAGAAAATACCCAAAAGTGACACCATTCTAAAAACTGCACCCCTCAAGGTGCTCAAAACCACATTCAAGAAGTTTATTAACCCTTCAGGTGCTTCACAGGAATTTTTGGAATGTGGAAGAAAACAATGAACATTTAACTTTTTTTCACAAAAATGTTACTTTACTCTCAAATTTTTTATTTTCACAAGGGCAGCCAGAAAAAATGGACCCCAAAATGTGTTGTGCAATTTCTCCTGAGCACGCCGATACCCCATATGTGGTGCAAAACCACTGTTTGGGCGCACGGCATAGCTCGGAAGGTAAGGAGTGCCATTTGACTTTTAGAATGGAAATTTGACTGGAATGGATAGCGGACGCCATGTTGCATTTGGAGAGCCCCTGAGGTGCCTAAACAGTGGAAACCCCCAACAAGTGACCCCATTTTGGAAACTAGACCCCTCAAGGAACTTATCTAGATGTGTGGTAAGCACCTTGAACCCCCAGGGGCTTCACAGAATTTTATAATGTTGAAGTGTGAATATAAAACAACACATTTTTAACACAAAACTGCTACTTTAGCCTCAAATTTTAATTTTCACAAGGGCAGCCAGAAAAAATAGACCCCAAAATGTGTTGTGCAATTTCTCCTGAGCACGCTGATACCCCATATGTGGTGCAAAGCCACTGTTTGGGCGCACGGCAGGGCTCGGAAGGTAAGGAGCGCCATTTGACTTTTGGAATGGAAATTTGGCTGGAATCGATAGCGGACGCCATGTTGCATTTGGAGAGCCCCTGAGGTGCCTAAACAGAGGAAACCCCCAACAAGTGACTGAATTTTACAATCTACTCCTCTGTATAAATTAATCTAGTGGTGGGAAAATAAGTAGATAGGTAAATGGTCACTAAACCCATAGATGAATTCCCACAGAGGTGTCATTTCCAAAATGGGGTCACTTCAGGGGGGATTCTGCTTTTCTGGCACTTTTCAGAGGCGCTAAGTACCAGAACTAAAGAATCCCCCCTGAAGTGACCCCATTTTGGAAATGACACCCCTCTGGGAATTCATCTATGGGTTTAGTGACCATTTTAACTCAATGGATGATTTCCAGAAACAAGCACGCAATGGAAGGTTTAGATTCTGGAGAACCCCCCCTGGAAATTAAGTGAGCTCTACTCGAATGTGTCATTCACTAAATGAACCAAATGTTTGAATGACAAATTGGGATACATTTTTACAGTTTAAAAACGTGGTTCTGTGTGGAAGATTTTAAAGCAGTCAGTGACGCATAAGGCTGGCAATGATGGGCATTGTGGGCAATAGTAGCGGGTATCACGCCTCATTCCTCTCTTAGTACATACACGACATCTTTTCTGGGGGTTCCTTCTTGTTTCCGTTGCTGGAATAAGTGCAATAAAATGTCGCTCAGTGAGTCTTTTCACATCCTCAGATTCTAATGGATGAGCGGGGCTAACACTTTGAAAGACAAGATTTTCAATTACCTTTTCTTGATAATCAAGAAAATGATCTGAATTTCCTGCTTTTTTGTGCAACACAAAAGAATTGTATGTGGCCACCTGAAACAAATAAATAACCAACTTTTGATACCAGGTATAGGACTTTCTTGATACCTGGTATGGCTGTAGAACCTGGTCTGCAAGGTCCACACCCCCCATGTGTTTGTTGTAGTCAATGACTGACACAGGTTTTTGCTTCGGAGTGGTGGATCCTAGTTCTACAATGGCCCTTGTGGCATCTGTGTGGATAGAGCGGAGGACAAAAATATCCCTCTTATCCCTATATTTCAGGGCAAGCTGCTCTCCGTTGCGTACAGCCCCTGACTGCCCCTTTTGAAACTTTTGGTTGACCAATGGTTGTGGAAACCCCTGACGGTTTTTACGGATGGTCCCACAAGCCCCGATGTTGTGTTCAACCAGACTTTTAAATAGGGGTATGCTGGTGTAATAATTGTCCACATATAAATTGTAGCCTTTTTGAAAAAATGGACTTATCAGCTCCCAAACAATTTTTCCAGATGTCCCCAGATAAGTAGGGCATCCTGGTGGGTTTAGTTTGCTATCTTTCCCCTCATATATGAGAAAAGCGGATGTGTATCCGGTTGAACTTTCGCACATTTTATAGATCTTTATTCCAAACCTTGCCCTTTTAGATGGGATAAATTGCTTGAGGTGCAGTCTTCCTTTGAATTTTACAAGGGACTCATCTATAGAAATATTTTGTGTTGGGGTGTAGAGCCTTAAGAATTTTTCTGACAAATTTTCAATGATGGGTCTAATTTTATATAACCTGTCATGTTCTGGGGCATTTCTGGGCAGGCATTGACTATTGTCGTTAAAATGCCAAAACCGCATGAGCATTTCATAACGGGTCCTAGGCAGAACGACTGAAAACATAGGGGTGGCTTGAACAGGGTGGTTGGACCAGTAGGATTGAATGCTCGGTTTTTTAACAAGCCCCATGGCAAATGTAAGTCCTAAAAATTTTTTTATTTCCGGGACATTAGTTGGTGTCCATAAATTTGCCCTAGCATAGTAAGATCGGGAATTCTTGCTTATGAATTGGGATGCGTATAAATTTGTTTGCACGACAATATGCTCTAGCAAGCTGTCTGTAAAAAAACAAATTAAAAAAATGAATTGGTCCAAAATCTTCCACCTCCACATTTATACCAGGAATGGCATTGAAATCAGGGCTGAATGGAGCAGCCGAATCCGAAGCCTCCCATCTGGGAAATGCTAGATCATGTGGCAAAGCCCCTTGTACACTGGCGTGCGCCAATTCACTAGTAGCAGGGACAGCGCTTGTACTGGGCAGTGTTCCCTGATTTGGAGACGTTTCTCCAGTAGCGCTATTTGCCCCTATTGCTGTACTGGTCCTTGGGCTTGAGGATGGACCAGAATCCCTGCTCATTTCTGAGCTCTCAGTGTCACCGCTACTAAAGCCCTCAAAATCCACATCTCCATCTGAGATTGCGCTGTCATCAGTGTCAGAACATAGCAGGGCATACACCTCTTCTGCGGTATAAGTCTGACGGGCCATTTTATTTTTATATTTTTTGACTGGACTGAACGGACCGGACCAAACTGACTGGACCGGACCGGACTGACTGACTGATCTGACAGGACTATTAAACCAAAAACCTGGCACTCAAATAGACTTGAAGATTTCTTAGAAGATTTTTATAAAAAAGAATTGTTTAATGATAATGTAGTACAATAAGCAGACGTTTCGGTCCCACGGACCTTCATCGGTGTACAGAAGAAGTCTAGAAGAGATGAGCTGTGGGGTATGGTGATCAAGGGTGGCTGTAATGGAGGGAGAACGCGGTGTCCACCGCTTGTTCTAGGCTATGATAGCCTAGAACAAGCGGTGGACACCGCGTTCTCCCTCCAGCTCATCTCTTCTAGACTTCTTCTGTACACCGATGAAGGTCCGTGGGACCGAAACGTCTGCTTATTGTACTACATTATCATTAAACAATTATTTTTTATAAAAATCTTCTAAGAAATCTTCAAGTCTATTTGAGTGCCAGGTTTTTGGTTTAATATTACGTCGGGCTTGCAACCCTACCTGAGCACCTCACTACTCCAGGAGTGCGGTAGTTTCTCTATTTTGATCTGACAGGACTGACTAACCCTAACCTTACTTTCTTTTTTTGATTTTTATTTTTCACTTTCACAGTGGCAAGGCTGACAGCTCTTGTCACAGTGTTTCTCCTCTGCTCTCTCACTGAGATCGGAGGAGAAACAATGTATTTATCAGGCAGATCGCCCGGGAAAGTTTGTTGCTAAAACAAACTTCCCTGGTGATCTCTGATTGGCTGGTGTGACGCTGACATCATCGATACCTGAGCCAATCAGGTCTCGATGTCAGAGGTCACAGCACCGGGATCCCCGCCGCTACTAAGGTATGTGGGGGGGTCCCGATCGCTGACCACTGGCTGTCACTATCTTTTAAATGCCGCGATCGCTATGGATCGCGGCATCTAGAAGATAGGAACAGGTTAACATCATGGGGACCTGATCCAATCAGGTCCCCATAATGCCACATGTCAGAGCTATCGCGCTGCGGAACCACCCACCGTTTTTAAACGTCGGCGCTGCACAGAGCCCAGGCAGCGCCGACGTTTATGTACAGTGGGCGGTCGGGAACCGGTTAAAGAAATTTCTGTATTTTCTTGACTTTGAAAATTGTACATTCACACTGAAGGCATCAAAACTATGAATTAGCACATGTGGAATTATATACTTAACAAAAAAGTGTGAAACAACTGAAAATATGTCTTATATTCTAGGTTCTTCAAAGTAGCCACCTTTTGCTTTGATGACTGCTTTGCACACTCTTGGCATTCTCTTGATGAGCTTCAAGAGGTAGTCACCGGAAATGGTCTTCCAACAATCTTGAAGGAGTTCCCAGAGATGCTTAGCACTTGTTGGCCCTTTTGCCTTCACTATCAACTAAAGTTGACTTTACCCCCTTATCCTTCAAAATTAAAATATATTTTTGTATCGTTGTTTGTATAATAAAATAACTAAGAAAATATAAAAAAAAATACTTATCCCATACAATGAAACCCAAAATGGGGGGAAAATAAAAAATGTAATTGCAGAATCACTGTTTTGATTAATTTGCATCCCTTGAAAAAACTAAAATAAAAAGATCAGAAAGTCGCACAAACTCCAAAATAGTTTCAAGAAAAACTACAGCTCATACTACGGTAATAAAAAAACAAACCTTCATCAACCGGAAAAAGAAAAAAAAATAAAGTTTTCAGAATAGGGTGATGGAAGTTTTTTTTTTTTTTGTTTGTTTTTTACAGTAACAGAACCATCGGGACCCCCTGCTGTTCAGCCGCTGATAGTCATCCCCTCTGTGCGCCCAGGACAGTGACTCAGACGGCAGAGATGGCAGAGCGGCTGCTTCCTGTAGTTTCAGATTTCCTGTCTGATGTAAACTACACCCTGCAGCATGAGAGGAGCGCTCGGCCCCTAAACAGCTGGGGTCACAATATCACTGTGCCATGGGGACCCCTTGCTTCACATTTTGCAGGTTCCATTATATTTATAAAAAAAAAAGGAAAATCATCACTGCATGCCATCACCAATAGGGGGTGCTGAGTGCATATTTCCCATGTTGGGTGCGGGTATTTGGAACAGGCTCAGGATACAGTGGGTGCTGGCTGTGTTGTACAGCCAGCACCTGCCAACAGTGGGATGCTGATGGGACGACAAGGAAGACAGGTGGCCTTCCCCATTCATCGCCATTTTGTTGTTCCTGAAGAATTGCAGTACATAGAACAAGCAAAGAATTACAGGTTCACGGAAAAAATGAAACAAAAAATATCGCGCCACTTTTTCTCTTTAAAAATAAACTTATTTCACCTTGCCTCACCCACAAAAGTCTGAACAAAGAAAATTTTAAATTACTGAACACTTACGGTAAATAGAAGCAATTCCTGCACTTATATTTTGGGTCTGCTCTTCTTTTACAAAATAAAAAAAGCCATAAAAAGCAATCAAAACATTGTATGTGCTCCAAAATGGTGCTAGTAAAAACTATCACTCGTCCAGAAAAAAAAAAAAAAAAAAGTCTTAATAGAAAAATAAAGTTACAGGATATTGTACAGTTTGGGTAAAACGCAACAAACCACATTTTAACACTTTAAAAAAAAATAAAACGTTATATACAAGGTCGGCATCTCTAACACGATAGTGCTGTCCCCCGAGAGTCAGGATGGAAGGTCATTTTTGTAAAGCACAATGAATGCTGGAAAAAGAAATCCCCCCCCCCCAAAAAAAAAAATTGCAGAAATGTTGGTTTTTTTTTTTACTACCCCAATTTATTTCCTCCAAAGCCTTCTGGGGGGGGGGGGGGGGGACGACTCAGTGTGAACACAGCCTGAGGATGTGTTCGTAGTTTTTTTTTTTCAGAAAATTGTGAAGCAGAAACATATAGGAGCCATGCAGCTCTGTCTGGCAATCCATGGTTACGGACCCCTTTAGCTCGCACATCTGCACCTTTCAGAGTTCATGCACTAAACAGCTCGGTCCACATTCAGAATCCATGAGCAATGAAAATAAATAAAACAAAAAAATAAAAATAAAACAAAATACAAGTTACACAGGGTCCCTGTAAATGTCCCCAGGGTCCCGTCCGTGTATTTTCGGGCGCCCCGACTCATTGTTTTTGATAGAACCTGTATGTCTCCCGAGAACGCTCCATCTGTGGGAATTTAAGAGATAACTATTTCTCCTTCCACACACGGAAGGTATTCCAGTTATTTTGCCTGCAGTCAATCTGCATAACTCCAGCACTGGCGTCACATACAGTATATACTACGTGCACTATAGGTTACACACTGTGTGCAGTATGCCAGGCAGCGGTTTAGTCCCTCACACCACAGGCAATTTATCGTTTGCGTTCCCTCTACCAAATATAAAATTGTTCATCTGACCCCAAGGACCCCGATCCTGAGCAGGTGCATCCATCCAATCTGTGGTAATGAGTTGGGCACAATATGTACATAACGCCTGGCTCCAGTGACGGGGCGGCCGGGCTGGCACCGGTATCTCCAGTGCAGGGATTTTGGCATTGTGCCTATTAGATTTATTTTGGATTTCAAATACATTTGGAAAGCTCCCCCTAGTGGTGACAACAGGAAGGCAGAATTTTATCATAACACTTCCCACCAAAAAAAAAATAAAATAAAAATAAAGTTATTAATTGCAGAATATTTTGAGATGCTCGCGAATGACTTCCATTTGGCGTCTCTGGTTATTCCTCCTGGCAGCTCAGCAGTGAATATATTGCCCCAGGCTGGATGGAGCAGCATGTGAAATCTTGAAAACAACATTGGCATTTGTCCAGCATCCTGCAAGGAGAATACAAGGAAATGATCCCTCCCTAAGAGTTCAGGAACGGGTCCAAGGTTTGCATTTTGTTTTAGGACAAGTTTTTATGCCAAAGAAACCAAAATCTATTGCACAATGCTCCATGGTTTACTTGCTGCTCCTCCCAACATGCCCGGACAGCTTGGACTTCGAAACTACCGCACTCCTGGAGTGGTAACGGTGCTCAGGTAGGGTTGCAGGCCCGTAGTAATATCAATAAATAATCTGGCACTCAATTGACTTGTGACTTTTTGAATTTTTAATAATAAAGTAGTACAAAAAGCAGACGTTTCGGTCATATAAGACCTTCATCGGTGTACTACAAAGATGAAAAAAAATAACCAAGTATCACATAAATCGTTGCATACATGAGATACAGTATTTATAAGACGACTTCAAAATAAACCAAGTTGTCATGGACAATAAACATATGAAATTCAGCATGGGAAATGGATGGGAAGGAGGACAAGGTAATAGGGATGTAAAGTATAAAAGATGAGACCTACCAGTATATAGATATTGGCATGTATAGGTCAGAAGCCCAGAAAGTGCTGTCAGCTGTGGGGAAGAAAGGTGGAAGTGTGAGCTCATTAGGAGTTGTCAAAGGCACAGGGTGGAATGTAGAGTATGGGAGATGTTACCTGTTGGGTATATAGATGAAGCCCAGTCATGAGAGAAGATAGGACACGGTATCCACCGTTTGTTCCAGGGTATTCTGAATGTAAAGGACCATAGTGGTCTTAAATAGAGAGTGGGAGGGTGCAGGGTTAGCCTCAGGCCAATCATTGGTGGCAGTGGAGTGAATGAGTGCAGTAATCCACGAGGCGTAGGACCAGCGAATCGGAAGTAGCGTTATATTACGCTCACCAAGTCCTGAAAGGAGATCGCCGGTCATGTGACCGGAAGTGACGCGTGTATTGCGTTCCACCATAGTATCTGAGCGTTCCACCGGGTGCTGGGAGCGCTGTAGTGAGAATCGAGATGCAGAGAAGGGGGGGATGGACCAGATGAGGGTTCAGGAGGGATGGGGAACAGGAATGGGAGCGCCATTTAGGGTGGTAAAAAAATGATAAAAAAGTATAAGTTTACCACATACATAAACAGTCCACAATAAACATCATAGGATCTACTTATGAGTGATCACCATTTACAGAGAACATCTTATATAGAGAGCATGTACAATCTGTGTTGGGTTTACGTAGCTAAGCCAATGTGGGAATGAACATGTAAACATATAAAAAAAATATGAAAATAAATTATAATATAAAATATAATATAATATAATATAATATAATATATATATATATATATATATATATATATATAATATAATATAATATAATATATATATATATATATATATATATATATATATATATATATATATATATATATATATATATATATATATATATATATATATATATGGACCAATCCAGGGTACTCAAACAAATGAGCTAAGATCGTATCCTTTGTTCAAACCTTTAGGGGACAACGATTGTAACTCATGGATCCAAAATGCCTCTCTCTAAGTAAGCGGATGCGGTCTCCCCCTCGTCTCGGGGTGGGGGTGGGGGAGACCTGTTCAATGATTTGAAATTTGAGTTGTGAAACGGAATGCCCAGCTGACACAAAATGAAATGGAACGGGTAAGAGGAGGTTTTTGCAGCGAATGGTCGACTTAGGTTTTGAAATTTTGTCTTTAACGCATTTCACCGACGTAAATGAGGCCACAGGGACATTTAATGACAAATCACATAGGAGGAATTGCAAGTGAAATAATCCTTAATTTTGCATTGTTTCCCAGATTGTGGATGATAGAGAGTATCTCCTCTGATTATGTTGTTACATTGGTAACATTGTAGGCACGGGAATGTCCCCGTTTTCGTTGTGGATAGAAATCTTTGACGAGGTCTGATATTATTGGTACCAATGTCGGCATGTACAAGTCGGTCACGAATATTGGCAGCCCTTTTGTAACATGGTAAAAAGGGGGCTTTGAATTCTGGGACTGCTGGATAGGCTGTTTGGAGTATGTTCCAATGTTGTCTGATTTTTCTATGGAGTATACAGGCGATGGGATGGTAAGTGTGGATGAATGGGATGCGGTTGTTGGAAGTGAGACGTGTCCTGGTGGTAGGTTCCAATGCTCGGGTCAACGTATCTGGTGGGTAACCTCTATCCAAAAATTTTTTCTTCATCTCGTTTAATCTCAAGTTTGGTGTAGAAGGGTTACTGATTATGCGTTGGACGCGATGAAATTGGGATTTGGGGAACGAGGTGAAGATGGACTTAGGATGTAGGCTTGTGTAATGCAGGAGGCTATTTCTATCCGTGGGTTTCACGTATAGATCAGATGAGAGGTAACCTAACTCATCTTTTTTGATGGTCGTGTCAAGAAAATTTATGGATTCCATGCTGGACGTGATGGTAAATCGGAGGCCGTCCCAGGATGAGTTTAAAATCTCAAAGAATTCCATTAGGGTTTCGGGGGGCCCCCTCCATAGGGAAAAAATGTCGTCTATATAGCGCTTCCACATAGTGAAATAGGTCTTGAAGAGAGGGTGTGTGTATACCACTTCTTCAAATACGGACATGTAACAATTTACATATGGGGGGGGGGCCACATTGGACCCCATGGCGGTACCCTGTTTTTGTAGGTAGAAGGTGTCTTGAAAGAGGAAGAAGTTCTTTGTAAGGACCAAGGTTAAAAGGTCAAGGCAAAGATGGCTAACTTCAGATGTCGTCTGTGATTTTTCTAGTAAATTCTTTACGCAATTAATACCCTTCTCATGTGGAATGGAGGTATATAAGTTAACGTCAAGGGTAACTAGTAGAGAGTCTGGGTTGATCTGTGTAATATCCCTGATGATAGTGAGGAAGGCTCCTGTGTCTAGGATAAAGGATATGGTTTCCTTAACTAAGGGAGTCAGAATTTTTTCCAAAAAGATGGATAAAGGTGACAGGATAGATTCAGTGGAGGCGACAATCGGACGTCCTGGGGGATTTTCTAGATTCTTATGAATCTTTGGTAGTGTGTAGAACACCGGGGTGATAGGGAAGGTCTTATACGACCGAAACGTCAGCTTTTTGTACTACTTTATTAAAAATTCAAAAAGAATACACGAGTCAATTGAGTGCCAGATTATTTATTGATATTAGCTTGGACTTAGTGACAGGGAATGCTGGTAGTTGTAGTGTCACAACATCTGGAGCATTGAACGAGGCAGACACCGTTTTACTGATTACAATTGGACCTTACAGGGTATTGCGTCTCCTTGAGAGGTCACCGGTGCCTATAAGATCATCAGCGGATTGTGCCAGCGTCCTCACTGCTGTGAACCTCCCAATGCAGAAGTGAACGGTGCTGGAGGAGGAGGAAAGAAACAAAACCGATACCCAGTGGAAGATTCCCTAATCCTGGCATGTGTAGGATACACAGTATCTAAATTTGCTACATTTATCTCGGCGACTCGCGCTGGATGATACATTTTGTACATCTTTAAAAACTAATGTTTAACTTTCCGCTGCAACTTTGTTCACTTAATTTGCGGCACTTAAATTCGAGCACTCTATGGCACACTGTCTCCATTTTAAGCCATACCTGTCCCGGCGGTCATAGCATATTCTCGCTTTCCATCCCAGCAGGGCGGACCGGCTCCTCCTGGTGTGAACTTGGCGCTCGGAGCAACTGAAGGCGACTTCGGACTTTGGCTCGCCTTCATCCCCCTCCCACAGCAGGAGAAAGAAACTGCATCCGCATCCCCCTCCAGTGCATTTAGTTTATCTATATGGATGGGGGTTTTTTTGTGATCGGAAAATGTATGAAAATTTACAAAGATTCTTCAAACGAGAAAAATATCACTTACCCCTAAATGAAATATCTTAATGGGTGTGAGCAAAATAATGAAAAAATCAAGCACAGACGATTAGTGCACCCTTGGTGTGGCCGAGCTGCTCAGTGCGCCTTCTGATTTACTCGTTTTGCATTCTTCTCTCTTCTTGATTGACAGCTTTGGTTTTTCAGGAGCCAGAGATGGATGGAAAACAAGTAGGTGGGAAGTTGCACGGAGTTGCTTGGCCACACCAAGGGTGCACCGAGCGCCTGGGTCTGGCATGAAAAGTTATTTTGTGCTGACAGACTCCCTTTTATGTTTCATATAGTCACGTTTTAGTGATTTAAGCAAAAACTATAAGGGAACCTTCTTTTGATATATTGTTGCCCCTCTAAAGCACTGTGTATCGGCGGGGATCCGAGGTCCTAAGACCACAGGGCAGATGCGCACAGTATATGGGCCTTCTATCGAATCCATACACTTCTCAGAACATTTGCCCCGGCATTTTGATTGATCATTGCAAATCTCAGGACCCGGTCCACCATCAATCACTAGCACTTCAGAGGGGCGACAATACATTAAAAATTGTAATGTGGAAAATTGCTGAACAATTTCAACTATTTTCTAGCCATCGTTTTGTCCGGCTCTCTTGCAAATTTCTTTTTGATGCATTTATGGTGACCCGTGGCCAAAAGTAGTCTTGACCCCCTACTCGCTGATTTCTCAACATCAAAATTGGATAAAAAATTACAAAGTGCTTGTAAAAAACAAACAACTTTGCAATTTACTTGTTATTAAAAATCCTCTCCGTTTAAGAAAGGAGGGCTTTTTAATTCTACAGTTGTCTAGGTTACCGGCCACCTCTGCAGACTGTCAGTGATGGATGGTCTCCTAATCAAGGAGTGCAGCGCTTACAATCTCTCTCTAATCGAGCTTGTAACTGCTGCACTGCAGCCGGCCATATCGCCGGATCCAGCCAGCCACCGTGCCTCTGCGCTCCCCAGTAGCCACTAGTCCGAACTGTCAATCACTCAGGAGCCAAGCGAGGAGGCAGGAGAGCGGTGCGCTCCTGAAGATTGATGACTAAAGTAACCCTTGATGTCTTGGACTTGAGTTGTCCTAATGAGTCAACCCCATTAATCATAAAAAAAAAAATGAAACTTTCTAATATACTTTTTTTTTTTGAAAATCTCTGCCAGTGAATGGAAAAATTGTTATTTAGGGAAAGGAGTCCGTCATCACAAAACGACTGATCAAACTAAAGTATAGTCGCTTGGGGCACCCTTGCCGTGGCCGTACAGTTCAGCGCGCCTTCCCACCCAGAGTTTAAAACTCTTTCTTCTGTGCTTTTAAGACCATAAGAAAGTTGAGCTGAACTCTGTGGTCACAAACCAGCTAATAAAAGCTCAGAAAAAAAAAGTTGGAAGCTCAACCGTCAGGACGAGCTCACTGATGGATTCTCAGTCAACTCATTTTGCAACCAATAAATTGTGCGAAATTGTTAATAAAACCCAATTACAAAAAAATTAAATACATTTAAGTAAAAAAAAAAAATGCCCCCAAAAGGTATAAAAATCTTGTTTTTCTCAAGGTAAATTGGGTGTTGAGATGCAGGTCTTAACCAAAACTCTCCTGTGCCACGAAACCAAAGTTTTTTTCGCTAAATTCGAGCGTTTTAAGATAAACACGCACAACTGTGATTATATACAGTCTTCATTTATACATATTACATAGTCTTACATTATTGGAGCGTATTCAATACTGGTAAAATGTATCTTCAAAATTAGAAAAATAATGATAGCGTATGTAAACCTCCCAGAAGAGATACCATAAACTAATTTATAGGGCATTCAGTATATATTTTTTTTTCTATTTTTTTTTTTTTTCTTTAAGTCACATTCAAGATAACCTGTCAGAAAACTTCTCCCAGCAGTCCACAGATTAGAAGCCTTCATCAGACCAAAAAGGTAGCAACACTTAATATTGCAATTTTATTTAATTTGCTCAAACAAAACAAAACAAAAAAAAGTTAGCATGTAGTAAATTTAAAAACAAAACAAAAATGGTAAAAAATAGAGAGGGACATGAAAGGAAACAAAAATAAATCTAAATGTGGTAAAAAAAAAAAAAACACAAGAAGCACGGGCAGGTGACATTCGTAAAAAGGATTCTGACTCCTGCTTCGGATGAGACACATGTAACATGACCGGGGTGATTGTAAGGTAGAGATTTCAGCACCAGCACACAGATTTTATACATTCAGTTTCATTGCAATTGATCACTTTTACCCCATTCCCCTTGGGTATCATTATATCACAGCTTAGGTCACAGTGTTGCTAAAGAAAGCTCGCGGGATACCTTAAACTTTTAAGATACCCAGCAAAACAGGACATAACCCCCTCGAAATAATTCTCTTTTCCAGCACTTTTTATGAATTGGACTTCGAGGACCTGTCTAAAAGTGGTCAGTTTTTGCTTCTATTTTATTTGCTTTGCTCCACTGAATATTACGCCGTCTTTCTTTTTAAAATCCGCTGTACGGATCCAAAGATATGACCCTTTCTATTCACTGCTCATTTTTATAGTCTTTACCAAAGGGGCGTATCATTAGACTAAGTAATGCCCACTTGGCATACTGACTGCACAAAACAAACATGCCCATGTCTCTGGAACCGTATGTAGAATTTAAAAAAAAACAACGGAAAACTCAGAAGAGCAGCGGGAATAAGTCAGGAGCAAAAAAAACTGGACACTTTTGACCTGGTAACAGGTCCTGTTTAAAAAGTTAAATTTTGGAAATATAAAGAAAACAAAAACTTGAAATCACTGAAATCTCTAATGATCCAACGAATCAATAACCGGTGGGTATTTATTCATGTTGGAACATTGGGGTGGGGTCGGAGTGTTTTTTTTTTTTTTTTTTATGGGGGGCAACAAACAAGTTTCTGATATGCCACATGGGATGTAAATGCAAGATGGAGACAATTGATTACTCTAGAACTGAAAATTCAGATTTCATCTTTAGACCAAGGCACGAAAACGCATAGTGCATAAAACCAGTTTCATTTAAAAAAAAACAAACAAAAAAAAAAAAAAAAAATGTGGGAGGACCCAGTCTTCCCCCGTTTTTCATGGGCGGTCATATACTTTGGACTGCTCGTAGTTGGCTTAGTCTGGTAACAGAAAGAACGCGCGGGATCACATACATTGGCCGACAAAAAAAAAAAAAAATTAAACATAGAAGATGACAAATCCCTCACGTGAGCCGGTCCCGGACAAGCCTCATCCCAACTAGTCCACAACTTCATGACTTCGTACCATGCAGAACAGTTTATATTTTTGGGGTCAGAAGGTGGATGAAAATGGCTGCTTGCACATACTGGTTGATTTTTTTTGTGATTTTGGAAAGTCAATGAGTTTTAGCAAGTATCAGAAGAGAGTCGAAAAGGTCCAATGTTCAATGTTCGTAGAGGTGTCCAGCTTTGGCGTCCAGCGATTACTAGGGTGGGTTTCGAAGGTTTTCCTTTTCTTTCGAGCTGCAGTAAAAGATCTCCACGTCGATATGGCACAATTCCATCCAAAACTTTACCGATGTCCTTCAAAATTTTTTTTTACATCCGTTAAACATCCTGTGCAAAATATTCTGAAACTTCAGACGAATCTTCCTTTTCAAAACCCTCAGTACAATCCACTCGGTCATCAAGGTCATGATTGAAAGAGCAAAAAATAAAAAAAATAAAAAACACTAAATCCGGGTCGATATCATCCATGAAGGTACGGGTCATCACGGCGGAGAAGGCGGTTATGAGAAATGGCTAAGAGAACCCAAAGAGACGCTTTTCTTACGGAGAACGCGGCGTTGTACCCGGGACAGCCCGTTATTGTGACATGCACGGGAACTATTTTTTTTTTTTCTCTTTCCATGCAAGTAAAGTAAATTTTTAACTATACCGTTACTTTTTTTTTTACAGATTTGGTAGTAGCTTTTTTTTTTTAATTTTTATTCTCGATACTTGCTAGTCTTCTCCTTGACAAAACTCAAAAAAATATTTAAAAAAAAAAATTAAAACCTTCTCCATGTGCAAAACTCTCGTCCCTTTCCACCAATTTCTTCCAAATGATCAGACTCCTCCGAAAAAAAAAAATGACTGTGGTACGACGAGCGTCATAAAATAAAAAATGACTAAACATTGTAGGAAGACGAACCTGAGTTACGCTTGATAACTTGCTAGACCCGACACTTTTCTCTCCTCTGGATCATGATACTATAGGCGATGAGTTTTTGATTTTCGTGTACGCGCTGCAAGCTCATTGGACAGGAAAATATATATATATATTAAAAATAATCAGGAGATCGGAATTTCTGCATAATTATTGTTCAGTGTTTCTTTTTCTTCCTAAGACCATCCATTGCTCTTGAGGTGCAAGAAGGGAGGGAAAATGTAAAGGCAGAAAAATCCAGGAGAGATTCGGTAGAACATCCAAACTCAAGTTTCCAAAAAATCTTTATTTGCGCTTTCCCAGGTTGCAGGATTTCTCAAGACTTCCTTGAAAACAGCTTAGAAAAAAGGAGAAGTCCTTTCTAACGAGGACGCGGAGCCGCCCCCCGCCGGGTGTTTTTTCTATGTACTGTTTGATTTTCCGAGCTCTTGCCGGATGGCTAAAATAGAACGAGGAAAAACAAAAAGGAAAAGTCAGCGAGGAAACCATAAAATACTGCATAATATATCTATAGTGCAAAAAAGTGACGACAACGGCGGACAATAAAAGTAGTAGAGTACTCAACCCCTTCCCAAACAAGACATTTTTCATTTTTGCACTTTCCTCCTCCCCTTCTTCTATGAGCCATAACATAATTTTTCCATTGTCACAAACATACAAGGTATATATATATAAAAACATTCTACAAAGCTCAAAATTCTTTTTAGCCACAAACAAATACAAAAAATTAAATAAAATGTATATGTATATACACTGCTCAAAAAAATAAAGGGAACACTTAAACAACAGAATATATCTTCAAGTAAATCAAACTTCTGTGAAATCAAACTGTGCACTTAGGAAGCAACACTGATTGACAATCAATTTCACATGCTGTTGTGCAAATGGAATAGACAATAGATGGAAATTATTGGCGATTATCAAGACACCCTCAATAAAGGAGTGGTTCTGCAGGTGGGGACCACAGACCACATCTCAATGCCAATGCTTTCTGGCTGATGTTTTGGTCACTTTTGAATGTTGGTTGGGCTTTCACACTCATGGTAGCAGGAGACGGACTCTACAACCCACAGAAGTTGCTCAGGTAGTGCAGCTCATCCAGGATGGCACATCAATGCGAGCTGTGGCAAGGTTTGCGGTGTCTGTCAGCGTAGTGTCCAGAGGCTGGAGGCGCTACCAGGAGACAGGCCAGAACACCAGGAGACGTGGAGGGGGCCGTAGGAGGGCAACAACCCAGCAGCAGGACAGCTACCTCCGCCTTTGTGCAAGGAGGAACAGGAGGAGCACTGCCAGAGCCCTGCAAAATGACCTCCAGCAGGCCACAAATGTGCATGTGTCTGCACAAACTGTTAGAAACCGACTCCATGAGGGTGGTATGAGGGCCCGACGTCCACAGATGGGGGTTGTGCTCACAGCCCAACACTGTGCAGGACGCTTTGCGTTTGCCACAGAACACCAGGATTGGCAAAGTCGCCACTGCCGCCCTGTGCTCTTCACAGATGAAAGCAGGTTCACACTGAGCACATGTGACAGATGTGACAGACGTGACAGACATGACAGAGTCTGGAGACGCCGTGGAGAGCGATCTGCTGCCTGCAACATCCTTCAGCATGAGCAGTTTGGCAGTGGGTCAGTAATGGTGTGGGGTGGCATTTCTTTGGAAGGTCGCACAGCCTTCCATGTGCTCGCCAGAGGTAGCCTGACTGCCATTAGGTACCGAGATGAGATCCTCAGACCCCTTGTGAGACCATATGCTGGTGCGGTTGGCCCTGGGTTCCTCCTAATGCAGGACAATGCCAGACCTCATGTGGCTGGAGTGTGTCAGCAGTTCTTGCAAGATGAAGGCATTGAAGCTATGGACTGGCCCGCCCGTTCCCCAGACCTGAATCTGATTGAGCACATCTGGGACATCATGTCTCGCTCCATCCACCTATGTCACGTTGCACCACAGACTGTCCAGGAGTTGGCGGATGCTTTAGTCCAGGTCTGGGAGGAGATCCCACAGGAGACCATCCGCAACCTCATCAGGAGCATGCCCAGGCGTTGTAGGGAGGCCATACAGGCACGTGGAGGCCACACACAATACTGATCCTCATTTTGACTTGTTTTAAGGACATTAAATCAAAGTTGGATCAGCCTGTAGTGTGTTTTTCCACTTTAATTTTTGGGGAGACTCCAAATCCAGGCCTCCATTGGTTAATAAATTTGATTTCCATTGATGATTTTTGTGTGATTTTGTTGTCAGCACATTCAACTTTGTACAGAACACAGTATTCAATGAGAATATTTCATTCATTCAGATCTAGGATGTGTTATTTGAGTGTTCCCTTTATTTTTTTTGAGCAGTCTAATATTTTTTCATATTAATATATATATATATATATATATATATATATATATATACATACATATATATATATATATATATATATATATATATATATATATATATATATATATATATATATATATATATATATATATATATACATACATATATATATACATACACAGTGGTGGCCAAAAGTATTGGCACCCCTGCAATTCTGTCAGATAATACTCAGTTTATTCCTGAAAATGATTGCAATCACAAATTCTTTGGTATTTTTCTCTTCATTTAATTTGCTTGCAAGGAAAAAACACAAAAGAGAATGAAGCAAAAATCAAATCATTGATCATTTCACACAAAACTCCAAAAATGGGCCAGACAAAAGTATTGGCACCCTCAGCCTAATACTTGGTTGCACAACCTTTAGCCAAAATAACTGCGAACAACCGCTTCCAGTAACCATCAATGAGTTTCTTACAATGCTCTGCTGGAATTGTAGACCATTCTTCTTTGGCAAACTGCTCCAGGTCCCTGATATTTGAAGGGTGCCTTCTCCAAACTGCCATTTTGAGATCTCTCCACAGGTGTTCTATGGGATTCCGGTCTGGACTCATTGCTGGCCACCTTAGAAGTCTCCAGTGCTTTCTCTCAAACCATTTTATAGTGCTTTTGGAAGTGTGTTTTGGGTCTTTGTCCTGCTAGAAGACCCATGACCTCTGAGTGAGACCCAGCTTTCTCACACTGGGCCCTACATTATGCTGCAAAATTTGTTGGTAGTCTTCAGACTTCATAATGCCATGCACACGGTCAAGAAGTCCAGTGCCAGAGGCAGCAAAGCAACCCCAAAACATCAGGGAACCTCCGCCATGTTTGACTGTAGGGACCGTGTTCTTTTCTTTGAATGCCTCTTTTTTTTTTTCCTGTACACTCTATGTTGATGCTTTTTCCCAAAAAGCTCTACTTTTGTCTCATCTGACCAGAGAACATTCTTCCAAAACATTTTAGGCTTTCTCAGGTAAGTTTTGGCAAACTCCAGCCTGGCTTTTTTATGTCTCGGGGTAAGAAGTGCGGTCTTCCTGGGTATCCTACCATCCAGTCCCTTTTCATTCAGACGCCGACGGATAGTACGGGTTGACACTGTTGTACCCTCGGACTGCAGGGCAGCTTGAACTTGTTTGGATGTTAGTCGAGGTTCTTTATCCACCATCCGCACAATCTTGCGTTGAAATCTCTCGTCAATTTTTCTTTTCCGTCCACATCTAGGGAGGTTAGCCACAGTGCCATGGGCTTTACACTTCTTGATGACACTGCGCACGGAAGACACAGGAACATTCAGGTCTTTGGAGATGGACTTGTAGCCTTGAGATTGCTCATGCTTCCTCACAATTTGGTTTCTCAAGTCCTTAGACAGTTCTTTGGTCTTCTTTCTTTTCTCCATGCTCAATGTGGTACACACAAGGACTCAGGACAGAGGTTGAGTCAACTTTAATCCATGTTAACTGGCTGCAAGTGTGATTTAGTTATTGCCAACACCTGTTAGGTGCCACAGGTAAGTTACAGGTGCTGTTAATTACACGAATTAGAGAAGCATCACATGATTTTTCAAAGGGTGCCAATACTTTTGTCCAGCCCCTTTTTTAGGTTTGGTGTGGAATTATATCCAATTTGGCTTTAGGATAATTCTTTTTGTGTTTTTTTCATTGAAGACAAATTAAATGAAGAGAATAATACCAAAGAATTTGTGATTGCAATCATTTTCAGGAAGAAACAGTATTATCTGACAGAATTGCAGGGGTGCCAATACTTTTGGCCAGCATTGTATATGTCAAAAAAAAAAAAAAACTGACCAGCACATCCTAAATGTGAACAGGTGCAAGCTGCAGAAACTGCATAAGATATATAAAAAGAAAGCGCAGCAGCACTCCATTATGGCCAAGATACATAAAGACAATAAAACCATTTAATTTAAACTGTGTTATTACTCAATAAGCTTTACTTACAAAAAATGGAGGTTCTTAGCGCATAAATTGGCCAATTCATGTGTGCCCATCAACTGCTGCAAGGTGACCTCCCATCTGATGGGTACTACTCTGCCTACATGCCTCTCTTGGGCTACAAGCCTACAACTCTGGACAGAACATGTCACTTCTGGGCTGAAACACCTACAATTTAAATGGGCTGGTAGAATAGAATATACATCACCTGCTGGTTAAATGGGGGGAGTGCAAGGTCAATCAGGAGGCAGTTCCCACCTCCTATAGTAATATGTAAAAAAAAAAAATTGTAGGTGTTTCAGCCCAGAAGTGACATGTTCTGTCCAGAGTTGTAGGCTTGTAGCCCAAAAGAGGCATGTAGGCAGAGTAGTACCCATCAGATGGGAGGTCACCTTGCAGCGGTTGATGGGCACACATGAATTGGCCAATTTATGCGCTAAGAACCTCCATTTTTTGCAAGTAAAGCTTATTGAGTAATAACACAGTTTAAATTAAATGGTTTTATTGTCTTTATGTATCTTGGCCATAATGGAGTGCTGCTGCGCTTTCTTTTTATATTATATGTGTATATATATATATATATATATATATATATATATATATATATATATATATATATATATATATATATATATATATATATATATATATATATATATATATATATATATATATATATATATATATATATATATATATATACACACACACACACAGTACAGACCAAAAGTTTGGACACACCTTCTCATTTAAAGATTTTTCTGTATGTTCATGACTATGAAAATTGTACATTCACACTGAAGGTATCAAAACTATGAATTAACACATGTGAAATTATATACTTAACAAAAAATTGTGAAACAACTGAAAATATGTCTTATATTCTAGGTTCTTCAAAGTAGCCACCTTTTGCTTTGATGACGGCTTTGCACACTCTTGGCATTCTCTTGATGAGCTTTAAGAGGTAGTCACCGGAAATGGTCTTCACTTCACAGGTGTGCCCTGTCAGGTTTAATAAGTGGGATTTCTTGCCTTATAAATGGGGTTGGGACCATCAGTTGTGTTGTGCAAAAGTCTGGTGGATACACAGCTGATAGTCCTACTGAATTGACTGTTAGAATTTGTATTATGGCAAGAAAAAAGCAGCTAAGTAAAGAAAAACGAGTGGCCATCATTACTTTAAGAAATGAAGGTCAGTCCGAAAAATTGGGCAAATTTGAAAGTGTCCCCAAGTGCAGTTGCAAAAACCATCAAGCGCTACAAAGAAACTGGCTCACATGAGGACCGCCCCAGGAAAGGAAGACCAAGAGTCACCTCTGCTTCTGAGGATAAGTTTATCCGAGTCACCAGCCTCAGAAATCGCAGGTTAACAGCAGCTCAGATTAGAGACCAGGTCAATGCCACACATAGTTCAAGCAGCAGACACATCTCTTCAACAACTGTTAAAAGGAGACTTTGTGCAGCAAGCCTTCATGGTAAGGGAACCACTGCTAAGGACAGGCAACAAGCAGAAGAGCCTTGTTTGGGCTAAAGAACACAAGGAATGGACATTAGACCAGTGGAAATCTGTGCTTTGGTCAGATGAGTCCAAATTTGAGATCTTTGGTTCCAACCACCGTGTCTTTGTGCGACGCAGAAAAGGTGAACGGATGGACTCTACATGCTTGGTTCCCACCGTGAAGCATGGAGGAGGAGGTGTGATGGTGTGGGGGTGCTTTGCTGGTGACAGTGTTGGGGATTTATTCAAAATTGAAGGCATATTGAACCAGCATGGCTACCACAACATCTTGCAGCGGCATGCTATTCCATGCGGTTTGCGTTTAGTTGGACCATCATTTATTTTTCAACAGGACAATGACCCCAAACACACCTCCAGGCTGTGTAAGGGCTATTTGACCAAGGAGGAGAGTGATGGGGTGCTATGCCAGATGACCTGGCCTTCACAGTCACCAGACCTGAACCCAATCGAGATGGTTTGAGGTGAGCTGGACCGCAGAGTGAAGGCAAAAGGGCCAACAAGTGCTAAGCATCTCTGGGAACTACTTCAAGATTGTTGGAAGACCATTTTCGGTGACTACCTCTTGAAGCTCATCAAGAGAATGCCAAGAGTGTGCAAAGCAGTCATCAAAGCAAAAGGTGGCTACTTTGAAGAACCTAGAATATAAGACATATTTTCAGTTGTTTCACACTTTTTTGTTAAGTATATAATTCCACATGTGTTAATTCATAGTTTTGATGCCTTCAGTGTGAATGTACAATTTTCAGAGTCATGAAAATACAGAAAAACCTTCAAATGAGAAGGTGTGTCCAAACTTTTGGTCTGTACTAATATATATATATATATATATATATATATATATATATATATATATATATATATGATCTATTTATTTATATTTGTAGCTAAAAGTAATTTTGAACTTTGTAGAAATAATTTTCCTTTTTTCTGCCACTATTTTGTGCGATCCCGCATTCTTTCCCCTCACCTGCCCCCATTGATGGAGACATTCTTTTTTTTTCCCAGTATAGCAAGCGGATTTTATTTTTTTTATTGATACTATTTTGGGGCATGTACACCATTTTCAGTTTTTTAAATATTTTTTGGGGGTGGGGAGGTGCCTCAACCGTAAAAACATCAATTCTATCCCATTATCATACGGGTTATTCAATTTTACATGTTCATAAAGCAAGGCTGCTATGTATGCCAAATAAGTTTTTTTTTTTCATTTTGAACTGATAAAACTTGTGTTTTGTTTTTTTCCTTTATTATTACCTTTTTTTTTATCCCCCTCTATAGAACGAATAACAATCTCCTTAATGGAAGCTAAAAGCTGCCGGCCAAAACAGTTACAAGAAATGATCGCTCAACTTAAAAGTCTTCTCTCAGAGATTGACAGCAGCATATAAATGGTTAAACACTTAATCATCAGCGCTGCTAATTGGAAGGCTAGCGTTTTAGGTTCAGAGAGGTTTTCTGGGACTTTAATATTGATTATGTAGCTTTATAACAGGGTTTTCCATATCAAATCAGCACGGCACCTCTGCCGATCGGCTGATTGAAAGCGGCGCCTTTAAATTCGTTGTGGCCTTGAATGGTACTGCAGCTCATTAACCTGGCAGTCCCCCTATGAATTTAGCACTTTCCCATCTCAGTCAGTCCCATACACTGCAGTCCCAGCGACTTGAGACCCCATTTCTTGAGCTGTGCAAGGGTCCCTCTACCATCAAGCAGGTAGTCCTCGCATAGTACAAAGGGGGATCTGCGCTCACAGATATAAGATTTTCTGCTTGATTTTGGCCGGTCATGTAAAAAATCTTGTAAAATTCCCAATATCTACAGTTTAATGTTTTTAAGACCTCTGCTTGTGGTCATTAGATAATGCCTGAGTATCAGACCTTCTGGATTACCAGATGCCTGATAAAAGCTAAGTCCTGCTGTTCTAGTCAGGCGTCAATGGGAGCGATGGTGCCGTTTTCTGCACTTACCGTCGATGAGCTCTTCTTTCAGCTTTGCTAGTTCTTTTCTCATTTCTTCTAAAATGTCCTGAAGGTCGGAGAGAAGCGGAAAAAATACGTAAGAAGCGACATCAAAAACAGGGTAGTGACACAACCGTGAGACCTCCCCAAGGGAGGATAAGGGCATGGTGTGCCCAGGAACACCCCTATACGACGCTGCATCACCTCATACCTTACCCCTCACCGGCGGCCATACATACTGGATATAAATGGCTGCAATGGTTGATCTCCACCGGCCATACTTTTTTCTTCTACATTTTTGCCTCCCTGCTTTTCAGCAGACATAACTGGCGGTATGAGGTTTTGTTTTATAAGGGAGAAATTATATTTTTTTTAGTGATGTTTTGGAGTCTGTCGTATTTAATTATATACATTTTTATTTCGCATAATTTGTCCCCCAAGAGATCATAAAAGAAGAGAAAAATATATATATCTCTAGTGAAATACAAAAAAATAAAAGTTCATTTTTTTCCCCACTGTGACTGGAGCATCCATAGGAGCCCCAGTTACAGGGGAAACAGCCCAGTCGAGTGACACAGTCACTGGCGGAGCTGAATCTGCTTGGACCCAATAAGCTCTGCTATGTCGGCTACAAAAACAAAAATGCAATTCTGACATTGTTGTAAATCGTTTTTACACCATACATTGTGTGGTAAAAATGACCTGACATCATGATTGTCGAAGTCAGTACAATTATGGTGATGCCAAACTTGTACAATTTTTATTATTATTTTAGTGATGGAAAAAAAAATTGGAAATATGAAAAAAAAAAAAAAAAAAAAAGGAAAAAAAACAAAACATTTTTTCCCCAGGATTGGTAACCTTCTCATTTTCCGGTTAATGGAGCTGTGTGAGGCTTATTTTTTGCAGGGCGAGCCGACTTTTTAGTTATAGCATTTTGGTATAAATGCATTTTTGCAGTGTTGCGGCAATAAAATAACCCCCAAAAAACTGCAATTTTTGCAGATTTATTTTTTTCCATTCATGGGGTTTAGCAATTGGTTTAATTTTATATTTTGATAGCTCAGACTTTTATGGACATATAGATGGCACTTGCCAGGACCCCTCTCATCCTGGCAGATATCAGCGCTGCTCGCCTCCAGTTAGGAAAGCAATCGATGCCGAACATCCCCTTTAAGGGACAATTATCAAGGACACTTATCCACTCTCTGCTTTCTCCAGGGGCAGGCGTAGCTTTCTATTTACCTGTTTCAGTCTGTCGTAGTCCAAGGCTTCTGACTGTACCCCGTTGGCACTTGGCTGCCCCGATGGTGTAGACTTTGGTCTGTGCAAACAAAAATTTCACAATGAACCTGATTACAGTCATGAAAAACACAAAGATACACAGACCTAGCCCCAAACCTAAAAGCCATAGTTTTTTTTTACATTTTTCGGTCGACAGAATTGTATCAGGCATTTTTTTGTGGTAAACGGTTTGTTGACCATAACACATTTTTTTGGGGTGTGGTGAGGGGTGAGGCAAAGTGACTAAAAAGACGGCAATTTGACAATTTCAATTTTATTTTTTTGTATGAGACAAATATTTTGATATTTTATTAGTTTGGGGAATTATGCACGCAGTGATACCACATGCTTATTATTATTCATTTTTTATACATTTCATCATTTTATGTCTGGGGAAAAAGGGGTGACTTTAAACACGTATATTTTACATATTAGACTTTAAACCTTTGTATACTTTATATATTATTTTAGACTTTATATATTAGAATTTTAATTATATATTAAATTTCTAATATATAAAGTCTAAAAAATATATATAAATTCTACAAAGGTTTAAAGTCTAACATGTAAAGTCTAAAAAAAATATATGTGTTTAAAGTCATCCATTTTTCCCCAGACATAAAATGATGAAATGTATAAAAAAAATAATAATCATGTGGTATCACTGTGTGCATAATTGCCCAAACTAATAAAATATCAAAATATTTGTCCCATACAAAAAAAAAATTGAAATTGTCATCTTTTTGGTCACTTTGCCTCACCCCACCCCCCCAAAAAATGTGTTCTGGTCAACAAACCTATATATATATATATATATATCCCACCATCTTGGCCCCGGCCGGACCAATCAGCGACGCGGGATTTCCTGGACAGAAGGACAGACAGAAAGAGACGGGATAAGACTATTTATATGTACACACACATACAGTTATATGAAAAAGTTTGGGCACCCCTATTAATCTTAAGCTTAATGTTTTCTTAAAATTGGTGTTTTTGCAACAGCTATTTCAGTTTGATCTATGTAATAACTGTTGGACACAGTAATGTTTCTGCCTTGAAATGAGGTTTATTGTACTAACAGAAAATGTGCAATCTGCATTCAAACAAAATTTGACAGGTGCATAAGTATGGGCACCCTTATTTTCTTGTTTTAAATACTCCTACCTACTTTTTACTGACTTACTAAAGCACTTTTTTTGGTTTTGTAACCTCATTGAGCTTTGAACTTCATAGCCAGGTGTATGCAATCATGAGACAAGCTACTTAAAGTGGCCACTTGCAAGTTGTTCTCCTGTTTGAATCTCCTCTGAAGAGTGGCATCATGGGCTCCTCAAAACAACTGTCAAATGATCTGAAAACAAAGATTATTCAACATAGTTGTTCAGGGGAAGGATACAAAAAGCTGTCTCAGAGATTTAACCTGTCAGTTTCCACTGTGAGGAACATAGTAAGGAAATGGAAGAACACAGGGACAGTTCTTGTTAAGGCCAGAAGTGGCAGGCCAAGAAAAACATCAGAAAGGCAGAGAAAAAGAATGGTGAGATCAGTCAAGGACAATCCTCAGACCACCTCCAGAGAGCTGCAGCATCAACTTGCTGCAGATGGTGTCACTGTGCATCGGTCAACTATACAACACACTTTGCACAAGGAGAAGCTGTATGGGAGAGTGATGCGAAAGAAGCAGTTTCTGCAAGCACGCCACAAACAGAGTCGGCTGAGGTATGCAAAAGCACATTTGGAGAAGCCAATTTCTTTTTGGAAGAAGGTCCTGTGGACTGATGAAACCAAGATTGAGTTGCTTGGTCATACAAAAAGGCGTCATGCATGGCGTCAAAAAAACACAGCATTCCAAGAAAAACACTTGCTACCCACAGTAAAATTTGGTGGAGGTTCCATCATGCTTTGGGGCTGTGTGGCCAATGCCGGCACCGGGAATCTTGTTAAAGTTGAGGGACGCATGGATTCCACTCAGTATCAGCAGATTCTTGACAATAATGTTCAAGAATCAGTGACAAAGTTGAAGTTACGCAGGGGATGGATCTTTCAACAAGACAATGATCCAAAACACCGCTCCAAATCTACTCAGGCATTCATGCAGAGGAACAATTACAATGTTCAGGAATGGCCATCCCAGTCCCCAGACCTGAATATCATTGAACATCTGTGGGATCATTTGAAGAGGGCTGTCCATGCTCGGCGACCATCAAACTGAACTGAACTGGAATTGTTTTGTAAAGAGGAATGGTCAAAAATACCTTCATCCAGGATCCAGGAACTCATTAAAAGCTACAGGAAGCGACTAGAGGCTGTTATTTTTGCAAAAGGAGGATCTACTAAATATTAATGTCACTTTTCTGGTGAGGTGCCCATACTTATGCACCTGTCAAATTTTGTTTGAATGCAGATTGCACATTTTCTGTTAGTACAATAAACCTCATTTCAAGGCAGAAACATTACTTTGTCCAACAGTTATTACATAGATCAAACTGAAATAGCTGTTGCAAAAACATCAATTTTTATAAAACATTAAGCTTAAGATTAATAGGGGTGCCCAAACTTTTTCATATAACTGTATATATAGGTTTTTGTTGTTTTTTTTTTAGGCTTTTTTGTTTAATTGACTTTTTTTTTTTTTATTTAGTTCCCCTAAGAACTAGAATCTGTAATCGCTGTGTATTGTAAAAGTATCAATCCCCTATGGAAACCAGCCACAGTCACGGCTTCATAGCCATTCTAAAACTGCAGATATGGGGGGCCCTTCCGTAACATGTGAGCTGCCATGCCAATGTCATTTGGCACCACAGGATGACGACGCTCGGGAGACCGATGGCAACAGAACGAATGGCCGCCATGTTGAAAACATTTCAAACGCCGCCGTCATGCTTGACAGCAACATTAAAAGATTGTAAATTGTTGTGATTGGAGCTAGATAGCCTCGGGTGCAGGCTGTATAACACAGTCGTCGCCTCCTCTGTACAGGACAGGCACCGTTTCTGGGCCCGCTCCGTACAAGCAGTGCGTACATCGGTCACACATGTACGGCGGATGTCACCAAGGGGTTAAACGAACGGGTGTCCCCCCCCCCCACCCCCCATCTTACCTGGAGATAACGGGGGATTTGCTACCATTTATCGTGTTTGTTCTTTCCCAAGGCTTTCTTGTAGGTTCTGTGGAAGAAGAGGAAGCATTTGGGGCTGTTTTTGGCTGCAAGGCACCATCTGTATACAACTATATGATAAAATGCGGCTCCTACCTGGTGTGCCAGCGGATGAGGTTTTTGTAGGCGCAGCCTCTGGCTCCTCCTGTGAGAAATAGAAACGCCAAAGAAAATACTTCAATCACACGTCTGGATGCCCTTTTTTCATTTATAAACAATAATTTAAGTTTGCAACCATTATTATTTTTTTTTTTTGCTGCTCAATGCACCTAACATACAAAAGGGAAGAAAGTGTGCAAATAATAAAAAAAAAAAAAAAAAAAAAAAATTTAAGTAAAAAATAATCCTGTGTACGCAGCCTCTGCCCTGAGCAATGTGTCTCCATGGAGACAAGCTGCAAACAAACCCTGTGTAGTCTGACTGCAGCTATACCCCCTTCTATCTCTATTTGAAAGCAAGACATGATTGCGGTATCAGACTACAAAGGATTGTTTTTGTGGTCTGTTCCCAAGGAGACACTGTATGCACCGCTGTGTGTCTCCATGGTAACAGACAACAAACACAACTTCCTGTAGTCATGTGTTACTCTCTTCACTAGGACAGCAAGAAGAGGGGCAGACAAAAGTGAGAATAACTGCAGGGTCAGACTAAGCAGAACCGAGTCAGGACGGTGTACACCCTCTGCAAGCGGAAAGGAAACAAGGTATATGGTCGGGGTGTAGGGGCCACTCGGATACGGGCAGCATTTCCACACTTACCATCTTCTCTTCTTTCGCATCTGGTTCTATGTTCGGTCCTTTTTCCGCGATTCGTCTCCTATAAATTGCACAGAAAAACATGGCAGCTAGGAATAATATTGATTTTACATCACTGCCATAAAGTGACAGAAATATCACATCCCATAACGTTTAGGAAGAAATGAATCTGGCGCTGGCCTAGAGATTGCACAGTCCCCGGACCCCTCAAGCAATAACTCACCTTCTTGCTAGTAAAGCGCTCATTTCTTCCATTAAACCTCCCCCACCCATCGGAAGAGGACCGTTCCCGCGGCTAGGTTCTGTCTTGGGAGGGCCCGAACTGGCCCCGGCGGAGCTCGAACTAACTGCACCGGACCCATCGTCAGCCTGCAAATTGGAGAAGTAAAAAAAAAACACCAAAAACAGAAACTAGATAGTTTATAATGCAAGCTTGGTGGCAATTAAAGGGTTAACACTGATAAAGTGGTGGGGGTCTGTGGAAGAATGAAATCTGGGACCCCCACCCTAATTCGAAGAAAAAAATCATAGCTGTGGCCCCTTCCAGCTTTCTCCTGGCCCCCAGGGTAGTGCATAGTGCAGAATGAATTCATGGCTGGGCCTCATAGGAGGTTGTTAAAGGGATCGACCACTTTATCTTGTTAGTAAAACTTTTCTGACAAACTGGCCAGCACTTCTGACCATATACTGGCAATTGATGGATGATCATGTGACCAGACAAGCCCATCAGCCTCGTCCAATGGCAAAACCCCTTATATTGGAAAGACTCATCTATTGGGAGGAGGCTGATGGGCTGGTCCCGTCACATGATCCTCCATCAACTGCCAGTATATGGCAGAAGTGCTCGTCAATACTAAAGTAGTGCAGTGTATGGTATAAGCGATTAAAAGATTGCAGGTTTAAAAAAAAAATTAAAGAAAAAAAAAAAAAAAGTGTAAAATAAAAAGGTGTTAAAATGTTAAGGTGAAAAGCAAAAAAAGCAAAAGAGTAAAAACAAGTGCTAAAGTGAAATAGTGGTAAAGTGAAATAGTGGTAAAGTGAAATAGTGGTAAAGTGAAATAGTGGTAAAGTAAAATAGTGGTAAAGTAAAATAGTGGTAAAGTAAAATAGTGGTAAAGTAAAATAGTGGTAAAGTAAAATAGTGGTAAAGTAAAATAGTGTAAAAAGTAAGAGGAAAAAAAGAGTAAGCGTAAAAAAAATGTAAAAAAGCAAAAGAGTAATAGAAAAGTAAAAAGAAAAAATAAAGAGTAAAAAAAAAAAAAGTTTCTTTGAAAATATAAAAAAAGAAAAAAGTTTGAACTGCCTCCTTTCCCCCAATACAAACATAAAAATATAAAAGAATTTGGTATCACCGCATCCGTAAGTGTGTAAGTCTGATGACATCAAGATATAAAATAAACCTTGCCGTAAGGAAAATACGGAAGAGAAAAAAAAAAATGTAAACGCCAAAATCACTGGTTAACAGTTGCTGCATGGAAAATAGTCAATGTGGCACCTTGGCTATAAGGGGTGTATGCGCTCTACATGGGTGGTCCGTGCACTCGGACTGATTATATGCTCGCCGAGCAAGCCCTATTATAGAATAATACACAATAAATGGTCGCTAATGGCACAAAGTATAAAATCCTCTTACCCGGGAAACTTTCCTCAGTTTGGCACCAGCCA
The DNA here is from genome assembly GCF_046119375.1 of Phyllobates terribilis. Classification (NCBI taxonomy): domain Eukaryota; kingdom Metazoa; phylum Chordata; class Amphibia; order Anura; family Dendrobatidae; genus Phyllobates; species Phyllobates terribilis. The sequence goes on from NW_027362763.1 coordinate 685,371,992, forward strand.
GCGCAGCCGCCAGGCCTGATAATGGACGGTTTTCTTCTGAGCTAATGGAGGCCATAGAGAATGGAAGTGGGGGTGCAGGTGGTGGCGGAGGAGCCGGTGGAGGCGGTGCAGCCATAGGTGCAGGTGGTGGCGGTCCCGGCGGAGGTGGCGGTCCGGGCGGAGGAGGTGGTGCTGGGCATGATGGAGGGAGTGGAGGAGGAGGTGGTGGTAGTGGCGCAGAGGCCGACGTCTGAGACACATTTGACCCTGGAGGAAGAGGGGGTGGGGGAGGCGGTGCCGGTGGTCCCGGAACACCACCTATAGGAAATAGGGGCATAAGTAACAAATAATAGCAGCAGATATTACAGCGCACACAACATCCTGCTCTAGTCAATAAGATGTCTCATACTGATAGGAGTTCATTCGATTCAACTATAAAAAAAAAAAAAAAAAAAAAATTTAACTGTTAGTAAAATTAGCAACAAGTTACATTGAGAAATGCAACCAGATCTGTCACCATGGGATGAAGTGTGGCTTGTGCGGGTCTGCGGTGTGGATGCCGCACCTCAAATCTGCAGCAAACTGCACAGAAGGCTGATCTAAAATTCACTATTGGATCCAAAAGAGGGCGCTAGAGGCCTATCAACGGGCAAAACAATGCTGTGGACGGTGCCGGGATATTTGCAAACATTGTATGAAATGGCATTTAAAATAATTAAAAAAAATATAACATTTGCACATTTCTCCACGCCCGCCGGGTGGTTGTTGCAGCTGCAGGTTTATTTTAGTTTGTTAGGAGGTGCGGACTTTGTATTTTGCTGCAGGCAGTGGTATATTGCAATGTTCAGTGCATTTTATTTTTTTGCAGCGATTGCTGAGTGCCGGAATAAAACCAAAATCTACTCTCAAATAATTAGCAGTTCAAAGCATAGGTAATAATTGTATGATCACTGCGAGACTCCGACCCATCACTAGTACATAGACGCTAAGCTCCATACACTGAGAATGGAGCAGCACCTGGTGCAGGTGATCCAGGACCCGTCCTTATAGTGATGGGTGGGGGGGGTGGGTCGCTCTATAACTACGTCACTGGTTTGGGGTCAGTGGTTCACAGATACTCTGCTGTACTGCACTGAGGGAGGTGGAGCGTTTACACCGAGCATCGCATCATAGCCGAGACCCTGGTATTGTAGATGCAGAATAAGATGTTAAGACTCTGTTCACATCTGGTCTTCAGTCCACATTCAGAACATGCATCAAGAGGCAAATAAAAGCACCAAGAGCATGCGTCAGGAGACAGAAAAAAAAAAAACGCAAAAAATGCGGCACGGAGGAAGTAAGCACACTGTGCATGCGGGAGGTAAAAAAATAATGCACACCCCATGCAGAAGGGTGGAAGGGGAGCGCACATAGCATGCGGCAAGGAAAAAACAACAACAAAAAAAAAGCACATCCCGCACGCGGCATGAAACAAAAAAGAAAAGACCGCACATAAAAAAAAATGCTACCACTAGTTTAAGGCTGGCATGCGGCAGAAAAAAAAAAAAGAACAGCTGTCCACATGCGGCAGAGAAAGAGGAAAAGACGGCACATAAAAAAAAAATGTACCACTAGTTAAGGCTGACATGCGGCAGAAGAAAAAAAAGGCACGCCCCCGCATGGGGCAGGGAAAAAAAAGAGCACACCCCCGCATGGGGCAGGGAAAAAAAATGCTACCACTAGTTAAGGCTAGTTAAGACCTATGCCTACAGCCCTAATGCATGGTATAGGGTTGTTTGTTTTTTTTTTGTGCGCTGGGTGCTCTCCTGGTGCATGTGCTGAAAGGAGAACAAAACCAGAATTTCCGCAGATACCAAGAGCACGGCCCCCCACCCACCATCATGTGGAGACCCTAAACACAGACCTAGGTGGTCACTTTCCACTTATGCATGTCAAAGGTTAGTCAGTTATTTGCAGAGACGGAAAGCCTTACCCGGATGGGTCGCAGGGTCAATCGGCTGAGAGGTTGTGGTCAAGTCTGGCTGAGAAGCACAGGCGTCTCCCAGCACAGAGATTAAAGAGTTCTCAACAGAGGCAGGGGAAGCTGCAGGAGAAGGCAGAACACCAGGCTGGGATGAAGGTGCTGAGACAAGAGGAGCGCTTGGAGAAGGAGTAGTGGCATGAGATGAGGACAGAGAGAAAGGTGGAAACAATGGTAGAGGTGGAGCAGGAGGTGGAGCGGGAGGTGGTGCAGGGGTGCATGACATTTCATAGGGAGACGTATCAGCGAGACCATTGGGTGCGTTAGACAGGAGGGCGAGTTGAGATGCAGACACTAGGTGCACGGCCCTGGGGCCGGTAGCCTTGCCAGGAGGACTACTGATCATGACAGGTGGGGATGGAGGGAGAGGAGCAAAATTAGAAGCAGACCAGGAGATGGGCTTCACAGGAGGTGGAGGTGGTGGTGGTGCAGGGTTCACCGGTGAGGGAGGTCTGGCCACTTTATTGATAGGTCGGGGAACGGTTGCATAATGAGGGAGGACGGGATGGAAGGCGGACCCCAGAGATGTGGCGAAACGTGACGCCGAGTGACGGAGGGGAGGCGTCGGCGGCGTGGAGTTAATGGTCTGGGAGGTGACGATGACATAGTCAGCGGCGGAGTCTGTACATATAGAAGCTGGGACGGAGATGGCTTTAGCGTAAGAGATGGGGGATGATGAGTGAGGCCGACACGTAGAGTAATCTAGATGCTGAGTGTTATATAATGAATTGTCATAAGATGAGGAGTCTGGAGAGCGAATGTGATACAAAAGCAGCAACAGACAGGACAAAAAAAAAGGAGAGAGAGAAAAAAAAAGGAGCTAATGAAGCAACCAAACCAGCATTCAGAGGAAGAGTTTCAATGAGATCTACGGTTAGTACAAGAAGATTAGATAAAGGTTACTGCACAACAGAGAGATCACCCCCAATGTGACCGCTGGATCACCGCCACCCCCAACGTGACCGCTGGATCACCGCCACCCCCAACGTGACCGCTGGATCACCGCCACCCCCAACGTGACCACTGCATGACCACCAGCCCCAACGTGTACCACTGCATGACCACCAGCCCCAATGTGACCACTGGATGACCACCACCCCCAATGGGACCACTGGATGACTACCACCCTCAATGGGACCACTGGATGACTACCACCCTCAATGGGACCACTGGATGACTACCACCCCCAATGGGACCACTGGATGACTACCACCCCCAATGGGACCACTGGATGACTACTACCCCCAATGTGACCACTGGATGACTACTACCCCCAATGTGACCACTGGATAACTGATCTGCACATGTGCTCTCACCTCTCCCTTCTCGGCAGCGTGATGGAACTCGTTTGCCTCGTTGAAATGATGAAAATGGTCCCGATGGGACAACCCCTTTAACTTTGGTTTGGCACGTATCTTACGTGGTAGCCCTCCTCCTAATAAGACTGCTATCCCCAGTACACATTACAGGAAGGCCATCACTCCCCGCAATCACTAACCAACCCAGAAGCAGATCTGCAGACGCAAGGTCCGGCCTCTGGGATTGGACAGATGTGGTTGCATTAGACTGGGGTGACGTCTCTGTTGCTGCAGGACATATTGGTGCAGCTGAGTGAATGTTGGCGAGTACCTGAGTGGAGGATGCCTTACCCGTGGTGGACGCCCGCCTCTCGCGCTCCCACTTCTGGTGCTCCTTCTCCAGCTGCTCCTGTAACGTGGCCTCCTGTCGCTCCTGCTCCAGCCTCTCTTGTTCTTCGAGCTCACGCTCTAGTTGCTCCTGTCGTTCTCTCTCCTGCCGCTCGAGCTCTCGTTCCAGCTGCTCCTGCTCTAGACGCTCACGCTCCAGGCGTTCGCGCTCCAAGCGATCCCTCTCCAGTCTTTCCCTTTCCAATCTCTCCCTCTCCAGCCGCTCTCGCTCCATGCGTTCCCGCTCCATGCGCTCGCGCTCCAGACGTTCCCTTTCCTGCTCCTTCTGTCGTTGCTGCTCCTGCAGCTGCCTGGACGCGGTAAGAGAGAAGGCGTTATGGAGGGGGATAAAAGAAACCATGACGACCGGGTAAACGCTCCGCTCAGAGGACATTAATATTTAAGAAGAAAACCAATCAGCTTTCTTGCAGCGAACGAAAAACCGTGCTTGGCACAGAGATACAGGTAGTAACATCACCTCCATTACACTGGAACATTGTCCTCTTCCAGAAACACCGCCACCCCTGATCACAGGTTGTGCGCGGTATTGCAGCTCAGCACCATTTTCAATTCGGGCTCTGTCAGATATTACGACTACCAACGGGGAGTGGTGGCGATTTTTTCTGAAGGAAAGCAACTATGATTTTCTAATACTTGGACATCTGCTTTAACACTACAAAAAAAGAACAGTCTGACCAGCCATCGCCCCTCCGGCTGATCTTACAGGGCACCTTCAAAGACACGCATGTATTTGGGGCCAAAAATTGAGGCTAATGTTTATGTATGGAGACTGAATGGCCATACGACAGACTACGCACCCTTTAGCACTAGGCACGGCGGAAATCGTCAAAATCTATAGGTGCAAACAGCATCTACCACCTCAGGGCCGAACACACTGTACGTGAATCTTATTGGTTCTGCCGTCAAGAAAAACCCCATATACGACGACCAAAGTGACCGGCTGGTGTCTATAAATGTGCCCCATGTATAAAAAAACAGAAGCAAATGACCCTCCGGGGTTTTGTCAGGACTGAGCCGACGTGATCCTCGGATGCTCTCTCCTGCTAACTATGGATCTCGTGCCCCCCCTAAAGCCAAGTTTTCTGTATCCAGCCCCTGCTCGCCGTACTTACAGGAGAAAGCGATCCACGTTTGGTCCATTTCCACCTTGCAGTACTATATAACAACCATAGGGCTTCATGCCGACGCGCGTCCCGGTAACCCTTGTGTTGGGACGTTCATTGCCTTTTTATAAGCGTGTTTCGCCTTCACTGTGACTTCCTGACTATAAATAGTGCAAGCAAAGCTTACGGAGGAGGAGGGCAAGGCTGTGAGTCACCCCGATGCCATTCCCACTAGGGATTCATTACACGGCCGCCAAAGGGGAAGGAGGAGTACGATCCACACCAGCAACCTGCAGGACTCCGGCTGTTGGGGGACTCTAACTCCCAGCATGCCCTGACAAACGAAGCCCTAATCCTGGATATTACATCAGAAGGCATTATGCTGCTCGGCAGATTTTTTTGGAAGAAGGGATGCCCAACAAGCCGCAGGAGCTATAAATAATCCATTACAGAACGTGCCCCATAAATATCCTCATCTACAGACCATCTGCTGACTACACGTGTCGTAGAGCCGCAGATGACGGACGTGGTCTGACGCCGCGTTGTTTATGGATGCCATAATGAGAAGGAAACTGATGGAGGCGACAAAGGAATCCTAAAATAATTGTCCTAGTGTGACAGCAAATGGACGTCAATCATTACATGGTGACAGCCGTGGTCCCCGGGACTGTCTACAACATGTCAACAGCAAGAGTCTGAGTAATTAAACCACAATCGTTCACCCATCAAGGTAATCAGTAACTACCTGATTAAAGATCAACCCCATCAACATCCCGCAAACCCACCCGCCTGCTCAATAACCTACCTGCCCGTTTGACTGCTGGCCAAAATCCGCCCACCTGACTGCTCGCCAAGCCACCCGCCCATCTATCCAGCTGATCCATCTGCCTATCCACGCATCGACTGGTCGCAGACCCGCTCGCCTGTCCATTAACAGCTCACCAAACCATGCGTCCATAGACTACTCATCTATCCAACTGCTCGCCAATCCACCCATCCATCAGAATGCTCACCAACCCGCCCGCCCATCAGACTTCTTGCGAAAACTCGCCAAGATCAGACTGTTCGCCAACCCACCAACCAACCCATCAGACTGCTCGGCAACCCACCCGCTCATCTATCCGACTGATCGCTAGCCTGGCTACCCATCGACTGCTTGAAGACCACCCGCCTGTCTATTAAGTGCTCACCAAGCCATCAGTTCACCGACTACTCGCTCATCTATCCGACTGGGGGCCAACACAACAGCCCATCCGACTGGGGGCCAACACAACAGCCCATCCGACTGGGGGCCAACACAACAGCCCATCCGACTGGGGGCCAACACAACAGCCCATCCGACTGGGGGCCAACACAACAGCCCATCTGACTGATCGCTAGCCTGTCATTGACTGCTCACAAACCCGCCCGCCTGTCCGTTAACTGTTCATCAAACCACCGTCCATCCTTCTATCGGCTACTCTCATCTATCCCACTGCTTGCCAACGTGCCCCACCCATCCACTGCTCACCAACCCGCCCCCGCCCATCCATCGACGGCTCGCCAACTGTCCCACCCAACATTCATCTACATGCCAACTGATCAGTGTATCCACCCATTGACTGCTCACCAACCAGCCCCATCCATACAACTGACCGCCAACCCAACCGCCCCTTCGATCCATCAACTGCTCACAAACCCACTCGACCAGCTACCCATGAACTGCTTACTTACTGACCCACCCATCCATCCGTCAACTGGTCGCTAAATGACCCCTCCATCCATCAACTACTTGCTAACTGATCAGTCTATCCAACTATTCGCTAACCCACCCATCTCCTGTTCACTAAATCCATCCACCCTTTTACAAACACAACCTTCCATACATTAACAACCCACTAACCCAACCCCAACTACCAATCCGTGAAATAATCCAATCACCCCCAATTAAATCTTTCACTTCTACACCCAGCAAATATCCCCCCCTCAAAAAAAAAATGTATGATTCAAGGCAGAGATATACAAAATTGAGCCTTCAGATCAGTGACTGGTCCTACAACCTCCAGTCCCATGAGGAAGAAGGACAAGTCGTGAAAGTGGAACTGCAGCTGCCATGAATGAATTAGCAGATGTGGGTAATGTCTGCTGAGAGTTCCCTGGAAGACATCTAGGGCATACCCTGCGCATGATTGGGGAGGGGAAGGCGGCAACCTCTTGATAAAAATTCTCCCACTATTTGAGGTCTACAGCTCCTATACAGGTCTATGCATCTCCATGGTTACAGACTACAAACCTTGTGTAGTCCGATTTTGTGGTCATGTGTTACTCTACTGCCTCACAAGCAGAGAGTAGAAAAGAACCAAAAGTCAGACTAAGCTAGGTTTGTAGTCTGTAACTATGGAGACTAATAGGTCAGCATAGGAGCTGTACACGAGAATCAGAAGATTATTTTTTAGTTTATTTTCAAAGTTTCTTTGTTATAGCAATAAAACTGTTGTTAACGGGTGTATGAAAAAGCGTTTGGTACCTCCGCTGAATCTCCAGCTCCTCCTGCGACGGACCATTCTGTACTTGTTGGGGTATATGGGAATTCTGCCGGGACAACGTCGGACCTTAGAGAGAAAGAAAAATGACCAATAATTTAAAAAAAAAATTGAATAAATACAGATTCTACATGTCTGCTACCACCATAAGAGGAAAAAAGGCCCAAAAAGAGTAAAAGGCAGTAAATGTGCAAAATTATATATATATATATATATATATATATATATATATATATATATATATATATATTTTTTTTTTTACACAACTTTCATCTATTTCTTCTGTTTTATCCACAGACCAAAAGTACACGACTGCAGCGATCCTCATCGAGCCAAGATCGCCAATATGCCCGGCATTGCAATTCGTTACCCCTTAATACCTCGGCTTGCTGCCAGTGAACGCAACTACATCCAAAAGGTTTTAAAAAGAATTGTCCAGATCTTTTTTCTGCTGGTTTCCCAAATTACAGCAAATTGGCAGTGTTTTTAGAAAATCACTGCAAAAAAAGAAAAAAAAAAAAAATAGCTCCGTGTAATCCCACCCTGACACATTGCAACAAACTGTACCCCTGTAGGAGTTGCAGGTCTGTTGCTCAGCGCCAAAGTGAAGCTAACAAGGTTTTAAAAGGGTATTCTCATCTAAAAGTCATGGTGCAACACTGGGATCTTTGGCAGTGTAGGGAAGAAAAAAAATAAATAAATCAACGTACTGGACAGACCGAAATCAGTGGTGTGTCCGTCGTGGGGGTCCCGGAGATCAAACAAGCACTGATCACTTTCTAAAATGGGATTAGCCTTTTAAATGAGCACCAGCATCAGATATATGATCCCCCGTGTAATTACAGGCACCTGTGTACACTAATCCTACACATTAGATGGCCGCACCCTCTATGAGTGATAGGAGGGAGCTGTCCTGGTGGAAGCCCCCCTAACTGTAATAGTACCCAGGAAATCTATAGGTGACGCACAGCAGCAGGTGGCACATGGCTGGCTGCACCTGTCTCTGCATCCCCTAATACCAGGGGGTACAGGCACATAAAATCTACCGCACATCATCACACCGTATCCTTAATCACTAAAGGAGCCGGACCACGCATTTATTATCCAATGGACCCCAGTAAGAAACTGTGGACGTGGTGCGGAGGTAGAAGGAGTGCGGAGGTAGATGGGGTGAGGGAGCGGCTTGTACTTACAGGCGAATATGCGTGCATTATCTCGTTTATGGCAGCACAAGTACTTCCACATCCCCTCGCTGGTAGCGTCCGGAGCTGCCTCATGGCGTCCATCGGCGAGCAGATACAGGACCATCGTAGAAACTCTCCTTAGCAGGTCATGGTTCAAGCAGCAAAGGGCATTAATCTTCAGAAGCTCTGTCTGCTCAGGCTTGGCAGATCACGGTCCTGATGGCACAAGGCATCGTGAGACTTGTCATTACTCTCCTAAGCTTGGTGGTGGGTTATAGTCCAGGAGGCCGAGAGACGTTTTTTCAGACCAACTTCTCTAAACTTCAGCAGGTCATGGATAAAGTTCAAGACGAACCAGAAGCTTAGCCTGGCAACCACCTAGTTAAGCTCAGCAGGTCATGGTCCGATGGGCAGAGGGCATCAGTCTTCTGAAGCTCTTCCTTGCAGCTACTCTTCTAAGCTTGGTGGGTTTTAGTCCAAGTGGCATAGATCAGTCGTCTCCAGACAATCCAAATCGCACTCACTCCACTAAACTTGGAAAGCTATTGTTTTAATGGCACAGGGCATTAACCTTCAGGGCATAATTCTGAGCAAGGCTCATAAGATCGTGGTCCGGATGGCACAGGGCATCAGTCTTCAGAGGCTCAGCCTTTCAACGACTCCAAGCTTGGTGGACCATATTTTAGGTGGCACAGAGCAGTCTTCAGAGGCTCCCACTTGCACCCACTTCCCAAAGCTCACCAGATCATGGTCCAGATGGCACAAGGCATAAATCTGGGCAAGGCTCAGAAGATCGTAGACCGGATGGCACAGGCTATCAGTCTGCAAAGGATCAGCCTTGAAATCACTTCTAAGCTTGGTTGATTATAGTCCAGGTGGCACAGAGCAGTCTTCAGAGGCTCCCAATCCCTAAAGCTCACCAGATTATGTGCTGGATGTATCTTCAGAAGCTCAGACTTGCACCCATCTCCCACTGCTCAGCAGGTAATAAAGTAACAGGTTATCATTCTTCCGAGTTTCAGCCTTGTGGCACAAGTGAACACCTCAGCAAGTCCTGGCCTGGGAGTGCTGGGTATGGGGGTCCTCGGAGCCTCGCCTGGCACCTGCTACTTGTTTACCCCGCGGTGAGACTGCCTGAAGTCAGATTGCAGTTTGCATTTCCCTGAATCTCCTGAATAATTGATGCTTCTACATCCATAATCCTAATAGCGTTCTACCTCCTCCTCCTCCAAAAGCATAATGTAAGCGTGGGGCTGTCAGAGAAGAGGGGAAGCGCTGCAGCTCATTACCAAGCATTACGGCAAGTTGGCCATTATCGATTCATTAACCTCTAGCTGGAAGCACTTGTGTCCTTCAGACGGAGCCATTACTATTACAGATACATGGAGGAGCAAGAAGCCTGGGACACCGGTGAGAGGTCCAAAAGAGAGGACGCAGGAGATCGATACTAAAAATAAGACTATGCATTATGGATCCGGAATAAAATATCACGTACAGTAAAATACAATGCACCGTCTGATAGTCTGGCACAATGATCTGGAAGCTAGAACCAAAAAAGCCAATAAAAAGCTTTCCCATTATCATCAAACCCAATAGTATCGGACCACTTCTCCAGCTGTACGATTGCTACCCCTCGATCTCGAACCATGGCGACTTGATGGGTGAACGCTCTGTAGGAAGATCGATCTTGTACAAGCCTAGATAGGTTCATCAGGGTCTTCTCCACCGTTATCTTGATTGTATCAAGCCATGAGGTTACTGGTCTTCCTCTTCACCTTTGTTCCGTTCATTCTTCCAACCATGATGTCCTTCTCCAGTGACTGCCCTCTTCGTATGACCATGATGTCCCTCTCCAGTGATTGCCCTCTTCGTATGACCATTATGTTCTTCTCCAGTGACTGCCCTCTTCGTATGACCATTATGTCCTTCTCCAGTGATTGCCCTCTTCGTATGACCATGATGTCCCTCTCCAGCGATTGCCCTCTTCGTATGACCATGATGTCCTTCTCCAGTGACTGCCCTCTTCGTATGACCATGATGTCCTTCTCCAGTGATTGCCCTCTTCGTATGACCATGATGTCCTTCTCCAGTGATTACCCTCTTCGTATGAGCAGGATGTCCTTCTCCAGTGATTGCCCTCTTCGTATGACCATGATGTCCTTCTCCAGTGATTACCCTCTTCGTATGACCAGGATGTCCTTCTCCAGTGACTGCCCTCTTCGTATAACCAGGATGTCCTTCTCCAGTGATTGCCTTCTTCATATGACCATGATGTCTACTTTGGACACCTCATGTGAAGAGCGCAATCACTGCCAATCACTGGAGAAGGACAAGTCATGGCTTGGTGATCGTTGCTTCCAGTGACATGTCTTGCTTGATTTGTTCCAAAATTGATTTGTTGTTGGTAATGGTAACATCCTTCTCCATCACCACCCCTGTCCACAGATTGCATCTGGTACTGCAATACGGGAAAGTAATGCCAGAGAACCTACGGAGAGATGTTGTGCTGTTTTTGGAAGTTTTTGAAGGAAAGCGGCTGGGTGAGAGCTGGGCTCATATTAGGAGGTAATTTCCTCCAACAGATGACCCAATTGTCGCCAAGTCGCTTTGATAATCTGGTATTCACAACCCAAACAGAATTGTGCGAAAGTGTCCGTGCCAATAGAAACAAGTAACAGAATGTGCCGACATCTATCCTTGCAGCCCTCTAAGGATAGATGCATTTGGGCAATAATTTTACCTCCCTGACAAATTTGCTGCAATATCACTTTGCCTTAGGGTGCATTCACATGGCCTGTGCGGTGGCCAAAATGTCCGACCAGACCGAGTGCCTCCAGATCTGAAATACCAGCATCATACCCCTATATTTTTTTAATTCAGGCCCCCTCATGGTCAGGTCAGCACATTGTAGTAAATATGGCCTTGTGCATGTAGCCTTACATACGGATTTTGCTTTGGACTTAGAGGCAGATTTGCTGTAGATCTAAACTTTGCAATTGAAAAGGCAGGGGTAGATTTTGCAGATACCCCTCAGGAAACATGGACGGCGTGCAGATTTTGCAGCCGTCAGGGATGCAAAACTACAGCCCAATTGAATCCATCCTTACAGATTGTCATCTCTGTAACGGCCCATGTCTAATTCCTAAGACAGTCATTTGCTTACAACCCCCCAACTTTGAGACCCTCAACTATCCCCCCCCCCCCAAAAAAAGGGGGTGGGGTGGGACAAAAAAAAGGGGGAAGGGGGTGGGGGTCCCACCCTTCCCACCCTCAGCTCTTTCTAAAACTTCCATGGACTACAGTAAATAGGTCTGAGAGCAAAAGCAGCCACCACTCCAATGAGCTGGATGGAGACGACGATGGCTGGAATCAAAAAATGACCAATCGACTGATAGGCGAGAGTCTCAGAGGTTGCACCTGTCTAGGTGACTTATAAAATCCTAAACATCTGAAACCCCCTGAAAAGTTTTCCGCATGCACCATATGTCCTGGAGAAGAATCTGTGCACTATAAATGACAGCACAATCCCAATCAGCTGCTACTAAAGCCAACGAAGAGAGGTTGTGTATTAAAGCTGGTGAGGGATCACAGGACAGGGAAGAATCATCATTTACATTAATGCCTCCTTATCTATTATCTTTCTAGGCACCGGTTCATTTCCGAGATTCCTCAGAGCTGGAAAATACACAAGAAAAGGGCTACAATAATGGATAACAGGCCTGAAGAACCTCAGGAAAGTCTAAAAGTTCCACTTATTTGGTCTTTGGGGGAAAAAAAAAAGGCATTTAAGACGAGGGCATGACAAAGTTAAAATTGTTTTATTATTGGTCTTTATTAGAGATGTATTAAAGAGTCATTAAAAACAGACTAAACTGGGACAATGAAACTTCAGTCAGTTCCATAATTGGCCACAGGAGGGCAGTATATGAATGGAGATTGCAATTTTTCACAGCTCGCTGCCAAAAAAACACAAAACACAGTAATTGCAAAAATAAACAACTAAAACATTGCATCGCTACCGATTCCTCCTCATCTTGTCCTTAAATCCCCTCTCTGTATAATCTGGGGAGAAGCGGCGTCCGCCGCTGCTCTTGTATTTCACTGGTTACAGCCCGGTGCCAATCGAGGCTCCCTCCATCTCTGCGGTGGGATTACATCAGCATGGCTTGGGGAAGATTAGACTACAAGACGTACAAGAATTAAGATTCTTCCCGGATCTGGGAGCAGAGGACAGGTCCGGTCAGGCATTACCAGACAACGTGCCGAACGTTCTGAGCTTACGGCTGGGAATGGAAATGAATCCGCTCTGCCGTGTTTGATGGACGCTGACGGACATTAAATAGTTTTGCTCACCGTCATTCGCGCCTCTGGGATGCATGAGAGATGCACAATTACATCCAGAGGTGAAGGAAAATCTGCAACACAGATTCCAACCACCGTCCTATACCGGCTCCTCCGCGGTTCTCCGCTTTTCCCTTTTGCATGAGACCCTGATTTGGAGATTATCCCTTGCTTCCAATACACATTCGATAGATGTTGGCTGTGTAGGAGGCTTAAAGCTGGGTGAGGAACAGCCAAACTCTGCTACAAACGGTGAGGATATGGAAAACAGTCTCTTGTCACAGGTTATACACCATGGTAAGACACAAGGTAGTTATAGTGTATCAGCCAGGGCTCTCCCAGAAAAACTATTTCAAAGCAGACCGGAGTTTGGTTCAAGCTCTTAAGAAGAAGAAATGGGCAACATTGAGGACCATAGACAAAGTGGTCAATCAAGACAACACTGCAGCAGATGAAAGACAATCGGAAGATGCCCAGCAGTGCCATCAGCTCAGAACTGGAAGCCACTAGAGGGATCAGCTACACCATCTACAGTTTGGAGAAGTCTGGACAGAAGTGGTCTTCATGGAAGAACTATACCCAAAAACCCCAGAACTTCCACATGGAACAAGGCCAAGTGCGAAAATATAGGAACTGAGGTGCAGAAAAATGGCAGCAGGAGCTAATGATTGACTGAAGAGTCACAATGTGAAATATTTGGCTGCAAGAGAAGCAGTCAGTTCCCGAAGGTCTGGAGAGCGGAGCAATGAGAGTCTCCGAACAGAAGTGAAGCAGGGTGGAGGGTCCTACATGTTTGACTGCATTTCAGCAAAAAGAGCCGGGGACTTAGTCAGGAGTCCACAATGCTGAGAAATACAGGCAGACAGACTGATTAGCTGGATGTTGGGGGTCGTTGACCAGCTGCAGAATAAATTTAGAGCCAATGTCATTAGGAATGAGGAGTCCTGGAAGTGATGATCCAGCCCCACAAAGTCCTGATCTCATCATCATCCCATCTGTCGGGGATCACATGATGGATCTGCACAAGCCTCATACACAGATCATCTGGGGTCAGGTCTCCAAGATGTTTGGAACAATCTTCTGCCGAGATCCTTCAAAAACATTGTGTGCAAGTGTTCCAAGAAGAATTAATAGGGGGTTGTCCACTACCGACACTACCACTTATTAAATGAAAGTCACTTTGTATATAAAAAAAAAAAAAAAAAAAACACACACAACAACAACCCACCATGTACCTTCCTCCTGTACCAGCACCGTTCCAAAGGCTAGTCAAACATACATGGCTGGAATCATACAGCAAAGACCCCATATCCAGAACACAATGAATATAAGGACACTGACCTCTCTGCTCGCCGGACTCCTGTGAATTCAGCACTTCGAGGGCATGCATCATGGCACTTGCAAACACATTGGCATCTTCTTTGCTCCCAAAATTGAGCCCGTAAACCTGTCTGGCATCCCGCCATTGGTGGAAGGTCTGTGTTGCCTGGTTGTATTTCAGCCCCTTGGGAATGGCACAGTTGATGACCACCTGCAATGGACAGAGGAAAGGGAAAAAAATAAGGGGTTAACGAAAAGCCACAGTAAAAAGCAGCTCAGAGGTAAGATGCCACCCGGCATGCAGACGAGGCTGGTAAAGAGGCATGTCTATGCTGCAGGGAGGTTGGCGCTATCTGTACACCTCACCTTCCCCCCCTGGCACACCTTACGGAGACCACCGCGTACTACAGACATAACTGATACATTTATCAAACTGTAGCTGAAGGTTTCATTTTTTTTTCTGGTTTAAAGCAACATGGGGAAAATGTGTAAGAACTGAGAAAGTATTAAATAGATGGAAAACTTTTTTGGATAGAACAGGAAGACCCCTTTAAAATGGATTCCTTCTGCCCAAAACCAGGAGAAGCAGAAACTGACTGCACTAATGGCTCCGAGCATAATACACTAAGGAAAGCTGCAGCGTCTCAGAGAGAACAATGTATAGCAAGGACTATGGAGGTGGCATAACATGAGTGCAGCTCTGGAGTATAATACAGGAGGTAACTCAGGATCAGTAATGTAATGTATGTACACAGTGACTGCACCAGCAGAATAGTGAGTGCAGCTCTGGAGTATAATACAGGATGTAACTCAGGATCAGTAATGTAATGTATGTACACAGTGACTGCACCAGCAGAATAGTGAGTGCAGCTCTGGAGTATAATACAGGATGTAACTCAGGATCAGTAATGTATGTACACAGTGACTGCACCAGTAGAATAGTGAGTGCAGCTCTGGATCAGTACGGGATAAGTAATTTACGAAGTAGGTGCTGCAAGGAAAATGGCAATATTATCGAAGCAAAAAAGCAATGACTTCTCATATTATTGCGGCTGTCCATGATGATAAAACCTCAATATCTGCACAAGATATAAAATGCAGATAAATATTCAATACTTTTTAATGACTGTCTTTGTCCTTTTAAGACCAAGCAGAATGTGGAGCTGGCCGGTCTCTCCTGCTCCCCCACATTGCTGCTGTGTACGTTCCTCCCTGCGCTGTACAACCTTGAACCTACCTTGACCACGTTACTCTCACAGCTGAAAAAACACAACACAATCACGTCTGCACGCTTCACAGACGCCTCTGTGCCGATAAAGATGCCTCGGCCTACGGGAAACATGTGGGGAGTCTTGTGCATGCAGGCTGGTCTGATATCATACTCTAAAATGTGGCAACCTCAGGAGGTCAGGTGCCCACTTGTAACAGTAACGTCTACGTTCCTCTATATCCTCCATATACAGAGTGTGCACCCGGGGATGCTCGGTGGGAATGCAGGACTTTACACCTGCAGCGCTAAGATACCTGGAGTCTAGTTATCCCTCTTAGATACCACGTTCAATGCCGACAGTAGCATATTTGTGTTGAGACAGAAGGAGGACTCCTATCACCCCCCATGGCCTCCCCACATACATGATATTTGTATCATGGACTCTGATGAATATAAAGTGTTTATTACATTGATAATGGGAACAATAGTAAAAAAATATAAACAAACATAATACAAATATTAATAAAAAATGATAATCCCCTCTTACCTGGTGATCCTGAATTTTCCTGCCCACCACCCGGAAGGTGTTGTTTCCTGTGTGGTGGTAGATATGCACTCGGCTAAATCCTGTCGACCCTCCTGCCGGGACCCATTTCTTGTTGGCATCGTCATAAACCATGACAGCCGCCCGTGCTTGGCAGATGCTCTGCTCGCTGCAAGGATATAAAACGGTCTATATTTAGTTTAATGAAATTTTTTTTTTCTCATTTCTATTCGAGCAGCTGATTCCGAACCAATTTTTCACATAATTAATAATCTAACACAGTGATTAGCGAGCGGTAATATATGTCAGCCAATGTTCGGTATCGCAATATCCCGAGATCTGCGTAAAGCGCCGTGCGATACATAACCGCTGCGTAATTAGAAAACTAAATAAGTGATATGTACGGGCAACTGTGAGTTTACACCATAAGTCAGTGAGCTCCTTAGTAACCTCGTATTGTGACCACTCCAAAAGGGGGTACAAACTAAGATACATACAGACGTTATCTACTCCCCCCTTCAAAATAGAGGGGATACCCAGATTACCGGTATAGCAGGCAATGTCCGCCATCACTAGGGAAGAACTTGCTTTGCATGCGTTTATATAGCGCTCATTAAAGAGCACAGATCCTCCAGCAGCCACAGGTTGGTTTTGTAGCCAGTTGGTCATATGTTGGAGTTCAGCTGTGAAGCCACGAAGTGTGGCATGTGACCAATGAGGCCAGTAACTGGTTGAGGTGATCAGGTGCCAATATGGCTGGCAACATGTTGTATTTGGCCCAGGCTAAACCTAGGGGGATAACCACAGAAGCATCTACAAGTAAATAAAGAGTATACCCCAGAAGGAACCTTCTTTTTGAAGGTTTCCACGGTAGGTGAGAGTCTG
Source organism: Phyllobates terribilis (assembly GCF_046119375.1). Classification (NCBI taxonomy): domain Eukaryota; kingdom Metazoa; phylum Chordata; class Amphibia; order Anura; family Dendrobatidae; genus Phyllobates; species Phyllobates terribilis. The sequence goes on from NW_027362763.1 coordinate 685,388,806, forward strand.
GTGTGTTGGGGTAGAGAGATCCAGAGTAGGGGGGGGGGGGGCACAGGAGAAATCTTGTATGCGATTGAGTGAAGAGCGGATAAGAGGGGAGTAGAGCAGGAGATCTTGTAAGGATCGGAGGCTGCGTGTAGGTAAGTATCGGGAGACTAGGTCACAGATGTATGGAGGAGAAAGGTTGTGAATGGCTTTGTATGCCATAGTTAGGGTTTTGTACTGGAGTCTCTGGGCAGTGGGGAGCCAGTGAAGGGATTGACAGAGGTGAGAGACCGTGGAATAGCGGGGGGACAGGTGGATTAGTCGGGCAGCAGAGTTTAGGATAGATAGGAGGGGTGCGAGAGTGTTAAGGCCCCGTCACACTAAGCGACGCTACAGCGATCCCGACAACGATACGACCTGTCAGGGATCGTTGCTGCGTCGCTATGTGGTCGCTGGTGAGATGTCAAACAGTCAGATCTTCCCAAAGACGCAGCAACGATACGGCGACCCATAGCGACCTGTATAACGATGTCGGCGGTCGTTGGGACCCTGTCACATAGCAGCTACTCTGACGATTCAGACCTCGATGAGGGACGACTTCTCAGTTCTAAGTCGCCAAAGAGGTGGTTGGTAAGGTGTCAAACACACCGATGCATGCACCCAGCGGGACCTCAACGATCAAAAAATGGTCCAGGCCATTTCGACACGACCAGCGATCTCACAGCAGGGGCCTGGTCGCAGCTACGTGTCAAACATAGCGAGATCGCTGCTGAGGTCGCTGTTGCGCCACAAAACTTGTGACTCAGCAGCAATCTCGCCAGCAATCTCGCTTAGTGTGATGGGGGCTTTAGAGGGGAGACCACAGAGCAGGAGGTTTCAGTAGTTGAGGTGGGAGATGATGAGGGCGTGCACTAATGTTTTTGCAGATTCGTGGTTGAGGATTATGGGGATCCAGTAGATATTTTTGAGTTGGAGTCGGCAGGAAGTGGAAAGCGCTTGGATATGAGGTTTGAAGGAGGGATCAGAGTCCAGGGTTACCCCGAGGCAGCGAGCTTGTGAGCAGCCATTCACTTTGATGGATAAGTCAGCTGGAGGGATTGAGAGAGATGGGGGAAAGATGATGAATTCGGTTTTGGAGTTTTAGAAATCGAGCAGAGAAGAAAGATGAGATAGCGGACAGGCAGTGCGCGATTCTGGTTAGTAAGAAGGTGATATCAGGTCCAGAGAGGTAGATCTGTGGGTCGTCAGCATAGATGTGATAATGAAAGCCATGAGACTCTATGAGCTGTCCTAGGTTGAAAGTGTAGATGGAGAAGAGCAGGGGTCCTAGAACTGAACATTGGGGGACACCGACAGATAGGGGGTGAGATGAGGAGGTGGTGTGTGAGTGGGAGACACTGAATGTCCGGTCTGTTAGGTATGAGGAGATCCAAGATAGGGCTAAGTGTGTAATGCCAAGAGATGAGAGAGTCTGTAGTAGTAAGAGGGAATGGTCCACTGTGTTGGGGGCAGAGGAAGGTCCATGGAGGAGGACAGGTCCATGGAGGTGGAGGACAGATCCAGGAGGAGGAGGACGGCAGGTCCATGAAGGATGAGGAGGACAGTAGTGTCGCTTGGCTTTGGCGGTTAGTAGGTCATTGTTGACTTTAGTGACACAGATCAGTCTATGTGGTTTGCCGCTAGTCAATCACAGTGACACTACATGTCCCAAGTCACAACCGGATACACAGTCTACAGCCTGAAAACCACAAGTGGCAGCACCTGGCAGTATATACACACGCTGAGGCGCGCGTGCCCGTATACTATATTTAGTGGGGGCCACAAAAACCTTCATGTTTCATTCTTTTGTTTTGGAAGAGGAGAAGCCACCTGTAGGATTTATGAGTCAGAGACATGTGTATGTTGGGGAGTATTAGGGAATCGCCCACATAAATGTCAGCGCAGACTGAGATCCAGGCTTGATACAAGGTTATTAATAACACTTCTCCATGCACACGCTTCCAGAAAGCAGGAAAAGAGAAAAAAAAATGCAAAAAAAAAAAAAAATCTTCAAACTGACGACACACATGGCCGGAAGATGATCTGAAGACATGCGGCGAATACAGAGAGCATTGCCAGGCACGGATCATCCACAGGGGAAATCTAATGAAGGGCTTGGTGCATGGTACAAGTGGAAAAATTCATTGGTCGCGCATCATTTAAAGATCTGTGCTGGGTGTCAGTGAACGGAATCCTACCTTACTGAACGGGCGTATTCCAGTCTCACTAGTATGCATCGCTAAGGTACAGCATCGCTCTAGCAAGAGTTTGGACTCCGGGCCGATACAATGTAGCAGAGGATTGTCCTGAAGGGATACAAATGTATCAACCTGACAGCTGAATGTATTAGATCTGTAAGGACCACCACTAGATTTACTACGCTGTGGGGCTATCCTACAATAAACATTTATCACCTATCCACAGGACGTGTGATCGGTGGCGTTCTGACCACCGGGGATCCCCCCAGCTCCACCAATTGTGGAGGCATTCGAAAGGAGCAATTGTCAGGCATTCCTCCTGCAGCTACACTTAGTCTATGGAACAGAAGGGGATTTGACAAGTACAGTACGAGACAAATGATTGTACTGAGGTAAGCCCCTTTAAGAGTCCTCACAGTGATTCATGTTCACTGGCTTATTAAAAAGGCAAATCAGCTCATGGTGCCCCCCCCCCTCCAAAAAAACAAAACAAAACAAAGAACCTCTGCCCCCGTGCCCCTGTTCCCCCAGGTTCTCTGCCCCCGTGCCCGTGTTCCCCCAGGTTCTCTGCCCCCGTGCCCATGTTCCCCCAGGATCTCTGCCCCCGTGCCCGTGTTCCCCCAGGTTCTCTGCCCCCGTGCCCGTGTTCCCCCAGGTTCTCTGCCCCCGTGCCCGTGTTCCCCCAGGTTCTCTGCCCCCGTGCCCGTGTTCCCCCAGGTTCTCTGCCCCCGTGCCCGTGTTCCCCCAGGTTCTCTGCCCCCGTGCCCGTGTTCCCCCAGGTTCTCTGCCCCCGTGCCCGTGTTCCCCCAGGTTCTCTGCCCCCGTGCCCGTGTTCCCCAGGTTCTCTGCCCCCGTGCCCGTGTTCCCCAGGTTTCATTCCACCGCAGCACACCAGAGTGCCGGTTTATGCTTACAGTACAATGTGAGCCATGACTGTAGCCAATTCGTGTGCCCCCACCCCACCTTGACTGAAAGCTGACAGCTCCCTCACACAAAGAAATAAGTTTATTTACTCTCGGTAAGGATACCTGACAGCATTGTAATGCCATTTGCCTGCAGATTATATCCGCAGATCAATAGCGTTGTCCTAGGTGACAGTTTTTCCATTAAAGGCTATGGAAGCATTTGACATATGCAAAAATTATTTTTACCTAGGTTATTTGTTAAGCTAATAAAGTTGCACTGAATTTCAGGCTACAATTATCATTTTCAGACCCCCTGATTTGAGTCTGCTGCCTGCTACAAGCTTGTTTGTGGAAGGCCTCTCCCAGGAATATAGGCTGGATTGGAGGAGAGTTCGTGTCCAGGATGCTGCGGTCTTGATTTGCTTTCATTTATCTGGACAGCTTCTATCCTAAAATTTAATTGCCTCCTCACGTGCTTTCATTCTTATCTATAGATAGTTCTCGGCCCACCATAAAACGTTATTTTTGCCTCGCCCTACAGCAGATCTGTGCACGACCTCCTTCCTGCTGCTATCTCTAACACTGACCGAAGGGAAGGGAGAGCAGAGACATCAGAAACACTGACGGATTCTATACTCTGCAGCGGCAAAATGTTAGAATTTTTTTTTAACTATTTAGAAAGTCTCCTTTCCTAAAGGTGTTGCCGAAGGACATGTTCACATGTTGCGTTTTTGGTATGTTTTTTTTCTGCAGCAAAACCTGCTCTCTTGGCAGTACATTTTCTGCCTCAAAAAAGCAGCTTTTCCTTGTTTTTTTGCTGCGTTTTTGTTGCGGTTTTAACAGTGTTCTTGTTGCTGTCCGTTTGTCTCTTATGCATGCTGATAAAGTTTAGTGACAAAAAAACAAAAAAAAATATAACTTAATTCCATTTCCTCAGGTTTTGTCACAAAAAAACAGCAGCAAAACCTGATACCTGTGGGGTTTTTTTTGCTGCGTTTTTTGCACTTGCTTTCAATGGGTGAAAAATGCTGAAAAAACACAAAGAAGTGACATGCTGCAATTTGCAAAAACATACTCTACATCTCTGACAAAACAGTTCGGAAAAAAAAAACAATGTGTGTGCATGAGATTTCTGAATTCTCAGACTTTGCTGGTACTGAAAAACATAGCTGAAAATGTGCAGAAAAATAAATGCATTGTGTGAACATAGCCTATTCATTTGTTCTTTCAGGAGCGCTGCGCTCCTCTCCCACCAAGCGTGCATGTCCAGTCACACAGAGCAGGAACCGTGCAGGGTATGTCCCTTTAAGAGACAGTGTTCTCGTAAGTCTAAATGGGACGGTGTTTGCACAGGACGCTCTCATTTCATGTAGTGCGAGCGCCAGGGAGCAGGAATGTGTCCATTCCCCAAAATAAACTAAAGGCTGAAATTTTAGCCGTCAGTCAGCATTCTACGTCCAGAACCCAGCGACTACTTAAAGCTGCGTATGGATTACACAACGATCTAGTAACCACTAAAATAGACAAATACCAGAATTCCCGACACTGCGATATTTAAACACACATCCACTTATACAACCGGCATAGGGAGAGGGGAGACCTGAAAAACGTCGCCGTGAAACAACTCGATCTGAAGATGCACATTATGTATGTGGAGCGCTAAAGTGGCGTCACTATAATATACCACATTATAATAATCCGTTATTATATATAGTATTCTCAGGATAGAAGATGCTTTAAAAGGAAAAAAATAAATAAAAATTCTAAACAGATAGACATTCCTTGTTGTCTAGAGTAATATAGTTAATGTTAACAACCAAGGTGGTCTAGAGTAGTGGAATAGTTATCAGTACTATCCCTAGAGGTGTAAGATAGTGAAAAAAAATAACTTTACCATCCCAGGTTGTCTAGGTGAACAGTTAACATTACTATTCCAGGTGGTCTGGGGTAGAAGAATAGCTAAGGTTACGATCCCAGGTGGTCTGGGGTAGTAGAATAGTTAAGGTTACGATTCCAGGTGGTCTGGGGTAGTAGAATAGCTAAGGTTACGATCCCAGGTGGTGTGAGGTAGAAGAATAGCTAAGGTTACGATTCCAGGTGGTCTGGGGTAGAAGAATAGCTAAGGTTACGATCCCAGGTGGTGTGAGGTAGAAGAATAGCTAAGGTTACGATCCCAGGTGGTCTGAGGTAGAAGAATAGCTAAGGTTACGATCCCAGGTGGTCTGGGGTAGTAGAATAGCTAAGGTTACGATCCCAGGTGGTGTGAGGTAGAAGAATAGCTAAGGTTACGATCCCAGGTGGTGTGAGGTAGAAGAATAGCTAAGGTTACGATCCCAGGTGGTCTGGGGTAGAAGAATAGCTAAGGTTACGATCCCAGGTGGTGTGAGGTAGAAGAATAGCTAAGGTTATGATCCCAGGTGGTGTGAGGTAGAAGAATAGCTAAGGTTACGATCCCAGGTGGTGTGAGGTAGAAGAATAGCTAAGGTTACGATCCCAGGTGGTCTGGGGTAGAAGAATAGCTAAGGTTACGATCCCAGGTGGTCTGGGGTAGAAGAATAGCTAAGGTTACGATCCCAGGTGGTGTGAGGTAGAAGAATAGCTAAGGTTACGATCCCAGGTGGTGTGAGGTAGAAGAATAGCTAAGGTTACGATCCCAGGTGGTCTGGGGTAGAAGAATAGCTAAGGTTACGATCCCAGGTGGTCTGGGGTAGAAGAATAGCTAAGGTTACGATTCCAGGTGGTCTGGGGTAGTAGAATAGCTAAGGTTACGATCCCAGGTGGTGTGAGGTAGAAGAATAGCTAAGGTTACGATCCCAGGTGGTCTGAGGTAGAAGAATAGTTAAAGGTTAAGATCCCAGGTGGTCTGGGGTAGTAGAATAGCTAAGGTTACGATCCCAGGTGGTCTGGGGTAGTAGAATAGCTAAGGTTACGATCCCAGGTGGTCTGGGGTAGTAGAATAGTTAAGGTTACGATCCCATTTGGTCTGGGGTAGTAGAATAGCTAAGGTTACGATCCCAGGTGGTGTGAGGTAGAAGAATAGCTAAGGTTACGATCCCAGGTGGTCTGAGGTAGAAGAATAGTTAAGGTTAAGATCCCAGGTGGTCTGGGGTAGTAGAATAGCTAAGGTTACGATCCCAGGTGGTCTGAGGTAGAAGAATAGCTAAGGTTATGATTCCAGGTGGTGTGGTGTAGTAGAATAGTTAAGGTTACAATCCCAGGTGGTCTAGAGAAATCAAAATAGACAATGTTACCATCCGTGCTGGTCTAGGGGGAAGTGAAATAATGTTCCCATCCCGGGCGGTCTAGGGTAGTGGAATGGTTAACGTAATGTTAATGTCCCTCTCCTTTGTTGGTCATGGGTAGAAGAGGGTTAAACATTTAAAGGGATATTTCAGCTGTTAGAATCTATTACCTGCTCAGTGGATCGACCCCCACTGATCACTGAGTGACTTCCCAGCTACAAGACCACTGCTACAGTCAAGCAAACTGCCCGGCTTACCATCACAATCATCAGTGGGGGGTCTGGTACCTAGGAATGAAGAGGACCGCAGGTGTACCGGTGCACTCCCCTTTCTAACTTTTTCCTGCACACCGGAGTTCCCTGCGCAGCTGCCCGTAGAGAGCCCACCGTACAGCGGGCAGGCAATGAAAGATGTGGCTCTTCTTTCTCAGGATTGGTGGGGGTCCAGAGGTCGGTTGGAGGGTATATCCTAAATAGACCATCAGGCTAAGAAATGGGAATAGGTCTTTAACTACCTGGTGGGTTAAGGGGCGTGGAAAGGGTATTGCCACCTTCCTTGGTATTCTAGGGCACAAGAGGATGAGAACACCTGGTGTCTATACATTTTCTCACCTGTCTGGGCTGCAGAACACAATGTGCTCATCGCCCCTATAGAGGTGCAACAGTTGGATCCCCAAAATATTAAGTCCTGCAGCGTAATGACCGTGCCTAGCAGACACTTTTCGATAAGACTAAATGGATGGATTACCAGGCACACGACATCCATATTGCTAGGATGGCATATAATAGTGCAGTGTCGGGACAGCGGTGCAGGTTGGACAAACGTGTTGTGACCCTGCAGTGCAAATTGGTGAAACTCGACAGCAGCCGCCGGTTTGAAAAAAAAAAAAATATATATCATCACACAGAGGAAGTCTTTCCTGTAATAGGCAACGACAGAGTCCAAACCAGCGTGACACCCGGTCACAAGACCGAGCAATGAAGCAGAACAGGAGTCCACCCTCCTCGTCCTCGTCTCAGTGGCTGGTAACATCCACTTAAAGTCAAAAATAAGATCTGGAGCTTTGGGAGAAAAAAAAACAAACAACCCCAAACATATATTTAGGAATGAAATCAGAAAATAAAATAAAAATAGGAATTTTCCACCGACCGTGGAAATTGGACTCTTCCCAGGAGCCAGGTAACACGGGCGCTGCCAAACCGGCGACTCTCGCGTCTAATACTGGAAGGTCTCGTCTATTCCTGTGAATGAAAACATACCTATGGCTCCCAAAAATATCCACGTGGCTCGACACGTGACTGACTGGCCCAGAGGGACGACAGTCTGGATATAGGGCAACATTTCACTCTGGATTAGCATTAAACCCAAATGTTCTACGGGTCGTCATGGCCAAAGTGACACAAATCTGATTTAAAACGGAAATTAAAGACGGACATCACGCTGTATCCTGACATCAGCAGCATGGTCGTATGCTCACGGGGAAGGGCAGGACAAAAATAAGACCTGTTGGGACCCGGGACAGGAGATTAGGGCTCCTTTTGGATATGAAGTATATCTGACCGCAGTGATCAGCTGCAGTGGTCAAGTGCTGCGATCCTGACATCACTGCTGCAGCCATGTCAGCAAAGACCGGGGGCAGCGGTAGAAGGGCATCGCTGGGAGTAGAAGGGTGCAGTAAAGTGGATTACTACTATTGATTATGGAACATCTGGGAAACCGTTAGACAAAAGTCAAGATGAAAAAAAAAAGTGAAGTATTGGGCGTGTTGACTTTCTCCCATCCCCAATCCTTTGTTCTAAGGGGAGATAAGCTGCCGCCAGCAGTGCCTGGAAGCCCCTTGGTTCCTCTCCTCTCTGAGATCACATCCACGTGTTCGGCCAAGTGTATGCAACAATCGGGAGAAATAGTTTATGCCCGATAGTTGGTGAAGGAGTATGGCCACCTTTACAGGAGGAAGCGGCACGTGCCAACAGGTAATGTCCCTCTTCCATATAGAAATACCATCTCTCCCTATAAAAGAGTAGACCACTTCAGACAACGCCAATAAATGTGCCTGTTGCAACATTTGGAAATAGGTGTGCAACTGTAATTGAAGATGCACCTATTGATTGTGAAAATATAAAAAGGAACACTCTGGAAAAAAAAGAGCAAAGGGATGAAAAGGGAGGAACGAGGACTGGAAACCCCAAAAGCACCAAAGAGAAAATCTACGTCAAGCCATGCCCTAAGCCTAACAGTATGCATGAAATGAGTCAGACCTCTGGGGCCCCCACCTTTATCCCAGGGACCCAGCACCTTGTTAGGACGTTGCAGCCCCACTTCATAGAAATAGGAAAGCCAGAAAGAGTGCATTTCATTGTCCCTTTCCAACCGGTGACATTTTTTTGGTCATGCCGCAATTTTGCAAACTGAGGGCGACTTGGAAATCAATCTCTAAAAGGGCAATACACGAGCGAGACTTATGGGCTCTACATTTCACGGAAAGTCACCTTTCAGGACAGGGGAAAGACCATTTTTGGGGTCAGTCAGAAGTCCTGGCTCACAGTACAAGCATTCTGCACTGAGAACACAGCAGGTGTGATGCCCGCCTTGTCAGAAGTCCTCCCTGCACCTCCGACATGAGCAAACAGCGAGGTCTGGAAACCCAGGTTTCACTGCCGACTCCTAAATTCCTTGGAAGTGGAGGTTAGAGATTTTTTGGAAGCAGGACAGTGCAGACATGTCTATATATAGAGAAGGATAAGGATGTACTGATAACACAAGTGGAGGCTTATGGAGCATCAGAGGGACCTGTAGACCTCTACGGTGCCTCCATGTATTTTTTTTTTTTTATTGTGGAAGTGAACACAGCCTAATATTTATCACAACTGAGAGTTTGTTGCAAATGTCTAGAGATCAGGAAAGACTCCAGATCAAAACCATGTAGCAAAGGCCCTAAACAGGTGAGAAACTTGGGAGTAACAATGTGTCAAAAGGTAGAGTGGAGTTTCATGTTGTAGCAGAATTTGGAAAGGGTTGTCCAGCGGTAATCATCTCCGATGAGAAGATCCTGGAAGGTAGATGCAACATCATCTCCCAATATGGAAGTGACACCGGAAAATCCCTTACTTTGTGGAGATAATCAATGTCCCCCTAGTGCGAAGTCCAGGTGATGATCCATAATCCAGTGCCATACAGTTCCTACAACTCTCTAGTGTGGACCGTGTGTCACCATACAAGGCTTACGCTTCAGGACTCGTCGCCTATTGGGTCTTCAGCAGCGGCAGGGTCGGCGTCCATCTCCGGCCACATGTCCGGGAGAGTTTCGTGCCCAGTTCTGAATCAAGTTCTACAGAAGTAATGTAGGCGCAGCGCTGATTCCTTGGCGTGCGCCGACACTAAACCTGGCACAGCCTCCAATCATTAGCATTAAAGAGACGACGATTAGCTAAATATAGGTCAGGCTCGCCGAAATACTTCACCTCTTCCCAAATATGAAGAATCAGATCATGAGGGAACGCAAAAAGAGAGCAACCAGGTGGCAATAAAATCCGCTATGCCCTAATCTTGCCTTTCATTTGTTTGGATAAGTTTCACCCAATCAGTCTTTTAAAATGACCTTTCACAAACTCTGTGGCCGGTCTAAGGGGGTTCTGGCTCCTTTCAATATGGCGCAGATGATCGGTGCCCATCAGGCTATTGCAGTTATTGCGCACATGTCCTACTGTAATGAAGGACAGGGGAACGACGCTTGCGGACCGTGCACACGTCCTGTCGGGCATCTGTCGATGCGGTGTTTTAACCAACACATCTAAAGCTAAGAACATAAGAAAAAACTATTAACAAAAAGTCTTAAATATCCTACTATGCGCTGCATGCAGCTGCTCTATGGACCGAAAGTGTTTCTATTGTTACAGACTACACAAACACTGTGTGGTCTGATCCTACAGCTAAACCCTACTTACGTACATTAGTATGTGAGCAAAAAACTGCCATAAAAATAGTGTTGAAGCCAAAGAATAGCCAATGGCACCGCTGTCTGATTTGATCATCTACAGCACTGGGGCAAAGACTTAAAGTGAACCTGACAACTAACTCATGCTGTCCAAACCATGAGCAGCATGAATCTGACACAGGCCGAGTTATTGCAGCAGTACAAGTTTAGTTGTGGAATGCGGCGGCATCCTGTAGGACTGGCCCAAGGGGGCAGGCCCACGGCGGCATCCTGTAGGACTGGCCCAAGGGGGCAGGCCCACGGCGGCATCCTGTAGGACTGGCCCAAGGGGGCAGGCCCACGGCGGCATCCTGTAGGACTGGCCCAAGGGGGCAGGCCCACGGCTCGCTTTAGTACATGTTCAGATATAGCAGTGTGATCGTAGATCGATTAAGAAATGCAGAGAAAATTGACTGTCAAACATGTAACAGCTATGCAAATGCCTTGAGGACAAACTGTGCTCCGGGCACATGCTTTGGCTCGTCTCCCCTAATACGTGCCTAATGCCCCCTTCACTGTCCTTTATGGAAACAATTACAGTATCTTTACCCATGCACAGTTTACATGGTGCAACCGCCCATCAAGGCCAAGGGGCAGGCTTCTTTTAAAGGGGTTGTCCCATCAGGACTTATAATTAAAGGAGGTACTGTACATAGGGCTTCTCTCTCACTGACCTGAGACACCCATGTATCATTTGGATAACTGTTCATCTGAGACATTCTCCTACGTAAAGCGGATCTGTCTCCAGATTTTACAACACAAACAGAATTCAAATATTAAGTAGATCTGTTAGATCTTATGAGATTAGTGTTGTGGCACCCCAGGGGTCTGGTTTCCACAGTAATGTAATGTTATGTCTGAGAGCAGGTGGGAGGTCCTTTGGTCAGGGATCCTGTGCATGCCACACCTCCTGCCCAGTCTTGGGAGGGGAAGAACTTCCCCTATATAAACCCGGGGCTGAGGCAGGGTTAGGAGTCAAGGAGAGTAGAGACAAGAAACAGTCACAGGAAGAAACGGCAGAAGCTCAGTGGGAGCAATACTACTACAAGTCAGGGGCTGGCAGCTGCAGAGCTCGCCCTGACTGAGAAGCTTTCTTACCGGACCCGGCGTCCGAGGCTGTGGGGACTAACTCTTACCCAGCAGCAGAAGCCGACCGGCAGGGGATTTCAGGTCCTCAGGCCCAGAAACCCGAAGGCAAGGTCACACGCGTGGGACCAGCACCGCCATCGTGGAGCGGAAGCCATTAGAAGGCCCCGAGTCACCGGCCATACGGGTGAGCACCACACGGCACACTCAGGGACGTGGGCTACTTATATCCGCTTCTAGCAAGGTAGCCAGAAGAGTACAGTCAGTTTGGGAGGCCTACAACTCCGTCTGGCCAGGGGAGATCCCATCTGCTCAAGGACTGACCAGGCCCCGTTCGCTAGCAAGTACTCCGGGAGGGTCTATCGTTGTTACCAGTAAAGACCCTGAATTACACCGCACCGTCTCTGAGTGGTTCCTGCTACCCCCACCTTCCACGTCGGCTGCCCTGAGGCCATACGCCTCCCGTTGGGGGTTATACTATCACGCTGCACAATTCTACACCGGCCTCAGCGGTCTGCCCTGCAGCGGCAGCTCCATAGCTGCAAATCAACGGGTGGCGTAGTCGACACTCAAATAACACCTATCAAGACTGCCACACACTGAGTTTGACTCCCTGGGCACGGACCGGGTCCCCGCCACTCGGAGACTACAACCCTCATCTGATCCGGTTCCGGGTAAGCCCCCGTGCGCGAGACGCTGCGCGACACAGCAGGCCCAGGGGCGCGTCAGTGTACTCATTACAAAATTACACATGCAATAATTTATAAAAGATTGTCCTCAATCTCCTCCCTGCTGCTGCGTTCTCACATTGCTCAGCACAAGCTACAGCTGTTAGTCCGTCTGGCCGAGCGGAAACAGCATACACTAGGACTCATGTGCTCCCTCACTCTTTAGCTGCACTCAGGATTATGCAGCCATTCTTACATGGATTCTCAAAGTAAGAACATCAGCTTCATCGGGTCTAAGATCTATTTAAATTACGTATACAATTTATATTGTGAAATCTGCTGACAGATCCCCCTTTAAAGCTCCATGAAACAAGCGGCTGGCCACATCATCCTCCTATACAAATCAGATGTTTGCTCGGATTAAAGGGTTATTCTGTGATGAGATGTGATGGGTCAGTCATTCCTCTTTATATTAATCTGGAAATTTCAGTAACATTTACAATCTAATTGGCTGCTGAGATGCCGGTGTAGACGTGAGGTCAGACATTTAAGACTGACATTGGACCCTGCATCTCGGCCCGATATGAAGACAAGGGGCCATTTGTAAACAGCATCGCCTTATCAATACTTAATGCAGCGACGACACCGGAGCTGCCACTTTACTGCAAACAAGCCGCCGTGGCCGTATACTGCTACTGTTATCACAGCACTGCAAGCACAGAACTAATAGTGATACCCTCTCATCATATCAAAGTTCCTGCGATCAGGCATCCGATAGTCCGGAAATCCATAAAGTACAGTGGGCCCCACACAGGCCTCCACACAGTACAGTGGGCCCCACACAGGCCTCCACACAGTACAGTGGGCCCCACACAGGCCTCCACACAGTCCAACGGGTCCCACACAGTCCAACAACGGGTCCCACACAGTCCAACAACGGGTCCCACACAGTCCAACAACGGGTCCCACACAGTCCAACAACGGGTCCCACACAGTCCAACAACGGGTCCCACACAGTCCAACAACGGGTCCCACACAGTCCAACAACGGGTCCCACACAGTCCAACAACGGGTCCCACACAGTCTAATGGGTCCCACACAGTCTAATGGGTCCCACACAGTCTAATGGGTCCCACACAGTCTAATGGGTCCCACACAGTCTAATGGGTCCCACACAATCTAATGGGTCCCACACAATCTAATGGGTCCCACACAATCTAATGGGTCCCACACAGTCTAATGGGTCCCACACAGTCTAATGGGTCCCACACAGTCCTCCATACAGTATAATGGGTCCCACACAGTCCTCCATACAGTATAATGGGTCCCACACAGTCCTCCATACAGTATAATGGGTCCCACACAGTCCTCCATACAGTATAATGGGTCCCAGACAGTCCTCCATACAGTATAATGGGTCCCACACAGTCCTCCATACAGTATAATGGGTCCCACACAGTCCTCCATACAGTATAATGGGTCCCACACAGTCCTCCATACAGTATAATGGGTCCCACACAGTCCTCCATACAGTATAATGGGTCCCACACAGTCCTCCATACAGTATAATGGGTCCCACACAGTCCTCCATACAGTATAATGGGTCCCACACAGTCCTCCATACAGTATAATGGGTCCCACACAGTCCTCCATACAGTATAATGGGTCCCACACAGTCCTCCATACAGTATAATGGGTCCCACACAGTCCTCCATACAGTATAATGGGTCCCACATTAAAAAAAAAAAAACACATACATGTACCCCGTTCCCTCGCTGCTCTGGTCAGGATGCAGATACAGTTGAAGGTGCAATGCCGTGGGGAAGGGGCCTGTGCCAGCGTCACGGGCCAAATATAATCACCCTGGGGGAGAGTTTGATATGCGTGGCCTAACTGGTCTGCAATATCTACATTGTGTGATTATTGGGGGTCCCATACGTAGAACGGAGGGATCGCTGAGCACAAGTCCTCGCAGAGCAGCACCGACCATGTGCCCAGTACAGCAGGCACAACACAAGCAGGTGAATCTCATATGGCCGCTCTATGACCTGAAGGGAAAAGGGGCGATATATGGCGACGAGAGGGGCATAAATCTGTTATAAAGGGATCTTGATAAATAAAATCCTATGAATAGGGATTGATCCCATATAAATAGTCTAAAGAGAAAGAAGTGATATTTCAACCCCTTCAAAAAGGGGGATTGTCCGCTGCTTAGAAATATTTCTAAAACTGGCCCAAATAAAAAATATCCATCTATACATACCCCCATTAGAGAACTTCAAGACCCTTTTATTCCTTAGTCAGAACTGAGTTACAAAGAAGGAGTCTTAACATTTGGAGAGTTTGTGGTCAGCTTATGGTCGAGAGACCCTTATAACAATTAAGCCCCCCGTGCACTTAAGATAGACGTCGGCCAAAAGATGCACGAACCTGCAGCAACGCCGCCCGACTCTCCCATACACAGGAGCACTCATGGGGTCCTGCGTCTTGTTTCCCTTAATTGTAATCCCTGCTTTTTGGTAGCAACGGTGTCGCCAGGTCTACCATGTTGGGTCACCTCAGAGGACTACAAGGACTAGTTAGGAACATGATGCCTCCATGTTTTATCCTGTATTGTTAGACAACCAACAGGAGATTAGACCCCTAAAATATAACTTTTATTCGAATATGCTAAAAAGGACTCAGTAGTCACCATAACAACAAACACAAAAACAAGACAAAATGCCAGGGAACAGGGATAAGTCACACATCAGTCGGGAAGGTTTACGGGCTCTATCTGTCCCTATTTTGTCCCTAAATTCTCTCCCTTCCTGACAGCGGAGGTTGGCACCCTAATTTTTGCTCCGTGGCGCCCCCGCTCAACGTCGGTGTCCCTAATATCCCTGGTAAATCTCTATCTTTATATTTAAAAAACCACAATCGTGAATAAAAGATAGAGAAAAGTGAACGTACAGATTAAGAAGCCGACAATTCATCATAGATATGCATTTAAGGAGACCCAAGTCTATATATTGCGACAATAATAATAGCCCTGGGAATTTTTTAGAAGGTAAAATTTGTCTCAAGATAGCTGGTTTATTACATTCATACACAAGCCAGCATATACTAAATAACCAAAGCTAATAAAGCAGGTTCTGTTATATATGAGACTAATCCCCAGAAGTAATGCCCACAGACCGGTATCACATGTGCGTCCTGCTCTATGTCGTTCTAAATTGTCAGAGCCAGAATGTGATAGAGACTGTAACACATACAAGCAAAACAAATGACCAATTCTAAATGCATTATAACAATCTCAATATCATTTAGTAAGGAATAGCATTTATCATTGGTAATGCATTATGTCACATCTCATAGATATCAAAGAAATAACACAAATCATTAGTGATTCCTAATATCCTATGTCAGAAAATACAGGGATTTAGCACTTATCATAGATAGTCCCTCATATCATGTCCCAACGAGATATGAGGGATCATCAATGATAAGTGTTGCTCCCTGTCTATTTATAGGATATCAGACTGTCTTTGCATTTGGGACATGATATAAGGGACTATCTATGATAAGTGCTAAATCCCTGTATTTTCTGACATAGGATATTAGGAATCACTAATGATTTGTGTTATTTCTTTGATATCTATGAGATGTGACATAATGCATTACCAATGATAAATGCTATTCCTTACTAAATGATATTGAGATTGTTATAATGCATTTAGAATTGGTCATTTGTTTTGCTTGTATGTGTTACAGTCTCTATCACATTCTGGCTCTGACAATTTAGAACGACATAGAGCAGGACGCACATGTGATACCGGTCTGTGGGCATTACTTCTGGGGATTAGTCTCATATATAACAGAACCTGCTTTATTAGCTTTGGTTATTTAGTATATGCTGGCTTGTGTATGAATGTAATAAACCAGCTATCTTGAGACAAATTTTACCTTCTAAAAAATTCCCAGGGCTATTATTATTGTCGCAATATATAGACTTGGGTCTCCTTAAATGCATATCTGTGATGAATTGTCGGCTTCTTAATCTGTACGTTCACTTTTCTCTATCTTTTATTCACGATTGTGGTTTTTTAAATATAAAGATAGAGATTTACCAGGGATATTAGGGACACCGACGTTGAGCGGGGGCGCCACGGAGCAAAAATTAGGGTGCCAACCTCCGCTGTCAGGAAGGGAGAGAATTTAGGGACAAAATAGGGACAGATAGAGCCCGTAATCCTTCCTGACTGATGTGTGACTTATCCCTGTTCCCTGGCATTTTGTCTTGTTTTTGTGTTTGTTGTTATGGTGACTACTGAGTCCTTTTTAGCATATTCAAATAAAAGTTATATTTTAGGGGTCTAATCTTCTGTTGGTTGTCTAGTTTTGCAATTGGGCCCCGCTTATACATTCCTTGTTCAGGTGTTTAATCAGATTTTATCCTGTATTGCTCCTGGCTGGTTTTTACTCTTTAAAGGGAATGGTACCATGGAGTAGACACCCAATCAGCTGGTCTTCCAGCACAAGACCAAAAATGGTAGTTCAACGTGGAGTTCCAAAGATAAAAGCTTTAGTACTTGGCCGTTGATATTCCAAGATTTCAGCTTTAACACGTCTATCCAAGTGAGTGCAAACATTTACACGTCTTCCACCTGGGTGTCACCACCGGCCAAGTAACTGGGAAAAAAAAAACAGGAGATAACTCAGTTATCTGCACGGTGTCCTCACGCCGTCCCCGGCACGGCGGATCACATTACCTTAGAAGGAAACGCGCTGCTCGTGAACACTGACAACTTTTTTTGGGGGAGGATTTAAAAAAAAAAAAAAAAAAAATTCTGCCAACGCAGCACAGACTCAGCAGAAGACGAGTCTGGAAGTGAAGGCATCTTAAAAGCGAAAAAGTTATGTAAAAAAAAAAACACCATCCCCCTCGCAAAGTCATGAAATATAGTCCAAAAAAGCAAAACAAAAGGGACATATGAATGGGGCAGATGAGAAGGAGTCATAAAGCCTGCTCCACCTGTCTGCACACACCAAGCCCCGCCGCATAGAATGACGACAGCTGTAGTCTAAGGGCTGAAAAGCCGCGATGACCAAAGACAAAAAGATGTCATCGTATCCTTAATGCTCATTCATACAGCACAGCTGTTTCGTTCTTCTCGTCCTGGGGGGATATAGCAAGTGGTGAGAACAGCATGAGGAACACAAGAAAAAGAAAAAACATTCCAATAAAATGAGCTGGGCAACAAATATTCATGAAGTCAACTTTTTGCTTTTCATGATGCCTGCCCCTTTAAGGATCGGATGGTCCCGACTGGGTACACCTTGTCGCGGTGGGACGGCTTTTACGCTTTTTGATCAGAATAGTGTTTACTATGTACTGTTACTATTTACTTACTATAGGGTATATATGGTCATTCTGCTTTTTTTCTTGGGTTTTGTCTGTGAAATGGCCACGGTGTGAACGTGCTCTTAGGCAGTGCAAGTATACCAACTTATGCTCCAACTTATTTCTTTGGGTTTCTTGTACTTTGTACAAACAGGGGCCAGGCTTTCCATGGACCGGTGTCTGAACAGTCGAGCCGGTGTCTGAACAGTCGAGCCGGTGTCTGAACAGTCGAGCCGGTGTCTGAACAGTCGAGCCGGTGTCTGAACAGTCGAGCCGGTGTCTGAACAGTCGAGCCGGTGTCTGAACAGTCGAGCCGGTGTCTGAACAGTCGAGCCGGTGTCTGCTGGCTCTGCCCTTATTCACACTGAGGTCGGCTGACACAAGGTGTGGTTTTAATACTAGAGGCAGGATAGGATGGGTGCACCTTGTCGTGGTGGGATGGCTTTTACGCTTTTTTTGATCAGAATAGTGTTTACTAGGTATCCTATATTATTTACATGGATTATTACTATTTACTTACTATAGGGTATATGCTCATTATCTTATTTTATTAGGTTTTGCCTGTGAAATAGCCACCGTGTGAACGTGCTCTTACACTTTGCAGGTATAACAACTGATGCTCCAGCTAATTTCTTTGGTTTCCCTTAAAAGGACTTGGCAACAGATATAAGCCAGGATGACTGCTCCTGATTGCCATACTACATATACAAGAGGACGCAAGTCAATGCAATGACTCCAAGGATACGGCACTGGCGTAAGAAAAATGCTGTCACCTGCCACTTTACTGAGCATTTGTGCCACCATGTACCGATAGCGCCCGTACAATCCAAGATCAGGCTTTGGTTTTGTACCGATTTTCCAAAACTCTTTTTATGTGGTGGATCCAATACATCAGAAAACTTCCCCCAAATTAAAGGGTCGGCTACATCTACCCCATGGCAGGGCGGCTACTCCTGCAGCACCAGGGCAACCTGATTTTGGTAGGAAGATACAGCCTGGTAAGGGAAACGGATATCTGACTGTCCATAAGTGGCCATTTGTGTACGTTCAACGGCAGCAAGCAGAGATAGTTAAAGTACTAACAACCAAATGTGTCTTAGTGATGACCAAAAAGGTTCGTCAGACACTGGTAGTCCATGGCCACCGCTTCACAGTACAGTGAACCTCCTACTACAAGCGTCATCCCCTAACGAAGTAATGGGTACATCATGCTGTTATGATCATGGGGGGCTACTAATCTGAGGGTCTCCTGTAGGTAGTAAGAGGGTCACAGGGACGTGGCCAGTGGATCAGGGCCCCGCAAATCTTTTAGCTCAACTCTACTTTCCCATATTAGGCTCGATTCGGACACAGTGGCCCAAGGGACCCCATTATAAGTCCAGAGGGTCTACTCATTGCCACCAGGGGCATTTAGATCCCTACGGGGCATTCACACTCCATTTGCAGAAAAACTCCTCGAAAACATTGCAAATATATCCTAAAAAACTGTATTCACCGGAAAGGCAGCTGAAAGTGAAAGTGTTCTATAAAAGTAAGGATAACCTTTTTTTGGAAAGGAACATACACTTATTTATAAGAAAAAAGTACACCAGGCATAATATATAAATTTTAGCAGGGGCGCCTTCAGGTGAAGATTGACGTCACTGGAGACAAACATCAGGAAATTCTTCACACTACGCTGCAATTGTAACCGCACTGTGGTGCTAAATGAAGGAGATAAAACCCTAACAGGCTCAGCCTGGTATAGAGACCAGGGGGCGACCAAGAACGCAACCCCTAATCAATCCCTCGGGCCGATCACTGCACGATGAAGGACTGTGGGTGTGAGAGCGGGCAGAGCGTCAATCAATGCAAAAACCAGCCAGCCAAATGTCAACAGAAACTTGGATCCGAGCAATGGAAGCAAAAGAAACCGAGGCCGAGCAAACAGCGGCGGGGCAGGGGGGAAAGTAACTGCTGAAGTGAGATACTGTAAGAGGGGAGGGGGCAGCCTGCAACCACCAATACAGGAGCCTGAATTTATCATCATTACTGCACGCCATTCTGGACTCACAGATCCCCCCAAATGCAGATGTATCTCTGTTCACTAGATGACCGATAGCCGCCTCACTGACCTAAATACTGGCATCCCCATAGTAACCGAGGATTCCTGTCCCACCAAAACCTTTTAGCTTTTCGGGAAAGGAAGGTCTGATCTGATCTGGTGCTCCTTAATGAAAGAGGGGACCTCTTATGTATATACAGAAAATCCCTCTATATTGGGAGATGAATAACTCTGCAAATACATTACTTATCCTGCATTATACTCCAGAGCTGCAGTCACTGTGCACAGAATTTACTGACCCCGAGTTACATCTTGTATTATACTCCAGAGCTGCACTCACTATTCTGCTGGTGCAGTCACTGTGTACATACATTACTGATCCTGGGTTACATCCTGTATTATACTCCAGAGCTGCACTCACTATTCTGCTGGTGCAGTCACTGTGTACATACATTACATTACTGATCCTGAGTTACCTCCTGTATTATACTCCAGAGCTGCATTCACTATTCTGCTCGTGCAGTCACTGTGTACATACATTACTGATCCTGAGTTACATCCTGTATTATACTCCAGAGCTGCACTCACTATTCTGCTGGTGCAGTCACTGTGTACATACATTACTGATCCTGTACTGATCCTGAGTTACATCCTGTATTATACTCCAGAGCTGTGCTCACTATTCTGCTGGCGCAGTCACTGTGTACATACATTACATTACTGATCCTGTGCTGATCCTGAGTTACCTCCTGTATTATACTCCAGAGCTGCACTCACTATTCTGCTGGTGCAGTCACTGTGTACATACATTACATTACTGATCCTGAGTTACCTCCTGTATTATACTCCAGAGCTGCACTCACTATTCTGCTGGTGCAGTCACTGTGTACATACATTACTGATCCTGGGTTACATCCTGTATTATACTCCAGAGCTGCACTCACTATTCTGCTGGTGGAGTCACTGTGTACATACATTACATTACTGATCCTGTACTGATCCTGAGTTACCTCCTGTATTATACTCCAGAGCTGCACTCACTATTCTGCTGGTGCAGTCACTGTGTACATACATTACTGATCCTGTACTGATCCTGAGTTACATCCTGTATTATACTCCAGAGCTGTGCTCACTATTCTGCTGGCGCAGTCACTGTGTACATACATTGCTTATCCTGCAGAGCTCCTGTAACGTCATACCCCCAATCATAGAATGTAAGGGCAGATACGGGCAGGGCTTTTCTATCATGGGAGTGAAGGTCCCTTTGGACCAGTATCAGTCTACCGCTCATTGTCATTGTGGACTGTCTGCAGCCTCCTCCATCGTTCCCTTATAGAGGCTTCGGTAACTGTTTGTCATTAACCTCTAACAGATCAGTGTGAGGCTGGATCCTCCGCCCGGCAGTTTTGTTTTAGGAAAGGCCTGGAAAAATGAGAGGACAGCGTTCCAGTAGAAGCCATCAGCCATTGTGTACCTGCCACCCTCCTTGTACTACGCCAGGAATTACCTGGACCAGGATTAGCATGATCCGGCAGGGTATTGATCTCAAAGAGGGCAACATCTACTGCAATGCAACAAACAAGGACTACCAAAAAAAATGCATTTCACTTTGGGCCTGGGCACCTGCGTGGCCATTACACATGGTGATTTCTAGCCCGATCCTTATGCATGGTACATAATAGACCTTATAATTAGGGTGTGAGAGTACAGAGCCCCGACAGATGGATGGACCCTCCGGCAGCAGCGAGGACTGCATACAGCAGGCGAATGGTGCAGTCACTAATGCAAAGCGAGGAGCAGACGGGGGATTCCTGCTTGCGACAGCATCACAACCTGATCGCAGAACCCGCAGCGCTATGCACGGTACATGGCTAATAACGGGAAGCAGCAAGGGATCCATCATCAGCTTATCCATACGCCATGAAAAGGCAGGGGGGTTTCCCAGTGCTACCCCCCACTAAATCAATTACGCAGCATATGATCTAGATCTAAGATATCAGCAGAAAAGGGGTTAATGCATCCAACAGGTGACAAGGGCAGAGGGGTGGCTGGGGGGGGGGGGGGGTCATCCATAATAAACCTATGGGCAGATTCCCCTTGCGGCTGCTGCTAGACATGGTCGTCTCACAAAGCTGGAGAAAGACTGTTGGGGACCGAGCACAGCTGTCTCATCCATTGAGAGCAAATTCCACACACTGTATGAGTCAATTATTACCCTGCACATAGAAAACACTGACATATGTTTCCTGGGGGCAGCCGAGACCCGCTCACCCACCAGACGCTGCTGGGGCGATATATATATCACCAGGGCAAGGACTACTCCCAAGAGAAAAGTAGTCGATGCTGCTAGAAATGTGCTAAGAAAAATTCTGCCCTGTTTCCAGCGCTCACAGGGTTAATAGGCCCAGGCTAGAATCTGGATACTTTGTATTTATTATAGCTTTCTTTATTTACTTTCTTTTTTTTATAGGAAACATTGTTGCCAGCCCTGAGTTCAGTCCTTCCTATGGGCCTTGATGGGGACATGTGACGGCCATTGTTACACACAATAACACTCTCCCTGTAAAGCAAATACCAAGGAAGTGGCCCGGGATGAATAGTAATGGAGAACTGGAGAAATGCACAATTCTAATGAAGGTGCAAGCAGTAAACTCCACAGCGGGGGCAGGGGGGCTGTGTTATCTGGTGTGCACAGGGTGCTATGGGCAGGATACCATATGCAGGGATGATATAAAGCCCCTGGCATGGGCAGGACTGTACACAAAGAACAGGCACCCTGAATGCAAAACATCATGTACATAAGGGGGTCTCCAAATAGTCACGGGGGCAGCAGAGAACCTGGTGGAGGTGGCAGGCGATGCACTAGGTGGAGGGGTATAGCATTAGTGTTAGTGCAGGAGGAATGAAAAATGCCATCCTGAACCCAGACTTAGGCCACAAGTCCACAACTTTGGAGTTTTTATATATGGCGGCAGCTATTGGAGGGCAACCACTCTGTAATGACCCACAGTGCGACTCCACCACGTGGTCCAGGCCGACACCTACCTCTAATGTTAAAACCAGGAGGATGATCGCGGGTAAACGACTACTGAGCCAATAGCGGCCATGGAGACTTAAGGGGGCCCTCAATGTTCATGTGCGCCAATAGACATGTGAACTAAGTTAAGAGGGAGAGGACAAGCTAGGAGTTGTCAGAGAGTCATCAGGGGGTGCTGGGTGGCTTTATGCCATCACTGAATGTTGTGGGCGCTGTACTGGCCAAGGGGGCATGTGATAAGGCATCAACTACATGGGCGCCATTATGTACCAAATGACCTTGTGAGCCCCAGCAGGGGCTGGTGTCATATCAGGACATGGCCATGCAGTGGGGATACAGCGAGCACTAAGGTAATGGATGGCAGGGCAATGCCTGGTGCTAGTAAAGTCACAAGCTTCCAGTGACAAAGACGGGGCACAGCGGACAGGCAAGGATATTACGTAGGGGGGGGGGGATACTGGTCAGAAGGCAATACAAATACTGACTGGGGCGCTACAGACACCAGACTGTCACGGGGGAAAGTGCGTTACGGACGCCGGATAGAGGGGGGGCGCTATGGACGCCGGATAGAGGGGGGGGGGCGCTATGGACGCCGGATAGAGGGGGGGGGGCGCTACGGACGCCGGATAGAGGGGGGGGGGGCGCTACGGACGCCGGATAGAGGGGGGGGGGGCGCTACGGACGCCGGATAGAGGGGGGGGGGGCGCTACGGACGCCGGATAGAGGGGGGGGGGCGCTACGGACGCCGGATAGAGGGGGGAAAGTGCGTTACGGACGCCGGATAGAGGGGGGGCGCTATGGACGCCGGATAGAGGGGGGGGGGCGCTATGGACGCCGGATAGAGGGGGGGGGGGCGCTACGGACGCCGGATAGAGGGGGGGGGGGCGCTACGGACGCCGGATAGAGGGGGGGGGGGCGCTACGGACGCCGGATAGAGGGGGGGGGGGGGCGCTACGGACGCCGGATAGAGGGGGGGGGGGGCGCTACGGACGCCGGATAGAGGGGGGGGGGGGGCGCTACGGACGCCGGATAGAGGGGGGGGGGGGGCGCTACGGACGCCGGATAGAGGGGGGGGGGGGGCGCTACGGACGCCGGATAGAGGGGGGGGGGGGCGCTACGGACGCCGGAGCGGCGCTGGGGGTGCGGAGACGGAGCGGCGCTGGGGGTGCGGAGACGGAGCGGCGCTGGGGGTGCGGAGACGGAGCGGCGCTGGGGGTGCGGAGACGGAGCGGCGCGGAGACGGAGCGGCGCTGGGGGTGCGGAGACGGAGCGGCGCTGGGGGTGCGGAGACGGAGCGGCGCTGGGGGTGCGGAGACGGAGCGGCGCTGGGGGTGCGGAGACGGAGTGTGTGATGCAGAGGAGTGGAGCAGTTGTGCAGCCGAGCTGTCAATCATCCCAGGGTTAAATGAATGGAGACTTAAAGGGACAGCACAGGCAGAGCTCCTCTCGCGTCCAGCACTCTCCAGACCGGCCAGAAGCTTGTAATCCCGGGCTGTCTCACCTCATGGTGTCCGTTCTCCTCCTCTTCCTCGCTGCTAGTGAATGGAGATTCTCCTCTCCCCGGTTACCGGAGCGCAGACAAGCAGTGGCATCCGAGCTCGGTAGAGGGCTCCACTAATTATTCCATATAGGGCAATGAGGACTGAGGAGAATAGTCACAATACGGCTCCTCCTCGGTGCAGCTTTTTCCACAGCAGCCGCCGCCGCTGCTACTGCGACCGCCCGTCTGTGCAGCGACCCACAGGGCGCATGCGCGGACAGAAGACACAGAGAACAGGCTGTGCGCGCCCCCGGCCACGTGACGTACCGCGCTCACACAAGAAAGACCCTGCTGGGGAAGAGGGGCAGAACTCGCGCGTTCCCGACGGCGTCAAACCGCGCCCACTGTGCCGTCCTCAGCTGTTCTGAGGGAAACCTGTGGAAGGCGTCATCAGACATTACTTAGCGGTGGGCGGGGCTTGTCCTCTGGTCATGTGACCGCTTATGCTGGGCTGATAGCACTCATTAATAAAAACTCATTAAAGCAAAACAAACCTCTTTGTTGTCCATAGCAACCAATCACAGAGCAGCTTTCATTTCTTTAACCCCTTAAAGACTGGGCGATTTTTTTTCTAACAAGTGTGGTGAAACGGTGTCAAACAAAAGGCAATTCCACTGTTGTTTTGTGGAGTTTTGTTTTTACGTCTTTGTGCGGTAAAAATGACCCAGTAACGCGATTCTCTAGGTCGGTACGATTCCGCCGATACCAAACTTGTAGAGGTTTTTTTTTATTGTTTCTTTAGTGATTAAAAAAATTCAGAACTTTTAATGGAAAAAAAATATATATAGTTTTTTGCCACTTTCAGAAACTTTTTTTTATTTTTCCATCCAATAGAGCTTAATTTTTTTGTGGGGTGAACTTTTAGGGGTTTTTTATGCTATTTTGGGGGAAGATACAAAATTTCCTCACTTTTTATTGTATTTATTGGAAGAGACGGGAAAACGGCAATTCTGTTTTTTTTTTTCCATTTTATTTTTCCGTATTTACTATACGGGTTAAATAATATAATAATTTTATTTATTTTTTTATTATTATTTTTTAATTTTGGGAAAGATTTTAAAGTCTATATTTTTAATATTTTTTAAATCTTTTTTTATTATTATTTTTACTCTTTTTTTTTTTTTTTTCATTCCTGATTCCTTGTACTTTATACTGCATGTTCTCTCATTGGTGTCTGTTCACGCTAAGTTTTTTTTTTATTTTTTAGTTTTTGGAGCAGAAAATCTTCGAAAACCAAGAGTTTGGATAGGAGAGTTGGGATGTGTACACCCTTGATGGAAAATGCTCCAAACTAGGAACTGTCCAATCAAAAGGCTACAAAAAAAAACACTTTAGAAAAAAAAAAACTCTCCAAGGCTAAGTGCATACGACGTCTTTTTCAAGCAAATTCCGCCTGGAGCCTGTATATAAAAAAAAAATGCTAAAAAGAGACAGAACGAATACTCTCCAAAATCTCAAAAAAGTCCTCAAAAACTTTGGGCCCCATTCTTCAAAGCTTTTACCCCAGAATTCTGACGTAAAAAGTTTTGAAAAGTTTTGGTGGAACACGAAGTTGCGCCAAAGGTTTTGCAACTTTTGGTGCTCCTATACCATTTTCATAAAAAACGCCAGTCTTGATGAATCGGGGTCTTGGAGTTTCCACACAGTTTGTACTCTGAAAACTCAGCAAAAAGTCTCAGTGTGCACATTGCCTTAGGGTATGTGCATATAAAGCATTCAAGAGGTTTTCATAGGCAAAGCTGCTTTAGGAAAAAGACCAAAAGACGTTGTGTGCACCTTTTGATTGGACAGAGCCTAGTTTGGAGTGGATTCCATCAGGATCCATGTCTAAGAAATAATATGAACGTCTTTCGCTAAGCGATTTTCAAAACCTCTACCGGGAGAAAAAAAAAGTTAGAAAAACTCCTCATATGAATTAACAACAATGTGGATTTCCATAGAAAATTAAATTAAAAAAAAAGTTTTCCAAGAGTTTTTGAAGTGGATTTTGGAGAAGATAAACAACTTCTCCAAAAACTCTGTGTGCACATAGTTTTTGGAGGAGTTTTTGGAGAAGATCTGGTCCAAAATAAGCTTCTCCAAAAACTTGGCAAACTTAATCTATGTGCACAGAGAATTTTTTTAGGAGTTTTTGGAGCAGATTCTGGCTCTGCACACGGCGTCTTTTTCAGGCAGATTCCACTTGAAGAAAGTGCGGCAAGACATCGATGTGCGCATGTTCAGTCTTTTGTTATTTTATTTAACAGATTCAGGGTTTGGAGACTGTGAAGCAGTGAAAAGGTGTAGCACGTCCATCCACAGGGCAGCTTACGCTAGTAAAAAGATGTCGGAAAATTCACCAGGGAAGCTGCTTAAAAGTCAAAGTCCGCCAGATTTATCCTGAAGCGACTTTGCCTAGGAAAACCAGTGTCTTAAAGACGTCATGTGCACTCACCCTTAGGGTATGTTTACACTGCATTTACACTTTTCCTATAGTTTTTTAATCAATTCCACTCATAAAAACTCTAGAAAAAGCGCTTATAAAATGCTCAAAATATTTGTTTTCTTTTACTCATTTTTTTTTCTTTTATTAATTCTTTTATTCAGTTCATTTGTTTTTGTTTATTCATTTCTTTGGAAAAAACGACTCGCTGTTCATATGTTCCGGCTTTGGCGCATCTTTTATACACTTAAGTCGTTCAAAGATGCCAAGTGATTAAAGGGGTTGACGTGTCCGCTCTCCTGTTCTTTTCCGATAAGAAGACACTTAAAGGGGTTGTCCACTAATCGGACAACCCCTGCTGAATCCCTATGTTTCCCCTTTGTAAAATAATAGTATCTATACTCACCTAGAGTGCAGATGCCGTTCCAGTGGTGGAGAACCCCTTTAAGGCCATGGCCCCACTATCAGTATTCAGTCAGTATTTTTTCTCAGGAGTGGGTGATAAATGCAGAATTGGTGACTTGTTTCTATTATACCTTTCCTCTGATTGTTCCTCACCTGGTTTTGGCTCCCACTCCTGAGAAAAAATACTGACCAAATACTGACAAAATACTGATAGTGGGGCCGTGGCCTTATACCTACAATACAGGACAATGGGAAGGCTAAAAAGACGCCTGGAAGACGCCTTGGTGCCTTTCTGAGAGTTTTGAAAGTATTTTCGTCTGATAAAAATATTAGTATTCTCTTTATTTCTGAATGGATTTTTTAAAAAGTCAAAAAGACGCCCAAAAAGCACTGAAAAAATTTTTAACCAAAATTGCCGTCACAAATAAATGCGGGCAAAGCGCTTTAAGTAACGGCGATTCTGTTATTTTTATTTATTTTTATTTTTTTTCTGTATTTACTACATGGTTAAATAATGTAACACTTTTATATATTTTTTTAATTTTATTTTTGCATTCGAAAAACTTTTAAATTCTATAAGAAATGCTAACAAAAAAACAATCAGCCTTATAAAACACAAAAAAGTCAGAAAAAGAAAATAAACCATTCCTGAAGCCTTGTCACTTTTGAAAAACTGATGTTTTTGAATGCCAGAAAAAGACGCAATGTGAACATAGACTTATAGAAAAAACCTGAGTGTCCTGCTTTCCCCACCCACTGACACAGGAAGCCTGTGTAGTGAGTTCCTCTGCCACTCATGGAGTCTTTCATCCCTTGCCCTCCCATAGAAAAAGACTGAGTCTTCCTGTGAGCTTTTGAGTCTTCCTGTGAGCCTGTGAGTCTTCATGTGAGCCTGTGAGTCTTCTTGTGAGACTGTAAGTCTTCCTGTGAGCATGTGAGTCTTCCTATGAGCCTGTGAGTCTTCCTGTGAGCTTTTTGAGTCTTCCTATGAGCCTGAGTCTTCCTGTGAGCTTGTGAGTGTCCTATGAGCCTGTAAGTCTTCCTGTGTGACTGTAAGTCTTCCTGTGAGCCTGTGAGTCTTCCTGTGAGACTGTAAGTCTTCCTGTGAGCCTGTGAGTCTTCCTGTGTAGCCTGTGAGTCTTCTTGTGAGCCTGTAAGTCTTCCTGTGAGCCTGTGAGTCTTCCTGTGAGCCTGTGAGTCTTCCTTCGAGTCTTCCCGTGAGCCTTCCTGTGAGCTTGTGAGTCTTCTTGTGAGACTGTAAGTCTTCTTGTGAGCTTGTGAGTCTACCTGTAAGCCTGTAAGTCTTCATGTGAGCTTGTGAGTCTTCCTGTGAGTCTTGTTGTGAGCCTGTGAGTCTTCCTGTGAGCTTTTGAGTCTTCCTGTGAGCTTGTGAGTCTTTCTGTGAGACTGTAAGTCTTTGCGTGAGCTTGTGAGTCTACCTGTGAGCATGTAAGTCTTTGTGTGAGCTTGTGAGTCTTCCTGTGAGTCTTGTTGTGAGCCTGTGAGTCTTCCTGTGAGCTTTTGAGTCTTCCTGTGAGCTTGTGAGTCTTTCTGTGAGACTGTAAGTCCTTTTGTGAGCTTGTGAGTCTACCTGTGAGCCTGTAAGTCTTCGTGTGAGCTTGTGAGTCTTCCTGTGAGTCGTGTTGTGATCCTGTGAGTCTTCCTGTGAGCTTTTTGAGTCTTCCTATGAGCCTGAGTCTTCCTGTGAGCTTGTGAGTGTCCTATGAGCCTGTAAGTCTTCCTGTGTGACTGTAAGTCTTCCTGTGAGCCTGTGAGTCTTCCTGTGAGTCTTCCTGTGAGCCTGTGAGTCTTCCTGTGAGTCTTCCTGTGAGCCTTCTTGTGAGCTTGTGAGTCTACCTGCAAGCCTGCATGTCTTCATGTGAGCTTGTGAGTCTTCCTGTGAGTCTTGTTGTGAGCCTGTGAGTCTTCCTGTGAGCTTTTGAGTCTTCCTGTGAGCTTGTGAGTCTTTCTGTGAGACTGTAAGTCTTTGTGTGAGCTTGTGAGTCTACCTGTGAGCATGTAAGTCTTTGTGTGAGCTTGTGAGTCTTCCTGTGAGTCTTGTTGTGAGCCTGTGAGTCTTCCTGTGAGCTTGTGAGTCTCTGTGAGACTGTAAGTCCTCTTGTGAGCTTGTGAGTCTACCTGTCAGCCTGTAAGTCTTCATGTGAGCTTGTGAGTCTTCCTGTGAGTCGTGTTGTGAGCCAGTGAGTCTTCCTGTGAGCTTGTGAGTCTTTCTGTGAGACTGTAAGTCTTCTTGTGAGCTTGTGAGTCTACCTGTGAGCCTATAAGTCTTCATGTGAGCCTGTGAGTCTTCTTGTAAGCCTGTGAGTCTTAATGTGAGTCTTATTGTGAGCTTGTGAGTCTTCTTGTGAGCCCATAAGTCTTCTTGAGAGCCTGTAAGTCTTCTTGTGAGCCTGTGTCTTCCTGTGATCCTGTGAGTCTTCTTGTGAGCCTGTGAGTCTTCCTGTGAGTCTTCTTGTAAGCCTGTGAGTCTTCCTGTGAGTCTTCTTGTGAGCCTTCCTGTGAGCCTGTGAGTCTTCCTGTGAGCCCGTGAGTCTTCATATGAGCCTGTGAGTCTTCCTGTGAGCCTGTGAGTCTTCCTGTGAGTCTTCATGTGAGCCTGTGAGTCTTCCTGTGAGTCTTGCCTCTTCTGCCTTCACCCCGCTTTTTGAGTAATGTAAAGCCATCAATCATCTATGTGTCTTATCCCATTTTGTGCGCACTGCTCTTATACAGATATGCGTCTCCATGGTTACAGACTACAAAACAGGTGTAGTCAGACTCTGCAGTCATGTTAATATCTCTCCTACAGACCACGCAGAGTTTGTTTCTCGCCTGTAAACCATAGAGATGCGCCAGCAGCGCAGCGGATGGGGTTGTCCCCTCGGTGGTCTCCATGAAGGCCGCGTCACCCCCATCTTCCGTGTTGTGTACAATTGTCATAGCGATGGCTCAAGGAGGGGGGCTGTCAGGGAAATGCAGGCGGCTGAGCGACGATTCTCTCACACTTCATCTGCAGCCTGGAGAGATCAAGGTTTAATTAACACAATCTGAAATCCCTGAGCGCTGCCTCCCCTCCTCCCGGAAAGCAGCGTCATACACACCCTCCCCCCAATCTCATTCACATGGGCAGGTCAAGTGGCAAACAATGAGAAAACTGTGCCAAATCTGTGCCAAGTTTCATGTACGAGAACAAGGAGGGCTCCAGGCGATGTAACTGTGGCTGCAAAAGATCCCGAAAATACTAAATAATAATTGCATAAAAAATAATTGCATAATAAAAAGTTTTGCAACTTGGAACCCAGTTCATTAAGTCATTGTAGCATTTGCACCTGTTTTTTGTCGAGTTTTTGGATGTTTTGTGGCTTTTTTTTTTTTTTTGCACCAAATTCGTCTTTCCATTTGCGTCTTCTCTGATGTCTGTGACGCGCCCCCTGGGCCGTGGGGTACTCAGGAGCCGGGCCGGTCGGTGCTGGGGGATGTCACAGTGGCAGTGACCCGCTCCGTGACCCAGGGCGGTCAATAAAAGGGGGGTTATAGTTTTTATAGTTTAATGTTCGTGACGCCACCTGTGGTATGCAGCTATATGGGGGCCACCGCTGCGGTGCAGATCCTCTGGAGCTGATGGTGACGCAGCAGAGTTGGGTCAGCTCTCCACAGGCAGAGCTAAGCTCCAGGGCAGTGTAGATGTTGTATGAGGTACATGTTGCTGGTGCTGTGTAGTGCAGGGATGGCGCAGCAATTATTCACAGACACAGTGGGGTGCAGTCTTCAAGCTTTACTGACGGTTTTCAGACTCCAAGTTACCAGCACCAGGGTAACCTCCCACGCCGTCTTGTGTTCACCAAGGGAGGGGTTCAGCAAACTCCCAGGTATCTCAAGAGTATGTAACGGGACCCCAGTCTGTGTGCCTTCCTCGGTCGTCTTCCTGTGCTGGCTCTCACCCTCCTGCCCTGCGCCTCGCAACCAGTGTCCCAAGCAGGTAACCTCAGATTTTGGCGGGCAACCTGTAGTCCCCTGAATCCTGTGTGGCTACCTTTTCGGCTATTTAGTTGCGGCAATTAGCAACTACACCCTGAAAGTGCAGAAGCCTCTGGTTTCTAGCTGAGCCTTGTAGTTCTCCACTAGTTTAGGGGTCGGTCCCCTCTGCGGCCTGATCCCTCCACGTCCTGGAAGCTTCGGGCACACGGGTGGCATCCGCACTTCCCGTGCACCTGGGATCCCCTCACTCCTGAAGCCTTCCTCGGCTCCCTTCCTCTTCAGCCTTTCCTCCTGGGCCTCTCAACTCAGGCCTGCTTCTCCTGAGCAGAGCTCCTGCAGAACTCCTGCTCCTCTCACTGTCCTCCTCTGTCTGTCTGACCACTCCCAAGATGGCTCATCTTTTTATACTACTGCTGAAGTGCTCCCCTGTCCTTCTTCCTCTGTGGCGACTGAACCCGCAGGGGTGCCACATCTGTTTTATGTGTTCGTCTGTTTGTTCGTTTTTTCTTTTATGTTATCCATTGTGTGTTGGTGACGTTTTGGGCTTCCAGATGTTTCTTTTTGGCCGAATTCATCATTTGCAACTTTTCAAAAAGTCCAACAATTTCTAGCAAATGTTCTTTAGCTCTTCTACCCTGGAGTGATTCAATGCAAGTTAACAATTTTTCCGACATTTTGCAAAATGGGCGACTTTTTGCACTAAAAAGGTTAAGGGCAAAAAAAAAAAAATGACAGTTTTTGAACTGCGTGCGCCATGTTGATAAATTTCAGAGAATACCACAAGGCAAAAAGAAAAGAAAAATGACTTGGGAAAAAACCCCCACAAATGATTAATCGGAGCAGCACAAATTGCAAAGAGGTGCACAAAATCAAGTGCACAGCCATGTGCTCTGCATTGGGAGTATGGGTGGTACTGATAACCTGTGCACCTGGCAGACCCCATTGATTTTTAATTAGATGCATTGGGGAACTGTTATGGAACCTGTCATCAGGTTTTCCCAATATAAAGTACGGCCAACACCTTTACCGCCTGTTTTACAGTTTTCTTGGAAGATGTATTCGAGTCTCCAAGCCCCTCTGCATAGCTCCAAAAATATGTTCTATAATTTCCCCCAAACGGTGCGGTCTGGTCCAATGGTCGTCTCTGGTCTTGATCTGTCGCCTCCTCTCTGGTTGCAAACACCATCCTCCTTCCCTGCTCCGTATGGATGACACATCCCATGTTAACCACACAGTGTCCCTTAATTGTGCTCCTGCGCAGGCGTACTTCGCTCTTCCCTGCTGATTGCAGAGCAAGTACTGTAATACGCATGCGCCAGGAGAGGCCAAAGAGCGCCGATGACCCGGAAGTAAAGCTGGCGCATGTGCATTATTGTACTCTGCTCTGGAAGGGTTCCAGACTGTGGTTACTCCTGTGATTAACCATTGCCCTTCAGGAAGATACTAGACTTTATTCCTGTAATTAACTGCTTCCCTGACAGAAGATACCATTTTACTATACAGTCACTGTTACCATGTGTATGTCACACAAGCTGTGGGAAAGACTTAGTGCAACACAAAGGGAAGAGGGAAAGGGAGCCCAGCCTCTACGGAAAGGGGGGAAGTGGAGACCTCCTAGGCTGATCTACTATCAGCCTGTCTCCACTAACGTCTCTATATTGGTTCTTCACCAATCGCCACACACATACCTCTCCCTGTCTTTCACATTGCATTTGGTCATGGCTAGGGAATGAGCACTAGTCGATCCTCACTGAACACTAAAGACAACAAGGGGGAACAAAGAAGGGAAAATCACTTAGCTTTAGTCGACTCCAGACAAATGCGCCCGCGTCCTCTAGACCAAAGAGGAAGAAGTACTGCTCTCTCTCAAGCCTTCACATGGGGTAAAGTGAATATCATCGGCACCTCCCTGTTATGCACACGCCCGGACTGAGCGGCGTGTGCGTGTGATTGTAGTGATTCCACTGGACCATGAACCGGAGAGTGCCTGGAGGGGCGTGACTAAGTATCTGGCCGATCCGACAAAATGGCACGACGGCATACGACGCCAGTGCACCAGGGAGAAACCGGGCAGAGGGACCAGGTGCTACTCCAGGTCAAACTCCGGACACGGGGGTTGACCCACACAGGGATTACTGGATCAGGCTGGTTAGGCTGGCGCACAGACTGGAGGGTATAGGCAGGCACGACTGGTATGCAGGCAGGCGGGTAAAGGCAAGCGCAGCTAGAGTGCAGACAGGGAGGCACTAGCAGGTAGGAACACAGGCGGGATAGGACCCAGTACACACTGGGACTCAGGAACAATACAGGTAGAGGGGTACAGGCAAGCACAGCTAGAGTGCAGACAGGGAGGCACTAGCAGGTAGGAACACAGGCGGGATAGGACCCAGTACACACTGGGACTCAGGAACAGGCAGGTTAGGCTGGCACAGACTGGTGGATATAAGCAAACACGGCAGGTATGCAGATGGGTGGATACAGGCGAGTATGCAGGCAGGGAAGTACTGGCCGAAAGGACGGGCTGGAGCACAGAAAGGTTAAGACCCAGTACAGACTGGGTCACAGAACCGCAGATGCGGTAGACAACCACAGCAGAGAGGGAACGCCCGAAGCGGTGGGCAAGAACAGAGCAGGACGGGGCTGCAGGAGCAGCGAGCACAAGCAGGGCAGGACAGGACTGCCGGAGCAGCGGGCAGAAGCAGGGCAGGACAGGACTGCCGGAGCAGCGGGCAGAAGCAGGGCAGGACAGGACAGCCGGAGCAGCGGGCAGAAGCAGGGCAGGACAGGACTGCCGGAGCAGCGGGCAGAAGCAGGGCAGGACAGGACTGCCGGAGCAGCGGGCAGAAGCAGGGCAGGACAGGACTGCCGGAGCAGTGAGCAAGGAGTAAGAGCAGACTAGAACCGCCGGAGCGGTGAGCAAAGGAGTCAGAGCAGGCTAGAACCGCCGGAGCGGTGAGCAAAGGAGTCAGAGCAGGCTAGGCTGAGTAGGGGGGACAGGGCTCTGTTCACACGGAACAGACAGGAAGGGAAAGGCAGAGCCAGACACCCACAGGGTACTTGCAGTGAAGTAGCGAGTGGACCACAAACTCACAAACGGGAGTACAGAGACAACAAGCAGGAGTTAGGTACGAGTTCAGACTCTGCAGAAAAAGGAAGGGAACGGACATAGAGGCAAAACAGGTAAAGGATAGGAGAGAGTTCAGACTGGAACTGAGTGTACGGAGGAGACCGACACTGCAGCGGAATACAGGAGCGGGTCTGGGAATACGGCCCCCAGAGAGGCAGGACGAACAGGCAAGGAGCGTGTTCAGACAGGACAGAAAAGATACAGGAGCGGGTCTAGGTAATCAGCCCCTAGAAGGCGAGAGGAACAGGCTAGGAGCGTGTTCAGACAGGTCAGACAAGATACAGGAACAGGTCTAGGTAATCGGCCCCTAGAAGGCAGGAGGAACAGGCTAGGAGCGTGTTCAGACAGGCCTGGAAATACAGCCTCCAGGATAGGCAGACAAGAGAACACAGAACGGGACCTGGCACCTTCAGAGTGCAAGCACACACTGAAAGAAACACTATGCTCAGGCAGGAATAGATGGGCGCAGCTGAGCTATATACCAGGTGACAGACAGCAATAGGCTGAGGACGCACAAGAGGTGTGACCCACAGCAGGTACAAAAAGCAGGAAGTGATCGGGCGCCGCCCTTAAGCAGCAGAAACAGACACAAACAGACAGCATGGAGAGAAGCCAGAGAGACATT
The DNA here is from genome assembly GCF_046119375.1 of Phyllobates terribilis. Taxonomy (NCBI): domain Eukaryota; kingdom Metazoa; phylum Chordata; class Amphibia; order Anura; family Dendrobatidae; genus Phyllobates; species Phyllobates terribilis. The sequence continues at coordinate 685,423,454 of NW_027362763.1, forward strand.
CTGGACAGGAGATCAAGTGCGCGCTCTTGCACAGTGGGAGATGGACCACTATGCAAGGACGCCGCCAGGTATGTTACAGTACCCCCCCCCTTACGCCCCCTCTTCTTCAGGCCTGCCAGAATCTTCCGCAGGGAATTCGAGGGCCAATTCTTCACTTCGAAGAGATCACTTCCCCTGTCCACCGGAAAAACTGGTCTCCTCTGGGTAGCTAGGATGCTACCTCCCATCCAGCCACCCTTAGCAACAGACGAAACGGGTGGAGTACCAGGAACAGCACACAAGGAAGTCTCTCTCCACATATTTTCAGGTGGCACCCCAGAGGGTACAGGAGACAACTGGAAGTCCTCCACCGGGTTGGAGGGGGACAGAGACTTGGGGGTAATCTCTGCTTCGAGGTACATCTTGTCAAGCTCACAGAAAGAAATAGACGGGTTATCAGGTACATAATGAGGAAAAGTCACTGTCTCTTTGTTTTCTGGTGGTACCCCGGAGGATTCAGGAAACAACTGGAGGTCCTCCGCCGGGTCAGAAGAGTGCAGAGGCTCAGAGAAAACATCTGCTTCAGAGTACACTAGGTCGGACTCACTGGACGAAGCAGGCGAGGTATCGGGTACCGAGTATAGAAAAGTCTCTGTCCATTCTCCACCAGGTGGCACCCCGAAGGGTTCTGGAGACAACTGGCGGTCCTCCGCCTGGTCAGAGGGGTGTAGAGACTCACGGGTAACCTCTGCTTCAGAGTACACTAAGTCGGACTCACTGGACGAAGCAAGCGAGGTATCAGATCCAGGATATAGGAAAGTCTCTGTCCATTTACCACCAGGTGGCACCCCGAAGGGTTCTGGAGACAACTGGAGGTCCTCCGCCTGGTCAGAGGAGTGTAGAGACTCGGGAGTAACCACTGCTTCAGAGTACACTAGGTTGGACTCACTGGACGAAGCGAGCGAGGTATCAGGTACAGAGTATAGGAGAGTCTCTGTCCTTTCGCTACCAGGTAGCACCCCGAAGGGTTCAGGAGACAACTGGAGGTCCTCCGCCTGGTCGGAGGGGTGTAGAGACTCGGGAGTAACCTCTGCTTCGGAGTACACTAGGTTGGACTCACTGGACGAAGCGAGCGAGGTATCAGGTACAGAGTATAGGAGAGTCTCTGTCCTTTCGCTACCAGGTAGCACCCCGAAGGGTTCAGGAGACAACTGGAGGTCCTCCGCCTGGTCGGAGGGGTGTAGAGACTCGGGGTTAACTACCACTTTGGGGTACCCATTGTCAGGCTCACAGGACGAAGCGGACAAAGTATCGAGTACCGGGTGTAGAGAATTCTCTCTCCATTTGTCATCGAGTGGTATCCCGGAGGATTCAGGAGGCAACAGGGGGTCCTCCGCCAGGTAGTAGAGGTGCACAGACTCTGAGGTAACCACAGCTTTGGAGCATCCTTGGACATGCACACCGGTTAAAGTGGGTGAAGCATCTGATGCCGGGTGCAGGAAGTTCTCCTGTGTGGAGTCTGGATGGGCAGAAGTCTCTTCGGGCAGGAGAACTGGTGCACTACCCACGCACATTACCCGTTGGGGCTTCTCCGGGATACAGGGAGATGAAGCTTCAGTAGGGACTTCAAGGTTGGGGTCAGGAGGTCTCAGGGAGGACAGACCCTGGCGTGACGGCTTGCCTCTACGTCTAGCACGTCTGGACTGCCTCTTGAGGTTGGGAGAAGTATTCCGGAAAGCGTAGTCACCCTGTGAGGATTCTGGGTGGGCAGTAGTCTCATTGGGCTGGAGGACTATTGCGCTACCCACACACATTACCCATTGGGGCTGCTCCGGGATATTGGGAAGTGAAGCTTCAGCAGGAGCCTCCGGGTTAGGATCATCGAAGACCATTAGAAAGGCCACCAGGAAGGCCATTAGGTCCAGGAGGATCGGATCCTGTGTTTCATATAGGGGGTTGATCCATTCCAAGGCATCACCCGCCAGGTAAGACATAATGAATGCCACCTTAACCCGATCGGTGGGAAAACATAGAGGGTAGAACTTGAAGTGTAGCATGCATTGCTCCACAAATGCACGACTTTGTCTAGGATCACCATAATAACGTAGCAGATCCGCGGGAACGAGAGCAGATAGATCCATCTGGACGGGTGCGTAATTCGCCTGGAACTCAGCTAAAGGAAAAAAAAAAATATTTATTTATTTATTTTAATGCATGTATTCGCTGGAAAACTTCTCAGAGAGCGAAGGCCGTGGGGCTCAACGGGAACCATGGCCTGAGCATGCTGTTATGCACACGCCCGGACTGAGCGGCGTGTGCGTGTGATTGTAGTGATTCCACTGGACCATGAACCGGAGAGTGCCTGGAGGGGCGTGACTAAGTATCTGGCCGATCCGACCAAGATGGCACGACGGCATACGACGCCAGTGCACCAGGGAGAAACCGTGCAGAGGGACCAGGTGCTACTCCAGGTCAAACTCCGGACACGGGGGTTGACCCACACAGGGATTACTGGATCAGGCTGGTTAGGCTGGCGCACAGACTGGAGGGTATAGGCAGGCACGACTGGTATGCAGGCAGGCGGGTAAAGGCAAGCGCAGCTAGAGTGCAGACAGGGAGGCACTAGCAGGTAGGAACACAGGCGGGATAGGACCCAGTACACACTGGGACTCAGGAACAATACAGGTAGAGGGGTACAGGCAAGCACAGCTAGAGTGCAGACAGGGAGGCACTAGCAGGTAGGAACACAGGCGGGATAGGACCCAGTACACACTGGGACTCAGGAACAGGCAGGTTAGGCTGGCACAGACTGGTGGATATAAGCAAACACGGCAGGTATGCAGATGGGTGGATACAGGCGAGTATGCAGGCAGGGAGGTACTGGCCGAAAGGACGGGCTGGAGCACAGAAAGGTTAAGACCCAGTACAGACTGGGTCACAGAACCGCAGATGCGGTAGACAACCACAGCAGAGAGGGAACGCCCGAAGCGGTGGGCAAGAACAGAGCAGGACGGGGCTGCAGGAGCAGCGAGCACAAGCAGGGCAGGACAGGACTGCCGGAGCAGCGGGCAGAAGCAGGGCAGGACAGGACTGCCGGAGCAGCGGGCAGAAGCAGGGCAGGACAGGACAGCCGGAGCAGCGGGCAGAAGCAGGGCAGGACAGGACTGCCGGAGCAGCGGGCAGAAGCAGGGCAGGACAGGACTGCCGGAGCAGCGGGCAGAAGCAGGGCAGGACAGGACTGCCGGAGCAGTGAGCAAGGAGTAAGAGCAGACTAGAACCGCCGGAGCGGTGAGCAAAGGAGTCAGAGCAGGCTAGAACCGCCGGAGCGGTGAGCAAAGGAGTCAGAGCAGGCTAGGCTGAGTAGGGGGCACAGGGCTCTGTTCACACGGAACAGACAGGAAGGGAAAGGCAGAGCCAGACACCCACAGGGTACTTGCAGTGAAGTAGCGAGTGGACCACAAACTCACAAACGGGAGTACAGAGACAACAAGCAGGAGTTAGGTACGAGTTCAGACTCTGCAGAAAAAGGAAGGGAACGGACATAGAGGCAAAACAGGTAAAGGATAGGAGAGAGTTCAGACTGGAACTGAGTGTACGGAGGAGACCGACACTGCAGCGGAATACAGGAGCGGGTCTGGGAATACGGCCCCCAGAGAGGCAGGACGAACAGGCAAGGAGCGTGTTCAGACAGGACAGAAAAGATACAGGAGCGGGTCTAGGTAATCAGCCCCTAGAAGGCGAGAGGAACAGGCTAGGAGCGTGTTCAGACAGGTCAGACAAGATACAGGAACAGGTCTAGGTAATCGGCCCCTAGAAGGCAGGAGGAACAGGCTAGGAGCGTGTTCAGACAGGCCTGGAAATACAGCCTCCAGGATAGGCAGACAAGAGAACACAGAACGGGACCTGGCACCTTCAGAGTGCAAGCACACACTGAAAGAAACACTATGCTCAGGCAGGAATAGATGGGCGCAGCTGAGCTATATACCAGGTGACAGACAGCAATAGGCTGAGGACGCACAAGAGGTGTGACCCACAGCAGGTACAAAAAGCAGGAAGTGATCGGGCGCCGCCCTTAAGCAGCAGAAACAGACACAAACAGACAGCATGGAGAGAAGCCAGAGAGACATTCTGGACAGGAGATCAAGTGCGCGCTCTTGCACAGTGGGAGATGGACCACTATGCAAGGACGCCGCCAGGTATGTTACAGTACCCCCCCCCTTACGCCCCCTCTTCTTCAGGCCTGCCAGAATCTTCCGCAGGGAATTCGAGGGCCAATTCTTCACTTCGAAGAGATCACTTCCCCTGTCCACCGGAAAAACTGGTCTCCTCTGGGTAGCTAGGATGCTACCTCCCATCCAGCCACCCTTAGCAACAGACGAAACGGGTGGAGTACCAGGAACAGCACACAAGGAAGTCTCTCTCCACATATTTTCAGGTGGCACCCCAGAGGGTACAGGAGACAACTGGAAGTCCTCCACCGGGTTGGAGGGGGACAGAGACTTGGGGGTAATCTCTGCTTCGAGGTACATCTTGTCAAGCTCACAGAAAGAAATAGACGGGTTATCAGGTACATAATGAGGAAAAGTCACTGTCTCTTTGTTTTCTGGTGGTACCCCGGAGGATTCAGGAAACAACTGGAGGTCCTCCGCCGGGTCAGAAGAGTGCAGAGGCTCAGAGAAAACATCTGCTTCAGAGTACACTAGGTCGGACTCACTGGACGAAGCAGGCGAGGTATCGGGTACCGAGTATAGAAAAGTCTCTGTCCATTCTCCACCAGGTGGCACCCCGAAGGGTTCTGGAGACAACTGGCGGTCCTCCGCCTGGTCAGAGGGGTGTAGAGACTCACGGGTAACCTCTGCTTCAGAGTACACTAGGTCGGACTCACTGGACGAAGCAAGCGAGGTATCAGATCCAGGATATAGGAAAGTCTCTGTCCATTTACCACCAGGTGGCACCCCGAAGGGTTCTGGAGACAACTGGAGGTCCTCCGCCTGGTCAGAGGAGTGTAGAGACTCGGGAGTAACCACTGCTTCAGAGTACACTAGGTTGGACTCACTGGACGAAGCGAGCGAGGTATCAGGTACAGAGTATAGGAGAGTCTCTGTCCTTTCGCTACCAGGTAGCACCCCGAAGGGTTCAGGAGACAACTGGAGGTCCTCCGCCTGGTCGGAGGGGTGTAGAGACTCGGGAGTAACCTCTGCTTCGGAGTACACTAGGTTGGACTCACTGGACGAAGCGAGCGAGGTATCAGGTACAGAGTATAGGAGAGTCTCTGTCCTTTCGCTACCAGGTAGCACCCCGAAGGGTTCAGGAGACAACTGGAGGTCCTCCGCCTGGTCGGAGGGGTGTAGAGACTCGGGGGTAACTACCACTTTGGGGTACCCATTGTCAGGCTCACAGGACGAAGCGGACAAAGTATCGAGTACCGGGTGTAGAGAATTCTCTCTCCATTTGTCATCGAGTGGTATCCCGGAGGATTCAGGAGGCAACAGGGGGTCCTCCGCCAGGTAGTAGAGGTGCACAGACTCTGAGGTAACCACAGCTTTGGAGCATCCTTGGACATGCACACCGGTTAAAGTGGGTGAAGCATCTGATGCCGGGTGCAGGAAGTTCTCCTGTGTGGAGTCTGGATGGGCAGAAGTCTCTTCGGGCAGGAGAACTGGTGCACTACCCACGCACATTACCCGTTGGGGCTTCTCCGGGATACAGGGAGATGAAGCTTCAGTAGGGACTTCAAGGTTGGGGTCAGGAGGTCTCAGGGAGGACAGACCCTGGCGTGACGGCTTGCCTCTACGTCTAGCACGTCTGGACTGCCTCTTGAGGTTGGGAGAAGTATTCCGGAAAGCGTAGTCACCCTGTGAGGATTCTGGGTGGGCAGTAGTCTCATTGGGCTGGAGGACTATTGCGCTACCCACACACATTACCCATTGGGGCTGCTCCGGGATATTGGGAAGTGAAGCTTCAGCAGGAGCCTCCGGGTTAGGATCATCGAAGACCATTAGAAAGGCCACCAGGAAGGCCATTAGGTCCAGGAGGATCGGATCCTGTGTTTCATATAGGGGGTTGATCCATTCCAAGGCATCACCCGCCAGGTAAGACATAATGAATGCCACCTTAACCCGATCGGTGGGAAAACATAGAGGGTAGAACTTGAAGTGTAGCATGCATTGCTCCACAAATGCACGACTTTGTCTAGGATCCCCATAATAACGTAGCGGATCCGCGGGAACGAGAGCAGATAGATCCATCTGGACGGGTGCGTAATTCGCCTGGAACTCAGCTAAAGGAAAAAAAAAAAATATTTATTTATTTATTTTAATGCATGTATTCGCTGGAAAACTTCTCAGAGAGCGAAGGCCGTGGGGCTCAACGGGAACCATGGCCTGAGCATGCTGTTATGCACACGCCCGGACTGAGCGGCGTGTGCGTGTGATTGTAGTGATTCCACTGGACCATGAACCGGAGAGTGCCTGGAGGGGCGTGACTAAGTATCTGGCCGATCCGACCAAGATGGCACGACGGCATACGACGCCAGTGCACCAGGGAGAAACCGGGCAGAGGGACCAGGTGCTACTCCAGGTCAAACTCCGGACACGGGGGTTGACCCACACAGGGATTACTGGATCAGGCTGGTTAGGCTGGCGCACAGACTGGAGGGTATAGGCAGGCACGACTGGTATGCAGGCAGGCGGGTAAAGGCAAGCGCAGCTAGAGTGCAGACAGGGAGGCACTAGCAGGTAGGAACACAGGCGGGATAGGACCCAGTACACACTGGGACTCAGGAACAATACAGGTAGAGGGGTACAGGCAAGCACAGCTAGAGTGCAGACAGGGAGGCACTAGCAGGTAGGAACACAGGCGGGATAGGACCCAGTACACACTGGGACTCAGGAACAGGCAGGTTAGGCTGGCACAGACTGGTGGATATAAGCAAACACGGCAGGTATGCAGATGGGTGGATACAGGCGAGTATGCAGGCAGGGAGGTACTGGCCGAAAGGACGGGCTGGAGCACAGAAAGGTTAAGACCCAGTACAGACTGGGTCACAGAACCGCAGATGCGGTAGACAACCACAGCAGAGAGGGAACGCCCGAAGCGGTGGGCAAGAACAGAGCAGGACGGGGCTGCAGGAGCAGCGAGCACAAGCAGGGCAGGACAGGACTGCCGGAGCAGCGGGCAGAAGCAGGGCAGGACAGGACTGCCGGAGCAGCGGGCAGAAGCAGGGCAGGACAGGACAGCCGGAGCAGCGGGCAGAAGCAGGGCAGGACAGGACTGCCGGAGCAGCGGGCAGAAGCAGGGCAGGACAGGACTGCCGGAGCAGCGGGCAGAAGCAGGGCAGGACAGGACTGCCGGAGCAGTGAGCAAGGAGTAAGAGCAGACTAGAACCGCCGGAGCGGTGAGCAAAGGAGTCAGAGCAGGCTAGAACCGCCGGAGCGGTGAGCAAAGGAGTCAGAGCAGGCTAGGCTGAGTAGGGGGGACAGGGCTCTGTTCACACGGAACAGACAGGAAGGGAAAGGCAGAGCCAGACACCCACAGGGTACTTGCAGTGAAGTAGCGAGTGGACCACAAACTCACAAACGGGAGTACAGAGACAACAAGCAGGAGTTAGGTACGAGTTCAGACTCTGCAGAAAAAGGAAGGGAACGGACATAGAGGCAAAACAGGTAAAGGATAGGAGAGGGTTCAGACTGGAACTGAGTGTACGGAGGAGACCGACACTGCAGCGGAATACAGGAGCGGGTCTGGGAATACGGCCCCCAGAGAGGCAGGACGAACAGGCAAGGAGCGTGTTCAGACAGGACAGAAAAGATACAGGAGCGGGTCTAGGTAATCAGCCCCTAGAAGGCGAGAGGAACAGGCTAGGAGCGTGTTCAGACAGGTCAGACAAGATACAGGAACAGGTCTAGGTAATCGGCCCCTAGAAGGCAGGAGGAACAGGCTAGGAGCGTGTTCAGACAGGCCTGGAAATACAGCCTCCAGGATAGGCAGACAAGAGAACACAGAACGGGACCTGGCACCTTCAGAGTGCAAGCACACACTGAAAGAAACACTATGCTCAGGCAGGAATAGATGGGCGCAGCTGAGCTATATACCAGGTGACAGACAGCAATAGGCTGAGGACGCACAAGAGGTGTGACCCACAGCAGGTACAAAAAGCAGGAAGTGATCGGGCGCCGCCCTTAAGCAGCAGAAACAGACACAAACAGACAGCATGGAGGGAAGCCAGAGAGACATTCTGGACAGGAGATCAAGTGCGCGCTCTTGCACAGTGGGAGATGGACCACTATGCAAGGACGCCGCCAGGTATGTTACACTCCCTCTGGCACACAGCAGGTATTTATACACCCAGGTCAGGGTGTTAATTAGCCAGAGGAAGGTAGCCCCTGGGTCCTAGAGAGAAAGCTTCTAAGAAGTTGTTTGTAATGCCAAAACGAAGAGATCTCCTGTAACCAACTGCAGGGTGCCTGCCTGTCACTTCTGACACACTCGTGACAGTGTATCCGCTCTGTACACCTGGCTCTGTTACATCTGTGCTACCTGCTCCATACAGGAAAGAGAGGACCATTCCTCATTACATATTTATGGTGAGTGACAGGTCCTCTATGATGTTATGGAATTAGACTAGGACATGGCATAACATTATGACCGGTGTTTGCTTGACCTCTGAGACCTCCATTATCATAAGAATTAAAGGAAGGGGGGTAGAATACCCTCACTGATCCCTAATGTAGTATAAGACTCCATTGATCACAAGAATAAAGTGGCAGAAAGTTGTGGTTTTTCCATTGTACTATTCAAGGTTGAGCCATCAGCATCTCTTAGTCACACAATGGGAGACCTACATCTTTGTGAACAACCTTAGGTTCCACGGTCACTACTGACATCAGCATCTAAGCGGTCAAACAGTCAAGATCAAACTTTGCCTGTGTTCATCCATATTGTGTACTACAGTGGAACAATTGTAGAGTTGTTTTTTTTTAATTCCTCTGTTATTCCTCCTGGAAATGTATGAACATATTGCTATTCTCTTTGTTAATCTGCTAGGTCCCTATATAGTCATTCGCGCCCCAATCAGTGCAAAAAAAACAGAAAATCAAAAAATTATCAAAGAATCCCAAATAACATTTAATATAGAAAGCTTTATTCAACAGTTTGAAATACAGGTAAATGGAAGATAGTGACAGATAAAAAAAATACACGTAGGAAAAAGGGACGTGTATCCCAAATAGGATGGAATCAAAAAACTTCTGTGTGTCACACAGAATGTGGGCATCAAAATGCACCATAAATCTAATTTTGCCATATTACAACACCCCATTTGGCCTACAGGTATAGACATAGAATCATCATGATGTCACACAAAAGTTTCACCTGATCATAACTACCATAAAACAATGGTGCATCAAAAACCAAATTAGTGCATCATGTACCTGAAAGAAAATCAGACTAAGGGGGCAAGAGATTCCTTGGATGGATGCACGTCCTCCCCAACGCACGTTTCGGAGGAGCCTTCGTCAGGGGGCCCCAATTAGTGCTGAGACTTTCAGCTCACATAGTTACACATTGTATTGAAAAAGGAAGAGTTGGTGATAAATTTAGGCATTTCCAAGAGGAATAACAGAGGAACAATACAATGAAGTTTTTTAAGATAAATAGCTTCAGCTATTTCAGTGCAATTATTCAGTAAAACACTCCCGGAGAACTTGTTTTGCATCACAAATCTGTGTTAGTATACGATTCCTACACGGCTCCTTAAGGCATAAGGGATGAATGCCACAGCCGTGACCGCTGAGGTCCTCATGTAAGTGTTTCCATAAGATCTGAGTCGCGGCCTACAAGTCATTGGGTGATTTTACATTCAGATGAGAAGGAAAAAAAAAAAGAATATGACCCTGATCCTGCGGCCAGAACATCCACTGTACAGAGTAACCTCAGCTCTGACTCGGGGGGGGATATTTCCGTGATGATCTCTTCCATATGGCATCTGAACTCCGGCAATAACTAAGCAGAATGCAACATCACCTGTAAGAGTAACGTAAGGAGCAGACAAAGAGCTTCTGTTCCTAAGACATAAGTAAGACGTTGTATGTGAGTGCAATCAAGGTCAATCACACATCCCTGAAGGTTCTGAAAATGTAACTTTTGTTCTGTTTGGCGTCTTTATTTAGTTCTAAAATTCTTCACCTATTAATTTCATAACTTTTCTTCACACTGGTCAGAGCTCGGTTTTCTGTTACAGAGCGACAAATCTGCTCCCCTTCACTCAGTCATAGAGTTATCGTGATGTTCTGGCTTCTTGCAGTCACCACTAGGGGGAGATCAGTAGTTTACTGAAGACACAGCAGGTGTAAAAATCCATAAGCAGTGACCTCCCCCTAGTGGTGGCTTCCAGTAGCTAAAATATTATCATTTAACCCTTTCAGCTCTTATTGTGTTCTTGTTTACTGCATTTCACCTTTTTGAATGCTGTATTATAAGGGGGGATTTGCTTTTTCTATTTTCCTGTTTGGTAATGATTGTATGTTTGGGGTAACGTACATTCTGCATGACCAGAGCGTTACTTGAATGCCTAAACACCCGATGCCCATGCGAAATGCGTTCTAGTCACACATCTAATATTGTGATACTTAATAATAAGAATAATCTTTATTTTTTATATAGCACAAACATATTCCGTAGCGCTTTACATACATTATCATCATCATTGCTGTCCTTACTGGGGGCTCACAATCTAGATTCCCCATCAGTATGTCTTTGGAGTGTGTATGATATGTGTATAGTATGGCGAAACTGTGTGTGTAGCATAGTGGGGTGTTATTTATGTGTACGATATTACAGAACACTTTGCGTGTACAGTATAGGAGTGCTATTTATGTGGATGCTATATGATACTATTTATGTATGTGTTACAGTATGGCAGTGTTATATCTGTGCCATATAGCAAGATTATTTATATGTATGGTATGGCAATACTACTGTATCTGTGCGTAAGCCTTACTACTATTTATGTGTGCGGTTATCGGTGTTATATGTCAGTACAATTTAGCAGTAGTATTTATGTGTATGTTATGGCAATACAATTTTTGTGTATAGCATATTGGTGTTATTTATATGTACAATATCACAGAACTCTATGTATATAGTACAGAAGTAACATTTATGTGTATGCTATAGTGATACTATTTATGTGTGTGTTATACCAATGTTATACTATATACCTGTACAATGTGGCAAGACAATTTATATGCATGGTATGGCAATACTATTCATGTGTATAGCATAGTGGTGTTATTTGTATGTATAATATCACATCCAGTGCGGCAAAAAAGTATTTAGTCAGCCACCGATTGTGCAAGTTCTCCCACTTAAAAAGATGAGGTCGGCCTGTAATTGACATCATAGGTCGACCTCAACTATCAGAGACAAAATGAGAAAACAAATCCGGAAAATCACATTGTCCTATTTGGAAAGAAATTTTTTTCAAATTTTGGTGGAAAATAAGTATTTGGTCAATTACAAACAAGCAAGATTTCTGGCTCTCACAGACCTGTAACTTCTTCTTTAAGAGGCTCCTCTGTCCTCCACTCATTACCTGTAGTACTGGCACCTGTTTGAACTTGTTATCAGTATAAAAGACACCTGTCTGCAACCTCAAACAGTCACACTCCAAACTCCACTATGGTGAAGACCAAAGAGCTGTCGAAGGACACCAGAAACAAAATTGTAGTCCTGCACCAGGCTGGGAAGATTGAATCTGCAATAGGCGAGCAGCTAGGTGTGAAGAAATCAACGGTGGGAGCAATTATTAGAAAATGGAAGACATACGAGACCACTGATAATCTCCCTCGATCTGGGGCTCCACACAAGATCTCACCCCGTGGGGTCAAAATGATCTCAAGAACGGTGAGCAAAAATCCCAGAACCACACGGGGGGGGGGGGGGGGGGACCTAGTGAATGACTTGCAGAGAGCTGGTACCAACGTTACACAGGCTACCATCAGTAACACACTACGCCGCCAGGGACTCAGATACTGCAGTGCCAGACGTGTCCCCCTTCTTAAGCCATTACATGTCCGGTCCTGTCTGAAGTTTGCTAGAGAGCATTTGGATGATCCAGAAGAGTATTGGGAGAATGTCATATGGTCAGATGAAACCAAAGTAGAACTGTTTGGTAGAAACACAACTCGTCGTGTTTGGAGGAGAAAGAATGCTGAGTTGCATCCAAAGAACACCATACCTACTGTGAAGCATGGGGGTGGCAAATTCATCCTTTGGGGCTGTTTCTCTGCCAAGGGACCAGGACGACTGATCCTTGTACATGAAAGAATGAATGGGGCCATGTATCGTGAGATTTTGAGTGCAAACCTCCTTCCATCATCAAGGGCATTGAAGATGAAACGTGGCTGGGTGCAATGAAGGAGTGGCTTTGTAAGAAGCATTTGAGGTCCTGGAGTGGCCTAGCCAGTCTCCATATCTAAACCCTATAGAAAACCTTTGGAGGGAGTTGAAAGTCCGTGTTGTCCAGCGACAGCCCCAAAACATCACTGCTCTAGAGGAGATCTGCATGGAGGAATGGGCCAACATACCAGCAACAGTGTGTGCCAACCTTGTGAAGACTTACAGAAAACGTTTGACCTCTGTCATTGCCAACAAGGGATATATAACAAAGTATTGAGATGAACTTTTGTAATTCACCAAATATTTATTTTACACCAAAATTTGAAAAAAAATTCTTTCCAAATCAGACAATGTGATTTTCAGGATTTTTCTCATTTTGTCTCTCATAGTTGAGGTCTATCTATGATGTCAATTACAGGCCTCTCTCATCGTTTTAAGTGGGAGAACTTACACAATTGGTGGCTGACTAAATACTTTTTTCCCCCACTGTAACTCTATATATGTATAGTATAGCAGTACTATTTATGTGTAAGCTATGTTGATACTATTTCTGTGTGGAATATCATGGTTATATATCAGTACCATAATAGCAGTATTATTTATGTATATATCATGGTTATATTTTTTATGTGTATAGCATAGCGGTGTTATTTGTATGTACAATATCACATAACACATGTGTACAGTATAGTAGTGCTATTTATGTGCATGCTATAGTGATACTATTTATGCATGTGTTATACTGTATATCTGTACCATATAGCAAGACTATTTATATACACGGTATGGCAATACTATTTATCTGTAAGCTATACTGCTATTTAAGTGTACGTTATATCGGTGTTATATGTCATTACCATTTAGCAGTAGTATTTATGTGTATGTTATTGCAATACTATTTATGTGTATACCATAGCGGTGTTATTTGTATTTACAATATCACATAACTCTATATGTGTATAGTATAGCAGTACTATTTATGCTAAGCTATGTTGATACTATTTCTGTGTGGTATATAACGGTTATAAATCAGTACCATATAGCAGGACTATTTATATATATATATATATATATATATATATATATATATATATATATATATATATATATATATATATATATATATATATATATATACTAGATGGTGGCCCCATTCTAACTCATCGGGTATTCTAGAATAGGTATGCGGCCGACCAGGCACAATCAGCAGAGCGGTATTTAAATTTGGCGCCAAAATCGCTGATTCGTCGAGGCCGGCAACCGCGACCAATTAGCAAAGCGGTGTTAAAATTTGGCGCCTATATCGCAGATTGGTCACTGCCGGCGGTCGCGACTAATCAGCAGAGAGGGGTTTAAATTTGGCACCAATAATGCTGATTGGTCGCGTTCGCTGGCCGCGACCAATCAGCAGAGCGTTATTTAAATTTGGCGCCAATAATGGTGATTGGTCACGGCCGCGACTAATAAGCAGAGCGGTGTTTAAATTTGTCGCCAATAATGCTGGTTATTCGTGACCGGTAACCGCGACCAATGAGCAGAGCGGTGTTTAAATATGGAGCCATTATCGCTGATTGGTCGCGGCCAGCCACCACGACCAATCAGCGAAGCGGTGTTTAAATTTGGCGCCAATATCACTGATTGGTCACGGCCGGTGGTTGTGACTAATCAGCAGAGCGAGGTTTAAATTTGGCGCCAATACTGCTGATTGGTTGCGGCCGGCGACCGCGACTAATCAGCAGAGTGGTGTTTAAATTTGGTGCCAATATTGCTGATTGGTCGCGGCCGGAGACCGCGACTAATCAGCAGAGCGGTGTTTAAATTTGGCGCCAATACTGCTGATTGGTCGCGGCCGGCGACCGCGAGCAATCAGCAGAGCGTTGTTTAAATTTGTCACCAAAATTGCTGATTGGTCGCGGCCAGCCACCGCGACCAATCAGCAGAGCGTAGTTTACATTTGGCGCCAAAATCGCTGATTGGTCGCGCCCGGCGACCGCGACCAATTAGCAAAGCGGTGTTAAAATTTGGCGCCTATATCGCAGATTGGTCACGGCCGGCGGTCGCGACTAATCAGCAGAGCTGGGTTTAAATTTGGCGCCAATAATGCTGATTGGTTGTGGCCACCGCGACCAATCGGCACAGCGGCGTTTAAATTTGCCGCCCATCTCGCTGATTGGTCACGGCCGGCCACCGCGACCAATCAGCAGAGCGGCGTTTAAATTTGCCGCCCATCTCGCTGATTGGTCGCGGCCGGCCACCGCAACCAATCAGCGTCGTATTAGTGTGGGGCCGGGAGCGGCGCTGCTTGTGCGGCTCCATATTAGCGAGGACCGGGGAGCGGTGCTGCCTGTGCGGCTCCTTCTGCTGCAAGAAGCCGGGAGATGAGCGACTGCTCGCAGCAGAAGCATCCCGACCGGCGGCGCCGCTCCCCAGTCCTCTGTTCACACTTGCTGTCGGGAGATCAGCGGGCCAAGCCGCTGATCTTCCGACGTTAGCCGCCAGATGAGCCGCTAACGGCCGCCATCTTTTTTCAGAAATCCAGCTGCGCTGATTGGCCGCTGTCGGACCAATGAGCGACGCAGGATTTCCAGGACAGACAAACAGACAGAAAGACAGATAGACAGACAGACAGACAGACGGGATAAGACAATTATATAGTAGATATATATATATATATATATATATATATATATCATGGCAATACTATTTGTTTATAGCATAGTGGTGGTGTGTATATATCAACAATATCAACTGTACTATTTATGTGTGTGCTGTAGTGATACTACTGATGAGTGTGGTATAGCGGTTGTTGAAGTCTGGCAGATGTTAATAGAGCTTCCACAGACAGCGCAACAACTCCACTTACAGATCAGAGGGGATGCCCTGACCTTCACCCCTTAACCCTTGTACAGGGTTCTGGACTTTTTCAGAGACCCCCGGGCAGGGACCACTGAGTCAGCGGCTGACCGATGGAGCTAGCTGGAGGTAAGAGGGGTCGTCACATTGGGTCAATACCAAGAGGTGACATCAGGGGCAAATTCAGAAAGCAGGTGGTCAAAATACAGGCCGAAGTAAGAAAACGGGATATACAACATATCACAACAGGAGCAAAGGATCAGAGTGACCAGGTCCTAGCTGAACTAACGAAATGACTGACAGCTAGAGACTGCTGGGGTTTATACAGAAGGGAGCCCCATCCATGGCTGCCAGCAGACAGCCAGTTACATACCAGCTCACTGCAGCAAAACACACGTGGACAGGAAAGGGACAACTAATCTCAGCAATCTACAAGCTGCCGGCGTCCAGCAGTAACAGTGGTTTCAGTGCAGCGCCACCTAGCGACCAGGGCAAAAGTTGCAGCGGAATGTTGAGACACAGATGCTTCAGCAGGTGTTATACTGTATGTCTGCACCATGTAGCAGGACTATTGAAGTGTAGGGTATGGCGATACTATTTAAATGCATAACATAGCAATCTCACACATGTACAATATCATAGTGTTATATGTGTAAGCTATGGTGATACTATTTATGTATGTGTTATATCGGTGCAATATATGTATACTATTTGTATATGGTATGGCACTATTATTTATGTGTGTACAACCCCTGGCAAAAATTATGGAATCACCGGGCTCGGTGGATGTTCATTCAGTTGTTTAATGTTGTTGAAAAAAAGCAGATCACAGACATGGCATAAACCTAAAGTCATTTCAAATTGCAACTTTAGGGCTTTAAGGAACACTAAAAGAAATCAAGATAAAAAATGTGGTATTCAGTAAGGGTAATTTTTTTCAGACCAAGCAGAGGGAAAAAATTATGGAATCACTCAATTCTGAGGAAAAAATTATGGAATCATGAAAAACAAACACACAAAAGAACACTCCAATACATCACTAGTATTTTGTTGCACCACCTCTGGCTTTAATAACAGCTTGCAGTCTCTGAGGCATGGACTAAATGAGTAACAAACAGTAGTGTTCATCAATCTGGCTCCAACTTTCTCTGATTGCTGTTGCCAGATCAGCTTTGCAGGTTGGAGCCTTGTCATTGACCATTTTCTTCAACTTCCAGCAAAGATTTTCAATTGGATTGAGATCTGGACTATTTGCAGGCCATGACATTGACCTTATGTGTCTTCTTTCAAGGAATGTTTTTACAGTTTTTGCTCTATGGCAGGATGCATTATCATCTTGAAAAATGATGTCATCATCCCCAAACATCCTTTCAATTGATGGGATAAGAAAACTGTCCAAAATATCAATGTAAACTTGGGCATTTATTGAAGATGTAATGACAGCCATCTCCCCAGTGACTTTACCTGACATGCAGCCCCATATCATCAATGACTGTGGAAATTTGCATGTTCTCTTCATGCAGTCATCTTTATAAATCTCATTGGAACGGCACCAAACAAAAGTTTCAGCATCATCACCTTGCCCAATGCAGATTCGCGATTCATCACTGAATATGACTTTCATCCAGTCATCCACAGTCCACGATTACTTTTCCTTAGCCCATTGTAACCTTGTTTTTTTCTGTTTAGGTGTTAATGATGGCTTATGTTTAGCTTTTCTGTATGTAAATCCCATTTCCTTTAGGCGGTTTCTTACAGTTCGGTCACAGACATTGACTCCAGTTTCCTCCCATTCGTTCCTCATTTGTTTTGTTGTGCATTTCCTGCTTTGGAGACATATTGCTTTAAGTTTCCGGTCTTGACGCTTTGATGTCTTCTTTTGTCTAAAAAGTATGTTTGCCTTTAACAACCTTCCCATTTTGTTTGTATTTAGTCCAGATTTTAGACACAGCTGACTGTGAACAACCAACATCTTTTGCAACATTGCGTGATGATTTACCTTCTTTTAAGAGTTTGATAATCATCTCCTTTATTTCAATTGACATCTCTCGTGTTGGAGCCATGATTCATGTCAGTCCACTTGGTGCAACAGCTCTCCAAGGTGTGATCACTCCTTTTTAGATGCAGGCTAACGAGCAGATCTAATTTGATGCAGGTGTTAGTTTTGGAAATGAAAATTTACAGGGTGATTCCATAATTTTTTCCTCAGAATTGAGTGATTCCTTATTTTTTTCCCTCTGCTTGGTCTGAAAAAAATTACCCTTACTGAGTACCACATTTTTTATCTTGATTTCTTTTAGTGTTTCTTAAAGCCCTAAAGTTGCTATTTCAAATGACTTTAGTTTTGTGCCATGTCTGTGATCTGCTTTTTTTTTCAACAACATTAAACAACTGAAAGAACATCCTCCGAGCCCGGTGATTCCATAATTTTTGCCAGGGGTTGTAGCATTGTGATGTTATATATATAGATATACAATATCAGAGTACTATTTCTGTGCACAGTATGGCAGCACTAATTATGTGTAAGCTATGATAATACTATTTATCTATGTGTTATATCGGTGTTATATAGGTATGCCATATAGCAATACTATTTATGTGTGTAACATTGTGATGTTATATATATATATATATATATATATATATATATATATATATACAGTACAGACCAAAAGTTTGGACACACCTTCTCATTTAAAGATTTTTCTGTATTTTCATGACTATGAAAATTGTACATTCACACTGAAGGCATCAAAACTATGAATTAACACATGCGGAATTATATGCTTAACAAAAAAGTGTGAAACAACTGAAAGTATGTCTTATATTCTAGGTTCTTCAAAGTAGCCACCTTTTGCTTTGATGACTGCTTTCCACACTCTTGGCATTCTCTTGATGAGCTTCAAGAGGTAGTCACCGGAAATGGTCTTTCAACAATCTTGAAGGAGTTCCCAGAGATGCTTAGCACTTGTTGGCCCTTTTGCCTTCACTCTGCGGTCCAGCTCACCCCAAACCATCTCGATTGGGTTCAGGTCTGGTGACTGTGGAGGCCAGGTAATCTGGCGTAGCACCCCATCACTCTACTTCTTGGTCAAATAGCCCTTACACAGCCTGGAGGTGTGTTTGGGCTCATTGTCCTGTTGAAAAATAAATGATGGTCCAACTAAACG
Organism: Phyllobates terribilis; assembly: GCF_046119375.1. NCBI lineage: Eukaryota > Metazoa > Chordata > Amphibia > Anura > Dendrobatidae > Phyllobates > Phyllobates terribilis. The sequence continues at coordinate 685,441,855 of NW_027362763.1, forward strand.
CAAACCGGATGGAATAGCATGCCGCTGCAAGATGCTGTGGTAGCCATGCTGGTTCAGTATGCCTTCAATTTTGAATAAATCCCCAACAGTGTCACCAGCAAAGCACCCCCACACCATCACACCTCCTCCTCCAGGCTTCACGGTGGGAACAAGGCATGTAGAGTCCATACGTTCACCTTTTCTGTGTCACACAAAGACACGGTGGTTGGAACCAAAGATCTCAAATTTAGACTCATCAGACCAAAGCACAGATTTCCACTGGTCTAATGTCCATTCCTTGTGTTCTTTAGCCAAACAAGTCTCTTCTGCTTGTTGCCTGTCCTTAGCAGTGGTTTCCTAGCAGCTATTTTACCATGAAGGCCTGCTGCACAAAGTCTCCTCTTAACAGTTGTTGTAGAGATGTGTCTGCTGCTAGAACTCTGTGTGGCATTGACCTGGTCTCTAATCTGAGCTGCTGTTAACCTGCGATTTCTGAGGCTGGTGACTCGGATAAACTTATCCTCAGAAGCAGAGGTGACTCTTGGTCTTCCTTTCCTGGGGCGGTCCTCATGTGAGCCAGTTTCTTTGTAGCGCTTGATGGTTTTTGCAACTGCACTTGGGGACACTTTCAAAGTTTTCCCAATTTTTCGCACTGACTGACCTTCATTTCTTAAAGTAATGATGGCCACTCGTTTTTCTTTACTTAGCTGCTTTTTTCTTTCCATAATACAAATTCTAACAGTCTATTCAGTAGGACTATCAGCTGTGTATCCACCTGACTTCTGCACAACACAACTGATGGTCTCAACTCCATTTATAAAGTAAGAAATCCCACTTATTAAACCTGACAGGGCACACCTGTGAAGTGAAAACTCGGGTGACTACCTGTTGAAACTCATCAAGAGAATGCCAAGAGTGTGCAAAGCAATCATCAAAGCAAAAGGTGGCTACTTTGAAGAACCTAGAATATAAGATATATTTTCAGTTGTTTCACACTTTTTTGTTAAGTATATAATTCCACATGTGTTAATTCATAGTTTTGATGCCTTCAGTGTGAATGTACAATTTTCATAGTCATGAAAATACAGAAAAATCTTTAAATGAGAAGATGTGTCCAAACTTTTGGTCTGTACTGTATATATATATTTATATATATATATTATATATATATATATATATAATGTGCAATATTAGAGCACTATTTATGTGCACAGTATGGCAGCACTAATTATGTGTAAGCTATGATGATACTTTTCATGTATGTGTTATATCGGTGTTATATAGGTATAGCATATAGCAATACTATTTGTGTATGGCATGGCATTACTATTTTTGTGTGTCGTATAGCGGTGATATACATACGTACACCATCATAGTACAGTACTACTTATGTGTACAGTATAACGATGTTGTATATGCACAATATCATAGTACTATTTATGTGTATTGGATCTCAATACTATTTATGTGTGAACTATAGCGATACTATTTATACGTATGGTATAGTGGCGTTATGTAGTTGCACAATGCAGTATTTATGTGTATAGTGCATTATTTTACATTTTATCTAAATCTCAATGAATTTTAGGTGTGTTTGTACATTAGATTATGATGCCACACATTTTCTTTTCTACTGCTGCAGCTCCCTAAGGGCAATCGGCATATAGTGAATTCCAAGTGTTTCTGATTATAATGACTAAGTATAAATGTACAAGGCGTCAGTGTATACATGATCATTATTATTGATTGTTATGCATTAATAGTTTATTCTTGATAGACGATGGGATGTGGACAGCCTATCGGAGGCCTAACATCACCAATTATAAATGGTGAAGATGCAGATGGATTGCGAGGATTGATTGCTTTAATTTTCACCCCATAATAGAAATGTGTCTATTTTACACAATTGCACATAAGGAGCTTCCTGGAATAGGAACATGATCCACCAGTTGTGCAAGAATCGCCAGCCAAATACACGTGATGTACTAAAGTCAGCATGAGGCATAGCTGGATGTTATTATCACCTCCTAAAACTGCAGGAAATTTCAGTATTTGCTTACTTGGATACTTACTGACACTGTGCAGAAATTTAGTATGAAGTTATTTACAGCGGGTGAAATAAATACTGAACACGTCACCAATTATTCTAAGTAAATATATTTGTAAAAGTGCTATTGACATGAAATTCTCACCAGATGTCGGTAACAACCCACCCAATCCACACAGGCAAAGAAATCAATTGATAGATGTCCATAAATTCTGTGTAATAATGAGAAATGACACTGGAAAAAAGTACTGAAATTTATTTAATACTTCATACATAAGCCTTTGTTGGTGATGAAGCTTCAAGATGCCTGATGTATGGAAAAACTAGTTGCAGGCATTGCTCAGGTGTGATTTTGGCCCATTCTTCCACACACACACTCTTCACATCCTGAAGGTCCCGTGGGCTCCTTCTATGAACTCTGAGCTTTAGTTCCTTCCATACATTTTCTATTGGATTCAGGTCCGGTGATCGGCTCATCCATTCTAGCAGCTTTATTTTCTTTCGTTTCATCTTTATCATCCTAGTTGATGGCAGCAGATTTTTATCAAGAATGTCTCTGTACATTTGTCCATTCATCCTTCCTTCAATTATATGAATTTTGCCAATGCCGTATGCTGAAAAACAGCCCCACACCATGATGTTCCCACCTGCAAACTTCACTGTTGGTATGGTGTTTTTGTTATGCAGTGCCTTTTGACTTCCAAACATGGTGTGAATTATGGCCTCCAACGAGTTCAATTTTGGTCTGATCTGACCAGATTATATTCTTCCAGTGTTTCACGGGCTTGTCTAAATGTTGTTGAGCAAACTGTAAACAAGCTTTTTGTTCAGCAATGGAGTCTTGTGTGGTGATCATGCATAGTCAGTTCTGCTAGGAAGGTGGCATGAATGGACAAAATGCCCACGTGCTATTTTGGCCCAGGATTCCTTACTTCTTGCATTTGCCCTAAATTGCATAGTGTATAATACAGTTTTGTAGTATTTTTTTTAGAAAATGTTACTCCATACACAACCCCAGTAAGTTATACCCCCCCATCACGTCTTCCTACCCTACTATAATAACACATACATCTACTACTTCATACCCACCTCTAAGGCTAGAAAAAGTTGAGCAGAAATGCTCCAATTCTCAAAACTCTTCAAAAACTTTTAGTTTCTGCTCTCAAAACTCAGTAAAAAGGCTCTATGTGCACAAAGCCTAATATCCCTCTATTAACACTTATACCCACTACTCCATTCCTTCAAAACTTCATGTCTGTCTTCAGTAACCATTACCCCCAATAACCCATTGATGGCTTCACTGATGTGTTGCCTTTTGTAAGGAGCACATGACCACATTTCCAAAGGCACAAAAAAAGGCTTCAAGTATTAAAAAAAAAAAAAAAAAATCCCTTTATGGGGAGAATTGGGGTATGTTGGGCCCACCAGGGGTGATGATTCTCCATACACTCAGGTACGATCACATTGTAATCTTTGCTGCTATCGTCCACACAAGACAAATATTCTCAATGATCTGATCAGTAGATCTGATTAGGAATAGCAAGTAATTGGCTGTAAAGTTTGTCTTCTTTTGGGCCTTAGTACACCACTTGAGTATTCAGGTAGTTGGCATCATCAATACGACTGAGGATGTCTTCACATCACTGTCCTGCATCACTACTTCAACTCCAGCAAACTCAGCTCTGCACAATCTGTTATTCATCCCTGCGTTATCTCTGCTGTGCCAGATCTGCCATTGGACTCTGTTGCAAACTCAGCTCTACAATGACGCTAAGTCAACTGTTATATCACTGTAGCAGGTCTGTAAAATTGAACTACCCTGCAAATCAACTCTGCTACACCGCTGAGTTCATTCTGCTATATTACTGTGCCTGCTCTGTCTTTGGACTCTGCTGCAAACTCAGCTCTAGAATGAAGCTAAGCCAACTGTTATATCACTGTAGCCAGGTCTGTAAAATTGAACTCCGCTGCAAATCAACTCTGCTACACCGCTGAGTTTACTCTGCTATATTGCTTTGCCAGTTCTTTTTTTGGACTCTGCTGCAAACTCAGCTCTACAATGTCGCAAAGCCAATTGTTATATCACTGTAGCAGGTTTGTAAATTGAATTCCGCTGCAAATCAACTCTGTTACATCGCTGAGTTCACTCTGCTATACTGCTGTGCCAGCTTTGCCATTGGGCTCTGTTGTAAACTCAGCTCTACATTGTCACTAAGCCAACTGTTTTATCACTGTAGCCAGGTCTGTAAAATTGAACTCCCCTGCAAATCAACTCAGCTACACCGCTGAGTTCATTCTGATATATTACTGTGCCTACTCTGTCTTTGGACTCTGCTGCAAACTCAGCTCTACAATGACGCTAAGTCAACTGTTATATCACTGTAGCCAGGTCTGTAAAATTGAACTCTGCTGCAAATCAACTCTGCTACACTGCTGAGTTCACTCTGCTATATAGCTCTGTCAGCTTTGCAAGATTGAACTCAGCTGCAAACTCAGCTCTGCGACATCTGAGTTAAAAGTCTGCTTCTTTCCTGGGCCAGTCCTGTGCTTCCCAGATCTGCTACTCCGGTTCTTTATGGCTGAGTTATCCTGCTATGAAGCCTTTGAACCTTCTGTGCAACTTAGGTCTGCTGCTCCAGTTTGAGTCTACTCTGATCCCTTATGAATACAGCTCTACTACCTACTCTGCTTCACCGGTTCTCATGACTCCAGCTCTACTCTACTTAATTTTCTGTACTGCCACATCAGCCTCCGCTGTTCCACCTGGACTGCCCTGCTGCACCAACGTCACCTGTCCGTGCTGCATGAGAACTGCACATCTGAACCAAGGGCTTTGAGGATCCACCTCACCAGGTGAGACAGAACATTCCTGGAGGACCCTCGCCTGCCCTTCTTGGAGAGTCCAATCTTGCCACCCTAGTTTCGAACTGGTTGCAAAATTGTTGGAGTAGATGACTGAGCTCTTTTATTTTTTGGCACCACAGCCAAGTTTGGCATGGCCTGTGAACCCTTGTTGTGGCCTCATCTTATCCTATGAGATCCATCCTGGCACTTGGTCCTGAGGACGCTCCCACCACTACTGTCTACCATTAATGCAGAAGTTCTTCGGAGGGGTGATAACTCTTTAGCGGTGCTCTGTCCTGGAAGCTCCTGGCTGTGTTTTCCTGAGATACGAGCCGCGTCTTGTTATTAGCCTTTAATGCATTTAGCCATGAGTCATCGTCTCTGAATCGCAGACCGGCATTATTTTGGCTGTGTAACCTTGGGAAAAAAAAAAAAAAAAGAGAAAACATTGACAAGACCGAGGCCGAGATTCCTCCTTTTGTCATTTCTGATGTGTCTGACAATCACAGGCAGAGGCAGCTATACGACTACCTGCCAGCTTCCTACCTCTAGCCCAGCTGGGCAATTTCGAACACCAGGCTGGTTTCCACTATAGCCCTATTATACACCCACAAGATAGATGATATGTTGCTAATGCTGGGGTCCAACAGCTGAGGCCCCCACTGATCCCAAGAATCGGGCTCTGGTGTGCCCCCGATTAAATGGTGGCCCGTATGTGCGGCCATCGCTTCATTTTAATTTGCCCTGTTCTTGGATTGATTGGGGTCTCAGTGGTAAGACCCCCAGTGATCAGCAACTAGTCATCTGTAACATACCTGGCGGCGCCCTTGCATGGTGGTCCATCTCCCACTGTGCAAGAGCGCGCACTTGATCTCCAGTCCAGAATGTCTCTCTGGCTTCCCTCCATGCTGTCTGTTTGTGTCTGTTTCTGCTGCTTAAGGGCGGCGCCCGATCACTTCCTGCTTTTTGTACCTGCTGTGGGTCACACCCCTTGTGCGTCCTCAGCCTATTGCTGTCTGTCACCTGGTATATAACCCAGCTGCTCCAATCAATCCCTGCCTGAGCATTGTGTTTCATTCAGTGTGTGCTTGCACTCTGAAGGTGCCAGGTCCCGTTCTGTGTTCTCTTGTCTGCCTATCCTGGAGGCTGTATTTCCAGGCCTGTCTGAACACGCTCCTAGCCTGTTCCTCCTGCCTTCTAGGGGCCGATTACCTAGACCCGCTCCTGTATCTTGTCTGTCCTGTCTGAACTCGCTCCTAGCCTGTTCCTCCCGCCATCTAGGGGCCGATTACCTAGACCCGCTCCTGTATCTTGTCTGTCCTGTCTGAACTCGCTCCTAGCCTGTTCCTCCCGCCTTCTAGGGGCCGATTACCTAGACCCGCTCCTGTATCTTGTCTGTCCTGTCTGAACACGCTCCTTGCCTGTTCGTCCCGCCTCTCTGGGGTCCGTATTCCCAGACCCGCTCCTGTATCCCGCTGCAGTGTCGGTCTCTTCCGTACACTCAGTTCCAGTCTGAACTCTCTCCTATCCTTTACCTGTTTTGCCTCTATGTCCGTTCCTTTCCTTTTTCTGCAGAGTCTGAACTTGTACCTAACTCCTGCTTGTTGTCTCTGTACTCCCGTTTGTGTGTTTGTGGTCCACTCGCTACTTCACTGCAAGTACCTTGTGGGTATCTGGCTCTGCCTTTCCCTTCCTGTCTGTTCCGTGTGAACAGAGCCCTGTCCCCCCTGCTCAGTCTCGCTCCGCTCTGACTCCTTTGCTCACTGCTCCGGCAGCCTCGCTCCGCTCTGACTCCTTTGCTCACTGCTCCGGCAGTCTCGCTCCGCTCTGACTCCTTTGCTCACTGCTCCGGCAGTCTCGCTCCGCTCTGACTCCTTTGCTCACTGCTCCAGCAGTCTCGCTCTGCTCTTGCTCACCGCTCCTGGCGGTCTCGTCCTGCTCTGCTCTTGCTCGCCGCTCCAGACGGTCTCGTCCTGCTCTGCTCTTGCTCGCCGCTCCAGGCGGTCTCGTCCTGCTCTGCTCTTGCTCGCCGCTCCAGGCGGCCTCGTCCTGCTCTGCTCTTGCTCACCGCTTCAGGCGGTCTCGTCCTGCTCTGCTCTTGCTCACCGCTCCAGGCGGTCTCGTCCTGCTCTGCTCTTGCTCACCGCTCCTGGCGGTCTCGTCCTGCTCTGCTCTTGCTCACCGCTCCTGGCGGTCTCGTCCTGCTCTGCTCTTGCTCACCGCTCCAGGCGGTCTCGTCCTGCTCTGCTCTTGCTCACCGCTCCAGGCGGTCTCGTCCTGCTCTGCTCTTGCTCACCGCTCCAGGCGGTCTCGTCCTGCTCTGCTCTTGCTCACCGCTCCAGGCGGTCTCGTCCTGCCCTGCTCTTGCTCACCGCCCCAGGCGGTCTCGTCCTGCTCTGCTCTTGCTCACCGCTCCAGGCGGTCTCGTCCTGCTCTGCTCTTGCTCACTGCTCCAGGCGGTCTTGTCTTGCCCTGCTCTCGCTCACCTCTCTGGGCGGCCTCACTCTGCTGTGTTTGTCTGCCACATCTGTGGTTCTGTTCCAGAGTCCCAGTGTGTACTGGGTCCTATCCCGCCTGTGTTCCTACCTGCTAGTGCCTTCCTGTCTGCACTCTAGCCGTGCTTGCCTGTACCCCCCTGCCTGCATACCCGCCTGCCCGCATACCAGTCGTGCCTGCCTATTCCCACCAGTCTGTGTGCCAGCCTAACCAGTCTGTTCCTGTATTCCTCTGTGTGGGTCAACAGCCGTGTCCGGGGTCTGTCCTGGAGTAGCACCTGGTCCCTCTGCTCGGTTCCTCCTGGGTGCACTGGCGTCGTATGCCGTCGTGCGACCCTGGTCGGATCGGGTGAATACCTAGTTACGCCCCTCCAGGCATTCACTCTCCGGCACGGTCCAGTGGAATCACACGCACACGCCGCTCAGCCCGGGCGTGTGCATTACATCATCTACCATGTGGATGAGTGATAAGAGCTTTTATGCCCACTATAAATTAACTACTTGCCCCCAATGCTAGACCACTGCTACCCCAACAAGACCCCCAAATAACAAGGAGAGGCGAGAATGTGTTTTGTTTTTTGTATCCCCTTTCTAGCTAATTCGATTTGAGAGAATTCTCCCAAACTGAATTTCTGGAGATTTGCAGAACTCTGTGTAATGATCCCATGTTTGTATTAATGTGTATATGTGTGTGTACAGTATAGTGGTACTATTTATGTGTAGGATGTGGGAGTATTATTTATGTGCATTGTGTATCTTTTACTTTTTTTATGCCATTCCCCATGCAGTAGAAGCATGATATTACTATATTGTTATCCCCCCCCCCATCTACCATTGCAACCTCACAATTGCATCATGGGGATGATAATGGGGCAATTGAAGAAGCGCCCTCCCTCCGTGGTCACTATTGGTTAAGAAGCTGAGACTGGAGTTACATTACAACTACTAGTGTAAAACCGTGGTGCCGTAAATGCTCATTCCGCGCAGTGCTGAAAAGGGTCATTTTTCTATATGAATTAGAAAGGACTGAAACCATACAGGAGAGGGGAAAAGACCGGGGACGTGACTGGCGCATTATAACCTATTATATGACAAATCCGCCTGACATATAAAAATGCTCAAAAGCAACATGGTACCTCCATAATGTGCTGGACCGCCCAAAATACATCAAAGTCCTCACCCCAAACCTTACAATAAAGGGGAAATAATCCCTAATGACAGTACAGTCATGTGTTGGTGCACGCTGGTGCTCATCAGCGGGGGTCCGACCACAAAGGAGAAAACAAAGACTAAAAATAAACAATAACGTGCAAAAATAGATCAGAGGAACAATAAAACATTCAGCAACTCGACCTCCCCGAACCATCGAAAAGAAGCAGAAAAGGAACATCACATATAGCTACAAAACCATAGTGTCCCCCCGAGTATTCTGCCCCCCATGTATTGTCCCCCCTCATATTGTGTCCCCCCCGCATATTGTGCCCCCCGCATATTGTGCCCCCCGTGTATTATACCTCCGATTATTGCGCCCCCAGCCATGTCCTGCACAGGACAGGACGGTAAAGCGGATATTTGCTCCCTCTCGTTTGCACAGAATTCATGTGTTATTTTGATACTCGAGATAATTCTATGTAATTATGTTATAGCGGTAATTAAATAAAGTAATTAGAGCAACAATTCACACTGACAATCCCCCGATGGACAGTTCTCTTCTGTCACTGATAGTTACTTCACCGCTTATATTATTGTTTAAGACCAGTTTACACTTTGCATTTCCGAAGGCAAAAATTAGCAGTGAAACCTATGTGCTGCCATAACAGAGCCCCCCACAGTGCCCCCATAATAGAGCCCCCCACAGTACCCCAAAATAGAGCCCCCCACAGTGCCCCATAAGAGTCACCCACAGTGCCCCATAACAGAGCCCCCGACAGTGCCCCATAATAGAGCCCCCCACAGTACCCCATAACAGAGCCCCCCACAGTACCCCATAACAGAGCCCCCCACAGTGCCCCCATAACAGAGCCACCCACAATGCCCCATAACAGACCCCCCCACAGTGCCCCATAACAGAGCCCCCCACAGTGCCCCATAATAGAGCCCCCCACAGTGCGCCATAATAGAGCCCCCCACAGTACCCCATAACAGAGCCACCCACAGTGCCCCATAACAGAGCACCCTACAGTACCCCATAATAGAGCCCATTACAGTACCCCAAAATAGAGCCCCCCACAGTACTCCATAATAGAACCCCCACAGTACCCCATAATAGAACCCTCCACAGTACCCCATAACAGAGCCCCCCCACAGAGCCCCATAATATAACCCCCACAGTGTCCTGTAGTAGTCACCCACAATCCCCCTGTAAGAGCCACACACATTACCCCATAATAGAGCTATAAACAGCACCCCATAATAGAGCCCCCCACAGTGTCCTGTAGTAGATCTACCCACAGTGCCCCGTAATAGAGCCACACACATTACCCCATAATAAAGCCACCCACACTGCCCCATAACAGAACCCCCCACAGTGCCCCATACTAGAGCCCCCCACAGTGCCCCCATAATAGAGCCCCCCACGGTGCCCCATAATAGAGCCCCCCCCACAGTGCCCCATAATAGAGCCCCCCACAGTGCCCCCATAATAGAGCCCCCCAGAGTGCCCCATACCTGAGCCCCCCACAGTGCCCTGTAATAGAGCCACCCACAGTACCCCAAAATAGAGCCCCCCACAGTGCCCCATTATAGAGCCACCCACAGTACCTCAAAATAGAAAAACTCACAGGTGCCCCATAATAGAGCCACCCACAGTAGTACCCCATACTGCCCACAGTGCCCTATAATAAAGCCACCAACAGTGTCCCAATTACAGAGCCACCCACAGTGCTCCCATAATAGAGCCACCCACAGTGCCCCAAAATAGAGCCCCCCACAGTGCCGTATAATAGAGCCACTCACAGTCCCAAAATAGAGCCCCCCTTAGTGCCCCCGTAACAGAGCCACCCACAGTTCCTCAAGCCAAAATACCGCCATTATAGACACAGCCCCAGTGCCCCCATCTTATAGCTATCAATCTCCCTCATAGAGTTATATGAGCTTCATAGACTTTCACTGAACGGAATCATTCAGTACAATATTCCATATAGCAGCATGTGATAGAAAAAAAAGTATATTGCCTGGATTCCTATGGGTGATGGATGTCACCGTGTAGCATCCCCCCGCTGCCTCGCATTAAATGTATGCAACGTGAGCGTTTCTGATGCAGTGTGAACAGTGCTGTACGGTGCGTTCTCATGGAGTTTTTTATGTGTATTTTTCTTTGGATCTGCTTCAAAATCCACATAAAGGGAGACGTTGTGCCATGAAGACACATTATTGCTTCAATGCTGAACCTTCAGAGGCTCATACAAAAACGCAGGGTATGATTGTCTGCGGGATCAGACTACACGGGGATTGTTTGTAGTCTGTTACCATGGAGACACATAGTTCTACATACGAACTTAACAGATGGAAAACAGTAGAAGATTATTAATCAAGACTACATGGAAGTTGCTTAAGATTTTGTAGATACAATGGGGTAATTAATTACGTATGGGGGGCGGGGGGCATGGCACCTACGCTATGTTTGTCGAGTGGAACATGAACTTTTTGCAGCACAGAGTATTTCAGAGCAGAGGAACGTGACATGTCCACTTACATGAGGCTGCATGTGTCAGGGCAGTGTCATAGCGTAAGAAGGAAAATAAAGATGGAGAGTTACATAGTAGAGGAAGTAGGGTCTTCCAGCAGCACAAAGTATTTAAGGAGGCATGTGCTGAAATTGTGGGTGGCTGTGATGTCTTCATTCATGTAAGTAATGGGCAGTCTGTAATAACGCCAATATCATAGTATGATGGAGACTGGTAGATGAAGAAGCAGGGGCCACAGCAGCACAGAGGAATGCTGCAGAAACGAATGTTTACACCAAGTCTCGGTTCCCGATGTTCAGTGCCGTCTCCTGATTTAGGGCGCCACACCCTGCCCTCAGTATCTCTCGGATTTAATGCGCTGACAACTCGTTAAACCGGGTAATTTTCGTCTTCGCATAATGAGAATCAGGAGGCTTAGAGCGAATTAACTCTCACTCAGGGATTTTATGGGTTGGATATTTCTTAATTGCCGCCATATAAATGCTTAGAAATGATTGTGGGGTGTTATGTATTGTAGCACGAGATCGGCTCATATGTGACAATGGAGGCAAATACCGGCCGGCCCTCCTGCTCTGCCCGTGTCTTGTGTATCATCTGCTCCGTCATCGCAGAACTAACATATTCTAGATGTCCCCACAGCTGCTTAAAGGGGTACTCCAGAGGTACAGAGAAGAATGGAGTCCACATTGAGATAGATGTTAAAATATCAGCCATGAATGGCCGTAACAAAGCAAACAAAATTTTCTAGAATAATGCCAAACAGCAGCGTCACACAAAGAGGTATCATACACAGTGATGTCACAGTACAGGGATAATACACACAGTGATGTCACAGTACAGGGATAATACACACAGTGATATCACAGTACAGGGATAATACACACAGTGATGTCACAGTACAGGGATAATGCACACAGTGATGTCACAGTACAGGGATAATGCACACAGTGATGTCACAGTACAGGGATAATACACACAGTGATATCACAGTACAGGGATAATACACACAGTGATGTCACAGTACAGGGATAATGCACACAGTGATGTCACAGTACAGGGATAATGCACACAGTGATGTCACAGTACAGGGATAATACACACAGTGATGTCACAGTACAGGGATAATACACACTGTGATGTCACAGGACAGGAATAATACACACAGTGATATCACAGAACAGGGATAATACACACAGTGATGTCACAGTACAGGGATAATACACACAGTGATGTCACAGTACAGAGATAATGCACACAGTGATGTCACAGTACAGGGATAATACACACAGTGATGTCACAGTACAGAGATAATGCACACAGTGATGTCACAGTACAGGGATAATACACACAGTGATGTCACAGTACAGAGATAATATACACAGTGATGTCACAGTACAGGGATAATACACACAGTGATGTCACAGTACAGAGATAATGCACACAGTGATGTCACAGTACAGGGATAATACACACAGTGATGTCACAGTACAGAGATAATGCACACAGTGATGTCACAGTACAGGGATAATACACACAGTGATGTCACAGTACAGAGATAATGCACACAGTGATGTCACAGTACAGGGATAATACACACAGTGATGTCACAGTACAGAGATAATATACACAGTGATGTCACAGTACAGGGATAATACACACAGTGATGTCACAGTACAGAGATAATACACACAGTGATGTCACAGTGCAGGGATAATACACACAGTGATGTCACAGTACAGGGATAATACACACAGTGATGTCACAGAACAGGGATAATACACACAGTGATGTCACAGTACAGGGATAATACACACAGTGATGTCACAGTACAGAGATAATACACACAGTGATGTCACAGTACAGGGATAATACACACAGTGATGTCACAGTACAGAGATAATACACACAGTGATGTCACAGTGCAGGGATAATACACACAGTGATGTCACAGTGCAGGGATAATACACACAGTGATGTCACAGTACTGGGATAATACACACAGTGATGTCACAGCACAGGGATAATACACACAGTGATGTCACAGTACAGGGATAATACACACAGTGATGTCACAGTACAGGGATAATACACACAGTAATGTCACAGTACAGATATAATACACACAGTGATGTCACAGTACAGGGATAATACACACGCCAATGTCACAGTACAGGGATAATACACACAGTGATGTCACAGTACAGAGATAATAAACACAGTGATGTCACATTACAGGGATAATACACACAGTGATGTCACAGCACAGATATAATACACACAGTGATGTCACAGTACAGGGATAATGCACACAGTGATGTCACAGTACAGAGATAATATGCACAGTGATGTCACAGTACAGAGATAATATACACAGTGATGTCACAGTACAGGGATAATAAACACAGTGATGTCACAGTACAGGGATAATACACACAGTGATGTCACGGCACAGGGATAATACACACAGTGATGTCACAGTACAGGAATAATACACACAGTGATGTCACAGTACAGGGATAATACACACAGTGATGTCACAGTACAGGGATAATACACACAGCGATGTCACAGTACAGGGATAATACACACAGTGATGTCAAAGTACAGGGATAATACACACAGTGATGTCACAGCACAGGGATAATACACACAGTGATGTCACAGTACAGGGATAATACACACAGTGATGTCACAGTACAGGGATAATACACACAGTGATGTCACAGTACAGGGATAATACACACAGTGATGTGACAGTACAGAGATAATAAACAGTGATGTCACAGTACAGGGATAATGCACACAATGATGTCACAGTACGATGATAATGCACACAGTGACATCACAGTAAGGTGATAATGCACACAGAGTTGTCACAGTATATAACATATATGGTGGTTATTACAGCTATTACAGGATTGTTGCCCCATCTTCCCAATTTTCGCCAACAGCGGCTGTAATCCCCGAGTCTCCGCACTGTGTGGTGTTTTGTCTTGGATTATAATCCCTCTCTCCATTCCCAGACAGGCGCTTGCACTGTTTTGCATGTTTCGTCATGGCAGCCTGTAATTGCTCAATGTCTCACCTTGTTCCTATACAATGTGTGGTGGAGACTTGTCCTCAGGTGTTTCATCATACTGAGCGAGCGGAGCCGGAGACCACATCAGGTTCTACATCTGCGGCTCCAACTGCCCTGAGACAAAGTCATTAGGTAAAGCCACTAAATGTCTATAAGCTACGGAGACAGTAAATGGTAATCTCTCGTTGTAAGCTTAAAAATAGACGGTCACAGGCCGAGCCTCATATGTGTGTGCAACGATTAGTGTATCACATTCCATGGCTTATAATCTTAGCTGGGAACCTGGAAAGTTCATGTCACAATCGGTAAGAGGATTTGCAGCGCAAGGTAATAAGTTTATAATGTACATCGCTAAAGTCTACGGAAAAAGTAATCACTGTGTACATACATTACATTACTGATCCTGAGTTCCATCCTGTATTATACTCCAGAGCTGCACTCACTATTCTGCTGGTGCAGTCACTGTGTACATACATTACATTACTGATCCTGAGTTCCATCCTGTATTATACTCCAGAGCTACACTCACTATTCTGCTGGTGCAGTCACTGTGTACATACATTACATTACTGATCCTGAGTTACATCCTGTATTATACTCCAGAGCTGCACTCACTATTCTGCTGGTGCAGTCACTGTGTACATACATTACATTACTGATCCTGAGTTATATCCTGTATTATACTCCAGAGCGGCACTCACTATTCTGCTGGTGCAGTCACTGTGTACATACATTACATTACTGATCCTGAGTTACATCCTGTATTATACTCCAGAGCTGCACTCACTATTCTGCTGGTGCAGTCACTGTGTACATACATTACATTACTGATCCTGAGTTACATCCTGTATTATACTCCAGAGCTGCACTCACTATTCTGCTGGTGCAGTCACTGTCTACATACATTACATTACTGATCCTGAGTTACATCCTGTGTTATACTCCAGAGCTGCACTCACTATTCTGCTGGTGCAGTCACTGTGTACATACATTACATTACTGATCCTGAGTTACATCCTGTATTATACTCCAGAGCTGCACTCACTATTCTGCTGGTGCAGTCACTGTGTACATACATTACATTACTGATCCTGAGTTACATCCTGTATTATACTCCAGAGCTGCACTCACTATTCTGCTGGTGCAGTCACTGTGTACATACATTACATTACTGATCCTGAGTTACATCCTGTATTATACTCCAGAGCTGCACTCACTATTCTGCTGTTGCAGTCACTGTCTACATACATTACATTACTGATCCTGAGTTACATCCTGTATTATACTCCAGAGCTGCACTCACTATTCTGCTGGTGCAGTCACTGTGTACATACATTACATTACTGATCCTGTACTGATCCTGAGTTACCTCCTGTATTATACTCCAGAGCTGCACTCACTATTCTGTTGGTGCAGTCACTGAGTACATACATTACATTACTGATCCTGTACTGATCCTGAGTTACATCCTGTATTATACTCCAGAGCTGCACTCACTATTCTGCTGGTGCAGTCACTGTGTACATACATTACATTACTGATCCTGTACTGATCCTGAGTTACATCCTGTATTATACTCCAGAGCTGCACTCACTATTCTGCTGGTGCAGTCACTGTGTACATACATTACATTACTGATCCTGAGTTACATCCTGTATTATACTCCAGAGCTGCACTCACTATTCTGCTGGTGCAGTCACTGTGTACATACATTACATTACTGATCCTGTACTGATCCTGAGTTACCTCCTGTATTATACTCCAGAGCTGCACTCACTATTCTGTTGGTGCAGTCACTGAGTACATACATTACATTACTGATCCTGAGTTACATCCTGTATTATACTCCAGAGCTGCACTCACTATTCTGCTGGTGCAGTCACTGTGTACATACATTACATTACTGATCCTGAGTTACATCCTGTATTATACTCCAGAGCTGCACTCACTATTCTGCTGGTGCAGTCACTGTGTACATACATTACATTACTGATCCTGTACTGATCCTGAGTTACATCCTGTATTATACTCCAGAGCTGCACTCACTATTCTGTTGGTGCAGTCACTGAGTACATACATTACATTACTGATCCTGAGTTACATCCTGTATTATACACCAGAGCTGCACTCACTATTCTGCTGGTGCAGTCACTGAGTACATACATTACATTACTGATCCTGTACTGATCCTGAGTTACATCCTGTATTATATTCCAGAGCTGCACTCACTATTCTGCTGGTGCAGTCACTGAGTACATACATTACATTACTGATCCTGTACTGATCCTGAGTTACATCCTGTATTATATTCCAGAGCTGCACTCACTATTCTGCTGGTGCAGTCACTGTGTACATACATTACATTACTGATCCTGAGTTACATCCTGTATTATACTCCAGAGCTGCACTCACTATTCTGCTGGTGCAGTCACTGTGTACATACATTACATTACTGATCCTGAGTTACATCCTGTAGATCTTTTATTATAAAAATGAAAAACATAACAATAATAATAGTAGAAACATAGCAAAATTAATAACCAGAAAATAAACAATGTAATGAACTGGTCCAGCCGCTCCCTCTCCTCACACACATATTATACATATATACAGAATAATAAGAACTTACACTACAGACTTCTGGTCCGGTTACCAAAGAAAATGATAACCACATACAATAAATAAAATAAACATAAACAAAATAAACAATAGCTGACAAATATATACAAACTTTTTTTTATTTTTTAAATTAATATAAAATAAATACTAGCTATCAAATATATACAATACTAAACAAAACACCCCACACTCAAGCCCACCGTTCCCAACCCCGGCACTGACCTGAGAGCTGGTCCTGCGTCTCATGCCTATATCCAACGTCCATAGGACAGATCAGGCAGTGCCAGTTTTTCACCCAAATAACCAGTGTCCCTCAAGATTAACCCACCTCCCCCCTTTTCCCACCACCAAACCTAACACCTACACCCAAACCCATATATACAATATATACAGAAACAAACAATACAATAACCACAACTGACAAAGCCCAAGTTTGGCGCCTGCAGCCCTACATCACTGTCTACTGATCAATAAAACAAAAATCTATGGTGTCAGCAGCAGCCCACCACCAGGTGAGGAGATGACCAGACTAGGGCACACTAAAAGAAAAGCCCCTCCAGAGGAGAGCGGCCCTCCGTGTACCCAGTCTCTCATACTCCAGAGAATGCACCTTCACCAGGTCACCGAGTATGGTCCTAAACACATCGTCCACTGGGAGGATTTTCCGTTGCGTCGATACTAAGCACCGTGCGTTCCACGTCTGATACCTAACCACTGTGCTAACTAGAAATAAGGTGCAGCGGTCCCGACCACCCAGGTCTCCGAATGCTCCATAGGCCCATTCCGCATAAGAGAGACCGGCCAGCCGGGGCCAGCCAATGGAGGCGCCCACCCTGTTGTACACCTCTGTGTTAAAGGGACAACAAAGCAGGAAGTGGTCCATACTTTCTAGCATGGTACCACAATGCTCCCGAGGACAGTTCCTGTCCTCAGAGCTCCTACACTTCAGATTGTCCCTCACACACAGTTTCCCATGGAAGCAGCGCCAAGCCAATTCCCAAAACTTTGAGGGGATCCTGATAGAATTCAAAAGATGCAGACCCACCCCAAGATCCCGACTTGGGCAATCCCTGAGCGCCAGAGGCCTCTGAAAATGGGTCAACAGAACCCTTTTGTCAAGGAGCTTCCTTTGCAGAGTCCTGACCTCCCACATTCCCAGACCCCACCGGCGAATTACCTTCAGAACCACGGTAGCGTAAGCCGGGAGATGTCCATGCGGTGTGCGTAGATCCTTCACTTGCCCTCCTGTCTCCCATTCCTGGAAGAAAGGCTGAAACCATCCCCTACAGGAGAATACCCACGGAGGAGCCCTCTCTTTCCAGAGGTTTGCAATATTGATCTTAATGAAGGTATTCACAAGGAATACCACAGGGTTGACCATACCCAACCCTCCTAGTCTCCTCATACGGTAAGTAACCTCCCTCTTGACCAGGTTCAGTCTATTCCCCCATAACAATTGGAAGAACAAACTGTAGACCCGAGTCCAGAGAGGTTCCGGCAAGATGCACACACTGCCCAGATAGATCAACAAAGGGAGCAGGTAGGTTTTAATCAGGTTTACCCTTTCCCTTAGGGTCAAAGACCAACCCTTCCATTGGTTCACCTTCTGAGTGGCGATCTCTAGCCTGCTGTCCCAATTTTGTTTGGGGTAATCCACCTGGCCAAATTCGATGCCAAGAACTTTTGCAGAGACTTTGGGTCATGGAAAGGTGTCCGGGAGGTCAAAACCAGAATCTCCTCCTCCCAGCCAGAGACTCTCACACTTATCCCGGTTGATCTTGGACCCGGATGCCTCCGAGTAGCGATTTACCTCTGACATCAGTCATTCTGCCTCCCCATCAGAGGAAACAAAAACGGTGACGTCATCGGCATACGCCACCACTCTCAGAGTGGCTTCCGGTGCTGCCCGGTCCATCCCGATCCCAGCCAACGGCCCACGCTCCACCCTCCTAAGAAGTGGGTCAATCGCAAACATGTACAGCAGCGGGCTCAAGGGACATCCCTGGCGAACACCACACCCAACCTCAAAAGAGCTGCCAATCCAACCGTTCACAAGCGGGAAACTCTCTGCCCCAGCGTACAAGGTCTTAAGCCAATCAACAAACCCCCCCGCAGGCCATACCTCAGAAGGACAGACCAGAGGTACTCATGATTAACCCGATCAAAGGCTTTTGCCTGGTCCAATGACAACATGTACCCCTTCCAGTGGCCAGACCTACCCTGCTCCACCGCCTCTCGGACACAGAGTACAGCACTAATTGTACGGCGGCCCGGAACAGAGCAATGCTGGGCTCCCGAAAGGAGTCGGGGCACAAATTTCACCAGCCGATTAAACAGCACCTTTGCCAAAACCTTTCTGTCTGCATTGAGAAGCACTATGGGACGCCAATTCTCAATGCAAGATGAGTCCTTACCCTTTGACAAGATGATCAGGGCAGACCTCCTCATTGACTTTGGCAGAGTGCCCGAGGAAAGACACTCATTGAATACCTCAGTCAAGAGGGGAACCAAGGCGTCCTTAAAGGTCTTATAGAATTCAGATGTTAAGCCATCAGGATCGGGAGATTTCTTTAGGGCAAGCCCTTCAATCGCCAATTTAACTTCCTCTTCCCTGATCATCTCTGTCAAAACATCAAGAGAGGGGTCTACCCCTGGTTCGGGGACGGCTTCAGCCAGAAAAGCCGACATCTCATCCCAATCAAGATCCCTCTTCCCCAAGAGGTGCGAGTAGAAGGATCTGATGACCTCCAGGATCCCTGATCTGGATCTTTTCAGGGACCCCGCAGTGACAACCAGTCCTGTAACAACTTTACTATTCACTGACATCTTGCAGTTTCTGTAAGGGTCGGGCGAGCGGTACTTCCCATAATCCCTCTCAAAAACCAAAGATGCGTGTCTATCATACTGACACCTCATTAGCAAAGGTTTGACTCTGGAGATCTCCTCACGGCTACCTCCAGTTGAGACAAGATGCTCGAGTTTCCTCCTCAGGCCCTGATACAGGCGGTACCTGTCCAGGCTCCTGAGGCTCCAGAGCTGGCGGAAGAATATCACCACCCTTTTCTTGAACATCTCCCACCACTCTGACTTACTACTACAAAGATCCAGTAAGGGTACCTGGCTCTGAAGAAAATCCTCAAAGGACTGTCTTATCTCCGCTTCTTCCAAGAGAGACGAATTGAGCCTCCAAAAGACTCTTCCCATCCGGGGGGTCTCTGTAACATTCAGAGAAAACAAAATTAAACAGTGATCGGAGAACTCCACCTCAACAACAGATACTGCTGAAGAGACGGCTTCCTCCTTTAAATAAAACCTGTCTATCCTGGACCTACAGTTACCTCTATGATAGGTGAACCCCTCGTGGCCTAGGGTGTGCCGGATGTGGACATCCACCAGGCGAGCCTCACTAGCTATTCTATTAAGGGCGACGCTATCATAAGTCAGCTGGTCTCTGGAACCTCCTCTATTCCGGGGCCTCATGACAGTGTTAAAGTCCCCTCCAAAGACGACCTGCCGGCTCGTAAAAAGGTATTGCTTGATCCTCATAAAGAGACACTTCCGGTCCCACTTAGATTGGGGACCATAGATGTTAATGAGCCGAAGCTCCTGTCCCTTCATGAGGACATCTAATATCAGGCACCTCCCCATTTCTAACTCAATAACCCATCGGCATTCTACCGGTGCGGTAAAAAGTACCGCCACTCCGCTATACGGCTCGACCACAAGAGACCAATAGGAGGGCCTGAGTCTCCACTCCCTCTTAGCTATAAACACCTCTGCCATATTTGGCAGCCTGGTCTCTTGCAAAAAGAAAATGTCAGCTTCAACCCGGCTGAGAAAATCAAAGGCCGCAAATCTAGCCATATTTGACTTAATGCTGGCGACATTAATGGACGCCAGTGTCAAAGGAGTGGGTACCACCATCACTGGTGATTGAGTTAGATGGCTTTCTTCTTCCCACTCCCCTTATCCTCTGCCTCAGACGAGGAATCCTTCCCCCTCTTTAATGATACAAATGTAATAGAGGGGAAGGACGTAGCCTTCCTTTTGGCACTGAAGTAGTTAAAGGGAGTGTTCCTGTAGTTAAACCTCTCAGAACTGTTGGTAGGCCAAGCTAAGAAGTTAGCATCAGTGGTCCAGTCAGTAGAGAAGAGGGGGAACTTAGTGCCCTGACCAAGCCTTGAGTGTTATAGAGCTTGGTTCTGGCATAATGCCTTGTGGGCTGCAGTACCTGTAATCAGCCACAAGATGCCACTGTCCTGGGTGAAGATGTTAGGTTGAGTCTGCTAGCAGTGTTACAGACAGTGATGGGGTTAATGCTGTGTGATGACAGCCAACAGAGGGTGGGCACATTAGGAAAATCTCTGCTTAGTTTCCAGAAGCAGGAAGTGATGATTTAGTAAGAGATAGGACAGTGAACTGTACGGGCAGCCTGACTATATGGTGGCTGCTAGGGTAGACGGGAGCTCCATACCCTCAGACAGTGGGATCACCAGTGTAAAAGTCTCCCTACGCAAGAGTCCTGTTAGCCGGCCGGAGAAACTCAACAGAGGTATTGAGGACCCGGGGCACTTCTAGTCTGCAAGAAGCAGAGGAAGATAAATAGGACTCCAGGCTAAGACGTGGGGGAGATATCAGATCCGGAACACTGTTGATATTGCAGAAGAGTCTCTTGGGCTAGAGATTAGAGTCACAGAGATGCTTCACTTAAAGATGTTGCCAGCGCCTGTGAGGGAGATAATAACCTGTCGGGCCTTATCCATTATATCTGCCTGTAAATATTGTACATATTCCTCTTCCCCAAGTAAAGTCCAAGTTATGGTTAAGAACCTCGTGTCCTCTGAATTTATTGCTGCCCTGGTCCCAGAAGAGAAATGCCTGGAGACAGCCGCGATCGGATGGTTTGAAGTAAGTGGAGAGCCCCACATACACAGCCACACATCAGAGGGAGGACACGAATTGTCTGTAGGGTGCCAGAGTGAGAGGGGGCTACAGCTCGCCCACGACTACCTCGCTGGGGCACCTTACACAGACGTGTCCATTCCCACATTTTTCATTCTTTTTTCGTCCTCGTCTCCGGACTCTGGGCCAGTCCCTCCCCCCAAGGACCTTGCATCTCCAGGAGAAGGAGACTCGGCGCCCCCTGTAAGCTCCGCCGAAGCCGGAACCTCACCCTCGGCCTCCTCCTCAGAGGAAGAGATGTTATTAAGGGCTTGGAACTGGTTGGAAAGACCAACCAGAGGGGAGTCAGTTTTACCTTCCTTAGGTACCTTGGTCAGAGCGGGAGAAGATGTTTTATCTCCCTTCTCTTCTTTTTGGTGCCAAGCTTACACTTGTCCTCTAGCCACCACTTATTTTCCTCATCCATACTTTCATAATGGGAGGATTCTGAGGCAGAGTCGGTTTCCTCCCTGTGAATCCTCCTGACCTCCTCATCCAACTCATCATCCCTCGGGGCCTCAGCAGCAAGACTGGCATCCAGGACAGGGGCCGCCCCGGTAGTTTGGGGCTCGCCCCGCTCCCTCTCCTGTCTGCGCTTGTCTAGACGCCTCAGCTGGGCAGGCGTGTTTTTATTGCTTTTCTTCCCTGGCCCCTCAGCTCCCCCACCCCTGCTAGTCCCCTCCCCAGCAGAATCGGCCTCACGGCTTTCTCCCACCGGGGTCTTGACTGCATTAGCGAAGGAGCGAGGACAGCGGCTGAATGGGTGACCTAACTCACCACACAGGTGGCACCTAATCTCCACACAAGAGGCAGCAAGATGGCCGACACCCCCACACAACGCACATTTCTGCACAGTGCAGTTTGCACTGAAGTGTGTGGGGTCACCGCACCTGTGACAGAGCTTTGGTTGCCCCTGGTAGAAGACCAGGATACGATCCCAGGAATGTAGGCAACCGTACCACCTGAACGCTTAAGTTTTACCATAAACGTCCAGGCCCCTGACCAGATACCAAACTCGTTGCGGTTTTTCTTTGGCATCTCCACCACATCTCCATACTGACCAAGCCACGTCATGATGTCATAACAAGAAAGCGACTTGTTACGAGTCATCATGGTCACTTTCTTGATTTGGTTTTGGCGAGACACTGCCTGAACGGCAAAGTCTCGCCAGCTGGGCTCATTTTTTGCCAACTCATAATTCGTCCAGAAGAGCTCAAGCCCCTCTGGCCGAACAAAGCTGACATCAAACTCAGGCATGGAATAGGGATGTATCAAGGCATAGATATTAATAGCCTTGAAGCCCATCCTCAGCAGGAGCTCCACAACTTTAGACCTTGGAGGACATGCATCACTGCCCCTCCACCGAAGACGGACCACATTCCTACACACACTGCCTGGCCCGGCTGTTGGGAGGGACCACACTGTATCCCCCCCTTTTTGCTCTCGGAAGGCCATGCCTCTCTATCTAGAAGGATAGATCAACCTCTCGACCCTCTACCATTAGTGATCTCTCCCCCTTCTTTAGAGCCTCCAGAAGGCGCCGTTGCAACATGCCGTCCCCAAAGCCCGGAGACGAGGAGGAGGAGGATGCCCTATTTGCCCCGGCGGTGACACTGGCATAACTCTGGACAGGTGTTGCCACTACCGGGGGGCCAACTGGACCAGTGACTACATCAGTCCCAACAGCATCACCATTACCCACCTCCATCTCACCCTCCACCAAACCAACAACCACACCACTGGACAATGAATTGGCCTCATTCACACCAACCACCACATTCATTCCTGCTGGACCAGGATGACATTTTGACCTCAGCATCATCAGGCACAAGGGGCTCAGTCACCTCCATAGAACTGGAGGTGACCTCACCCCTGGTCTTATGTGTGCCCTCCACATCATGAGTCGGTAATTTCCGCTGTTTTGCATTTGTAGCGATGCGACGCTGATCTTTAGCATCAGGATCTTCCTGACCCCCTGACACCGGGCTGCTGCCCCCTCCCACTGAGGAGCGCACCACAGTATCGTTGCCTGATCGAACGCCCGCCACCGGGCCGCCCTCACTGTCCAGCCTCTCGGCTTATGCTCCTCTTGCTACGTCACCACTACTACAAGCAGAGATGGAGCTCTGCGCCTCACTACCGCGCTCTGTAATCTCTCTGCGCCTTTGCACCGGATCCACAGCAGAACCTGGGCTGGGCTGGGCAAAGGGGCTTATACAGCGAGCTGACCCTGCAGCCGACTCAGGGGGTACAGGGACGGGGGCATATACATAGCTTACCGCTTCCTGCAGCTTTGGCTTGTTCTTCTTAGCCTTTTTCTGGCCCCCAGGTGCCTCTCCTGGTAGATCGTCGCCAAGATGGAAATTCTGGAGGCACACTGGGGACTCCAGGAGCTTTATTTCTGCCATTAGTGCCCCTCCCTGGCTGCTGCTGTCACTGTCCTCCCCAGAGCTGGCAGAACTGCGACCAGATGTCATCTTCGCCTGTCCTGCAGGGAGCTCGCTGCACGTGGCCTGCGGGTGACTTTGCAGGCTGCCAGGTGGGGCTTTCTGCTCTCTGCCTTTGCTCATCTGCCTTTGCTCTCTGTTATCAGCCATTTCCCTGAATCGGTCTTCATTTATCAGTTTTTCCTTAAAAGGACCACTCCGCTCTCTGATGACAGCTTTCCTTAGTTCAAGTACATTAATTTCAGTTGTGAACCTCTTTACCTCCGCCTGGAGTTTAGCCTTCCTCAGTTTGGAGGCCCCCACAGCTTTGGCGCTTGTGCAGCGCAGCTCCTGCTGGAGCCTCCTGACGAGCTTACTTGCATCTTCATACTCACGGAGGTGGCTCATGACCCGGGAAGCATAGGTGGACACAGACTCTCGGGGACTTTGAATCGCCCAACCTTCCTCAGTGAGGTCGGCCTCACCTCCGTGAGCACCCAGCTTTCCTCCGGAAGGAGCACTATCATGCAAGCTGTCAGGCTTACCCTCCATGCTGGAAGCCTTGCGGCTTCTAGGAGTCTCCACAGTCCCGGGAGGAGTAGGAGCCACATTGCTGCAACTTCTGGTGGAGCGTCTCACCCCTGAGTCCTCCGATGTGCAGGTCGGTTGCTGGTTTCTCCTGCTTCCCGCCGGCCTGGTTCGGGAAGCAGAAGCCTGGGACTTGGCTCCATCACTCATCCCAGGAAACCCACTCCCTCCCTGGGTAGTAGAGAGAGCAGATCCCCAGGTGGAGAGGTGGTGGTTCTCACAACTCAGGAGAGAACAGCAGGATCTGCAGTCACCACACCCACAATCACCACAGTGAGCAACAGCTGATCAGAGTTGCACTCACTATTCTGCTCGTGCAGTCACTGTCTATGTGGCGCCCCTGCGGGTTCAGTCGCCACAGAGGTACTGCATCTCACCCAGAGGTGTGGTACCCCACTCTCAGGTAAGGAGGGAGTACTGCCCGGGACCCACCCACCTGCATCCAACACTACACCATTCCAGACCAGCAGGCAGGGCAAGATGCACTGGCTTATGCTGAGCCCTGTCCCTGGTTGGAAGTGGGGGGAACCGAGAGAGGGTGGAGGAAGTAGTGCAGGGGAGCACGTTGAGTAGGAGCATTAAAAGGGGAACCATCTTGGGAGTTCAGTTCAGTGGAATTCAGTCAGACAGCTCAGTCTGAGAGGAGAAGGAGTGGGAGCAGGAGCTCTGTAGGAGCTCTGCTCAGAGAGAGAGGAGAGAGAAGCGGGCCTAGACGGAGAGGCCCAGGAGGACAGGCAGGAAGAGGATGGGAGCAGAGGGAAGGCTCCCAGAGGAACAGAGAGGATCCTAGGGGCACGGGAAGTGGGGATGCCACCCGTGCAGCTGAATCTGCCAGGATGGGGAGGGATCAGGCCGTAGAGGGGACCGGCCCCTAACTAGTGGAGCACTACAAGGCTCAGCTAGGAACCAGAGGCTACTGTACTTTCAGGGTGCAGCTGCTCACTACCACAACTATATTGTCAAAAAGGTGGCCGCATAGGGTTCAGGGGACTGCACGTTGCCCTCCAAAATCCGAGACTACCGGCTTGGGACACTGGTTGCGAGGCGCAGGGAAGGAGGGTGAGAGGCAGCGCAGGAAGACGACCGAGGAAGGCACACAGAAAGGGATCCCGTTAAGTACTCCTGAAATACCTGGGAGATTGCTGAACCCCTGCCTTGGTGAACACAGGACGGCGTGGGAGGTTATCCTGGCGCTGGGAACCTGGAGTCTGACAACTGTGAGTAAATCTGAAGACTGCACCCCACTGTGTCCTGGAATTATTGCTGCGCCATCACCAGCCCTGCACTACACCGCACAAGCAACATCTACCTCATAACATCACTATTTCCTACCTTGGAGCTAAGCTCGGCCTGTGGAGAGCTGAACCAACTCTGCTGCATCACCACCAGCTCCAGAGGATCTGCACCGCAGCGGCGACTCCATATAGACACATACCACAGGTGGCGTCACGAACACTATATATATAAAAACTTTATTCCTTTTATTTTACTCCCCTTTTATTGACCGCCCTGGGTCACGGACCGGGTCACTGCCCCTGTGACATCCCCCAGCACCGACTGGCCCGGCTTCCGAGTACCCCACGGCCCAAGGGCGCGTCACAGTCACTGAGTACATACATTACATTACTGATCATGAGTTACCGCCTGTATTATACTACAGAGCTGCACTCTCTATTCTGCTGGTGCAGTCATTATGTACAAACATTACTAATTCTCTACTGATCCTGAATTACCTCCTGTATTATACTCCAGAGCTGCACTCACTATTCTGCTGGTGTAGTCACTGTGTACATACATTACATTACTGATCCTGAGTTACTTAATGCCCAGAAATGACAAAACTCCATCGCTGTGGACATGTTCCATCCAGGGACCCCCCCCCCAAAAAAAATGTAAATAATTGCCAGGGTCACAGAATAGCAGATCACACAACCTTCCAGCCTTTACATAGTAATTTTCCTCCTGCTGACGTCCTAGGCCCCTCTTTCATTGTCCCATAAAGTGTGATACCAACAAAAGTGTCCCCCAAACACAGTATGATACTCCCATGGTGAATTCCTCCACATGCGCAGTATAATGACCCTACTGTACCTCACCTCAACTCCCAGGGCAAAGTTTGCTGACCCCAACACAGTATGATCCCCCAATTGTGAGCCCTGGAGCTAAAGAGGATGGTAGATAATAAGGGAGGGTGTTAAACATAATAAAAGATGAAACTATATAACTAAGGACGGCGCTATACATAATAAGCGAGTACACTATATACTAAGGGCGTATGCTATACATAATAAGTGAGTACACTATGTACTAAGGGACTGTGCTATACATAATACGGCTACATTCCTGCATCTGTGTGCAGTGTCACTGTGCTGCCCTGTTTTACAGACGCATTGAACATGTCCTATTCTAATCCTCAAAATCGGATCAGAACAGGACATTCTCCGACCCTCTTAGATCTCATTCTCAGATATGTGATTTTCATGGATGTGTGAATGGATCTATAAAACTGTACGAGTCCGTGGACCATCCGATAAAAAGATCTGGCAGCACACGGACATTTCACACAAATGTGAGAATGCAGCCTAAGGGATTTTACATGTAACATTATCACTCCAAGTCACACAGTGCAGATACAGAATAATATTTACATCCAGGCACTTACCGCTGAAGTCTCGTCTGATCAGAGTCGGTTTCTGCTGCTTCTTCTCCATCTGGTCAGACCTTCATGTCGACATCTCCCAGTCACGCCTTGTCTTGTCATGATGATCTCCAGCCTAGATAATAACAAGGTCACATATATTGTATATATACATGTGTCTCCCCCGCACTACACCACTGAATACAGATCTGTAACCCCCCCATTAATATACTATTAGCCACTTAGTAATCAAAATATAAAGTGATAAGCAGCACTGTGCCCCCCATTAACTATAATCTCCACCTGCCAATAATATAAATTATTCAGTCTCTGTGACTCTCCCCAATTAACTGTAAGGCTATGTGCACACGGAAAATATACAAGCACCCCCATCATTGCTCAGTCCCAGCACCTCCATCATTGCTCTCTCCCAACACCCCCGTCATTGCTATGTCCCAGCACCTCCCGTCATTGCTCTCTCCCTGCACCCCGTCATTGTTGTCTCCCAGCACCCTTGTCATTGCGCTCTCTTAGGTCCCCCATCATTGCTCTGTCCCAGCACCACTATCATTGCTCTCTCCCAGCACCCCCATCATTGCTCTCTCCCAGCACCCCGTCATTGCTCTCTCCCAGCACCCTCGTCATTGCTCTCTCCCTGCACCCCCGTCATTGCTCTCTCCGAGCACCCCCATCATTGTTCTCTCCCAGCAACCCCCGTCATTACTCTCCCAGCAACCCCCATCATTGCTCTCTCCCAGCAACCCGTCATTTCTCTCCCCATGCCCGTCATTGGTCTACTAATCCCCATCATTGCTCTCCCCGCCCCATCAGCCCCATCACTGCTCTTCCCAGCCCCACCATTGCTTTCCCCAGACCCATCAGCGCTCTCCCCAGCCCCATCAGCCCCACCATTGCTCTCCCCAGCCCCATCAGCCCCACGATTGCTCTCCCCAGCCCCATAAGCATTACCATTGCTCTCCCCAGCCCCATCAGCCTCACTATTGCTCTCTCCAGCCCAATCAGCCCCATTATTGCTCTCCCCAGCGTTTCAGTAAAAATAAAAAAAAAACACTTACCTCTCTGCCCGTTCCCCCGCAAGCTGCATCATCACTGCTCTTACCAGCCCCACCATTGCTCTCCCCAGCCACATCAGCGCTCTCCCCAGCCCCATCAGCCCCACCATTGCTCTCCCCAGCCCCATCAGCCCCATGATTTCTCTCCCCAGCCCCATCAGCCCCACGATTGCTCTCCCCAGCCCCACCATTACTCTCCCCAGCCCCATCAGCCCTATTATTGCTCTCTCCAGCCCCATCAGCCCCATTATTGCTCTCCCCAGCGTTTCAGTAAAAATAATTAAAAAAAAAAACACTTACCTCTCTGCCCCTTCCCCCGCAGGTCGCAGCATCCTTGTTGTCTGCAATTTCCTCCCTCACACAGGCCCGCACTGCATGATGACGTCATCAAGCAGCGTGTGCCTGTGTGAGGGAGGAAGCGGTGGCAGAAAGCAGAGGACGGATCTCTGCAGCTCCGCTGTCATTCTGTCCTGTCAGCAGCGGAGCTTCAGGGATCGCTCCCTGCCCGCCACGAGCAGGGAGACGCTGCACCGGCAGGCCCCCGGGGGCAGCTGCACCAGCATCGGTATGTCCGCCCCTGGACTGCTATGGGCCCCCCAGCTTACGGGCCCCATAGCAGTCGCGTGGTCTACCGCCATTGGCGGTGCGCCACTGGTTCCATCTTATTTCACTTCTTTTAACCACTTCAGGGTTCGTAAACCCTTGAGTGGTTAGGAGTAGAGACATGCCCAATCTTCGGGCGGCTTCTGCTGGGATGTCATGCTCGCTCTTCACTGAGAGTACAGAGTGAGCAGAAACTCCAAGTTTTTGTGCAATTGTGATTTTTTTGTAGGATTTTGGAGAGTTTTTGCTCCATAAACTCAGCAAAAAGACTCAGTGTGAACACAACCCAAGCCTTAGGCTTTGTGCACACGGAGTCTTTTTGGTCAGTTTTCGAAGCAGAACCTGAGCAGAAACTCCAAGTTTTTGAGCAGATTTGAGATTTGGAGGAGAATATGGAGTTTCTGCTTAGTTTATGCTCCAAAAACTCCTTGAAAACCTTCATGTGCGCATGTCTTTAGGGTACGTACGCAGGACGTCTTTGCTCTGCCGTCGGTTAAAAGAAGTGACAGAAGACGTAACATGTGAACAGGAATGACGCCTTTATGGAATCCGCCTGAAAAAGACGCCATGTGCACATACACTTTGGGTTCACAGAGGACTGGGATTAGGGAACCTGACCTAGAGGTGTCTTTATGTAATTCTGCCCTCGGAAGCGGCAGCACTGGCAGCAGAGGAACGCTGGGATCAAGCTGTCATCACGCATCACACATGATTATTAACATACATAGCATGTCCCCCGCCCCCACACCCCAATGATTGGCACTTTGAGCACTGGATGATACAGTCTGTAACTCGGGGCCAACATTCACACTTAGATCCGTCAATCATGTATGTTCATTGCCAAGCAGCAAGAAGGGTAAAATACGGTGTGAAGAGCTCTGCATGTGTCTTTATAGATAGACAGTTACTATGGTTTGCAGTATTCACACCATTGCCATTTTCCGTGTTTTGCTACCTCCCAACCTGGAATTTCACTGTTTTTTTGAGGGTTTGCATCAGCTCATGTAAAGAATATGCCTACAACTGTGAACATTTGGTTTTCTTTTTATTGTGAACAAACAACAAATAGGACAAAATAACTGAAAACTTCAGTGTGCATAACTATTCACCTCCCTAAAGTCAGTACTCTGTGGAGCCTCCTTTTGTGGCAATTACAGCTGCAAGTCGATTTGGATAATTCTCTGAGTTTTCCACTGGGATTTTTGCCCATTCCTCAAGGCGAAACTGCTCCAGCTCCTTCACATTAGATGGTTTCCTCTGGTGAACAGCAATCTTCATGTCTAACGACAGATTCTCCATTGGAATAAGGTCTGGGCTGTGATTTGGCCACTCCAAAACATTTACACATTT
Organism: Phyllobates terribilis; assembly: GCF_046119375.1. Classification (NCBI taxonomy): domain Eukaryota; kingdom Metazoa; phylum Chordata; class Amphibia; order Anura; family Dendrobatidae; genus Phyllobates; species Phyllobates terribilis. Next base: position 685,472,223 of record NW_027362763.1, read on the forward strand.
CCTCTTAAACAACTCGAGTGTTGCTTTAGCAGTTTGCTTGGGTCATTGTTTTGTTAGAAGGTGAACCTCCGTCCCAGTCTTAAATCACTGACAGAATGAAACCGTTTTGCTCAAGAATATCCCTGTATTTCGCACCATACATCTACCCCTCAACATGGACCATTTTCCCTGTTCCTGATGCCGATAAACATCCCCACAGCATGATGCTGCCACCACCATGTTTCACTGTGGGGCTGGTGTTCTTGGGGTGATGAGCTGTGTTGGTTTGGTGCCAGACATAGCATTTACCTTGGGGGCCAAAAAGTTCAATTTTGCTCTTATCTGACCACAGCACCTTCCTCCGTACATTTGGAGAGTCTCCCACAAGTCTTTTGGCAAAATCAAAACGAGCCTTACAATTTGTGCAAGTAAAGGTTTTTTTCTGCCCACTCTTCCATAAAGGCCACCTCTATGGAGTGTACAGCTTATTGTGGTCGTATGGACATATACTTCAGTTTCTTCTTGGGAACTCAGCAGCTACTTCAGGATTACCTTTGGTCTCTGTGCTGCCTCTCTGATTAATGTTCTCCTTGCCCAGGCTGAGAGTTTTGGTGGGCACCCTCTCTTGGCAGGTTTGTTGTGGTACCATGTTCTTTCCATTTGATGATAATGGATTTGATGGTCTCCGGGGGATCATCAGATATTGGGATATTTTTCTTTAACCCAACCCTGACTTGTTCTTCTCAACAACTTTGTCCCTGACTTGTTTGGAGATCTCCTTGGTCTTCATGGTGTTGTTTGAAGATTTCCTTGGTCTTCGTGATGTGGTTTGGAGATCTCCTTGGTATTCATGGTGTTGTTTGGTTAGTGGTGCCTCTTGTTAATGGTGTTGTCCTCTGTGGCCTTTCAGAAAAGGTAAAGTGTATATACTGACAGACATGTGACACTTAGATTGCACACAGGGGGACTTCCGGTCACTAAGCATGGGACTTAGGAAGGAAATTGCTTGCACCAGAAATTTTTAGGGGCTTCAGAGCAAAAGAGGTGAATACATATGCACATGCCAAAGTGAACAATGTGTGTGTGTGGGGGGTGACATGATGCTTATAGTGAACAGTGGAGGAGGTGATGCTAAGTCCCTAATAGATTCCTTCCCCACTCCTCAATTCATTATAGGCCAGCAATAGAATCTTCTCACACCCTCAATTCATAAAGATGTTATTAGAGTCTTATAATGAATAGGGAGGCGGAGGCCATTATACAGGGATTTATAATGAATTGGGGGGGTGGAAGAAGTCACTATCAGGGCTATTAATTAATTAAGAGATGGGGTACCTGATCGCATCCTCTCACACCTACCAATCATTATAAGACCCTGATTACTTTTTCTACCACCCGCAATTCATTTTGACGCTATCGGGGACTTATAATGAATTGTGGGGGAAGGAGGACAGGGACTAAGTGTCACGGGTGTGTCAGAAGTGACAGACAATCGCCCTGCAGTTGGTTGCAGGAGATCTCTTCGTTTGGCATTAGACACCTTCTTAGAAGCTGTCTCTCTAGGACCCAGTGGCTATCTTCTTATTGCTGATTAACACCCTGGCCTGGGTGTATAAATACCTGCTGTCTGCTAGAGGTAGGTGCTGGCGATATTCACATAGCCCCTTGTGAAGGCTTGAGCAAGAGCAGTACTTATTCCACTCTGGAGCTAAGAGGACGTGTGTGCATCTCTCTGAAGTCGACTAAAGCTAAGCTATTTTCCCTTGTTTGTTCCCCCTTGTTGTCTTTAGTTGCTAGCGCGGATCAACTAGCGCTCACCCCCCCCCCCTTCCCTAGCCAGCTCCATACGCCAGGGAAAGACAGGGCGAGGTTCCTGTTCGGCGGTTGGTGTGGAACCAATATAGGGACGTTTAGGGGAGTCAGGGTGATATCAGATCAGCCTAGGAGGTCTCCACTCCCTCCTTTCCCTAGAGTCTGGGCCCCCTTACCCCCTTCCCTTCGTGTCACTTAGTCTTTCCTACACCTTGCGTGACACTAAGGCTATGTGCACACGTTCAGGATTTGCAGCAGAAAATCCTTCTGCAAATCCTTATGTGTTGGCAGGAAGAACAGTGCGTAAAATACACGTTTATGACTTGTGTTTTTGTTGCATATTTTCTGAAACAAATCATTGCTGAAAAAATGCAACATGTGCACATAGCCTTAACATGAATTGGGGCTTAGTGACAGTGACTGATTCATTTATATGTATTGGATAGTGAAAATTATATTTAATGGGGGGCTCAGCGCTGGTTTATGCAGTTATAGTTTAAATGGTGCATGGCTAATGGTATATTAATGGTGGGGCACATATTTGCATTCAGGGATGCAGTGAGGGGGTTTTATTCAGGAGATTCATTATATGTGACCTTGTTATTTTTAGGGCTGTGGTGATCAGTCTGACAAGACGAGTCGTGGCTGGGAGATGTCATCATGAAGGTCTGACCAGATGGAGAAGAAACAACAGAAAACGGCTCTATTCAGACGTCAGCGGTCACTGGATGTAAGTATTATTCTGTATCTGTACTGTGTTTCTTGGAGTAATTCTGTAGTTTGTAGAACAACCTCCCTTAGGCTGCATTCTCATATTTGTGTGAAATGCCCATGAGCTGCCAGATATTTTTATCGGATGGCACACGGACTCCAAGCTTCATAGATCCATTCACACATCCTTGAAAATCATGGATCCGAGAATGAGATCTGCAAGACTCGGAGCAGGTCTATTTCTGATCCGATTTTGAGTAAATACTCGTTGGGTCTGTGTGTTCTCCAAGAAAAACATCAGGCAGCACACCGACACTGCACACGGATAAAGGAATGTAACTTTACTATGTATCGCACAGTCCATTAATATATAGTGTATGTTCTTGTTACATATAGTGCTGTCCTCAATTACATAATTTCCTCTGTTATAATGTATAACACCGTCCCTTATTATGTAGTATCCTCTCTCGTTATATATGGGGCAGTCCCTTATATAGTAATAATATTATGCTGAATATTTCATTTTGTATCTAACAAGAGAGTACGCTATGTATCAAAGCGAGGGCGCTGTGAATAACAAAAATAATGATGATACACTTTGTTAGCGATGATACTATACATAGCTATGTAATAATGTAACGGCACTATACATAACAAGAGAGGACGCTATGTAGTAAATAAAATATATATATATATTATACACCCAGATAGTATACATCTGTAGCTTTGTCACCAAAAAAGGAGGGGGGCCCAGACAGTTCTTGCACAGGGGCCTCAATCTGTCAGTGTCCGCCCCTGGCCGGCTGTATTATACATCCGGCTTATTACTCTGATTGTTTAATGCTGTTGTCAGTCTCAGACAGCGGCACTTAGGTGGAGCGATCATGATTTGCATCTGCTCCATCACACATACGCGACACCATCAAATAGTGCCGATGGTTTGCCACATCATCCGGGAGCCCCTATTTCCGCCATCTTGGTGCTCCGGTGCAGCTCAGTCATAGGGCACCGTCAGACGGAGTGAGATCGGAACGCAATGCACAGACTGTAATTCTGTAATTTTTTTTTGACCACTAAAATATATATATATATATATATATATATATAAAAAAAAATCTACAAATTTGGGAAAACTACGACTCGTCTCATAAAAACAAGCTCTCAAAGGAAAAATAAAAAAAGTTATGTCTCTTGGAAGAAGGGGAGGGAAAAAAAAAACCAAAAGAGCAGAAATCAAAAATCGACTGGTTGGAAAGGAGTTAATGAAAAACAATTCCCGCAGGTAGTAGCACTTGTCGCGTGGACCCCCGACTCCAGCAGAAGGGGCTACTCCTCAGCCGTGGAGTAAAAATACCTTTGGCTGTGCTTACTTATGAGTTTATGGAGGAGACGGAGGAGGGGGTCTGGCATTGGACTTCATTTTTTAAGAAAGAACTTGTTGGCCTGAGGCTCGTGGCGTTACACTATTGGCAGCTCCAGAGAACATCAGTAATCCTAAAACTATGCAGAGTGTCCAAAGAGATGACCTCATGCATATCCGAAACATGTTCATCTCATTACACCACGAGACGTTAGAGGGTCCCAACAAGGTGATTAGACTGCTCTACTGCACATGGGGATCTGGGGGGATTCTGGGCTTTGCTATATAACGGTACACATTCAATTTGCTTTCTTCATATGCATGTTGTGGGCCGTAATGTATCACATGACCCATCTGGATACTGAAAACTGGGACCGTTGAATCAAAAGTAAACCAATCACAGGAAACCACCAGCCATCAGCAAATGTTTAATTCCCCTGCAGCACCCCCACAGGTGAAAAGAAGCATTACATTGTTCCTATACAGATGAATCTGTGTGCAGAGGGGAGCCGACTGGCCAGATGTCCTACCCCCTCCGTGGTGTGAACCGACAAGAAACCAGACGATATGGAAGAGCTCAACGAGTCTTTATTTACAGTCATCCAATATGGCAAACTCTCATTTCCAGTTCCAGTGAGCTCCACGCTCTCTCATTGTCATTTGTGACCATTCTTTACATCAGTCGTGTCTTCTGTCTCTGCACTTCAGGCCATCACCCTCATGGTGCCCACTTGCCCAACCGGGCAGTCCTCCTCTGGTTTCTGATCTGCACCTCAGGCTTTCCTCTCATTCACAGTGTGGTCTTCTCCTGGTCTTTCTCACTAGGCTTTGGCTGTTACAGCTACTTCAGGCATCCTCCATTCACGATTCATCCCAACTATCATTTCTTCTAAGGGGGGCACGTTATGTATGGGTGGTCTCTTCATGCTCTTTTTCATGGGCAGCCAATTTGCTGTGCCCGGAACAGTCACAGACGTAATCTAATCTTCCCTCAGTAACCCGGTGCAAGATGTTTCCATTAATAATATGCTCAATAATATGGCTCCTGCTGACTGCACAGGCCCTCTGCAACTGATACAATTCACCTACAACTGACACAAGCCCTCTGCAACTGACACAGGTCCTCTGGTACTGATACAAGCCCTCTGCAACTGTCACAAGCCCTCTGTTACTGACACAAGCCCTCTGCAACTGATATAGGCCCTCTGCAACTGACACAGGCCCTCTGCAACTGACACAAGCCCTCTGTTACTGACACAAGCCCTCTGTTACTGACACAAGCCCTCTGCAACTGACACAGGCCCTCTGCAACTGATACAAGCCCTCTGTTACTGACACGAGCCCTCAGCAACTGACACAGGACCTCTGCAACTGTCACAAGCCCTCTGTTACTGACACAAGACCTCTGCAACTGATATAGGCCCTCTGCAACTGACACAGGCCCTCTGCAACTGACACAAGCCCTCTGTTACTGACACAAGCCCTCTGTTACTGACACAAGCCCTCTGCAACTGACACAGGCCCTCTGCAACTGATACAAGCCCTCTGTTACTGACACGAGCCCTCTGTTACTGACACAAGCCCTCTGCAACTGACACAAGCCCTCTGCAACTGATACAAGCCCTCTGTTACTGACACGAGCCCTCAGCAACTGACACAGGACCTCTGCAACTGACACAAGCCCTCTGTTACTGACACAAGCCCTCTGCAACTGATACAGGCCCTCTGCAACTGACACAAGCCCTCTGTTACTGGCACAAGCCCTCTGCAACTGATACAGGCTTTCTGCAACTGACACAGGCGCTCGGCAACTGAGACAAGCACATAGTTACATAGTTAGTAAAGCCGAATAAAGACTTGCGTCCATCAAGTTCGACCTGTTAGTTCTGTAATTGCTAAAGTTGATCCAGAGGAGGGCAAAAACCCCAAATGATTTAGCCAATCTTCACCTGAGGAAAAATTCCCTCCCGACTCTGAAACCAGCAGTCAGAATAAATCCCTGTATCAACCTACTATTTTATTTTATTTTTAAGTATATGCTGAAATCTGCCTGGTATCTAGAAATGCATCCAGTCCCCGCTTGAACTGGTTTAGTGAATCCGACATTACCGTCTCCTCACTCAGTGAATTCCATATTCTCACTGCTCTTACCGTAAAGAACCCCTTCCTATGCTGGTGCTGAAACCTTTTCTCTTCCAGTCTTAGTGAATGCCCTCTTGTTACCGTAATATTCCTCCTTTTGAACAAATCCCGGGCAAGGTCTCTATACTGTCCCCTAACATATTTGTACACATTTGTAACGGGTCTGGGAGGCGGAACCTCTGAGCTACTATACAAGGGGGCAGTCCTTGTAAGGGAGCGGGTGGCGACCAGGGAAGACGGGCAGGAGGTCACAGCAGGTGACCGGGACAGTCTCTGAGTGGACGGGCTGGAGGTCACGGCAAGTGACCGGGGCAGTCACTGGATGAACGGGCTGATGGTCACGGCAGGTGACCGGGGCAGTCTCTGAATGAACGGGCAGATGGTCACGGCAAGTGACCGGGGCAGTCTCTGGATGAACGGGCAGATGGTCACGGCAAGTGACCGGGGCAGTCTCTGGATGAACGGGCAGATGGTCACGGCAAGTGACCGGGGCAGTCTCTAGGTAAAGGGTAGGTACGACCTGTGGCGGCTGATGATAGACGTGAGCTCCCAGGTGAGCAGGCGAGAGTCTCTGGATGAACGGGTGGTCACAGCATGTGACGGCGGAGCCTCCAGGAAGACCAACAGACAGGCGGCAGATGAGCGCTCCCAGGTGAGCGGGCAGAAGTCTCTGGACAGGCGGGTGGTCACAGCACGTGACGGCAGAGCCTCCAGGTAGGCTAGCAGACAGGCAGAAGATGAGCGCTCCCAGGTGAGCGAGCAGGAGTCACTGGACAGGCAGGTGGTCACAGCACGTGACGGCGGAGCCTCCAGGTAGACTAGCAGGCAGGTAGCAGGTGTGTGCTCCCAGGTGAGCGGGCAAGCTGGTCCATAGACAGACTGACAGGAGTTGGAAGGCAGACCGTCGGACCTCAGGCAAGCAGGCAGGTGGCTGATGTGCGCTCCCAGGTGAGCGGGCAGGCTGGTCCTTAGACAGACTGACAGGAGTAGTAAGGCAGACCGTCGGACCTCAGACTAGCAGGCAGGTAGCAGATAATCAGGCAGGAATCTGGCAGGTAACTGGCAGGTAACTGGCAGGTAACTGGCAACGGGACCTGAGGGCTGAAGCAGAGTAGTGAACAGTGCAACAACATTGCTCGGGCACCTCCATTTTGGAGGAGGTGCCTTATATATGGTAAAGTCCTCCGGCCATTGGCCGGGGACTCCTTAGGACGGCGCGCGCGGCCCCCTTAAGAGGGAGGGAGAGCGCGCGCGCGCGCCCTAAGCACAGTGGCCGGGAAGGAGCGCGCGCTGCCAGCAGAGCGGGAGAGGGACGCCGGGCATGGAGCAGAGCGGTGAGGGGAACAGCGTCCCTGCCTAGCAGAGGGCAGGGACGCCGGCACTACAGTACCCCCCCCTTTAGGCCCCCCCTTTTTTAGGCCAGATAGAAATTTAGCTAGGATGAGAGGGGCATGGATGTTCTCCCGGGGCTCCCACGTTCTCTCCTCAGGACCAAACCCCTTCCAATCTACCAGAAAAAAGGTCTTTCCTCTTACCCTTTTGGTGGCAAGAATGTTCTCTACCTCAAACTCGTCCTCAGCAGAAACCGGAGCAGGAGGCGTACCTGTAGACTTGGAAAAAGAGTTAAGCACCACGGGTTTGAGGAGAGATACATGGAAGGAGTTAGGGATCCGTAAGTTGGCCGGGAGTTTCAATTTATAGGCCACCGGGTTGATCTGACTGATGACCTCCAGAGGACCGATGAACCGAGGCCCTAACTTATAAGAAGGTATCTTGAGTCGAACATATTTAGATGAGAGCCAGACTTTATCTCCTGGACGAAATTGTGGAGGATCCAGGCGTTTTTTGTCAGCGTGTCTTTTCATACGCTCGGATGACAGAAGGAGTGCGGACCGGGTACTCTCCCATATGGAGGAAAATTTGCTAACGAGAGATTCCGCAGCCGGGTTGTCCACAGAGGTGGAGACAGGAAAAGGAATCCGAGGATGCTGACCAAAGACTACAAAAAACGGGGATTTGGAGGAGGATTCGCTCTCGTGATTATTATAAGAGAACTCAGCCCATGGTAGGAGATCCACCCAGTCAGAATGGTGGGCATTAACGAAGTGCCGGAGGTAACTGGTCAGGTTCTGATTGATCCGCTCCACTTGACCATTGGACTGTGGGTGGTAAGCGGAAGAGAAGTCCAGGGTGACGTCTAGTAGTTTACAAGTGGCTCTCCAGAAACGTGAGGTGAACTGTACCCCACGATCCGACACGATGTGGAGGGGCAGGCCATGAAGACGGAAGATGTGGCGGATAAAGTCTTTAGCCAGCTCGGGTGCAGACGGAAGGCCTGGCAGGGGAATAAAGTGAGCCATCTTGGAAAAGCGGTCAGCGACCACCCAAATGACCGTACAACCGGCAGAGACGGGAAGATCAGTTATAAAGTCCATTGCTATATGCTGCCAGGGGGCAGCAGGTACAGGAAGCGGAAGGAGGCGTCCGGCTGGCAGATGTCTCGGGACTTTGTTGCGGGCACAGGACACACAGGCAGAAACAAAGTCTATTATGTCCTTGTGCAGGGTAGGCCACCAATAGTGCCGGGCAATAAGCTGGAGGGTCTTTTTCTGACCGGCGTGGCCAGCTAGTTTAGACGAATGGCCCCAGTGTAGGATCTTCCCCCGATCAGGTACTGAAACAAACGTCTTACCGGGAGGGAGACGATTTAGACTCACGGGAGCCACCTGCATTACTCTGGCGGGATCGATGATATGTTTAGGTTCTTCCTCGAGATCAGACACCAGAAAGGATCGGGACAAGGCGTCTGCTTTGACGTTTTTGTCAGCCGGGCGAAAATGAAGAACAAAATCAAAGCGAGCAAAAAACAAGGACCACCGGGCTTGGCGCGGGTTAAGTCTCTGGGCATGCTGGAGGTAAGCCAAGTTCTTGTGGTCAGTGTAAATTATTACCGGATGAAGAGCCCCCTCGAGTAGGTAACGCCACTCCTCCAACGCCTGCTTGATGGCCAATAACTCTCGGTCTCCTATGGAATAGTTGCGCTCAGAAGAGGAGAAGAGTTTGGAGAAGAAGCCACAAGTTACCATTCTCCCGGAAGATGATTTTTGAGTAAGTACCGCTCCGGCTGCAGAGGAGGAGGCGTCAACTTCCAGGAAGAACTGCTTGTTGCCGTCCGGGCGATGCAGCACCGGGGCGGAAGAGAAGGCCTGTTTTAGGGAAAGAAAGGCCTCCTCTGCTTCGGGCGGCCACTCTTTGGGATTAGTACCCTTACGGGTGAGCGCGGAAATTGGGGCAGTCCGGGAAGAGAAGTGCGGGATGAAGAGGCGGTAATAGTTGGCGAAGCCCAGGAACCGTTGAATAGCCTTCAACCCCTCTGGTCGGGGCCATTTCTCGATGGCAGACAGTTTCTCAGGATCCATTTGTAGGCCGGTCTGAGAGATAATGTAGCCCAGAAACGGAAGCGAGGTCTGCTCAAAGAAGCACTTCTCATATTTAGCGTAGAGATGGTTCTGCCTGAGCCTAAGCAGGACCTGACGAACATCCCTCCGGTGAGTCTGGAGATCCGGAGAGAAGACCAAGATGTCGTCCAGGTACACCACTACGCAGGAGTAGAGAAGGTCCCGGAAGATGTCATTGACCAACTCTTGAAAGACGGCAGGAGCGTTACAGAGGCCAAAGGGCATTACCAGATATTCATAGTGGCCGTCCCGGGTGTTGAATGCCGTCTTCCATTCATCCCCCTGACGGATACGAACCAGGTTGTACGCCCCACGGAGGTCCAGTTTGGTGAAGATTCTAGCCCCCCTCAGACGATCAAATAACTCCGGAATGAGCGGAAGGGGGTACTTATTCTTCACCGTGATCTGGTTAAGGCCTCTATAGTCTATACAGGGACGGAGAGAGCCGTCCTTCTTTTTGACGAAAAAGAAGCCTGCTCCCGCCGGGGAGGTAGATTTCCGGATGAATCCCCTGGCCAGATTCTCCTCAATATATTCGGACATCGACCGGGTCTCAGCAGCGGATAATGGATAAATACGCCCACGGGGAGGAGAAGTACCAGGTAACAGGTCGATAGGGCAGTCGTATGGTCTATGAGGGGGTAGTGTCTCTGCCTCCTTTTTATTAAAGACATCAGCATAAGACCAATAAGGAATCGGAAGTCCAGGTAGATTAGCTGGGGTAGGAGAAGGACGGACGGGATGAACGGGAACCAGACAGGTCTTATGGCAGCCCTGTCCCCAGCGAAGGACTTCTCCGGTCTGCCAGTCAAGAACGGGTGCATGTTTCTGGAGCCAAGGTAGGCCTAGCAAGAGGGCGTGAGAGAGTCCAGGCAGAACATGGAAGGAGATACTTTCAGAATGCAGCATTCCCACCTGCAGAGTAATGGATTCGGTGATGAGTTGGATGGGGCGTGGTAAGAGCCCCCCATCCACGGCAGCAACAGACAAGGGTACAGCCAGAGGTTTGGTGGGGATGCGGTATTTCTCTACCAGGGACTGTGAAATAAGATTCCCGGCTGCTCCAGAGTCCAGTTGGGCTAGTTCGAAATAACGGTTCTCCCCGTAGACGATTGAAACTGACAACAGCAGGGATGGAGAGGATTTATTCTTGTCTAGGTGGACCTCTCTGAGCGAACCTAGACACAGGCGTTTCCCGACCTCTCCAGGCAGGCACGGATCCGGTGCTCCTTACTGCCACAGTAGAAGCAGGTCCCCTCGGCACGGCGTAAGTCCTGACGGGTCTTAACCATCTTGGTCTGGTCGACCTGCATAGGCTCAGGAGGGTGTACCTGGTTAGAGACAGAAGGAGTGACGGGTTTCTGAAAAGTAGGAGCTAGACGTGGTAACCTCCTCTCACGGGTGACCTCTCTGGCACGCTCCTGGAACCGTAGGTCAATCCGGGTGGCAAGAGTTATTAAGTCATCGAGAGTGGTAGGAATGTCCCGACCCGCAAGTTCATCTTTAATACGGCCGGACAGACCCTCCCAGAAGACGGAAACCAGAGCGTCGTTATCCCAGGCCAGCTCCGAGGCAAGGGTACGGAACCGTATGGCATATTGGCCCACGGTGAGACTTTCCTGACGGAGGCGTAGCAACGATGATGCGGATGAGGTCTTCCGTCCGGGTTCGTCGAAGACTTTCCGGAAAGCCGTGAGAAAAGCAGGCAAGTTGGACACCAGGGGGTCTCCTCTCTCCCATAGAGGATTTAGCCAGGCCAGGGCCTCCCCGGTGAGATGGGACATGATGAATGCAATTTTGGCTCGGTCGGAGTTAAACTGGTGGGACAATAGTTCAAAGTGCAGGGTGCACTGATTTATGAAGCCCCGAGCCTGGGCTGAGTCGCCTCCGAAGCGAGGAGGTGCAGAAAGCCGAGGTCCGGGGTAGGATATCATGGTGTTAGTGGACAGCGGAGCTGCCGGATTGCGAGACATGGCACTGGCGGAGGTTGTTGGTGGAGCAGTCAGAGTGTCCAGGCGAGTATTGACATTCCGCAGGTGACCCAGGATGGACTCCTGTTGGGACCTTTGACGGGACAGTTCATGACACAGGTCCGAGAGCGAGGGAGCTTGGGTGCCACCGGGTTCCATGGCCCGAGCAAACTGTAACGGGTCTGGGAGGCGGAACCTCTGAGCTACTATACAAGGGGGCAGTCCTTGTAAGGGAGCGGGTGGCGACCAGGGAAGACGGGCAGGAGGTCACAGCAGGTGACCGGGACAGTCTCTGAGTGGACGGGCTGGAGGTCACGGCAAGTGACCGGGGCAGTCACTGGATGAACGGGCTGATGGTCACGGCAGGTGACCGGGGCAGTCTCTGAATGAACGGGCAGATGGTCACGGCAAGTGACCGGGGCAGTCTCTGGATGAACGGGCAGATGGTCACGGCAAGTGACCGGGGCAGTCTCTGGATGAACGGGCAGATGGTCACGGCAAGTGACCGGGGCAGTCTCTAGGTAAAGGGTAGGTACGACCTGTGGCGGCTGTTGATAGACGTGAGCTCCCAGGTGAGCAGGCGAGAGTCTCTGGATGAACGGGTGGTCACAGCATGTGACGGCGGAGCCTCCAGGAAGACCAACAGACAGGCGGCAGATGAGCGCTCCCAGGTGAGCGGGCAGAAGTCTCTGGACAGGCGGGTGGTCACAGCACGTGACGGCAGAGCCTCCAGGTAGGCTAGCAGACAGGCAGCAGATGAGCGCTCCCAGGTGAGCGAGCAGGAGTCACTGGACAGGCAGGTGGTCACAGCACGTGACGGCGGAGCCTCGAGGTAGACTAGCAGGCAGGTAGCAGGTGTGTGCTCCCAGGTGAGCGGGCAAGCTGGTCCATAGACAGACTGACAGGAGTTGGAAGGCAGACCGTCGGACCTCAGGCAAGCAGGCAGGTGGCTGATGTGCGCTCCCAGGTGAGCGGGCAGGCTGGTCCTTAGACAGACTGACAGGAGTAGTAAGGCAGACCGTCGGACCTCAGACTAGCAGGCAGGTAGCAGATAATCAGGCAGGAATCTGGCAGGTAACTGGCAGGTAACTGGCAACGGGACCTGAGGGCTGAAGCAGAGTAGTGAACAGTGCAACAACATTGCTCGGGCACCTCCATTTTGGAGGAGGTGCCTTATATATGGTAAAGTCCTCCGGCCATTGGCCGGGGACTCCTTAGGACGGCGCGCGCGGCCCCTTTAAGAGGGAGGGAGAGCGCGCGCGCGCGCCCTAAGCACAGTGGCCGGGAAGGAGCGCACGCTGCCAGCAGAGCGGGAGAGGGACGCTGGGCACGGAGCACAGCGGTGAGGGGAACAGTGTCCCTGCCTAGCAGAGGGCAGGGACGCCGGCACTACAACATTTATTATGTCCCCCCTCAACCTTCTCTTTTCCAGGCTGAATAGTCCTAGTTTTGCCAACCTCTCTGGGTATTGCAGTCCCTCCATTCCCTTTATTAATTTTGTTGCCCTCCTTTGTACCTTTTCAAGCTCATTTCTATCCTTTCTATATATTGGGGCCCATAACTGAGCACAGTATTCCAAGTGTGGTCTGACCAGTGCTTTGCACAGTGGAAGAACAATGTTCTCATCCTTTGCAGCTATACCTCTTCTGATACATCCCATTACCCTGTTTGCCCTTACAGCAGCGGCCTGACTTTGGGCACTCCAATTTAGTTTGCTATCAATCAAGATGCCCAAGTCCTTCTCCATCTCTGAATTCCCCAATGATTTCCCATTCAGTGAGTACTGGTGACTTCCATTTTTCCTTCCCATATGTATGACCTTACATTTCTCCTCGTTAAACCTCATTTGCCATTTAATGCTCCACCTACCCAGCTTATCCAAATCCCTCTGTAGGTCTGCACTGTCCTCTTTTGTATTAATTGTTTTACATAACTTTGTGTCATCTGCAAATATTGATATTTTACTATTTATCCCGTTGACTATGTCGTTAATAAAGATATTAAATAACAATAACATTGGGCCTAGTACAGACCCCTGTGGTACCCCACTAGTGACGCTTACCCAATCTGAGTATATTCCATTTATAACCACCCTCTGCCTTCTATCCCTTAGCCAGTTAGCTACCCACTTGCAGACATTTTCCCCCAGCCCCATCATTCTCATTTTGTATACCAACCTATTATGTGGCACGCTATCGAACGCTTTTGAGAAGTCGAGATACACGACATCCACTGGTTCCCCCTGATCTACTCGAGAGCTAACCTCCTCGTAGAAGTCAATCAGGTTTGTTTGGCAGGAGCGATTCCTCATGAATCCATGTTGGTTCGGGGTTAATAGATTATTAGCATCAAGATGCTCCGTAATTGCCTCTTTAATGAAGCTTTCAAAAATTTTGCCCACAACGGACGTCAGACTCACCGGCCGATAGTTTCCGGCGTCACTTTTCGCTCCCTTTTTGAATATTGGCACTACATTCGCCTGTCGCCAATCAAGTGGTACAGACCCAGTCTCAACAGAGTCCTTAAATATAAGATATAACGGTCTGTCTATCACATTACTTAGTTCCCTTAGTACCCGTGGGTGTGTGCCATCAGGTCCTGGTGATTTGTTTATTTTAATGTTACTGAGGCGTTTCTGTACCCCAGCTTGGGTTAGATTTGTCATACTTAGTGGAGGATTAAGCTCGTCACTTCTCATTTCTCCTGTTAGTTCTATTTCCTTTGTGAAAGTTGACGAAAAAAATTTATTTAATAGATTAGCTTTATCCTCATCTTTCTCTATGATTTTGCCTTCATCACTTTTTATCGGTCCAATATTATCCGATTTAATCCTTTTACTATTTATATACGTAAAGAACAGTTTGGGATTTGATCTACTTTCCCTAGCAATACGTCTCTCTGTTTCCTCCTTCGCTATTTTTATTTGTTTTTTTGCAGGTTCTCGTTTTTTCCTTGTAACACATTAGTGCCTCCTTACTGTTTTCCTGTTTTAATCTCTTGAATGCCTCTTTTTTGCTATTTAACGCCCCTTTTACGTTCTTGTTCAACCATATTGGTTTCCTCTTATTTCTGGCCCTTTTATTCCCATACGGTATATACCTCTCGCACTGAGTATTCAGAATTCTTTTGAAGGTTTCCCATTTACTATTCATATTCCTTTGATTAAGAACTTTGTCCCAGTCTATAAGTTGAAGGTTTTCTTTCAGCTGATCAAACTTCGCCCTCCTAAAGTTTAATGTTTTAGTTGTTCCCTTATTGATAACCCTACTGAAGGGCATTTTGAAATTGATAATATTATGATCGCTATTACCTAGGTGCCCCCCTATCTGTACCTCAGTTATTCTATCAGGCCTATTAGTCAATATTAAGTCCAACACGGCCTTCCCTCTCGTTGGTTCCTGCACTAGTTGGGAGAGATAATTATCCTTGATATTTGTCAAGAACCTTTTTCCTTTCTGCGATCTACAGGTTTCTGTTTCCCAGTCAATATCCGGGTAGTTGAAGTCCCCCATTACAATCACCTCATTATGTTTTGCTACTTTGTCTATTTGTCCTAATAGGAGATTCTCATTCTCCTCTGTTATATTGGGTGGCTTATAGCAGACCCCCAGTAATATTTTATTATTATTTTTTGCCCCCTCTATCTCTACCCACATGGACTCGACCCCCTCTTCTCCCTCTCCTATATCTTCCCTTAGTCTGGGTTTTAGACATGACTTTACATATAAGCAGACTCCTCCGCCTTTCCCCTGTTTCCGGTCCCTTCTAAATAAACTATAATCTATTAAATTTACCGCCCAGTCATAGCTATCATCTAGCCAAGTCTCTGTTATACCTACGATGTCATACCTCTCCTCCGATATAAGCGCCTGCAGCTCATCCGCCTTATTGGTCAGGCTTCTTGCGTTGGTCAGCATGCAAGATAAAACTTTGGGGTTATTTAGCATCCTATTCTTCTCTAACGATCTAACTGTACTATCCCCACCCCCCTCTCCACCCTCATTATATTCACTTCTCCCCTTCCCCCTTGCTTGCCTCACATCCCACCTATTTCCTTGGTCCCCCCCCCGTCTCTAGTTTAAAAACTCCTCCAACCTATTAGCCATCTTCTTCCCCAGCACCGCTGCACCCTCCCCATTGAGGTGCAGCCCGTCCCTACGGTAGAGCCTGTAGCCGACAGCGAAGTCGGCCCAGTTCTCCATGAACCCAAACCCTTCTGCCTTGCACCAACTCTTTAGCCACTTATTCACCTCCCTAACCTCCCGTTGGCGCTCCTGTGTGGCTCGCGGGATTGGTAGTATTTCTGAGAAAACTACCTTGGAGGTCCTTGCCCTAAGCTTCCTACCTAGATCCCTGAAATCATTTTTAAGGACCCTCCATCTACCACTCACTTCGTCATTGGTGCCAATGTGGACCATGACCGCTGGGTCTTCGCCAGCCCCACCCAGTAACCTGTCAACCCGATCCGCGATGTGCCGGACTCGAGCGCCAGGGAGGCAGCACACCGTTCGGCGATCCCGGTCTTTGTGACAGATTGCCCTGTCTGTCCCCCTAATAATAGAGTCACCCACTACCAGGACCTGTCTAGCCTGCCCTACACTTCCCCCCTCCCCCTCATTACTGGAGCATACACTCCCCCGGCGGTCAGAGGATCTGTCGTGCTCCAATAATGCCGGTTCTGAACCAGCCTTCCTATACTTCTTCCCTCTATCCCTTCTAAGTGTTACCCAGCTCCCTGCCTGTTCAGCCTGCGCTTCCCCACTAAGCTCCACCCCCATTGTTGACCCATTGAGTGTCTGCTCGGTGAGCAGCAAACTCCGTTCCATGTTGTCGATGCTCCTCAGTACCGCTATCTGAGCACTTAGATCCAGGATTTGGGCTTCCAAGTGCACGATATGCTCACATCTCTCGCAGCAGTATGGATCCCTGAGCGGTAGCTCAGGGAATGCATACATTGCGCAAGATGTACACTGCACGGCTCCGGCCAACATGGACGTCATTCTAAATATGGGGATACAGCACTCTGTTACTGACTCAAGCCCTCTGCAACTGACACAGGTCCTCTGCTACTGATACAAGCCTTTTGCAACTGACACAAGCCCTCTGTTACTGACACAAGCCCTCTGCAACTGATACAGGCCCTATGCAACTGACACAGGCCCTCTGCAACTGACACAAGCCCTCTGCAACTGATACAGGCCCTCTGCAACTGACACAGGCCCTCTGTAACTGACACAACTCCTCTGTTACTGACACAAGCCCTCTGCAACTGATACAGGCCCTCTGCAACTGACACAGACCCTCTGCAACTGACACAAGCCCTCTGTTACTGGCACAAGCCCTCTGCAACTGATAGAGGCTTTCTGCAACTGACACAGGCGCTCTGCAACTGACACAAGCCCTCTGTTACTGACACAGGCCCTCTGCAACTGATACAGGCCCTTTGCAACTGACACAAGCACTCTGTTACTGACTCAAGCCCTCTGCAACTGACACAGGTCCTCTGCTACTGATACAAGCCTTTTGCAACTGACACAAGCCCTCTGTTACTGACACAAGCCCTATGTTACTGACACAAGCCCTCTGCAACTGATACAGGCCCTATGCAACTGACACAAGCCCTCTGTTACTGATACAAGCCCTCTGCAACTGATACAGGCCCTCTGCAACTGACACAGGCCCTCTGTAACTGACACAAGTCCTCTGTTACTGACACAAGCCCTCTGCAACTGACACCTGCCCTCTGCAATTGACACAAATCCTATGCAACTGACACAGGCCTTCTGTAACTGACACAAGTCCTCTGCAACTGACACAAATCCTTTGTTATTGACACAAGCCCTCTGCAACTGACACAGAACCTCTGCATCTGAAAAAGACGCTCTGCAACTGACATAAGTCCTCTGCAACTGACACAGGCCCTCTGCAACTGACACAGGCCCTCTGCAACTGACACAAGTTCTCTGCAACTGACACAGGCCCTCTGTAACTGACACAAGTTCTCTCTGCAACTGACACGAGTCCTCTGCAACTGACACAGGCCCTCTGCAACTGACACAAGTTCTCTGCAACTGACACAGGCCCTCTGCAACTGACACAAGTTCTCTGCAACTGACACAGGCCCTCTGCAACGGACACAAGTCTTCTGCAACTGACACAGGCCCTCTGCCATTGGCACCGTCCCTCTGCAACAGACACAGTCCTTCTGCAACTGACGCAAGCCCTATGCAACTGACACAGGCCCTCTACTGACACAAGTCCTCTGCACCTGACACTGAATGAAGGGAAGTCGGCCCCTAATCAAACTCTGTCTGTTCCTCACAGGCTCTCTGCTCAGGTTCTCTCAGTCTCCTGGAAAACAGACATTAACTCCTAAGCTGCTGTAGCATTAGCATGACTCCGCATTACTCACAGGCACACACAGAATGCATTACTGGAAATATATGGAAAATTAAATCATAGTCCCCGATTCATTAAGAATTAAAGGGTTTTACACCGAATTCTTGAGTAAACACTTTGATGAATCAGAGTCACAGACAAGTGCACTGAACATAACTCCATGCAAATGCTGGAAATGCTCAGCTCTCCAGGCATCATCGTCCTTCATAGAGCTGTGGTCTGGCAATAAAACACAATGGCGTATAGAAACAAAGTGCAAAACCATGCAAAATCCTAGGGGCAACATGACTAACAGTCTCATCGGCAAGACTCCACCTTCATCCTCTTGTGATGGCTGTCCACCGGAGCAGAGATTCTTTGTACACACTTTACTACTGACCTGTTCTGCCTAAGGCTTGACATTTGTTTTTTTATACTTTGGTAAAGGTGCCGGCCTGGCGCTGAAAGTGTTGGTGTTAATAAAAATCTTATCTCTACCTCCAAGACCTCCTCATTCCCACTAGAGAAGCCCACCTGTAATCACATTCCAATTCTGGTAATAAGGTCTCATATAGTGATTCACACATGTTGAATGATATACGTCACCAGATTCTGAGGTACGTTTAGAAAAGGGAACAGGGAAGAGTAAGATTAGAGAAGTGAGGTGAGAGGCCTGACTAAAGAGATGTGTTTTTAAAGCACATTTAAAAATGTGGGGGCTAGGAATTAATCAGATCGTCCTGGGTACAACATTCCATAAAACTGGCGCAGCACCGGAGAAATCTTGGAGATGGAATTTGGAGGTTTGGATTATGGAGGATGTTAGTCTTAGATGAGTTACAGAATGGAGAGCAGGGGTAGGGTGATAGAGATGAGGAAGGAGATATAGGGTGGTGCAGAACTGTGGACAGCTTTGTGTGTGAGAGTGATGAGTTTATATTGTACTCTTTAGGAGATGGGCAACCAGTGTAATTACTGGTACAGGGTGGAAGCATCGGTGTAGCGACTGGACAGAAATACGACCCTGGCTGCCGCATTCAGGATGGATTGGAGAGGAGATAGTTTATTTAGAGGGAGACTGATTAGAAGAGAGTTGCTGTCAGGGGTGGATTAAGAGTAGCAAGGGCCCCGGGCAGTTTAGAAGGCGCGGGCCCCCCCCCACACCTGATTTATTACGTGACATGTCACATGATCCCCTGTGATAGATCATGTGATAGTTCACGGGAAATTAATTTGGCACAATATTAATTGTGCTGCCCCATCTGAGAGCAGCACAATATAGAGGCAGATACCCTGATTCCAGCGATGTGTCACTTTTTCAGCTGCTTGTTGTCATTTTGAGAAAATCACCGTTTTATCTGCTGCAGATCTAGCAGCTCTCTGAATGCTGCGCTCTGTATAGCCCCGCCCACACCACTGATTGGCAGCTTTCTGCTCATGCTCAGTGTACACAGAAATCTACTGATCAGTGATGGGGGTGGGGTCCTACAGAACTTACTAGTCAATTACCTTCTGACAAATCAATGATTTTATCAAAACAACACTAAGCAGCCCAGTAAGTGACACATTACTGGAATCAGTGCTTCTAACCCTACATTATGCTGCTCTCAGATTAGGTGGCAAAAACCTGATGACAGATTCCCTTTAAAGGAGCTGTAAAGACAAAAAAAGTTTGTATTAAAAAAAATACAAGCCATTTGTGAAATTAACCTTTTTTCATTGTTAATTCACATTAGACTGTATCTTCAACACTTTTGTCAGCAGGTCTTATTACAGACTCTGAATAGGGCAGCTCTCTCCCTCTCCCTCAGCAGAAAGTCACAGCATGGTTAAAAAACGGGATCTTTTATGATTTTCTCATAATAAATAAAAAAGGACATGCAAGTCCTCCAAACTATTTTCCGTTTCTGTATAGGGGAGGTCCTAAATCTTTCTTGTTCTTTAGTTGATCACATGTCAAAAAGGCAAAGCATTTACTATGAACTCGCCTAAAAAAATATACACTTGGAGAGTAATATCATCATCTGCATGTAAATATTCCTTGACTCTAAGGGCTCGCTCACACTGTCGTATAACACGGCCGAATGCTATGTGATGTTTTATCGGATAGGACTCGGCCCTATGTTATACTATGGGACAGTGCAGATCTGCGATTATTGGCATGAGAAAATAATCTCATTCGATATTCGGACCATGTGCACCCATACAAGTCTACGGGTGCACGTAAACCATTGGACTGCACTCGGATGTCATCCAAGTGCAGTCCGATGAACACTCACAGAGACTATGGAGAAGATGGAGAAAT
This sequence comes from Phyllobates terribilis, assembly GCF_046119375.1. Taxonomy (NCBI): domain Eukaryota; kingdom Metazoa; phylum Chordata; class Amphibia; order Anura; family Dendrobatidae; genus Phyllobates; species Phyllobates terribilis. The sequence continues at coordinate 685,492,338 of NW_027362763.1, forward strand.
TAAGTTCTCCATCTTCTCCATATCTGTGCTGCGAGAGAATCGGATCACACTCAGTTGAAGCTCTGACAGAGTTTGAGCCGAGTGTCATTAGCATAATTGGCCCTATTCTCTTGCATGAGAGAATATATGGCTTAGTGAGTGGACCCTAAAACTGAATAGTAGTGACGGACAGGCACCTCACAAGCGGGATCCATGTAGCTCTCAGATGTCATGTAGGTAGGGCTTCATTCCATGGGGTAGGGCTTAATTTCAAGGTATATAAAAAAATAGACTTCAAATAAAAATTAAATGAACACAAAAAGCACTAATTGAATTATTTTTTTCGGATTTATGTTTGCAGCCCCTTTAAAAACCCTTTGAGGACCAAGGCACATATATGTCCCATAGTTTTAAACTGGAAAAAAATTTTATTGAATAAAATTTAAGGTCCTCCAAGGTTTAAGTAGGTCATAAATTCATATGAATACTTCCTCATACAATTGCACATGCCAAAAGATGAAGAACAGAATCAAAAATATGACATTAAGTGGAGCACTTACAGGTATTCAAGGTGAAAGAGACCAGCAAAGGCATCGTCTCGAATGACAGTAAATGAGTTAGAATTCAGCAAGCTGAAAATGAAGACAGCAGGTTAGAAGCGAACCAGACTTTATGGTGCTCAGAATTAGTCAAGCAGAATTTATTGACTGCTCTTGCAAAGCACTGAGACTCCCGCTGTGTATAGATGGCACCGTGCGGCCTCCCGCTGTGTATAGATGGCGCCGTGCGGCCTCCCGCTGTGTATAGATGGCACCGTATAGATGGCTATGTGCGGCCTCCTGCTGAGTATACGTGTATAGATGGCTACGTGCGGCCTCCTGCTGAGTATAAATGCCGCACGGCGCTCCCCCCAGAGACAGCAGGAGGCCGCACAGCGCCATTCATACTCAGCGGGAGGCTGCACGTAGCCATCTATACACAGCAGGAGGCCGCACGGCGACATCTATACTCAGCGGGGGGTCGCACGTAGCCATCTATACACAGCGGGGGGCGCACGTAGCCATTTATACACAGCGGGGGGCCGCACATAGCCATCTATACACAGCGGGGGGCCGCACGTAGCCATCTATACACAGCGGGGGGCTGCACGGCGCCCCCCCCAGAGACATCAGGAGGCCGCACGGCGCCAACTATACACAGCAGGAGGCCGCATGCAGTCATGCACACACACAAACATATACAGACACGCATAAACACATTTGAAACACAAAAATACATACAAACAGACATCACACAATGACATCTGCCCACACACACACACAAACAGACAGACATCACACACACACACACCTGCCCACACACACACACACTTGCCCACACACACACACACCTGCCCACACACACACACCTGCCCACACACACACACAAACACATACACAGACAGACATCACACACCCACACACACCTGCCCACACACACACACACACCTGCCCCCACACACATCTGTGTGTATGTATAGTGTGTGTGTGTGTGTATAATTTGTGTGTGTGTATTTTTTTTAAGTTAAAAACAAGTAAAATGCATGTGGCATCATTATCAAGACTCCAGATTCACACTGAATTTTGCAATGCATTCATCTCCTCTTTCCAGGCTTCTATCTAAATCCCCGAAAAATGGCATTCAGATGGGCCTTGACATAGCCATTGATTTGAACAAAGGCAAACCGAGGCTAAAGTCTGAATCTTTAGGCTCCATTTGATCTGCTTTCAGATGTCTCATTTCAGACAGCACAATCCAGAATTTCAGGGATTCAGTTGTAAGCCTTGTGTAAAGACCTGAATGCAGCGCTGGATGTAGTGTGAATAGGTCCTTACATCCTACACCACCTCAGGGTATTGTTGTTATGGAGTATTGCCCCTGGGTGGCCGCAGTTATGACCACCACCAGGGCTCACGGTCACCCTCCCTAGCTTTGGTATTCTGGGGAGCTGGTATAATGAATATCTGAGAAGAGCCCTAGAGAAGCAAGAACATTGGACAACCAAGAGGTGGTGGCCACAAGTCAGGTGTAGTGTTCAACAGGGCAAGACTTTCTAACCTGCCCACACACACACACACACACACACACACCTGCCCACACACACACCTGCCCACACACACACACACACCTGCCCACACACACACACACACCTGCCCACACACACACACACACCTGCCCACACACACACACCTGCCCACACACACACACCTGCCCACACACACACACCTGCCCACACAGACACACACACACCTGCCCACACACATACGCCCACACAGACACACACACACACACCTGCCCACACACACACCTGCCCACCTACCCACACACACACCTGCCCTCACACACACACACACCTGCCCACACACACACACCTGCCCCCACACACACACCTGCCCACACACACACACACACACCTGCCCACACACACACACCTGCCCACACAGACACACACACACGCCCGCACAGACACACACACACCTGCCCACACACACACACACACCTGCCCTCACACAAACACACACCTGCCCACACGCACACACACACACCTGCCCACACACACACACCTGCCCCCACACACACACCTGCCCACACACACACACACACCTGCCCACACAGACACACACACACGCCCGCACAGACACACACACACACACCTGCCCACACACACACACCTGCCCCCACACACACACCTGCCCCCACACACACACCTGCCCACACACACACCTGCCCACACACACACCTGCCCACCCACACACACCTGCCCACACACACACACACACACACACATCTGCCCACACACACATCTGCCAACACACACACACACTCACCATCCCCCGGCTCCATTCTCCTGCCTGCTCTCTCTCCTCTCCGGTGGTAAGTAGCAGTACAGGCCGGGCACGCACTGCGTGACGTCACAGCTAGGAGACACGGCCGCGCACAGGGCCGTGTCTCCTAGCAATGACGCGGCCGGGCCAGCACAGGGAAGTTAACTGCTGCAGTGCTGGCCCGGCCGTTGAAGAAGTAGCGGCGGCCACTGCTGGGGGAGCGGTCCGGGGCCCCCCCTCCCGCCACTGCTACCGGTATGTGCCGCGGCGGCCTGCACATATAATGAGGGCAATCCGGCATTAGACACCCCGCCTGGAGCCGCGGGCCCCCTGCAGGCTCGGGGCCCCGGGCGGTCGCCCGGATTGCCCTCATTATAATCCGCCTATGGTTGCTGTAGTCCAGACGGGAATGAATAAGGGCGACAGTAAGAGTTTTTGCAGTTTCAATGATGAGAAAAGGTCGGATTCTGGAGATGTTGATGACATGAGCAACTGAGTGATCCGGATATAAGGAATAAAGGAAAGTTCTGTGTGCGATTCCCTTAGAATGCACAAAAATGGTTCTTCCAAATGTTTATTTTAATCTCTGTATTAGTGTTGAGCGAACATGCTCGACACTGCTCTGTACTCGCCCGAGCATCTCACTACTCGGGATGTTCGGCGAGCACCGAGCATTTCCGGGTTACTCAGGCGGGAGCTCCGGTCTCCGCCCTGCATGTTTGGCGCTCTTTGCAGAGCCAATGAACATGCAGGGATTGCCAGTCAGTCACTGTAATGCCGCAGCCATGTTGTTTGTGGGCATTAAGTGATTGACTGGAAGCACAGCGTCACCTCGAGTATTTAAAACCGGACGCCGTCATCTTGGACACAGTCGCTCCGGATCAGACAGTGTAGGGAGAGTGCTGCGGAGTTAGGGAGAGATATATAGTGTGAAATAGGTAGTGTAGTCCTTCTCAGGACTAATATCCATCCCAGATAGACAAGGACTTGCACGGGGATAGTTGCAAGTCTGCATCTTCTGATGCGGCAAGGAAAAATTCTGATGGGCACACTTTTAGGCAGTGACCTGGGAGTCAGAGATGCTTCCAGGGGTCTTCCCCATGCTGTTCCCATGTCTTTTCAGCACTGTATGCATGTGTCACACAGCACATGGCCAGATAAGGTTGTAAAAAGTTAAAATGACATTTCACGGTTAATGCATTTGTCTTGGTTGAAAGCAATACAAAAGTGCAAAAACGTATAAAAAATGCTACTTGTGAACATAGCCCAAGGTGTGGAGGAGTATTTTTGGTTTTGGTTATTTATTTTACCTTATACACAAATCTTTACCCTGGAAAGGAACTTCCATAACAAATTTCACAGGAAAGCAGCTTCAGTTTTGTCTTTGAACGTTTTATTGTGAGCCCGTAAAAGTGGCTTAATAAACCTGGGGGTCAGAAATGCTTCCTGGGGCGATCCCCATGCTGTCCCCATGTCTTTTGAGCACTGTCACTATCGTTTTGGGCACTTTTTAGGCTTTCTACAGACTGCCGGGGGTGCCGCCGCAAAAATGCTCGGGTCTCCCATAGTGTTAGGAGGGCGGTTGCAGACAACTTTATTAAAATGGAACGCAACCGACCCCGGGGTCCGCGATGCAGCCTGGAGGACTGCTGCCGAACACTTTCTGGGTGTAAAGTAAAGTAACCAACTTAAATGTTAAACCCTTCCGTGTTACTGCACACAGGAACGGGTATAGCGGTTTGCTCTGTAGCGTCGGCGTCCCTGCCTCCTGCTAGGCAGGAACGCTGTTCCCCTCACCTCTCCACTCCGTGCCCGGCGTCCTCCTCCCGCTCTGCTGGCAGCGCGCGCTGCTTCCCGGCCACGGTGCTTAGGGCGTTCTAAGGAATCCCCGGCCAATGGCCGGAGGACCTCACCATATATAAGGCACCTCCTCCAAAATGGAGGTGCCCGAGCAATGTTGTTGCAAAGCCTTCACTCTGCTTCAGCCCTCAGGTCCCGTTACCAGTTACCTGCCAGATTCCTGCTTGTTACCTGCCAGATTCCTGCCTGTTACCTGCCAGTCACCTGCCAGATTCCTGCTTGATACCTGCCTAATATCCGTTTACCTGTTTGCAAGCCTGCGGTCCGACGGTCTGCCTTCCGACACCGGTCAGTCTGTCTATGGTCCAGCCTGCCCGCTCACCTGGGAGCGCTCATCTGCTACCTGCCTGCTAGCCTACCTGGAGGCTCCGCCGTCACTTGCCGTGACCACCTGCCTGTCCAGAGACTCTTGTCTCCTCACCTGGGAGCGCTCATCTGCTACCTGCCTGCTAGGCTACCTGGAGGCTCCGCCATCACTTGCCGTGACCACCTGCCTGTCCAGAGACTCTCGCCTGCTCACCTGGGAGCGCTCACCTGCTACCTGCCTGCTAGCCTACCTGGAGGCTCTGCCGTCACTTGCCGTGACCACCTGCCTGTCCAGAGACTCTCGCCCGCTCACCTGGGAGCGCTCACCAGCCACCTGCCTGCTGTCCCTCTACCCAGAGACTGTCCCTGTCACTTGCCGTGAGTACCCGTCCTTCTACCCAGAGACTGTCCCTGTCACTTGCCGTGACTACCTGCCCTTCTACCCAGAGACTGTCCCTGTCACTTGCCGTGACTACCTGCCCTTTTACCCAGAGACTGTCCCTGTCACTTGCCGTGACTACCTGCCCGTCTTCCCTGGGAGCCACCCGCTTGCTTGTATAGTTGCTCAGAGGTTCCGCCTCCCAGACCCGTTACACGCTCTATCTCCGTTAACTGCATGGGAGAAGAGTGACCGGGATAGCACCTACTTAACTGAAGAACCACTCCGTGTTAATGCACACGGAGCGGGTTTCAGCAGTTCATACAATCTCCAAGAACCGCAGGGAGACGTGCGACTGGGGGAAAAGCAGTAGCCCTGTCTTCGATACAGGCGCTACGCTGTAGGGATTGGCGCTAAGATGCGTGTGACTCACGCCGACGGGTAAGTGCCCTCTGTCGGCGTGCTACCAGACAGAGGAGTGGTCCACGTGGTCCTGCAGGCAGCTCGGGGTGTAAGGCGACCCCCACTGACAGAGCCTGTCTGCAAGGCGAAGCTACCTGCCTACTTTCACTAGCCTGCCTCTATGGAGCTAACCTGCCTAGCAGAAACTACACGTGGCGCACAGACGTCCACACACCAGCATCATGCTCTATGATCTGAGCGCGCCGCCATGTTTGTGGGCGGGCCTTTTAAAGACTAAGCCCTGCCCCACTGTCGCACCATTGGTGACGTCACCTGTGACCAATCAGGCGGTGCCAGGTCACCGGTTCAGCTGGTTCCCGAACCACCAATCATGGTCCGCCATGTCACGGGCATGCTCAGTGTGATGCATCTTGGACTTAGGCTGCCGGAGCCCTGACTCCCTCCGCAACCTATACTTCATAGTGCTAGGCACAAACACCCGAGAAACAACTTGCACATCTTGTGCAATGGCTAGGCGTTGGGACTGACAGCAACGCTGTGCAGCATCAGCCCCAGCTGAACCAGATTGGGAGACCACAGCATCCACTGATGACTCAGAACCCATCTCTGATCCAGCAAGCACCCGGCGCCTAACACATAGACTAACATTGGGCTCGTTGCTCGGGTCGAGCACCCGAGTATCATGGCGAGCTCGGCCCGAGCTTCGAGCACCCGAGCATTTTAGTGCTCACTCAACACTACTCTGTATGAAATACTTAAAGGAGGATATCCAGCATCATTATTGAATATCGCAAATCGAAGGTATCAATCCTCAAAGTTTTTGAAAACCAAACTGCAGCTTGGAGACTGTCCCTGGCCGAATGAGACATGTGCCATGTATTCGGGTAACATGCTGGATACATTTTCTGTTACTTTCAGGCATCTGGTTCACATTAGGAAACGTTATATCTATGATCTGTAAGAAGCCGTTACATAAGAGAAGCTCTATCACAATGCATCTTCCTATCTCTGTTTTTTTATTGATTTTATAAACATTTTTTCGTTTTTTTTTTCTCTTTTTACTCAGTGGGAACCTACCTGGAAACTATCAGCAAGCTGCTGTTGACAAATATGTTTAAGGGTATGTGCACACAATGTCTGTTTCAGGCGTTTTCCACTCTGAAGACTCTCTGTTCATTACAGCACAAGTCAATGGAAAGTCTCAGAAGACGTACGGAAGAAGCTTGGGCGTCTTGTTGAGCGTATTCTCTGCTTTTTCGCTTCAGAAACTGCTAGCGGTTTATTCATTGTAAAATGGAAAGAAAAGCATGAAAAGACTAGAAAATGTCAGTACAAAAGACCACTAAAAAATGATGGAAAAATGCTCAAAAAACCCATTGAGTCTAAAAAATTATGAATAAAAATGAACAAGGAGATGCAACAAATGGTGCATCAGAAAACAAAGCCGACGTGTCCTGAAGTGTCTTCCTCTTGGAAAACCAAGTGGATATGAAAAATACGTCATGTGGACACACCGAAGACGCACATTCGCTGCACACCTGACTGCCGTCCTGCTTGGCTCACCGCCATCACTGAATTTATTTACAGCCATGGTCAGGTTTTCATTGCTGTCATATGTTTTTCGGATTGTTTTTACACAGCGTGAACCTACCTGGAAACTGTCAACAAGCTGCTGCTGACAGATCTGTTTAAAACAGGAAATTGGCTCCTCACCTGATTGCCATCCTGCTCGATTTACCACCACCATTGAAATTATTTAGCGTCATGGCTGAGTCTTTATTGCTTTCATATGGTTTTTTTAGTTTGTTTTAACTTAGTGACAAAAGATTTCTAATTATTACCTGGAAACTGTTAACAAGCTGCTGTAGTCAGATCTGTTTATAAAAGGACATTGGGGCTTGCTCTGGAGTGTCTCTTGCTGTGGAGTGTCTTCTGCTCTGGAGCGTCTCTTGCTCTGGAGCATCTCTTGCTGTGGAGTATCTCTTGCGGTGGAGTGTCTCTTGCTGTGGAGTGGTTCTTGCTGTTGAGTGTCTCCTCCTCTGGAGCATCTCTTGCTGTGGAGTATCTCTTGCGGTGGAGTGTCTCTTGCTGTGGAGTGGTTCTTGCTGTTGAGTGTCTCCTCCTCTGGAGCGTCTCTTGCTGTGGAGTGTCTACTGCTCTTGAGTGTCTCCTGCTCTGGAGCGTCTCCTGCTCTGAAGTGTCTCTTGCTCGGGAGCATCTCTTGCTTTGCAGTGTCCCTTTCTCTGGAGGGTCCCTTGCTTTGGAGCGTCTCATGCTGTGGAGCATCTCTTGCTGTGGAGTATCTCTTGCTGTGGAGTGTCTCTTGCTGTGGAGCGTGTCTTGCTGTGGAGTATCTCTTGCTGTGCAGCATCTCTTGCTCTGGAGTGTCCGTTGCTCTGGATTGTCCCTTGCTCTAGAGAGTCTCTTACTGTGGAGCATTTCTTGCTGTGGAGTGTCTCTTGCTGTTAAGCATCTCTTGCTGTGGATTGTCTCTTGCTGTGGAGCATCTCTTGCGTTGGAGTTTCTCTTGCTGTGGAGTGTCTCTTGCTGCCGGGTGTCTCTTGCTGTGAAGTATCTCTTGCTGTGAAGTATCTCTTGCTGTGGAGTGTCTCTTGCTGTGGATTGTCTCTTGCTGTGGAGTGTCTCTGGCTCTGGAGTGTCCCTAGTTATGGAGTGTTTCTTGATCTGGAGCATCCCTTGCAATGGAGTATCTCTTGCAGTGGAGTGTCTCTTGCTCTGGAGTGTCTCTTGCTGAGGAATTTCTCTTGCTGAGGAATGTCTCTTGCTCTGGAGTGTCTCTTGCTCTGGAGTATCTCTCGCTCTGGAGTATCTCTTGTAGTGGAGTGTCCCTAGCTCAGGAATGTCCCTTGCTGTGGAGTGTCTCTTGCCCTGGAGTGTCTCTTGCTCTGGAGTGTCTCTTGCTCTGAAGTGTCTCTTGCTCTGGAGTGTCTCTTGATGAGGAATTTCTTTTGCTGAGGAATGTCTCTTGCTCTGGAGTATCTTTTGCTCTGGAGTATCTTTTGTAGTGGAGTGTCCCTTGCTGAGGAGTGTCCCTTGCTGAGGAATGTCTCTTGCCCTGGAGTGTCTCTTGCACTGGAGTGTCTCTTGCACTGGAATGTCTCTTGCACTGGAGTGTCTCTTGCACTGGAATGTCTCTTGCACTGGAATGTCTCTTGCACTGGAACGTCTCTTGCTCTGGAACGTCTCTTGCTCTGGAACGTCTCTTGCTCTGGAACGTCTCTTCCTGTGGACCGTCTCTTGCTCTGGAACGTCTCTTGCTCTGGAACGTCTCTTCCTGTGGACCGTCTCTTGCTCTGGAACGTCTCTTGCTCTGGAACGTCTCTTGCTCTGGAACGTCTCTTGCTCTGGAACGTCTCTTGCTCTGGAACGTCTCTTCCTGTGGACCGTCTTTTGCTATGGAGCGTCTCTTGCTCTGAACACCATTGACACCCTATTGATGTTAATGGGCACCATGTAACACGACATTTCCCCCATGGAGGCGCTGCAGAGGAACGTAACACTTGCTGCCGGGTCCCTCTGCAGATCACAGCTGATGTCTTGGACTCCCAGCACCAAGACAAGCACATTGGGGGTTCTTTCTGAGAAGGATTTTTCGTAGGTGCTGCACAATCCCATTAATATCTGGATGAGCTGGATTTGGACTTTCCAGGGTAAATTCTGCTTTTATCTGTTTATTACAACATTTCCTTAAGGAATATTTATTTTCCCTTTATTCACATATCAGATGATGATCAGGAACGCCTTTCCAGCTCTGTGCGGACCAAGCCGGATGACACTAACCTCATTACCCTGGAAGTTACGGTCGGCCATAAGTTCCCTGGAGCAGAGGAGGTGAGGAATGGTGACCATTAGATGCCGGAAATTCCCGTAAAGGGAGATCTAATATGTGAGGTTCTGATCAGGAGTAAATACATAGCGGAGGGGCCCCGACGTGGCAGGGGGCAACCATGCTGCTTCTCTAACTGCTCAAACTCTTATACGGTTGTATTATTAACCCCTTCTATGCCCTACACCAATAAGTATGTTAGTATTACCCCATTCACTATCCTGGCATATCAGAAATATCCCTGGTGGTCTAGAGACGGTGAGTGAGTATTGACAACATAAGTTCCCTTATTGCTCTAGATCACAAGCAAATCTACCTTTAGTCTAACCACTGCCCTAGCCCACCAGGGATGTAACCATAAGCCCTTTAACTGCCCTAAAGCACCAGAAATGTAGACATAAATCCCTTCAAATCATCAGGGATTTAATTCCGAAATCCTTCACTACCCTTGACCAAAAATGTTACCATAAGCTTCTTCACTAAACTAAGACGACCAGAAAGCCCTTCACTGACACAGACCTCCAAGAATGTAGCCATTACCCTCTTCATTACCCTACACCACCAAAAATGCAACCACAAACACCTTCACTACCCTAGACCACCAGGAATGTAATCATAAACCCTTTAACGATCCTAGACCACCAGGGATGCAGCCATAGACCCTTTTACTACCCTAAACCACCAGGGATGTAAACCATAGACCCCTTTACTACCCTAAACCACCAGTGATGTAAACCATAGACCCCTTTACTACACTAGACCACCAGGGATGTAAACCATAGACCCCTTTACTACACTAGACCACCAGGGATGTAAACCATAGACCCCTTTACTACACTAGACCACCAGGGATGTAAACCATAGACCCCTTTACTACACTAGACCACCAGGGATGTAAACTATAGACCCCTTTACTACCCTGCACAACCAGGGATGTAAACCATAGACCTCTTTACTTCCCTGCACAACCAGGGATGTAAACCATAGACCCCTTTACTACACTAGACCACCAGGGATGTAAACCATAGACCCCTTTACTACCCTAGACCACCAGGGATGTAAATCATAGACCCCTTTACTACCTTAGACTACCAGGAATGTAAATCATAGACCCCCAGGGATGTAAGTCCATTTACTGTCTTGGATATCAAGCAATTCTACCATTATCTTCATTGCTGCGCTAGACCACCAGGTATATTGTTATTAACCCTTTCACTGTCCTAGACCACCATAAATTCAACCATAAATCTCCTCACTGCCCGAGACCACCTGGGATATTTTGGCCATCCATCCGTTTTATTCTGATAAGATGCGAGATGTAAATTGCTTATGCACAGGGACCCTTAGTTGTACGTGTTTTCAGGCCACCTACATAGAAAAGCTCTTTGCAAGCAGCTCTCCATTCTGGCTCATAAATGGGGGGCCCCACTTGGGACCCCTGGGCTCTATGATATCTATATGCCATGAACTGGCTTATAAAGTTCACTGGACGGGAACCGATGTGACCGCTGTCTGCAGAAGACCCCGGCACCCTGTATATCAGTATAATAAAGGTGTCATCCCTATTTAAAGGGGGACCTTTGGTAAAAGACCCCATTGTACAGAATTGAAGGAAGTATTAAAGTGGTCCCTCCTCCATGGCTGCGTGTAATAGAAGCCATGGGACTCTGCGGGGGGCGGTGGATTCTGTATTTTTAAACTTGGAGCTCCGGACTGGAATGTGTGATGGAGTCAGCGGGGAAGATTAGATAAACATGGAAAAACGTTGGCAGCCCCATGTCCCCTCCGCACCGCCGGCGACGGCGGCCCGTCCTGCGCCCAGCCAGGGATTCCTATCCCGTGTGTAATCAGCTGCCTTTTATATACTGAGGTGATGCGAATTGTTTCATCGTCTGATGTGGCCTCTTTCCTAATATCCATGGACGTGACCACACACCTCGTCTTCATCTTCCCAAATTTGGAAACAGAACTTGTGATCCGGCATTTTTTTTTAATGCTTCTATTTTATATTCCCCTATAATGGACACATAGGGGCAGCGTTAGGGGGGCAGCTATAAGGGGGTGCAGAGGCCATCCAGGCCCCGGTGCCCAAAAAATTCCCAAATAAGAGTTGGGTGTTTGTTACTATTGTATCCAGTTTAGACAATGCTCTGTGAGCGAAACACGTCAGCAGCACAAATCTCTCCTGATAGTTTGCTACAATGTATCAGTGCATGTAAAATGTACAGAGGATTGTCTAGATTGGATACAATTGTAAAAAATATCTGCAAAAAATATGCAGAGCTCAAACAGTAAGAAAAACAAAAAACAACTTTTTATCAATAGATAATAAAAAAAATAACTTTATTGATACATCATAATAAAAATTAAAAGAAAAATACTTTTCATCAATACATAATAATAAAAGTTAAAAAGTATCACTTTTTATTGATACATAATAAAAAAAAAATCACTTTTTATTGATACATAATAAAAAAAATCACTTTTTATTGATACATAGTAATAAAAATGAAAACACTTTTCATCAATACATAATAATAATAAAAGCAAAAAAACAACTTTTTATTGGTACATAATAATAAAAATAAAAAACTCTTTTCATCAATACATAATAATGATAAAAGTTAAAAATATCACTTTTTATTGGTACATAATAAAAATAAAAAACTTTATTGATACATAATAATAAAAAAATCCCTTTTTATTGATATATAATAAAAATGAATACACTTTTCATCAATACATAATAATGATAAAAATTAAAAATATCACTTTTTATTGGTACATAATAAAAATAAATAACTTTTATTGATACATAATAATAATAAAAAAAATCCCTTTTTATTGATATATAATAAAAATGAATATTGTACACTTTTCATCAATACATAATAATAAAAGTTAAAAAGATCACTTTTTATTGATAAATAATAAAGATAAAAAAAAATCACTTTATATTGATACATAACGATAAAAATAAATACACAAAACTTTTTATTGATATAAAATATGTAATAAAAATCACTTTTTATTCATACAATAATAAAAATAAAAATTACTTTTTGTTGAATAATTATTATTATTTAACATACAATGAATTATGTAGAAACTAGATAAGCCTAAGCCTTTTATATAAATACTGCATTTAGTAAGAATTGTAATAAAACTCTGCATTAGAAATGGAAACTCAGAAGATGTTCAAGAGCCCCTGGATTTACAATGCACAGAGGGATATATAGAGAATAATGAAAAGGAGGAATTATATATAAGATAAAGTGCATACATAGTGATAATGATTCATTTTCACCAAGAGAAAGCACACCTGATTCACGTTTTGTAACAAGCTTCGTCAGGGGATCCATTAAAATACACAGAACAGGGTAAAAATAATTTTTTTGGGTGCAACTGTAGCAAATCCTAAAGCTGAGACAAGTATTAGGTCTGTAGCCTCGGGACCAAAACACACACAAATTTTTTTTAGCAAGACCATATGTTGTTATAAGTGCAATGCATAGGTGTGCATTCACACAGTGGCCATTTAACAAGCAAAACCCAAGATAAAAATAAAATCAGGAAACACCCTGTAGTAAGTAAATAACTAGTAATACGACATATAAATAACATAGGGGACTTAGTTAACATTGTTTTGATCAAAAATATGTAAAAGCCATCCTACCACGACAAGGTATACCCCAATCGGGACGGTACCTAACTCTTGTAGTACACCTCATAGTATAGTAAAGTAGAAAATAATGAAAGGGAGGAATTATGAATAAGATAAAATTCATATATAGTAGTAATGAGACATTCTCACCAAGCGTTTCGCATCAAGCTTCATCAGGGGACTGATTGAAATACACAGACCAGAGTAAAAATCTATTTTTTTAATACATTTATAACAAACCCTCAAGCTGAGATAAATATTAGATCTGTAGCCTGTGGATGTAAATCATACAATATATAAATTATACACTGATAGTTAACTGAGCATCAGGGGTTCCACTCCTGAGACCCCCCAATAATGTGGGATAAGACTTAAGCCTCAAATGTCCTTTTTAGCACCTTTCAAAGGAAAGAAACTCAGGTGGAATTAGCTGAAAGTCAATGCCTGATGGGGTAGCTGCCTCCAGTAGGTGGCGCTAGTTTCATTCTGCATGAGAGCTAATCTGCATACCTTTTCTCCCAGGAAGCATTGCATGGTTCAGTCTCCCCAACAAGAAACAGTACCCCCGCCTAATGAATAGGCAACCATGAAATTGATAGTCATTGAAAAGTAAGGGGGTCACTTTGTATGTCACTATAGGAAGATGGGGGGTCCTGGACCCCGGAACAAAATCACCATACAGTATAATCTGGTAATAGGGCCGATAGGCCCCCTTAGGCACTCATTGTGTGAAGAGGGAACATGAAACTATGTGTGAATTTTACCCATGCATAAGTCATAGGACGGACGTGATGTTCTCATATATACAGGGGGCCGGATATCAGTAAACTATGTGCGACACTCATCCCCCCCCATCGACTCCTTGGTGAGACTCACAGATCCTTGTGTACGGAGGGTAGGAATGTCCAGTTATGTCTGCTATGTGGATGAGACATGGCCTCTCCTTGTCATCTGTGGGATACACAGGAGCCCTGCATGAAAATAGCACCCAGCAGTCAGCAGGGAGACATTTAAAGGGCCCCTGACACTGTTTTTTAACTTAGCATTCTTTTCTGCTATATTTATAAAGGTCTGTAACTTTCTAATACAGTTTGGCCCCAATTCTTCACTTGTGGGGTTTTTAAGTCCCTTTTCTTTTTTTTTTTGTCTTGTGGTCATTGCTTGAATTTTGCCCAATGTGAAGAATCATCTTATTTTGTCTTTAACTTTTTTTTTGTGACTTTTTAGTACAAAAAGTCGCACATTTTGCAAAATGTCACAAAAAAAATGCTGGCGCACAAGAAATCGCTCACATGAAAGTGGAGAACGTTTGTTAAAAAGCTTTGCAACTTTGGGGCAATGCTGGAGAATCGCCATATCGTGATGTATCAGCCCTCATGTGATCCTAGGTCATCGTTTTCACTCCACATCCTGCCCTAGAATAGCACAAAACCGAACCTGGTGTAAAAGGGAAAGAGAGAACGCTGACACCTGATGGTTGCAGGTGCTACTGCAACTTTCATTTTTTTTGCGAGGAGAATTGAAAACTGTTTGTTCTACATATCACAGTCTGAGCTAAAAAATAGGAGGAACAGGAAATGGCGTAGTGCCCCCATAAGAGAGTATGGTACAGTGCCCCCATAAGAGAGTAAGGTACAGTGCCCCCATAGGAGAGTAAGGTACAGTGCCCCCATAGGAGAGTAATGTACAGTGCCCCCATAAGAGAGTATGGTACAGTGCCCCCATAAGAGAGTAAGGTACAGTGCCCCCATAGGAGAGTAAGGTACAGTGCCCCCATAGGAGAGTAATGTACAGTGCCCCCATAAGAGAGTATGGTACAGTGCCCCCATAAGAGAGTAAAGTACAGTGCCCCCATAGGAGAGTAAGGTACAGTGCCCCCATAAGAGAGTAAGACACAGTGCCCCCATAGGAGAGTAATGTACAGTGCCCCCATAGGAGAGTAAGGTACAGTGCCCCCATAGGAGAGTAAGGTACAGTGCCCCCATAGGAGAGTAAGGTACAGTGCCCTCATAGGAGAGTAAGGTACAGTGCCCCCATAGGAGAGTAATGTACAGTGCCCCCATAAGAGAGTATGGTACAGTGCCCCCATAAGAGAGTAAAGTACAGTGCCCCCATAGGAGAGTAAGGTACAGTGCCCCCATAAGAGAGTAAGACACAGTACCCCCATAGGAGAGTAATGTACAGTGCCCCCATAGGAGAGTAAGGTACAGTGCCCCCATAGGAGAGTAAGGTACAGTGCCCCCATAGGAGAGTAAGGTACAGTGCCCCCATAGGAGAGTAAGGTACAGTGCCCCCATAGGAGAGTAAGGTACAGTGCCCCCATAGGAGAGTAATGTACAGTGCCCCCATAGGAGAGTAAGGTACAGTGCCCCCATAGGAGAGTAAGGTACAGTGCCCCCATAGGAGAGTAATGTACAGTGCCCCCATAAGAGAGTAAGGTACAGTGCCCCCATAGGAGAGTAAGGTACAGTGCCCCCATAGGAGAGTAATGTACAGTGCCCCCATAAGAGAGTATGGTACAGTGCCCCCATAAGAGAGTAAAGTACAGTGCCCCCATAGGAGAGTAAGGTACAGTGCCCCCATAAGAGAGTAAGACACAGTGCCCCCATAGGAGAGTAATGTACAGTGCCCCCATAGGAGAGTAAGGTACAGTGCCCCCATAGGAGAGTAAGGTACAGTGCCCCCATAGGAGAGTAAGGTACAGTGCCCTCATAGGAGAGTAAGGTACAGTGCCCCCATAGGAGAGTAATGTACAGTGCCCCCATAAGAGAGTATGGTACAGTGCCCCCATAAGAGAGTAAAGTACAGTGCCCCCATAGGAGAGTAAGGTACAGTGCCCCCATAAGAGAGTAAGACACAGTGCCCCCATAGGAGAGTAATGTACAGTGCCTCCATAGGAGAGTAAGGTACAGTGCCCCCATAGGAGAGTAAGGTACAGTGCCCCCATAGGAGAGTAAGGTACAGTGCCCCCATAGGAGAGTAAAGTACAGTGCCCCCATAGGAGAGTAAGGTACAGTGCCCCCATAGGAGAGTAAGGTACAGTGCCCCCATAGGAGAGTAATGTACAGTGCCCCCATAGGAGAGTAAGGTACAGTGCCCCCATAGGAGAGTAAGGTACAGTGCCCCCATAGGAGAGTAATGTACAGTGCCCCCATAAGAGAGTAAGGTACAGTGCCCCCATAGCAGAGTAAGGTACAGTGCCCCCATAGGAGAGTAATGTACAGTGCCCCCATAAGAGAGTATGGTACAGTGCCCCCATAAGAGAGTAAAGTACAGTGCCCCCATAGGAGAGTAAGGTACAGTGCCCCCATAAGAGAGTAAGACACAGTGCCCACATAGGAGAGTAATGTACAGTGCCCCCATAGGAGAGTAAGGTACAGTGCCCCCATAGGAGAGTAAGGTACAGTGCCCCCATAGGAGAGTAAGGTACAGTGCCCCCATAGGAGAGTAAAGTACAGTGCCCCCATAGGAGAGTAAGGTACAGTGCCCCCATAGGAGAGTAAGGTACAGTGCCCCCATAGGAGAGTAACGTACAGTGCCCCCATAGGAGAGTAAGGTACAGTGCCCCCATAGGAGAGTAAGGTACAGTGCCCCCATAGGAGAGTAATGTACAGTGCCCCCATAGGAGAGTAAGGTACAGTGCCCCCATAGGAGAGTAATGTACAGTGCCCCCATAGGAGAGTAAGGTACAGTGCCCCCATAGGAGAGTAATGTACAGTGCCCCCATAGGAGAGTAAGGTACAGTGCCCCCATAGGAGAGTAAGGTACAGTGCCCCCATAGGAGAGTAAGGTACAGTGCCCCCATAGGAGAGTAATGTACAGTGCCCCCATAGGAGAGTAAGGTACAGTGCCTCCATAGGAGAGTAAGGTACAGTGCCCCCATAGGAGAGTAATGTACAGTGCCCCCATAGGAGAGTAATGTACAGTGCCCCCATAGGAGAGTAAGGTACAGTGCCCCCATAGGAGAGTAAGACACAGTACCCCCATAGGAGAGTAATGTACAGTGCCCCCATAGGAGAGTAAAGTACAGTACCCCATAGGAGAGTAAGGTACAGTGCCCCCATAGGAGAGTAAGGTACAGTGCCCCCATAGGAGAGTAAGGTACAGTGTCCCCATAGGAGAGTAAGGTACAGTGCCCCCATAGGAGAGTAAGGTACAGTGCCCCCATAGGAGAGTAAGGTACAATGCCCCCATAGGAGAGTAAGGTACAGTGCCCCCATAGGAGAGTAATCTACAGTGCCCCCATAGGAGAGTAAGGTACAATGCCCCCATAGGAGAGTAAGGTGCAGTGCCCTCATAGGAGAGTAAGGTGCAGTGCCCCCATAGGAGAGTAATGTACAGTGCCCCCATAGTAGAGGAAGGGCTTGTTCACACATTGCATTTTATATTATCAGCAAAGTGAATGAGATTTCTAAATCACAATAATCTTACAGAATAAACAGGTAAAACACTCGTTCATCAAGCGAAATGATCTTTAGTCCAGCATAAAAGCTCATCGTTCTCGGCAGCGCACCTTTCTCGGCAGCACATCGTTCTCGACAGTGCATCGTTCTCGGCAGCGCATCGTTCTCGGCAGCGCATCGTTCTCGGCAGCGCATCGTTCTCAGCAGCGCATCGTTCTCAGCAGCGCATTGTTCTCAGCAGCGCATTGTTCTCAGCAGCGCATTGTTCTCGGCAGCGCATCGTTCTCAGCAGCGCATCGTTCTCAGCAGCGCATTGTTCTCAGCAGCGCATCGTTCTCGGCAGCGCATCGTTCTCGGCAGCGCATCGTTCTCGGCAGCGCATTGTTATCGGCAGCGCATCGTTCTCGGCAGCGCATCGTTCTCGGCAGCGCATTGTTATCGGCAGCGCATCGTTCTTGGCAGCGCATCGTTCTCTGCAGTGCATCATTTTTGGCAGCACATCGTTCTGTGTAAACTGTAAATCGATCACAGATTGTTCGCAGCGTTCAGTTGGTGGTACCTTCCTCCATTATTGCCACCGGTCGCTTTGTGTAAATGAATAGTTCGGCGTTGATGGAGTCATTGCTTATAGTTTACAGTAATTCTGTCCGTGTAAACATCGATGTGCGGAGGCTTTCTGGAAAACTTCTGCTGACTGATCTGAAAAAGAACAACAACATTGTAAAGCATGGGGGACACATGTATGCGCAGATCCGTCTATGAGTTTGTGGTCGCTGGTGCTTATTGATAAACCCCAATGTCCGGCTTCTCGTCTTTGATCCTGATGTTATTTCGGATGAATCAGGACATAATCATATGGAGACCCGGGGGCTGACAACCTCCGCAGCCGCCCCACCCCCTCCTTTACACTTTCAGCTGATCAGAGATTGCAGTGACTCCGGACCCCCAATCTCCTGATTACAGACCTTTATGCTAAATAGGATTTCTTGATTGAGGTAGACGAGTAATCAGGGAGATCGGATGTTACCGCCGGTCCCCGGTCACTGAGCCGCACTGGAGGTCTATGAGTCCGGGGGGTTGTAGGGCTTTTTATCCATTTAAGGCCCTGAATATAATCCTAACAATATGCCCGAACATCACTGAATAAAAACAGTGATTTAACCCCTTAAAGGACTAAGCACATTTAGACGTTACAATGAATTTCCGTTCTTCTTTTTGTGTTATTGGAATAGGTTGAAAATTCAATACATTCATCATATATCTTTATAGGGGGAAACCACTATTTTTTTTCAATTCAGAGCTTCAATTTTCCAGTAGAGCAGCAGAGACGTGTAAAGAGGACCTGTCACTAGGTCAAAAATGGCCAAGTTTAAAGCATGAAATTCTGCGAGAGTGCAGCCACCACTAGAGGGAGCCAAAGAGCTTTCTATATACTGTGATGTACTGAACTCAGTGCAGAGCTCCCTCTAGTGGTGACTGCAGGCGGACAGGGTTTAATAGTTACAATGTCACAAAAAAATTGCTGGCGCACGTGAAATCGCTCATATGAAAGTGGAGAAAGTTTGTGCAAAAAACTTTGCAACTTTTTGAAAAGTTGCAAATAATAAATTAAGCAAAAACTTCTGTAAAGCCGAAACCGCGCTCACAATGTCGAACTAAAAAATGAAAACAGAATTAGCGCCAATTCCAGAATGTTAATCCAACTGCAATGTATCATGGTGCAGAGACCCACAGGTTCCCTGCTATGGAAGAGGATGCTGCACATCATGGGTGCGGGGGAAGGTTAGAAGAATTGTTTGTTCCTTTTTAAAATGTGCTGGAGAATAGAGGAAGGGATCCAGTTTTGGGGGCATTACCCCACAATGGGGACATTATACCAGGAAGGAGCCCAGGATGGGAGGCATTGTATTAAGATGGGGGGCATTATACCAGAAAGGGGCCAAGGCATTGTACTAGGATGGGGGGCATTATACCAGAAAGGGGCCAAGGATTCTGGACATTACACCAGAATGGGGGCATTATACCAGGAAGGGACCCAGGATTGAGACATTATACTAGGAAGGGACCCAGGATTGAGACATTATACTAGGAAGGGACCCAGGATTGAGACATTATACCAGGAAGGGACCCAGGATTGTGACATTATACTAGGAAGGGACCCAAGATTGAGACATTATACTAGGAAGGGACCCAGGATTGAGACATTATACCAGGAAGGGACCTAGGATTGAGACATTATACCAGGAAGGGACCTAGGATTGAGGCATTATACCAGGAAGGGACCCAGGATTGAGACATTATACCAGGAAGGGACCCAGGATTGAGACATTATACCAGGAAGGGACCCAGGATTGAGACATTATACCAGGAAGGGACCCAGGATTGAGACATTATACTAGGAAGGGACCCAGGATTGAGGCATTATACTAGGAAGGGACCCAGGATTGAGACATTATACTAGGAAGGGACCCAGGATTGAGACATTATACTAGGAAGGGACCCAGGATTGAGGCATTATACTAGGAAGGGACCCAGGATTGAGACATTATACTAGAAAGGGACCTAGGATTGAGACATTATACTAGGAAGGGACCCAGGATTGAGACATTATACTAGGAAGGGACCCAGGATTGAGGCATTATACTAGGAAGGGACCCAGGATTGAGACATTATACTAGGAAGGAACCCAGGATTGAGACATAATACTAGGAAGGGACCCAGGATTGAGACATTATACCAGGAAGGGACCCAGGATTGAGACATTATACCAGGAAGGGACCCAGGATTGAGACATTATACTAGGAAGGGATCCAGGATTGAAACATTATACTAGGAAGGGACCCAGGATTGAGACATTATATTAGGAAGGGACCCAGGATTGAGGCATTATACTACAAAGGGACCCAGGATTGAGACATTATACCAGGAAGGGACCTAGGATTGAGACATTATACCAGGAAGGGACCTAGGATTGAGGCATTATACCAGGAAGGGACCCAGGATTGAGACATTATACCAGGAAGGGACCCAGGATTGAGACATTATACCAGGAAGGGACCCAGGATTGAGACATTATACTAGGAAGGGACCCAGGATTGAGGCATTATACTAGGAAGGGACCCAGGATTGAGACATTATACTAGGAAGGGACCCAGGATTGAGGCATTATACTAGGAAGGGACCCAGGATTGAGACATTATACTAGGAAGGGACCCAGGATTGAGACATTATACTAGGAAGGGACCCAGGATTGAGGCATTATACTAGGAAGGGACCCAGGATTGAGACATTATACTAGGAAGGGACCTAGGATTGAGACATTATACTAGGAAGGGACCAAGGATTGAGACATTATACTAGGAAGGGACCCAGGATTGAGGCATTATACTAGGAAGGGACCCAGGATTGAGACATTATACTAGGAAGGGACCCAGGATTGAGACATTATACCAGGAAGGGACCCAGGATTGAGACATTATACTAGGAAGGGACCCAGGATTGAAACATTATACTAGGAAGGGACCCAGGATTGAGACATTATATTAGGAAGGGACCCAGGATTGAGGCATTATACTACAAAGGGACCCAGGATTGAGACATTGTACTAGGAAGGGACCCAGGATTGGGGCATTATATCAGGTAGGGGTACAGGATTTGGGACATTATTACTGTAAGGGGCCAAGATAGAACATTATTATTGGAAGGGGCCAGGGATGGGGGACATTATTCCTGGAAGGGGCCGAGGATGGAGGAGATTATTACAGCAAACAGCTAGGATGGGGGATATTATTTCATATCTTTATAGAATCTAGAACGTTACAAGGGCTAATACCTCTGACCAACATGTGGGAGTATGGGGGCTCAAGTCCAAATTTTTACACTACACCGGGGCCCATCGGACTCTAGTTACACCACTGCCCTCAGCTGTGAGACGTATGAAGCCATGAAACATAATTAATAATGTTTGAGATCTTGAAAGTGGGTTTCTCTATGGGTTTTTATTTTTTCTTTTCTTGTACTTTTGTTTTTTTCCTCCCTTTCTTCCAAGAGCCATAACTTTTTTATTTTTTTTTAAATTCTTACGCTGATACAATTGTATCCGGTAATGAATCAGCTGCACAGATCTCGCTGCTGGTTCGCTACAATGTATCAGTCTGCAGTCTGGGGCTGTTTCACTCAAAGTGTATTCACCTTTCATCCGAGAACAGGATTAGCTATGGCCGGGTTACAGCGTGAGAAGGTTTCCATTCACTGACACCAAGCTGTAACTTTTAAAAAAGTATATTTAATAGTTGCAGAACTCATTGTACAAGGATTTATTTGCAAAAAAAAAAATAGAAGATCCCTTTAATGCTGGAGCCTCGTCTGGGGATCCTGGACCGGGTTCAGCTCATCTGAGAATATAAGATGAAGCGATCGTTGCTATTTTAATGATACAAGCTATAAAAAAAACAATCTGCCGGTGAGTCAGCTCTTCCCACTCATATGGAGACATGTAAAATGAAAACCATCCCGCACACGAGCCGCCGCTTCATACATGAGCTCATCCACATTCTTACATAAGAGCGCGGCAGCTGGGGGTCTCGTACATTCGTTCCTGATGTCTCTCAGGAAATCTCATAAGAGCGAATCATAGAACATTGATCAAAGGTTAAAGAAAAATTATGGATTCCGGTTCTAGAAAATCAGCCCTTTGGGAACGTGCGCAGAAATCCTAGGACCCCATGATGAACCTCAACATAAGCCCTATCCAAAAAAAAGGGGGAAAAAAGACCAAAAAAAATCAATAATCAAGGTGAGCTGCAGTGTAAAGCATAGGGGACGTATTCAAGTGAAATACAGACTACCTAAGACTCCACGAGTCGCAGCCAAATGCACGAATTTCTTATTAACTGTAAGGAAAAAAAGGGTTAAAGGTTATAGAAAATTAAGGAATTCGGGTTCACAAAATGGTCCTTTGAAGCTTTTTATCATAGCATTAATGCCCTTTCTCAAAAGGGGCAAAGGATATCCAGTAATCTAGCAAATGAAAGGGGAGCTGCAGTGTAAAGCACAGGGGAGAAAAACCTATAGGTGAAATTCAAATGATCTCAGACGCCAAGAGTGAAAATTGGGTGCACTTTCTTCTTATTACCTTTGGGACAGATGTTATAAGTTATAGAAAATAATGGAATCGGGGGTCTAGAAAAATTAACTCCAAGCATCCAGCACTTGAAAAGTGAGCTGCAGTGTAAAGCATGGGGGACAGCAAACAAATTCAGACAACCTCAGAATCCATGGAAGCCAGTAGATGGAATGGAGCTCATCTGCCTCTATGGGAAGGTCCTGTCTGATCTGCGGCATATGGCGGATAGTCGTGCTTAGTCAGCACTATACAATGGGGGAGGGGATATTTGGCATTGTGCACCTCTGGCTCCACCACCATCTGTCAGCTGTATGTGGGCACATATGGTTTCCGCACTTTCCCTGACTCACATAATGTCATCTCCTTCATGAAACACTGACTGCTCTCATTGTTGTGCCGCCATATTCGTCATCGCCCCTTCTCGCTGTTTATTAGTGACTTACATGATATTTACACTTTATGGCTCCATAAAATGCATTATATACACTGATCCCCTAAAAGTCAGGTGTGGACGTACCCAATGTGCCATCGAGGCAGCTGCACAGGGGCCCCCGAAGATAAGGGGGTCACTGTCACTTTAAAAGGAGCTTTGTGTTGTCCATTAGATAAATGGAAGGCAAAGAGCTAATCTCACACTTACTGACCATAGAGGGCGCTCTGCACTGAGCTATAGAAGGGACATATACTGTTCTTGTAGGACCCCTCCACCGCCTGTGGTGGTCCCCGGCCAAAGTGTTTTAGCATTGGGGACAGCCACAGTCTCGATTGCAAGAATCAGAAAACTTCACTTGTGAAACTACAGCTCCAGACATGCAACTTATGGCTTTCAGTGATTGCTGGGAGTTGTAGTCTTGATGTGGATAAAAAGTTCTTCTGCAACTTTGTAATATACTTTTGCATTTGCGACTTTTGTTTGTCCAGTTTTTGTTGTTTTTCGTGGTTTCCATTTGCGTCTCTTTCTTCTACTTTATATGTTATCTTTTATGTTCGTCATTGTACATGTCCTGTCTTGGACATTTCTAAGTTTCTTGCAAACGCTCCTTTTTACGTGTATGATTCCACACGTGTGTTCTCCTTAATACACTGCTTCCTATGTTTACATGCATTATGTAATATGGAGCAGCAAGAGGAAAAAGTAAGCCCACTCGTTTCGCCACCAGTATGGGCTTCCTCAGGGGCAGAACGACTAAGTAGAATAGTATGTCTCATTATTGTGATCACTAATCAAAACTATGCATAATAATACCCAATTCTATGTAGAGAAAGGGGAGGCATATTCTGACGCCGCATCTGGGATCAGTGGGTTGCACACGCGCAAAGACACAAAGCTTGGCGTTCGGAAATAAAAACGGCGCATGCAGTTTTTCATCATCCCTACATGTGCGCCTGCACTTTTGTTTGCCTCACGCATGTCAGTTTGGTAGCTATTTCTGCAATTTTCACGCATGCGCAGTTCTCATTTTCCAGCCCCAAGCTTTGTGTCTCTGTACATGTGCAACCCACTGATCCGGCATGTGGCATCCTGACTATGCCTTCTCTTGCTCAACATACAATGGGTAATTATTATGCATAGTTTTGATTATTGATCACCATATATGAGACATACTATTCCACTTACTCATTCTACCCCTGAGGAAGCTCATACTGGTGGCGAAACGCATAGAGATATTTTTTCCTCTTGCTGCTCCATCTTACTTGGTTCAGGTTATGTTCACATAATTCTTAATTTTTTCTTCTTTCTCTCCTCTGTCAGCTGAATGAGTGCTCCTGTGTATGGGAGTGTTGGCTGAGATGGCTGTCAGCCATGTAATTCGTATGGCCAGCCTTAAACTTACCGCCTGGTTACTATAATTAAAGAGGGACCAAAATGTTATCTTATCTTAATATTTTGTATAGTTCATGCGATCTATTATTCTCTGTTATGTCAATTCAAGACAGGGATCCCACCAAGGACAACATCAGCAAGAACGTTTGTATGTTCTCCCCGTGTTTGTGTGGGTTTCCTCTGGGTTCTTTCCTCCCATACTCCAAAAATATACTGACAGGCAACTTACATTGTGAGACCCAATGGGGAGAGAGAGTGGACTAACTAGAGTCGGATGGGCCCCGATGCAAAATTTGGACCTGGGCCCCCACCTGCATCCATGTTGTTTGGGCCCTTATAGCGTTCTAGATACTATAAAGACATGTGTTTGGCCTCCATGTAACGATGTCCAACCTGGTGCCATACTGTAATAATGTCCCCTGTCCTGCACCCCTCCCCTATCCCAGTGCCATCCTGTAATAATGTCCCCCATCCTGGCCCCTTCTTGTAATAATGTCCCCCATCCTGGCCCCTTCCAGTAATAATGTCCCCCATCCTGGCCCCTTCCAGTAATAATGTCCCCTATACTGGGCCCTTTCCTAGTATAATGCTCCCCATTGAGGCCCCTTTATTTAATAATGTCCCCCATCCTGGCCCCTTCCTGTAATAATATCCCCCATCCTAGGCCGTTCTTGTAATAATGTCCTACCTGGTATAATGTCCCCCATCCTGGCCCCTTCTTGGAATAATGTCCTCCCTATTTGCCCCTTACTGTAATAATGTCCCCCATCCTGGGCCCTTCCTCGTATAATGTCCCACATCTTGGTCCCTTCCTGTAATAATCTCCCCCAACCTGGCTCCTTTCAATAATAATGTCCCCCATCCTGGACCCCTTCCTGGTATAATGTCCCCCATCCTGGGCCTCTTCCTGGTATAATGTCCCCCTTCATGGGCCCTTCCTATAATAATGTCCCCCATCTTGGTCCCTTCCTGTAATAATCTCCCCCAACCTGGCTCCTTTCAATAACAAAGTCCACTATCCTGGACCCCTTCCTGGTATAATGTCACCCATCCTGGGCCTCTTCCTGGTATAAAGTCCCCCTTCATGGGCCCTTCCTATAGTAATGTCTCCCATCCTGGGCCCCTTCCTGGTATAATATTCTCTTTTTTTTTCCACACATTTAAAAAAAAAAAAAAAACGATTCTTCTTACCCTTCTCAGCTACCACGACGTACGGTGTCTCTTCCACGTCCGGCAGCTGACTTTGGCGTGTTCGCCACAAGTAGCGCATGATGTCATTGCCATGCGCTGCCTGTGACGGGCACACCAACATTAGTTATTGGCCTCTGATTGGCCGGTGGTGTGTATTGCAATGTAGGGGGCCGGCAGGTGAGTAAAATAGATAGGGAGAAGATGACTGTGTTCTTCTTCAGTGGGATTACTGTGAGGAAATACAGAGAAATCCCTGCCCTCCCCCCATGGCCATAAACCTGCAGGCCTAGGAACCTCCAGAGACATAGATGTCCATACGTGACCGATCCCAGGGGCTCCTTTTATGCCTGCTGAACATTATAGACTGCAAAGTTTTGGTGGACGACATCTGGTTACTAAATGTGAAATACTAGTTACCCGAAGGCTGGGGTGTCTACGGTACAAAGCTGAATGATAGGGTCCATACTTAGACCCCCATTTTCTGCAGATGGGGCATTTCTTTCCATCACTGTCTTCTGCCATATCTAGTAGATCGATGACATCCTATGGACCTACAAGTGCATAATATGTTTCCTTTCTTCAATGATCAAGATCTTTACTTGCTGCCAGTGAGGTTAAAAATCTCTGGGGACCTAAGACTTCTCACAGCAGAAGGTTTGTTACAGTTGAACCCAATCTAGACAAAGACATCAGCAGCACATACACTCCTACAATGTATCATTCTGGATTCCAGGATGTTCATCTCATAGAGGATTGTCTAGACTGGATAAAATAGTAACAAAACCTCAGCAGCAAGAAGTATCAGGTCGGTCTTCGTTTTCATGAGCAAGAACGTCCCCACAGACACTAAAACTCCTCAGAGACCTCCGTCAAAAAAGCTCGGCAACAAGTCACGGATACATCATTTATGTGGATCTTATTCCTCTCGGTACAAAGATCTTATCAAGCGTAGACTTTTTTTTGCCTCTCCGCATTTTAGTGCATTTTAGGCGGCTGTAAAGAATGCTTGTGTATCATCCCCAGGGGACACACTAACCACCAACCCACTGGACACATGCCGAATGTGCACCACTTATTCCACAGACATGCACACATATCCAGCACTTCTTACATGGCTCGAAATCAGACGTGAAACAGGTCTCGGAGCGTCATTACCTCATGTATGTAACATCTGTTACTGGCACCCCCGCATGGTTCCCCTCCTCTCTCCATGCAGGGATGCCGGCATACTCACCACTCTGGCCAAAGCAACGTCCTCGTGACCCTCCTCCTTTCTTGTGCACGCTACACTGTGTTCCGGCAGTGCGTTATGGTAATATGCCCCCAGCTAACAGCTGGGAGGTATTTAGTTAAAGTGAACACCTGCAAGATGTCTCCCAGCCAGTAGTTGGGATGCATCTTGTATAATAGACACCCTCCCCAACAGGGAGATGCCTGTGCAACCCCTATAGTCTAGTATTAGTGTTGTTGATGCATGCAACAGTATGTTGCCAGGTCTCCCGTTCTTAGTCTGTTAAAGTTATTCCCGTTATGCTGTGTTCCCATAAGTCTAGTATAGTTTGTCCGTGTTCCTGTGACTGCGTCAGCGGTATCCTATTCCAGAAACCGCGTAAAAGGTACCTATACCCAAATCCTTGGTCTCTGTGCGGCCAGTCCTGAGTTTGTAGTCCCTGGTCCTAACCGTTTCCTGATAACTGCGTGTGTGAACAAGAACCTATCTTCAAGATTCAAGTTGTCCATACAGTCAGTCTATCTGCGTATCCTGCTAGTCAGTGACTTGGGTCACGTCTCTGCGTGATTGGCAGCTGGAGTACAGGGGACTGCCTAGGAGTGGTACCTGGCGGGTAACTGCAGCTCAGTCTGTCTCCACCATGAGGAGCTCCAGTGAACACCAGGTAGCCGCTTAGCTATGCCCCTTCCTAGGTAAGCCCGACTCTGTGGCAGAGTGGGTCCATAAACCACGTGCACCACCTGTGGGTGTGACAAATTGTGGAGTTTCTTTACCTTTATAATAAAGGGATAAAATTTAATCCAGGAAAAGGGAGTGCCATGGATTTCTTCATTAAGCTACTCATGCTGGATACTTGGCATTCATGCAGCAATCGAACACTTGATATGTACAGCATTTGTGCCCCTCAATCTCTGGGGTCATTTCATACACACACAACTCACATAGTGGACAGCAGAAACTTGTGGGCCCCAAAGCACAATCTCCAATGGGCCCCCAAAATAACACAAGCCTTTAATAGTAATAGTCTTCTCATAGGGGGCAAAGGGACCTGTTGTGTGCCCCCTAGTCTCCAGTGCCACACATGACCATCACACTCAGGTCACATCCCATATATACTGTTCCCACAGTCCCATAGTTGGCACATGCACCAAATTTGCAGTCTGGACACACAGTATACGCAGGCTCCACTCATGCTGGACACATGCCCCATTCACACATTGGATACATGCCGCAGGTCAGACATGTACCCCTCACATCCAGGGCACATAAATCACATGCACTAGATATATGTCCCACATGCTCAAACAAGGCTCCTTAGCAGCAGCAACGGTGTGTCACCTCCTGCAGTAGAGCTGGGAACACAGTGGGTGGGAGCATGACCACTATAGAAGAAGAAGGACAGTGGGAATAATCATGCCATGGACACAGAAGCCCTACTGCTTAATGTCACCAGAATGTCCTACCAATGGCTACATGAATGGGGCAGCTGAGCAGTGGAGGTTTGGCAGGGTTTGTAGCAGACATTTTGGTTAATAAACTTTCCTAACATGAGGTCTTAGGATTCTCTGAGAGTTTTACAGTAGATGACACAATGGAAGCAGATAACACTGGTGGAGTACACACTGATCCTACACGTATGCCAGTTCTGTACATTGTCAAGAAGCCACCAAAAATGTTTCCACTAAGGAGTGAACTGGAAACGCTCAGTGTGGAGGAAACAGAAAGGAAAATACAAAGATAATTGGGAAAAAAAAGGATTGAAGAAACTTTTATTATCAACTGAAAAAAACTCTCTATAGATTAATAAAATTCAACATTAGGAAAACACATAACCTTTAAATTGCGGAAAAGGGAACAGAATATTAATGTACGTGTCATACAGCTGTAGGGTGAGGGTGAGAAATCACATGTGCCATATGCTTCATGGATTAGATATGATGGATTGTACTTATCTGTGTCCAGGTGCTTAAAATACTTTGTGTAAAACTATGACTTTATGCAAAAGAATATAACTACTATAATACTGCCCTCTATGTACAAGAATATAACTACTATAATACTGTCCCTATGTACAAGAATATAACTACTATAATACTGCCTCCTATGTACAAGAATATAACTAATATAATACTGCTCCTGTGTACAAGAATATAACTACTATAATACTGCTCCTATGTACAAGAATATAACTACTATAATACTGCTCCCTATGTACAAGAATATACTACTATAATACTGCTCCTATGTACAAGAATATAACTACTATAATACTGCTCCCTATATACAGGAATAGAACTACTATAATACTGCCCCTTATGTACAAGAATATAACTACTATAATACTGCCCCCTATGTACAGGAATATAACTACTATAATACTGCCCCTATGTACAAGAATATAACTAATATAATACTGCTCCTGTGTACAAGAATATAACTACTATAATTCTGCTCCTATGCACAAGAATATAACTACTATAATACTGCTCCCTATGTACAGGAATATAACTACTATAATACTGCTCCAATGTACAAGAATATAACTATTATAATACTGCTCCAATGTACAAGAATATATCTACTATAATACTGCCCCCTATGTACAAGAATATAACTATAATACTGGTCCTATGTGCAAGAATATAATTTCTATAATACTGCCCCTATGTACAAGAATATAACTACTATAATACTGCCCACTATGTACAAGAATATAACTAACATAATACTGTTCCCATGTACAAGAATATAACTACTATAATACTGCCCCCTATGTACAAGAATATAACTACTATAATACTGCCCCCTATATACAATAATATAACTACTATAATACTGCTCCCATGTACAAGAATATAACTACTATAATACTACCCCTTATGAATAAGAATATAACTACTATAATACTGCTCCAATATACAAGAATATAACTATTATAATACTGCTCCAATGTACAAGAATATATCTACTATAATACTGCCCCCTATGTACAAGAATATAACTATAATACTGGTCCTATGTACAAGAATATAACTTCTATAATACTGCCCCTATGTACAAGAATATAACTACTATAATACTGTCCCCTATGTACAAGAATATAACTAACATAATACTGTTCCCATGTACAAGAATATAAACTACTATAATACTGCCCCCTATGTACAAGAATATAACTTCTATAATACTGCCCCTATGTACAAGAATATAACTACTATAATACTGTCCCCTATGTACAAGAATATAACTAACATAATACTGTTCCCATGTACAAGAATATAACTACTATAATACTGCCCCCTATGTACAAGAATATAACATAATACTGCTCCTATGTACAAGAATATAACTACTATAATACTGCTCCTCTGTTCAAGAATATAACTACTATAATACTGCCCTATATGTATAAGAATATAACTACTATAATACTACTCCTATGTACAAGAATATAACTACTATAATACTGCTCCTATGTACAAGTATATAACTACTATAATACTGCCACTATGTACAAGAATATAACTACTATAATACTGCTCCTATGTACAGGAATATAACTACTATAATACTGCCACTATGTACAAGAATATAACTACTATAATACTGCTCCTATGTACAGGAATATAACTACTATAATACTGCTCCTATATACAAGAATACAACTACTATAATACTGCCCCTATGTACAAGAATATAACTACTATAATACTGCTCCTATATACAAGAATATAGCTACTATAATACTGCTCCTATGTACAGGAATATAACTACTATAATACTGCCAATATGTACAAGAATATAACTACGATAATACTGCTCCTATGTACAGGAATATAACTACTATAATACTGCTCCTATATACAAGAATATAACTACTATAATACTGCCACTATGTACAAGAATATAACTACTATAATACTGCTCCCATGTACAGGAATATAACTACTATAATACTGCTCCTATATGCAAGAATATAACTACTATAATACTGCCCCTATGTACAAGAATATAACTACTATAATACTGCTCCTATGTACAAGAATATAACTACTATAATACTGCTCCTATGTACAAGAATATAACTACTATAATACTGCTCCTATGTACAAGAATATAACTACTATAATACTGCCCCCTATGTACAAGAATATAACTACTATAATACTGCTCCTATGTACAAGAATATAACTACTATAATACTGCTCCTATATGCAAGAATATAACTGCTATAATACTGCTCCTATGTACAGGAATATAACTACTATAATGCTGCCCCTATGTACAGGAATATAACTACTATAATACTGCAATACCTGTAGTTATTCATTGAGTCTTACTGTATTAACCCTTTCTCTTCTGCATTGATTTTACCCTGCAGTATAAATATTTGAATATACAGCAGAATATTCCCGATCCGCTGGGTGCTGCTCCAGTGACTCTGGGCTCCCGGAGTTGGCTCACTTCCCAGAATTTTTACTTTCCAACGTGACGTGACTTAGGAATGTTCAGCTTGCAGGAACTAATCTGAAACAACAGTTCCCTTTGTGAGTCAGGGCCCCGGGACTCCTGAGCGGGTTAAGAGCCTTCCCTTAGGTAGCTATTTCCAGAGGGAGTTTATTTGCTCTTTGTTCTTGTGCAATGCCCCAACAAAGACTGAGCGCTTGAGCAGGAGGAGAGCGCCATTTGGCGAGGTGTCGATATGGTACAAGAAGGGCTGGGAAAAAAGGAATGCGGAGGACGGGGAAAAGAAAATAACTTTACTGTTTGTGTCCTAGAGAGGAAACTATTTTAGGAACAGTACAGATCACCATTAATGTAGTTTATGAATATAGATCGAGCCTGTCACTGATCTTTATTAAAGGGGTTGTCCATATTTAATAAGCCCTTTCCATTAGGAAGGTGCTCCCAAAATAAGATGACCCATGGGAGACCCGGTAACCTTTCTGTAATGTGCTGGGTAGCTTGGCAGCAAGTGTTCAATTCTTCTACAGCGCCTCTGCATGAGAAGTGCAGTATTACACACTGAAGTTTGAATACTGTAGATTATGTGATGAGCCTAGGTGTCACGGTTGTATTAGAGGTGACAGTCAGTCATCCTGCAGTTGGTTGTAGGAGATCTCTACGTTTGGCATTACAGACATCTTCTTAGATGAGAGCCTGTCTCTAGGACCTAGCGGCTACCTCCCTCTGGCTAATTAGCTCCCAGGCCTGGGTGTATAAATACCTGGTGTGTCTGAGAGGGAGGTGCCGGCTATATTCATTACTACTTGTGAAGGCTTAGCAAGAGCAGTACTTCGTCCTCTCTGGAGCTTGAGGCCGAGTCCGCACTGGTCTGGAGTTCATCTAAAGCTAAGCAATCTCCCCATGTTTGTCTACCCTTGTTCTCTATAGAGTTTAGTGAGATCGACTAATGCTCATCTTCTCCGTTCTCTAGTCTTACGCCAGGGAAAAGTCAGGGTGAGGCACATGTGCGGCGATTGGTGAGGAGCCAATATAGGGATGGTAGTTGAGACAGGGTGACACTAGACCAGACTAGGAGGTCTCCACTTCCCCCTTTTCCTAGAGTCTGGGCTCCCTTTCCCTCTTCCCTTTGTGTAGCATCAAGTCCTTCCCACACCTGGCGTCACAGCGCCCCTGCCTCCTGCCCTTCAGGAAAGTTATTTGTACCAATTAATCTGCGCCGCAAAGTAATTAAGGAACATCGTAACTCTGTGCTTGCTGGGCATCCAGGTGGTAAGGCAACCGCGGACCTCCTCTCTCGTTTTTGGTGGCTGGGATTGCATTGGGATATAATTGAACACATAGCTGCTTCTAGTATTTGCGCGCTTTCTAAGGTTTCGCTTATCTGTCCGTCTGGTACTCTTCTTCCGCTACCTATCCCTAGTAGGTCATGGACACACTTGTTCACGGATTTTATTACTGACCTACCGGTTTCTGCAGGCAAAACGGTGGTTTTGGTGGTAGTAGATAGGTTCAGTAAAATGGTTCACTTCGTCGCATTGCCTGCACTTCCCAATGCCAAGACACTTGCTCAGGTGTTCATAAATGAGATTGTGAAGCTTCACGATGTTCTCTCCGATGTGGTGTCAGATCGGGGGACCCAGTTTGTTTCCAAATCCTGGAAGGCATTCTGTTCTCGACTGGGGGTGCAGTTGTCCTTTTCCTCTGCCTTCCACCCTCAGTCGAATTGACAGACCAAGCTCATTAATCAGAATTTAGAGACTTACCTCAGGTGTTTTATCTCTGAAAACCAGGAGGATTGGGCATCCTACTTACTGTTGGCCGAGTTTGCTATTAATAATCATCATCAAGAATCTACCGGCAGGTCACTGTTCTTTGGTGCATACGGTTATCACCCACAGTTTGGTACCTTTAGTGGGGGAGGAGCTTCAGTCGTTCCTGAGGAACGGTCTGCTTTGTCGCTCTCCTTGGTATGGCAGGGTGTTCAGAGTAACTTAAAGATCATGGGAGACAGGTATAAACATATGGCTGATAGAAAACGCTTGCCAGGTCCAGACCTGAATGTGAATGACTTTGTGTGGTTGTCTACCAGGAATATAAGATTAAAAGTTCCTACTTGGAAGCTGGGACCTAGGTTTATTGGTCCCTATAAAATAACCGCCATCATTAACCCAGCAGCGTTTCGTCTTGAACTTCCTCTGGCCCTTAAGGTCCACAATGTGTTCCACAGGTTCTAACTCAAAAGGTATGTGGAACCTCTTGAGCCCTCACCTCTACCACCGCCCCCAGTAATGGTTGATGGTAATCTGGAGTTCCAGATTT
The DNA here is from genome assembly GCF_046119375.1 of Phyllobates terribilis. Classification (NCBI taxonomy): domain Eukaryota; kingdom Metazoa; phylum Chordata; class Amphibia; order Anura; family Dendrobatidae; genus Phyllobates; species Phyllobates terribilis. Next base: position 685,526,221 of record NW_027362763.1, read on the forward strand.
CGAGGATTGTAGATTCTCATCTCCAACGTCGTTCTCTACAATACTTGGTGCACTGGAAAGGCTATGGTCCAGAGGAGAGGATATGGGTTTCAGCGTCAGAGGTGAACACTCCCAGATTGGTTTGCTCATTCCACACCTCTTTTCCTGAGAAACCCGGTCCTGAGTGTCTGGAAGACACTTGTAGAGGGGGGGTACTGTCACAGCTGTATCAGAGGTGACAGTCGTCCTGCAGTTGGTTGCAGGAGATCTCTACGTTTGGATTACAGACATCTTCTTAGATGAGAGCCTGTCTCTAGGACCTAGCGGCTACCTCCCTCTGGCTAATTAGCTCTCTGGCCTGGGTGTAAAAATACCTGGTGTGTCTGAGAGGGAGGTGCCGGCTACATTTATTACTGCTTGTGAAGGCTTAGCAAGAGCAGTACTTTGTCCTCGCTGGAGCTTGAGGCCATGTGCGCATTTGTTTGGAGGCATCTGAAGCTAAGCAATTCCCCCCTGTTTGTCTACCCTTGTTGTCTATAGAGTTTGGTGAGATCGACTAATGCTCATCTCCTCCCTTCCCTAGCCTAAGCCATACGCCAGGGAAAAGTCAGGGCAAGGCACGCGTGCGGCGATAGGTGAAGAGACAATATAGGGATGGTAGTTGAGACAGGGTGACACTAGACCAGACTAGGAGGTCTCCACTTCCCCCTTTCCCTAGAGTCTGGACTCCCTTTTCCCTCTTCCCTTTGTGTAGCACTAAGTCCTTCCCACACCTGGGGTGACACTAGGACTGTGTCTTCCAAAGACACTCCTTGCCGTCTCCAATTTCACCTAATTGATGGATAATCCCTTTAAATTGCAATTTCACATAATTTGTTAAAAATATTTACATGGGTTCATGATGGTTTGTAAGGCAGGTATTCTGCGGGGGATGGAAAGTGAGACAAATGGAAATCAGAGAAATTGTTGCATGTTTGAGCCATAAGTACTAAGCAAAGGGAAGCAGGACTTAAAGGCTTCTGTAGCATCGGCGTCTCTGCCTCCTGCTAGGCAGAGACGCCGTCCCTCTCACCTTCCTGTTCAGCGCGCGGCATCCTCCTGCACTCCTTCCCTCGCTGCTGCCGGCGCGCGCTCCTTCCCGGGCACTGTGCTTAGGGCGCGCTCCCCCTCTCTTAAAGGGGCCGTGCGCGTCGTCCTAAGGGGTCCCCGGCCCATTGCAGGAGGACTTCCCATATATAAGGCACCTCCTCCAAAATGGAGGTGCCCGAGCAAAGTTGTTTGCACTGTGTCTCACCTGTGCTTCAGCCCTCAGGTTCCGCTGCTTGCCTGACTCCTCGTCCTTCCTGCCAGCCTGTTACTTGCCTTGTCTGTTTGACCGCTCACTTGGGAGAGTCCACCAGTTACCTGACTGTTACCTGCCTCGTCTGTCAGATCGCTCACCTGGGAGCGTCCACCAGTTACCTGCCTGCTACCTGCCGCTTCTGTCTGACCGCTCACCTGGGAGCGTCCACCAGTAACCTGACTGTTACCTGCCTCGTCTGTCTGCCCGCTCACCTGGGAGCGCCCGCCAGTTACCTGCCAGTTACCCGCCTCGTCTGTCTGCCCGCTCACCTGGGAGCACCTGCCTGTTTCCTGCTAGCCTGCCTGGAGACCCTGCCGTCACTTGTTGTGACCATCTTCCTGGTAAAACCTATAGACTGCTACCTGCCCTGCTTTCTCGAACTGTATCCACCTGCCAGCTACCAGAGACTTCCGCCTGCTTGCCGTGTCCATCCGCCATACCGGTCAGTCCCAGCCATCTGACCCGTGGGAGCCACCTGCTCTCTTACAAGGTCGTCCCCAGAGTAGCACCTGGTCCCTCAGCCCAGATCCTCCCTGGTCACGGTGTCGTTTGCTGCCGTACGACCAGGGTCGGTTCGGGTGGATACTTAGTCACGCCCCTCTGGGTCCCTCCTTGCACCTCGGCACAGAGGTTCCACCACCCGGCCCCGTAACAGTTTGCTTGGGCCATGGAACCCGGTGGCACCCAAGCTCCCTTGCTCTCTGACCTATACCAGGAAGTCTCCCGTCAGAGATCCCAGCAGGAGTCCATCCTGAACCACCTGCGGAATGTCAACTCCCGCCTGGACACACTGACTGACTACTCCACCAGCAACCACCGCTAGTTGCACGACTCGCACCCCGGCAGACCGCTGCCCATCAATACCATGGCATCCTGCTCCGGCCCCCGGCTTTCTGCACCTCCTCGTTTCGGAGGCGACCCCGCTCAAACTCGGGGCTTCATAAACCAGTGCACCCTGCACTTTGAACTCTTGGCACATCACTTTACCACCGACCGGGCCAAAGTGGCTTTCATCATGTCCCATCTCACGGGAGAGGCACTGGCTTGGCTAAATCCCCTGTGGGAGAGAGGGGATCCCCTAGTATCCAACTTGTCAGCTTTCCTAACTGCTTTCCGGAAAGTCTTCGATGAACCGGGACGAAAGACCTCGTCAGCCTCCTCTCTGCTACGTCTCCGCCAAGGGAGTCTCACCGTAGGCCAATATGCCATACGGTTCCGTACCCTCGCTTCTGAACTTGCCTGGGATAACGAGGCCCTGCTGTCCGTCTTCTGGGAGGGTCTTTCCGGTCGGATTAAAGATGAACTTGCTGGTCGGGACATCTCTACCACCCTGGATGACCTAGTGTCACTTGCTACCCGGATTGACATCCGATTCCAGGAACGTACCAAGGAAACCACCCGCGAGAGAAAGTTTCCCCGCCTTGCTCCTAACTTCCAGAGACCTGTCTCTTCTTCAGTCACTCCCCGGGCGCACTCACTCGAGCCCATGCAGGTCGACCAGACCAAGTTGGTCAAATCCCGCCAGGAGTTACACCGGGCCGAGGGGAGCTGTTTCTATTGTCGCAGCAAGGAGCACCTGATCCTCTCCTGCCCGGAGAGGCCGGGAAACGCCGGTGTCTGGGATCGGTCGGAGAGGTCGTCCTAGACAAAAGTAAGTCCTCTCCCTCCCTGACTTTGTCTGTCTCTCTCTCCTGGGGAGAGGATCGTCACTTTGAAAACGCTCACCTGGACTCTGGAGCGGCTGGGAACCTCATCTCCCAGTCCTTAGTAGAGAGGTACCGTATTCCCACCAAGCCTCTTGAACCTTTGTCAGTTGCCTCCGTGGATGGTAAACTCCTTCCAGTACCCATCCTGCTGGTCACTGAACCCTTAACTCCGCAGGTGGGAATGCTGCACTCTGAGAAGATCGCCTTCCATGTGCTATCCGGACTCTCTCACTCCCTGTTGCTAGGTCTTCCTTGGCTCCAGACACATGAACCCGTATTGAACTGGCGATCCGGCGAAGTACTCCAGTGGGGTCCAGACTGCCATAGGACCTGCCTGGTTCCGGTCCGCCCAGCCCGCCCTCCGCCTACTCCAGCTAATCTTCCCGGTCTCCCGGCTCCATACTGGCCCTATGCGGACGTCTTCGGTAAAAAGGAAGCAGAGACATTGCCACCCCATAGGCCATATGACTGCCCGATCGACCTGGTACCTGGCGCCACTCCTCCCCGTGGGCGTATCTACCCGTTGTCTGCGGCCGAAACCAGGGCCATGTCTGAATACATTGAGGAGAATCTGGCTAGGGGATTTATCCAAAAATCTACTTCCCCGGCTGGAGCCGGATTCTTCTTTGTCAAAAAGAAAGACGGCTCGCTACGTCCCTGTATAGACTACAGAGGACTCAATCTAGTCACTATAAAAAACAAATACCCCCTGCCGCTCATCTCTGAATTGTTTGACCGTCTCAATGGCGCCAGGATCTTCTCCAAGCTGGATCTACGAGGGGAATATAACTTGGTCCGTATCCGTCAAGGAGACGAGTGGAAGACAGCATTCAATACCCGGGACGGTCACTATGAGTACCTTGTGATGCCCTTTGGTCTCTGTAGCGCCCCCGCTGTCTTTCAAGAGCTGGTCAACGACATCTTCCGTGACCTCCTGTACTCCTGCGTAGTGGTTTACCTGGACGATATCTTGGTCTTCTCTCCGGATCTCCCCACACACCGGAGGGATGTTCGTCAGGTCCTGCTTAAGCTCCGGCAGAACCACCTCTATGCCAAATACGAGAAGTGCCTCTTCGACCAGACCTCCCTTCCATTCTTGGGCTAGGTTATCTCCCAGACAGGTCTACAAATGGATCCGGAGAAGCTCTCTTCTGTTCTAAAATGGCCCCGTCCAGAGGGTTTGAAGGCGATACAGCGATTCCTGGGCTTCGCTAATTACTATAGTCATTTCATCCCACACTTCTCGACCCGGACTGCTCCCATATCTGCGCTTACCCGTAAGGGGGCAAATCCCAAGGTATGGTCGCCTGAAGCCGAGTAGGCCTTCCTTTCCTTAAAGAGAGCCTTCGCCTCTGCTCCCGTCCTGCATCGTCCGGACTATAATAAACAATTCTACCTGGAGATTGATGCCTCCTCCTCCGGAGCCAGAGCGGTACTCACCCAAAAATCTTCTACCGGGAGAATGGTAACCTGCGGCTTCTTCTCCAAAATCTTCTCCTTGTCTGAGCGCAACTACTCCATAGGAGACCGTGAATTGCTAGCCGTCAAATTGGCACTGGAGGAGTGGCGCTATCTGCTAGAAGGGGCTCTCTACCCGGTAATCATCCACACGGATCACAAAAACCTGGCATATCACCAAAATGCCCAGAGACTCAATCCTCGCCAGGCTCGGTGGTCGTTTTTAGCCCGCTTCGACTTCATTCTTCATATCCGCCCGGAGGACAAGAACGTCAAAGCTGATGCCTTGTCCCGGTCCTTCCTGTCCTCCGATCAAGAGGAGGAGCCTACGCACATCATTGACTCCTCCAAGGTGATGAATGTGGCCCCCTTGGATCTGACTCGTCTTCCACCCGGTAAGACGTTTGTAGCAGTATCAGATCGGGAGAGGGTTCTTCGCTGGGGACATTCTTCTAAACTAGTTGGCCATGCTGGCCAAAAGAAGACCTTCCAGCTCATTTCCCGGCATTACTGGTGGCCTACCCTGCGTAAGGACGTTGTAGACTTCGTCGCGGCCTGTTCATCCTGTGCCCGTAACAAAGTCCCCAGACATCTACCAGCTGGCCATCTTTTGCCCTTGCCCGTACCTGCTGCTCCATGGCAGCACATTGCTATGGACTTTATCACCGATCTTCCTGTTTCTGCCGGTTGTACAGTCATTTGGGTGGTCGTTGACCGCTTTTCTAAAATGGCCCACTTCATTCCCCTGCCCGGTCTCCCATCTGCACCCGAGCTGGCTAAAGTCTTTATCCGCCATATCTTCCGTCTCCATGGCCTACCCCTCCACATCGTGTCGGATCGTGGGGTTCAGTTCACCTCACACTTCTGGAGAGCCACATGTAAGCTGCTAGACGTTACCCTGGATTTCTCCTCCGCTTACCACCCACAGTCCAATGGTCAAGTGGAGCGAATCAATCAGATCCTGACCAGCTACCTCCGGCACTTCGTTAATGCCCACCATTCGGATTGGGTGGATCTCCTACCATGGGCCGAGTTCTCTTATAATAACCATGAGAGCGAATCCTCTTCCCAATCCCCGTTCTTTATTGTCTATGGCCAGTACCCCCGGATTCCAGTTCCTGTCTCCGCTTCTGTGGACAACCCTGCCGCAGAGTCTCTTGTCAGCGAGTTTTCTACTATTTGGGAGAGTACCAGGTCCGCTCTTCTTCTGTCCTCCGAGCGGATGAAGAGATATGCTGATAAGAGACGTCTGGATCCACCTCAATTCCGTCCAGGGGACAAGGTTTGGCTCTCTTCCAAATATGTGCGGCTCAAAGTACCCTCCTACAAGTTGGGCCCTCGGTTCATCGGACCCTTCGAAGTCCTCAGGCAAATTAACCCAGTGGCCTACAAATTAAAACTCCCGCCCACCCTACGCATTCCCAACTCCTTCCACGTATCCCTCCTCAAACCCGTTGTCCTTAACACTTTTTCCGACAATCCAGGTACTCCTCCTACTCCGGTTTCTGCTGAGGACGTCTTTGAAGTGGAGAGTATCCTGGCCACCAAGAGGGTAAGAGGGAGAACCTTTTTTCTGGTGGATTGGAAGGGGTTTGATCCTGAGGAAAGAACTTGGGAACCCAGGGAGAACATCAACGCTCCGCTTCTCCTTGAGAAATTTCTCTCTGGCCTAAAAAAGGGGGGGCCTAAAGGGGGTGGTACTGTAGCATCGGCGTCTCTGCCTCCTGCTAGGCAGAGACGCCGTCCCTCTCACCTTCCTGTTCAGCGCGCGGCGTCCTCCTGCGCTCCTTCCCTCGCTGCTGCCGGCGCGCGCTCCTTCCCGGGCACTGTGCTTAGGGCGCGCGCTCCCCCTCTCTTAAAGGGGCCGCGCGCGCGTCGTCCTAAGGGGTCCCCGGCCAATTGCAGGAGGACTTCCCATATATAAGGCACCTCCTCCAAAATGGAGGTGCCCGAGCAAAGTTGTTTGCACTGTGTCTCACCTGTGCTTCAGCCCTCAGGTTCCGCTGCTTGCCTGACTCCTCGTCCTGCCTGCCAGCCAGTTACTTGCCTTGTCTGTTTGACCGCTCACCTGGGAGCGTCCACCAGTTACCTACCTGCTACCTGCCTCGTCTGTCAGACCGCTCACCTGGGAGCGTCCACCAGTTACCTGCCTGTTACCTGACTCGTCTGTCTGCCCGCTCACCTGGGAGCGCCCACCAGTTACCTGCCAGTTACCCGCCTTGTCTGTCTGCCCGCTCACCTGGGAGCACCTGCCTGTTTCCTGCCAGCCTGCCTGGAGACCCTGCCATCACTTGTTGTGACCATCTTCCTGGTAAAACCTATAGACTGCTACCTGCCCTGCTTTCTCGAACTGTGTCCACCTGCCAGCTACCAGAGACTTCCGCCTGCTTGCCGTGTCCATCCGCCATACCGGTCAGTCCCAGCCATCTGACCCGTGGGAGCCACCTGCTCTCTTACAAGGTCGTCCCCAGAGTAGCACCTGGTCCCTCAGCCCGGATCCTCCCTGGTCACGGTGTCGTTTGCTGCCGTACGACCAGGGTCGGTTCAGGTGGATACTTAGTCACGCCCATCTGGGTCCCTCCTTGCACCTCGGCACAGAGGTTCCACCACCCGGCCCCGTAACAGCTTCTCTATGAGTGGGAGGGGGAAGCAGGACTCATAGGCTATTCTATGAGTGGGAGCGGGAAGGAAAACTCACAGGCTTCTCTATGAGTGGGAGGGGGAAGCAGGACTCACAGGCTTCCCTATGAGTGGGAGCAGGAAGGAAAACTCACAGGCTTCTCTATGAGTGGGAGGGGGAAGGACTCACAGGCTTCTCTATGAGTGGGAGGGGGAACCAGGACTCACAGGCTTCTCTATGAGTGGGAGGGGGAACCAAGACTCATATCTATGATTGGGAAGGGGAAGCAGGAGCCACAGGCTTTATCTATGAGTGTAAGGGAGAAGCAGGACTCACAGGCTTTGTCTATGAGTGGGAGGGGGAAGAAGGACTCACAGGCTTCTCTATGAGTTGGAGGGGGAAACAGGACTCACAGGCTTCTCTATGAGTGGGTGTGGGAAGCAGAACTCACAGGCTTTATCTATGATTGGGAGGGGGAAGCAGGACTCACAGGCTTTATCTGTGAGTGGGAAGAGGAAGCAGGACTCTCAGGCTTTATCTATGAGTGGGAGGGGGAAGCAGGACTCACAGGCTTGATCTATGAGTGGGATGGGGAAGCAGGACTCACAGGCTTTATCTATGAGTGGGAGAGGGAAGCAGGACTCACAGGCTTTATCTATGAGTGGGATGGGGAAGCAGGAGTCACAGGCTTTATCTATGAGTGGGAGGGGGAAGCAGGACTCACAGGCTTGATCTATGAGTGGGATGGGGAAGCAGGACTCACAGGCTTGATCTATGAGTGGGATGGGGAAGCAGGACTCACAGGCTTTATCTATGAGTGGGATGGGGAAGCAGGAGTCACAGGCTTTATCTATGAGTGGGAGAGGGAAGTAGGACTCGCAGGCTTTATCTATGAGTGGGAGGGGGAGGTAGGGCTCACAGGCTTTATCTATGATTGGGAGGGGCAGAAGGACTCACAGGCTTTCTCTATGAGGTGGTGGGGGAAGCAGGACTCATATGCTTCTCTATGTGTTGTTGGGGAAGCAAGACTCACAGGCTTTTCTATGAATTGTTGGGGAAGCAGGACTCACAGATTTTCTTAATGAGTGGGTGAGGTGAAGCTTTCTTTATGAGAGGGTGAGGAAGAAGGACTCATAGGCTTCTCTGAGTAGGGGAAGGAAGCAGGACACAGACTTTTTGATTAGGGAGAAGTAGGACTCACAGGCTTTTTCTATAAGTGGGTGGGAGGAGCAGGAAACAAGCTTTCTTTATGAGTGGTTGGGAGAAACAGAACTCACAAGCTTTTTCTATGAGTGGATGTGAGAAGAAAGACTGGGGCTTTTTCTATGACTTCTAGCAGCCTTTAGCTTTTGACATCAAAATAATTAATGAAATCATTGTAAACTAATTATTGCTACTCCTCCTCTATGCTGTGTCTATACCTGTAGATAGGAGACCTGACAGAGGTGCTTTAACAAGTTTGATGTGTCAAGGTGTCATATGGAAAGAAAGTGATCGAAAAGGGAAGCGAGAGCAGTTGTCACATTTTTAAGCCATGGGCAGTAACCGGGGGATTGTCATGTGTCATGATTTTTGTGCAGTCCAGAGTGTGAAGAACTGCCCTGCAAACTAACCAGAGCAACGCAGGTAGAGCCCCCATGATAAGCCCCGTTCTGGAGAAAATCAGAAAGAAATGCATTATATTGGCCTGAAAACGCGCTATGGCCATGAGAGAAGGGGAAGGAAAAGCAAAGTGAGGGTTAGGGAAAAAATAAGTTTTGTCTCAAGTGACCCTTTAAGTGAAGAGGAGTGTAAGATCTTAGGAGACAGCAGATTTTGAGATTTCCCCATAATGACCCAATATTGGAGAAATGTGAAGTCCTGGTGTATCACAGGAGAGATACTGGAAAAGGAGCTGAATCACCATAATGGAGCCTTTGCTGCCGAGACCTCACATTACAGGTACAGACTAATAATAGAGAAGGATACATAAATATAAGACTTTCTAATTTCGGGCAAGGTCAGCATCTGGATGGGGCGGCAGGACTCTCACCAGATGAATTATTGAAGGGGAATGTTCATCTCAATAATGGAAGAGTCATAATACATATTTAATGGAAATTCTGGAAACCAGAGGCAGAAACATCCATATCGACATCGCTGACGAGTGAGAAATCATCAGAAAACAGTAATAGACGCAGAAAACAGGATCGCTGCGTCATCTCTGTCCCTTATCAGTCCTCATTTATTCATGCTGATTGTTATATTCAGCATCGCTATCACTTCTTATCAAAGTGACTTCTCAGAGTCATTTCACAGGGTCCAGGTGAGATCCTGATCTATCAGTAGAATGAAGAGGCCGAAGTGCTGCGTCCCCTCAGCGTAGATCAGCTTCGCATCATACATGGCACAAAAATAATGCTGCCATACTGCGCAAATAACTAATGCTACCAGACAGTATAGAAATACCATACTGTCATATTATATACATAACTAATGCCACCAGACAATACTGTTATGTTATACATAGGATTAATGCTACCATACAGTATAAATAGCAGACAATACTGCCATACTGTACACAGACAATATGGCCATACTGCAAACATACCTATTGCCACCATACAGTATAAGTAGATAATACTGCCATATTGTGCACATGCAAAATGCGGCAGTACACATAACCTATGCCACCGTATAGTATACATAGTGTGGTAACGCGACAAGCTCGGCTGTATGCGGAGGTAGATAAGGAACACTGTCTCTTTAAATTTCGGGTTAGTTTATTGAGCATCATAAATTAACCTGGAATCCATAAAGAACACAGCCCATTCGGGATACAGGCAAAATAAAATACAAAGTTGCAGCACAGTCCGTACATCAGCCAGGGTCTGGTCAGTCAGGATTAGGCACACACGATTCAGCACAACATGTGCAAGCTCCTCTCTGGAGCAGGTTTTCTGCAGACACTGAACAACACCTGAGTGTAAAGGCTGGCTATTTAAAGCCCAGACCACACCCTGGATTGGAGATAGGGTGGATGATGTCCCGCCCCGCATTTCGCCATCCACTAAAAAACATACCCTTGTAAACCTGGGCCGTTAACCCTCTCTGCACCTAATGTGCAAGAGAAACTTCCATGTTTCACATCACTGAGGCTAAAGGCCCCGTCACACATAACGAGATCGCTAGCGAGATCGCTAATGAGTCACGGTTTTGGTGACGCAATAGCGATCTCGCTAGCGATCTCGTTATGTCTGACAGGTAGCAACGATCAGGCACCTGCTGTGAGATCGCTGATCGTTACAAAGCTTCCTGGACCATTCCTGGGTCGTTGCGCTCCTGCTGGGCAGTGCGCATCGCTGTATTTGACACCTTAACAACGACCTCATTAACGATTCAGAGCTGAAACATGTAGGCGTACTTTTTTGGACTTTTCTGCGCTCCTCGTCCCTGATTGGTGGTCACTACTGCGTCCTTGTTTTTTTCAGATCCCACCAGCGTTCTCCGGCTGTGACTCCATTTTGAGGAAATCAGGCATCTTTAGCGAGGTAAGTATTGTTTGGGGTCTCAAATGAGTTTCCATTTTTTTAATAGAGACGCAGTAGAGATCCCATCTGACCAGAGACGCGGTGTTAAACCAAGGCCACCCAATCAGAACGCAGTAGCGTCCACCAATTGGAGATGAGGGGGGCGCGGAAAAGCAATTTTATGCACGCCTTTCTGACATAGTACAGTCCCTATTAAGGTGTGGATCGTTGAAATAGCTGCTGTGTTAAAGCGTCCCAACGACCACCGAGATCGTTGGTTAGATCGCTGGGGCGGCCAACATCGTTGGAAAGTTCTGCATGTTTGACATCTCCCCAGCGATCCCAAAACCATGACGCAATAACGATCTCGCTAGCGATCTCGTTATGTGTGACAGGGCCTTAAGAGTCTCAGCGACACATATCTCCCTTCCAACGCACTACCAGTGATTTTGTCACATATTCTCCCCCCAGCCCAAAGCCGGAGGTTTTGGCACCTTCACTCATTAGACAGAAAAGTCTGGACAGGGCATCTGCATTAACATGTAATTTCCCGGGCCTGTGCTCCACCGAAAAACTAAAGTCCTGGTGGGCTAGCAATCACATGGTCACCCTGGCATTCTTCCCCATTCTTTCCCTCATCCACCTTAAGGGAGCAAGGTCTGATACCAGTCTGAAATTGTGGCCTAACAGGTACTACCTAAGGGTGTCAACCGCCCACTTGACGGCCAGGCACTCCTTTTCCACAATTGCATAGTTCTTTCGCAGGCCAAGAGTTTTCTGCTCAGATAAAGAATGGGATGTTCCTCCCCATTTACCTCTTGGGATAAGATGGCTCCTATCCCGACGTCTGAGGCGTCAATCTGGAGCACAAACTTTTTATGAAAGTCAGGCGCTATCAAGACCGGCTAGTTACACAGAGCATGCTTCAGTTCTTGGAACGCTATCTCTGCCTCAGAAGACCACTTGGCTATCTCCATCTTTGTACCTCTAAGCAGGTTCCCAGAAAGGCCCGTACCGGTTTCTTGGAGATCAGTTGCAGGCAATTCTGGATTGCCTCCACCTTGTTCATTTGCGGTTTTATTTCGCCCCTTCCAACGACGTAGCCCAAGTATTTCACCTCTTCTCTTCCTATGTTGCATTTTCTTGGGTTTATGGTAAACCCGGAATTTCTCAAGGCATCCAGTACTACCTGGACCTTCTGCAGGTTGTTTCCCCAATCTGGGCTAAAAATCACAATGTCGTCTAGGTAAGCGGCAGCGTATTTCTTATGTGAGCACCTAGGATCCGGTCAATGGCCCTCTGGAATGTAGCTGGGGCTCCCTGTAGTCCGAACTGCATCCTGGTGTACTGAATGCACCCGTTGGGGGTAGAGAAGGCTGTTTTCTCCTTGGTACCTGGGGACAGGAGAATTTGCTAGTACCCTTTGGTCAGGTCCAGTGTAGTGATGTACCTGGCAGGCCCCAGCCTCTCAATAAGTTCATCGACCCGGGGCATCGGATAAGTGTCAAACTATTAAGCTTCCTGTTATCATTACAGAAGTGCCATTCTCCATCCGGCTTGGGTACAAGCACAATAGGGCTGGACCAGCCTTTCTTTGACTCCTCGATAACGCCCAGGCTTAACATTCTCCTCACCTCCTTGGAGATCACGTTGCAGCGGACTTCGGGAATTCAATACGGTCTCTGGTTCACCCGTACATGCGGTTCCGTCAATATTTCATGCTCCACAACTTGCGTACAAATTCTGAGAACAGGTCTAGGTTTCTCTGCAGGAGTTCTCGGTACTGTTGTTTTTGGGCCGATGATAGTGTCTCTGCCTTGTGGCCCGATTGTAGACCCTCGCTTGGGCTTCTTGAGCCTATAGAAGGCTCTCTTTCACAATTGACATCACCCTCTCTATCCGGTCCTGCATTTGGGCCACATGCTCGATAATGGTCCGGTGGGGTGTAACCTGTTTCCCAGGTCTCCTTGGTTATGTCCAGAAGTTCCCGAGGGTGTCGTCCGTATAGCAGCTTAAACAGCAAGAACCCCGTAGAGCTCTGGGGAACTTCCCTAACGGAGAACAGCAGGTACGGCAGTAGGCAATCCCAGTCTGACCCACTCTTCTCCATGACCTTCTTCAACATTGACTTCAAGGTCTTGTTGAATATCTCTATCAGTCCGTCCATCTGCGGATGGTATACCGACGTCCGGAGTTGTGTAATTTGGAGGGCCCTACACAACTTCCTCATCACCTTCGACATAAACGGAGTTCCCTAGTCTGTCAGGATCTCCTTTGGCAGACCCGTCCGGGAGAAAATATGCACCAGTTCTCTGGCGATACTTCTGGCGGAGGAATTTCTCAATGGTACCACTTCTGGATACCGAATTGCATAGTGCAATACTACAAGGATGTATTGGTGCCCCCGGGCAAACTTCACCAGGGGCCCGACAAAGTCCATGGTGAGCTGGTCAAATGGGACCTCTATGATAGGAAACGTTACTAGGGGGCTCCGGAAATGGGACACGGGAGCAGTTAGCTGACAGATGGGACAGGACCGACAGTAATTAATCATCTCTCTGTGACACCCAGGCCAGTAGAACCTCTGTAGGACTCGTTCCCGATTCTTGTCTACCCCTTGCTGCCCACCCAAGATGTGAGAATGGGCCAGGCCTAACACTCTACGCCTATAGGGTCCCGGCACCACCAACTGCTCTATGACTTCCCCTTTTGGGTTAGTGATCCGATAAAGAAGCTCCCCATTGAGTGAGAAATATGGGAACCTGGTGTCAGCCCCCGACTCTTGAGCAACCCCATTGATTACCGATACATTGTCAAAGGCATACTTCAAAGTAAGATCCCGCATCTACGAAGTACCAAAGTTCCCCCCAAGGACACACAAGGGGAACTCATCTGCCTCTGATTATGATGATGATGCATCCTGGTGTAACCGGCTTTCGGTTAAGCTACTGGGCACCCCTGCTTTCCGCCACAAGTCCCAGAACAGACTGAAGTCCCTCCCTATTATCACCGGGTGATGCAGATCCCTAACCACCCCCACCTCATGGGACTCATGTATAGTCACTCTGGCCATAGGGTAATCCTTGGCGTTCTTGTGAATTTACCGCACACCCACGTTTTTCCTGGGGATCAATTGGTGTGGGAGCGTGGCCCTTATGAGAGTCACCAAGCTCCCTGAGTCGAGGAGTTCTGCCACCAGTACTCCATTAGCGGTCACGGGACATGACTGTGGCCCCTCACCGGGCTGATAGTCCACACTGCAGGCATAGTAGGAGCAGTGACGTTCAAGGCTACAGTCCATCTGTTCAGAGGGCAGCTACATGGCCTGGGCCGTGACACCGCCAACAAATAATCTCTCCTGCAGGGACCTTGGGCATCACCTCCCCTGCCCCTTTGGACCTTGGACGCTCCAAACCCTTTTGGGCCTCTGCCCCCGATTGGGACCCCCAATATGGAGTGAGCTGTTTTCCAAAGGAACCCTCGACCCCCTGGTACCTCTCAACCAGTCCGACCAGTTTATCAGCGTTCCAGGGATCACCCTGGGCAACCCAAGTCTGTACCGGCCTCGGTAAGGAGCGCACAAATCGATCCATCACTACTCGCTGCACCATCTGTGATAGGGTAGAGGACTCCAGCTGCAGCCATTTTTAAACGAGATGCAATAGGTCAAACATTTGGGACCGTGGGGGTTACGACTGGGAAAAGTCGTCCACAGACCTTATCGATGGAGCTGTTGCCGTGCCATGGATCGCCTCTGCGAGCAAATCAATCTACTGCTGCTGTTGTCGGCACTGGTCCTGTTGGGCCTGCTGCTGGAGCTGCTGCATAAGTAGCTTAGTGGTCTCCTGTTGCGCCATCTGCTGTTGCTGTAGCATCTGCTGGTACTGCGCTTGCTGCTGCTGGTGCTGCGCCTGCAACAGATGCTTAAGCAGATCCTGCATTTTGTCCGGCGTCACTTGCTAGCTTATGGCTGACTTCACCCAGGACATGCAGTACCTTTTTTAACAGTCACAAATGTTCACCTGGAGTTTTGCTCGCAATTCTAACACCGCTTGTAGTAAAGCGACAAGCTCGGCTGTATGTGGAGGTAGACACAGGACACTGTCTCTTTAAATTTCGGGTTAGTTTATTAAGCGTCATAAACTCCCCTGGAGTCCATAAAGAAAAGAACACAGCCCATTTGGCAAAAAGGCAAAACAAAATACAAAGTTGCAGCACAGTCCGTATATCGGCCGAGGTCTGGCCACTCTGGGTTAAGCACACATGGTGCAGCACAATACCTGCAAGCTCCTCTCTGGAGCAAGCTTTTCCAGATACTGACCACACCTGAGTTTAAAAGCTGGCTATTTAAAGCCCAGACCACTCTCTGGATTGGAGATAGGGTGGATGACGTCCCGCCCTGCACTTCGCCATCCACTAAAAACATGCCCTTGTAAACCTGGCTCGTTAACCCTCTCTGCACCTAATGTGCAGGAGAAACTTCCATGTTTCACCTCACTAAGGCTAACAGCCTCAGTGAAACATATCTCCCTTCCGACACACCGCCAGTGACTTTGTCACAATAGTTAATACTTCCATACAGTACAAACAGCTAAAACCACCATACAATAAACATATGTGACGCGCCCCCTGGGACATATTCCTTTTTGAGGGGAATACCCGGCACCGGATCAGATGGGGGGGGGTTGTAGTCTCCGAGCGGCTGTGACCCGGTCCCGTGCCCAGGGCGTCAAGCTCAGTGTGATGTGGCAGTCCTACAGATGTTATTAAAGTTCTTTTGTGTCGACTACGCCACCCGTTGTGATGCGGTCACTGTGGCCGCCGCTGCAGCAGGGTCCGCTGAGGCTGATGGTGGGTGCGCAGCTTGGTGGGATAACCCCCAACGGGAGGGGTATAGCCTCAGAGGGGACAGGCGCAGAGGATGGGGGTTGTGGTGGTGCGATGCAGCCGGCAATGAAGACAGACTCGGGTTGTGCAGTTAAGGGTGTTTACTTACTGCTGATGTTGTACTGGTCACTCCAGCTGCTAGTGACCACCCGAGCCGTGCTGCGTCCACCAGGTCCTGGATCCGGCCAACCCCCAAACAAGTCCAGAGCGTGGCCCTGAGCTCTCCCTCTGTCCTTTCTTCAGCCGTCCCCACCAGTGATTCACCTAGGTCCAGCTCCCTCGGGCCTTCTTTTGGGACACCCTTGGCCCTGGGTTCCCTGACCCTTCATGTGGTGTGCCTTCGGGGTGAATGTGGTGGGTGACCGTGACAGACACTGCCCACGGTCTCCGGTCTCTGGCTGGGGAATGTCTTTGCCCCCACCAGCTTGGGTTCCGGTACCCTCTTGCTGACTCCTCACCCGGTGCTCTAATTTGGGTTCTTGGGTCCCTTCAGTCTTCCCCCTCTGGGTCTTTCTCTGCTCCACTCTCTCTCTCTCCAGGGCTGCTGTTTCCTTCTCTCTCCTCTCCAACTGACTTGTTCTCAGCGTCTGACCCTGATCTAAGTTGGTGCCCTCCTTATATATCCCTCTATGTGTGAGCTCAGGTGACCAGCACCCAATGAGCTCCTATCACTACCCAGACTGCTCCCCCTATCTGCCCCTACACTATATGGGATGTACCACCCCCCTCCCACTCCAGCCAGGAACAGGCTCGGTTGTACCTGCACATTTCTAAGTGGGAGTACCGTCGGCCTGCTCCTCTGGAATGGGATGTATGTAGTGCATGCAGTCTATCTGAGCTCAGTTCCACACTCCTTCCTTACCCGGGAGTGGAATATCACACCTCTGGGTTGAGGTGCAATACCCCTGTAGCAGCCGAATCCTCAGGGTGCTACATTCCCCCCTGGTAAATCACAGCACGTCCTCGGGCTGTAAAGACATAAATAACACCAAAACATACAAAATTTTTCATATAAACATATAAAACATATAAAACATTATATATATAAAACTTTTTATATAAACATTCTCGTAGACTTCTCTTGTCTCTGGTTCCTCCTCCGGACACTGTGCAACGTGTGTCCGGGAAAAGTGCGACAGTCTCTTAGAAAAATCTGGTTTTCTATAAAACCGGTAGGGGGCGCTTTAGGACGCGCAACTATATACAGGGAAAGTTGAAAGTTGGCCGCTCTCAGTCCTCGGCCAGGTAGAGGGTAGGGAATGGCTGCTCACAGTCCTCAGCCTGTAGGATGAAGGGGTTAACGGGTAAACAGTTCACTGGTCCCAACGGGGACTTATTTTAGCAGCAACAGTTTCAGTTTCTTTATACCCCCATGGGGTAACTATTTACAGCTCCTGCTCTGCCGCACTCAACGGCGTCTTCCTCCTGCTCTTTCTTGATATGATGTTTCTTCAGACCCGTCCGGGTCCTCTGGCTCCTCCTCCCCGTACCGCAACTCCTCCTCCGTCAAGCGGTGTACGTGGAGGGCGTAAGGTCCTTTGGCACACTTGTGCCGGGTGAAAGTGACCTCGTCTCCGACGTAGAGGTCACGGCCTTTGTGACCTTCCGGCAGGTGGGACTCGACGTCTCTGCGGGTCACAAAAACGTCACCGCGGTTGTTACGGTCCCGAATAAAGCCCCACCCATGCTGCGGGTTGAACTTTATCACTGTCCCGATGGTGCGGGGACAATGCGCTGCACGGGGGTTCCTCCTAGTCCGGCTCTTCTGCTCCGCGCTCTGGATTTGGGCCTGTTGTTCTCTGACCCGCCTCTCCTCCCGTTCTCTCTTAAACTCTGCCAGCTGTTGACGGCAACACTCTGTACGTTCAGCTGCGGCTGCCCGAGTTTCTCCGGTGAACCCCATCAAATCTTCTCCCGTGGGGTCCCACACGAATTGGGCTTCTGCTAGAGGAGGCGAGACCCGAGCCACGGGCTTCGGAGCCGGGATTAGGGGCTCACACAAGGGCCCTAGTCTTTGCTGCCGCTCCAGCTCAGGGTACCCTTCGGGCCAGATGAAGGGCCGCCCGTCCGGCCATGTGAGCTGGCCGAAGAGGTCCTCCCCCAGGTGTGGCACCCTAGGTATTGCGGGCGCGGGCGCGGTGGTGGTGGCGCCCGGGTTGCCCAGGCCTTGCGGCCAGGCCTGGGGCACCTGGAAGGTGAAGGGCACCGTTAGGACGGCGGCGCCCTGGGCTACCTGGCCTTGCGGCCAGGCCGGAGGCTCCGCGGAGGTAGGGGGCGCTGTTGGTGGTGCGGCGCCCGGGGGTACTAGGCCTTGCGACCAGGCTGGTGGTAATTCCTGCTTTGTCACGCTCCGGATCGGGGCGCGTGACGTCACAGGGGTCGCTGCGGCGGCTTCCGGTCGGGGCCTAGTCCATTGCGGTGACGTGGCGGCTACGGGCACAGCAGGGGGACTTTCGGGCTCTGCGACGGGGAGCTGGGGCAGGTAAGCGGTGTCACGGCTTGGGGTATAGGCGTCCCCTTTACCTGCCTCCATGCGTTCGGCTCCCTCCTCGGCGCCGTCTCCGGCCTTGGGTCCTCCTGCGCCATCCTCAGAGGCGGTCTGCTTCCTCTTCCAGGGTAGCGTGCTCCGCTGACTGGTCTCTGCGTGCTGAGCCATCTCCCGGCTCCACTCCGCCAGTATCTCGCGCTGTACCCGGGCCATCCTCCTTGCGAGGCCCTCCAGGGCAGTTTGTGCACACTCCCGGTCTCGGGGGAGCTGCGCTAGGATCTCCGCTAGACCTAGCGGGGTTGTGGACTCTAGCAGGCTCCTGACCATCGGGTCGGTGCTGCTCTGCTCGGCTTCCGGCAGGCTCCTGGCCAGCGGGCCGGTGCTGCTCTGCCCTCCTTCCTCGGTCTCTAGCAGACTCCTGGCCAGCGGGCCGGTGCTGTTCTGCTTTCTCTCCATCTCCGGGTGAGCTCCTCCGCTACTCCTTGTTAGACCTCTTGCCTCCGGGTGCGCTCGCTCCAGACTGCTCCAAGCGACACCCATCTTTTCTCTTCTCTTTCGTCTCCTCCCACTTCGAGGGCGGTCCCGGGGCAACTCGGTGACTGTCAGCTCCAGGGGGAGTTCTTTCACGCTGACAGACACCTCCAGCATCACAGTCTCTGTTGGTGGGGGCGGTTTCCACTTTTGGCGCCATTTTCTGTCCTGGCCCACGATGGGAGGTGGCCTCTTGCCCTCCTTTGGCACGCCCATAATGGCGTCCGCTGCTCTTCCAAGGCGGGAAATCTGCGGTTTTGGCGGGAATCGCTTCCCAGTGGCGGGAAACTCGGCAGATGGCGGGAACAAGCTGGAAATGGCGGACAATCGGCGGGAAACGACTGGTGATGGAGTCCGATGGCGTGGACCCTCCGGAACCGGCGGGAGACTTCTTTCTGAGGTAAACTTGCACTTTTCTTCAGGCACGCAGTACCCGGGTGTTGCGGGCACGTAATCCTGCCGACTACGCCAAAGTTGACGCGCCCCCTGGGACATATTCCTTTTTGAGGGGAATACCCGGCACCGGATCAGATGGGGGGGGGGTTGTAGTCTCCGAGCGGCTGTGACCCGGTCCCGTGCCCAGGGCGTCAAGCTCAGTGTGATGTGGCAGTCCTACAGATGTTATTAAAGTTCTTTTGTGTCGACTACGCCACCCGTTGTGATGCGGTCACTGTGGCCGCCGCTGCAGCAGGGTCCGCTGAGGCTGATGGTGGGTGCGCAGCTTGGTGGGATAACCCCCAACGGGAGGGGTATAGCCTCAGAGGGGACAGGCGCAGAGGATGGGGGTTGTGGTGGTGCGATGCAGCCGGCAATGAAGACAGACTCGGGTTGTGCAGTTAAGGGTGTTTACTTACTGCTGATGTTGTACTGGTCACTCCAGCTGCTAGTGACCACCCGAGCCGTGCTGCGTCCACCAGGTCCTGGATCCGGCCAACCCCCAAACAAGTCCAGAGCGTGGCCCTGAGCTCTCCCTCTGTCCTTTCTTCAGCCGTCCCCACCAGTGATTCACCTAGGTCCAGCTCCCTCGGGCCTTCTTTTGGGACACCCTTGGCCCTGGGTTCCCTGACCCTTCATGTGGTGTGCCTTCGGGGTGAATGTGGTGGGTGACCGTGACAGACACTGCCCACGGTCTCCGGTCTCTGGCTGGGGAATGTCTTTGCCCCCACCAGCTTGGGTTCCGGTACCCTCTTGCTGACTCCTCACCCGGTGCTCTAATTTGGGTTCTTGGGTCCCTTCAGTCTTCCCCCTCTGGGTCTTTCTCTGCTCCACTCTCTCTCTCTCCAGGGCTGCTGTTTCCTTCTCTCTCCTCTCCAACTGACTTGTTCTCAGCGTCTGACCCTGATCTAAGTTGGTGCCCTCCTTATATATCCCTCTATGTGTGAGCTCAGGTGACCAGCACCCAATGAGCTCCTATCACTACCCAGACTGCTCCCCCTATCTGCCCCTACACTACATGGGATGTACCACCCCCCTCCCACTCCAGCCAGGAACAGCCTCGGTTGTACCTGCACATTTCTAAGTGGGAGTACCGTCGGCCTGCTCCTCTGGAATGGGATGTATGTAGTGCATGCAGTCTATCTGAGCTCAGTTCCACACTCCTTCCTTACCCGGGAGTGGAATATCACACCTCTGGGTTGAGGTGCAATACCCCTGTAGCAGCCGAATCCTCAGGGTGCTACATATGCAAAACTGCCATACTGTACATAACTAATGCTACCATATAGTATATAAAGACAATACTGCAATGCTGTACACATGCCCAATGCCATCAAATACAATACTGCTATACTGTACACATAACTAATTTCATCATACATGTAAAATACTGCCATACTATATGCATTACTTGTGCCACCAGATAGTACACATAGTCAATACTGCTGTACTGTACACATAAATTCCACAACCCAGAATATATATACACTACTGTCATACTGTAAACATACCTACTACCACCATACTGTACACATGGCTAATGGCATCATATACAATACTGCCACTTTGTACACAACTTATGCCATCATACAATATACATAGTCAATACTGCCATACTGGACACATAATTAAAACCACTATACAATATATCTAGCTAACACTGCCATACTGCTCACATACCTAATTCCACTAGAGAGTATACATAGACCGCACTGCCATACTGTACAGATAAATAATGCCACCATACTGTATACATAGACAATACTGCCATATTGTGCAGATAAATAATACTTCTATACAGTATATAGATCATACTGCCATAATGTACAGATAAATAATAACACTATAAAGTACACATAGACCGTACTGCCATACTGTACAGATAAATAATACCACTATACAGTATACATAGATAATACTGCCATACTGTACAGATAAATAATACCACTATAGAGTATACATAGATCGTACTGCCATACTGTACAGATAAATAATACCACTATACAGTATACATAGACAATACTGCCATACTGTACAGATAAATAATACCACTATACAGTATACATAGACTGTACTGCCATACTGTACAGATAAATAATGCCACTATACAGTATGCATAGACAATACTGCCATACTGTACAGATAAATAATACCACTATACAGTATACATAGACAATACTGCCATACTGTACAGATAAATAATACCACTATACAGTATACATAGACAATACTGCCATACTGTACAGATAAATAATACCACTATACAGTATACATAGACAATACTCCGATACTGTACAGATAAATAATACCACTATATAGTATACATAGACCGTACTGCTATACTGTACAGATAAATAATACCACTATACAGTATACATAGATAATACTGCCATACTATACAGATAAATAATACCACTATACCGTATACATAGACAATACTGTCATACTGTAAAGATAAATAACACCACTATACCGTATACATAAACCGTACTGCCATACCGTACAGATAAATAATACCACTATACCGTATACACAGATAATACTGCCATACTATACAGATAAATAATACCAATATACAGAATACATAGACAATACTGCCATACTGTACAGATAAATAACACCACTATACCGTATACATAGATCGTACTGCCATACCGTACAGATAAATAATACCACTATACAGTATACATAGACAATACTGCCATACTGTACAGATAAATAATACCACTATACAGTATACATAGACAATACTGCCATACTGTACAGATAAATAATACCACTATATAGTATACATAGATCATACTGCCATACTGTACAGAGAAATAATGCTACTATACAGTATACACAGACAATACTGCCATACTATACAGATAAATAATACCACTATACAGTATACATAGACAATACTGCCATACTATACAGATAAATACCACTATATGTATACATAGACAATACTGCCATACCGTACAGATAAATAATACCACTATACAGTATACATAGACAATACTGCCATACTGTACAGATAAATAATACCACTATACAGTATACATAGACAATACTGCCATACTGTACAGATAAATAATACCACTATACAGTATACATAGACAATACTCCGATACTGTACAGATAAATAATACCACTATATAGTATACATAGACTGTACTGCTATACTGTACAGATAAATAATACCACTATACAGTATACATAGATAATACTGCCATACTATACAGATAAATAATACCACTATACCGTATACATAGACAATACTGTCATACTGTAAAGATAAATAACACCACTATACCGTATACATAGACCGTACTGCCATACCGTACAGATAAATAATACCACTATACCGTATACACAGATAATACTGCCATACTATACAGATAAATAATACCAATATACAGAATACATAGACAATACTGCCATACTGTACAGATAAATAACACCACTATACCGTATACATAGATCGTACTGCCATACCGTACAGATAAATAATACCACTATACAGTATACATAGACAATACTGCCATACTGTACAGATAAATAATACCACTATACAGTATACATAGACAATACTGCCATACTGTACAGATAAATAATACCACTATATAGTATACATAGATCATACTGCCATACTGTACAGAGAAATAATGCTACTATACAGTATACACAGACAATACTGCCATACTATACAGATAAATAATACCACTATACAGTATACATAGACAATACTGCCATACTATACAGATAAATACCACTATACGTATACATAGACAATACTGCCATACCGTACAGATAAATAATACCACTATACAGTATACATAGACAATACTGCCATACTGTACAGATAAATAATACCACTATACAGTATACATAGACAATACTGCCATACTGTACAGATAAATAATACCACTATATAGTATACATAGATCATACTGCCATACTGTACAGAGAAATAATGCTACTATACAGTATACACAGACAATACTGCCATACTATACAGATAAATAATACCACTATACAGTATACATAGACAATACTGACATACTATACAGATAAATACCACTATACGTATACATAGACAATACTGCCATACTGTACAGATAAATAATACCACTATACAGTATATATAGACAATACTGCCATACTGTACAGATAAATAATACCACTATATAGTATACATAGATCATACTGCCATACTGTACAGAGAAATAATGCTACTATACAGTATACATTAACAATACTGCCATACTGTACAGATAAATAATACCACTATACAGTATACATAGACAATACTGCCATACTATACAGATAAATACCACTATACGTATACATAGACAATACTGCCATACTGTACAGATAAATAATACCACTATACAGTATATATAGACAATACTGCCATACTGTACAGATATACAGTACAGACCAAAAGTTTGGACACACCTTCTCATTTAAAGATTATTCTGTATTTTCATGACTTTGAAAATTGTACATTCACACTGAAGGCATCAAAACTATGAATTAACACATGTGGAATTATATACTTAACAAAAACGTGTGAAACAACTGAAAATATGTCTTATATTCTAGGTTCTTCAAAGTAGCCACATTTTGCTTTGATGACTGCTCTGCACACTCTTGGCATTCTCTTGATGAGCTTCAAGAGGTAGTCACCGGAAATGGTCCTCCAACAATCTTGAAGGAGTTCCCAGAGATGCTTAGCACTTGTTGGCCCTTTTGCCTTCACTCTGCGGTCCAGCTCATCCCATACCATCTCGATTGGGTTCAGGTCTGGTGACTGTGGAGGCCAGGTCATCTGGCGTAGCACCCCATCACTCTCCTCCTTGGTCAAATAGCCCTTACACAGCCTGGAGGTGTGTTTGGGGTCATTGTCCTGTTGAAAAATAAATTATGGTCCAACTAAACGCAAACTGGATGGAATAGCATGCCGCTGCAAGATGCTGTGGTAGCCATGCTGGTTCAGTATGCCTTCAATTTTGAATTAATTCCCAACAGTGTCACCAGCAAAGCACCCCCACACCATCACACCTCCTCCTCCATGCTTCACAGTGGGAACCAGGCATGTACAGTCCATCTGTTCACCTTTTCTGCGTCGCACAAAGACACGGTGGTTGGAACTAAAGATCTCAAATTTGGACTCATCAGACCAAAGCACAGATTTCCACTGGTCTAATTTCCATTCCTTGTGTTCTTTAGCCCAAACAAGTCTCTTCTGCTTGTTGCCTGTCCTTAGCAGTGGTTTCCTAGCAGCTATTTTACCATGAAGGCCTGCTGCACAAAGTCTCCTCTTAACAGTTGTTGTAGAGATGTGTCTGCTGCTAGAACTCTGTGTGGCATTGACCTGGTCTCTAATCTGAGCTGCTGTTAACCTGCGATTTCTGAGGCTGGTGACTCAGATAAACTGATCCTCAGAAGCAGAGGTGACTCTTGATCTTCCTTTCCTGGGGCGGTCCTCATGTGAGCCAGTTTCTTTGTATCGCTTGATGGTTTTTGCAACTGCACTTGGGGACACTTTCAAAGTTTGCCCAATTTTTCGGACTGACTGACCTTTATTTCTTAAAGTAATGATGGTCACTCGTTTCTCTTTACTTATCTGCTTTTTTCTTGCCATAATACAAATTCTAACAGTCTATTCAGTAGGACTATCAGCTGTGTATCCACCAGACTTCTGCACAACACAACTGATGGTCCCAACCCCATTTATAAGGCAAGAAATCCCACTTATTAAACCTGACAGGGCACATCTGTGAAGTGAAAACCATTTCCAGTGACTACCTCTTGAAGCTCATCAAGAGAATGCCAAGAGTGTGCAAAGCAGTCATCAAAGCAAAAGGTGGCTACTTTGAAGAACCTAGAATATAAGACATATTTTCAGTTGTTTCACATGTTTTTGTTAAGTATATAATTCCACATGTGTTAATTCATAGTTTTGATGCCTTCAGTGTGAATGTACAATTTTCAAAGCCATGAAAATACAGAAAAATCTTTAAATGAGAAAGTGTGTCCAAACTTTTGGTCTGTACTGTATAATACCACTATACATTATATATAGACAATACTGCCATACTGTACAGATAAATAATACCATTATACCGAATACATAGATAATACTGCCATACTGTACAGATAAATAATACCACTATACAGTATAGACAATACTGCCATACTGTACAGATAAATAATACCACTATACCGTATACATAGATAATACTGCCATACTGTACAGATAAATACCACTATACCGTATACATAGACAATACTGCCATACTGTACAGATAAATAATACCACTATACCGTATACATAGATAATACTGTCATTCTGTACAGATAAATACCACTATACCGTATACATAGACAGTACTGCCATACTGTACAGATAAATAATGCCACTATACAGTATACATAGACAGTACTGCCATACTGTACAGATAAATAATGCCACTATACAGTATACATACACAATACTGCCACACTGTACAGATAAATATTACCACCATGCATAGACAATACTGCCATACTGTACAGATAATGGTATTGCACAGTACACATATTAACACTTCCACATTAATAAAGTAAGAACCTCTCTGAAGACAGCGAGTTCTGGAAGCAGCCGGTGGTCACAGGTCAGATCCCGGAGCCCCCGGAGATCAGCTGGAAATGTGGCATCAGCAGTGACACGGCCTCATGTAACACACGGAGACACAGCGCTGCCAGGTGTCGGCTCTGCCTCTAGTCATCGTGTTATTACCTCTCTGTTACATCCAGATCCAAGAAATCTAGCTGGAGAGCATCAGTACAGTGTGCACCCAAAATCCAAACACCAAGAGTTTTAGTCGCCTCCCTGTAAATACTATAAAAAGTGATCAAAATGTCATCTGTACCTCAAAGTTGTTAAAACTACAGCATGGTGCAAACCTATAAATCCTCTACAATCACTATTTTAATTCAATTAATTAAAAAGCACCAATAGCCATGTGATAGCAAGTGGTGAATGGATGAATAATCATCTAAACCAGCATATCTCCTCTAGGGAAGATAGATAACACATTATACAAAATGGACTTAACTTGCCCTGGTAAAATGTATGATGATCCGGCCTAACGAGGAGGTTGGCGCCCCCGCTCACCGGCGGCTGTCCCTGTCTTTCCTGGTTTCCTGTGCGTGAGCGATAGCAGGAAAATAGGTGACTGCCGATTCTAATACATATATAATCATAAAGCATAAAAATCAATTCAGACAAGTATGAAATTTGCAGAGTAGTATGATACACTGATCTGAGTACAGTCCCCGTCTGTGAGGCTCATCAGGAGGCCAGCAGAAAGAGTTAATGCACAGAAATGATGATGATGCAGGTTGCAGGATGACAACAAAAATACTACACCCCACAGGTAGTAATAAAAAAATCCCCACAAAAGTATCGGTGTAATCGTGCAGACCGGAAGAATCAGAGGTCCGGGTCATAGTTACTGCACAAGAAACGCCATAAACACAATGGCAGGATTGGTTTTTTTTCACCATTTCACTGCACTTGGAACTCCACCCCCCCCCCTCCATAGTTTATTTATTTATTTTACTCATTTATATAGCGCCATTAATTCCACAGCGCTCTACATACATTATCGTCGCTGTCCCCATCGGGGCTCACAATCTATATTCCCTATCAGTATGTCTTTGCAGTGTGGGAGGAAACCGGAGGAAACCCACGCAAACACGGAGAGAACATACAAACTCCTCGCAGATGTTGTCCTTGGTGGGATTTGAGCCCAGGACCCCAGTGCTGCAAAGTGACAGTGCTACCCACTGAGCCACCATACAGTGCTAACCACTGAGCCACCATACAATGCTAACCACTGAGCGACCATACAGTGCTACCCACTGAGCCACCATACAGTGCTAACCACTGAGGCACAGTACAGTGCTAACCACTGAGCCACCATACAATGCTAACCACTGAGCCACCATACAGTGCTAACCACTGAGGCACAGTACAGTGCTAACCACTGAGCCACCATACAATGCTAACCACTGAGCCACCACAGTGCTAATCACTGAGCCACCATACAGTGCTAACCACTGAGCCACCATACAGCGCTAACCACTGAGCCACCATACAGCGCTAACCACTGAGCCACCATACAGCGCTAACCACTGAGCCACCGCACAGTGCTAACCACTGAGCCACAATACAGTGCTAACCACTGAGCCACCATATAGCGCTAACCACTGAGCCACCATACAGCGCTAACCACTGAGCCACCGCACAGTGCTAACCACTGAGCCACCATACAGCGCTAACCACTGAGCCACCATACAGCGCTAACCACTGAGCCACCATACAGCGCTAACCACTGAGGCACAGTACAATGCTAACCACTGAGCCACCATACAGTGCTAACCACTGAGCTACCATACAATGCTAACCACTGAGCCACCATACAGCGCTAACCACTGAGCCACCATACAGTGCTAACCACTGAGCTACCATACAGTGCTAACCACTGAGCCACCATACAGTGCTAACCACTGAGCTACCATACAATGCTAACCACTGAGCCACCATACAGCGCTAACCACTGAGCTACCATACAGCGCTAACCACTGAGCTACCATACAGTGCTAACCACTGAGCCACCATACAGCGCTAACCACTGAGCCACCATACAGCGCTAACCACTGAGGCACAGTACAATGCTAACCACTGAGCCACCATACAGTGCTAACCACTGAGCTACCATACAATGCTAACCACTGAGCCACCGCACAGTGCTAACCACTGAGCCACCATACAATGCTAACCACTGTGCCACCGTACAGTGCTAACGACTGAGCCACCATGCTGCCATATATTACAGGGGAAATGGTGTCATTGTAAGCTACAATTCGTCCTGCAAAATGATAACTGTGACTGCACCATGTGTGCTTCCTGGGAGCCCAGTGTGGAGCGCAGTCTGCTGGCTGCCATTCTCTGCATATCTGTAGTTATTGCTATTGACCACTAGAGGGAGAGAAGCCTCCTCTCTATAGATTCACTGATGAAAGACACTCTATTCATGCCAAAACCAGAGAGTTTCCTGCGCCCCGGAAGTGCTCGTCTGTGATTGGTTGGAGGTCGTATAAGCAGCCAATCAGAGGCCTAGCTCGTGTATCTGGCGAGTGCTGATGTGTGCTCCCGGCTTCCCTGCCTTAGATCCGCAGTGACCGGCGCGGCTCCATTATGCCTTACTACCGCACCTGGGAGGAGTTCACCCGGGCCGCCGAGAAGCTCTACCAGGCCGACCCCATGAAGGTGAGTGCGGCAGACGTGTGACTGCACGTCCATATCATGTAGGATCTCTGTTTGCTGACAGTGAATGAAGTGGATCCATTTCTCATTGGATTCAGTGGAGGAAACAAATCTGCTGCAAATTCTGCCTGTGCTTGCGTGCGGATTCTCTGCTGATCTCACTGCTTAGTGTGAACAGGCTCTAAGCAGCGGAGATCTGATGCTTCTCCCTACAGGTGTCACCTGCCGCCTGTGTCCTTCATGGTGGTGTCCGCTGCTCTTCTCTGGGCTCCGTTTATCAGGGTCGTTTTCTTTTTTTGCGCTGGCAGATTGCGGGTGCGTGTCGATGGTTTTTACAGAAAATATATATATCTGTGTGTATTCAACTTGAAAGTTTTAAAACTATATAAACGTTTGGTACCGCTGCATCTGTAAAAGCCTGATCTGTCAAACTATAAAATTCTTTGTGTAAATGGTTAAATTGATTAATATACTTTTGTTATATTCTATGCACGTATTCCTCTATAGGCACGTGACCCTGCGATCCTCTGATCACTCTATATAGTGCAGCTGATGATCCAGCATATTGATCAGCTTCACAGGAGGATGAAGAAGGCAGCGATGGGAGACTTCTGCTCGCCCCTGTCTGCCGTAGTAACCCATTAGCACCCTGCGATCTCGCTGTGAGATGCTGGTGATCACTTACTACCGGGCGTCCTAGTGATTAAACAGCAGCGATCTGTCCCAGCTGTATAACACCACCTGAGCCCACTCCACACATGCGGACCCCAGCATGGACATAACGTTTCACCCATATGCACCAAGGTCTGGTCTGAAGGTGAAAGAGTGGGATTTGGATAAATGGTGATGGTGACTGCAGAAGTTTGGGCAGCAGGAGGCGCTCTCTTCTTGCATTATTCGTGTCCACCTCTGTGAATGGTGTAGAATTGTGTGCTTCTCCTGTACGGAGCTATGTGTTTCTATGGTTACAGACTACAAACAAACCTTATGTTGTCTGATCCTGGGATCTGTTACGGTTTCCTCCTTTACTAGAATATTCCCATTTACTGATGACAAGCAGAGATCTAAAGATGGTGGGGAATCGAAACAAAGTGCATTATAGAAAGTAGTGGATCTTCTGCTTCTTGTCCGGTGTGTTCGGAGACTGAATATTCAGGATCTGCTGGAACCTCGGCCTTCTGGCTAATCTGTCACTGTATTATTATAGACGGGTTATCCTTTTCTAGTTGCCATGGTGACTAAGCATTACGAGGCTTGTGCAGGATTTGTGGATGGCTATTACATTACTCAGCAAGTTGGGGGAAGGGTAAAACCTTTGAGGGTCTAATACAGGACTCTCCCCAACCAGGCAGGCAGCAATCTGTGTGTGTGTATATATATATATATATATATATATATATATATATATATATATATATATATATATATATATATATATATATATATATATATATATATATATATATATATATATATATATATATATATATATATATATACTTTCAAAATGTTCTGTGTACCCCAAAATGGTATCAATGGAAAGAAAATCTCACAACTCCATTGATTGATGGCTTATATAACATATAATAATCTTTATTTTTATATAGCGGTAACACATTCCGCAGCACTTTACATACATTATCGTCGCTGTCCCCATTGGGGCTCACAATCTAGATTTCCTATCAGTATGTCTTTAAAGTGTGGGAGGAAACCAGAGAACCCGGAGGAAACCCATGCAAACACGGGGAGAACATACAAACTCCTTGCAGATGTTCTCCTTGGTGGGATTTGAACCCAGGACCCCAGCGTTACAAGGCTGCAGTGCTAACCACTGCGCCACTGCGCCACCGTGCCGCCCATGTTTCCTAGGTCTAATAGTTGACAGTGCAGAAGAGCGCTGTGCAGTGGCTGTTCCCAGTACTGTAGTCAGATCACTTGATCTTCAGTACCTGAGAACGGCCACTAAGCGGCGCTCTTTTCCCTACACGTGGTTTGCAGCTGGCCTCTATATATACATAATGCAGGGTCTCTGCTCTGGGACTCTCCACTTTGTACAACTCCAGGACTAACCTTTCACCGATTGCTCTTTCCTCCGCAGGCGCGAGTGACACTGAAGTACAGACACTGTGACGGGACACTACGCATGAAAGTCACAGATGACGTCGTGGTGAGTAGACATTACCGAGATCGGACATGATCCCTGCCCTCGCACTGACTCTACTCGCGCCGTTTGTGTCTACCTCTGCGAATTGTCCTGATTTATAATCTACCGTTATGTGTATGCAGCTCCTCTGCAGAGCTACGCGAGTCTGTGTACAGACTACAAATACATCCAGTGTAGTCTGCAGAATGAGGTTCGTGCACCTAAAACTGAGGAACGGCTTTGACTTTTCTCGGTCACAGCAGCTGGAGCCATATTCCATGGGCCGCGTAAGGAGAGATTACTACCGAAAAGCTCCATATGATGAGAAACAAGAACATAAAGGACTTTTCCACTTCAGACAATCTCTTTATGTTTGCAATGTCCTGTAACTTTACCCAAGTGATCAGGAGTGGCAGCTTGTAAGTGTGCAGTGCCCCTGCTGGGGAGATGGAGTACTACACTGCAGCCATTCAAGTTCCAACAGGTCAGAATTCCCCTCTGTTACCAGATGGAGCTGGTGGTCACGGGACGACCAGGATGTAGTTCTGTACTTGCAGTCAGTATCAACCACTTCTCCCAATATTCCATTATGAAAGTTTTGTCTGCAGTTGACCACCCACTGGATGTCACCTAGAGGGGAGTCCTGACCTCGGGCGTAATTCACATGTCAGGACTTTGCAAATTTCACATCTTCCTGTTTTAAGAAATTCACTTGTACGTTAGCAGGTATAGACTGACCTCATCTAATGTGAATGGTGGATCCTGTGTTATCTACTGTATATAGAGGAGTGATCAGTCATTGTACAGGAGGGGGAGGAGGTGAGCTGTGATAACACAGGATCCATCATTCACAATAGGTGATATCAGCGGTGTATAGTGTTTCTTTATCATCAGAGACAGGATTATATGGCGTTTGCTGAAAGGACAAGTAACAGGTGGGGGGTGAAAACGGTAAGTTTGGTCTGTGGCCCCTGCTCTGCTCCCATCTTCTCCTGTTTTCCTCTTCTCCAGTGTTTGCTGTACAGCACGGATCAGGCCCAGGACGTGAAGAAGATCGAGAAGTTTCAGAGTCAGCTGATGCGACTAATGGTGGCCAGGGAATCCCGCACTTCTGCCATGGAAACCAACTGACTGTCTCCAACCCAGAGGGGCTGAAAAAAATAAAGAATCGGTTATCAGAATTTTTTTTTTTTTTTTTAAATTTGTCATTCACCAGGAAGGAGCAAGCGACTGATAGAATAAAAGGAAACAAACGAGGAAAAACTTATTTATCAGTAAAACAAGAAATCCTCCCGTGATGGTCGACGGTCGGGACGTTCTCTGTTTCCGTGTTAAAGCTTCTATTTATTTTTGGAAATGGATCAGAATATGGACATTTGTCCTGTGGACGCTCGACCCCCGAACGAGAGTTAAATTAAATCAATTGTAAATGTTAAGTTGTTAAAAAAAAAAAATAAATAATAATAATTTTTTTTTTGCAGGAAACTTCTTTAAAAAACTTTGTTTTACAGGGATTTTCAAATACATTAAAATTTTTGTTTATTCATGCATACATTTTTTTTTTCTCTTCCAGCAGGTGTTGACTGGAAAGTTTGGAATATTTTTATCATTTTCAATAAATGTGATTATTCATAGTTAATGATTTTATGTATCGGCACTTGGAAAGGGAGGGAGGGAGTGGGCTCTGGTTTAATTTTGACTTTGCTTAGTTTAATCTCCATGGAGGACAATGGACGGGAACGGGGGGGGGGGGGGAGAATGTGCTGCGCCCCAGCCGGATAGAAGTCTCCTTGTGTCCGTACTACAGGGTATTTGTGTAGGTGGCTGTACACGTTGGAGGAATGTCAGCCAGACCTGACTTTTTCATGGGAATGGACAGCTGTGCCAGGGTCTGGCTGTACTACCTGGTGTAACCCTATGTTATTAGTCTCCATTTTCATGTCATTGGGCTGCTACAAGGAGAGGCTGAGTCACAGTCAACAGGAGCAAAATACATACGTTTTACATAGGCGCCCCCAAATGGTGGCTGCAGGTGCCTTTAGTGGGATTGGATGCACATGCTGTGTTTTGGTCTTCCATCACAATTGGGGCCTCCGTGATGTCTGTGGCATCATATTCCATTTTTTTTTCTTTTAATGGAAAAACCCCTTTCCTTTTGGACATCTGTGCATGGTGTCCTTTACACTTTAACTCACGCAAGGTGTTTAGTAGACAATAGGCTGCTGTGTAATTATAGTGTATCGCATGGCTGCTCGGTAAGACGGTACCCCTGCTGCACAATGCCAGGCTGGGGCGGGCGAGGCCCTGAGCTCTGCCTATAAATGTCAATCATCCCTTATCAGAGGTACTACAGCAACACTGACACCTACGTGTGGAAAGAAGTACTACACCACAATGATAAATTAGCACTTAATTCTTTTTTTTTTTTTTAATCAGCACTGTGAAATATCTGATCTATTTTATTGGCTGATGTGTATAATATATGTAGATGTTAATTTTCTTTACATGACTTGGGTAACAATCTTTCGTGGGCTGCAGCAGATACCTGGGCATCAGAAACTTCAATCATCTTTTTGATGTTTATGTTGTAGTGTTGCGGGTATGCTCTGAGAATTTGGAGAACAGCCATTGCCATGATCTCTTCATTGTGATCCTCAGATTGTTCTTGACTGACCATTATCCTGTTGGAAAAGGCTGCAGCCGATAGGGAATCTTGCAGCTAGGAAAGGTACTGAGCCCATACAATAGGTAGGTGGTACATGTCACATCCATCTGAGGCCAGGACCCAAAGTTTAACAGCCAAACACTGGCCCATCATGGCCGCTGTGCCCTTTTCTTCTCCCTGGTGCCATTGCTTTCCCAGGTAAGCAGCACACCCTGCTGTCCACATCTTGGAAAACAAGATCTAGCTGCGTGGGCCGCCACCTTCCTTTGCTCCATAGTCCTCTATAGGTGCTGTTGGTTGTAGAGATGGGTCAGCCCAGGCTTTCAGATTGGAGTTACACAGCCTGACACACACGCTGCGGGAGCTGCCCTCATGAGCACCGCCGCGGGCCAGGAACCGCCCTCACGAGCGCCGCCATCTTGGATATGCTCTGCCTTGGTTGGCTACATATCACAATTTGGCCCTGGTTGATTACATCCTTACATTTTCTCTGCTTACAACACCATGATTTATCTTTTCACCATCTATCCCGCCCCCGGCAGCGCTATTGTTGCCAGATGATCCATGTTATAGTTTCGCCGGACAGGATATTAATATTATGGTTGATTAGTGTATATACACTGTATACATGATCATCTGGGTCTTGTAGTTCCTCTCCAGCTTCTATGAATACATCTATACAGATGAATGAGTTCACGATGTGTTGGATCCGTGGGAAGCGACAATTCTCGCCCCCTCGTTGATTCGGCTCGTCCTAGTCACTGACTGCCAGATAATGGCCTCTCTGGAATTTGCTGGTGTCGGTTTTACCTGCACATTTCCCCACACAACAGTCCATTTGCAGTAGCGGCTGAGCGTGTGATCCGCCGCCGTGTCCTCCGCAGAGCTGCTATAATCCGGCCCCGTGTAACTGAGACGACGCTGCTTTTCTTTACTCTACAATGAGCCTCGGAGAAAAAAAAAAATTCTGCTCCGCTCACCTGGATTCAGCAATGAGATGATCAGGGGGTAAGTGACACCTTCTGGGGAGCAGCGATGGGATCTGGAGCCAAAATCTGATACAGGAAAAGGATTAAGCTGCAAGCAACAGCCTAAGAACGAGACAGGCATGCAAAGAGTTGAATCCGGAGGACAAACTTCGTCCAAGAGCCATAACTTTTTTTATTTTTCTGTCGACATGTGGCCGTATGAGGGTCGTTATTTGTATTATTTGCAGGACAAGTCGTAGTTTTGATTGCCACCATTCACTTTACTGTATAATGTACTGAGACACGGGCAAAAAAATCAAGTGTAATGAAATGGTGAATAAAACTCACAATTCCGCCATTGGTTTCTGGGATTTATTTATTTTTTTCATTGACGGATCAAAATGACCTGGAAATCTGATTCTCCAGGACAGTACGATGACAGCAATGCTGAGCTTGTTTTTTTTTTTTTTTATTATTATTATTTTAGCAGTGAAAAAAAAATAATTTACTTTGAAGAAAAATAAAAAAGAATGCAGTTTATGTCACTATTTTCTGAGACCCAAAATGTATTCTTTATTTTTCGGACAATGGAGCTTTTATTCTTTTCTGTGGCCAGCTGTAGTTTTTGCTGATATTTTTTTAGGGGGATAAATATTATGTTTTGATATTTTTTTTTTCACTACAATTTTGATATGGGAGGTGAAGTGATTTAACTTATAGGTTAAATGATTTAATAGCTTGGTAAAAAAAAATTTAAAGACTTACTTACAATTTATCTTAAAACGGGGAGATGATTTTCATTTTTCTAAAACTTTTTTTTTTTTTACTTTTCACTATTTTTAGTCTTAGTTTTTATATATATATATATATTTTTTACTTTTCACTATATTTTTAGTAGTTTAACCCTGTTATTGTGTGGTCGTTTGTACTATATACTATATTCAGTACTGCAGTATATAGGAAAAAAAATTACAGTCTCCTATGTCTGTGGCTGGGCTTCACCAGAGTACCAAGATGGCAGCTACGGGGGCTTTTAGGAGGTCTCTAGCTGCCATGGGAACCCACTGTCACCCCACAATCACGTCTCAGGGAGCCTTAACGGTGTAGGAAATAAATGCTTCCCCCCCATTCCTAACCTTTTATATGCCGCTGTCACAATTGAGGGAGGCATCTAAGAGGTTAAACTGTTACGCTTGGAGCTAGATGTGGCTTAAATTATTTATTATACGTTTTTTGGTTTAATATTTTCTTGATACTGATTTTTATAACTATGGAGAAGTCTGTGGGAAAACACAAATACAACATGCTGCTTTAGGAAAAAAAAAAGAATGGCAAGGGTTCAAAAATGCATCAAAAGAAAATAAAAATCTACATAAAACAACCGGCATTTGTAGTGTTTCATATTCCCTTTTGTTTTGTGTGGAACCTTTGAGGCCTTAACTGAAGTGGCTTTGTTGCCCCTAGCAACCAATCACAGCGCAGCTTTCATTTTATCAGGTGTTGGAGAAATAAAAGCTGCGCTCTGATTGGTTGATATGGGGGGGGTAACGCCTGCAGTTTTTTTTTTTTTTTGTATAGTCTGTAACCATGGAGATCCATGGGTCTGCAGAGGTGCTGTATACTTTGTAGGAATTGCTACATGTCCATCTAACACTTGGCTTATAAGATAAGAACCTGCTGCACATGAGATGGGAGTGAATGATCGGTGATACCGGGCGCTGCCGCTGCTGCACCCAGATACTGTAATAACACATGACTGGAGAAATGGCAGCCGAGTGCGGTACACTGCCAACTAACAAGGCCTGGAGCCAGGGTACAGGAAATGTATGTGCACCCCACCCCAGAGCTGGCCTCTGCTCTAATGAGACTCAGCCCTCAGTAACCTGTGATACTGCTGAGCCCTGTATCTAATCCTATCCTGTGTGATACTGCTGAGCAGTGTATCTAATCCTATCCTGTGTGATACTGCTGAGCAGTGTATCTAATCCTATCCTGTGTGATACTGCTGAGCAGTGTATCTAACCCTATCCTGTGTGATACTGTCAGCTGAGCTGTGTATCTGATCCTATCCTGTGTGATACTGTCAGCTGAGCTGTGTATCTAATCCTATCCTGTGTGATACTGCTGAGCAGTGTATCTAATCCTATCCTGTGTGATACTGCTGAGCAGTGTATCTAACCCTATCCTGTGTGATACTGCTGAGCAGTGTATCTAACCCTATCCTGTGTGATACTGCTGAGCCGTGTATCTAACCCTATCCTGTGTGATACTGCTGAGCAGTGTATCTAACCCTATCCTGTGTGATACTGCTGAGCAGTGTATCTAATCCTATCCTGTATGATATTGCTGAGCCATGTATCTAATCCTATCCTGTGTGATACTGCTGAGCAGTGTATCTAATCCTATCCTGTATGATATTGCTGAGCCATGTATCTAATCCTATCCTGTGTGATACTGCTGAGCAGTGTATCTAATCCTATCCTGTATGATATTGCTGAGCCATGTATCTAATCCTATCCTGTGTGATACTGCTGAGCAGTGTATCTAACCCTATCCTGTGTGATACTGCTGAGCAGTGTATCTAATCCTATCCTGTGTGATACTGCTGAGAAGTGTTTCTAATCCTATCCTGTGTGATACTGCTGAGCAGTGTATCTAACCCTATCCTGTGTGATACTGCTGAGCAGTGTATCTAATCCTATCCTGTATGATACTGCTGAGCCGTGTATCTAATCCTATCCTGTATGATATTGCTGAGCCGTGTATCTAATCCTATCCTGTGTGATACTGCTGAGCAGTGTATCTAACCCTATCCTGTGTGATACTGCTGAGCAGTGTATCTAACCCTATCCTGTGTGATACTGCTGAGCAGTGTATCTAATCCTATCCTGTATGATACTGCTGAGCCGTGTATCTAATCCTATCCTGTATGATATTGCTGAGCCGTGTATCTAATCCTATCCTGTGTGATACTGCTGAGCTGTGTATCTAATCCTATCCTGTGTGATATTGCTGAGCCACGTATCTAATCCTATCCTGTGTGATATTGCTGAGCAGTAAATCTAACCCTATCCTGTGTAAGGCTGAGTGCCCACTATGGGTTTTTTAAGCGTTTCCGCAGGGGCAATTCCGCATGGTAGAAGGTCTGCCATGTTCCCCAATGATAATCCGCATGTGCTGTGCACATGCTGCGGAAATCTACGCCGCCGATTATCATTGCGGAAAAATCCGCAGCACTACCAATTATTTTGCGGAAGCGCTGTTTTCACCGCCATTGACTTGCATCGGAACGCATGGAATCCGCATCACTGGATCTGTACATGCAGAATCCATGCGCTTCAATGTGCGGATGGTACCCGGGTCTGGAGAAGAGGAGACTCTCCTCCGGATCCGGGTACCATAGAAACTATAAAAAATAAATATTATACTTACCTTCTGATGGCCCCCGGTGTCTTTATTCGATGCGTCTCGGCTTGGCGGCAGCTCGAGGTGGACTGAACGACCTGCGCTGACGTCATTTAGTCATGTGACGGGTCACGCGACCGCTGACGTCGGCAGATCCTTTAGTCTACCGCTAGCTGCCGGCAAGCTGAGACGCATTGAATAATGACTCCGGGGGCCATCAGAAGGTAAGTATAGATTTATTTTGTACCATTCTTTTATGCAGGGGCGGACACAGACTGTAGTGGGCCCCTGTGCAAGAAATTTTTGGGGGCCCCCCCCTGCCCTTCATAAGGCAACAAAGTTATGTAAACATAACCCCCCCATGTGCAGCCCTCATCCCCCCCATATGCAGCTCTCATCCCATGTGCAGCTCACCCCCCCCGTGCATCTCTCATCCCCCCCATGTGCATCTCTCATCCCTCCCATGTGCATCTCTCATCCCTCCCATGTGCATCTCTCATCCCCCCCGTGCATCTCTTGCCCCCCCGTGCATCTCTTGCCCCCCCGTGCATCTCTCATCCCCCCGTGCATCTCTCATCCCCCCGTGCATCTCTCACCCCCCCGTGCATCTCTCATCCCCCCCATGTGCATCTCTCATCCCTCCCATGTGCATCTCACATCCCTCCCATGTGCATCTCTCACCCCCCCGTGCATCTCTCATCCCCCCCGTGCATCTCTCATCCCCCCCATGTGCATCTCTCACCCCCCCGTGCATCTCTCATCCCCTCCGTGCATCTCTCATCCCCCCCGTGCATCTCTCATCCCCCCCCCGTGCATCTCTCATCCCCCCCCCGTGCATCTCTCATCCCCCCCCCGTGCATCTCTCATCCCCCCCCGTGCATCTCTCATCCCTCCCATGTGCATCTCTCATCCCTCCCATGCATCTCTCATCCCCCCCATGTGCATCTCTCATCCCTCCCATGTGCATCTCACATCCCTCCCATGTGCATCTCTCATCCCCCCCGTGCATCTCTCATCCCCCCCGTGCATCTCTCATCCCCCCCATGTGCATCTCTCATCCCCCCCATGTGCATCTCTCACCCCCCCATGTGCATCTCTCACCCCCCCATGTGCATCTCTCACCCCCCCCATGTGCATCTCTCATCCCCCCCATGTGCATCTCTCATCCCCCCCCATGTGCATCTCTGATTCCCCCCACTCCTGATTAATTAATTGTATTTAAAAAAAATAAAACTTGTTATACTTACCCCCATGCGATCCCTGCAGAATCCTGGCGCTCGTCCACGTCGCTGCCACCAGGTTCTCCTGACGTTCGGCCATGTGACGGCGCCACATACATAGCCATCAGCTTTTGTTTTGGCCAAAAGATTTTTAAAGCCGCCACCACGATAAGGTAGACTCTTCTGGCCGGGCCCTACTCTAAGCTATTAAAATTTTCTTAAAATATCCAATACTCTTTTTAGATATATTTTTATTTAGTTTTCTTTAAGGGAATGTGTCATATACATTTTTTTTTTAAATGACCAATAATACCACATACAGGGAATACCGCCACACCATGACCAGACCACATATTACCACAACATAGTGGCCGAATAATACCACACAGAAGGGAGAAAAACTGCCACACCATGACCAGACCACATATTACCACCACATTACTAATATTACCACCACATTACTAATATTACCATAAGTGTCATTATACACGGGAGCTCTATACATGGTATGTATAATGTAAGTGTCCAGGTAATCTAGTGATCACCAGTGACATTATACACAGCAGCTCTGTATATAGTGTCAGTGTACAGGTAATACAGTGATCACCAGTGACATTATACACAGGAGCTCTGTATATAGTGTACAGGTAATACAGTGATCACCAGTGACATTATACACAGGAGCCCGGTACATAGTATATAGTGTAAGTGTACATGTAATACACTGACTCACTGGTGACGTCTCTAGGTGAAGTCCTTCAGCTACGCTTTTCTCCTTCATTCAGCACAGACCGCCATCACGTCTTCCAGCCAGGACTCGTCTCTGCATAAAATAACACAGTTATCTAGAGCACATTCCCCAACTTCTACATTACGCAGCTGAATACAGACGTGCATCCACCATCAATATATGGTTAGTTATTATGCCACCTACCATTCCAAATATAAATTGTAATCCACCACGGTGCCCCCATTAACTGTAAATAGGCACTTAATATATAATTTAATTAGAACCTCTACTCTTTCCGCCAATTTGTTACCAGTTACACTCCTGCATCCGCAACGCCCCCTACTCTATGCTTCCTGCTCCCCGCATTCATTATTTACATGCACCCCCTGCCCCAATTCATTATATCATGTCCGTGCTCTCCCCACCCCATCATCATTTACTCTCCCCCACCCCACATTCATTATGTGCAGCTCATTATCCCCCTACTCCCAATTCCCCCATGTGCAGCTCATTTTCTCCCAATTCCCCCATGTGCAGCTCTCATCCCCCCCATGTGCAGCTTTCAAACCCCCCCCATGTGCAGCTCTCAAACCCCCCCATGTGCAGCTCTCAAACCCCCCCATGTGCACATCTCTCACCACCCCCCCATGTGCACATCTCTCACCCCCCCATGTGCACATCTCTCATCCCCCTCCCCCACATGTGCCCCTCTCTCATCCCCCCCATGTGCATCTCTCATCCCCCCACATGTGCGGCTCTCACCACCTACCCATGTGCACCTCTCTCACCCCCCCATGTGCACATCTCTCATCCCCCTCCCCCACATGTGCACCTCTCTCATCCCCCTCCCCCACATGTGCACCTCTCTCATCCCCCTCCCCCACATGTGCACTTCTCTCATCCCCCTCCCCCACATGTGCACTTCTCTCATCCCCCTCCCCCACATGTGCACCTCTCTCATCCCCCCCCCACATGTGCACCTCTCTCATCCCCCCCCCACATGTGCACCTCTCTCATCCCCCCCCATGTGCATCTCTCATCTCCCCCCCACATGTGCATCTCTCATCTCCCCCCCCACATGTGCATCTCTCATTCCCCCCCCCCACATGTGCATCTCCCATTCCCCCCCCCATGTGCATCTCCCATTCCCCCCCCCACATGTGCATCTCCCATTCCCCCCCCCACATGTGCATCTCCCATTCCCCCCCCCCACATGTGCATCTCCCATTCCCCCCCCCCACATGTGCATCTCCCATTCCCCCCCCCCACATGTGCATCTCCCATTCCCCCCCCCCACATGTGCATCTCCCATCCCCCCCCACATGTGCATCTCCCATTCCCCCCCCCCACATGTGCATCTCCCATCCCCCCCCCCCACATGTGCATCTCCCATTCCCCCCCCCCCCACATGTGCATCTCCCATTCCCCCCCCCCCCCACATGTGCATCTCCCATTCCCCCCCCCCCCCACATGTGCATCTCCCATTCCCCCCACTCCTAGTTAATTGTATTTAAAAAAAAATAAAACTTGTTATACTTACCCCCATGCGATCCCTGCAGAATCCTGGCACTCGTTCAAATCGCTGACACCAGGTTCTCCTGACTTCCGGCCATGTGACGGCGCCGTCACATGACCGGAAGTCAGGGGAATCATGAAGGCGCTGCCACGGCAGCGCAGCGCAGCGCTGAGATGTCCCGGACCCGGCGCTTAGCATGGGGCCGGAGGCCCCATCAGGCGAGAGATGCACAAGAGGGGGGCCCCCAACGGGGCTCCGAGGGGGCTCCTACCGGCCGGGCCCCATACTGGAGTCAGAGCAGTCATGCCCTGATGGCGGCCGTGCTGGAGGCTGGAGGGGCCCCCTCTCCCTCGGGGCCCCCGTTCAATGAACCGGCTGCACGGGCGGTAGTTCCGCCCCTGCTTTTATGGTCACACTATATAAATCCATGCAGGTTGCATGGATTTATATAGTGTGACCAAGTTGTCAAGCACTTTCCAAGTGATG
Organism: Phyllobates terribilis; assembly: GCF_046119375.1. Lineage (NCBI taxonomy): Eukaryota > Metazoa > Chordata > Amphibia > Anura > Dendrobatidae > Phyllobates > Phyllobates terribilis. The sequence goes on from NW_027362763.1 coordinate 685,567,616, forward strand.
CTAAACTCTCTTGGAAAGCGCTTGACAATCCGCATGCGGAAATGCATGTGAAGAACGCTTCACATCCACATGTCCCTGGCAGGAAAACGCATGTACAATCCGCATGCACAATCCGCATGCACAATCCGCATGGACAATCCACATGGACAATCCGCATGGACAATCCGCATGGACAATCCGCATGGACAATCCGCATGGACAATCCGCATGTACAATCCCCATGGACAATCCGCATGTACAATCCCCATGGACAATCCGCATGCGTTTTTTCTGCCAGGGAGATGTAGAAACGCTCAGAAAAAAATCTGGAGCATTTCTGCATCGTGGGCGCATAGCCTAAGGCTGTGTGCCCACGTAGCATTTTTCAAGCGTATATGCTGCGGAATTTCCGCAGCGTAAACGCTTGAAAAACGCATGTATATCCGCACCCCATGGTCCCCAATGGGATTCCGCAACTTCTATGCACATGCTGCGGATTTTTCCGCAGCGTTTATGCCGCGTACAAAAATCCGCAGCATGTCATTTAATTTTGCGTTTCCGCAAGCGGAATTGCCTTAGTCCAATGCATAAAAAACGCAAGGCAATTCCGCATGTGGAAAATGCGCGATAAACGCGCGAAAAATGCGCGATAAACGCGTGCGGAATTCCGCATGCGTTTTTCCGGGAGAGGACTTGCATTTATGCAGCAGAAATTTTCTGCTGCATAAATGCAACGTGGGCACATAGCCTAAGTCTGCTGAGCCGTGTATCTAATCCTATCCTGTGTGATACTGTTTGCTGAGCTGTGTATCTAATCCTATCACGCGTGAGACTGCTGAGCTGGGTATCTGATCTCATCATGTCTTGCTGGGACTTGTAGTTCTCGCCGCAGGTTGCAGTATCTGTGTGTGTGTGTACAGAAGCGTTGTCTCTCTGCCCCGCCGCCTCCTGATCTCTGCTGGGTGTGTGACCTTTGTACACAGCTATGTGACCCTTCCTGGACTACGTGTCCCGGCATGCCTCGCGTCCGCCTGCTGCCCGCGCGCTGTCTGCTGGATGCAGCAGCAGATTCAGGGGAGTGATCAGATCTGCGGGCGCTGCAGGAGAGCGATCACCGCCGGACCGGACTGACTGCCTGCAGCCTGCTCCCACAGGTGACTACAGCACCCATCCTCTGCATGGGATATAATGCCCGTGCAGGTCTGACCCGCCACATTGTATCTGCACCATGATCGTGTATAAGTAGTGCAATAGTATGGTAGTGGAGACAGGCAGCTACTAGGATCCGACATGCCCGATCCTTTTCTGTTGGGGGGGGGGGGGGGTAACTGGGCTATCTAAACGATAAATATCGGCCGTTAAATATCTGCCAGCTAAGTTATAGGCTGTGCAGTACAGAAGTCACCAGTTGCACTATGTATGCAATATGCATATACTGCTGTGTCAGTTGATTTCATGTGACCATGCATTTCAATTTATGCCAATTTATGCTGTAAATTTTTAGTACATTTATGTCTACACCCCTCCCCCTTTTCTCATCGGAGGGGTGAAAAGTTGTAAAAAAAATGCCATATACCCAAAATTTATGCTTTATGATATAAAAAAGTGGCATGAAGCAAGCAACAAATTCTTTTGAATATTTGGCCCATTTCCCTAGAACAGGGATGATTCTCCATAGAGAACAATGTGCTCCGCATAGTCCTCCATAGAGAACAATGGGCTCCGCATAGTCCTCCATAGAGAACAATGGGCTCCGCATAGTCCTCCATAGAGAACAATGGGCTCCGCATAGTCCTCCATAGAGAACAATGGGCTCCGCATAGTCCTCCATAGAGAACAATGGGCTCCGCATAGTCCTCCATAGAGAACAATGGGCTCCGCATAGTCCTCCATAGAGAACAATGGGCTCCGCATAGTCCTCCATAGAGAACAATGGGCTCCGCATAGTCCTCCATAGAGAACAATGGGCTCCGCATAGTCCTCCATAGAGAACAATGGGCTCCGCATAGTCCTCCGTAGAGAACAATGGGCTCCGCATAGTCCTCCGTAGAGAACAATGGGCTCCGCATAGTCCTCCGTAGAGAACAATGGGCTCCGCATAGTCCTCCGTAGAGAACAATGGGCTCCGCATAGTCCTCCGTAGAGAACAATGGGCTCCGCATAGTCCTCCGTAGAGAACAATGGGCCCTGCATAGTCTCCTCCGTAGAGAACAATGGGCCCCGCATAGTCTCCTCCGTAGAGAACAATGGGCCCCGCATAGTCTCCTCCGTAGAGAACAATGGGCCCCGCATAGTCTCCTCCGTAGAGAACAATGGGCCCCGCATAGTCTCCTCCGTAGAGAACAATGGGCCCCGCATAGTCTCCTCCGTAGAGAACAATGGGCCCCGCATAGTCTCCTCCGTAGAGAACAATGGGCCCCGCATAGTCTCCTCCGTAGAGAACAATGGGCCCCGCATAGTCCTCCGTAGACAACAATGGGCCCCGCATGGTCCTCCGTAGAGAATAATGGGCCCCGCATGGTCCTCCGTAGAGAATAATGGGCCCCGCATGGTCCTCCGTAGAGAATAATGGGCCCCGCATGGTCCTCCGTAGAGAATAATGGGCCCCGCATGGTCCTCCATACAGAATAATTTTTTACATTTTATTTACTTTCTGGGAAAAGGGAGGATGATGGGACGTTCTATATATTTTTGTATTGTTTTTTTTTTCTTTTAAATGTATTTATTAGTTAAGAGGACTGGAACCTGCTTGTACATTACACTATAATTATTAAAGCTATGTTCTCATGTTGCATTTTTTTTTCAATGCCAATAAAAAGCCTCTTTTTACAGTTCCAGATCTGAAAAAAGGGGAAGCACTAATACCCAAATTTCATAGTAACAGATAATCTTTATTCAAAACTTAAACAAACATGATTAATAAAAAACATTCCTGCTCCCCATATCTCCTGGATTTCTATGTATATTATATGAGCTGGGTTTAGGTCTTTGCTTATTTTGCTCATTACTTGCGATTGTTTGCACAGTTCTGACACTTCTGTTGCTCTGGATTCCAAATATAAAACATTTTTACCTCTCAGATACAGTGTTTCCATTATCTGCCAGTGCTGGCACAATATATGCTCTTTTGTACATAAAGCCTATTTGGTGATATTTAGATCCATCATATCAACTTGGTATTTTTGTATGATTTATATATTCGTAGGCCATTTTTTTCACAAATCATGTCACTTTGCACTTTATAACTCTTCAGAGTTGTCTATATATCTTTTATAGATATTTACTTATTTATTGTTCAACTGTAGGACGCACATGTCAAACTCTGTCCCGCAGGGTGATTATATTTGGCCCACAATGCCCCCCCCCCATTATACTGTATGGAGGACTATGTGGGGCCCATTATACTGTATGGAGGACTATGTGGGGCCCATTATACTGTATGGAGGACTATGTGGGGCCCATTATACTGTATGGAGGACTATGTGGGGCCCATTACACTGTATGGAGGACTATGTGGGGCCCATTATACTGTATGGAGGACTATGTGGGGCCCATTATACTGTATGGAGGACTATGTGGGGCCCATTATACTGTATGGAGGACTATGTGGGGCCCATTATACTGTATGGAGGACTATGTGGGGCCCATTATACTGTATGGAGGACTGTGTGGGGCCCATTATACTGTATGGAGGACTGTGGGGCCCATTATACTGTATGGAGGGCTGTGTGGGGCCCATTATACTGTATGGAGGGCTGTGTGGGGCCCATTATACTGTATGGAGGGCTGTGTGGGGCCCATTATACTGTATGCAGGACTATGTGGGGCCCATTATACTGTATGCAGGACTATGTGGGGCCCATTATACTGTATAGAGGACTATGTGGGGCCCATTATACTGTATGGAGGACTATGTGGGGCCCATTATACTGTATGGAGGACTATGTGGGGCCCATTATACTGTATGGAGGACTATGTGGGGCCCATTATACTGTATGGAGGACTATGTGGGGCCCATTATACTGTATGGAGGACTATGTGGGGCCCATTATACTGTATGGAGGACTGTGTGGGGCCCATTATACTGTATGGAGGACTGTGTGGGGCCCATTATACTGTATGGAGGACTGTGTGGGGCCCATTATACTGTATGGAGGACTGTGTGGGGCCCATTATACTGTATGGAGGACTGTGGGGCCCATTATACTGTATGGAGGGCTGTGTGGGGCCCATTATACTGTATGGAGGGCTGTGTGGGGCCCATTATACGGCACGGAGGGCTGTGTGGGGCCCATTATACGGCACGGAGGGCTGTGTGGGGCCCATTATACGGCACGGAGGGCTGTGTGGGGCCCATTATACGGCACGGAGGGCTGTGTGGGGCCCATTATACGGCACGGAGGGCTGTGTGGGGCCCATTATACGGCACGGAGGGCTGTGTGGGGCCCATTATACGGCACGGAGGGCTGTGTGGGGCCCATTATACGGCACGGAGGGCTGTGGGGCCCATTATACTGTATGGAGGGCTGTGTGGGGCCCATTATACTGTATGGAGGGCTGTGTGGGGCCCATTATACTGTATGCAGGACTATGTGGGGCCCATTATACTGTATGGAGGACTATGTGGGGCCCATTATACTGTATGGAGGACTATGTGGGGCCCATTATACTGTATGGAGGACTATGTGGGGCCCATTATACTGTATGGAGGACTATGTGGGGCCCATTATACTGTATGGAGGACTATGTGGGGCCCATTATACTGTATGGAGGACTATGTGGGGCCCATTATACTGTATGGAGGACTATGTGGGGCCCATTATACTGTATGGAGGACTATGTGGGGCCCATTATACTGTATGGAGGACTATGTGGGGCCCATTATACTGCACGGAGGGCTGTGTGGGGCCCATTATACGGCACGGAGGGCTGTGTGGGGCCCATTATACGGCACGGAGGGCTGTGTGGGGCCCATTATACGGCACGGAGGGCTGTGTGGGGCCCATTATACGGCACGGAGGGCTGTGTGGGGCCCATTATACGGCACGGAGGGCTGTGTGGGGCCCATTATACGGCACGGAGGGCTGTGTGGGGCCCATTATACGGCACGGAGGGCTGTGTGGGGCCCATTATACGGCACGGAGGGCTGTGTGGGGCCCATTATACGGCACGGAGGGCTGTGTGGGGCCCATTATACGGCACGGAGGGCTGTGTGGGGCCCATTATACGGCACGGAGGGCTGTGTGGGGCCCATTATACGGCACGGAGGGCTGTGTGGGGCCCATTATACGGCACGGAGGGCTGTGTGGGGCCCATTATACGGCACGGAGGGCTGTGTGGGGCCCATTATACGGCACGGAGGGCTGTGTGGGGCCCATTATACGGCACGGAGGGCTGTGTGGGGCCCATTATACGGCACGGAGGGCTGTGTGGGGCCCATTATACGGCACGGAGGGCTGTGTGGGGCCCATTATACGGCACGGAGGGCTGTGTGGGGCCCATTATACGGCACGGAGGGCTGTGTGGGGCCCATTATACGGCACGGAGGGCTGTGTGGGGCCCATTATACGGCACGGAGGGCTATGCCCATGACTTTGTCCAAGTATTTTTTATTTTGGCCCTCCCTGTATTTGAGTTTGACATCCTGCTGTAGGACTTTGATCCACATCAATTAGTGAGTGATATGCTCTTTGTTTTGCAAACGTTGCTTTTTTTTTCTTCTGATATATTTTCTTTAATGGCTTACATACAGACATTATGATACCTGTTTGTGGGATTTATCAGCATATTATTAAACAGGTGGTTTTATATCTCCATCATATGATTATATAACCTCCACAATTGTAACTGTGCAATGTTTGGTACATTTGCCTATCTATAGTCCTTGGGGACATGGGCTTATTCTGTCCTCACTCCCTTTTTTTAATGTTTTTTATTAATCATTTTTATTCAAAATTTAAACAAAGATTATCTGTTACTATAAAATTTGGATATTAGTGCTTCCCCTTTTTTCTGATCTGTATACTACCCCTCAATATCTACATTGTTTTGCCCTTTTTTCGGATGTTTTTACAGTTCCAGCAAAAGCTGTGAGATTTCAGAAATCTCATGCACACGATTGTTTGTTATTTTTCCTGACGGAGTTGGAAAACTACTATTTTTTTGAAAACTGCAGCATGTCAATTTGTTCAGCTTTTTTTGCCGAGATATTTCACCATAGAAAGCAATGAGAGAGTGCAAAAAAAAAGTTGCAAAAAACATGCGTTTTTGCTCTATTTTTTGCTGCTTTTTTGGTGAATAACACTTTATTAAACATAGAGTTTGCACCCAAAAAACGTATTGAATATGCCACACAAGCGACATTTTGAATGCAACGTTCTTACTGCCACAAGAGCAGGTTTTGTCTGCAGAAAAAAAAAAACCTGCTGTGTGTGAACATAGCCTAATATTGCAGTGTATAGTATATAACGTTACCAATCCCCTATGAAGCTTCGCCACAGGTGTACAAGAATGGCATTTCCAACCCCTTCATGCCCAATTTCCTTTTTTGCGTTTGTTTTTTCTCCCCGTAACCAGAACTCTTTTATTTGTCTGCCCACATAGACATATGAGAGCTTGTTTTGTGCGGAACGACTTGTAATTTTTAATGTCACCATTCATTTTACCACATAGTGTACTGGAAAACGGGAAAAAAATTCCATGTGCGGTGAGATTGTGGGAAAAAAAAACCACAATTCTGACATTTGTTTTGTCAGGAATTGTTTTTACATTATACATTTTGTGGTGAAAATGACCTTGCAATATGATTCCCCTCATCAATACGATTACGGCGATACCAAACATGTCCAGTTTTTTTTTTCATTATTTTAGTGGTGAAAAATAATCAGAATTTCGCCAAAAAAATTTTTGTGGTTGTCGCCATTTTCCGAGACCTTAAACATTTTTATTTTTCTTCTGATGGAGCTATGTGACGGCTTATTTTTTTGCTAGGAGAGACTATATTTTTATTAATACCATTTTGGAATAAATATGACTTTTTGATCGCTTGTTACAGCTTTTTTTGTGTAATTGTGGCGACCAAAAAAAACGTAATTTTGCCGTTCTTGAATTTTTTTCCGTTTACAGTGTTTACCGATCAGGTTAATTGTTATATTTTGATAGATCGGACTTTTCTGGACACGGCGATACCACATATGTATTTTATTTTAATCTCCTCCTCGGCCGGGATCATCGTCCACTTTGTTTATGATTCTCCTGCGCTCGGGACAATGTCCGGGCTCACGTCCAGATAGCAGATAAGCCGGATGCTAATAAACTCTGCCCTAGATTGTCGGAATGGAGCCAGAGAAAAAAATGCCAGTCATGCAGCGAGCCATCAGGCCCAAACTTGTCACCGTCTTGCCCGGATTACATTTTATAGCTTGTGTAAAATATAACTGGTATGAGCGTGTAAAATGGAGTAGTGGCCCCTAACAACCAATCAGATTGCTGCTTTAATCTTCAAAAGGGCAGCTGAGAAATGAAAGCTGTAATTTGATTGGTTGCTATGGGCAATGGCTGCCTTTTTCCTTAGCACTAGTTTTGCCGTTCTCCCCGCCATTGTCTGAACCTCTTTTCGTCACATTTCATCTGATTTCCTTGCTTTGTGTTGTAATTGGTATTTCCTGGGCATTTTCTGTAAATAAAGTTAGCGGCCGCCATTTTGATGTTATGGTGTTATGACGCACGCCGGCATTGCTTCAGTGTGAGCTTCAGCCACTGTAATATATATGCCGGTGTCTGACTCCCACCAACCTGCTATTGATGAGCTATACTTTCTAAAACAACCCCATTCAGATAAATGACGCCAATTTTTCGGTTGCATTTCTACAACGAAATCTGCTGCATGAGAATTCACCCTTGGGCTTTTTCATGGCTTCCAGGGAGAGTTAATAAGACCTTAGTTGACTGTGTATTTACAGTCTATGTAAATTAAAATTACCCAAAACTGTAAACCGCGTAAAGAACAAAAAAAGCCAGCATTTCAAACTTTTTCGTCTTTGCACTCCCCAAAAATGCACTAAACAGTGATCAAAACGACCCATGTACCCCAAAATAGTACCAAGAAAAAAGAAAAAAAAAGTTTGCCACACAAAAAACACCTCTCCATCAATGGGAAAATAAAAAAAAAGTTTATTTTTTATTATTTTAATTTTTTTTTTTTTTTAAATTTTGATATACTTTTTTTTTAGCTTACTAAAATAATAATTACAAAATCTATTCTCGTTCTGACCTGGAGAATTACGTTGCCAGGTAATTGTTACTGCACATTGAACAGTGTAAAAACAAAATCCAAAAAATCAGTATCGGGAATGCGCTTTTTATTTTTATTTCACCCAACTTGGATTTTTTTTCCCCTTTTTTCAGTACATTATATTGTAAATTAAACGCTGTCATTCAAAACTAAAAGTCATCCTGCAAAAAACTCTTATACGTCGATGTTGATGGAAAAATATACAAGTTATGGCTCTTGGAAGAAGGGGAGAAAAAACTAAAATGTGAAAAATGGACAAATTCTGGAGGGATTAAAACTGACAATCTGAGCTCAAATGTATTATCATCGATCCGAGAATGGCGCTCGGAAGATCCCCGTCTTAAGTCAGTGGAGGTGGAGAGCGTGGACCTCCGCTCCATTTGTAGTCCAGCGCTCTTGAGTTTAGGATGTTAATATAAAAGGCCGGTCTTATCCCCTTAGTCGGCCTCAAAAGCGCATTGTACCGTATGAAGAGGAGTATGGTGGAGATACAGGAATGAGTCCTGGTGATAACGGCGCTGTACAGAAAGTAATGGCCTCGGAGTTATCCGCTCACAATACAAGGATCTCTCACTTCCTACGTGTGTCTAGAACGTTATCTACTTAGGTTATTGAACGAAGTCCAAGTCATTCCAAGGACGAAGGCGAACGTGGGGGAAGTGAGCGTCCAGTTTCATCACTCGCATTGGGGGAAGTGCCTTTTAAATAAGTCTCAAAAGGTATGACAGAAAACATGGTGGCTTGCGTGTGAGGTTCTTTCAGGAAGGATTGGACATATTGAATTGTAATATGCCTCATCCATTTTTTTTCCTAGGAGATATGATGCCACCAGGAGTATCTGTCAGTACCTTTATTTCCTCTCCCGATTGAAAACGCGTGCACTCTCAACAGAACCAAGTTTTCACGTATTGGGGACGGGAATAGATGTTAGCTAAACTATGGCAGCTTTTGAAGAAGGTGTATGGTCGTCTTTGAGATCAGGATGTCTCAATGGTCCCAGTAGGACTCACCACAGTGGGCCGTCAGGTGGTGCTGCACTTAGAGAGTGGAGGCTCCAGACGCTCAGATATTGGCCACATGGTCGCAGCTGTCAATCTAACCTGAGACTGGAACTGCTGTTGAGCCCAAGAATTGGAAGGCGTCTTCCAGATATTTTAGAAAGAAAAACTCCGCTCCACAGATCTGAGTTACAATATCGTCTTAGACCTGAGGACAGGACAGGAGTGACGCTGTTTTCGGGAGAAAGCCGCCATGTTTTTGGACTGTCCCTTTAAAGTCCAAATGTACTAGGTCCTTAGGAACACAATCCAGTAAATGCCTAAATCTGTAAGATCGATCATAGTGAATATTATAACCTGTTTATTATCATCTTAAAGTGATTGTCAGAGAAAAAAAAAACAAACTTATTTTACTGGGTTACTACAGGATTTCTACCGTTGAAAATCACCTAAAACAACCCGCTGTTCGCAGTGGGACGATTTGCCCTTTAATGTAGATGCCATGTTTAACCTCTGTTCATTTTATCTGTCTTTTTTATATATAGATGCAGCACTCAGCGTGCATATGAAGCTGTTTAGCTGCTCGCTGACTGTTCCTAAACTATATTCACACATTGCGGATTTGTAGAAATTAAATTTGCATGTAAAATCTGCGCATATTTTCTGCACTTATTCATACTTTTTTTACGTGCACACCAAAGAAATAAAATAAATCAATAAAAGAATGCTAGTCTAGCGCTTTAACCTACGGATTTTAGGGCACCCACTAAAAGCAGTTTCCTCTAAAATTATTTATTTAGAAAATAAATGCAGCAAAAAACAATCTATGCCCAGATTTTACACCCAAAAACCTCATCCACATGCATCGTTTTTTGGTTATTTTTTGGGGGGAGGGATTATTGGTGGTGCGATGTTACCTAGGCCAACACATCCGGCAGAGGTAGCAGCAATGATTGTCTTGCGTTTCGCATTCACATACAAGGCGATGCATCTGCCGCGATCGACCTTGGTTAAATGCCGGTCCTCTGATTTCTGCTTTTGGCGTGGGCTGCGGCAGATGTCGTCCGTCGTCATCAGCCGGTCTCTGCTGCATCATCGCTACTTACAAAAAATAACTGTGGTCCCCAAAAATTGGTCATAGCGCCACCCAAGCAACATTTTTGAAGTATGAGAGGCCAAAGTAAAAATTTAAAGGGGTTGTCTTGTGAAGATTTTTCTTTTTCTCCTGTGTGATTGTCCACCTCCTGTCTCATAGGATTTATTCTGTTCTCTCGCAGGAATAATGATCCTTGAGATTCTGGTGGCCCTCGTGCTCGGGGCGCTCCTTTATCATTTTCTGTTTAAAGGAAAAGATGAGACCTTGCCCATGGGAGACGGCTGGTGGGGCGCGGGACAAAGACCAGATGACGAGAGTGAAGAAATCCGCCCTTTCACAATCGAAACATCTGATGAAGAATTGAAGGTGAGACGGTTCAGATGTTTGATAGTCTTAAAGTTGCTGCCACATCTGGGATCAGAGAACTCCAATCCCAAATTATTATTTTTTTACCCCCTTGGATGCAGCGGTCAGGAGCAACAATGGCATCTAAGCGGTTAGACAGAAGGAGCAGGTGATGAGTTGGTCCACTTTGTCTGTCATCTTAGTACACCCTTACACTTACAGACAGGAGTTTTATGGTGCATTATAGAACCAATTGAGAGTCCCATGTTGGAAGTAAAATAAAATAAGAAAATTATATATATATAATGAAAGTGATCAAAATGTCATATGTGACCCCAAAATAATACTATTGAAAAAGTCCAGTTTTACCTCAACCCCGTAACGTCGGAGTTGCCATTAAAAATTTACCACTCATACCACAAAAAAAAATTACTTTTTTTTTTTTTTTTTATAATAAAATAGTTTCTGCTGTCTGGATAGGGAGGATGGGTGCTGTGGGGGATGAAAAACTGCAGCATCATGCAGGGAAAAACTGGCTGGTGCATTAAGTTGTTCTGGGAGCTCCCTCTAGTGGTGACTGCAAGCTGGTAACATTTTATCATTTATCTCTAAGCCTTTATGAGGGGATTGGGAGCTCTGCGTCAGAGAAACTGCGCTCTGGACACTATAAAGATGTATTCGGATATTAGTTCACAATCTGGAGATTAATCGTGCACAGGAATATTACATACCGTATATACTTCTTATTCATTTTTGTTCATTTATCTTATATAGCGCCATCATATTCCACAGCGCTCTACATACATTATCATCGCTGTCCCCATTTGGGCTCACAATCTAAATTCCCTATCAGTATGTCTTTGGAGTGTGGGAGGAAACCCACGCAAACATGAGGAGAACATACAAACACCTTGCAAATGTTGTCCTTGGTGGGATTTGAACCCAGGACCCCGGCGCTGCAAAGCAAAAGTCCTAACCACTGAGCCACCTTGCTACCGCATTTTCTTTTATTGCAGGATTTATTCCGCCGGATCGATGAGACCCGTTACTCCGAGCCTCTGGAGGGCAGCCGCTTTAACTATGGCTTCAACTCCAAACATATCAGGAAGGTGGTGTCCTACTGGAAGGATGGGTTCAACTGGAGGAAGCAATTGGAAATCCTGAACCAGTACCCACATTTCAAGACCAAAATTGAAGGTACGGACACCTGTGGGGTCGCCGTTGGTGCGCCTGCTGTAGCCAGTCAATGACTTCAGCAGCTACGTTCTGCGCAAACCTGACGGTAATTCCTGTAAGTATGGCGCATCATCAAAGACCAGTGGGGTCAGCGGAGTATCTGCACTATGGAAAAATGATTTTTACACTTGCTTAAAAAAAATCATCGTTCTCTGCAGCATATCGTCCGGTGTGCTGCCGAGAATGATAATATTCTGCGTACGCCGAACGATCGTTTTCTGCACCAGAGAAGAATGGTTGGGTCGGCCGGTCTACATAGGCTGATAGATGAGTGCTGAACGACCTGCACATACTCTTTGTGTGAATGGCGTCCTAGCACTCTAAACTGCAATAACCTATACTTGTTGCGTCACCCCACAGATCCATTATCTGAGCTCGTCTTCCACACCGCGGTTAATGAGCGCAGTGTAATCATCCCGCTCCGTAATTATCTGTCATTCCTGCCCTACTTTCTTCCCTTTGTCCAGCGGGAATATTACGTGGGAAATGTGTAGATTTGTAATTAAATATGATTTCCCCCAGAATTAGAGAAGGACTCGACTCCTAGAAATAAGACATTAATTAAGATGAATACGGGCACATTTCCCTGTCGCCTCCTTTGATGTGTATATTTGTCACAAACTCTTTGGAAAATCAAAGGGTAAAGCCTGAAAAGGCGACTTTTTTTTTTTTTTTTACATATCAGAGTTTATGATTAAATGGATTTTTACGTGCCCGCCGGTCCCACAGCCGCAACGTCACGCATCATTCACGTAGCCGATGTCGATAGCTGCACATTTATATGTGGCACAATGTCGTATAATTTCACCAATACTGGACATTTTTTTATTTTTTTTTTTGCATTTTTCCTCCAGGTCTTGATATCCATTTTCTCCACGCAAAGCCCAAAAACCTTCCCGCAGGTCGGAAAGCTAAACCGATCATCATGGTTCACGGCTGGCCCGGGTCTTTCTATGAATTCTACAAAATAATCCCCCTCCTGACGGATCCCGCCAGCCACGGCCTCAGCGATGAGCACATCTTTGAGGTCATCTGTCCATCCATTCCTGGATATGGATACTCCGAGGCCTCTCACAAGCAAGGTACAGTATGTAGAGGAAGCAATGTAATGTCTATAGACCCCCCGCACCCTCCCAACCAGGTGAGCCTTGCTCTGTAATTTGCACTATTCCCTCTTTGATATCAACCATTCATTGATTTGATTACCCCGATAGATTTGTGGACTAGTTACTCGTTTGAGACCCTTTTATTGGGATCTGGTGCAAACTGTATAAAAACAGAATGACTGTCAATATTATTACTGTTCTCTCCCCTTCCCGTACTCCATATTGCTGTCAGGACATTGTGTTGTATAAACTGCGACAACAATAATTTAATAGTCCGCATGAAACATACAGAATTAGCTGATGAAGAAATGTTTTGTGGCATATTTACACTGTCCGATACGTGGGAACAGAATTGTCGATTATTGGCCCATGTAAATGGACCTTAAAGGGGTATTTCCATCTCCAAGATCCTATCTCAGTATGTAGTAGGAGTAATAATAATAATAATAATAGCAAATATCTCCAATTAGAAATGTAGTATAGTTTTTCTGATTCGCTATGTCTCTTTCCTCATGTGCAGGCATCGCAGGACCTTAGGTATCCGTGATTACGACCACTAGCAACTAGCTAACTAACTGACTTTAGCAGTGGACGTAACCATGGATACCTAAGGTCCTGCGATGCCTGCACATGAGGAAAGAGACATAGCGAATCAGAAAAACTATACTACATTTCTAATTGGAGATATTTGCTATTATTATTATTATTATTACTCCTACTACATACTGGGATAGGATCTTGGAGATGGGAATACCCCTTTAATTGATTGTTATGCCAAGTTAAGATAATATTATAAAGAAAGAACAACTTTATCTCTTTTCTCACTATCCATCTGGTCCTTCAAATAACATCAACGGAGAAAGTAAAGGACTGCAGTTATTCCATTCTCTTCCTATTGTGACCATCAACAGGGAGAAAGTAAAGGACTGCAGTAATTCCATTCTCTTCCTATTCTGACCATCAACAGGGAGAAAGTAAAGGACTGCAGTAATTCCATTCTCTTCCTATTGTGACCATCAACAGGGAGAAAGTAAAGGACTGCAGTTATTCCATTCTCTTCCTATTCTGACCATCAACAGGGAGAAAGTAAAGGACTGCAGTAATTCCATTCTCTTCCTATTGTGACCATCAACAGGGAGAAAGTAAAGGACTGCAGTAATTCCATTCTCTTCCTATTGTGACCATCAACAGGGAGAAAGTAAAGGACTGCAGTAATTCCATTCTCTTCCTATTCTGACCATCAACAGGGAGAAAGTAAAGGACTGCAGTAATTCCATTCTCTTCCTATTCTGACCATATGGAAATGAATGTGTTGTATATCCTGCGAGTAATATTGAGCGATATTTAGCATCCAGTCGGCATGAACATTCCAAAAGTAGTCGATGAACCATAACTTTGCTCATTCGATTGCTGATTTGTGGCCTGTTTTAATGGGTTGATGAGGTAGAAGAAGGGTTCTTATGAACTCAAGTTTGCGGATTATTGGCCTGTGTGAATGAAACTTTACAGCTTGCAATTCCCATCTCAGATAAGATGCTGAAGTTATTTTCCGTCTTTATCTCCTTTCACTTTTCTCCTACTCTTGCAACTGACTTCAATCAGCAGGGAGGAAGTAAAGGACCGCTGTAATTATGATCTCCTGCTATTCTCTCCATATTGATGTGAACGCATCGTACAGCCTGCGACTAAACTTGAAACTGATGTTTAACAAATCTCTATAAAAAGAGGATTTTTGGGACTTTTTCAGAAAGCCTTCATTGTGGTGACACAGGAACCATGCTATGTCCAGATTACCAAACTTTACATTCATTAATTTGATCTATTCCCATATAATGGAAACCAGCCATCCCATTTATACCTTGCCATGCTCCCCAGTTATCTCTATAAAGGTTGCCATGTCTCGTTCTTACAGGATGTGACGGCGTGGCTACTGCCCGCATCTTTTACAAGTTGATGCGGAGGTTGGGCTTCCAAGAGTTCTACGCCCAGGGAGGAGACTGGGGATCAATGATCTGCACGATCCTTGCACAGCTGGCACCCAGGTGAGGGAATATATTCAATAATCTTTAATCTAAAAAAAAAAGTCCAGACTTCTTTTGTTTTTCCATTACAGGGATACTAATCCTCTGCATAGCCATAGTTAACTCAGTCAATTGTCTCCCTGCAGCCACCGCTAGGGGGAGCTCACCGCATACTGTTTATACATTGAGCTCAATCATAACACTGTATGCAGAATGCTCCCTCTAGTGGTGGCTGCAAGAGATTTTTTTTTTCCTCTGCATGAGACAAATGGAGTTCTGATCTTTATAAAGAGATGCTATGAAACAAATCATCACAGCTAATAGCTATGTGTGCTATTATAAGCAAAAAAATAACATTCAGCCATTCTAATCTAAAGGCACGAGGTGTGCAGTGACTCCTGTCTCATTGATGGGACTGGTTCTGGGTGAAATTGTTTGTGTTCTTAACATTGGTTCAGCCGAAAAATCAGGAATTTCTTTAATGGTTGTCGAAAATATCTTTACTGAAAAATTAAACATTTTTTTAAAAAATATACACTTTTTTTTTTTTTTTTCTTTAGCAATGTCAAAGGATTGCATCTGAACATGGTGTTTGTAACGAGCGCTAAACTGCCGGTGGTGCTGTCCCTATTTCTCGGTCAGAGGTTCCCAGGGCTTTTTGGCTTTCAGGAGGAGGACGTCAGGAGGATGTTTCCCATCATGAAGAAGTATTTCTACAATACTATGAAGGAGAGCGGCTACATGCACATCCAGGCCACCAAGCCCGATACCGCAGGTGAGGCGGCAAGTCACCATTATTTATGGAAATCAATCATCAAAAGTCCGATGGACGTTCTTCTATATACTACACCCCACGGGCGACATCCTCTATATACTACACCACACAGGAGACATCCTCTATATACTACACCACACGGGACACATCCTCTATATACTACACCACACAGGACACATCCTCTATATACTACACCACACGGGAAACATCCTCTATATACTACACCGCACAGGACACATCCTCTATATACTACACCACACGGGAAACATCCTCTATATACTACACCCCACGGGCGACATCCTCTATATACTACACCACACGGGACACATCCTCTATATACTACACCACACGGGACACATCCTCTATATACTACACCACACGGGACACATCCTCTATATACTACACCACACAGGACACATCCTCTATATACTACACCACACGGGACACATCCTCTATATACTACACCACACGGGACACACCCTCTATATATACTACACCACACGGGACACATCCTCTATATATACTACACCGCACGGGACACATCCTCTATATACTACACCGCACGGGACACATCCTCTCTATATACTACACCCCACGGGACACATCCTCTATGTACTACACCGCACGGGACACATCCTCTATATACTACACCACACAGGACACATCCTCTATACACTACACAGCACGGGAGACCTCCTCTATATACTACACCGCACGGGAGACCTCCTCTATATATACACTGCTCAAAAAAATAAAGGAAACTCTCAAATAACACATCCTAGATCTGAATGAATGAAATATTCTCATTGAATACTTTGTTCTGTACAAAGCTGAATGTGCTGACAACAAAATCACACAAAAATCATCAATGGAGGCCTGGATTTGGAGTCACCCCCAAAATTACGTGGAAAAACACACTACAGGCTGATCCAACTTTGATGTAATGTCCTTAAAACAAGTCAAAATGAGGCTCAGTATTGTGTGTGGCCTCCACGTGCCTGTATGACCTCCCTACAACGCCTGGGCATGCTCCTGATGAGGTTGCGGATGGTCTCCTGTGGGATCTCCTCCTAGACCTGGACTAAAGCATCCGCCAACTCCTGGACAGTCTGTGGTGCAACGTGAGGTTGGTGGATGGAGCGAGACATGATGTCCCAGATGTGCTCAATCGAATTCAGGTCTGGGGAACGGGCCGGCCAGTCCATAGCTTCAATGCCTTCATCTTGCAGGAACTGCTGACACACTCCAGCCACATGAGGTCTGGCATTGTCCTGCATTAGGAGGAACCCAAGGCCAACCGCACCAGCATATGGTCTCACAAGGGGTCTGAGGATCTCATCTCGGTACCTAATGGCAGTCAGGCTACCTCTGGCGAGCACATGGGGGGCTATGCGGCCCTCCAAAGAAATGCCACCGAACACCAGGATTGGCAAATTCGCCACTGGCGCCCTGTGCTCTTCACAGATGAAAGCAGGTTCACACTGAGCACATGTGACAGATGACAATTTTGAATAAATCCCAGGCGTTGTAGGGAGGTCATACAGGCACGTGGAGGCCACACACAATACTGAGACTCATTTTGACTTGTTTTAAGGACATTACATCAAAGTTGGATCAGCCTGTAGTGTGTTTTTCCAGTTTAATTTGGGGGTGACTCCAAATCCAGGCCTCCATTGGTTAATACATTTGATTTCCATTGATGATTTTTGTGGGATTTTGTTGTCAGCACATTCAGCTTTGTACAGAACAAAGTTTTCAATGAGAATATTTCATTCATTCAGATCTAGGATGTGTTATTTGAGTGTTCCCTTTATTTTTTTGAGCAGTGTACTATGCAACACAGGACACGTCCTCTATATATACTACACCGCACAGGACACGTCCTCTATATATACTACACCGCACGGGACACGTCCTCTATATATACTACACCACACGGGACACATCCTCTATATACTACACCACACGGGACACATCCTCTATATATACTACACCGCACAGGACACGTCCTCTATATATACTGCGCCACACGGGACACGTCCTCTATATATACTGCGCCACACGGGACACATCCTCTATATACTACACCACACGGGACACATCCTCTATATACTACACCACACGGGACACATCCTCTATATATACTACACCGCACAGGACACGTCCTCTATATATACTGCGCCACACGGGACACGTCCTCTATATATACTGCGCCACACGGGACACGTCCTCTATATATACTACACCGCACGGGACACATCCTCTATATATACTACACCACACAGGACACATCCTCTATATATACTACACCACACAGGACACATCCTCTATATACTACACCACACGGGACACATCCTCTATACACTACACCACACGGGACACATCCTCTATACACTACACCACACGGGACACATCCTCTATATACTACACCACACGGGACACATCCTCTATATACTACACCCCACGGGACACATCCTCTATATACTACACCCCACGGGACACATCCTCTATATACTACACAACACGGGACACATCCTCTATATACTACACAACACGGGACACATCCTCTATATACTACACAACACGGGACACATCCTCTATATACTACACCGCACGGGACACATCCTCTATATACAACACCGCACGGGAGACATCCTCTATATACAACACCGCACGGGAGACATCCTCTATATACAACACCGCACGGGAGACATCCTCTATATACAACACCGCACGGGAGACATCCTCTATATACTACACCGCACGGGAGACATCCTCTATATACTACACCGCACGGGAGACATCCTCTATATACAACACCGCACGGGAGACATCCTCTATATACAACACCGCACGGGAGACATCCTCTATATACAACACCGCACGGGAGACATCCTCTATATACTACACCGCACGGGAGACATCCTCTATATACTACACCGCACGGGAGACATCCTCTATATACTACACCGCACGGGAGACATCCTCTATATACCACACCCCACGGGACACATCCTCTATATACTACACCCCACGGGACACATCCTCTATATACTACACCACACGGGACACATCCTCTATATATACTACACCGCACGGGACACATCCTCTATATACTACACCACACGGGACACATCCTCTATATATACTACACCGCACGGGATACATCCTCTATATACTACACAACACGGGACACATCCTCTATATACTACACCGCACGGGACACATCCTCTATATACAACACCGCACGGGAGACATCCTCTATATACAACACCGCACGGAAGACATCCTCTATATACAACACCGCACGGGAGACATCCTCTATATACAACACCGCACGGGAGACATCCTCTATATACTACACCGCACGGGAGACATCCTCTATATACTACACCGCACGGGAGACATCCTCTATATACTACACCGCACGGGAGACATCCTCTATATACTACACCGCACGGGACACATCCTCTATATACTACACCCCACGGGACACATCCTCTATATACTACACCCCACGGGACACATCCTCTATATACTACACCCCACGGGACACATCCTCTATATACTACACCCCACGGGACACATCCTCTATATATACTACACCGCACGGGACACATCCTCTATATACTACACCACACGGGACACATCCTCTATATATACTACACCGCACGGGACACGTCCTCTATATACTACACCGCACGGGACACGTCCTCTATATATACTACACCGCACAGAACACGTCCTCTATATATACTACACCGCACAGAACACGTCCTCTATATATACTGCGCCGCACGGGACACGTCCTCTATATACTACACCGCACGGGACACGTCCTCTATATACTACACCGCACGGGACGCATCCTCTATATACTACACCACACGGGACACATCCTCTATATACTACACCACACGGGACACATCCTCTATATACTACACCACACGGGACACATCCTCTATATACTACACCACACGGGACACATCCTCTATATACTACACCGCACGGGACACATCCTCTATATACTACACCACACGGGAGACATCCTCTATATACTACACCACACGGGACACATCCTGTATATACTACACCGCACGGGACACATCCTCTATATACTACACCACACGGGACACATCCTCTATATATACTACACCGCACGGGACACGTCCTCTATATACTACACCGCACGGGACACGTCCTCTATATATACTACACCGCACAGAACACGTCCTCTATATATACTGCGCCGCACGGGACACGTCCTCTATATACTACACCGCACGGGACACGTCCTCTATATACTACACCGCACGGGACGCATCCTCTATATACTACACCACACGGGACACATCCTCTATATACTACACCACACGGGACACATCCTCTATATACTACACCACACGGGACACATCCTCTATATACTACACCACACGGGACACATCCTCTATATACTACACCGCACAGGACACATCCTCTATATACTACACCACACGGGACACATCCTGTACAGTCATGGCCAAAAGTTTTGAGAATGACACCAAAATTATATTTTCACATGATCTGCTGGCCTCTGGTTTTTATTAGTGTTTGTCTGATGTTTATATCACATACAGAAATATAATTGCAATCATATTATGAGTACCAATAGGTTATATTGACAGTTAGAATGAGTTAATGCAGCAAGTCAATATTTGCAGTGTTGCCCCTTCTTCTTCAAGACCTCTGTAATTCTCCCTGGCATGCTCTCAATCAACTTTTGGACCAAATCCTGACTGATGGCAGTCCATTCTTGCATAATCAATGCTTTCATTTTGCCAGAATTTGTTGGTTTTTGTTTGTCCACCCGTCTCTTGATGATTGACCACAAGTTCTCAGTGGGATTAAGATCTGGGGAGTTTCCAGGCCATGGACCCAAAATCTCTATGTTTTGTTCCATGAGCCATTTAGTTATCACCTTTGCTTTATGGCAAGGTGCTCCATCATGCTGGAAAAGGCATTGTTGGGCGCCAAACTGCTCTTGGACGGTTGGGAGAAGTTGCTCTTGGAGGACATTCTGGTACCATTCTTTATTCATGGCTGTGTTTTTAGGCAAGACTGTGAGTGAGCCGATTCCCTTGGCTGAGAAGCAACCCCACACATGAATGGTTTCAGGATGCTTTACAGTTGGCATGAGACAAGACTGGTGGTAGCGCTCACCTCTTCTTCTCCGAATAAGCTGTTTTCCAGATGTCCCAAACAATCGAAAAGGGGATTCATCAGAGAAAATGACTTTGCCCCAGTCCTCAGCAGTCCACTCCCTGTACCTTTTGCAGAATATCAGTCGGTCCCTGATGTTTTTTCTGGAGAGAAGTGGCTTCTTTGCTGCCCTCCTTGAAACCAGCCCTTGCTCAAAGAGTCTCCGCCTCACAGTGCGTGCAGAAGCACTCTCACCAGCCTGCTGCCATTCCTGAGCAAGCTCGGCACTGCTGGTAGTCCGATCCCGCAGCTGAAACAGTTTTAAGATACGGTCCTGGCGCTTGCTGGTCTTTCTTGGGCGCCCTGGAGCCTTTCTGACAACAATGGAAGCTCTCTCCTTGAAGTTCTTGATGATGCGATAGATTGTTGACTGAGGTGCAATCTTTGCAGCTGCGATACTCTTCCCTGTTAGGCCATCTTTGTGCAGTGCAATGATGGCTGCACGTGTTTCTTTAGAGATAACCATGGTTAACTGAAGAGAAACAATGGTACCAAGAACCAGCCTCCTTTTAAAGTGTCCAGTGATGTCATTCTTACTTAATCATGACTGATTGATCGCCAGCCCTGTCCTCATCAACACCCACACCTGTGTTAATGGATCAATCACTAAAATGATGTTAGCTGCTCCTTTTAAGGCAGGACTGCAATGATGTTGAAATGTGTTTTGGGGGTTAAAGTTCATTTTCTGGGCAAATATTGACTTTGCAAGTACAGTAATTGCTGTTAAGCTGATCACTCTTTGACATTCAGGAGTATATGCAAATTGCCATTTCAAAAAATGAAGCAGTAAACTTTGGAAAAATGACTATTTGTCTCATTCTCAATACTTTTGGCCATGACTGTATATACTACACCACACGGGAGACATCCTCTATATACTACACCACACGGGACACGTCCTCTATATACTACACCGCACGGGACACGTCCTCTATATACTACACCACACGGGAGACATCCTCTATATACTACACCGCACAGGACACGTCCTCTATATATACTGCGCCGCACGGGACACGTCCTCTATATACTACACTGCGCTTATAGTATTCCTTGCTGTTACATCTCGTAGATAAATGTCTTCCTTGTGTTACTATGAGGTGAGGGGAGTATTTTTACTTTTGATATAAATATATTTTCCATCATGTTTTCCATCTGGCGCCATCTGTCCTGTTGTAGATAGTAAAACGTCCTCCACGTTATCTGGCGCTTGTGTTGAGGATCTCACCTCGGGGTCCTATGTGGGAGGGGAGGACATTTCTGAGCAGCATATATTCACTATGTGAGCATGGGGAGTAGTGTGAGTCGCAACGTTCTCAGTCTACTACTCACTGTTAGGGGAGACTCGCACTATGGGGTATAGAGGCCATCAGTGGCGTAACTATAGATAGATATAGGGCCTGGGATAAGGGACATAAACCATGATGGAGGATAGATACACACACACTCTCCATCCATCCATCCATCCATCATGGTATATTATCTGCCCTCTTCTGCAGCGGTTCTTTAATGTATAGAAAAAAAGTACACCATTATACTCACCAGGGGCGTACATAGAAGTCATGGGGCTGCATAGAAGTATAATGCACTCCCCATAGTCCTCCATATATTATAATGCACTCCCCATAGTCCTCCATATATTATAATGCACTCCCCACAGTCTTCCATGTAGTGTAATGCACAGCCCATAGTTCTCCATATACCAGGATGGGCTGTCCATTATACTATACGTTCTCCATCCTGGTATATTTACCTCATCCTAGACCCCATCCTGGTATGTGACCCCCATTCTGCCGGTGCCGCTGTTGTTCAATACACAGAAAAAAACTAAAACTAACCGCTCCTACTCGCCTGCCTTCCGCTCCCCCGCCGCGTTGCGTGCACTTGTGAAGCCGGCAGCTGACCTCGGTGTAAGACAGGAGCACTTGACGTCACTTCCATTCGCCCCCGGTGACGTCACGCCGGCGTCAGCTGCTGGTCTCTGATTGCCTGCAGCGTGTATTGCGGCACACAATCCTGATGGGTCTGTGCACCGCAATGCACGTCCGATGAATGTGCGTCTGAGGACACAGATCCAGCTGAAGCCGGGATTGGCATTGCCGGGCCCATCACCCGCCAGCCCTGGTCACAGACTCCAAATGCCAATTATGTAAGGCTGTATCCTGGTGAATCATGGGAGTTGTAGTTTTTTCACCGGGTGGAGGGCACAGGGTGCTGTTATCGGGGATTACTGGGATTTTTAGTGCTGTAATAAGTTGAAGGTCACAGGGAATAACCTTTAGGGCATGCTGGGAATTGTAGTTTTGTAACAGGGAGCAGCAGTCAAGGCCACAACTTGGAGACTACAAATGTTCTAGTTGGCTGTCAGAGCAGTCAGTGACGGGTTCCCTTTAAGGAGTGGATAATTCTTCTAGAAACATTAGTTTTATCCTCAGTGGACGGCGGCAGCGTGGCTCCGTGACGCCAGCGCTGTGTCACTTTCATGAATAAAGGCCGTTGATCTGAGATCTTCACTGCGGCTCTTTCACCTAATTGCAGATATGTTGCTGGATGAGACTTTGATCTCTTTCTCAAACGGCATCTGCTCCTGTTTAAAGGCAATTATTAATGAAATAACTGGGCGCTGCGCCAAGTCCCTCGCTGCCCGCCGCCACCCGTGTATCTGCAGCCTTAATGTGCCGCGCGTGCCTACTCATAATCTGCTTCACAAACGATGATTGCACTGATTACGTGGTCTCCATGAGGCCGGATATAGACTGGCTGATTGTACTGCAAAAGGAGGTCATTCTTCATCCCCCCCTGCAGCCTGCTGGGTGGGCTCTTCCTGGTGCATTGAGAGCCAGTGAAGTGTCTGTACACCATGGTTACCTCTCCCCCTACTCTCAGGCTATGTGCACACGAAGCGTTTTTGATGCGTTTTCACAGCGGTTTTCCCGCCACGAAAGCGCTTGTTAATACGTCTGCCATGTATAGCAATGGTAATCCGGATGTGCTGTGCACATGATATGGAAATTTCCGCTCCGGATTCTTTTTGCATTAAAAACCGCAGCATGACCATTGTTTGGGCGTTTCCGCCGCGAATTCGCGCCCATTGACTTGCATTGAATCGCAGAAAACCCACAGGTATAATATCTATACTTGCGGATTTGCTGTGTTTCAATTAAAGCCAATGGCCGTGAATTTGCGGCAAAAACGCGCTGCGGGTGGTACCCAGGTCGGGAGAATAGGACTACAAGTTCTCTCATCCGACCGCCGCTCGCGCTGATTACAGTGAGAGCAGCGAGGCTGGTAGGAGCAATAGTCTGCTCTGCCCAGCCTGCGTGTCCGCAGTAAAAAAAAGAAATAAAAAGTAAAAAAATAAACTTCATACTCACCTGTCTGGTGGCCCCTGGTGTCCTCCTGGTCCCCGGCGGCGATGCGCTTCTCCCAGCGGTATACTGAGCTGCCAGGACCTACGGTGACGTCAGCGATCAGCAGATGCTCCCGTGACCTCCCCTGGGAGCATTCTGAAGAATTTGCCCACAGTGGTTAGCTCACCGGGGTTCATCAGCTGATGAACCCCAGTGACCTCCTGCTGCACTGTATACTGACAGGGGGTGATTTTACACCCCTGTCAGTGTATATTGCTGTCTTCTTCAGCAGTGACATCAGTGATTTCTGATTGTCACTGCTGTAGAAGTGACCTAGATCGTCGTGGGACAGTCGTTGGCGTTACGTGGACTGCATCGTTGACAGCGGACAGGTGAGGGATATGGTTGTTTGTTGTTTTCTGTTTTTTCAGAAGATCGATGGCTTCGCGGATGGAGTGAAATAAAAAAAATTGTAGAACCATGTGTTTTTTATTTCATTGAATTAATTTATTCTGGCAGTGTCTTTTATTGAAAAAGTGGTGACCATTTTACTATACGATTAGTAATGGGGGCGTCTTATATACGACCTCCATTACTAACCTGGGCTTCACGTCAGCCGCCAATACAAGGCTGATGTGAACTCCAACCTCATTACCCCACTCGTCACCGCTACAGGGCAGTGGGAAGAGCGGTGACTAAGTGGCAGATTTGGCGCATCTTATGGATGTGCCATTTCTGGGACTGCTGAGGGCTGATATTAATAGCCGCAAAGGGGCTAGTATCCATGGCCCCTTCCCTGGCTATTAATATCAGCCCGAAGCTGTCTGTTTAGCCTTTTCTGGTTAGATTTTATAGGGGGACCCCATTTTTTTCTGGGGTCCCCCTGTAATCTAGCCAGTAAAGGCTAAACAAACAGCTGTGGGCTGATATTAATAGCCAGGGAACATTGTTGGCTAATGGCCTCTTCCACGGCTACTAATATCAGCCCCCAGCGGTCGGCTTTCCCTCTGCTGATTATAAAAATGACGTGAGAGCCCGCGCCATTTTTTTTTTTCTTTCTTTAATTTTAGGCTCTGTGCCCACGATCTGGACGTAGCAGCGCTTTGGACACATTTTTTGCTGCATCCAAAACGTTGCATTCTATTGAACGCAGGTAAATCCACATGTGTTCACTGAACCATGTGGATTTACTGCATTCAATACTTTCTAGTGGTCAAATTTCTGTTGCGGACACTAGCGACTCCGCAAGAGAATTTGACATGCTGCGGTCCTGAAAGACACGCCGCATATCAGTGTCCACGGGTGATCCACAGCCTCAGATGCACGCATAGTGGACTCAGACACAGAGAAGCTGCAGCTGCATCCCCCTCCTCTCTCCATGCTGACTCGGACACAGAGAAGCTGCAGCTGCATCCCCCCCTCTTCCCTTTTCTTTTTTTACTGTGGAGACTTTTGGGATATTGAGGAGTTTTTTAATTTCCTTAGGCTATGATCACATGTTGCGTTTTTGCTGCAAGTTTTAAGCTGAGTTTTACAGTGCTAGCAAAAGCTATGAGATTTCAGAAATCTCATGCACACGCATTATTATTTTTTTCCTGACTGAGTTGGAAAACTGGAGCATGTCCCTTCTTTCAGCGTTATTTCATCCATAGAAAGCAAAGAGTAAGTGCAAAAATGCTGTATCAGGTTTTGCTGTGTTTTTTTGTGAAAAAAAGCAGGTACAGCAGTATGTGAAACAAATTTATTTTTGTGATTTTTTTTTTTCCCCCAAGTTTAACCCCTTCTTGACATGTGCCATACATATACTGCTCTGCGTTCCCGCAGAGCAGTATACAGTGGGTACGGAAAGTATTCAGACCCCTTTAAAGTTTTCACTCTTTGTTTCATTGCAGCCATTTGGTAAATTCTAAAAAGTTCATTTTTTTCTCATTAAAGTACACTCTGCACCCCATCTTGACTGACAAAAAAACAGAAAAGTAGAAATTTTTGCAAATTTATTAAAAAAGAAAAACTGAAATATCACATGGTCATAAGTATTCAGACCCTTTGCTCAGTATTGAGTAGAAGCCCCCTTTTGAGCTAGTACAGCCATGAGTCTTCTTGGGAATGATGCAAAAAGTTTTTCATACCTGGATTTGGGGATCCTTGGCCATTCTTCCTTGCAGATCCTCTCCAGTTCCGTCAGGTTGGATGGTGAACGTTGGTGGACAGCCATTGTCAGGTCTCTCCAGAGATGCTCAATTGGGTTTAGGTCAGGACTCTGGCTGGGCCGGTCAAGAATGGTCACAGAGTTGTTATGAAGCCACTCCTTTGTTATTTTAGCTGTGTGCTTAGGGTCATTGTCTTGTTGGAAGGTGAATCTTCGGCCAAGTCTGAGGTCCAGAGCACTCTGGAAGAGGTTTTCATCCAGGATATCTCTGTACTTGGCCGCATTCATGTTTCTTTCAATTGCTACCAGTCGTCCTGTCCCTGCAGCTGAAAACACCCCCATAGCATGATACTGTCACCACCATGTTTCACTGTTGGGATTGTATTGGGCAGGTAATGAGAAGTGCCTGGCTTTCTCCACACACATACCGCTTAGAATTATCACCAAAAAGTTCTATCTTTGTCTCATCAGACCAGAGAATCTTATTTCTCATAGTCTGGGAGTCCTTCATGTGTTTTTGAGCAAAATCTATGCAGGCTTTCATATGTCTTGCACTGAGGAGAGGCTTCCGTCGGGCCGCTCTGCCATAAAGGCCCGACTGGTGGAGGGCTGCAGTGATATTTGACTTTGTGGAACTTTCTCCCATCTCCCTACTGCATCTCTGGAGCTCAGCCACAGTGATCTTGGGGTTCTTCTTTACCTCTCTCACCAAGGCTCTTCTCCCACGATTGCTCAGTTTGGCTGCACGGCCAGGTCTAGGAAGACTTCTGGTGGTCCCAAACTTCTTCCATTTAAGGATTATGGAGGCCACTCTGCTCTTAGGAACCTTGAGTAATGCTGAAATTCTTTTGTAACCTTCGCCAGATCTGTGCCTTGCCACAATTCTGTCTCTGAGCTCCTTGGGCAGTTCCTTTGGGCTCATGATTCTCATTTGGTCTGACATGCACTGTGTGCTGTGAGGTCTTATATAGACAGGTGTGTGCCTTTCCAAATCAAGTCCTATCAGTTTAATTAAACACATTTGGACTCCATTGAAGGAGTAGAACCATCTCAAGGAGGATCACAAGGAAATGGACAGCATGTGACTTAAATATGAGTGTCTGAGCAAAGGGTCTGAATACTTATGACCATGTGACATTTCAGTTTTTCTTTTTTAATAAATTTGTAAAAATTTCTACATTTCTGGTTTTTTTTTAAGTCAAGATGGGGTGCAGAGTGTACTTTAATGAGAAAATTTTTTTTTAGAATTTACCAAATGGCTGCAATGAAACAGAGTGAAAAATTTAAAGGGGTCTGAATACTTTCTGTACTCACTGTATGTATATATACTATGCATATACAGTATATGTATATACTATAAAATAGTAACTTTTTTTATTGTGTAAAAGCACCAAAACATAAAAAAACAAATTTAGTGCCATTTTTACCCATTTCCCAGTATGAAAATGTAATAATCTGGGGCTAAAACAACATTTTGGTGCTAAAAATTTAATTTTTTTCTTCACTGCCCAATGGTGTAAAATTCTGTGACCCACCTATGGTATCAATATGATCCCCTAGATGAATTCATTGAGAGGTGTAGTTTGTAAAATGGGGTCACTTATGGGGGGTTCTGCTGTTCTGGCACCTCAGGGGCTCTGCCAATGTGACATGGCATCCTCAAACCAGTCCAGCAAAATCTGAACTCCACTCTCTTCTTCCCTTCTGAGCTTTGCACTATGTCTCAAAAGTTGTTTTCCTCCACATATGGGGTAAAATTTGGGGCTAAAAAATATTGTTGCGGGAAAAAATGTTTTGGCTTTTTTTTTTTTATTTAAACGGCTGAATGTTATAAACGTCTGTGACGCACCTGGGGTTCAAGGTGCTCACCACACATGTAGATAAGTTCCCTGAGGGGTCTAGTTTCCAAAATGGTGTCACTTGTGGGGGGTTTCCACTGTTTAGGCACATCAGGGGCTCTCCAAACGCAACATGGTGTCTGCGAATTATTCCAGCAAATTTTACATTCAAAAAGTCAAATGGCGCTCCTTCCCTGCCGAGCCCTGCCGTGCACCCAAAGAGTAGTATTCCTCCACATTTGGGGTATCTGCGCACTCAGGAGAAATTGCACAACAAATTGCATGGTGCAATTTCTCTTGTTAGCCTTGTGAAAATGCAAAATATGGGGCTAAAAACATGTGTGGGAAAAATGTGTTGTTTTTTTTTATTTTCATGGCTCAACATTATAAACTTCTGTGAAGCACCTTGGGGTTCAAGGTGCTCACCACACATCTAGATAAGTTCCCTGAGGGGTCTAGTTTCCAAAATGGTGTCACTTGTGGGGGTTTCTACTGTTTAGTCACATCAGGGGCTCTCCAAACGCAACATGGCGTCCGCTAATTATTCAAACAAATTTTACATTCAAAAATTCAAATGGCGCTCCTTCCCTTCCGAACCCTGCAGTGCGCCCAAACAGTGGTTTTCCCCCACATATGGGGTATCGGCATGCTCAGGAGAAATTGTACAACACAATTTTGGGGTCCATTTTTTTCCTGATACCATTGTGAAAGTAAAAAAAAAAAAATTGGTCTAAAGTAAAATTTTTGTAAAAAAAAAAGTTAAATGTTTATTTTTTTTCTTCCGAATTCCATTAATTCCTGTGAAGCACCTGAAGGGTTAATAAACTTCTTGAATGTGGTTTTGAGCACCTTGAGGGGTCCAGTTTTTAGAATGGTGTCACTTTGGGGTATTTTCTGTCATAAATGCCCCTCAAAGTCACTTCAAATGTGATGTGGTCCCTAAAAAATGGTTTTGTAAATTTTGTTGTAAAAATGAGAAATCGCTGGTCAACTTTTAACCCTTAAAACTTCCTAACAAAAAAAAATTGTTTCCAAGGTTGTGTTGATGTAAAGTAGACATGTGGGAAATGTTATTTATTAACTATTTTGTGTGACATATCGCTCTGAAGTTTGAAAATTGCTAAATTTTCACCAAATTTTGCATTTTGTTTCGCAAATAAACGCAAGTCATATTGAATTAATTTTACCACAATCATGAAGTACAATATGTCACGAAAAACAATCTCCGAATCAGTGGGATTCATTGAAGCGTCCCAGAGCTATTACCTCATAAAGTGACACTGGTCAGAATTAAAAAAAAAAAAAAAAACAACAAAAAAAAAACATTGGCCTGGTCAGGAATGTGAAAATAGGCTTTGGGGGTGAAAGGATTAAACCATAATGTCTTGGTCTCCTCTCCTGAGATGGCAGTTGTGATTATTACAGTTTAATTAAATTAGCGAGGTGTGTAAAGTAAACATTGGCGACCAAAGTGTGAAATTGAACAATGCCCAACTAATCCAAGGGCTGAACACAGTGTGAAAGTAAACGGTGTCCTACAAACTCAATGCTCTGCCAATGTCTTGGGTAAACTATTCCTGACCAATTCACCTCCCCCCGCTGTTACATTTGTAATTGTGTACTTTTTCATGAACTCATATGAACAGGATCGTTCAGAATAGTCACTTGTTTTTTCAGACATAAATCTTTTTCCACCAAATAATTTGATCAAATTGCCCTTTTTTCCAAAGTGGTTTTATGGTGTCACATACGTCTTGCATTGGTGACCTATCATCGTACATTGCTTCTGTGGTGGAAGCAAAGATGAACTTTGGGATCCTGAAAAATGCTGCAAAACCTGCTTTTTGTAAGCCGCTTCTTCACTGCCAAGAGAGCAGGTTTTGCCTGCAGAGAAAAATGCAGTAAAAACGCAATGTGTGAACATGGCCTTAGAGTCCTATTACCAATGTACTTTAACCCCTTCTCACCCCACAGCCAATCACTGGTTGATATTGAGATAATTATATTAACTCTTAAATATCCGTCTCGCTCTTGCAGGATGTGGCTTAAACAGCTCTCCGGTGGGACTTTGTGCTTATATCCTGGAGAAGTTTTCCACCTGGACCGACCCTGACTTCCGTGATTACGAGGATGGAGGCCTGGAGAGGTACAGGGGAGTGATGCAGCCATTATCCCCCTTGTGGATCTGTGCTGGGACGTGTCATAATGTCGATATCACTATGAAAGCCTCTGTGCGTCGTACAAAATGGAACCAATAAAAACGTCAACTCGCCACCCAAAAAGAACACCGCTTCGACAGAAAAATAAAAATGTCTCCAAAAATGTTATCACAAACCTGTTTTTTTTTTTTTTCTAACAAAGTTCCAAATTTTTTTAACCACTATAATAATAATAATAAACACCAGTTTGGTGTCTCTGTAATTGCCCCGATCTGGAGAATCATATAGTCAGATCATTATTACCTTACACTGAACGCTATAAAAGCAAAATTCCACCCCCACCAAAAAAAAAGTACTGTTGATTTTCTCCCCACTTGGATTTTTTTTTTTACATTTTTCAGAACATGATATGGTCAAATAAATGGTGTCATTCAAAACTAAAACTTATCCCGTAAATAACAAGTCGTTGTGCGGCAATGGCGATGGGCGAAAAATCGAAAAATACATGTCATGGCTCTTTAAAGAAGAGGAGGGAAAAAAAAGCTAAAAAAAATAAAAATAAAATAAAATCGCCAGGTCTTGAATGGTTTAAGGAAGTGAGTGGACTGCGACGCCCGGATCAATAGTAGTCGCAAGGTTTATTCTTGCAGTTCCAAAGATTATGATGATTATTGCGTTTTTGGGCCTCAGTAACACTAATTTATTGATCTTCTTCAGAAAATTCACCTTGGATGACCTTCTAACCAACATCATGATCTACTGGCTGACCGGCTCCATCGTGTCGTCCATGAGGTTTTACAAGGAAAACTTGGGTGGAGGATTGGGAGTTAACAAACATGACAAGTATGTCCCCCCCCCATATTTTCACTGCATGCTTCACCTAGAAAGTATAAAGTCAAGGGACTTTACATCTTAAAGAAAAAAAAATCAGAAACCCGCCATCAGCAAACGTATATTGAATGTTACCTGGTGCTCCCTCTTCCTTCTCACCATCTTAATGTTCCTCTTAAACACTGAATGAGAAACTGCAGGTGCATCCCCCTCCTCTCCCACCTACCCCTCCTCTCCCTCCAGCTGCATCCCCCTCCTCTCCCACCTACCCCTCCAGCTGCTTCCCCCTCCTCTCCCACCTAACCCTCCTCTCCCACCAGCTGTATCCCCCTCCTCTCCCCCACCTACCCCTCCTCTCCCACCAGCTGCATCCCCCTCCTCTCCCACCTACCCCTCCAGCTGCTTCCCCCTCCTCTCCCACCTAACCCTCCTCTCCCCCACCTACCCCTCCTCTCCCACCAGCTGTATCCCCCTCCTCTCCCCCACCTACCCCTCCTCTCCCCCACCTACCCCTCCTCTCCCCCAGCGGCACCCCCCTCCTCTCCCCCCTACCCCTCCTCTCCCCCCTACCCCTCCTCTCCCCCCTACCCCTCCTCTCCCGCCTACCCCTCCTCTCCCCCCTACTCCTCCTCTCCCATCTACCCCTCACCCCCAGCTGCGTTCCCCCTCCTCCTCCCTGAGCTGCGTTCCTCCCCCCCCCAGCTGCGTCCCCCCCCCAGCTGCGTTCCCCCTCCTCCCCCCCCCCCAGCTGCGTTCCCCCTCCTCCCCCCCCCAGCTGCGTTCCCCCTCCTCCTCCCCCCCCAGCTGCGTTCCCCCTCCTCCTCCCCCCCAACTGCGTTCCCCCTCCTCCTCCCCCCCAACTGCGTTCCCCCTCCTCTCCCCCCAGCTGCGTTCCCCCTCCTCTCCCCCCAGCTGCGTTCCCCCTCCTCTCCCCCCAGCTGCGTTCCCCTCCTCTCCCCCCAGCGGCATCCCCTTCCTCTCCCCCTTACCTCTCCTTCCAGCGGCATCCCCCTCCTCTCCCCCTTACCTCTCCTCCCAGCGGCATCCCCCTTTCCTCTCCCCTTTACCTCTCCTCCCAGCGGCATCCCCCTCCTCTCCCCCTACTTCTCTCCTCCCAGCGGCATCCCCCTCCTCTCCCCCTTACCTCTCCTCTTTTCTGTTCATAGATGGATTTTTTTTGGTAACTGTTCAGGTTTCTCTTATTGTTGGTGCCAGCAGTTTACACCTGTCCTCGACTACCCGTCACTACTTGTCTACAGCTCCACCCTCCTTCCTGTCCGCTGTAGTCACTCGCTCCCGTCTCATGTCTTCCAGGTTACCCGTCACTGTCCCTACTGGAATCGCTTCCTTCCCCAATGAGCTGGTGCATTGTCCCCTCCTCTGGGCCAAGCAGAAATTCCTCAACATCACCGCCTTTAATTACATGCCCCGTGGGGGCCATTTTGGAGCCTTTGAGGAGCCGGAGCTTATGGCTAAAGACATCCGGCAGTTTGTGGGGAAGGTGGAACAGAAGTAACCGGGTCCCCAGTGACCGATGAGGGAGACAAAGTATCTGCAGAGTCACAGCCATCGCCGGCTGCACATCACGCACAGATCATAACCCTCCGCACGTCCCTGGATCGCACGCAGAGAACTCTTGAGCTTTGTAGGAATTTTTTAGAAATGTCTCTAATTTTTGAGTGATTGTTTAATAATAGTGATCCTGGAAAAGAAGCCCTCAAGATTGTCGCCCCCACCCCCTGCACATGCAGAGTCTGAAAGTTTGGCCCGCGCACAATACGCGCCACGTGTCCGCTGCGCACGCACGGTGCAAACTTATATGTGTGTATATATAAATTTGCACCATATGTGTACGGGTACAAGAGGGGTGGACAGGAACATACTGCAAGTTGGCAGTACAGGGCATATGGCTATATTACAGTCATGAGAAAATCTAACTACACTGGCAAGGAACGACTGTCAGACTACAACTCCCAACATGACCTTTTAGAGGATTTCAAGCCATGTCTGGGGTTATAGTGCCTCTGTTACAGAATATATCTTTTGCTGAGGAGCTGCACATAAGTAATAATCCATCTTGTTCCCTACATTCCTATGAGTTTTACATGGACGTTGCGTCCATTCATTACATTCATAGACTAGACAAATCTGTGTGTGCGCCCTCCAGTGGTGACTTCACGTACCCTAGTAATGCGGCTCATCGCGGACAAGTCCTGCACCGCAGACCGCCGACTGCCACGTTTCTTATATTTCCTACATATTAGACTATGACAGTGGAAATACCGAACACTAATCCATTTTCCTTGTCTTACGTGAATCCGTTTCCAGAGTTGTACGTGTCGCCTTCCCCTCTTCATTCATGAGATGTTACATTCCATTTCATTGAAACTATATAAAAACCAAAAATAAGTTTCCTACATTCTTGCGTGAGCTGAGTGCCTTATAATCACTATTATACTTTGCTGATTTTGTGTATTCTGAAATAATCTTTTTTTGCAAATATGATTATTCAATTACTTTTTCGTATTCGTAATAAAAACTGGTAAAATTCAGACACTTGTCGGAGATTTCTTATTTGGGGGCTGTGAGGATTATTTGCTAATCATTTTTGGAAAATAAAAAAACACCAAAAATCACTTTTCAAACACCAAGGACTTTTCAGAATTTAGGGGTCCATACGTTACATAGTCCAAGTAATGCCAAGACATCTGGATCTTTCAATCTCTCAAGGTCTCTCTGTAACGAGGACTTAGAGCAGTCTTGTATTACCTGGAGAGACCACTGATTTCACGACCGTAAATAAGATGTCATACTTTATTTCCCCTGTAGGGGCACTGCAGGGAAAGTGAACAATTGCTGCCAGATTTGCAACAGATTGTTGGGGGATCCCAGCAGCAGAACACCCCATCTGTGCTCAGCTTATTTACATGGACCCCCCTCCAACAAACAAGATTTATCTAAATGTGGACCCCTTTAAATTGAACTCTGGAGTACCGTTGCATGATGGGAAATGTAAGTATTATACGTCATCTGTTCAATTTCATGGGCACAGTGTTTGTGCTCGAAAACACAGAGCACCACTATGGGTCCCAAATATACTCCGATGCATGTTAACACAGAGCCGCTATGTGTCTCAAGTATGCTCCAATGCATGATACCACAGGGCACCACTATGGGTCCCAGGTATGCTCCAATACAGGATAACACAGGGCACCGCTATGGGTCCCAAGTACGCTCCAATGCATGAACCCTTAAACGGCTTTTCTAAACTGGAAAATCGATGTAGTTTCCTCAGGTCCCGTGGCCATAGATGGTCCTTGGAAGATGATGGGCAGTGAAGTACATGGGAGATACGGACCCCAAACATTGTGATACTCCACATCTCATCCTTCTTCTGAGGAGCAAATCGGCCTTTCCCCTCTTGCCACTGGCACATACAGCTGTTTGTTCCTGTGTCCTGCTGAATTGAGGCCCCACCACATTGGATGAGGGTGGTCTGATGGAGGAGGCTGGCCATGATTGGGTGACCTTGGGCAGGGGTTTAGGAGCTATGAATATAGGGACACCCACATCTGTTCTGTAGCAATTAAGTTTATATTAATAGTGATATATCCATCCAGGGACCACCCCCAGCAGTGCCCCTCATGGTCTTGTTACAACTAGAGACCAAATAGATCTCAACACTCTCCATAGATGCAACTGAAGATTTCTCCTTCTCTGAAGCTTACTAGTTCTGACCTAAAGGATTGGAGACCCTTGATGACGAGCTCTAAAGAAATGCAGACCCCTTAACAAATAAAAACACTAGGCCCGTCATTTAAAACAAAATGAGCCCCTAAATACAAACCTCAAAAAAGACCCTCTAAAAAAAGTATTACACCCCCAGATGAAGCCCCTAAGTATAGACCCCTGAGGGATCCCCTAAATACATACTGACCTCAGACCAGACCCAAAGATAAAGACCACCAAAATGTAGAGTGCATGTACCCCTATACACTATAAAGGACTTATGCGGCCTGAATTGTACTACCTACCCTAAACAGATTCCACATTCTATACCCATAAATGAATACAGACCCCCATATAGGCCCCCCTAAATAAATATAGCTCCCTAGATAAATACAGGCCTCCTGTACAGAGTGCTGCTAGTTTTCTCTACGGTGACATAAATAAAAAAATATATATATCTACAGTACAGACCAAAAGTTTGGACACACCTTCTCATTTAAAGATTTTTCTGTATTTTCATGACTATTAAAATTGTACATTCACACTGAAGGCATCAAAACTATGAATTAACACATGTGGAATTATATACTTAACAAAAAAGTGTGAAACAACTGAAAATATGTCTTATATTCTAGGTTCTTCAAAGTAGCCACCTTTTGCTTTGATAACTGCTTTGCACACTCTTGGCATTCTCTTGATGAGCTTCAAGAGTTAGTCACCGGAAATGGTTTTCACTTCACAGGTGTGCCCTGTCAGGTTTAATAAGTGGGATTTCTTGCCTTATAAATGGGGTTGGGACCATCAGTTGTGTTGTGCAGAAGTCAGGTGGATACACAGCTGATAGTCCTACTGAACAGACTGTTAGCTTCTTTTTTCTTGCCATAATACAAATTCTAAGTAAAGAAAAATGAGTGGCCATCATTACTTTAAGAAATGAAGGTCAGTCAGTCCGAAAAATTGGGCAAACTTTGAATGTTTCCCCAAGTGCAGTTGCAAAAACCATCAAGTGCTACAAAGAAACTGGCTCACATGAGGACCGCACCTGGAAAGGAAGACCAAGAGTCACCTCTGCTTCTGAGGATAAGTTTATCCGAGTCACCAGCCACAGAAATCGCAGGTTAACAGCAGCTCAGATTAGAGACCAGGTCAATGCCACACAGCGTTCTAGCAGCAGACACATCTCTTCAACAACTGTTAAGAGGAGACTTTGTGCAGCAGGCCTTCATGGTAAAATAGCTACTAGGAAACCACTGCTAAGGACAGGCAACAAGCAGAAGAGACTTGTTTGGGCTAAAGAACACAAGGAATGGACATTAGACCAGTGGAAATCTGTGCTTTGGTCTGATGGCTCCAAATTTGAGATCTTTGGTTCCAACCACCGTGGCTTTGTGCGACGCAGAAAAGGTGAACGGATGGACTCTACATGCCTGGTTCCCACCGTGAAGCATGGAGGAGGAGGTGTGATGGTGTGGGGGTGCTTTGCTGGTGACACTGTTGGGGATTTATTCAAAATTGAAGGCATACTGAACCAGCATGGCTACCACAGCATCTTGCAGCGGCATGCTATTCCATCCGGTTTGCGTTTAGTTGGACCATCCTTTATTTTTCAACAGGACAATGACCCCAAACACACCTCCAGGCTGTGTAAGGGCTATTTGAGCAAGAAGGAGAGTGATGGGGTGCTACGCCAGATGACCTGGCCTCCACAGTCACCAGACCTGAACCCAATCGAGATGGTTTGGGGTGAGCTGGACCGCAGAGTGAAGGCAAAAGGGCCAACAAGTGCTAAGCATCTCTGGGAACTCCTTCAAGATTGTTGGAAGACCATTTCCGGTGACTACCTCTTGAAGCTCATCAAGAGAATGCCAAGAGTGTGGAAAGCAGTCATCAAAGCAAAAGGTGGCTACTTTGAAGAACCTAGAATATAAGACATTTTCAGTTGTTTCACACTTTTTTGTTAAGTATATAATTACACATGTGATAATTCATAGTTTTGATGCTTTCAGTGTGAATGTACAATTTTCATAGTCATGAAAATACAGAAAAATCTTTAAATGAGAAGGTGTGTCCAAACTTTTGGTCTGTACTGTATGTGTGTATATATATATATATATAATTATACACTGCTCAAAAAAATAAAGGGAACACTTAAACAACAGAATATAACTCCAAGTAAATCACACTTCTGTGAAATCAAACTGTCCACTTAGGAAGCAACACTGATTGACAATCAATTTCACATGCTGTTGTGCAAATGGAATAGACAATAGATGGAAATTATTGGCAATAATCAAGTCACCCTCAATAAAGGAGTGGTTCTGCAGGTGGGGACAACAGACCACATCTCAATACCAATGCTTTCTGGCTGATGTTTTGGTCACTTTTGAATGTTGGTTGTGCTTTCACACTCGTGGTAGCATGAGACGGACTCTACAACCCACAGAAGTTGCTCAGGTAGTGCAGCTCATCCAGGATGGCGCATGAATGCGAGCTGTGGCAAGAAGATTTGCTGTGTGTGTCAGTGTAGTGTCCAGAGGCTGGAGGCGCTACCAGGAGACATTCCAGTACACCAGGAGACGTGGAGGAGGTCGTAGGAGGGCAACAACCCAGCTGCAGGACCGCTACCTCCGCCTTTGTGCAAGGAGGAACAGGAGGAGCACTGCTAGAGCCCTGCAAAATGACCTCCAGCAGGCCACAAATGTGCATGTGTCTGCACAAACTGTTAGAAACCGACTCCATGAGGGTGGTATGAGGGCCGACGTCCACAGATGGGGGTTGTACTCACAGCTCAACACCGTGCAGTACACTTGGCATTTGCCACAGAACACCAGGATTGGCAAAGTCGATACTGCCGCCCTGTGCTCTTCACAGATAAAAGCAGGTTCACACTGAGCACATGTGACAGAGTCTGGAGACGCCGTGGAGAGCGATCTGCAGCCTGCAACATCCTTCAGCATGACCGGTTTGGCAGTGGGTCAGTAATGATGTGGGGTGGCATTTCTTTGGATGGCAGCACAGCCCTCCATGTGCTCGCCAGACGTAGCCTGACTGCCATTAGGTACCGAGGTGAGATCCTCAGACCCCCTGTGAGACCATATGCTGGTGTGGTTGGCCCTGGGTTCCTCCTAATGCAGGACAATGCCAGACCTCATGTGGCTGGAGTGTGTCAGCAGTTCCTGCAAGATGAAGGCATTGAAGCTATGGACTGGCCCGCCCGTTCCCCAGACCTGAATCCGATTGAGCACATCTGGGACATCAGGTCTCGCTCCATCCACCAACGTCACGTTGCACCACAGACTGTCCAGGAGTTGGCGGATGCTTTAGTCCATGTCTGGGAGGAGATCCTACAGGAGACCATCCGCAACCTCATCATGAGCATGCCCAGGCGCTGTAGGGAGGTCATACAGGCACGTGGAGGCCACACACAATACTGAGCCTCATTTTGACTTGTTTTAGAGAGATTACATCAAAGTTGGATCAGCCTGTAGTGTGTTTTTCCACTTTAATTTTGGGGGTGACTCCAAATCCAGGCCGCCATTGGTTAATAAATTTGATTTCCATTGATGATTTACAGTACAGACCAAAAGTTTGGACACACCTTCTCATTTAAAGATTTTTCTGTATTTTCATGACTATGAAAATTGTACATTCACACTGAAGGCATCAAAACTATGAATTAACACATGTGGAATTATATACTTAACAAAAAAGTGTGAAACAACTGAAAATATGTCTTATATTCTAGGTTCTTCAAAGTAGCCACCTTTTGCTTTGATGACTGCTTTGCACACTCTTGGCATTCTCTTAATGAGCTTCAAGAGGTAGTCACCGGAAATCGTTTTCACTTCACAGGTGTGCCCTGTCAGGTTTAATAAGTGGGATTTCTTGCCTTATAAATGGGGTTGGGACCATCAGTTGTGTCGTGCAGAAGTTTGGTGGATACACAGCTGATAGTCCTACTGAATAGACTGTTAGCTGCTTTTTTCTTGCCATAATACAAAGAAAAATGAGTGGCCATCATTACTTTAAGAAATGAAGGTCAGTCAGTCCGAAAAATTGGGAAAACTTTGAAAGTGTCCCCAAGTGCAGTTGCAAAAACCATCAAGCGCTACAAAGAAATTGGCTCACATGAGGACTGCCCCAGGAAAGGAAGACCAAGAGTCACCTCTGCTTCTGAGGATAAGTTTATCCGAGTCACCAGCCTCAGAAATCGCAGGTTAACAGCAGCTCAGATTAGAGACCAGGTCAATGCCACACAGAGTTCTAGCAGCAGACACATCTCTACAACAACTGTTAAGAGGAAACTTTGTGCAGCAGGCCTTCATGGTAAAATAGCTGCTAGAAAACCACTGCTAAGGACAGGCAACAAGCAGAAGAGACTTGTTTGGGCTAAAGAATACAAGGAATGGACATTAGACCAGTGGAAATCTGTGCTTTGGTCTGATGAGTCCATATTTGAGATCTTTGGCTCCAACCACCGTGTCTTTGTGCGACGCAGAAAAGGTGAACGGATGGACTCTACATGCCTGGTTCCCACCGTGAAGCATGGAGGAGGAGGTGTGATGGTGTGGGGGTGCTTTGCTGGTGACACTGTTGGGGATTTATTCAAAATTGAAGGCATACTGAACCAGCATGGCTACCACAGCATCTTGCAGCGGCATGCTATTCCATCCGGTTTGCGTTTAGTTGGACCATCATTTATTTTTCAACAGGACAATGACCCCAAACACCCCTCCAGGCTGTGTAAGGGCTATTTGACCAAGAAGGAGAGTGATGGGGTGCTACGCCAGATGACCTGGCCTCCACAGTCACCAGACCTGAACCCAATCGAGATGGTTTGGGGTGAGCTGGACCACAGAGTGAAGGCAAAAGGGCCAACAAGTGCTAAGCATCTCTGGGAACTCCTTCAAGATTGTTGGAGGACCATTTCCGGTGACTACCTCTTGAAGCTCATCAAGAGAATGCCAAGAGTGTGCAAAGCAGTCATCAAAGCAAAAGGTGGCTACTTTGAAGAACCTAGAATATAAGACATATTTTCAGTTGTTTCACACTTTTTTGTTAAGTATATAATTCCACATGTGTTAATTCATCGTTTTGATGCCTTCAGTGTGAATGTACAATTTTCATAGTCATGAAAATACAGAAAAATCTTTAAATGAGAAGGTGTGTCCAAACTTTTGGTCTGTACTGTATATCCTCTCAATTAACTAAAGATGCAACTACACCTCATAATAATGCAGTCCTCTGTATTATAACAAGCCACTAGATGGCAGCAGAGCCCTGTGCTTCGTTCCATCATTACTTGGAGAGGTAGAGCCTGAAGCTGCGGCCCCCAATACAGAAATCTAAGCCCCTGTGTAACCTTGTGCTCCTGCAGACTGCTCAGGTCATTACCCCCCAGAACAGCGGCGCAGTCAACTTCAGCTGCTGACATAATTATATTTCATCAAAGTGGGGCTTGTGGTAGATATTTATTAAAAATGAATGTGCAGCAGGGGCTCGAAAGAGGCTGATACTAGTTGTCTTCTATGCCATAAATAATGATTTATAAACAACATGTTGGCTTCATCTTGTGGGTTCTAACACCGTGATATCATGTACAAATTATTTTTGCTCAATTAAACCTCCCTTTGCCAAACCATTAAATTGTTGCGGTCGATACTGACTGGTATATAAGGGAATGAACAAAGCAAAACTAGGATGGGAGTTCTCTACTATTCTGGCCACAGTAGTGGATAACTAATGTATGTCACATCCAAGAAGCCGGTGCAGTCACTGTGTACATACATTATACTACTGATCCTGAGTTACATCCTGTATTATACTCCAGAGCTGCACTCACTATTCTGCTGGTGCAGTCACTGTGTACATACATTACATTACTGATCCGGAGTTACATCCTGTATTATACTCCAGAGCGGCACTCACTATTCTGCTGGTGCAGTCACTGTGTACATACATTATACTACTGATCCTGAGTTACATCCTGTATTATACTCCAGAGCTGCACTCACTATTCTGCTGGTGCAGTCACTGTGTACATACATTACATTACTGATCCGGAGTTACATCCTGTATTATACTCCAGAGCGGCACTCACTATTCTGCTGGTGCAGTCACTGTGTACATACATTATACTACTGATCCTGAGTTACATCCTGTATTATACTCCAGAGCTGCACTCACTATTCTGCTGGTGCAGTCACTGTGTACATACATTACATTACTGATCCGGAGTTACATCCTGTATTATACTCCAGAGCGGCACTCACTATTCTGCTGGTGCAGTCACTGTGTACATACATTACATTACTGATCCTGAGTTACATCATGTATTATACTCCAGAGCTGCACTCACTATTCTGCTGGTGCAGTCACTGTGTACATACATTACATTACTGATCCTGAGTTACATCCTGTATTATACCCCAGAGCTGCACTCACTATTCTGCTGGTGCAGTCACTGTGTACATACATTACATTACTGATCCTGAGTTACATCATGTATTATACTCCAGAGCTGCACTCACTATTCTGCTGGTGCAGTCACTGTGTACATACATTACATTACTGATCCTGAGTTACATCATGTATTATACTCCAGAGCTGC
This sequence comes from Phyllobates terribilis, assembly GCF_046119375.1. Lineage (NCBI taxonomy): Eukaryota > Metazoa > Chordata > Amphibia > Anura > Dendrobatidae > Phyllobates > Phyllobates terribilis. Next base: position 685,609,369 of record NW_027362763.1, read on the forward strand.
ACTCACTATTCTGCTGGTGCAGTCACTGTGTACATACATTACATTACTGATCCTGAGTTACATCCTGTATTATACCCCAGAGCTGCACTCACTATTCTGCTGGTGCAGTCACTGTGTACATACATTACATTACTGATCCTGAGTTACATCCTGTATTATACTCCAGAGCTGCACTCACTATTCTGCTCGTGCAGTCACTGTGTACATACATTACATTACTGATCCTGAGTTACATCATGTATTATACTCCAGAGCTGCACTCACTATTCTGCTGGTGCAGTCACTGTGTACATACATTACATTACTGATCCTGAGTTACATCCTGTATTATACCCCAGAGCTGCACTCACTATTCTGCTGGTGCAGTCACTGTGTACATACATTACATTACTGATCCTGAGTTATCTCCTGTATTATGCTCCAGAGCTGCACTCACTATTCTGCTGGTGCAGTCACTGTGTACATACATTACATTACTGATCCTGAGTTACATCCTGTATTATACTCCAGAGCTGCACTCACTATTCTGCTGGTGCAGTCACTGTGTACATACATTACATTACTGATCCTGAGTTACATCCTGTATTATACTCCAGAGCTGCACTCACTATTCTGCTGGTGCAGTCACTGTGTACATACATTACATTACTGATCCTGAGTTATCTCCTGTATTATGCTCCAGAGCTGCACTCACTATTCTGCTCGTGCAGTCACTGTGTACATACATTACATTACTGATCCTGAGTTACATCCTGTATTATACTCCAGAGCTGCACTCACTATTCTGCTGGTGCAGTCACTGTGTACATACATTACATTACTGATCCTGAGTTACATCCTGTATTATACTCCAGAGCTGCACTCACTATTCTGCTGGTGCAGTCACTGTGTACATACATTACATTACTGATCCTGAGTTACATCCTGTAGATCTTTTATTATAAAAATGAAAAACATAACAATAATAATAACAGAAACATAACAAAATTAATAACCAGAAAATAAACAATGTAATGAACTGGTCCAGCCGCTCCCTCTCCCCTCACACACATATTATACATATATACACAATAATAACTACCTACACCATGACATCTGGTCCGGTTACCAAACAAATAATAACAATATAATAAACAATAACCGACAAATTATATACAAACTAATATATACATTCTTTTTTTTTTTTTTTTTAATAAATAAAATAAATGCTAACTATACAAATATATACAAGACAAAACAAAACCCCCCACACTCGAGCCCACCAGTCCCTCCCCGGCACTGACCTGAGAGCTGGTCCTGCGCCTCATGCCTCAGTCCATGTCCAACGTCCATAGGCCAGATCAGGCAGTGCCAGTTTTTCACCCAAATAACCAGTGTCCCTCAAGATGAACCCACCTCCCCCCTTTTCCCTCCACCCAACCTAACACCTACACCCAAATCCATATATACAATATATACAGAAACAAACAATACAATAACCACAACTGACAAAGCCCAAGTTCGGCGCCTACAGCCCTACATCACTGTCTACTGATCAATAAAACAAAAATCTATGGTGTCAGCAGCAGCCCACCACCAGGAGAGGAGATGACCAGACTAGGGCACACTAAAAGAAAAGCCCCTCCAGAGGAGAGCGGCCCTCCGTGTACCCAGTCTCTCATACTCCAGAGAACACACCTTCACCAGGTCACCGAGTATGGTCCTAAACACATCGTCCACTGGGAGGATTTTCCGCTGCGTCGATACTAAGCACCGTGCGTTCCACGTGTGATACCTAACCACTGCGCTAACTAGAAATAAGGTGCAGCGGTCCCGACCACCCAGGTCCCCGAATGCTCCATAGGCCAATTCCGCATAAGAGAGACCGGCCAGCCGGGGCCAGCCAATGGAGGCGCCCACCCTGTTGTACACCTCTGTGTTAAAGGGACAGCGAAGCAGGAAGTGGTCCATGCTTTCAAGCATGGTACCACAATGCTCCCGAGGACAGTTCCTGTCCTCAGAGCTCCTACACTTCAGATTGTCCCTCACACACAGTTTCCCATGGAAGCAGCGCCAAGCCAAGTCCCAAACCTTCGAGAGGATCCTGATAGAATTCAAAAGATGCAGACCCACCCCAAGATCCCGACTTGGGCAATCCCTGAGCGCCAGAGGCCTCTGAAAATGGGTCAACAGAACCCTTTTGTCAAGGAGCTTCCTTGGCAGAGTCCTGACCTCCCACATTCCCAGACCCCACCGGCGAATTACCTTCAGAACCACGGTAGCGTAAGCCGGGAGATGTCCATGCGGTGTGCGGAGATCCTTCACTTGCCCTCCTGTCTCCCATTCCTGGAAGAAAGGCTGAAACCATCCCTTACAGGAGAATACCCACGGAGGAGACCTCTCTTTCCAGAGGTTTGCAATATTGATCTTAATGAAGGTATTCACAAGGAATACCACAGGGTTGACCATACCCAACCCTCCTAGTCTCCTCGTACGGTAAGTAACCTCCCTCTTGACCAGGTTCAGTCTATTCCCCCATAACAGTTGAAAGAACAAACTGTAGACCCGAGTCCAGAGAGGCTCTGGCAAGATGCACACACTGCCCAGATAGATCAGCAAAGGGAGCAGGTAAGTTTTGATCAGGTTTACCCTTTCCCTTAGGGTCAAAGACCAACCCTTCCATTGGTTCACCTTCTGAGTGGCGATCTCTAGCCTGCTGTCCCAATTTTGTTTGGGGTAATCCCCCTGGCCAAATTCGATGCCAAGAACTTTTGCAGAGACTTTGGGTTCTGGAAGGGTGTCCGGGAGATCAAAACCAGGATCTCCTCCTCCCAGCCAGAGACTCTCACACTTATCCCGGTTGATCTAAGACCCGGATGCCTCCGAGTAGCGATTTACCTCTGACATCAGCCATTCTGCCTCCCCATCAGAGGAAACAAAAACGGTGACGTCATCGGCATATGCCACCACTCTCAGAGTGGCTTCCGGTGCTGCCCGGTCCATCCCGATCCCAGCTAACGGTCCACGCTCCACCCTCCTAAGAAGTGGGTCAATCGAAAACGCGTACAGTAGCGGGCTCAAGGGACAACCCTGGCGAACACCACACCCAACCTCAAAAGAGCTGCCAATCCCACCGTTCACAAGCGGGAAACTCTCTGCCCCAGCGTACAAGGTCTTAAGCCAATCAACGAACCCCCCCGGCAGGCCATACCTCAGAAGGACAGACCAGAGGTACTCATGATTAACCCGATCAAACGCTTTTGCCTGGTCCAATGACAGCATGTACCCCTTCCAGTGGCCAGCCCTACCCTGCTCCACCGCCTCTCGGACACAGAGTACAGCACTAATTGTACTGCGGCCCGGAACAGAGCAATGCTGGGCCCCCGAAAGGAGCTGGGGTGCAAATTTCACCAGCCGATTAAACAGCACCTTTGCCAAAACCTTCCTGTCTGCATTGAGAAGCGCTATGGGACGCCAATTCTCAATGCAAGATGGGTCCTTACCCTTTGACAAGATGATCAGGGCAGACCTCCTCATTGACTTTGGCAGAGTGCCCGAGGAAAGACACTCATTGAATACCTCAGTCAAGAGGGGAACCAAGGCGTCCTTAAAGGTCTTATAGAATTCAGATGTTAAGCCATCCGGACCGGGAGATTTCTTCAGGGCAAGCCCTTCAATCGCCAACTTAACTTCCTCTTCCCTGATCATCTCTGTCAAAACGCCAAGAGAGGCGTCTACCCCTGGTTCGGGGACGGCTTCAGCCAGAAAAGCCGACATCTCATCCCAATCCAGATCCCTCTTCCCCAAGAGGTGCGAGTAGAAGGATCTGACGACCTCCAGGATCCCCGATCTGGATCTTTTCAGGGACCCCGCAGTGTCAACCAGTCCTGTAACAACTTTACTATTCACTGACATCTTGCAGTTTCTGTAAGGGTCGGGCGAGCGGTACTTCCCGTAATCCCTCTCAAAAACCAAAGATGCGTGTCTATCATACTGACACCTCATTAGCAAAGATTTCACTCTGGAGATCTCCTCGCGGCTACCTCCAGTTGAGACAAGATGCTCGAGTTTCCTCCTCAGGCCCTGATACAGGCGATACCTGTCCAGGCTCCTGAGGCTCGAGAGCTGGCGGAAGAATCTCGCCACCCTTTTCTTGAACATCTCCCACCACTCTGACTTACTACTACAAAGATCCAGTAAGAGTACCTGGCTCTGAAGAAAATCCTCAAAGGACTGTCTTATCTCCGCTTCTTCCAAGAGAGACGAATTGAGCCTCCAAAAGCCTCTTCCCATCCGGGGGGTCTCTGTAACATTCAGGGAAAACAAAATCATACAGTGATCGGAGAACTCCACCTCAACAACAGATACTGCTGAAGAGACGGCTTCCTCCTTTAAATAAAACCTGTCTATCCTGGACCTACAGTTGCCTCTATGATAGGTGAACCCCTCGTGGCCTGCGGTGTGCCGGATGTGGACATCCACCAGGCGAGCCTCACTAGCTATACTATTAAGGGCGACGCTATCATAAGTCAGCTTGTCTCTGGAACCTCCTCTATCCCGGGGCCTCGTGACAGTGTTGAAGTCCCCTCCAAAGACGACCTGCCGACTCGTAAAAAGGTAGGGCTTGATCCTCGTAAAGAGACACTTCCGGTCCCACTTAGATTGGGGACCATAAATGTTAATGAGCCGAAGCTCCTGTCCCTTCATGAGGACATCTAATATCAGGCACCTCCCCATTTCTAACTCAATAACCCGTCGGCATTCTACTGGTGCTGTAAAAAGGACCGCCACTCCGCTATACGGCTCGGCCGCAAGAGACCAATAGGAGGGCCCGAGTCTCCACTCCCTCTTAGCTATAAACACCTCTGCCATATTTGGCAGCCTGGTCTCTTGCAAAAAGAAAATGTCAGCTTCAACCGGGCTGAGAAAATCAAAGGCCTCAAATCTAGCCATATTTGACTTAATGCTGGCGACATTAATGGAAGCCAGCGTCAACGGAGTGGGTACCGCCATCATTGGTGATTGAGTTAGATGGCTTTCTTCTTCCCACTCCCCTTACCCTCTGCCTCAGAGGAGGAATCCTTCCCCCTCTTTAATGACACAGAGGTGTCCATTCCCACATTTTTCCTTCTTTTCTCGTCCTCGTCTCCGGACTCTGGGCCAGTCCCTCCCCCCAAGGACCCTGCATCCCCAGGAGAAGGAGACTCGGCACCCCCTGTAATCTCCGCTGAAGCCGGAACCTCACCCTCGGCCTCCTCCTCAGAGGAAGAGATGTTATCAAGGGCTTGGAACCGGTTAGAAAGACCAACCAGAGGGGAGTCAGTTTTACCTTCCTTAGGTACCTTGGTCAGAGCGGGAGAAGATGTTTTATCTCCCTTCTTTTTCTTCTTTTTGGTGCCGAGCTTACGCTTGTGCTCTAGCCACCACTTATTATCCTCATCCATACTTTCATAATGGGAGGATTCTGAAGCAGAGGCGGTTTCCTCCCTGTGGATCCTCCTGACCTCCTCATCCAACTCATCATCCCTCGGGGCCTCAGCAGCAAGACTGGCATCCAGGACAGGGGCTGCCCCGGTAGTCTGGGGCTCACCCCGCTCCCTCTCCTGTCTGCGCTTGTCTAGACGCCTCAGCTGGGCAGGCGTCTTTTTATTGCTTTTCTTCCCTGGCCCCTCGGCTCCCCCACCCCTGCTAGTCCCCTCCCCAGCAGAATCGGCCTCACGGCTTACTCCCACCGGGGTCTCGACTGCATTAGCGAAGGAGCGAGGACAACGGCTGAATGGGTGACCTAACTCACCACACAGGTGGCACCTAATCTCCACACAAGAGGCGGCAAGATGGCCGACACCCCCACACAACGCGCATTTCTGCACGGTGCAGTTTGCACTGAAGTGTGTGGGGTCGCCGCACCTGTGACAGAGCTTCGGTTGCCCCTGGTAGAAGACCAGGATACGATCCCTACCCAGGAAGGCAGACGATGGAATGTGGGCAACCGTACCACCTGAACGCTTAAGTTTTATCATAAACGTCCAGGCCCCTGACCAGATACCAAACTCGTCGCGTTTTTTCTTTGGCATCTCCACCACCTCTCCATACCGACCAAGCCACGTCATGATGTCATAGCAAGAAAGCGACTCGTTACGAGTCATCACGGTCACTTTCTTGATCTGGTTTTGGCGAGACACTGCCTTAACGGCAAAGTCTCGCCAGCCGGGCTCATTTTTTGCCAGCTCATAATTCGCCCAGAAGAGCTCAAGCCCCTCCGGCCGAACAAAGCTGACATCAAACTCAGGCGTGGAATAGGGATGTATCAAGGCGTAGATGTCAATCGCCTTGAAGCCCATCCTCAGCAGGAGCTCCACAACTTTAGACCTTGGAGGACATGCATCACTGCCCCTCCACCGAAGACGGACCACATTCCTACGCACACTGCCTGGCCCGGCTGTTGGGAGGGACCACACTGTATCCCCCCTTTTTGCTCTCGGAAGGCCCCGAGGCCATGCCTCTCTATCCAGAAGGATAGATCAGCCTCTCGACCCTCTACCATTAGTGATCTCTCCCCCTTCTTTAGAGCCTCCAGAAGGCGCCGTTGCAACATGCCGTTCCCAAAGCCCGGAGACAAGGAAGATGCCCTATTTGCCCCGGAGGTGACACTGGCATAACTCTGGACAGGTGTTGCCACCCCCGGGGGGGCAACCGGACCAGTGACCACATCAGCCCGAACAGCAACACCATTACCCACCTCCATCTCACCCTCCACCAAACCAGCAACCACACCACTAGACAATGAATTAGCCTCATTCACCCCCACCACCACATTCATTCCTGCTGGACCAGTAACAATGGTGGATGACATTTTGACCTCCGCATCAGGCACAAGGGGCTCAGTCACCTCCATAGAACTGGAGGCGACCTCACCCCCGGTCTTATGTGTGCCCTCCACATCATTGGTCGGTAATTTCTGCTGTTTGGCATTCGGAATAATGTGCCGCTGATCTTTAGATGCTGTTAGGCGCCGCTGATCTTTAGCATCAGGATCTTCCGGACCAGCGACGCCAACACAAAATAGCACTTTCGTGGGAGGACCGGAACGCTCAGCCCCGACAGCCCCCTCACACTGCCGTCGCTTCTCAACTAAGTGATCAGCGGCAACAGCATTCAGAGGTGCCGAGGCTACCGGAGCTGCCCCCGACACCGGGCTGCTCCCCCCTCCCACTGAGGAGCGCACCACAGCATCGTGGCCTGATGGAACGCCCGCCGCCGGGCCGCCCTCACTGTCCAGCCTCTCGGCTGATGCACCTCCTGCTGCGTCCCCGCTACTACAAGCAGAGACGGAGCTCTGCGCCTCACTACCGCGCTCTGTAATCTCCCCGCGCCTTTGCACCGGATCCACAGCAGAACCCGGGCTGGGCAACGGGGCTTATACAGCGAGCTGAGCCTGCCGCCGACTCAGGGGGTACAGGGAGGGGGGCATATACGTATCTTACCGCTTCCTGCAGCTTTGGCTTGGTCTTCTTTGCCTTTTTGTGGCCCCCAGGTGCCTTTTCTGGTAGATCGTCACCAAGATGGAAGTTTTGGAGGCACACTGGGGACTCCAGGAGCTTAATCTCCGCCATTAGCGCCCCTCCCTGGCCGCTGCTGTCACTGTCCTCCCCAGAGCCGGCAGAACTGCGACCAGATGTCACTGTCGCCTGTCCTGCAGGAAGCTCGCTGCACGTGGCCTGCGGGTGACTTTGCAGGCTGCCAGGTGGGGCTTCCTGCTGGTCATCATCACTCTCATCATCCACCTGGCTCTCAGGCTGCAGCCCCATCTGCCTTTGCTCTCTGGTATCAGCCATTTCTCTAAAGCCGTCTTCATTTATTAGTTTTTCTTTGAAATGACCACTCTGCTCCCTGATGTCAGCTTTCCTCAGTTCCAGCAGGTGAATCTCGCTGGTCAGTCGCTTTACTTCGGCCTGGAGTTTAGCCTTGCTCTGTTTGGAGGCCCCCGCAGCTTTGGCACTTGTGCAGCGCAGCTCCTCCCGGAGCCTCCTGATGAGCTTACTGGCATCTTCATACTCACAGAGGCGGATCATGACCGGGGAGGCATAGGTGGACACAGACTCCCGGGGTCCCTGCAGCGCCCAACCCCCCTCAGGGAGGTCGGCCTCACCTCCGTGAGCACTCCGCTTTCCTCCGGAAGGAGCACCATCATGCACGCCGCTGTCAGGCTTTACCTCCATGCTGGAAGCCTTGCGGATTCTAGGGGTCTCCACAATCTCGGGAGGAGTAGGAGCCACATTGCTTCGACTCCTGGTGCAGCGTCTCACCCCCGAGTCCTCTGATGTGCAGGCCAGTTGCTGGTTTCTTCTGCCCCCCGCCGGCCTGGTTCGGGAAGCAGAAGCCTGGGGCTTGGCTCCTTCACTCATCCCAGAAACCAGCTCTCCCTCCGGGAAAGAGAGAGAGCAGGTCCCCAGGTGGAGAGGTGTTGGTTCTCAGAGATCAGGAGCTCACAGCAGGATCTGTAGCCACCACACCCGCAATCACCACACTGACTAGCAGCTGATCAGAGCTGCACCCAGTATTCTGCTGGTGGAGTCACTGTGCACATACATTACATTACTGATCCTGAGTTACATCCTGTACTATACTCCAGAGCTGCACTCACTATTCTGCTGGTGCAGTCACTGTGTACATACATTACATTACTGATCCTGAGTTACCTCCTATATTATACTCCAGAGCTGCACTCTCTATTCTGCTGGTGCAGTCACTGTGTACATACATTACGTTACTGATCCTAAGTTACATCCTGTATTATACTCCAGAGCTGCACTCACTATTCTGCTCGTGCAGTCACTGTGTACATACATTACATTACTGATCCTGAGTTACATCCTGTATTATACTCCAGAGCTGCACTCACTATTCTTCTGGTGCAGTCACTGTGTACATACATTACATTACTGATCCTGAGTTACATCCTGTATTATACTCCAGAGCTGCACTCACTATTCTGCTGGTGCAGTCAATGTGTACATACATTACATTACTGATCCTGAGTTACCTCCTATATTATACTCCAGAGCTGCACTCTCTATTCTGCTGGTGCAGTCACTGTGTACATACATTACATTACTGATCCTAAGTTACATCCTGTATTATACTCCAGAGCTGCACTCACTATTCTGCTCGTGCAGTCACTGTGTACATACATTACATTACTGATCCTGAGTTACATCCTGTATTATACTCCAGAGCTGCACTCACTATTCTTCTGGTGCAGTCACTGTGTACATTCATTACATTACTGATCCTGAGTTACATCCTGTATTATACTCCAGAGCTGCATTCACTATTCTGCTGGTGCAGTCACTGTGTGTATACATTACATTACTGATCCTGAGTTACATCCTGTATTATACTCCAGAGCTGCACTCACTATTCTGCTGGTGGAGTCACTGTGTACATACATTACATTACTGATCCTGAGTTACATCCTGTATTATACTCCAGAGCTGCACTCACTATTCTGCTGGTGCAGTCACTGTGTACATACATTACATTACTGATCCTGAGTTACCTCCTATATTATACTCCAGAGCTGCACTCTCTATTCTGCTGGTGCAGTCACTGTGTACATACATTACATTACTGATCCTAAGTTACATCCTGTATTATACTCCAGAGCTGCACTCACTATTCTGCTTGTGCAGTCACTGTGTACATACATTACATTATGTAATGCAGCAGCTTGCTAGCATTACTGTAAATGGTCCAGGATGTGTTTACCGGACCATGTTCCTTCCCCTTTAACTGACTGGTCACATGACTGTGACATCACCCAGGTCCTGTATGCACAGTAAAGCTCTGTACACATGACTGGGACAGCACACAGGACCTATACACACAGCTGACTGATCACATGACTGTGACATCAGCAAGGTCCTGTCAGTATGTGGCTGTCTGTGCACAGCATATATAAACCCTACTTAATTTGAGACAGGTGTGTTCGGTGTGAGAGGCGTGAGGCCTGTTCCCCATGTGTGTGGGATACCGTGATACCGTGAAGCCTGGCAGCCTGAAGGCAAAGACTGGATCCTGTGCGGATGCTAGTGGCCTTGGAAGGCAGCGGCTTTGGAGTGAAGCCTGGTACCTGAAAGGTCGAGCCTGGATCCTGTGTGGATGTCAGTGGCCTTTGAGGGAGAGCCGGCTTGAGTAAGAGTCCTGAAAGGCAGAGCCTGGATCCTGTGTGGATGTCAGTGGCCTTTGAGGGAGAGCCGGCTTGAGTAAGAGTCCTGAAAGGCAGAGCCTGGATCCTGTGTGGATGTCAGTGGCCTTTGAGGGAACGACGGCTGGAGACCCCCACCTGGGAAGCCGCAGAGCCACAGTGGTGGCAGAGTAACGGACTGAGACAGCCAAACCCGGCAAAGGTAATATCCTGTGCTATATGGACATTGTGATATGAACATTGCTATTATTACCTTGCCGTAAGCTGTAACCTGGAACAAGTGGGCCGGTGTGCCACTTAGCTCATGAATAATGTAGATATGTGTGTCGGCGTGCCACGGAGTTGGACCCGATGAACTGTGTGGACTTGTGGTTTATGCCGAAGTAATAAACTGCATTGTGGTGAAAAACGTAAAGACATTTCACGTGTGCATTGATTGACGCAGCGAAGCGAGTTACCCCCAGTATGATGACTAGCGCTGCCTTACAATTACTGATCCTGAGTTACATCCTGTATTATACTCCAGAGCTGCACTCACTATTCTGCTGGTGCAGTCACTGTGTACATACATTACATTACTGATCCTGAGTTACCTCCTATATTATACTCCAGAGCTGCACTCTCTATTCTGCTGGTGCAGTCACTGTGTACATACATTACATTACTGATCCTAAGTTACATCCTGTATTATACTCCAGAGCTGCACTCACTATTCTGCTGGTGCAGTCACTGTGTACATACATTACATTACTGATCCTGAGTTACATCCTGTATTATACTCCAGAGCAGCACTCACTATTCTGCTGGTGCAGTCACTGTGTACATACATTACATTACTGATCCTGAGTTACATCCTGTATTATACTCCAGAGCTGCACTCACTATTCTGCTGGTGCAGTCACTGTGTACATACATTACATTACTGATCCTGAGTTACATCCTGTACTATACTCCAGAGCTGCACTCACTATTCTGCTGGTGCAGTCACTGTGTACATACATTACATTACAGATTCTGAGTTACATCCTGTACTATACTCCAGAGCTGCACTCACTATTCTGCTGGTGCAGTCACTGTGTACATACATTACATTACTGATCCTGAGTTACATCCTGTACTATACTCCAGAGCTGCATTCACTATTCTGCTGGTGCAGTCACTGTGTACATACATTACATTACTGATCCTGAGTTACATCCTGTATTATACCCCAGAGCTGCACTCACTATTCTGCTGGTGCAGTCACTGTGTACATACATTACATTACTGATCCTGAGTTACATCCTGTATTATACTCCAGAGCTGCACTCACTATTCTGCTGGTGCAGTCACTGTGTACATACATTACATTACTGATCCTGAGTTACATCCTGTATTATACTCCAGAGCTGCACTCACTATTCTGCTTGTGCAGTCACTGTGTGCATACATTACATTACTGATCCTGTACTGATCCTGAGTTACATCCTGTATTATACTCCAGAGCTGCACTCACTATTCTGCTGGTGCAGTCACTGTGTACATACATTACATTACTGATCCTGAGTTACATCCTGTATTATACTCCAGAGCTGCACTCACTATTCTGCTGGTGCAGTCACTGTGTACATACATTACATTACTGATCCTGAGTTACATCCTGTAGATCTTTTATTATAAAAATGAAAAACATAACAATAATAATAACAGAAACATAACAAAATTAATAACCAGAAAATAAACAATGTAATGAACTGGTCCAGCCGCTCCCTCTCCCCTCACACACATATTATACATATATACACAATAATAACTACCTACACCATGACATCTGGTCCGGTTACCAAACAAATAATAACAATATAATAAACAATAACCGACAAATTATATACAAACTAATATATACATTCTTTTTTTTTTTTTTTTTTAAATAAATACTAACTATACAAATATATACAAGACAAAACAAAACCCCCCCCACACTCGAGCCCACCAGTCCCTCCCCGGCACTGACCTGAGAACTGGTCCTGCGCCTCATGCCTCAGTCCATGTCCAACGTCCATAGGCCAGATCAGGCAGTGCCAGTTATTCACCCAAATAACCAGTGTCCCTCAAGATGAACCCACCTCCCCCCTTTTCCCTCCACCCAACCTAACACCTACACCCAAACCCATATATACAATATATACAGAAACAAACAATACAATAACCACAACTGACAAAGCCCAAGTTCGGCGCCTGCAGCCCTACATCACTGTCTACTGATCAAAACAAAACAAAAATCTATGGTGTCAGCAGCAGCCCACCACCAGGAGAGGAGATGACCAGACTAGGGCACACTAAAAGAAAAGCCCCTCCAGAGGAGAGCGGCCCTCCGTGTACCCAGTCTCTCATACTCCAGAGAACGCACCTTCACCAGGTCACCGAGTATGGTCCTAAACACATCGTCCACTGGGAGGATTTTCCGCTGCGTCGATACTAAGCACCATGCGTTCCACGTGTGATACCTAACCACTGTGCTAACTAGAAATAAGGTGCAGCGGTCCCGACCACCCAGGTCCCCGAATGCTCCATAGGCCAATTCCGTATAAGAGAGACCGGCCAGCCGGGGCCAGCCAATAGAGACTCCCACCCTGTTGTACACCTCTGTGTTAAAGGGACAACGAAGCAGGAAGTGGTCCATGCTTTCAAGCATGGTACCACAATGCGCCCGAGGACAGTTCCTGTCCTCAGAGCTCCTTCACTTCAGATTGTCCCTCGCACACAGTTTCCCATGGAAGCAGCGCCAAGCCAAGCCCAAACCTTCGAGGGGATCCTGATAGAATTCAAAAGATGCAGACCCACCCCAAGATCCCGACTTGGGCAATCTCTGAGCGCCAGAGGCCTCTGAAAATGGGTCAACAGAACCCTTTTGTCAAGGAGCTTCCTTGGCAGAGTCCTGACCTCCCACATTCCCAGACCCCACCGGCGAATTACCTTCAGAACCACGGTAGCGTAAGCCGGGAGATGTCCATGCGGTGTGCGGAGATCCTTCACTTGCCCTCCTGTCTCCCATTCCTGGAAGAAAGGCTGAAACCATCCCTTACAGGAGAATACCCACGGAGGAGCCCTCTCTTTCCAGAGGTTTGCTATATTGATCTTAATGAAGGTATTCACAAGGAATACCACAGGGTTGACCATACCCAACCCTCCTAGTCTCCTCGTACGGTAAGTAACCTCCCTCTTGACCAGGTTCAGTCTATTCCCCCATAACAGTTGGAAGAACAAACTGTAGACCGAGTCCAGAGAGGTTCCGGCAAGATGCACACACTGCCCAGATAGATCAGCAAAGGGAGCAGGTAAGTTTTGATCAGGTTTACCCTTTCCCTTAGGGTCAAAGACCAACCCTTCCATTGGTTCACCTTCTGAGTGGCGATCTCTAGCCTGCTGTCCCAATTTTGTTTGGGGTAATCCCCCTGGCCAAATTCGATGCCAAGAACTTTTGCAGAGACTTTGAGTTCTGGAAGGGTGTCCGGGAGATCAAAACCAGGATCTCCTCCTCCCAGCCAGAGACTCTCACACTTATCCCGGTTGATCTTAGACCCGGATGCCTCTGAGTAGCGATTTACCTCTGACATCAGCCATTCTGCCTCCCCATCAGAGGAAACAAAAACGGTGACGTCATCGGCATACGCCACTACTCTCAGAGTGGCTTCCGGTGCTGCCCGGTCCATCCCGATCCCAGCCAACGGTCCACGCTCCACCCTCCTAAGAAGTGGGTCAATCGCAAACACGTACAGTAGCGGGCTCAAGGGACAACCCTGGCGAACACCACACCCAACCTCAAAAGAGCTGCCAATCCAACCGTTCACAAGCGGGAAACTCTCTGCCCCAGCGTACAAGGTCTTAAGCCAATCAACAAACCCCCCCGGCAGGCCATACCTCAGAAGGACAGACCAGAGGTACTCATGATTAACCCGATCAAACGCTTTTGCCTGGTCCAATGACAGCATGTACCCCTTCCAGTGACCAGCCCTACCCTGCTCCACCGCCTCTCGGACACAGAGTACAGCACTAATTGTACTGCGGCCCGGAACAGAGCAATGCTGGGCCCCCGAAAGGAGCTGGGGTGCAAATTTCACCAGCCGATTAAACAGCACCTTTGCCAAAACCTTCCTGTCTGCATTGAGAAGCGCTATGGGACGCCAATTCTCAATGCAAGATGGGTCCTTACCCTTTGACAAGATGATCAGGGCAGACCTCCTCATTGACTTTGGCAGAGTGCCCGAGGAAAGACACTCATTGAATACCTCAGTCAAGAGGGGAACCAAGGCGTCCTTAAAGGTCTTATAGAATTCAGATGTTAAGCCATCTGGACCGGGAGATTTCTTTAGGGCAAGCCCGTCAATCGCCAACTTAACTTCCTCTTCCCTGATCATCTCTGTCAATACAGCAAGAGAGGGGTCTACCCCTGGTTCGGGGATGGCTTCAGCCAGAAAATCCGACATCTCCTCCCAATCCAGATCCCTCTTCCCCAAGAGGTGCGAGTAGAAGGATCTGACGACCTCCAGGATCCCTGATCTGGATCTTTTCAGGGACCCCGCAGTGTCAACCAGTCCTGTAACAACTTTACTATTCACTGACATCTTGCAGTTTCTGTAAGGGTCGGGCGAGCGGTACTTCCCGTAATCCCTCTCAAAAACCAAAGATGCGTGTCTATCATACTGACACCTCATTAGCAAAGATTTCACTCTGGAGATCTCCTCGCGGCTACCTCCAGTTGAGACAAGATGCTCGAGTTTCCTCCTCAGGCCCTGATACAGGCGATACCTGTCCAGGATCCTGAGGCTCGGGAGCTGGCGGAAGAATCTCGCCACCCTTTTCTTAAACATCTCCCACCACTCTGACTTACTACTACAAAGATCCAGTAAGGGTACCTGGCTCTGAAGAAAATCCTCAAAGGACTGTCTTATCTCCGCTTCTTCCAAGAGAGACGAATTGAGCCTCCAAAAGCCTCTTCCCATCCGGGGGGTCTCTGTAACATTCAGGGAAAACAAAATCATACAGTGATCGGAGAACTCCACCTCAACAACAGATACTGCTGAAGAGACGGCTTCCTCCTTTAAATAAAACCTGTCTATCCTGGACCTACAGTTACCTCTATGATAGGTGAACCCCTCGTGGCCTGGGGTGTGTCGGATGTGGACATCCACCAGGCGAGCCTCACTAGCTATACTATTAAGGGCGACGCTATCATAAGTCAGCTTGTCTCTGGAACTTCCTCTATCCCGGGGCCTCGTGACAGTGTTGAAGTCCCCTCCAAAGACGACCTGCCGACTCGTAAAAAGGTAGGGCTTGATCCTCGTAAAGAGACACTTCTGGTCCCACTTAGATTGGAGACCATAGATGTTAATGAGCCGAAGCTCCTGTCCCTTCATGAGGACATCTAATATCAGGCACCTCCCCATTTCTAACTCAATAACCCGTCGGCATTCTACCGGTGCAGTAAAAAGAACCGCCACTCCGCTATACGGCTCGGCTGCAAGAGACCAATAGGAGGGCCCGAGTCTCCACTCCCTCTTAGCTATAAACATCTCTGCCATATTTGGCAGCCTGGTCTCTTGCAAAAAGAAAATGTCAGCTTCAACCCGGCTGAGAAAATCAAAGGCCTCAAATCTAGCCATATTTGACTTAATGCTGGCGACATTAATGGAAGCCAGCGTCAACGGAGTGGGTACCGCCATCATTGGTGATTGAGTTAGATGGCTTTCTTCTTCCCACTCCCCTTATCCTCTGCCTCAGACGAGGAATCCTTCCCCCTCTTTAATGACATAGAGGTGTCCATTTCAGCATTTTTCCTTCTTTTCTCGTCCTCTTCTCCGGACTCTGGGCCAGTCCCTCCCCCCAAGGACCTTGCATCCCCAGGAGAAGGAGACTCGGCGCCCCCTGTAAGCTCCGCTGAAGCCGGAAACTCACCCTCAGCCTCCTCCTCAGAGGAAGAGATGTTATCAAGGGCTTGGAACCGGTTAGAAAGATCAACCAGAGGGGAGTCGGTTTTACCTTCCTTAGGTACCTTGGTCAGAGCGGGAGAAGATGTTTTATCTCCCTTCTTTTTCTTCTTTTTGGTGCCGAGCTTACGCTTGTTCTCTAGCCACCGCTTATTATCCTCATCCATACTTTCATAATGGGAGGATTCTGAGGCAGAGGCAGTTTCCTCTCTGTGGATCCTCCTGACCTCCTCATCCAACTCATCATCCCTCGGGGCCTCAGCAGCAAGACTGGCATCCAGGACAGGGGCTGCCCCGGTAGTTTGGGGCTCGCCCCGCTCCCTCTCCTGTCTGCGCTTGTCTAGACGCCTCAGCTGGGCAGGCGTCTTTTTATTGCTTTTCTTCCCTGGCCCCTCGGCTCCCCCACCCCTGCTAGTCCCCTCCCCAGCAGAATCGGCCTCACGGCTTACTCCCACCGGGGTCTTGACTGCATCAGCAAAAGAGCGAGGACAACGGCTGAATGGGTGACCTAACTCACCACACAGGTGGCACCTAATCTCCACACAAGAGGCGGCAAGATGGCCGACACCCCCACACAACGCGCATTTCTGCACGGTGCAGTTTGCACTGAAGTGTGTGGGGTCGCCGCACCTGTGACAGAGCTTCGGTTACCCCTGGTAGAAGACCAGGATACGATCCCTACCCAGGAAGGCAGACGATGGAATGTGGGCAACCGTACCACCTGAGCGCTTAAGTTTTACCATAAACGTCCAGGCCCCTGACCAGATACCAAACTCGTCGCGGTTTTTCTTTGGCATCTCCACCACCTCTCCATACCGACCAAGCCACGTCATGATGTCATAACAAGAAAGCGACTCGTTACGGGTCATCACGGTCATTTTCTTGATCTGGTTTTGGCGAGACACTGCCTGAATGGCAATGTCTCGCCAGCCGGGCTCATTTTTTGCCAACTCATAATTCGCCCAGAAGAGCTCAAGCCCCTCCGGCCGAACAAAGCTGAAATCAAACTCAGGCGTGGAATAGGGATGTATCAAGGCGTAGATGTCAATCGCCTTAAAGCCCATCCTCAGCAGGAGCTCCACAACTTTAGACCTTGGAGGACATGCATCACTGCCCCTCCACCGAAGACGGACCACATTCCTACGCACACTGCCTGGCCCGGCTGTTGGGAGGGACCACACTGTATCCCCCCCTTTTTGCTCTCGGAAGGCCCCGAGGCCATGCCTCTCTATCCAGAAGGATAGATCAACCTCTCGATCCTCTACCATTAGTGATCTCTCCCCCTTCTTTAGAGCCTCCAGAAGGCGCCGTTGCAACATGCCATCCCCAAAGCCCGGAGACGAGGAGGATGCCCTATTTGCCCCGGAGGTGACACTGGCATAACTCTGGACAGGTGTTGCCACCCCCAGGGGGGCAACCGGACCAGTGACCACATCAGCCCCAACAGCATCACCATTACCCACCTCCATCTCACCCTCCACCAAACCAGCAACCACACCACTAGACAATGAATTAGCCTCATTCACCCCCACCACCACATTCATTCCTGCTGGACCAGTAACAATGGCGGATGACATTTTGACTCCGCATCAGGCACAAGGGGCTCAGTCACCTCCATAGAACTGGAGACTACCTCACCCCCGGTCTTATGTGTGCCCTCCACATCATTGGTCGGTAATTTCCGCTGTTTGGCATTCGGTATAATGTGCCGCTAATCTTTAGCTGCTGTTAGGCGCCGCTGATCTTTAGCATTAGGATCTTCCGGACCAGCGACGCCAACACAAAATAGCACTTTGGTGGGAGGACCGGAACGCTCAGCCCCAACAGCCCCCTCACACTGCCGCCGCTTCTCAACTAAGTGATCAGCGGCAACAGCATTCAGAGGTGCCGAGGCTACCGGAGCTGCCCCCGACACCGGGCTGCTCCCCCCTCCCACTGAGGAGCGCACCACAGCATTTGGGCCTGATGGAACGCCCGCCGCCGGGCCGCCCTCACTGTCCAGCCTCTCGGCTGATGCACCTCCTGCTGCGTCCCCGCTACTACAAGCAGAGACGGAGCTCTGCGCCTCACTACCGTGCTCTGTAATCTCCCCGCGCCTTTGCACCGGATCCACAGCAGAACCCGGGCTGGTCTGGGCAACGGGGCTTATACAGCGAGCTGAGCCTGCCCGCGACTCAGGGGGTACAGGGAGGGGGGCATATACGTATCTTACCGCTTCCTGCAGCTTTGGCTTGGTCTTCTTTGCCTTTTTGTGGCCCCCAGGTGCCTCTTCTGGTAGATCGTCACCAAGATGGAAGTTTTGGAGGCACACTGGGGACTCCAGGAGCTTAATCTCCGCCATTAGCGCCCCTCCGTGGCCGCTGCTGTCACTGTCCTCCCCAGAGCCGGCAGAACTGCGACCGGATGTCACTGTCGCCTGTCCTGCAGGGAGCTCGCTGCATGTGGCCTGCGGGTGACTTTGCAGGCTGCCAGGTGGGGCTTCCAGCTGGTCATCATCACTCTCATCATCCACCTGGCTCTCAGGCTGCAGCCCCATCTGCCTTTGCTCTCTGGTATCAGCCATTTCTCTGTAGCGGTCTTCATTTATTAGTTTTTCTTTGAATGGACCACTCTGCTCTCTGATGGTGGCTTTCCTTATTTCCAGTAGGTGAATCTCACTGGTCAGCCTCTTTACTTCAGCCTGGAGCTTGGCCTTCCTTGGTTTGGAGGCCCCTGCAGCTTTTGCGCTTGTGCAGCGCAGCTCCTCCCGGAGCCTCCTGATGAGCTTACTTGCATCTTCATACTCACGGAGGTGGATCATGACCCGGGAGGCATAGGTGGACACAGACTCCCGGGGTCCCTGCAGCGCCCAACCCCCCTCAGGGAGGTCGGCCTCACCTCCATGAGTACTCAGCTTTCCTCCGGAAGGAGCGCCATCATGCACGCCGCTGTCAGGCTTTTCCTCCATGCTGGAAGCCTTGCGGCTTCTAGAGGTCTCCACAATCCCGGGGGGAGTAGGAGCCACATTGCTGCGACTCCTGGTGCAGCATCTCACCCCCGAGTCCTCTGATGTGCAGGCCGGTTGCTGGTTTCTTCTGCCCCCCACCGGCCTGGTTCGGGAAGCAGAAGCCTGGGACTTGGCTCCTTCACTCATCCCAGAAACCCGCTCTCTCTCTGGGAAAGAGAGAGAGCAGGTCCCCAGGTGGAGAGGTGTTGGTTTCTCAGAGATCAGGAGCTCACAGCAGGATCTGCAGCCACCACACCCGTAATCAGCACACTGACTAGCAGCTGATCAGAGCTGCACCCAGTATGCTGCTGGTGGAGTCACTGTGTACATACATTACTGATCCTGAGTTCCCTCCTGTATTATACTCCAGAGCTGCACTCTCTATTCTGCTGGTGCAGTCACTGTGTACATACATTACATTACTGATCCTGAGTTACATCATGTAGATCTTTTATTATAAAAATGAAAAACATAACAAAATTAATAACCAGAAAATAAACAATGTAATGAAACTTGTCCAGCCGCTCCCTCTCCCCTCACACACATATTATACATATATACACAATAATAAGAACTTACACTACAGACTTCTGGTCCGGTTACCAAAGAAAATAATAACCACAAACAATAAATAAAATAAAAATAAACAAAATAAACAATAGCTGACAAATATATACAAACTTTTTTTTATTTTTTTAATTAATATAAAATAAATACTAACTATACAAATATATACAATACTAAACAAAACACCCCACACTCAAGCCCACCGTTCCCAACCCCGGCACTGACCTGAGAGCTGGTCCTGCGTCTCATGCCTATATCCAACGTCCATAGGCCAGATAAGGCAGTGCCAGTTTTTCACCCAAATCACCAGTGTCCCTCAAGATGAACCCACCTCCCCCCTTTTCCCACCACCAAACCTAACACCTACACCCAAACCCATATATACAATATATACAGAAACAAACAATACAATAACAAACAATACAATAATCACAACTGACAAAGCCCAAGTTCGGCGCCTGCAGCCCTACATCACTGTCTACTGATCAAAACAAAACAAAACAAAAATCTATGGTGTCAGCAGCAGCCCACCACCAGGAGAGGAGATGACCAGACTAGGGCACACTAAAAGAAAAGCCCCTCCAGAGGAGAGCGGCCCTCCGTGTACCCAGTCTCTCGTACTCCAGAGAGCGCACCTTCACCAGGTCACCAAGTATAATCCTAAACACATCGTCCACTGGGAGGATTTTCCATTGCGTTGATACTAAGCACCATGCGTTCCACGTGTGATACCTAACCACTGCGCTAACTAGAAATAAGGTGCAGCGGTCCCGACCACCCAGGTCCCCGAATGCTCCATAGGCCCATTCCGCATAAGAGAGACCGGCCAGCCGGGGCCAGCCAATGGAGGCGCCCACCCTGTTGTACACCTCTGTGTTAAAGGGACAACGAAGCAGGAAGTGGTCCATGCTTTCAAGCATGGTACCACAATGCTCCCGAGGACAGTTCCTGTCCTCAGAGCTCCTACACTTCAGATTGTCCCTCACACACAGTTTCCCATGGAAGCAGCGCCAAGCCAAGTCCCAAACCTTCGAGGGGATCCTGATAGAATTCAAAAGATGCAGACCCACCCCAAGATCCCGACTTGGGCAATCCCTGAGCGCCAGAGGCCTCTGAAAGTGGGTCAACAGAACCCTTTTGTCAAGAAGTTTCCTTGGCAGAGTCCTGACCTCCCAGATTCCCAGACCCCACCAGCGAATTACCTTGAAAACCAGGGTAGCATAAGCCAGGAGATGTCCATGCGGTGTGCGTAGATCCTTCACTTGCCCTCCTGTCTCCCATTCCTGGAAGAAAGGCTGAAACTATCCCTTACAGGAGAATACCCACGGAGGAGCCCTCTCTTTCCAGAGGTTTGCAATATTGATCTTAATGAAGGTATTCACAAGGAATACCACAGGGTTGACCATACCCAACCCTCCTAGTCTCCTTGTACGGTAAGTAACCTCCCTCTTGACCAGGTTCAGTCTATTCCCCCATAACAGTTGGAACAACAACCTGTAGACCCGAGTCCAGAGAGGCTCCGGCAAGATGCACACACTGCCCAGATAGATCAGCAGAGGGAGCAGGTAAGTTTTGATCAGGTTTACCCTTTCCCTTAGGGTCAAAGACCAACCCTTCCATTGGTTCACCTTCCGAGTGGCGATCTCTAGCCTGCTGTCCCAATTTTGTCTGGGGTAATCCCCCTGGCCAAATTCGATGCCAAGAATTTTTGCAGAGACTTTGGGTTCTGGAAGGGTGTCCGGGAGTTCAAAACCAGGCTCTCTTCCTCCCAACCAGAGACTCTCACTCTTAACCCGGCTGATCTTAGACCCGGATGCCTCCGAGTAGTGATAAATCTCTGACATCAGCCATTCTGCCTCCCCATCAGAGGAAACAAAAACGGTGACGTCATCGGCATATGCCACCTCTCAGAGTGGCTTCCGGTGCTGCCCGGTCCATCCCGATCCCAGCCAACGGTCCACGCTCCACCCTCCTAAGAAGTGGGTCAATCCCAAACACGTACAGCAGCGGGCTCAAGGGACAACCCTGGCGACCACCACACCCAACCTCAAAAGAGCTGCCAATCCAACCGTTCACAAGCGGGAAACTCTCTGCCCCAGCGTACAAGGTCTTAAGCCAATCAACAAACCCCCCCCGGCAGGCCATACCTCAGAAGGACAGACCAGAGGTACTCATGATTAACCCGATCAAACGCTTTTGCCTGGTCCAATGACAGCATGTACCCCTTCCAGTGACCAGCCCTACCCTGCTCCACCGCCTCTAGGACACAGAGTACAGCACTAAGCGTACTGCGGCCCGGAACAGAGCAATGCTGGGCTCCCGAAAGGAGTCGGGGCACAAATTTCACCAGCCGATTAAACTGCACCTTTGCCAAAACCTTCCTGTCTGCATTGAGAAGCGCTATGTGACGCCAATTCTCAATGCAAGATGGGTCCTTACCCTTTGACAAGATGATCAGGGCAGACCTCCTCATTGACTTTGGCAGAGTGCCTGAGGAAAGACACTCATTGAATACCTCAGTCAAGAGGGGAACCAAGGCGTTCATAAGAGTCTTATAGAATTCAGATGTTAAGCCATCTGGACCTGGAGATTTCTTTAGGGCAAGCCCTTCAATCGCCAACTTAACTTCCTCTTCACTGATCATCTCTGTCAATACACCAAGAGAGGGGTCTACCCCTGGTTCGGGGACGGCTTCAGCAAGAAAAGCCGACATCTCATCCCAATCAAGATTCCTCTTCCCCAAGAGGAGCGAGTAGAAGGATCTGATGACCTCCAGGATCCCTGATCTGGATCTTTTCAGGGAACCCGCAGTGTCAACCAGTCCTGTAACAACTTTACTATTCACTGACATCTTGCAGTTTCTGTAAGGGTCGGGCGAGCCGTACTTCCCGTAATCCCTCTCAAAAACCAAAGATGCGTGTCTATCATACTGACACCTCATTAGCAAAGATTTCACTCTGGAGATCTCCCCGCGGCTGCCTCCAGTTGAGACAAGATGCTCGAGTTTCCTCCTCAGGCCCTGATACAGGCGGTATCTGTCCAGGCTCCAAAAGCCTCTTCCCATCCGGGGGGTCTCTGTAACATTCAGGGAAAACAAAATCATACAGTGATCGGAGAACTCCACCTCAACAACAGATACTGCTGAAGAGACGGCTTCCTCCTTTAAATAAAACCTGTCTATCCTGGACCTACAGTTACCTCTATGATAGGTGAACCCCTCGTGGCCTGGGGTGTGCCGGATGTGGACATCCACCAGGAGAGTCTCACTAGCTATACTATTAAGGGCGACCCTATCATAAGTCAGCTTGTCTCTTGAACCTCCTCTATCCCAGGGCCTCGTGACAGTGTTAAAGTCCCCTCCAAAGACGACCTGCCGACTCGTAAAAAGGTAGGGCTTGATCCTCATGAAGAGACACTTCCGGTCCCACTTAGATTGGGGACCATAGATGTTAATGAGCCTGAGCTCTTGTCCCTTCATGAGGACATCTAATATCAGGCACCTCCCCATTTCTAACTCAATAACCCGTCGGCATTCTACCGGTGCGGAAAAAAGGACCGCCACTCCGCTATACGGCTCGGCTGCAAGAGACCAATAGGAGGGCCCGAGTCTCCACTCCCTCTTAGCTATAAACACCTCTGCCATATTTGGCAGCCTGGTCTCTTGCAAAAAGAAAATGTCAGCTTCAACCCGGCTGAGAAAATCAAAGGCCGTAAATCTAGCCATATTTGACTTAATGCTGGCGACATTAATGGACGCCAGCGTCAACGGAGTGGGTACCGCCATCATTGGTGATTGAGTTAGATGGCTTTCTTCTTCCCACTCCCCTTACCCTCTGCCTCAGAGGAGGAATCCTTATCCCTCTTTAATGATACAGAGGTGTCCATTCCCACATTTTTCCTTCTTTTCTCGTCCTCATCTCCGGACTCTGGGCCAGTCCCTCCCCCCAAGGACCTTGCATCCCCAGGAGAAGGAGACTCGGCGCCCCCTGTAAGCTCCGCCGAAGCCGGAACCTCACCCTCGGCCTCCTCCTCAGAGGAAGAGATGTTATTAACGGCTTGGAACCGGTTAGAAAGACCAACCAGAGGGGAGTCAGTTTTACCTTCCTTAGGTACCTTGGTCAGAGCTGGAGAAGCTGTTTTATCTCCCTTCTTTCTCTTCTTTTTGGTGCCGAGCTTACGCTTGTCCTCTAGCCACCGCTTATTATCCTCATCCATACTTTCATAATGGGAGGATTCTGAGGCAGAGGAGGTTTCCTCCCTGTGGATCCTCCTGACCTCCTCATCCAACTCATCATCCCTCGGGGCCTCAGCAGCAACACTGGCATCCAGGACAGGGGCCGCCCCAGTAAACCGGGGCTCGCCCCGCTCCCTCTCCTGACTGCGCTTGTCTAGACGCCTCAGCTGGGCAGGCGTCTTTTTATTGCTTTTCTTCCCTGGCCCCTCCCTGCTAGACCCTTCCCCCAGCAGAATCGGCCTCACGGCTTTTTCCCACCGGGGTCTCGACTGCATTAGCGAAGGAGCGAGGACAATGGCTGAATGGGTGACCTAACTCACCACACAGGTGGCACATAATCTCCACACAAGAGGCAGCAAGATGGCCGACACCCCCACACGACGCACATTTCTGTACAGTGCAGCTTGCACTGAAGTGTGTGGGGTCGCCGCACCTGTGACAGAGCTTTGGTTGCCCCTGGTAGAAGACCAGGATACGATCCCTACCCAGGAAGGCAGATCATGGAATTTGGGCAACCGTACCACCTGAACGCTTACGTTTTACTATAAACGTCAAGGCCCCTGACCAGATACCAAATTCGTTGCAGTTTTTCTTTGGCATCTCCACCACCTCTGCATACCGACCAAGCCACGTCATGATGTCATAACAAGAAAGCGACTCGTTACGAGTCATCACGGTCACTTTCTTGATTTGGTTTTGGCGAGACACTGCCTGAACGGCAAAGTCTCGCCAGCCGGGCTCATTTTTTGCCAACTCATAATTCGTCCAGAAGAGCTCAAGCCCCTCCGGCCGAACAAAGCTGACATCAAACTCAGGCGTGGAATAGGGATGTATCAAGACGTAGATGTCAATCGCCTTGAAGCCCATCCTCAGCAGGAGCTCCACAACTTTAGACCTTGGAGGACATGCATCACTGCCCCTCCACCGAAGACGGACCACATTCCTATGCACACTCCCTGGCCCGGCTGTTGGGAGGGACCACACTGTATCCCCCCCTTTTTGCTCTCGGAAGGCCCTGAGGCCATGCCTCTCTATCCAGAAGAATAGATCAACCTCTCGACCCTCTGCCATTAGTGATCTCTCCCCTTTCTTTAGAGCCTCCAGAAGGCGCTGTTGCAACATGCCGTCCCCAAAGCCCAGAGACGAGGAGGAGGATGCCCTATTTGCCCCGGAGGTGACACTGGCATAACTCTGGACAGGCGTTGCCACCACCGGGGGGGCAACCGGACCAGTGACTACATCAGCCCCAACAGCATCACCATTACCCACCTCCATCTCACCCTCCACCAAACCAGCAACCCCATCACTAGACAATGAATTGGCCTCATTCACACCCACCACCACATTCATTCCTGCTGGACCAGTAACAATGGTGGATGACATTTTGACCTCCGCATCATCAGGCACAAGGGGCTCAGTCACCTCCATAGAACTGGAAGCAACCTCACCCCTGGTCTTATCTGTGCCCTCCACATCATCAGTCGGTAATTTCTGTCTGACATTAGGTATAATGCGCCGCTGTTCTTTAGCTGCTGTGAGGCGCCGCTGATCTCTAGCATCAGGATCCTCCGGACCAGCGACGCCAACACAAAATAGCACTTTCGTGAGAGGACTGGAACTCTCAGCCCCAACAGCCCCCTCACACTGCCGCCGCTTCTCATCTAAGTGATCAGCGGCAACAGCATTCAGAGGTGCCAAGGCTACCGGAGCCGCCCCCGACACCGGGCTGCTCCCCCCTCCCACTGAGGAGCGCACCACAGTATCGTGGCTTGACTGAATGCCCGCCGCCGGGCCACCCTCACTGTCCAGCCTCTCGGCTGATGCACCTCCTGCTGCGTCCCCGCTACTACAAGCAGAGACGGAGCTACTACCACGCTGTGTAATCTCCCCGCGCCTTTGCACCGGATCCACAGCAGAACCTGGGCTGGGCAACGGGGCTTATACAGCGAGCTGACCCTGCAGCCAACTCAGGGGGTACAGGGAGGGGGGCATACACGTATCTTACCGCTTCCTGCAGCTTTGGCTTGGTCTTCTTAGCCTTTTTGTGGCCCCCAGGTGCCTCTTCTGGTAGATCGTCACCAAGATGGAAGTTTTGGAGGCACTCTGGGGACTCCAGGAGCTTTATCTCCACAATTAGCGCCGCTGCTGTCACTGTCCTCCCCAGAGCCGGCAGAACTGAGATCGGATGTCATTGTTGCCTGTTCTGCAGGGAGCTCGCTGCACGTGGCCTGCGGGTGACTTTGCAGGCTGCCACGTGGGGCTTTCTGCTGGTCATCATCACTCTCATCATCCACCTGGCTCTCAGGCTGCAGCCCCATCTGCCTTTGCTCTCTGTTATCAGCCATTTCTCAGAATCGGTCTTCATTTATCAGTTTTTCCTTAAACGGACCACTCTGCTCTCTGATGACAGCTTTCCTTAGTTCCAGCACATGAATCTCACTGGTGAGCCTCTTTACCTCCGCCTAGAGTTTAGTCTTCCTCGATTTGGAGGCACCTGCAGCTTTGGCGCTTGTGCAGCGCAGCTCCTCCCGAAGCCTCCTGACGAGCTTACTCGCATCTTCATACTCACGGAGGTGGATCATGACCCGGGAGGCATAGATGGACACAGACTCGCAGGGTCTCTGCAGCACTCAACCCTCCTCAGTGAGGTCGGCCTCACCTCCGTGAGCACTCAGCTTTCATCCGGAAGGAGCACCATCATGCACGCTGTCAGGCTTTTCCTCCATGCTAGAAGCCTTGCGGCTTCTAGGAGTCTCCACAGTCCCGGGGGAAGTAGGAGCCACATTGCTGCGACTCCTGGTGGAGTGTCTCACCCCTGAATCCTCCGATGTGCAGGCCGGTTGCTGGTTTCTCCTGCGCCCCGCCGGCCTGGTTCGGGAAGCAGAAGTCTGGGACTTGGCTCCATCACTCATCCCAGGAAACCCACTCCCTCCCTGGGTAGTAGAGAGAGCAGATCCCCAGGTGGAGAGGTGTTGGTTCTCACAGACCTCAGGAGCACACAGCATGATCTGCAGCCACCACACGCGCAATCACCACAGTGAGCAACAGCTGATCAGAGCTGCACTCACTATTCTGCTGGTGCAGTCACTGTGTACATACATTACATTACTGATCCTGTACTGATCCTGAGTTACATCCAGTATTATACTCCAGAGCTGCACTCATTATTCTGCTGGTGCAGTCACTGTGCACATACAGTACAGACCAAAAGTTTGGACACACCTTCTCATTTAAAGATTTTTCTGTATTTTCATGACTATGAAAATTGTACATTCACACTGAAGGCATCAAAACTATGAATTAACACATGTGGAATTATATACTTAACAAAAAAGTGTGAAACAACTGAAAATATGTCTTATATTGTAGGTTCTTCAAAGTAGCCACCTTTTGCTTTGATGACTGCTTTGCACACTCTTGGCATTCTCTTGATGAGCTTCAAGAGGTAGTCACTGGAAATCGTTTTCACTTCACAGGTGTGCCCTGTCAGGTTTAATAAGTGGGATTTCTTGCCTTATAAATGGGGTTGGGACCATCAGTTGTGTTGTGCAGAAGTCTGGTGGATACACAGCTGATAGCCCTACTGAATAGACTGTTAGAATTTGTATTATGGCAAGAAAAAAGCAGCTAAGAAAAACGAGTGGCCCTCATTACTTTAAGAAATGAAGGTCAGTCAGTGCAAAAAATTGGGAAAACTTTGAAAGTGTCCCCAAGTGCAGTTACATAAACCATCAAGCGCTACAAAGAAACTGGCTCACATGAGGACCGCCCCAGGAAAGGAAGACCAAGAGTCACCTCTGCTTCTGAGGATAAGTTTATCTGAGTCACCAGCCTAAGAAATCGCAGGTTAACAGCAGATCCGATTAGAGACCAGGTCAATGCCACACAGAGTTCTAGCAGCAGACACATCTCTACAACAACCGTTAAGAGGAGACTTTGTGCAGCAGGCCTTTATGGTAAAACAGCTGCTAGGAAACCACTGCTAAGGACAGGCAACAAGCAGAAGAGACTTGTTTGGGCTAAAGAACACATGGAATGGACATTAGACCAGTGTAAATCTGTGCTTTGGTCTGATGAGTCCAAATTTGAGATCTTTGGTTCCAACCACCGTGTCTTTGTGCGACGCAGAAAAGGTGAACGGATGGACTCTACATGCCTGGTTCCCACTGTGAAGCATGGAGGAGGAGGTGTGATGGTGTGGGGGTGCTTTGCTGGTGATACTGTTGGGGATTTATTCAAAATTGAAGGCATACTGAACCAGCATGGCTACCACAGCATCTTGCAGCGGCATACTATTCCATCCGGTTTGCGTTTAGTTGGACCATCATTTATTTTTCAAGAGGACAATGACCCCAAACACACTTCCAGGCTGTGTAAGGGCTATTTGACCAAGAAGGAGAGTGATGGGGTGCTACGCCAGATGACCTGGCCTCCACAGTCACCAGACCTGAACCCAATCGAGATGGTTTGGGGTGAGCTGGACCGCAGAGTGAAGGCAAAAGGGCCAACAAGTGCTAAGCACCTCTGGTAGCTCCTTCAAGATTGCTGGAAGACCATTTCCGGTGACTACCTCTTGAAGCTCATCAAGAGAATGCCAAGAGTGTGCAAAGCAGTCATCAAAACAAAAGGTGGCTACTTTGAAGAACCTAGAATATAAGACATATTTTCAGTTGTTTCACACTTTTTTGTTAAGTATATAATTCCACATGTGTTAATTCATAGTTTTGATGCCTTCAGTGTCAATGTACAATTTTCATAGTCATGAAAATACAGAAAAATCTTTAAATGAGGTGTGTCCAAACTTTTGGTCTGCACTGTACATTACATTACTGATCCTGAGTTACATCCTGTATTATACTCCAGAGCTGCACTCACTATTCTGCTGGTACAGTCACTGTGTACATACATTACATTACTGATCCTGTGTTACATTCTGTATTCTACTCCAGAGCTGCACTCACTATTCTCCTGGTGCAGTCACTGTGTACATACATTACATTACTGATCCTGAGTTACATCCTGTATTATACTCCAGAGCTGCACTCACTAGCATTACCACTGTATTATACTCCCGAGCTGCACTCACTAGCATTTCCTCTATATTACACTCCAGAGCTGCACTCAATGGCATTTCCTCTGTATTATACTCTGGAGCTGCACTCACTAGTATTTCCTCTGTATTATACTCCGGAGCTGCACACTCTAGCATTTCCTCTATATTATACTCTGAAGCTGCACACACTAGCATTTCCTCTGTATTATGCTCCAGAGCTGCACTCACTAGCATTTCCTCTATATTATGCTCCAGAGCTGCACTCACTAGCATTTCCTCTGTATTATACTCCGGAGCTACACTCACTAGCATTTCCTCTGTATTATACTCCGGAGCTGCACTCACTAGCATATCCTCTGTATTATACTCTGAAGCTGCACACACTAGCATTTCCTCTGTATTATATTCCAGAGCTGCACTCACTAGTATTTCCTCTGTATTATACTCGGGAGCTGCACTCACTAGTTTTTCCTCTGTATTATACTCCGTAGCTGCACTCACTAGCATTTCCTCTGTATTATACTCGGGAGCTGCACTCACTAGCATTTCCTCTGTATTATACTCCGGAGCTGCACTCACTAGCATATCCTCTGTATTATACTCTGAAGCTGCACACACTAGCATTTCCTCTGTATTATATTCCAGAGCTGCACTCACTAGTATTTCCTCTGTATTATACTCGGGAGCTGCACTCACTAGTATTTCCTCTGTATTATACTCCGTAGCTGCACTCACTAGCATTTCCTCTGTATTATACTCGGGAGCTGCACTCACTAGTATTTCCTCTATATTATACTCCGGAGCTGCACTCACTAGCATTTCCTCTGTATTATACTCGGGAGCTGCACTCACTAGTATTTCCTCTGTATTATACTCTGGAGCTGCACTCACTAGTATTTCCTCTATATTATACTCTGGAGCTGCACTCACTAGCATTACCTCTGTATTATACTCCGGAGCTGCACTCACTAGCATTTCCTCTGTATTATACTCTGGAGCTGCACTCACTAGCATTACCTCTGTATTATACTCCAGAGCTGCACTCACTAGCATTACCTCTGTATTATACTCAGGAGCTGCACTCACTAGCATTACCTCTGTATTATACTCCGTAGCTGCACTCACTAGAATTACTTCTGTATTATACTCCGGAGCTGCACTCACTAGCATTACCTCTGTATTATACTCCGTAGCTGCACTCACTAGTATTTCCTCTCTATTATACTTCGGAGCTGCACTCACTAGCATTTCTCTGTATTATACACCGGAGCTGCACTCATGGATGAGGGTTGCATTATGTCTCTTACATTCTGAGATCAGATTCTCGTCCCGTATATACACTGACATTTGCTGCCACCAGTCTCTTCAGATTACCGGACTGTGGTCCTCAGACCTGCAGGGTTCGGGACCCCCCCTACTGGGAATCTTTGGCCTAAGTAGTGTTCATGCCGCGCTCAGGAGCGTTCAGCCGCTGTTCACACATCTATTATTTATGACGATGATTGCAGGATAAGTGACTTCAGCATTAAAGTTATGAGACTTAAAGAAGCCCCGGAAACCAAAGACGGCAGCAGACACAACAGCGGGTATAACGTTGTGATGGAGGCAGAGATTCCTTTTCACTCATTCCAGTGTAGAACTGTACAGTCGCCCGAAATGGCTGATAACAGAGAATAAAAGACTTTATTCCAATGACCCAATGTATGTATAGCTGTCTGGTCTGTTAACATGTACAATGCTGTACTTCCCATAGAGAAATACGATGCCTCTGGTACAGCGCCGATGGTGAGAGGGGGCCCAGCTGTAATCTGCTCCCCTGGCCTCCCAACACTGGGTCTTGAGTCTAGTTAAAAGCTAAACTGCTGCTCACCTGTAGCCACCACCAGGGGGAGCTCACAGTTAAATGAGAGCTTTATAAATGAACGTGCAGTGAGCTCCCCCTAGTGGTGACTACTTATAGCTGAACAATGACCAATGGTTTCTGCAAATGCAGCACAAAATACCGCTGACTACTCCAGTCTGAGACCTACACATATGGACCAAATTTTCGTACCCCTTTGGTAAAGTAAGAAAAACCAATAATGGTCAGTAAAAAAAAAACCTGAAACTGAGAAAAGGAACTTTCAATTTGCTGAATATCAACTAATGACGATCAGACTTTGCTTATGAATTGTGGTTAAAAAGAAAAAGGTAAAAAATAAAAATGAAAAGAAAATGTCCTGAGCAAAAATAATGGCACCCCTAGAAAAGACTGAAAATAATTTGACCACTGGGACATGTGAAATTAAAGGGTTGTCCTGGGATCAGCATCCCTGGTGTCTACAGAATTGTAATCAGTCAGTTACTTATTTATAGGGTGAAAAGTAGTCATTGTGCTGTTTGGAATCATGGTGTGGACTCATGTTGAGCGAATTTGTTTGGCATTTCAAATTCGTGTTCGGGGTTCCTGCTTGTTCGCGCCAAGAAATCGGCTCCGCCCATGAACATCCCTGATTTGCCACACTGTCACGCAGATGTTATCTGTGTGGCAAATCAGGGATGTTCATGGGCGGAGCCGATTTTTTGGCGCGAACAAGCAGGAACCCCGAACACGAATTTGAAATGCCGAACAAATTCGCTCAACACGAGTGTGGACAGCACTGAACATGGAGCAAAGAAATCTCAGGAGAGAGTTGTCTCAGGAGATTAGAAAGAAAATTATAAACAAACATGATAAAGGTAAAGGCTAAAAGACGTCTCCACACAGCTCAATGTTTCTGTTACTACAGCAGCACAGATTATTCAGAAGTGTAAGGTCTATGGGACTGTAGGCAACCTCCCTGCACACGGCCACAATGAAGAACTGATGACAAATGGTGAACAACTTCCACAGAGATTAGAGGTGAACTCCGAGGTCGAGGTCCATCAGTGTCAGATCGCACGGTCCGTCGCTGTCTTGGCCAAAGTGGACTTCATTGAAGACGACCAAGGGTGAAACCACTGCTGATAGCAAATCATAAGAAAGAGAAAGTGGAACTTGCCAAAATGCTGATTGACAGCCACAAAGCTTCTGGAGAACGTCCATTGGACGGAAGAGACAAAACTGGAGCTATTTGATGTGACATCAGCTCTATGTTCACAGATGCAAAAAACAAGCAAAGAAAAGAGCATTGCAGCAGCTGTGACACATGGAGGAGCAAGGGGATGATCTGGGGCTGCTCTGCTGCATCTGGCACAGGGGGTCTTGTATCTGTGCAGGGTACAATGAAATCTCAAGACTATCAAGACATTCTGGAGAAAAATGTGTCAGAAAGCTCAGTCTGAGTCACAGGTCCTGCAACAGGATAATGACCCAAAATAGCTAAAAACATCCAAGAACAACGGACAGTAAAGCATCAGACTCTTCTGATGAGGCTTCTATGTACATCCTACAGAACATCTGAGGAAGAAGCTGAGACCAGCAGTCTGAAGAAGACGTCTCCACACCAGAGACAGCGAGAGCAGTTTGGTCATGAGGAGTTGTTAAAAATAACTTGAGGACGGGGGCAGAAGTCTCATCGAGAGTCACAGAAATAATAGAAATAACTTATTATCGATGACTACCTCAAAAGGTCGTGATTCATAAGTAAAGGGAACCATCACTTTTGTCCAGGCCGTGTCATTAGTTTTTTTTTTCTGTTGAACCAAAATTCAAATGCAAAAAAAAGCAAAGTGATCTCATTATTGATATTCAGTAAATTGACATTGAAAATTACTTTATTCAGTTTCAAGTTATTTCAGTGACCATTGTGGGTTTTTCATACTTTAACAGAATATACCAACAATTTTGTCCATGTGTGTATTTACCCCTTCATGGCAAACATCTTCAGTACATAGTAGAGCCCCTCTGACTGTTATGACCTTCTGACCCTCTGGCTGTTATGACCTGCTGCAGATATGATGCATAGCCAGACACCGGCTTTTGGCAGTGTTTCTGAGAAATCTTAGCCCATTCCTCATGGTCAGTGGCTTCCAGCTCACTAATATTCTTGTATTGTCGACTGGTCCAATAAGTGAATAGAAGAGATCATTGTCTGCACAATAAAAGAGAGGGATTCAAAGACATTGATCGTTCCTAGAGATACAGCAGAGAGCAGAGTTTACATAGGAGCACAGGCTACACTACATGCACGTGGCAAAAAACGGAAACTGGCACCGACTGCCACAGGATTCCTGAGGAGACAGGTGGTCAAAAACCATCGAGTGACCGCAAAAGACTCGCAGTGAGATCAGTGGCAGCAGGCGCTGAGGTTTCAGTTTGCTTGTAAGGCGCATACTGAATGCTGAAGGTATCCATGTCTGTACTCCAACAAGTCACCTCAACTGACCCAAAAGCACAAGAAAAGTCGCCTCTAGTATGTCCAAAGCCATAAAATAAGTCACAGAAGTTCTCGGATACTGTTCTGTGGAGCAATGAAACAAAACTGGAACTTTTCCATCCAATAGGTCAGTGGTGTGTCTGGAGGAGGAAGAATGAAGCAAAAGCAGAAAATGAACATTCTGCATACAGTGAAGTATGGTGGTGTCTCAGTGATGCCTACAGTGAAACATGGTGGTGGCTCAGTGAAGTCTTTAGTGAAGCATGGCGGTGGTTTGGTGATGTCTACAGTGAAGCATAGTGTTGACTCTGATGTTTTAGTGAAGCATGGTGGTGGCTCGGTGATGTCTAGAGTGGAACACAGTGGTGGCTCAATGATATCTACAGTGAAGCATGGTGGTGGCTTGGTGATACTCTAGGGCTGCTTTACTTCCTCTGGCACTGGAAACCTACAGCATGTAAAGGGAAAAATGGATTCAATCAAGTATCAGCTAATCCTAGGAGAAGAATGTCTTCTGTGAGGAGCTAAAGCTCGGGAGTCATTGGACTTTTCAAAGGACCAAGATCCACAGCATACTTCACTGTCCACCAAGGTTTGGTCTCAAAGACATCCTAGAATATTAACCACTTGTTATACTAGTTGGATTGAGACATTTACATTCTTGAAGAAATTCTCAATGGGGGTGGAATAATTTTGATTCCAACTCTATTTGCCTCACATCAACCTATTTATCTACTTGTCTCATATTTATCCATCCATCTCCATTACTAAGACCTGAACCTACTTCTGATCCATGGTGTGTTACCCCCCCGTGCAACAAGCTAACTAGAGAAGCACCAAGTCTTAGCACCTTTGTTCAGCGAAGCGCACTTGGCTCTCAAAGAAGTGGAGAGAGCTGCACAGGTAGGACAGTGTTCAGGGGGCCCCGATTCTTTATTTTGGGAATATACCATATATATCTGCACCTCTGCCCTAATATATGACCAGCCCTGGTGCGCTTGCTCATGACACCTGCCCTGACATACCCAGGATGTATCTCGAGAGTAAACCGAGAGCCAAGATATAAGAAACCACTGCACCCGAGAGGACGCCGGCACGGTGACCTGGTATCATCCCATTTCAGTGTTTATTTGCAAAGTGACAACGGCATTGAGCAGATCTCATGATTTGGTTGCAGGGGATTTGTGGGGGGAAGGCACATATGTAGTTACAGGTACCGGTGCACTATATCAAGGTCTCCTTCACTTTGGATTTGGATCTACAGGGTAAAAGCTCTCTTTGCATCCCTGTATCTGCCCTAAAGTATGGAAAGGACGATGTCGCTTTCAGACAGATCCTTATTGCCTTTATCTCCGTACATAAGGGGAACACATTCACTACATAAGTTCCTTGGTGAAATGCGAGTAGAAAACAGTCCTCGTGAGCATCGGGCATGCGTCCCGTCTCCAATCTTCGGCCCATCCAGTTTTGGAATCCATTAGGTTTTTTTTTTCCGAGGTCTCGATTATTGCAGATTTAATGGAAGAAATAGTTACCAAAATATCCGAGCTAAGTAGGAGAAATCAACATGATGGAAAACAAGAGTCAAGATACTGTCGCAAATGCCGTCCTTATGTCTCCACCTCCTCTTCATCCATCAGTGGGATTTCTGTTAGGAGGAAAACGGACATTGTTATTGAGATGATGGGAGTTGTGGTCAGATCTTATCTATTAGATGGTCTAGGTATAAAGAGCATTCAAAATAATGAGCCCTAATCCGGATAAACAGTTACAGGTGAAAAGCACAGGAGAGGCGACAGACTGTGCTCTGCGCAGCAGCATGCATGTCATAAGCAGAGTGTGAAAACTCCACCCCAATGCAGGGAAGGGCCGATTGGTTGGCAATAGTGACAAGCAGTGAAGCTGGACATGCCGGACCTGACTCCTGTGGGAAAATCGAAGACTTTTTAAAAAATTTTAAGTGATTTTTAGAAAATTATTTATCTAGGGGGCAAGAACAAATTGATTAATGGAAGTGATCGGTCCTTTTTTTAAAGGAGCACTCCAGGTAAAACTAATGAACTGTGTTATACCTTATGGGGGGGGGGGAATGGCATAGTATTTGGTGTCCTGTATCATATTTTGCACCCACTAAAGTTTTTTTGCCTAGAGAATTTTGCCCACTAGTTCTTGTTCTTTTCCACCTGCGCAGCTTGCTTTCCTTACCATCTGCAATGTCGATGCTCGGACTTGTGGTCGCTGTTTCGCTGTTCATGTTCTGCGTGCCCGGCGTCCTCATGTGTGTCATGGAAGAAGACTGTAACGTGTGATGGAGGTCGGAGGATTCCAACAAGCTGTCGAAGGTCTCTGACTCCTCACATAAACTGTCTGTGTTAGGGTTACCAGGATAAGCGGGAGGGTGGGATTCCTCCGTGTGAGATGGACTCCTCTGGCCGGCAGAGGACATGTAGCCAGGAGGGGTGACGTTCACACCGCTGCTGACCGCTTCATCATAGGAAGGAAGCATAACCAGGACGCCATCCACCACCACAAAGTCCGGTTCTGCTGAGCTGTCCTGGGGGCTTCTAGAGGGAGGAGTGAAACAGATGTTAGATAATTCTGTTATATTGATTCTGTAATCTATCTACTGAATATATGGGAGGGAATGGGTGTAATACACCAGTCTTGAACCTATATCCCACTTATGTAAGGGGCACTTAATATATTAAGAAGCCCATGCTTTTGGCGCGTCTTTGGGCTGCTCATCTTCCAGAAAAAATGGCATACATTACAAGCTCCTCCGTTACGCTCCAATTACCTGTTTAGAAAAGTGCCACGAGTAAAGGAAAAGGTAAAAAAACAGTCACAAAAATGGTGAAAGCCAAAATTTACAACTTTTTGGAGCCAGAAAACTGATGTAGGGGGGACAATAGTTTATCTCCATAATTCCAAAAGTTCCTAAATAGCTTACTCATATAGATATCTAACAGTAATTAGGCAAAAAATAAAAGTGATTTAGCCTTTGACCGTCCATAATGCACAAAGAAGAGTCAGGTCCGTGTAGGATCTATGCGGGTCCGTGTAGGATCTATGCGGGTCCGTGTAGGATCTATGCCGATCCGGCTCTTCTTTAGTGCTTTGTGCATGATGTCAGATGCTGCTAAAATCAGCTGGCACAATTATTATTAAATTATTGAAACATAAGTCCGATGTATAAGATATCGGCCTCAGTCATTGTCGCATTGCCCGTACAGAAACCTCACAGTGTAGTGCCCAGTTCGCACCTCGGGAGGAAATGGGTCTTGAACTTAGTCTGGAAACTTCTGGCGATGATGACCAACAGAAGGACCAGGAGGACGCTGCTCGCAGTGAAAGCCACGATCTTCCATGTTGTCAGCATTGTCTCTTGGTTGTTAGGCCAGGATTTTTCTACTCAAAGCAAAAACAAAAAGTGTAAAAAAGAACAATAATTATAATTTTTGTGAAGATCTTTGAAAGCTGGAAACCATAACATAGCAGGTGCAACAGGAATGGGGAATATCGGTCATGTATGAGCCAGGAGACACATAACAATAAAACCACCTGCCCAATATTATGTAGACCCCTCACGTCACTAGAACAGCTCTGACCCATGGAGGCCCGGACTGCACAGATCTCTGATGGGTCGGGTGGGATCTGGCACAAGATAATAGTAGCAGATCCTTGCCCTGTGCATTGCTCGATGTGGCCTCTATGGATTTGACTTATCCTCCCAACAGATCCAACAGATCCCACTGATGATCGATCGGATGGAGACATATGGATTTGGATACAAGTCGTCACCTTGATCTCAGAACGTTTCTGACCAACTGATATCTACTGAAAAAAGATCGTCATCTGGGTACTTGATCTGGACATGGTAGGTGGCAGAATTACATCCATACAATGTCAAGACCCAAGAATACCAGCAGAACATTGCCCCATCACACTGGTGGTCTTTTTTGCATAGTGCATTCTGGTACTATCTATTCCCCAGGTAAGTGACCCACGGGATTCTGGATGCCCATATGATGTAAATCTGATTCCTCAGACCAGGCCAACATCTTTTCTTCTTTGACTCCATGGTTCACTTCTGAGTAGGCACTAGACAAGGTCAGCATGGGCATTAACGAGTTGTCCTTCCTGGGACCACTTTTGGAAGGTACTAACCTTCACATACCAGGAACACCCCACAAGACCTGCCAAATACTGGGAAAACCCTACAACACCTGCTAAATACCAAGAACACCCCACAAGACTTGCCAAATAAAGGAACACCTCACAAGACCTGCCAAATAAAGGAAACACCCCACAAGACCTGCCGTATACCGGAACTGCCCCACAAGACCTGCCGTATACCATGAACACCCCAAAAGACCTGCCGTATACCGGCAGGTCTGTATGTAGTGAGTTTCCCTTTGTGGAGACTGTATAAATCTGTATGTAGTGAGCACCCCCTAGTGGTGACTATATAAATCTGTATGTAGTGAGCTCCTTCTAGTGGCGACTGTATAAATCTGTATGTAGTGAGCTCCCTCTAGTGGTGGCTGTATAAATCTGTATGTAGTGAGCTCCCTCTAGTGGCGGCTGCATAAATCTGTATGTAGTAGTATGCTCCCTCTAGTGGTGGCTGTATAAATCTGTATGTAGTGAGCTCCCTCTAGTGGTGGCTGTATAAATCTGTATGTAGTGAGCTCCCTCTAGTGGCGGCTGTATAAATCTGTATGTAGTAGTGAGCTCCCTCTAGTGGTGGCTGTATAAATCTGTATGTAGTGAGCTCCCTCTAGTGGTGACTGTATAAATCTGTACGTAGTGAGCTCCCCCTAGTGGTGATTGTATAAATCTGTATGTAGTGAGCTCCCTCTAGTGGTGACTGTATACCGGAAACACCCCACAAGGCTTGCCAAATACCAGAACACCTCAAATGACCTGCCAAATAAAGAAAACACCCAACAAGACCTGCCGCATACCGGAACCACCCCACAAGACCTGGCGGTTACTAGTTACACCCACAAGACCTGATTTATACCAGGAACACCCCATAAGACCATCAGTTTGGAGATTCTCCAAGTCGCTATCCATCACAACTTATCCCTTGTCACAATCACTTGGATCGCTACTTTTGCCCATTTTTCAGCTTCCAAAACATGACCTTTTACAACTGTCTGTTGTTTTGTTCCTTGATATATCTCACCCAACAGTTGCCATTCTCACCAGATAATCAATGTTCTCACTACGCCTGTCAGTGGTTTTATTGTTATGTCTGGTGGACCATTCCTATGACTAAACGCTTGTTGTGGGGTCCAGGAGACCCGATGGTGCCACATATTCCAGGTCACTAGTGATCAGATGTCAGGGACATAGGTATAAGTGTATATTATAGTGAAGTGAAATATATGCAGGTTATACAGTAGATCTGAGCCTATAAGAAGCACCATATACATCCGATATGACTGGTAGGGATGACTTACCCATCTTCTCACAGTAGAGCGGAGACGATGGGAACCACTCTCCAGACTGGCACGTGAAGTACTTGTAATCATTGGACAGCATGTACCCAGGGTCACAGTAAAACTCAATCACAGTCCCATGTATGTACCGTTCACAGGGCTGAGGGTGGCAAATGTAATCTCCATGGGCCACCATCGGGGGAAGAGGGCAAACTAAAAAGAAAACAGGAGCAAATTTAACATAACGATCAAGTGGTGGACCGATCATGTGGCTTTTAGGGCTTTGGCCAAAAACTCATACTCAGATGGGACCCAGTACACTTTTAGTCCATTTTAGAAAGTAGCCTTCATCCAATGGTGGTCATTGATTTCAGTGGGCGCAGTGTACAAGTACCGAAGATTTTTTGACATTAGGTCAGCCCCTGTTCATTGAAAGAACATGACATGGTAGAGTGGAGAAAGGCTCCAAGAGCAGCTACTGAGTGAAGCATCTAGATAAAGCCTAGACTTTAGGGACTCTCTACTTTAGATGAGCCCAGTTGGTCAGAATGATCCCCAATGATAAGCTTATCACAGGTTGTCCTGCTACTAGGACCCACAATGATCACCTGTGATCTGTGAAGGAACCAGGCAGTAAGTTTTCAATATCCCTACAGCACTCCCACAGGAGAAATGAGGCATTACACAGTTCCTACTGAACCCAATGGACATGCAAGGTCCTCCTCAGTAGATTCTCTTCGCTCTTACAGATAAGGGTCCTGAGTGTTGGACCCCCCTGTACTCAGAATTCCTTAGGGCATTTCAATATGGGTTTTGATACCTTTATTTTAGTGTCCTACTATTTTTTGTTGTCTGATGGTTTTTTTTTTCGTGATAGCAAAGACCTGTGAAATAGGACACCCCAATAATTCCTAAAATGAGCAGTGGTGGCCGCACTTGTGCTTGGAGATGGAAATTGCTTAAATGACCAACAGAAAAGATTTCCCCTAAATAATATATTTCACTCGTTCTTCCAGAATCACAAGCAGAAACAACGCATCTCGCTGTGCATTAATGATCTCCAGATTAGTGACGTGACCGTGAGCAGAGCCGGTCGCTGCAGCACCTTCCCCTCCGCTCTCGTGTACGCACCTCCGCGATCCAACATCAGGACCCTCCGCATCCCAATGTGAGACGTGTGAATTGGAAACTACAAGGTTTCTTCATCTACCGAAGCTGCTGCCAGGAAACCCAAAAGTGACTGATAGACGGCTCTATTATACCCCACGCAGCACTAATCACCCTATAATGGATCACAGAGACAGGGATGTATTGTAATCTGCGCAGGAAGAAGAACACGTCACTGGGAGTTGACATGAAAATCCATGAATCATCTTCTGCCCTCATAACTGTGATGTTATAGTTGCACTGGTTAAAGCTGGCCCTATTATATGTATCCTATATGTAGTGTTTCAGGCTGGCCCTATTATATGTATCCTATACGTAGTGTTTCAGGCTGGCCCTATTATATGTATCCTATATGTAGTTTTCCAGGCAAGCCCTATTATATGTATCCTATATGTAGTTTTCCAAGGCTGGCCCTATTATATATATCCTATATATAGTTTTCCAGGCAAGCACTATTATATGTATCCTATATGTAGTGTTTCAGGCTGGCCCTATTATATGTATCCTATATGTAGTGTTTCAGGCTGGCCCTATTATATGTATCCTATACGTAGTGTTTCAGGCTGGCCCTATTATATTTATCCTATACATAGTGTTTCAGGCTGGCCCTATTATATGTATCCTATATATAGTTTTCCAGGCAAGCCCTATTATATGTATCCTATATATAGTTTTCCAGGCAGGCCCTATTATATGTATCCTATATGTAGTGTTTCAGGCTGGCCCTATTATATGTATCCTATATGTAGTGTTTCAGGCTGGCCCTATTATATGTATCCTATATGTAGTGTTTCAGGCAAGCCCTATTATATGTATCCTATATATAGTTTTCCAGGCAGGCCCTATTATATGTATCCTATATGTAGTGTTTCAGGCTGGCCCTATTATATGTATCCTATATGTAGTGTTTCAGGCAGGCCCTATTATATTTATCCTATACGTAGTGTTTCAGGCTGGCCCTATTATATGTATCCTATATGTAGTGTTTCAGGCTGGCCCTATTATATGTATCCTATACGTAGTGTTTCAGGCTGGCCCTATTATATTTATCCTATACGTAGTGTTTCAGGCTGGCCCTATTATATGTATCCTATATATAGTTTTCCAGGCTGGCCCTATTATATGTATCGTATATATAGTTTTCCAGGCAGGCCCTATTATATGTATCCTATATGTAGTGTTTCAGGCTGGCCCTATTATATGTATCCTATATATAGTTTTCCAGGCAATCCCTATTATATGTATCGTATATATAGTTTTCCAGGCAGGCCCTATTATATGTATCCTATATGTAGTGTTTCAGGCTGGCCCTATTATATGTATCCTATATGTAGTGTTTCAGGCTGGCCCTATTATATGTATCCTATATGTAGTGTTTCAGGCTGGCCCTATTATATGTATCCTATATGTAGTGTTTCAGGCTGGCCCTATTATATGTATCCTATATGTCGTTTTTCAGGCTGACCCTACTATATTTATCCTATACGTAGTGTTTCAGGTTGGCCCTATTATATGTATCCTATATGTAGTGTTTCAGGTTGGCCCTATTATATGTATCCTATATGTAGTGTTTCAGGCTGGCCCTATTATATGTATCCTATATGTAGTGTTTCAGGTTGGCCCTATTATATGTATCCTATATGTAGTGTTTCAGGCTGGCCCTATTATATGTATCCTATATGTAGTGTTTCAGGCTGGCCCTATTATATGTATCCTATATGTAGTGTTTCAGGCTGGCCCTATTATATGTATCCTATATGTAGTGTTTCAGGCTGGCCCTATTATATGTATCCTATATGTAGTGTTTCAGGCTGGCCCTATTATATGTATCCTATATGTAGTGTTTCAGGCTGGCCCTATTATATGTATCCTATATGTCGTTTTTCAGGCTGACCCTACTATATTTATCCTATACGTAGTGTTTCAGGTTGGCCCTATTATATGTATCCTATATGTAGTGTTTCAGGTTGGCCCTATTATATGTATCCTATATGTAGTGTTTCAGGCTGGCCCTATTATATGTATCCTATATGTAGTGTTTCAGGCTGGCCCTATTATATGTATCCTATATGTAGTGTTTCAGGCTGGCCCTATTATATGTATCCTATATGTAGTTTTCCAGGCAAGCCCTATTATATGTATCCTATATGTAGTTTTCCAAGGCTGGCCCTATTATATATATCCTATATATAGTTTTCCAGGCAAGCACTATTATATGTATCCTATATGTAGTGTTTCAGGCTGGCCCTATTATATGTATCCTATATGTAGTGTTTCAGGCTGGCCCTATTATATGTATCCTATACGTAGTGTTTCAGGCTGGCCCTATTATATTTATCCTATACATAGTGTTTCAGGCTGGCCCTATTATATGTATCCTATATATAGTTTTCCAGGCAAGCCCTATTATATGTATCCTATATATAGTTTTCCAGGCAGGCCCTATTATATGTATCCTATATGTAGTGTTTCAGGCTGGCCCTATTATATGTATCCTATATGTAGTGTTTCAGGCTGGCCCTATTATATGTATCCTATATGTAGTGTTTCAGGCAAGCCCTATTATATGTATCCTATATATAGTTTTCCAGGCAGGCCCTATTATATGTATCCTATATGTAGTGTTTCAGGCTGGCCCTATTATATGTATCCTATATGTAGTGTTTCAGGCAGGCCCTATTATATTTATCCTATACGTAGTGTTTCAGGCTGGCCCTATTATATGTATCCTATATGTAGTGTTTCAGGCTGGCCCTATTATATGTATCCTATACGTAGTGTTTCAGGCTGGCCCTATTATATTTATCCTATACGTAGTGTTTCAGGCTGGCCCTATTATATGTATCCTATATATAGTTTTCCAGGCTGGCCCTATTATATGTATCGTATATATAGTTTTCCAGGCAGGCCCTATTATATGTATCCTATATGTAGTGTTTCAGGCTGGCCCTATTATATGTATCCTATATATAGTTTTCCAGGCAATCCCTATTATATGTATCGTATATATAGTTTTCCAGGCAGGCCCTATTATATGTATCCTATATGTAGTGTTTCAGGCTGGCCCTATTATATGTATCCTATATGTAGTGTTTCAGGCTGGCCCTATTATATGTATCCTATATGTAGTGTTTCAGGCTGGCCCTATTATATGTATCCTATATGTAGTGTTTCAGGCTGGCCCTATTATATGTATCCTATATGTCGTTTTTCAGGCTGACCCTACTATATTTATCCTATACGTAGTGTTTCAGGTTGGCCCTATTATATGTATCCTATATGTAGTGTTTCAGGTTGGCCCTATTATATGTATCCTATATGTAGTGTTTCAGGCTGGCCCTATTATATGTATCCTATATGTAGTGTTTCAGGTTGGCCCTATTATATGTATCCTATATGTAGTGTTTCAGGCTGGCCCTATTATATGTATCCTATATGTAGTGTTTCAGGCTGGCCCTATTATATGTATCCTATATGTAGTGTTTCAGGCTGGCCCTATTATATGTATCCTATATGTAGTGTTTCAGGTTGGCCCTATTATATGTATCCTATATGTAGTGTTTCAGGTTGGCCCTATTATATGTATCCTATATGTAGTGTTTCAGGCTGGCCCTATTATATGTATCCTATATGTAGTGTTTCAGGCTGATCCTATTATATCTATCCTATATCTAGTGTACTTGTTTGATGCTTGCAATTTTTGTGCTGTTGCAAACTGGCTATAATTTTAGGACACATCATTATAATTTACTCTGTTATGGGAGGAGAATTGTGACACCTGTAAAATCTGTCCAGAACTTAGTACACAACATCCATCTCCAAACATTAGAGACATGCACTCTCTCTTTTCAGCTACATGTCAATCACTCTCTACAGAGGCAGGTAAATGGATTCAGTAACATTTTTACCTGAAGCCACCACTAAGGGGAACTTACTGATGACAAACTTGTCATTGCATTTAATTTGAACTGTATAAATCTATATGCAGTGAGCTCCCTCTACTGGTGGCTGTATAAATCTGTATGTAGTGAGCTCCCTCTACTGGTGGCTGTATAAATCAGTATGTAGTTAGCTCCCTCTGCTGGTGGCTGTATAAATCTATATGCAGTGAGCTTCCCTAGTGGTGGCTGTATAAATCTATATGCAGTGAGCTCCCCCTAGTGGTGGCTGTAT
The DNA here is from genome assembly GCF_046119375.1 of Phyllobates terribilis. NCBI lineage: Eukaryota > Metazoa > Chordata > Amphibia > Anura > Dendrobatidae > Phyllobates > Phyllobates terribilis. The sequence goes on from NW_027362763.1 coordinate 685,653,485, forward strand.
AAATCTGTATGTAGTGAGCTCCCCCTAGTGGTGGCTGTATAAATCTATATGTAGTGTGCTCCCCCTAGTGGTGGCTGTAAAAATCTGAATCTAGAGAGCTCCCTCTACTGGTGGCTGTATAAATCTGTATGTAGTTAGCTCCCTCTACTGCTGGCTGTATAAATCTATATGCAGTGAGCTCCCTCTACTGGTGGCTGTATAAATCTATATGTAGTGTGCTCCCCCTAGTGGTGGCTGTAAAAATCTGAATCTAGAGAGCTCCCTCTACTGGTGGCTGTATAAATCTGTATGTAGCGAGCTCCCTCTACTGGTGGCTGTATAAATCTGTATGTAGTGAGCTCCCTCTACTGGTGGCTGTATAAATCTGTATGTAGCAAGCTCCCCCTAGTGGTGGCTGCATAAGTCTGTATGCAATGGGCTCCCACTAGTGGTGACTGTATAAATCTGTATGTAGTGAGCTCCCCCTAGTAGTGACTGCATAAATCTGTATGTAGTGAGCTCCCTCTAGTGGTGACTGTATAAATCTGTATGCAGTGAGCTCCCTCTAGTGGTGGCTGTATAAATTGGTATGTAGTGAGCTCCCTCTAGTGGTGGCTGTATAAATCTGTATGTAGTGAGCTCCCCTAGTGGTGACTACATAAATCTGTATGTAGTGAGCTCCCCCTAGTGGTGACTATATAAATCTGTATGCAATAAGCTCCCTCTAGTGGTGACTGTATAAATCTATATGTAGTGAGCTCCCCCTAGTGGTGGCTGTATAAATCTGTATGCAGTGAGCTCCCTCTAGTGGTGGCTGTATAAATCGGTATGTAGTGAGCTCCCTCTACTGGTGTCTGTATAAATCTATATGTAGTGTGCTCCCTCTACTGGTGGCTGTATAAATCTGTATGTAGTTAGCTCCCTCTACTGGTGGCTGTATAAATCTATATGCAGTGAGCTCCCTCTACTGGTGGCTGTATAAATCTATATGTAGTGTGCTCCCTCTAGTGGTGGCTGTAAAAATCTGAATCTAGAGAGCTCCCTCTACTGGTGGCTGTATAAATCTGTATGTAGCGAGCTCCCTCTACTGGTGGCTGTATAAATCTGTATGTAGTGAGCTCCCTCTACTGGTGGCTGTATAAATCTGTATGTAGCAAGCTCCCCCTAGTGGTGGCTGCATAAGTCTGTATGCAATGGGCTCCCACTAGTGGTGACTGTATAAATCTGTATGTAGTGAGCTCCCCCTAGTAGTGACTGCATAAATCTGTATGTAGTGAGCTCCCTCTAGTGGTGACTGTATAAATCTGTATGCAGTGAGCTCCCTCTAGTGGTGGCTGTATAAATCGGTATGTAGTGAGCTCCCTCTAGTGGTGGCTGTATAAATCTGTATGTAGTGAGCTCCCCTAGTGGTGACTACATAAATCTGTATGTAGTGAGCTCCCCCTAGTGGTGACTATATAAATCTGTATGCAATAAGCTCCCTCTAGTGGTGACTGTATAAATCTATATGTAGTGAGCTCCCCCTAGTGGTGGCTGTATAAATCTGTATGCAGTGAGCTCCCTCTAGTGGTGGCTGTATAAATCGGTATGTAGTGAGCTCCCTCTAGTGGTGGCTGTATAAATCTGTATGTAGTGAGCTCCCCTAGTGGTGACTACATAAATCTGTATGTAGTGAGCTCCCCCTAGTGGTGACTATATAAATCTGTATGTAGTGAGCTCCCTCTAGTGGTGACTGTATAAATCTATATGTAGTGAGCTCCCCCTAGTGGTGGCTGTATAAATCTGTATGTAGTTAGCTCCCTCTACTGGTGGCTGTATAAATCTATATGTAGTGAGCTCCCTCTACTGGTGGCTGTATAAATCTATATGTAGTGAGCTCCCCCTAGTGGTGGCTGTATAAATCTGTATCTAGAGAGCTCCCTCTACTGGTGGCTGTATAAATCTGTATCTAGAGAGCTCCCTCTACTGGTGGCTGTATAAATCTGTATGAAGCGAGCTCCCTCTACTGGTGGCTGTATAAATCTGTATGTAGTGAGCTCCCTCTACTGGTGGCTGTATAAATCTGTATGTAGCGAGCTCCCCCTAGTGGTGGCTGCCTAAGTCTGTATGCAATGGGCTCCCACTAGTGGTGACTGTATAAATCTGTATGTAGTGAGCTCCCCCTAGTAGTGACTGTATAAATCTGTATGTAGTGAGCTCCCTCTAGTGGTGACTGTATAAATCTGTATGCAGTGAGCTCCCTCTAGTGGTGGCTGTATAAATCGGTATGTAGTGAGCTCCCTCTAGAGGTGGCTGTATAAATCTGTATGTAGTGAGCTCCCCTAGTGGTGACTACATAAATCTTTATGTAGTGAGCTCCCCCTAGTGGTGACTATATAAATCTGTATGCAATGAGCTCCCTCTAGTGGTGACTGTATAAATCTGTATGTAGTGAGCTCCCCCTAGTGGTGGCTGTATAAATCTGTATGTAGTGAGCTCCTTCTAGTGGTGAATTATAAGTACCAGAATCTTACTATTCATGACTTTGTGAAAGCAAACAGGGGTTTTGGGAACTATGTAGCAGAAAATCTGAGCTCTGACGCCTCTAAAGATGTATTATGAAATGAATCCACATAGAATTTTTCATCTTTTTATCCTAAGTCATATTGCACGGCTCGTTAAAGGGTTGATTGTGACTTGTAGGATTGCTACTTCCAATAGGGGGCGCTATAGAGTACAAGTCCTCTTTTTCTCTGAAGAGGCAGTTTGCATATTTCATCTCTTTAGCCGCTGATCATGTGAAGCCCGGTGATCATATACAACCTGCCATTTAAATTAGATTTTTTTTTTTTTTAAAGCAAATCTCAAAGTGAAATATTTCTAAACTGTGCCGTAGATTTATAAGGCTGAGCCCCCCCCCCCCATGAATTATGCACTCGCTGGCATATTGTATTTTTCAGCTGACACCATTAATCTGGCTGATGGCAGCCCACTAATCTGCTCTCCGCAGCACTTCAATAATGAGGCCCTGTAAAACACAAAGACACTACAGAAATGCACATTTCCTTGGTGTGCTGTAAATATCCTGGACACCAGACAGCTGGCACACCAGCGACCTGGAAATGTTTAGCTGGTGTGGTACCCGGGCTACAGGGGCATTACACAGGAGTCGTTCCTTGCGGTCGGCTTTATCGGACAAGAACCATCTGCTCCTGATAAAAAAAAAAAGTGCCTGTTGCAGAAGAGTGAGAGGCAACTCGAAGATTGAGACTGATCCGGAGGGGACGTCTCAGCGCCGAGAGCTTCGAACCTCGTGCCAAATCCACTTTCTCATCCTTGCCAAATGGGTTCTCGCCACAGCTTAGCAAGTAGGCTGAAAAGCCGGCAAAGAGATTGTCGTGATTAGAAAAAAATAAAGTCACCACGCTTGGCCGGAGATTTTACTGTGTGTAAAATGAGGACACGCTCCGACAAGAAAATAGGCATCTGTTCTCCACAATAAACACAGATGAGCCTCCGCGCTCCGTTAAACAAGCCGCATCGGGATGCAACATTCACTTTGTAAATCTTTATGGCACGTTGCAAAAAAACGACAGGACGCGTCCAACGACAAGCTGTGAAAATGGGAAGCAATCATGGGATGTCGGAGGAGGCGATGGCGCTGCTGATTGATGCCGTTCTGCGGAGACGTCTTCCATTCCATAACATTATCCAATTTTATGTACGAGTTGGGGGGACACCGAATATAAGACATATTTATAGCTTTGCAGGAGAGAGTGCACTTATTTTATTATTTGTGGTGTGGCGAGTTTCTTTTACCGACGGTAAGGGTTGGGTTCAGTGGCGTAACTTGATGCTCATGGGCTTCAATGCAAAAGCTCCAAAAGGGGCCCCCAATTATTGCAAGTCACTAATATTATTGGTCTTTTCATATAGCCCAAAGGGACTTTTTGGGTCCGAGTGCGATTGCAACCCCTGCACCTATTGTAGTTACGCCCCTGTCCAGTATATACAGTAGATCCTATAAAGCATTTGACCATTAGATTTGGTGATATCATTGATTAGTTGTGGGACCAGTTGTAAACACTGTCAGATATCTAATCGTACAACCTAGAAGCCTGCTGCCTCAAAATCATGGTGAGATGGATTCTCTAAGCCACAGGTCAGGGTGAACAACATGGACCAAAGGCGATGGCACAGCGGGCAGGACTTGTCGGATAGCAAATGGAACAACAAGGACCAGGACAACAGGCATAAAGGTGGAGCATGGAACACCAGAAGACACAGCGATAGGAGTCACACACACACATAAACTGAAGACGTTTAGTCATTTCAGGACTTGCAGCAGCATTTGTAGTGTGAGCAAATCCAGAAAAGCTTGTTATGCTTATAGCAGACAAAGAGTTAATCAGCTAATTAATGGATAGTCGCTGGCAGCAGAGATGAGCAGGTAAACATGTTTGTAGAGAAGATACACTGGATCGTTAGAAGAGTAAGGTCGTTATGCTTACAGCAGACGAAGGGTTAGTTGCAGGTCTGAGCCAGGAAGTAAATGCAGATTGTAGAAACAGACTGGAGCTTGATGAGAAGATTCTGCTTAAGTGGGAAAAACTCCAAAGCACAAGGTAACTGAGCACAAAGCATACTTAATACTAAGACACACAGGGGTGTCAGAGTCAGCCTTAAAAGGCCTTGGGTGATGATGTCACTGGGGTTCGCCAGGCAACTTGTAAAGCATAGTGTGGACCACAGCAAAGGGTGGCAGCCATTGGAGAAGGAAGCAGTGCCCGGCCATGGAGCGAAGATACATGATACATAGAACCTAGAACTTTGCCACCTTCTTATCAAAGAATTTAGAACCTTGCTGCCTTAGAATCACAGAACCTAGAACCCTGCTGCCTCAGAATCACAGAACCTAGAACCCCACTGCCTTAGAATTGCAGAACCTAGAACCCTGCTGCCTTAGAATCACAGAACCTAGAACCCTGCTGCCTTAGAATCACAGAACCTAGAACCCTGCTGCCTTAGAATCATAGAACCCTGCTGCCTTAAAATCATAGAACCCTGCCGCCTCATAATAATAGAACTCTGCCGCATCATAATAAGTGCTGCCTTTAAAAGGAGCGATGTTCCACCATTTCTCGCTGATTGGTTAGAGACGTCAGACGTGTTCTTGGAGCTGTCAAGCATCTCTGCAATTCCAATAGGATATTTCTTCGCTGAAGATTTGTGAAGCATCTGACAACCTGTTCTCGGCTGATGATGCAGGCTGTCACCACTATGGAGCAGCAGATCATTGTATTGAGGAGGAAGACTGGTCAAAAGCGACCGAGCGCCCTGCAGATGGTCATCTGGGTTACAATCCTGTTTACTACAGTGACGACCCTTGGATCCTGTGTACCGGCTCTTCCTGCCTCCTGGAATCTTGCTGGCTTCATCATTATTGGACAGATTTACTTAGCTCACTTTCTACTACTTCTACTTACTTTTTACATGGACGTCCCGACGGTGTACACAGCTACGAACAACGTGATTCCAAGAGAAAGATGGATGCACCTCTCCGTGTCTCAGTATGGACGACGCAGGGCGATAGAAGCCATCCGCTATTGTTTTATGTGTTTCACCACTGGAGTTGTGGGCGCCATACTCCTGTCTATAGCATCTTATGCTGTTATGTCTGAGATCGACTATTGGTCTCCTATGTCAATGGAGAAACTGGTCGGATACTGGTTATAACCTCCACGTGTATCTCATGTACCGAGTATTTACTGCCTGGTACCGTAGATAGAGGCAGAATACATGATGAAACTTGGCATCGTTAATAAACTTATTATGCCTCATAATCGACTCGAGTTTTATTTGTCTCAATCATAAGGTTTAAAGTGACAAAAACAACTCATTATGGGGGGGAATTTATTAACATTGGGGTTCTATGTGCCAGCCTCAAACAGAAGATGCACCAAACTTAGAGATACATCCCTCGTAATAAATTTGGTGCAATTGTATGTGATCACAAAGTATGGGCAGCCATAGATTAAAGGGAATCTGTCAGTAGGATCAAGCTCCCTAAGCCTTGTATACGGGCATGTAGGTCATAGGAAGCTGAATAAAATAATACCTTGATATCTGAGATCCGATGTCTTATTCCAGAGAAATCCACTTTTTTCTTAATACGTAAATGAGCTGTTAAGATCTACGGGCCAGACATAGATCTCACCAAGAGTCTGCCTCTTGGGGCGTGTACTTCTACCCCCTTTATGATATTGACCAATTATAAGAAGGCAGCAACATGCATGGGAAAAAGGGGCGTGTTCTTCTTTCCTCTGCATGTTGCTGCCAACTTATAATTGATCAATATCATAAAGGGGGTAGAAGTACACGCCCCAAGAGGCAGACTCTTGGGGAGATCTACGTCTGGCCCGTAGATCTTAACAGCTCATTTACATACTGTATTAAGAAAAACGTGGATTTCTCTGGAATAAGACATCAGATTGCAGATGTCAGTGTACCATTTTATTCATCTTCCTATGATCTACATGCCTATATAGATGGCTTCGAAGGATTGATCCCTCGAGCGTCACATGACCAATGGCGGGAACAGTGGAGTATATGAATAATGAGCTGTATAATACAAAATATTAGGATATAACCCCAACCCCCCACCCTTCATCCCCGACAGCCCCTTTAATAAGTCATAACACAAAGCATTACTGATTTCACACAGAGTATAGATGTAGAAGAAGCAAAATATATGTTTGTACCTATGTCCTGTCCCAAGAATTTTCCAAAAAGATCGTCATCTGATATGACTATGGCCCTTTGCAATTTTACCCATGTAATAAGACGAGAAAATCCAAACTGCTTGAAAAAAAAAACTTTTTTATTAAAAATCCTCTTGAGGAATACAGGGATATTTACATTTAATAGTGGCCACTCGATTTCAAGCGCTGTTCTGAAGCTCAAAAAATAAAATCAGTTCATAAATGCTGTGGATCTTCACTGCAGATTTTACTATTTGCAATGCAACGCATCAACGATAAATCCACAATCTCAATTAGGGTATGTGCGCACGATCAGTATCTTGGTAGTGTTTTTGATGCATTTTTGCCTGCGGATTTGCCATGAGTTTTTTCCTATGCATTGTATTGGAAAAACGCAGGCAAAAAAACGCACAAAGAATGGACATGCTGTTTCTTTTAAACGCACATGAAATTCTGTAAGGAAAAATCCTGATCATGTGCACAGATCTTACAAAATCGCATAGAAAATGCTAAAATGCTGGGATAAGGTTCGCAATGCATTTTTGAGGCCAATTCAGTGCGGATTTATCGCATCAAAAACGCACCGTGTGCACATAGCCTTACATGTTTTTTTTTTTACAATGATTCATTTGCCGTGTATTTTTAACATAACCTAATGGGAAGCGCAGGAAGCAACTTAATGCTCATGGGCCCCAATGCAAAAACTCCAAAGGGGCACACAATTATTACAGGTCATTATTAGTTTTTTTCATATAGGCCAAAGGGACTTTTTGGGCACCTTAGTCTCCAGGGCCGGGTGCGATTGCAACCCCTGCACCTATTGTAGTTAGGCCCCTGGTTGGGCTTAGGAGCCGCAGTGCACCTAGTATGTCCGTATCTGGAGCATGTAATGTCATGATATAAAGGTGATACCTTAATTATACAACCGTATGATGTAATATGGCGGAGGGTGGGCTGGAGCACAACAAGAAGCGTCCTGGTCTCCCATTACTTGGTCGTCCGTTCCTCGGCATGTCTGGCATTACAAAGGGACGGTTCATCCAGCTGAGATCCCTCGGAGTCTCCACCATGGTTGCATTACTGATTGTCCAACTTTCTGTTAGATGGGGCTTTGTGCGTCACTTTATAATTGTGTGTTGTCATGCCGTGCACAAATACCATACCGTACAGTCAGGCGAAACCTTCCGACGCTCAGTGCCCCCCCCCCTATAGCTCTGCACTGCAATCGTGGGGTGCCGATGATCTTGTCAATGCAAACATGGACCAACTAAAGACCCCCGTGTCTACCATGTTTGTACCCATAAGAAAACCAGGAGATCGGTAATATTACAATATTGCAGTGTATTGTACAAGTGATCGCAGAGGAGGAATAAAAATGTAAAAAAAAAATTAAAACTACTTAAAAATAAAGTAAAATCTAAAAGTTCATATCTCCTCCCTTTTCACAGAACGTAAATAAAATATATAAAAAAAAAAATCTGCGTACAGTGCCGAAATATAGGTGTCCAATTTAATAGTGCCATATGTTGGCCAAAATAACAATGCAATACAGTGCTGCCACCAACAAATATAATGTATCGTGCAAAAAAAATACCACTATGCAGTGCTGAGATAATACCAACATACAGTGAGCAAATACCGGCAAAACGTTGGAAGCTGTCTAAATAAAATAATAAAGTGCTGCCATCACCAAACAAAGCAAAAATAATACACTGCACAGAGACACAGGCGGTGTTACTAAATACTGCCAAATAGTGAGTAAAAAACATCTGAAATCATCTGTGGTGTATCAGAAGAGCAGGGAAGACATGAGGCAGCACTGGTTATGGTGTCGCGTTTTGATGAGACGACCTGTGAGTGTTTAATGTCCTAAACATCACAGATACTGAGCAAGAGACACTCCGGCTAACTGGAGGGGGTCCTGACCTGGATGAGGGTCCTGACCTGGATGAGGGTCCTGAAATATCTTAGTAGGTTATTTAAAGGAAATAGAATTTTTTACAAGGTGCAAATGTCATGAAAGAGCGTAGACAAGTGCGGTGTTGGAGAAATCTGCGGAGCTCGTACCTGGACATTTCTTGGCCGCCGGTCAGATGGAGCAGATGTGAAGTGACTGGCGCGCACGGTATAATATCATTACACCGCTCACTCTCTGCATAATACCGCCTGCCTCAGCCAATCGCTCCAGGTTACAGACAATGCCTTGTACAGATGGCAGAGTGAATGGCAGCGGTACATAGAATTATTATATTTCAATGCTACGTTACCAATATGAAAATGTTGGTGCCCATCCAAGCGCCAAGACCTTTGCAGTTGCTCCTCCGGATTTCGGCAGGTAACATTTATTCTTTGGCTCTTTTATTTTTCCTCTGACTTTTGAATATACTTGATCTCTCTCCACACCCGATGTTTTGGAGTGATGTTACTTCTGTATTCAGTCTGCAGCTCCCTCTCCCCTCTCACAGCATATAGGCTGCCATACACAGAAAGAGAACTGCAGCTGCATCTCCCTCCTCCCTGTCTTCTATTAATTACGCTAATTATATAGACTTTTATATAATCCCATACATAGTTCTCATAGAGGACCCAAGCAAACCGAAGAGGCTGAGCGTATCTTCCTTTAATTTTAGCCAGCAGTATGGGTCTCAGAAGCAGGACCCTCACTGAGCAGAACTTCTGACATTTCACTAAAACAGGTCTATGGGGTAACGCTTCTCCTTGTGGAGTGTGACAGAGTGAGAAGACTTATAAGTAGTGTTGAGCATTCCGATACTGGAATATCGGGTATCGGCCGATATTCGCGGTATCGGAATTCCGATACTTAATTCCGATACTTTTGCAATATCGTATACCGGAATCGGAAGTTCCCATAATGCAATGAGCCAGTTTCATTTTATTCAGCCAATGAGGATCCTAAGAAGTGTGGGCACATCCTGTTAGGCATGTAGGCATCTTAACTAATGGCATGGCTGTGATTGGCTGCTGAAATGATGTCATGATGCACTATAAAAGCCGCCGCCGCCATTTTGAGCTCACTCTGCTGTGAATTCAGTTAGGGATAGGACGCTGTTGTTCTGAGGGACAGTTTTAGCTACCTATTTGGTCTATTCTGCTTTACCCAAGCTACTTTATAAATCACTGTGCCTTGCAGTGCTAGTGCACAGTTCTCTGTGCTGTTCACCGCTGTCTGCAAGGTCTGGTGTGTGAGTGCAGCTCACCCTGTAGTGTGTGCTTCAGCCACGTCTGGTTGTAGTGCACTCAGTGTGTGTCACTGCCTCATGCATTGTCCTTTTTTGCCAATTCATAATTTTTCCTGATTTCTCCTATTAGTGTGGTGGTTCCATCTGTATTCAGCTAAATTGGTTCCAAACACACTATATAGGAGTAGATAGAGACATTTTTTTCCGTCTTGCAGCGCTAGTGCACAGTGCTCTGCATCTGTACTGTTCACCGCTGTCTGCAAGGTCTGGTGTGTGAGTGCAGCTCACCCTGTAGTGTGTGCTTCAACCACGTCTGGTTGTAGTGCACTCAGTGTGTGTCACTGCCTCATACATTGTCCTTTTTTGCCAATTCATAATTTTTCCTGATTTCTCCTATTAGTGTGGTGGTTCCATCCGTATTCAGCTAAATTGGTTCCAAACACACTATATAGGAGTAGTTAGAGGAGCCTTTCTGCAGCATTGGGCCCTGCAGCCCCAGCCAGATTAGTATTAGCCTATTTTTTGTAGCCTCATCTATTGCATTGTAGGTTACCTTCCTACATTGTAATAGCTACAAAAAGTTTGTGATACTATCGGTATTACATCTTTAGGCACATCCAGTGTCTTTTTGTGACAAAAAAAACCTAAATAAAGTTCACCAAACACTCCACTTTACAGTTGTGTAGGCCACATTAGCTCATATTAAAGTCTAGTCCACACTTTATAAAATTAGTGTTTCTTATACCTGTTAGCAGCTGTTCAGGAATAAGCACACTAAGCCCTTAGTACTTTTCTGCCTATCTTTATCAGTCTACCAAGATGAAGAAGGCAGGGAGTAAGGCATGTGGTCGTGGGCGTGGAGTTTCTGCAGGGAGAGGACGTGAGGATTCTGTGCCTGCAGGGAGAGGACGTGGGGATTCTGTGCCTGCTGCAGGCACCAGTGACTCAGCATCCCCCATTTTTACCAGGGAACAGTCCTTTATGCGCAGCTTTGTAGGAGCTAGCCGTACCCCACTGCTGCGGGAGGACCAAATTGTCGGATGCATGGCAGCTAATGCATCGACTTCAATTAGTTCCAGATCCTCTCAGGTCCTGAGCACTGAAGAGCACCCATTTGTCTCTTCACCACCTGCCAAATTGCCCAGGCAGTCAGAGAGCCCTGGACAGGAGCCATCTCTACTTCTGTTCTCTGAATCTCTTGGCTTGGAAAGAGGGGGCCAGCCAAGCAGAATTTGAGAATTTGAGAAGAGGTAGTATGCAGTGATGCGCAACCGTTTTGTCTCTCTGAATCTGAAGAGGCGGGTGGGCCAGTGCCTATGGTCAGCAGCACACCTCAGTACGCATCTGATGATGAGACTCAGGTGCCACTTTCTGGTGCGTACTGTGCTGTCGAGACTACCCAGGAGAAGCAGTTGTTTGAAGAGGGTGGTGTAGATGATGAGGTCCTTGACCCATCATGGCGTGAGGGACAGGAAGGTGGTGGGAGCAGCTCTGAGGAAGAGATTCCCCGAACAGCCCAAAAAGGAGGGAGAGGGAGGGGGCAGACTTGGTTGCCTGTAGCCTCCACTTCGGCACCCATTAGGAGCATGGCTCTTCCAAAATCCAAAGCGGGCGCTCCCAAGACTTGCAGTGCCTGGTCCTTTTTTGACACAGTTGCAGATGACATTTGCTTTGTCAAATGCAAGCTGTGTAATCAGAAGATGAAAAGAGGGAAAAGTGTCAGCAACCTCAATACCACAAATATGTGGAAACATGTGCGGACCAAGCACGTGGTGGAGTTACAAAACACACTGAAGACCTAGGCCAACCTACAGCGCCACCTACCACCTCTTCAGCTCGTGCTGTAGCCTCTTCCTCCAGCTCACACACAGCTGGTTCGGCTTCCTCACAGGATCGCCATGGAAGAATCTCTGGCACTGTTGTACAGAGACACAGTGTAATTCCACCCACAGCACCACTTTCCCAGTCATCCTCACACTCCCAGGCCAGTCTACAGCCATCGTTAGCACAGGCATGGGAGAAAAGGCGCCCATACTCGGCAAACCACCCCCGAGCACAGGCTCTGAATGCTGGCATTGCTAAACTACTGGCCCTTGAAATGCTATCATTCAGGCTGGTGGAGACTGACACCTTCCGTAACTTTATGGCATTGGCAGTCCCACAATACAACGGGCCCAGCCGCTTTTATTTCAGCAGGCAAGCCGTCCCTGCCCTGCAACATCATGTGGAGGGAAAAATTAAACAAGCGCTACAAAACGCCGTCAGTAGCAAGGTCCACCTAACCACCGATGCATGGACAGGGACGATACCTTTCCCTCACTGCCCATTGGGTAAATGTTGTGGAGCCGGGTACAGATCTTGAGAGTGGTGCTGTACGTGTTCTGCCAACTCCAAGGATTGCAGGAATTCAGTCTGTACACATTGACTCTTCCTCATACTCCAGTTCCTCTGAATCAGCGCTGCAGGAGCCATCACGGTCTACCTCCACATCGACCCGTGAACGGTTACCTGTTATGATGACCGATATGAGCACAGCCGTGGCCAAACGTCAACAGGCCGTATTAAAATTAATTTCTTTGGGGAATCGAAGCCACACAGCGCAGGAGCTCTGGAATGCCATCAAGCAGCAGAGCGACGTGTGGTTTGTGCCAGCGAATCTCCAGCCAGGCATGGTAGTGTGTGACAATGGCCGAAATCTGGTGGCAGGTCTGGGCCTAGGCAACCTCACTCACATCCCATGTCTGGCACATGTGCTCAACTTGGTCATGCAGAGTTTTTTGAGGGACTATCCGGATCTTGATGCACTGCTTCACAAGGTCCGCATAGAGTGCGCTCACTTGCGGTGTTCCAGCAACGCAAGATCATGCATTGCAGCTCTGCAGCGCCGATTACATCTTCCGGAACATCGCATCATATGTGACCTACCCACCAGGTGGAATTCAACGTTACATATGTTGGAGAGGTTGTGTGAGCAGCAGGCAGCAGTAATGGAGTACCAGCTGCACCAGGCGCAAACAAGACGCAGTGCGCGCCGTTCACACTTCACCACCACTGAGTGGGCCTCTATGAAGGACATTTGCCACGTTTTGCGTGCCTTCGATTATTCCACGCGGATGGCGAGTGCAGATAATGCACTAGTCAGCATGACTATCCCCCTTATCTGCCTGCTTGAAAAAACACTGCAAGCACTAAGGGACGAGGTTTTGGAAGAGGTGGAGGATGAGGAGTCACAAATGCCATCTGCTTCTCTACAGTCTGCGCAACGTGGTTCCTCACAAAGGCCTAGGCAGGGGACACTTTGTGAGGAGGATGAGGAGGAGTCAATGGATGAGGAAGACATCTGTCCAGAGGAGGGAGGTACACAATGCTCTAGTAGTCAGTATCTAGAGCGAGGGTGGGGTGATGCAGAGCAGGCAGAGATCACGCCTCAAGCAGGGTACAGCGTTTCTTGGCCAGTTGGCAGTCTGCAGCACATGGTTGATTTCATGCTGCAGTGCCTGAGAAACGACCGCCGCATCGCCCACATTCTCAACACGGCTGATTATTGGGTGTCCACCCTCCTAGATCCTCGCTACCGGGACAACTTACAAAGCCTCATAACACCGTTGAACCGGGAGCGTAAAATGCGGGAGTACCAAGACGCACTGGTGCATTCCATCATGTTCTCCATTCCAACCGAGAGCAGTGCTGCTAGTGCTTTACAAAGCAGCTCAGTGCGTCGAGGCAGTGGAGGAAGCTCTGCACAAAGAGGGAGCAGAAGCAGCGCCTCAGCACCAGGCAAGACCAGTATGGCCGAAATGTGGCAAAGTTTTGTGTCCCTGCCGCCACAAATGTCTACACCATCACAGACGGCTCCAGTCAGCAGGAGGCAACGTTTCCGTCAGATGGTGACAGACTACATGTCTTGCCCTCTTAGTGTACTCCCAGACGGCTCTTCTCCATTCAAGTTTTGGGTCTGTAAGCTGGATACATGGCCAGAGCTTAGTCAGTATGCACTGGAGGTGCTAGCTTGCCCGGCTGCTAGTGTATTATCGGAACGCGTCTTTAGTGCCGCAGGTGGTGTACTAACAGACAGTCGCATGCGACTATCCTCCGATAACGTTGACCGGCTTACTTTTCTCAAAATGAACAAGGCCTGGATCTCTCATGAATTTTCCAGTTCTCTTCCAGAATAAATAATTGGTTGGCAACAGTATCCAGGTCTCCTGTTGTGTTCATGTTTCTACCACCTGAACTGTAATCCCTGAGCTCCAACACCGCCAGTTGGCGCTCGGAAGTGCCGTCTGCACAGTCAACACTTGCTGCCGTATTATTGGGGTTCAGTAACCTCAGCTGTTCCCCTGCTGTGCGGACGGCAATTTCTCCTGCTCTGTCCACATTCTCACTACTACAGATTTTAAAGTTGCTCCAATTACACCTCTGGCTCCTCTGTTTTCAGTATTATCCCTGAGCTCCAACACCGCCAGTTGGCACTCGGAAGTGCCGTCTGCACAGTCAACACTTGCTGCCGTGTTATTGGGGTTCAGTAACGTCAGCTGTTCCCCTGCTGTGCGGACGGCAATTTCTCATGCTCTGTCCACATTCTCACTACTACAGATTTTAAAGTTGCTCCAATTACACCTCTGGCTCCTCTGTTTTCAGTATTATCCCTGAGCTCCAACACCGCCAGTTGGCGCTCGGAAGTGCCGTCTGCACAGTCAACGCTTACTCCAGTGTTATTGGGGTTCAGTAACGTCAGCTGTTCCCCTGCTGTGTGTCCGGCAAATTCTCCTGCTTTGTCCACATCCACTGTACTACTGATTTAAAACGTGCTCCAATTACACCTCTGGCTCCTCTGTTTTTAGTATTTACCCTGGGCTCCAATACCGCTAGTTGCTGCTCAGAAGTGCCGTCAGCACAGTCAACGCTTGCTCCAGTGTTATTGGGGTTCAGTAACGTCAGCTGTTCCCCTGCTGTGTGTCCGGCAAATTCTCCTGCTTTGTCCACATCCACTGTACTACTGATTTAAAACTTGCTCCAATTACACCTCTGACTCCTCTGTTTTTAGTATTTACCCTGGGCTCCAATACCGCTAGTTGCTGCTCAGAAGTGCCGTCTGCACAGTCAACGCTTGCTCCAGTTTTATTGGGGTTCAGTAACGTCAGCTGTTCCCCAGCTGTGTGTCCGGCAAATTCTCCTGCTCTGTCCACATTCACACTACTACAGATTTTAAAGTTGCTCCAATTACGCCTCTGGCTCCACTCAGTTTTTAGTATTTACCCTGGGTTCCAGCACCGCCAGCTGTTTCCCAGCAGTGTCTTTGGCACGGGTACTCCCTCCTGCCCAGCCTGGTTCCAGCACGCCAGCTGTTTCCGGGTAGTGTCAACGTCACTTTGCCTCCAATGCGTTGTCCTGTCGTGTTGCGGTCGGGTTAGCCGACTCTATGGTGCCTGCAGTTTAGGTGACTCCAATGTGGGCTGCGGGATCTGGCAATGAAGGCTGGTTCCATAGTGCCAATAGGACAAGCACCCCCTGTAGGACTGTGGGTTTTGGTAACTGCGGCCGGCTCGCGGCCTTGAAACTTTTTTTTACATGGGTACCTTCTGCTACCCATCCGGGTTCCAGTACCGTCAGCTGGTTCTCGGCAGTGCCTTTGGATTAGGTGCCCCCTTCTCGGTATCCAAGTTCCACCAACGTCTGCTGGTCCTTGGTAGTGCTTTCTGGCACAGGTACCTCCTGCTTAGTAACCGAGTTCCAGTACCGTCAGCTGGTCCTCGGTAGTTCCATTGGCTCTTGTACCTTCTGCTACCCATCCGGGTTCCAGTACCGTCAGCTGGTTCTCGGCAGTGCCTTTGGATTAGGTGCCTCCTTCTCGGTATCCAAGTTCTACCAACATCTGCTGGTCCTTGGTAGTGCTTTCTGGCACAGGTACCTCCTGCTTAGTAACCGAGTTCCAGTACCGTCAGCTGGTCCTCGGTAGTTCCATTGGCTCTTGTACCTTCTGCTACCCATCCGGGTTCCAGTACCGTCATCTGGTCCTTGGTAGTTCCTCAGCCTTCTTGTACCTTCTGCTACATTTCCAAGTTCAAGCTTTTTGAAATGGTTCTTGGTAATCACTCTGGATCTCCCTGACGAGGACCCTGAAGACGAGGACCCTGAAGACCAACCGAAGAAGACGAGGACCCCGAAGACAACGACCCTGAAGACGAGGACCCTGAAGACCACCCTGAAGAAGACGAGGACCCTGAAGACCACCCCGAAGAAGACGAGGACTCCGAAGAAGAGGACCCTGAAGAATAGGACCCTGAAGACCAACCCGAAGAAGACGAGGACCCCGAAGATGAGGACCTCGAAGACGACGACCCTGAAGACGAGGACCCCGAAGACGACGACCCTGAAGACCACCCCGAACAAGACCAAGAAGATGACCCTGAAGAAGTTGACCAAGAGGACAAAGAAGAGAAGACAACCACCAAGATACAGAAGAACAAGAGACAGAAAACCAAGAAGCAGAAGTACAAGAAGCTGCAGAACAAAAAGCGGAAGAACATTAAGCATAAGACTAAAAATCAGAGCAAAAGATAATATCTAAATTATAAGCAGAAGATGACTAAGCAGTGTATGGGGGTGAGTCCGTTCCTCCTCGTGGTGCCCCTGGAAAAGACCTGCTGCTGCAGGCCAAACTGAACGCGGACAAATCCTGTTGTAAATCTTTTGTGACGGGCAGAACGAAAGGTGTAATGTTCAAACTTTTATAGATAACAACTACAGGAATGCCTGTCACAAATAAGAATATGATGAAGAAGAAGAATATGAAGAAGATGAAGAAGTAGAATATGAAGAAGAATAATAGTTGAATAAGAAGAATATGAAGAATGTAAAAAAAAAGAATAATACGAAGAAGGTGAAGAAGAAGATGAAGAAGGTGAAGAAGAAGTGGATGAAAAAGATGCTGATGCTGAGGATGATGAAGGAGAAAGTGTGGGAGAAGTAAAAAAGAAAGTGAAGAGCATGGAAGTAGTGAAACATAAATATCTGACAAAATATAAAAATACTTAACATAGTCAATATTTCCGTAACTCAGAACGTCTTAAAAAAAATATTAATTCCTGCTATTCCATTTGATTGGGCTAAACCTCTATGCCTTTATTGTCTCCCCCACCTCCCCCAATACATTCTACTTTAACCTACAAGGAAAGAAAGGGTTTATTTTCATTCCGGTACTTCTGTCCCATTGACTTGCATTGGTTTCCGGTATCGGAATCGGCGATATCCGATACTTTTTGGGTATCAGTCCGATCCAATCCGATCCGATATTTCCCGATATCGGAAGGTATCGCTCAACACTACTTATAAGCCATGCATGCTCCTCTGTGAAATTAAATATGCAAATTGTCTCTTTAGAGAGGAAGAGGAGTAGACCCCTAGTGTCACCGATTGGAAGCACCTAAAAATCAATATCGACTCTTTAACGTAACTTACCACATGACTTAGGATAAAAGCCAAACAAAACCAAAATCTCAATTCGCAGACACAGTGTTTTGGAGTATTGCCCCTTGTCAGTGCAAAGTATGAGATCTGATCTGGCTAGGTGAGAGGCTGTGGACTGGTGTCTAAGGGGTAACGTTTCTCCTTAAGGAGAGTGACATGCCAGGCTTGGCATGTCAGAGTGAGGAGACTTAAAAGCATGTCAGAGTGAGGAGACTTAAAAGCCATGCATTGTCCTCTGGGAACTTAAATATGCAAATTGTCAAATGTTTTTTGAAAACGACAGGAACCCTTTAAAGAAGGTGCTGTTTTTAGGACAAGGGGACATTAAATGCGCCATTTTTGGACACGTTACATAGGGTTCCTCTCCCGGGGATTCTAGCAGTGTCCTTATAAACCTTCTTCACAATGTGCAGCCACAGATGCTGTTGTGTGTAAGATTGTTCTTCTCAATTTGTTTATTCTCCTTCTAAATATCGCGGCTTCAAAAACAAGTAGTTTATTACGTGGCCATATGGAGCGAAGTGGATGGGATTTACATGTGCCATCATATTAACTCCCTGCAATCCCGCAGGAGGTACGGTAGAATCTGCAGAGCTGTAATACAGTCTAGCGCCCTCTCTGGTAGTTTCATGGCTAAAATTACACATACAAATCATGATAACAATACAAACAGGCTCCTACTCTTCTTAAAGGGGTATGTACAGATCGGCACACTCATTTTTCACTTTAAATACAACGTTTTCTACACATAAAGACGCTATGTACATGACATTTTACACATTTTCTCACGTTACATCCACAAACTTAAATTTATTTTTTGGGGGGTTTCATGTGATATTAACACTAAGTAACAAGTATTTGTGACGTGTAAAGGAAATGATACCTGGTTTTCTAAATATTTTAAAAATATAAATCTGAAAATTGTGCCGTGCATTTGTATTCAGCCCTACTGCTGCAGTCTTTTGGGGTCTGTTTCTCCAGTTTTGCACATCTAGAGGTGACATTTTGCCCCTTCTTCTCTGAACACTCGTCGTCGCTCAGTGAGATTGGATGGAGACGTCTGTGATCAGCAATTTTCCAGTCTTGTCATAGATTCTCTGGGATTTCGGTCTGGACTGTGACTGGGACGTTCACACACAGGAATATGCTCTGATCTAAACCCTCCATTGTAGCTCTGGCTGGATGTTTAGGATCGTTGTCCTGCTGGAAGATGAACCTACGCCTCAGTCTCAAGTCTTTTGCAGCCTCTAACAGGTTTTCCTCCAAGATTGCCCTGAATTTAGCTCCATACATCTTCACATCAACTCTGACCAGCTTCCCTGCCCCTGCTGAAGAAAAGCCTCCCCAAAGCATGATGCTGCCACCACCATGTGTGACGGTGGTGATGGTGTTTTGTGCAGTGTTAGTTTTCTGCCACACATACCATTTTCCATTTAGTCCAAAAAGTTCTACTTTGGTCTCATCTAACCAGAGAAACTTCTTCCACATGCTCGCTGTGTCTCCTATATAGCTTTTTTCAACTGCACATAGGACCTCTTATGGCTTACCTTCAAAATTGTCTTTCTTCTTGCCACTCTTCCATAAAGGCCAGATTTGTGGAGTAAACGACTAATAGTTGTCCTGTGGACAGATTCTCCCACCTGAGCTGTGGATCTCTCCAGCTCCTCCAGAGTGACCATGGCCCTCCTGGCTGCTTCTCTAATTAGTGCTCTCCTTGCTTGGGATGTCAGTGTAGGACAGCCATGTCTTTGTAGGTTTGCAGTTGTGCCATATTCCTTCCATTTTTGGATGATGGGTTGAACAGTGCCCCGTGAGATGCTCAGAGCTTGTGCTATTTTTTTTTATAACCTAACCCTGCTTTACTCTCCACAACTTTATCCTTGACCTGTCTGGTGTGTTCCTTGATTTTCATGATGCTATTTGATCCCTAATGTTCTCAAACCTCTGAGGCCTTCATAGAACAGCTGTAGTTATACTGAGAATAAATTACACCCAGGTGGACACAATTTACTAATTATGTGACTTCTGGAGTTGATTGGTCACTCGGGATTTTATTTAGGGGCATCCTTTACACTTCACAAATACTTGCTACTTTTTGTTGGTATCACATAAAATCCCAATAAAATACATTTAAGTCCATGGGTGTAGCGTGTAAAAATGCGGATAAGTTCACGTGGTATGAATGCTTTTGGAAGGCACCGTATGTATAAACATTTTCTACATATGGGAGACTTTGCTTCATTGGAAAATTTACTATTCTGAATGTGCAGTTTTTTGGAGGACTGATTTGCATTAGTGATTTACATTTTTCTCCTCCATTTCTCGGCATTCTTCTATACTGATGATGGAGTTACAATAGGTGAAGGATGATACAGATGATCTCACTTAATGTTCTTCGGAGAATGTTCCTATGATAGTACAGCAGGTGCTGAAATCTAATTGTCGCATTACATCCAATTAGTCATCAGATTTCAGAAATCCATTAACTGAGCATTAGACACGATCCTCAGGCACCGAGAGCAAATCACTCATTTATATATTTATATTAAATTTCCTACAGGTAACCTGGTACATAATGGAGAGAAGGGGAGACCTGAAGCAATGGGACCTTCTCCTTTTGCCGACCATAAAGACTCCTACATGCCAAGATTATGCAATGGACTCAGCAAGAGGGGTCCGAGGAGTTTAGGGTCCTTATCTTGGTGCTGATGCTGAAATCTGGCATTGTAAGTCTTGTGTCATGCACCAAACTGCCCATGACTCCCGATACAGTTCATGTCTGCTCTTTCTGATCAAGACTGATAGGGGGTCATTAAGGGGTGTGGACTATATTTTAAAGGGGACTTGTTACTTGCTCAGAAATAACTGAGTTTAATACCTTGTAATAATCCTTGAGCTCCCCTGATTCTCACGCTTTTTTCCGCTTTGCGCTGCGTCGCTCCATTGCCAAAATATTAACATTTGTTGCTTTTGGAGCGCAGTATGTGAAATCTCTTTTTTGTAGTGAAATTTGGCATTTCTTCAGAGTCTTCTCTGGGGGCATGTGCTTTCATCCCTTCGTCACAGACGCTGCCAACCACAGTTCAGTTGCGGAGCTGTGATTGGCAGCATCTGGGAGGGAGGGGGGAAAGGACATGCCCCAGAGAAGACTCTGAAGAAACACCCAGTTGGTCTACAAGCAGAGATTTCACATACTGAGTTCCAAAATCAACAAATGTGAATATCTTGGCAATGGAGCGACGCAGCGAAAAACAGAAAAAAGCGTCAGAATCAGGGCAGCTCAGGGATGTTTACAAGGTATTTAACTCATTTTATTTGATTAAATGACAGATACTTTTTAAGGAGCTTTCAAAAATTGGCTAAAAATACAGGAGACATATATTATGTGACGCTGGATTTTCCTTTTTTGAATTATCTGTACTAGAAAGTCTTTATATTTTCTTGTTTTTCAGCAGGATTCTCCTGAACATAGGGCAAGGGGCTGAACTTAAAGGGATTTGCAATCAATGAGGTGTGTCTATAATATTTAGAGGGTAGTTCCAGACAGAGCAAAGCGAGGGTATGAAATTTAGGAAAAAAAAAGGACAAAACTGTACATGATAAGATTTTAAATTTTTTTACCTTCCACATCAAGGCACCTGGGCGGTTCATCGGACCAGATGAGGTTGTACATGCACTCCAGGTATTCTGCCCCCTCCAGCTTATACCCAGGAAAACACTGATAAGAAACCACCCGACCCACGGGGAATGAGGAGTCAAAGTCTGAGATGTTTACGTAACTGTGAGGAAGAACCAAAGGCCGGAGGCAACCTGGAGAGTCCGAGACCGAAGAAAAAAAGTTATCAAATAGAGGAAAAAGTTATCAACACCATAAGATACAAAAGCAACATCTGTAAACTGCATACAGATATAATATGGACACATTTAGGGTCTGCATTATGGCTGCAACAAGAGGACCCCCAAATGGTTTGCTTGAAGCAAAACTTCAATCACCAAAGGAAATGCTTGTTTGGTGGTTGATCCAATTTGATCCTCACTTTAGACCACAAAGAAAATATTTCATATTTAGGGCAGATCAGGTCATGTTTTATAGTTTACCGTCTTCCTCTGCATGAATAGGGATGTAGATAACTTGTGGATAGGTTGGGAACTGACCGCTGGGCCACCTTATCGATCCCAAAACAGAGATCGGAAATGCCCCATCAGAATAAAGCACATGTGTGCCTCCACTCTTTTCTTTCTCCATGGTACTGCCGGATATAACCGAACACTCTACTAGAGAATGAATGGAGTGGTATGGCGCATGTATAGCTACGGCTCTACTCCAATTGGGCAATTAAAAGCCCTTTTTTGGGGGATCGGTGGGGGTCCCAATGGTCAAAACCTCAACAACCAGCAGGTTATTAATTACCTGATTCTGGGCAACCAATCAACAGAAACCATGGCAGAAGGAATGGTCCCCTATATAAGTCAATGGGATCCATAGAAAGATCCGGCACACTGTAGTGGCTTCTCTTAAAAACAACATTGCATTCCCTATGAATTCATCTAGAGTCTAATCTCAGTATAGATGCCCATACATATGTTGGCTGAATTCGCCAATTTCAGTGGAATCAGCCAACCATGTAATGTGCATGGAGGAATTCCCTCCCTTGATGGAAAATGTCAGAGAAAGGAAAAATAGGGCATGCTGGATTTCAATATGCCCAATCATTTGTTCAGGCAACAGCTTATTCCCTTCTTCTTGCCATCGAGGACAGATGCATGGTCAGCTGAGCCATTTGTTTAGGAGGTATTCCCATCTTGCTGGTTTGCTGTTCTCCCTGGTCCCTCTGCTTCCTGGTTCCCCTGGGCAGTTCAGGACAGCAGCACTGGGATGTCACTGGCCTGAATGTCCGATCATCACTTCTATAAAACAGATCCATGACTAACAAGAACATCCTCAAGCTCTTCTACCTAAATAGGGCTGGAGAAATGGCCGGACCGGGAGGTGCTGTGCATGCTCCATGATCCGGGGCAGAAGATGAAGAATGGAGCATGCGCAGCAAGCACTGCTGGTCAGTAAATGGCGAGGGTAAGGAGGTAAATAATAGCAGGAGGATTTGATAAATATTAATTAAACTTGACTGAGAATTGGGAATATGAGAATACCCCCCTCGAAGGGAAAACTCCACCGAATAATTTGCATTTCATTTCCATCTTAGATAGAAGCTAAGTTTTTCACTTGTACAGGACGCTGCAGCGTCTAAATGGAGGCGAGCATTTGTACTGATCCATAGGAAAGCAGGAGGCCAGAGTAAGACGAGCACAATAATCCCCGTCTGATCAATAACCCGACCGGCATCTGTCTTCTCCTGTACACACCGCTACTTTCTGAGCTCAATACCACATTGCTTTATCGACAGGAGGATTTACGACAGCACACAAAATAAGTAAAAAAAGATATCTGAGGGCTGCACAGTGTGCATATATCCCGAGGCTCTATGGACTGATCCTATGGTCTAACAAAATTTGTTTTGCACAGGGGCCTTCTGCTGTCCATAAACTTGTGTCTCCAGCAATGATGAGTAAATCGATTCGTAACTAATCAAATATGTTGTGAATTTCTAAAAAAAAAATGGGATTAACTAGAATCAAAATTTTTGGGGATTTGATTAGCACAAATCAATCAATATGGCCACCAGCTGGCCACCACTTTTATTCTTTATAGTGCTGGTTAAAAATAATGAAAAATTATAGTGACTTGTCCTAAGCCTGACGCTCCCTGTCCAGTCCTCTGTTTGCTTCTGTTTGATCCTTAATCCGAACTTTCTGTCGTTGACTAGACCTCATGTCGTCAAGTAGGGCGCAAGACCCGTCATCAATGGAGCTGCGGCTGCAGGACAAGTTGAGAGGCGGAACGAGGACAGGTGACTATAATCTTTCATTATTGTTAACACCTTCCCTCCCCTCCGTTTATGACGCTTTGTGATCTGGAGAGACATTAGAGAATGATAAACGTCTTTTTAGGGCAGATTCGATTTGGCTCGGATTTTATTCGGACTAAATAAAATCTGCTGGTCAATATGGGCGAATCTGGCCAAAATGAATTTAGACAGATTCGCTCATCTTTAGTTTCATCTCCTAGACGGGCGAATACCTAAAAGAGTCACTTCTAGGATAGCTCGATATCACTATTATTTTTATTATTATTAATAATAAATATTTATATAGCGCCATTAGGTTCCATGACGCTTTACAAGTGTAGGGGCAGACAGGGACACGAACATGAAACATCAAACGAGGAGCACTGGTACAGTAGGGCAGGGGGTCCTGTCCACGAGGGCTCACAGTCTATAGGGGGTGGGTGGGGAGACAGGAGGAAGGGGAGAGGAGAGGGTGAGATGGTGTAGCGGATGGGTCTCAGTGTGGGCTGTAGGCCTGAAGGAAGAGGTGGGTCTTTAGGTTTTTCTTGAAGGTCCCCAGGGTAGGGGAGTGTCGGATGTGATGGGGGAGAGAGTTCCAGAGTATGGCGGATGCATGAGAGAAGTCTTGTAGGCGGTTGTGGGAGGAGGAAATGAGTGGGGAGAAAAGGAGAAGTTCTTGAGAGGAGCGAAAATCGCGCGGGGGGACATATCTGGATCCAGGTCGGAGATGTAGGGAGGGGACAGGTTATGTATGGCCTTGTATGAAAGGGTTTTGAACCATGATCTCAGGGCAATGGGGAGCCAGTGAAGGGCTTTGCAGAGGGGGCAGGCGGGGGTGAAACGGGGAGATAGGTGGATGAGTCGGGCAGCGGAATTGAGGATGGTGCGGAGAGGTGCGAGGGAGGAAGCGGGGAGGCCAGTGAGCAGGGGGTTGCAGTAGTCGAGACGGGAGATGATGAGGGCGTGGATAAGCGTTTTTGCCGAGTCCTGGTCAAGGAAAGAGCAGATTCGGGCAATGTTCCTCAGTTGGAGTCGGCAGGTGGTGGCGAGGGCTTCGATGTGGGGCTTGAAGGAGAGGGAGGAGTCGAGGATTACCCCGAGGCACTTGGCGTGGGAGACGGGTGAGAGGGTGCAGTCGTTGATTGTGATGGATAAGTTGTGGAGCTGGGGAGAGCGGTTGGGGGGGGGGACGATTATCTCGGTCTTGTCCATGTTGAGTTTGAGGAATCGGGCGGAGAAGAAGGATGAGATGGCGGATAGGCATTGGGGAATTTTGGATAGTAGGGCGGAAATGTCGGGGCCAGACAGGTAGAGCTGAGTGTCGTCAGCGTAGAGGTGGTATTGGAGGCCGTGGGATACGATGAGTTTCCCCTGGCCGAGGGTGTATGCGGAGAAGAGTAGTGGTCCCAGGACTGAGCCTTGGGGAACTCCAACAGAAAGGGAGTGGGGCGAGGATGAGGTGTGGGAGTGGGTGACGCTGAAAGTCCGGTCCGTTAGGTAGGAGGAGATCCATGAGAGGGCTAGGTCAGTGATGCCAAGGGATTCTAGGATGTGGAGTAGGAGGGGGTGGTCGACTGTGTCGAAGGCAGCGGAGAGGTCGAGAAGAAGGAGGACGGAGTAGTGTCGCTTGCTCTTGGCGGTCAGTAGGTCGTTGGTGACTTTAGTTAGGGCTGTTTCGGTGGAGTGGTGGGGTCGGAAACCGGATTGAAGACGGTCGAAGAGGGAGGAGGAGGAGAGGTGGGAGGACAGCTCGGCATGAACGTGCTGTTCAAGTAATTTTGAGGCAAAAGGGAGGAGAGATATCGGGCGGTAGTTGGAGACTATTGCAGGGTCAAGGGAGGGTTTTTTGAGGATGGGTGTGATTGTGGCATGCTTGAAGGATGATGGGAAAGTGCCGGATTTAAGTGATAGGTTGAAAAGATGGGTTAGGGCGGGGATGAGGACAGTGGTGAGGTTAGGGATGAGGTGGGAAGGGAGGGGGTCGAGGGCACAGGTGGTGAGGTGTGAGTGAGCTAGCAGAGAGGAGAGGAGGTCTTCTGTCATGGGGGAGAAACTACATTTGGGTGAGTGGGGTTGGGCGGTGGGGGGGGGGCCGAGCGGCTTGTAGATCGAAGCTTTGTCTGACTTTGTCAATCTTGTCCTTGAAGAAGGTGGCAAAGTCGTCGGCTGAGATGAGGGGTGAGGGGGGGGTGCAGGGGGACAGAGTAGAGAGTTGAAGGTACTGAAAAGTTGCTTGGGGTTGCGGGATAGGGCGGTTATTAGGGAAGAGAAGTAGTCTTGTTTTCCGCTCAGCCACTCTAGACGTCTGCCGAAGTTTTTTCGTGAGGGGCGTTAGCCAGGGTAGTCTGTGTGCGCGGGTTGTGACGTGTGAGAGCGGGGCAGCTTGGTCGAGGGCTGTGGTGAGGGTGGTGTTGTAGAGGGTGGCGGCGGCGTCGGCTTCCTGAGAAGAAGCTAGGCCGGAGAGAGGGAGGAGGGACTCGGAGAGTGAGTGGAAGTCGATGAGTTTGAGGTTTCTACGGGGGTGGGGGAGTGTGCGGGGAGGGGCGATCAGAGGGGGGGGGGGAGAAGGTCAGTAGGTTGTGGTCAGATAGGGGGAGAGGTGAGTTTTCGAGGTCAGCGAGGGAACAGAGGCGGGTGAAGACAAGGTCCAGTGTGTGACTGTCGGTGTGTGTGGCGGATGAGGTCCATTGGGAGAGACCAAGGGAGGAGGTTAGGGATAGGAGTCTAGAGGCGGCGGTGCAGGGGGTGTCAACGGGGATATTGAAGTCACCCATGATGATGGTGGGGATGTCAGAGGAGAGGAGGTGGAGGAGCCAGGTTGTGGTCAAAGAAAGAGGAGGGGGTTCCTGGGGGACGGTAGATAACTGTTAGTTGGAGGTTGCAAGGGGAGAAGATGCGCACGGAATGTGCCTCGAAGGAGGGGAGGGGGTAGGAGGGGGGCGGCGTAATCGGGATGAAGGCGCACGTGTTGGCCAGGAGTAGGCCGACGCCTCCACCGCGGGTGTTGTTGTGGCGGGGGGTGTTGGAAAATGTAAGTCCACCATAGGAGAGGGCGGCCGGGGAGGTTGTGCCAGAGGGGGTGAGCCAGGTTTCCGTGATGCCGAGGAAGGAGAGTTTTTTGGAGATGAAGAGGTCGTGGATGTATGGAAGTTTATTGCAGACCGAGCGGGCGTTCCAGAGGGCGCCCGGAAGGGAGACTGGGGAAGCAGGGACGGGAGGGATGGGTCTGAGGTTGTTGAGGTTACGGGGGTTGGTTATATGTCGTGGGAGTGGGGGGGTGGTGTGATGGGGTGGGCCAGGATTAGGGGAGATGTCACCCGCAATTAGGAGGAGCAGGGAGAGGGTGAGAAGGTGCGGGCAGGAGAGCTTGCGTGGCGGGCGTGTTTGTTTGGAGATGGAGGGTTGAAAGTGGAGGAACAGTTCAGAGGAGAGGGTGAGGTGAGTAGGTAGGATGGAGGGAGAGATGAGCATTTCATTACTGGGAGGAGTGATGAGTGGGGGTAGTAGGAAGTGGAGAAGGATGGGAGTGAGGGTGAGAAGAAGCGGGAACATTGCGGGGGTGAGTAGTGGGCGAGAGGTGACAGGGGTAGGAGGCAGCCCGGGAGCGATGTAGGTGGGGTGAGTCCTAGTGGGGGACAGGTGGCCGCATGTGCGGTGCTGCTGGGGATAGGATGTGATCAGGGATGGGGAGCAGTTCAGGGATGAGTTGCAGTCCGGGGGAGAGGTACAAACAGCCGGGGTAGAGATGAAGGTGAAGTAGCCGGGGGGAGTAGCAGCAGCCGTGGACGAGGTGATGGAGCCTGGATGAGAGGGTGCGGCTGGGGATAGGACGATACGGCAGGGATGGGGTGATGCATCAGGGATGAGATGAAGCAGCCGGAGATGAGGTGATGCAGTAGGGGTGAGATGATGCAGTCAGAGATGAGGTGATGTAGCCGGGGTGAGGTGATGCAGCCGAGATGAGAGGAGGCAGCCGAGGATGAAGTGAAGCAGCCGATGATGGGAAGATGCAGCCGAGGATGGGAAGATGTGGCCGAGAATGGGAAGATGCAACCAAGGATGGGATGATGCAGCCGAGGATGGGATGATGCAGCCGAGGGAGGAATGATGATGCGGCCGAGGATGAGATGAGGCGGCCGAGGATGGGATGATGCAGCCGAGGATGGGATGATGCAGCCGAGGATGGGATGATGCAGCCGAGGATGGGATGGTGCAGCCGAGGATGGGATGGTGCAGCCGAGGATGGGATGGTGCAGCCGAGGATGGGATGGTGCAGCCGAGGATGGGATGATGCAGCCGAGGATGGGATGATGCAGCCGAGGATGGGATGGTGCAGCCGAGAATGGGATGATGCAGCCGAGGATGGGATGGTGCAGGTGATGCAGCCAAGGATAGGATGATGCAGTCGGGAGCAGGATGATGCAGCCAGGGGCTCAGAAGCGGCTCTCAGGGTCAGGGGCAGGCAGCAGGGTGGGAGGCAGGATGAGAGGCAGCCAGCAGGGTCAGAGGCGGCCAGCAGGGTCAGAGGCGGCCAGCAGGGTCAGAGGTGGCCAGGAGGGTCAGAGGCGGCCAGCAGGGTCAGAGACTCCAGCAGGGTCAGAGGCAGCCAGCAGGGTCAGAGGCGGCCAGCCGGGTCAGAGGCGGCCAGCAGGGTCAGAGGTGGCCAGAGGGGGTTCGTTGCGGCCAGGGGGCCGGGTGCGGTGGGGAGTCAGGTGCGGTCGGGTCCTGTGAAGCTGAGGGCCCAGTTCATTCAGGGGCATGTTGCAGATAAGGGCCTGAACCTGCAGATGGGCCAGGTGTAGCTGAGGGCCCAGCGCGGTCAGGGGCACGGTGCAGTCAGGGCCAGCGCAAGCAGGTGCAGCCAGGGGCCAGGTGTATCTGGGGCCCAATATAGCCTGGGGTACGGTGCAGTCAGGGCCGGCATAGACAGGTGCGGCCAGGTGTGGCTGAGGGCCCGGTGCGGCCTAGGGTACGGACGGTCTTGGCTGCGGTGTGGGCAGCTGTGGGGCACCGGGTCGGGGCAGGCCAGTGTGGGGGTCCGCTGCACAGTCTATAGGCTGGGAGCTGCAGTGGGGCAGTGGGCTCCACGCTAGGCCGGGGCCGATAGAGGTAGGGCACCGAAGGCGGCACCGCCAATCCCCGCACAGCCCACGGCCCCGCACCGCTGTGGAGGGTCCCGAGGGCAGCGCTGGCCGCTCCACTTGGTCCTCAGCTGGGTATGCTGCGGTGGACCCCGTGGAAGCACCGATTGCCCTCCGCAGCCCACAGCTCTGTAGCACCGTGGGGGCCCAGGCACAGGTACGGGAGCCCAGGAGGGGGCAGGCCAGGCCGCGGTCGGGCCTGCAGCAATGGCGGGGTGTGGAGGACGGGGACGGCTGCACCGTACTTACCGGTGGTCCAGGAGGTGAAGAGCCGCACGGAGGTCCGGGGCTGCAGCAGTGCGGATGAGCGCCGCAGCCTTTGTGGGACCGTGCCGGGAGCGCTGGAGGCACCCGGGTGCTGGCGGTGTCGGGGACGCAGGCCCAGGTGAGGAGCCGCAGGGCACGGCCGCTGGCCGCACACGGGCAGGCCGACCAGAGGGTCTGGTAGGTGGCCCAGATAGTCGGAGGGTGGTGTAGGTGAGGATGGTAGTGTGTAGGGAGGACGGGTGAGCTTGGATGCGCTGGATGGTGTCCAAGTGCCTGGAGCCTCCCTACGTGCGACCATCACCCCCGGCGGCCATTTTCCCCAACGGGGAAATGGATTCTGAGCTTCTGAGCGTCATAGAGATATCATATTTGATATCCATCTTCATGAATAGTGGTGACGGCAAACATGATGTCTCCATCTTGGATGTGGGACCCCCCCATACCAAGATATGAAATCTGAAGGATGTTTATGTCTTATGCAGCTGGGTGGGTTCACAAAACCGAGCCCCCATGTGAGGTAAACAACATGGGTGTCTCCTAATGTTTTGGCCCCTTACAAAAAACCAGAGCGGCCATTTTAAGTCATTCTTACCAGGGACGTCAGACGTATGAAAAATCACATTTAATTTCCGGGGAGCTGTCCCCCCCCCACAGAATCTGAGACCATCACCTCGTGGCGCAGGTTTTGCTATCACTTATCCCTTTTAGTTTAATAACTGTTTAATGCATATATGTAAATTGTCTCTTTTGTAATATCTTGTATATCTTTTGTAAACACTGCCCACTTTCGGGAGTAAATCATTATTATTTACCAGCTTCGTTCTTCTTGTCCTATGTCGAGCAAACACGTTCCTCACCAGCTAATCCACGCTACCTAACGGGTACCCGATCCACCTGTTAAGCGATCGGTGGTGGCAGTATACCAGTATTTATGTGATATTGTGGTTTCAGGGTGGCTGGATGGAGGTATATATACGTTCCTGGAAGGAACTGGTGGTATATATACGTCCTGTCACATCACATGCCACAATAGTCGACATAAATGAGAGCAGCTGCGCCCGTGCTTATTCTTGGTCAATACCGTGTTTGACCAGCAGATTAAGGGGGCGCCAGAGGGCTGCAACGTCTGACCAAGTGTTTTTCTGGCACCGCACAGTATTACCACTGTGTGAAGCCACCATTTGGGTAACATCACAGAGTACATTACCGCACCTTGACACAGAGGAAGATTTTCCCACGATCCGTCATCTTGACAAATTGAAGCCATGTTGTCAAAGTCAGGATAGCGTGTCTGGAAGCCTTCTCGACAGCTCATTACCAACTTGTCTCCGGTCTTGTAGGTTTTGTTGAGAACATCAGCATCTTCAATATAAGGAGCAAGGCAATCTGTGACTGTGGAGGAGAAAGATAACACTAGTACTCCATTGCTATATTTCTTATATTACCATTATATAACTCGTTTCCATTCTCACTTAGACCTTCTAAGGCCACCAAAAGTTTCCATCCTTCCTTAGCTCGTTCTGTGCACTGATGTCTTTCCACTTCAGCCACCTCCTCCCCTCTCACAGCCTGCTGTCACAGACACACAGAAAGAAACCTCAGCTGCAGCCCTTCATCCCTCTCACAGCTGGCAGTCACAGACACAGAGAAAGAAACTGCAGCTGCAGCCCCCTCCTCCCCTCTCACAGCCAGCAGTCACAGACACAAAGCAAGAAACTACCGCTGCAGCCCCCTCCTCCCCTCTCACAACTGGCAGTCACAGACACAAAGAGAGAAACTACCGCTGAAGCCCCCTCCTCCCCTCTCACAGCCAGCAGTCATGGACATAAAGAAACTGCAGCTGCAGCCCCCTCCTCCCCTCTTACAGCCGGCAGTCACAGACACAAAGAAACTGAAGCTTCAGCTCACTTCACACAGCCTGCAGTCACAGATATAGCAATTCGGCACAGAAAAAGAAACTGCAGCTACACTCCCCTCCTCCCCTCCCGTGGGCCAAATCTGGCCTGCAGGGTGATTTTATTTGGCCTGCGACACCAGAACCACCACCCCTTCGTGAGTCCCATTATTCCTTATAGAGGACTATGTGGGCCCATTATACTGTATGGAGGACTATGTGGGGCCCATTATTCTGTATGGAGGACTATGTGGGGCCCATTATTCTGTATGGAGGATTATGTGGGGCCCATTTTTCTGTATGGAGGATTATGTGGGGTCCATTATTCTGTATGGAGGATTATGTGGGGCCCATTATACTCTATGGAGGACTATGTGGGGCCCATTATACTCTATGGAGGACTATGTGGGGCCCATTATACTGTATGGAGGACTATGTGGGGCCCATTATTCTGTATGGAGGACTATGTGGGGCCCATTATTCTGTATGGAGGATTATGTGGGGCCCATTATTCTGTATGGTGAACTATGTGGAGCCCATTATTGTGTATGGAGGACTATGTGGGGCCCATAATACTATATGGAGGACTATGTGGGGCCCATTATACTGTATACTGGTTGTCTCGCGACTTTATCTAAGTTTTGACCCTCTGTGTGTTTGAGTTTGACATCCCGGCAATAAACAGAAAAGTGGGGAAGGGATTCAGCTATAGTCAGTTGCCTTACAGCAAGAGATAAGTTTGATTTGACACCTGTGAAGAGGGGAGAAAATGGCTTGTAGAAAATTTCCAGACATTTTTTATGATATTTGCGCATTTTGTACATTTCGTGCACACATGAAGCGAAAGCTCAATGTGCCGGGTTCATACTGCAGACAGAGGTGGGGGAGAGCTTCTGCTACAGTCAGTTGCCTTACAGAAAGTGAGAGGTTTGATTACACATATGTCAGGAGGAGTGAAAACGACTGGATATTTTATATGATCTTTGCATCTTTTCTATATTTCATGTCCCTTTAATATTTTTTTCTTTTTTTTTTTTAGCAAATTAGGCCCTCAATGTAAAAATAAAAACAGCCTCACACCGACCTCCAATTAATCCCTTTGTTCTTTTTCGCGTTTTCTTCCATTTGCTATAAGGACTCCTGCAGAACGGACCAATTTGAGCCAAATAAATTGGCAGGAAGATTAGAGGGAAGGAAACTTTGTGTCTCGGGTTCTAGGTGAGCGGAAGACGGATTGTTACATAAATAGAAGCAAACAAATGAAAATGAAATCGATACTAAGTTCATAATTGCTGAATTCCTACAGAAGTCGTGCCTTTATTTATGCCGCTCTGCACGGAACGAGCCTCCGAGTTACTGCTGCTTAATGAATAAAAATTTTTAAAAAAAATGCAAGAAAAAAAATGGAAGCCGTTCTGAAGCCTTTGTGACATAATGAGTCTTTATCCTGTCCGCCCACCTCATACAGACCTCGTATTGCAACGCCGGCAGTCGCTGCAGGCTAGAACATTACCAGCTCAGTTAATGGCTCTCCTTAATTGTTCGCTTTTTTTATTTATACAAATTTTTATAAATCCCTTCAATTTCCATGCAATTATTAATTTCCTATTTATAATAGTAATAAAAACAGCACCGCTCTCCACTAATGTTTTTTTTGCAGATTATGTAATTTTAAGGATTTATAAAACCGCCATATGGTGCACATATACTCCCAGGCATATACACCTCTAGTGGAGAAATCCTATAAACCTGGATTTTTAGCAGAGCTTCCACTGTAATAAATTTCTCGGTTCCTCCTAGTACTTATTGCGATGTTTCCATGTCTTATTGGTCACAAGATGGTGCCCGCTGTATCCGGAACTGGGTAATTGATTATCGAAAAAAAAAATTAAAATCAATAATACTTTCTTAAATAAAAAAGACCAATCAACTCAGAACACCGCCGTAGAAAGTGATCCATGAAAGATTTCTACGAGGGATGAGCGAACCTGTGGAAGTTCGGTGGGTCTGGCCAAACTTGAGTCCAAAGTTCGGTCAGTGTACCCCAACTTGACTCCGAGCCCCATATAAGTCAATGAAGACGCAAACTTTGGTGCTGAAAAATGGCTGTAAAATGATTGTAATATGGGCTAGGGAGCTGCTAAAGGAAGAAAAATGGGGGTAAGGACAATTGCCCTGCAAACAAATGTGGATAGGAAAATGACTTAAAATAACATAGAATAATAAAAAAAATAATAATAATCTTGAACCAGGAGATGAAGGTACAAGTAGAGGGGTGGAGCAGTCCGTAGTTTACTGTACTTGTTAATAACTAAATGAAAGAATGAAAAAAAAAACTACATTGAGGCCCCCTATTTTTAATAACCAGCCAAGGGAAAGCAGACAGCTATGAGCTGGACTTATTATGCTGAGAAGGGGCCAATATCCATGGACCTTCTCAGCCTATTAATATCATTGCTCCGCTGTCTGCTTTGCCTTTGCTGGTTATTAAAAATGGGGGGACTGTAAAAAAAAATTGTGTCTCGTCCCGCAAAAAATAAGCCATCACACAGCTTTATCGGCCAAAAAATAAAAACGTTACGAGTCTTGGAAAATGGCGACACAACCCAAAAAATGTTTTTTTGCAAACATCTGATTTTTTTTACACCATTAAAATAATAAAAGAAATGGACATGTTTGGTATCGCCGTAATCGTACTGATCAGCAGAATCATATTGCGAGGTCATTTTTACTACAAAATGTACACCGTTAAAACAATTCCCAAAAAACAATGTCAAAATTCTAGAACAGTTTTGAACTCCTTTTTAGGGAGTTATTCTAGCAATAAGTGCACTTTTACTATTTAGTTCTTCTGCTGCGTTCTACAGTTTTCAATTATCCGGGAACTTTCCACACTAAATCAGCTTTACAATAATTCACTTTCAGGTCCCCATTACTGTGCAGAGTCGATCCTCGGCTAATGAGCAGCGCAGAGTCCTCTGTTGTACCGGGAAAAGGAGTGAAATGCAACTAAATCTCCTTGTCAATGTGCTTATTGCAGCCGCGTGTGTTTGAATCGGAGACGCTGTGACATTTCAGGGAAAATAATCTTTGAATATTGGATATATTGTTTTTGGACTTTGCAGATACGCTTGACGCTGTCCCACAAAGACGCCTAATGGGTAATTAAAGGGGATGTCCGCTTTCAGCATACTTTTTACTCAATGTGTCCATTAAATAATAAACTCATCAGGTACTCCCCCTCCTTAGGTCCAGCTTCCCTCTGCTGTTGCAGTCACATCCACAGTGCGTGTCATCGCTCTAGACACTCTAGACTAATGATGATGAGAACTGATGGAGGCGATGGGCAGTCACCAGATACTGATGATGGAGGTGACGGGTGGTCACCAGATGCTGACGATGGAGGCGACGGGCGGTCACCAGATGCTGACAATGGAGGCGACGGGCGGTCACCAGATGCCGACGATGGAGGCGACAGGCGGTCACCAGATGCTGACGATGGAGGCGACTGGCGTTTACCAGATACTGATGATGGAGGTGATGGGCGGTCACCAGATACTGATGATGGAGGGGCCGGGCGGTCACCAGATACTGATGATGGAGGGGATGGGCGGTCACCAGATACTGATGATGGAGGGGACGGGCGGTCACCAGATACTGCTGATGGAGGTGATGGGCGGTCACCAGATACTGATGATGGAGGGGACGGGCGGATACCAGATAGTGATGATGGAGGAGATGGGCGGTAACCAGATACTGATGATGGAGGTGACGGGCGGTCACCAGATGCTGACGATGGAGGGGATGGGCGGTCACCAGATACTGATGATGGAGGGGACGGGCGGTCACCA
This sequence comes from Phyllobates terribilis, assembly GCF_046119375.1. Taxonomy (NCBI): domain Eukaryota; kingdom Metazoa; phylum Chordata; class Amphibia; order Anura; family Dendrobatidae; genus Phyllobates; species Phyllobates terribilis. The sequence continues at coordinate 685,687,933 of NW_027362763.1, forward strand.
GATACTGATGATGGAGGGGACGGGAGATCACCAGATACTGATGATGGAGGTGACGGACGGTCACCAGATGCTGACGATGGAGGCGACGGGCGGTCACCAGATGCTGACGATGGAGGCGACAGGCGGTCACCAGATGTTGACGATGGAGGCGACGGGCGGTCACCAGATGCTGACGATGGAGGCGACGGGCGGTTACCAGATACTGATGATGGAGGTGATGGGCGGTCACCAGATACTGATGATGGAGGTGATGGGCGGTCACCAGATACTGATGATGGAGGCGACGGGCGGTCACCAGATACCGATGGGGTTTACATTTCGCTTTTATTTGTTAACGGATAAAAATACAACATTTTCACTACTATTTTTGGAAGCTTCTTACTTTGTAGTATTTTTCCCCTCCTGCCTAAAACGTTAGCACATTGCTGTACATGTATATTTTGGGCACTGAATGGCACCTAGAAATCCAGATACAGAAGACTTTTTTGTTCACTTCTTGCATTGCAATGTACAATATAGCAGGGTCCTATTTTTATTCTTTCTTTTTTTTGTTACTTTATAATTTTTTTTTAACATTAATTTCATTTTCGGATGATTGTTTCTTTCATTCCACATTTATATTGTCACACATCTACAAAGAAATTAGAGAAGCTGAAAAAAATCAAATTACACCTTTTTAATCCGTCAGGTACTATTTCTCACTTTTCCTAAACTTCAGGACACAATCTTATATAGGCGTCCAGCCGGCAGCAATTCTAAAAAAAAAAAAATGTCATTTCTTAGTTATTGTGTGGAGAGGGCTGATAACTTTTCCTCCGGGCCCGGAGACTTTTCCACGATCACTTCAATTTGCACATGAAATTATTTCACGGTTTTCTTACAACTGAGTAAAGGAGAAGCTCGTAGAATTTTCTGCTAAATCTACTGCCTTATTCATGGGGCAAAAGTAATAACTCAAAAAATAAATTGGTGTCATTCTGAGAGCACAAAGGAATGACAAATATAATCCAACAAACATTTTAGTTTTTATGTTTTTGTTTTGCATTTGATTTTTACAAATATATTAACTTAATACAAAAAAATTATATTATTTTATTAAAAATACATTATCATATAGTGCTAATATATTAACATTTTTAAAGGGGTTTTCCACTTTCAGGAAAGTGGATCCAAAATTCTATTAAATACAAAAAATAACAAACAGGGAAGGGGCTCACCCTCCCCAGGTCCGGTCCTGACTCCCTGCCGTGGTGACGTCACATTGACGGCACACATCCCTGCTGCAACCAAAACTCAGACAGGAGTGGTGAGTCTGAGCTGGACCTGGGGAGGATGATCACCTGATCCGTTACTTATGACGCGCCCCTGGGCCTGTGTCGCGCTGCGTTGCGCACGCGGGAGCTTACCCGGAGCCGGATCTCTTGAGGGTTGTAGTCTCGTGGCGGTGACCCGGTCCGTGCCCAGGGAGTCAAACTGAGCGGCGATGTAACAGCGGTAGATGCAGGACGACTACGCCACCCGTTGAATGCAGCTATGGAGCTGTCGCTGCAGGACAGTCCGCTGAGGCCGGTGGATGGATGGTGTAGCGTAGATGGTATAACCCCCAACGGGAGGGGTATGGCCTCAGGGCAGCAGATGTGGATGATGGGGGTAGCAGGAACCACTCAGAGACGGTGCGGTGTAATTCAGGGTCTTTACTGGTAACAACGATAGACCCTCCCGGAGTACTTGCTAGTGAACGGGGCCTGGTCAGTCCTTGAGCAGATGGGATCTCCCCTGGCCAGGCGGAGTTGTAGACCTCCCAAACTGACTGTACTCTTCTGGCTACCTTGCTAGAAGCGGATATAAGTAGCCCACGTCCCTGAGTGTACCGTGTGGTGCTCACCCGTATGGCCGGTGACTCGGGGCCTTCTAATGGCTTCCGCTCCACGATGGCGGTGCTGGTCCCACGCGTGTGACCGTGCCTTCGGGTTTCTGGGCCTGAGGACCTGAAATCCCCTGCCGGTCGGCTTCTGCTGCTGGGTAAGAGTTAGTCCCCACAGCCTCGGACGCCGGGTCCGGTAAGAAATCTTCTCAGTCAGGGCGAGCTCTGCAGCTGCCAGCCCCTGACTCGTAGTAGTATTGCTTCTGCTGTTTCTTGTCTCTACTCTCCTTGACTGCTAACCCTGCTTCAGCCCCGGGTTTATATAGGGGAAGTTCTTCCCCTCCCAAGACTGGGCAGGAGGTGTGGCATGCACAGGATCCCTGACCAAAGGACCTCCCACCTGCTCTCAGACATAACATCTCTATCACTGTGGCAACCAGACCCCTGGGGTGTCACATTCCCCCCTAGTGAAATTTAGTACTCCGGGACTAAACATATTTTAGAAAAACATAACAAGATAAAAACAATAATAATACAATAAGAAAAACATATAAAGTTGGTTACGGCATGTCCGTAACCGGGTGCAGTCTTTGAAGAAAAGCAAGGTGTCCATTTCACCAAAACAGGGAGACGTAACCAGGTAGGGGTTTGTCCTACCCCGAGTCCTTAACAGTCTTTAGTCCGTCCTGGGTTACGCTCCAACTATGTACAAGGATTCCCGGTAAATCCACCAAGGATTCCTAAAAATAACTGGAAACACAAAATTATACACAAGCAATAATACACAGATAAACATAAATAAAACAATTTATACACTTCAAATCCTCCAGCGTGTGGGTAACTGGCCTCTAGTGGCCCTAGTGGACCTACGGAGCTGACTGTCTGGCCCTGAACTACAGGGTGTAGGAGCTGTCAAGGATAAACTGGGCAGCTGTCTACCGGCTCTTTGTCTCACTAGGGGTACGGCAGGCTCACTATAAGCAGAGGGTTGATCCTCCTGTTCTGCTTGTGTGGAGTCTTCTGCCTCCTGGACCGGCTGTTCTTCCAGCTCTACCTGTTGCTCCGTAGGTGCTTGGGATTCTGGTTGGAGGAAGGTGAGTACGGGTACCACAACTGCACCATTGACTTGAGTCCAAGACCGAGGGAAGTCCCCGAGCACAGTACTAACCATATCTTCCCTTTCCTCTACGGGTCGATGGTCTTCTTGTTCCTCTTCAGGGTTCCTCAGTTGTTCGGGACACTTCTTCAGGTGGTCCCGGGATACAATGGCTGTGGTTTCCCCTCCGTCTTTACTGATGGTACAAACCTTCGGGTTCTCGTGGCTTGAAGGCAGTACGGTGTACGGGTCCTTCTCCCACTGGTCGTCCAACTTGTGGAGCCGTCTCTTCCTCTTCAAGACCTGCTCTCCGGGTACCAGGGGAACAGCGGGAGCATACTGGTTGTAAGTTTTCTCTTGTCTTTCCCTAGCCTGACAGAGACTTCGCTCCACGCTCTCCTGTACTCTCCGGTACTGCTGCTGCCTCTCTGTGTCCCAGTCTGTTTATGGTGAAGTGTCCTCGGGTGTCAGGACTCCCATTTCCAGGTCAACAGGTAACTTACCAGGTCTTGCCCTCATTAGGTAAGCCGGGGTACAGTTGGTGGAACCTACCGGGATGTGGTTGTATAGGTCCACCAGATCGGGCAACTTCTCAGGCCACAGACTGCATTCTTCCAGGGGCAATGTTTTTAGAAGATCCATTACCACCTGGTTCATTTTCTCACAAAGTCCATTAGTTTGCGGATGGTAGGGTGTCGTCCTTATCTTCCGGCAGCCATACAGATTGCAGAATTCCTGGAAGACCTCCGCTTCAAAGGCAGGTCCCTGGTCCGTCAGCACTTGGTCCGGGTACCCGTGTGGACGGCAAAAGTGCTGCTGGAAGGCTCTAGCTGCTGTTTGAGCCGTTAAGTCCTTGACGGGGACGACAACCAGAAACCGGGAGTAATGATCCACGATGGTTAACGCGTAGACGTAGCCACTTCTGCTTGGGGTCAGTTTTACATGATCCAAGGCTACCAGTTCCAACGGTTGCCGGGTGACGATGGACTGCAGGGGAGTCTTCTGGCTGGCACGGTCCTTCCTTCTCAGGTTGCACGGGCCACAGTCTCTGCACCACTTCTCGATGGTTCCCCTCATGCCTACCCAGTGGAACCGCTCGCGCAGCAGGAACTCCAGCTTCTTCCACCCGAAGTGTCCAGCTCCGTCGTGGTATGCCTCCATCACCATGGCTGCGTCTCTTCGTGGCACCACTACTTGCCAGAGTAGTTCATGCGTCCGGGAGTTAACCATTCTGCGGCACAACTTCCCCTTGTAAAGGAACAGTCGACTCTTCTCTGCCCATAGTTGTTTGGCTTCCTCCGGAGCGTCTGGTTCAAGGCAAGCCTCCGGGCGAGTCAGCATCTCCTTCACCAGTCGGACGGCAGGGTCGCTGTCTTGCGTTTCCGCCCAGTTGTAGTGAGGTAAGGGGTTCAACGTAGCAGCCTGTTTACTCCTTACCCGGTGGGAATACTGGATAGTCCCATGACGGTGGAACGCAGGGAGTTCAACTTCTTCCAGTCCCTCCGGATCTTCTCCTCCGTCCGGCAGGTTGGGCATCCTGGACAGGGCGTCCGCGTTGGTATTGGAGCGTCCTGCCCGGTATTTGATTGTGAACTCGTAGTTGGACAGACGGGCCATCCACCTCTGCTCCAGGGCACCGAGTCTTGCCGTGTCCAGGTGTGTCAACGGGTTGTTATCCGTGTACACGGTGAACCGGGAAGAAGCGAGGTAATGCTTAAAGCGCTCGGTGACTGCCCATACTACGGCCAGGAACTCTAGCTTAAATGAGCTGTAATTCTCGGGGTTCCTTTCGGTGGGTCGCAGTTTTCGGCTGGCGTAGGCGATTACTCGTTCCTTCCCCTGCTGAATCTGGGACAGTACGGCTCCTAGCCCGATGTTACTGGCGTCGGTGTAGAGGATAAAGGGCTGGCTATAATCCGGGTACGCCAGGATTTCGTCCCCCGTGAGGGCCATCTTCAGCTGGCGGAAGGACTCTTCTTCCAGCTCCTCCCATTTGAAGGGCGGCTTCTGGTTCTTGGCCTTCCGGGACTGGCCTATCAGGAGGTCCTGCATAGGTGCTGCCTTTTTGGTGAAACCGGGAATAAACCTTCGGTAGTAGCCTACCAACCCGAGGAACTGCCGCACTTCTTTTACGCTGGAGGGGCTTGGCCATTCCTTAATTGCGGTGATCTTATCAGGGTCGGGAGCCACTCCGTCAGCGCTCACCACGTGTCCCAGGTACTGCACCTTTGGTTTCAGGAGGTGACACTTGGAGGGTTTCACCTTTAGGCCGTAACTTGCCAGAGCTTCGAACACTTCCGCCAGGTGTTTCAGGTGGTCCTCATACGTCTTGGAATATACGATGACATCGTCCAGGTACAACAGGACCGTCTCGAAGTTTCTGTGGCCCAGACAACACTCCATTAGTCGTTGGAAGGTTCCCGGTACGTTGCAGAGTCCGAACGGCATGCAGGTGAACTCGCTAAGTCCCATCGGGGTGGTGAATGCGGTCTTCTCCCGGTCCGCCTCTGCTACAGGAACCTGCCAGTACCCGCTAGTGAGATCCAAGGTAGAGAAGAAGTTAGCAGATCTTAAAGCAGCCAATGACTCCTCTATCCTTGGTAAGGGGTACGCATCCTTGTGTGTGATACGATTGATTTTCCGGTAATCTACACACATCCTCATGGTGTTGTCTTTCTTTCTGACTAAGACTAGTGGAGCTGCCCAGGGGCTACAGCTATCCCTGATCACCCCAGCCTCCTTCATGTCTCTAAGCATCCCCTTGGCGTGTTGGTAGTGGGCAGGGGGTACGGGTCGATACCTCTCTTTTATAGGAGGATGGTCTCCCGTGGGGATGTGGTGTTCTACCCCCTTGACTCGCCCGAAGTCTAACGGGTGTTTACTGAACACTCTCTCGTACTCCTGAACCACCCGATAGACTCCTTGTTTCTGGTGTGAGGGAGTGGAGTCAGTACCCAGATGTAGTTGCTGACACCAGTCCTCCATGTTTTTCTTAGAGCCGTTACCTTCCTCCGGGTGAGATGGAGGCAAGGGTTCCACAGATTGTATAGAATTTTGGTTAATGGTATATAATTTGGCTAGCGTGGCATACCGGGGCAGGTACACTTCCTCTCCCCGATATTTATTATGCGAACGGGCACCCTCCCATGGCGTACATCAACCACCCCCCGTGCTGTCAAAATGGTGGGCCTACTGTCTGAGTAAACTGGTTCTACCATTGCCTGGTAATCCCTACCTCTCAGACCAATAGCTGCCCGGCACCAAATCATCATTTCACTTTTTGGGGGCATGGCAATAGGAAAAGGGTCACACATTCTTACGCTACCAATCTCACCGCCGGAGAGTTCCACCTGTTGCCGTCGCATCAGTGCCCGGATCTCTTTCTGGAGCACCCGCTGCTCGCCGGAGCTGGCGTTCTTGGCAACCTGCTGTAAAAGGAAAATCACCTCTGCAAGACAATTTTCAATTACATTAGTTCCTAGAGTTATTTTTGGGTGACTCTCATGTTTGTCAATATCTACAATGATCAGTCCCTGTGCTGCCAGTTCGACTCTACCGATTTTGATGGTCACCTCTTTAAATCCGATCTGTGGCACGGGCTGGCCATTGCTGGCGATGATACTCAAGTCGTCGTCAGGGTAGCGGGTAATATCCGAGTCATTCCAGTACTGCTTAAAGAGCACGTACGGGATGGTGGTGACCTGTGACCCGGTGTCCAGTAGGGCACTCATGGGAATGCCATCCAGTACCACAGGCAAGACTGGACGTCCTCCCACATATCTGTCGCGCCAGTTCGATGGGCCTGGTGATCTTTTTCCTGGGGGTTGGCCCTCTACCCCAGGTTGTGCCCGTTTAAAGAACAGTACCTTGCCATATGTCCAGGTTGATTGCAGCGGCGGCAGATGGGTCGTCCGTCCTCGCTGTATCGGTCACTGGGTCTCCCTCTGGCCGGTGGGGTCCTCCTTGGTCGATGCCACGGGATGTCCTCCGGTCCGGATGCCAGCTGGATCTTCCCTGGGGTGGAAGCCTGTAAAGACTGCACAGTTCGGGTTAGCGCAGCAACGCTCTTAGCTAGCTCTTGGACCTGATGGTGTAGGTCTGGAGCCGGGTCATTGTCCAAAGCCTGCGCATCAGCTCCCACAGGCCCTGCCGACAAGGGCGCCGCCTCCTGGTGGTAAGTGATAGCAGGGCGCTTGTGGGTCACAACGCCACCCGGTGCCGGTTCTCGGAGCACCCGGATGGCTCTGTCCTTGAACTGTGCAAAGCCCAGATGGGGATCCTGTAAGGCCATTGCCCGCAACTGGGTTCGGTGGGTATTACAATACAGTCCCTCTATAAACTGTTCGGTCAACAGCCTGTCCTCGTTTCCCACTCCATCAGGGTCGGTCTGCTTAATGGCCCTCAGGGCCTCTTGTAGGTTTAGTGCATAGTCCCTTATACTCTCATGCGCTCGCTGCTTGCACCCGTAGAATCTAAGCTTAATCTCGGCTGAGGTGCGGGTATCAAAGGTGTCCTTCAGCCGGGTTAGTATCCCTGCGACAGTCTTCCTCCCAGGTGGCCAGGATTTTACTTCCCTTTTGGCTGCCCCAGTTAGTTGGGCCACCAGGATGCTCACTTTTTGCTCTTCTGTGAGGGGGTACACCTGGAAGAGGCTATCCAGCTTTTCTCTAAAGTCATGCAGGGTATGTGACTCCCCTGAGTACTGGGGTAGCCAAGCTGCTCCCGGGATATAGGGCATGGTGAAGGGCATAACTGCAGCAGCGGTAGCGCTGGCGGGGGTTGAGGCAGTGAAGCTCTCCTCCGTATCCGACATCTTCCTCCCCCCTAGTGGACCGTGGCCTACCTTGCGATGATCCTCTTCCGTAGGCCGCGGCTCCGCAGTGGATCGTCAGGGTTGAGGACCTTCCGTCGCGCTCCTGTGACGTCGGCGTCTGCTGGGCTCCTTCCAGGACCTTACGCAACGTCCGGACGTGAGGCGGGGCTTCAGTTCTCGCGCGCTTTCGGAGTCCACGCCCCTCTTCTTCCCGTGCGGCGTTCTCAAGATGGCGTCCAATGGCGGGAAAACTCCACGGATGGCGGGAAGAAGGCAGAAGATGGCGCCGGATGGCGGGAAACTTCACCGATGGCGGGAAGAAGGCTGAATATGGCGCCGGATGGCGGGAATCTTCACCACAGGTAAGTTTGAAAAGTCTCTTTTTCAGGCACGCAGTACCCGGTGGTTGCGGGCACGAAATCCTGCCGACTACGCCAAAGTTGACGCGCCCCTGGGCCTGTGTCGCGCTGCGTTGCGCACGCGGGAGCTTACCCGGAGCCGGATCTCTTGAGGGTTGTAGTCTCGTGGCGGTGACCCGGTCCGTGCCCAGGGAGTCAAACTGAGCGGCGATGTAACAGCGGTAGATGCAGGACGACTACGCCACCCGTTGAATGCAGCTATGGAGCTGTCGCTGCAGGACAGTCCGCTGAGGCCGGTGGATGGATGGTGTAGCGTAGATGGTATAACCCCCAACGGGAGGGGTATGGCCTCAGGGCAGCAGATGTGGATGATGGGGGTAGCAGGAACCACTCAGAGACGGTGCGGTGTAATTCAGGGTCTTTACTGGTAACAACGATAGACCCTCCCGGAGTACTTGCTAGTGAACGGGGCCTGGTCAGTCCTTGAGCAGATGGGATCTCCCCTGGCCAGGCGGAGTTGTAGACCTCCCAAACTGACTGTACTCTTCTGGCTACCTTGCTAGAAGCGGATATAAGTAGCCCACGTCCCTGAGTGTACCGTGTGGTGCTCACCCGTATGGCCCGTGACTCGGGGCCTTCTAATGGCTTCCGCTCCACGATGGCGGTGCTGGTCCCACGCGTGTGACCGTGCCTTCGGGTTTCTGGGCCTGAGGACCTGAAATCCCCTGCCGGTCGGCTTCTGCTGCTGGGTAAGAGTTAGTCCCCACAGCCTCGGACGCCGGGTCCGGTAAGAAATCTTCTCAGTCAGGGCGAGCTCTGCAGCTGCCAGCCCCTGACTCGTAGTAGTATTGCTTCTGCTGTTTCTTGTCTCTACTCTCCTTGACTGCTAACCCTGCTTCAGCCCCGGGTTTATATAGGGGAAGTTCTTCCCCTCCCAAGACTGGGCAGGAGGTGTGGCATGCACAGGATCCCTGACCAAAGGACCTCCCACCTGCTCTCAGACATAACATCTCTATCACTGTGGCAACCAGACCCCTGGGGTGTCACACTTATTTTCCCCACTTTACCTAAAATAACAATTTGATTCTCTGCCGATTTTGCAGGTTTTCTCACCTACAAAGAATGGAGAGGTCTGTAATTTTTATCGTAGGTACACTTCAACTGTGAGAGACAGAATCTAAAAATAAAATCCAGAAAATCCCATTGTATGATTTTTACATAATTAATTTGTATTTTGTTGCAGGAAATAAGTATTTGATACAATAGAAAAACAGAACTTAATATTTGGTCCAGAAACCTTTGTTACAATTACAGAGGTCAGACGTTTCCTGTAGTTCTTGACCAGGTTTGCACACAGTGCAGCAGGGATTTTGGCCCCCTCCTCCATACAGATCTTCTCCAGATCTTTCAGGTTTCGGGGCTGTCGCTGAGCAACATTGAGTTTAAGCTCCTCCAAAAATTTTCTATTGGGTTCAGGTCTGGACACTGGCTGGGCCACTCCAGAACCTTGAGATGCTTCTTATGGAGCCACTCCTTAGTTGCCCTAGCTGTGTGTTTCGGATCATTGTCATGCTGGAAGACCCAGCTACGACCCTTCTTCAATGCTCTTATTGAGGGAAGGAGGGAAATCTCGCTATACATGACCCCATCCAACCTCCCTTCAATACAGTGCAGCTGTCCAGTCCCGTTTGCAGAAAAGCATCCCCAAAGTATGATGTTTCCACCACCATGCTTCATGGTTGGGACGGTGTTCTTGGGGCTGTACTCATCCTTCTTCTTCCTACAAACACGGCGAGAGAAAAAATTCTATTTTGGTCTCATCTGACCACATGACCTTCTCCCATGCCTCCTCTGGATCATCCAGATGGTCATTGGTGAACTTAAACGGGCCTGGACACGTGCTGGCGTGAGCAGGGGGACCTTGCGTGCCCTGCAGGATTTTAATCCATGACGGCATATAGCGTTACTAATGATAATGTTTGAGACTGTGGTACCAGCTCTCTTCATGTCATTCACCAGGTCCTCCCATGTATTTCGGGGCTGATTCATGACCTGTCTCAGAATCATCCTTACCCCACGAGGCGAGATCTTGCATGGAGCCCCAGACAGAGGAAGATTGACAGTCATCTTATGTTTCTTCCATTTACTAATAATAGTGCCAACAGTTGTTGCCTTCTCACCAAGCTGCTTGCCTATTGTCCTGTAGCCCATCCCAGCTTGTGCAGGTCTACAATTTTGCCCCTGGTGTTCTTAGACAGCTCTTTGGTCTTGGCCATGGTGGAGAAGTTGGAGTATGATTGATTGAGTGTGTGGACAGGTGTATTTCATACAGGTAACGAGTTCAAACAGGTGCAATTAATACAGGTAATGAGTAGGAGGGCTTCTTAAAGAAAAACTAGCAGGTTTGTGACAGCCAGAATTCTTGCTGGTTGGTCGGTGATCAAATACTTATTTCATGCAATAAAAAGCAAATTAATTATGTAAAAATTATACAATGTGATTTTCTGACTTACCTTTTTAGATTCTGTCTCTCCCAGTTGATAAAAATTACAGACCTCTCCATTGTTTGTAGGTGGGAAAACTTGCAAAATCTGCAGAGTATCAAATACTTATTTCCCCCACTGTATATAAGAGCATTTTGGGTCCACTTTCCTTAAAGTGGAAAATTCCTTTAAATTAAAGGGATCATCCGGGACTTTAACATTGGTGGTGTATCCTTAGGATAGGTCATCAATGTCTGATTGTTGGGGGTACGACATTCGGCAATCCCGCCAATCAGCTGTTCCCGGAGTCGGCGGCGGCCAGAACTGCTCAGTTATGGAGATGCACAGCACAGCTCCGGCGACGGAATAGTGGCCGCGGCCGGGTACTGCACATACACCCCCTGTTGATTTGAATGGGAGGCCGGACTGTCAGTGATTAACAAGTTATCACCTCCCCTATGAATAAATTATAATTTGTCAATTTGGGATTAACCCTCTTATTGCTGACATTTAACCATTTTCTCGGTATCGCATCAGTGGGTATTAAGGTGTAGGAATGGGTTAACAGCAAAGAAAATTGGCCGCCCCCCCATGAGTTAATTTAACCTGTTGATTCCCCGCATTGTTCCAGTGTCACGAGAAGAATTAAAGCTTGTGCGCCGTATTGAATTCTCAGATTAGCTGAAAGTGATTAGAGTCGGCGGATACTTTACATGCTAATTACAGTGTAATAATACCGTTCCGATGATGATAATCCCTCTATCGGATGACGGGACGGATGAAAACGACTTTCGCTAATTCCGAGACACAACAGCGTGAATCTCATTGTGCTCAGAGCCGGATGTATCCGCGGTCCCCGCGGCCTCAATGTCTGGATACAATGGCTAATCTCCTAGTCGAGACTCTGCGGCACGGCAGAAGGATTCATAAAGCGTTTTGAAGGAAGAGATAAAAAAAAACGCATATCGCAGAATTGACCTCCTTCTATATTAATTATCACCTGTCCATAGCAGCAGAACGAGGATCTTTGGATGACAATGGAGTGATTGGTCGTGCACGCGCCCTATGGCTTCAGTCTGTGTTTGGGGCAGTGAATGCTTCTTTTGGCCATTTTTTTTGCTGGTGCCAAGCACAACGGACTACTTTGTTTATAGTTACCTTTTGAAGTCTATGGAAAAGAGAAGGAGGATAAGAGTGAGAGAAATAGAGAATCAGATCCTGCTGCTGCTTTCTAGTAAGTGTTTATTCTCATCTCAGAGCTGAATTCGCATCTGCACTGCTCAGTACTGCTGTATAATGTCTTCAGTGAGTGAGAGAAGCAGAGAGTCAGATCCTGTTGTTGCTTTCTTATCCCAGAGCTGAGTTCATATCTGCACTGCTCAGTAACGATGTATAATCTCCTCCATGAGTGAGAGAAGCCGAGAGCCGGATCCTGCCGCTGCTTTCCAATAAATGTTTATTCTCATCCCAAAGCTGAATTCACATCTGCACTGCTCAGTACTGTTGTATAATGTCTTCCATAAGTGAGAGAAGCAGAGAATTAGATCCTGCTGCTTTCTAGGGTTTATTCTTATCCCAGAGCTGAATTCACATCTGCACTGCTTAGTACTGCTGTATGTTTTTCATGAGTGAGAGAAGCAGAGTCAGATCCTGTTTCTGCTTTCTAGTGTTTATTGTTATCCCAGAGCTGAATTCACATCTGCACTGCTCAGTAGTACTGTATAATGTCTTCTGTGAGTGAGAGAAGCTAAGACTCAAATTCTGCTGCTGCTTTCTAGTAAGTGTTTATTATTACCCCAGAGCTGAATTCACATCTGCACTGCTCACTACTACTGTATAATGTCTTCTATGAGTGAGAGAAGCACAGTCAGCTCCTGCTGCTTTCTAGTAAGTGTTTATTCTCATCTCAGAGCCAAATTCACATTTGCACTGCTCACTACTACGGTATAATGTCTTCCATAAGTGAGAGAAACAGAGTCAGCTCCAGCTGCTGCTTTCTAGTGAGTGTTTATTCTTACCTCAGAGCTGAATTCACATCTGCACTGCTCAGTAATGCTGTATAATTTCCTCTATGAGTGAGAGAAGCAGAGAATCAGATCCTACCGCTGCTTTCTAGTAAGTGTTTATCTCACCCACAGTTATTGGTTCACACTTACTCTGCTCAGTACTTCTGTGTTTTGTCCTTTATGCCTCGGTAAGTATTTTAGCTCTCCACAGTGCTGTATTCACAGTTACACTGCTCAGTACTGTTGTTTAATGTCCTCCACGCTGCTGCAACTTCTAAACATGTGTTAGATAGAGATAGGAAAGCAGGAACCCCTCATACCCGTGTGTGCTGTGTGTGGGAGACATTATAGCAGCCAATCTCTACCCAAAATCTCAGAGATAACTGAAAATTAGAGATGGAGCTTACAGATAGGAAAACTGGTGAAAAATGCAGGATACAAGTCATGCAGTGGCCAGATGCAGTGTCATCTATCTATCTATTGTACACATTATCTTTATATTCTTGCACACAAGCTCTTTACAGATTTCTGTGATTTTTCTGATATTTATAGGCTTTTCCTTGGTGGTGACTGAGGGACCATTTGCTGCTGCAGCGCGTGGATAACATGATAATATAATCTGCAGAAGGTTCACCCCGTTCTCAGATGCGATCCTCGGCTCGGTCACGCAGGCAATGCGCCGAACTAGAATTTAATTGGATTGGTTCCCCTTTGTGAGTGATTATTTATAAGCCCCTCTTCTATAATCTCGCCTTTACATAGATATGAGCCTGGTGATGTGACAGCAGGGAGCAGTAATAGGAAAATCAGTGTAAGAGCCCTGTATAGGCTGAGACGCTACAGAACGATGATCATGGGACCCGAGAGCTAAGAGGGTCCGGAAGTTATAAGCTCGCGTTGCCTCCACCGATTGCCATTTATTTCCACAAATAAACTCTACTTGCTTGTTAGCCAGCCAGGTCATGTAATTTACACTGTGTTGACCAGTTTCCTAATGTGGGCCCTCGACTAGAAAGCAGGGCTGTCAAGACAGGGGGCACTATTACTATGTGGAGGCACAGAGGGGGCATTATTAGCATACTGGGTCACAGTGGGCACAATTACTATATAGAGACACAATGGGGGCATAATTACTCTAAGGAGGCAAAATGAGGGCACAAATACTATATGTAGGCACAGAGGGGGCACTTCCACTATACGGAGGCATAGAGGGGGCACTATTACTATGTGGAGGCACAAAGGGGGCATTATTAGTATATTGGGTCACAGTGGGCACAATTACTATATAGAGGCACCATTGGGGGGCATAATTACTATATGTAGGCATAGAGGGGGCACTATAACTAAATGGAGACACAGAGGTGGTACTCTTACTATATGGAGGCACAGAGGAGGCACTCTTACTATTTGGAGGCACAATGGGGGCACCATTACTATATGAAGGCAAAGAGTGGGCATTATTATTATATGGAGGAACAGAAGGGGCACTATTACTATATGGGGGCATAGAGGGGGCACTATTACTATATGGGGGCATAGAGGGGGCAGTATTACTATATGGAGGCATAGAGGGGGCACTCTTACAATATGGAGGCACAGAAGGGGCACTATTACTATATGGGGGCATAGAGGGGGCACTATTACTATATGGGGGCATAGAGGGGGCACTATTACTATATGGGGGCATAGAGGGGGCACTATTACTATATGGAGGCATAGAGGGGGCACTCTTACAATATGGAGGCACAGAAGGGGCACTATTACTATATGGAGGAACAGAAGGGGCACTATTACTATAAGGAGGAACAGAAGGGGCACTATTACTATATGAAGGAACAGAAGGGGCACTATAACTATATGGAGGAACCGAAGGGGCACTATTACTATATGAAGGAACTGAAGGGGCACTATTACTATATGGAGGAAAAGAAGGGGCACTATTACTATATGAAGGAACGGAAGGGGCACTATTACTATATGAAGGAACAGAAGGGGCACTATTACTATATGGAGGAACAGAAGGGGCACTATTACTATATGGAGGAACAGAAGGGGCACTATTACTATATGGAGGAACAGAAGGGGCACTATTACTATATGGAGGAACAGAAGGGGCACTATTACTATATGCAGGAACGGAAGGGGCACTATTACTATATGAAGGAACGGAAGGGGCACTATTACTATATGAAGGAACTGAAGGGGCACTATTACTATATGAAGGAACAGAAGAGGCACTATTACTATAAGAAGGAACAGAAGGGGCACTATTACTATATGGGGGCATAGAGGGGGCACTATTACTATATGGGGGCATAGAGGGGGCGGTATTACTATATGGAGGCATAGAGGGGGCAGTATTACTATATGGAGGCATAGAGGGGGCACTATTACTATATGAAGGAACCGAAGGGGCACTATTACTATATGGAGGAACAGAAGGGGCACTATTACTATATGAAGGAACCGAAGGGGCACTATTACTATATGAAGGAACCGAAGGGGCACTATTACTATATGAAGGAACAGAAGAGGCAGTATTACTATATGAAGGAACAGAAGAGGCACTATTACTATATGAAGGAACAGAAGGGGCACTATTACTATATGGGGGCATAGAGGGGGCACTATTACTATATGGGGGCATAGAGGGGGCACTATTACTATATGGAGGCATAGAGGGGGCACTATTACTATATGGAGGCATAGAGGGGGCACTCTTACAATATGGAGGAACTTAAGGGGCAATATTACTACAAGGAGGAACAGAAGGGGCAATATTACTATATGGGGGCATAGAGGGGGCACTATTACTATATGGAGGAACAGAAGGGGCACTATTACTATATGGAGGAACAGAAGGGGCACTATTACTATATGAAGGAACAGAAGGGGCACTATTACTATATGAAGGAACAGAAGGGGCACTATTACTATATAGAGGAACAGAAGGGGCACTATTACTATATGAAGGAACAGAAGTGGCACTATTATTATATGAAGGAACAGAAGGGGCACTATTACTATATAGAGGAACAGAAGGGGCACTATTACTATATGAAGGAACAGAAGTGGCACTATTATTATATGAAGGAACAGAAGGGGCACTACTACTATATAGAGGAACAGAAGGGGCACTATTACTATATGAAGGAACAGAAGTGGCACTATTATTATATGAAGGAACAGAAGGGGCACTATTACTATATGAAGGAACAGAAGTGGCACTATTATTATATGAAGGAACAGAAGGGGCACTATTACTACATGGAGGAACAGAAGTGGCACTATTAGTATATGAAGGAACAGAAGGGGCACTATTACTATATGAAGGAACCGAAGGGGCACTATTACTATATGGAGGAACAGAAGGGGCACTATTACTATATGAAGGAACGGAAGGGGCACTATTACTATATGAAGGAACCGAAGGGACACTATTACTATATGAAGGAACAGAAGAGGCACTATTACTATAAGGAGGAACAGAAGGGGCACTATTACTATATGAAGGAACAGAAGGGGCACTATTACTATATGGGGGCATAGAGGGGGCACTATTACTATATGGGGGCATAGAGGGGGCACTATTACTATATGGAGGAACAGAAGGGGCACTATTACTATATGAAGGAACAGAAGGGGCACTATTACTATATGAAGGAACAGAAGGGGCACTATTACTATATGAAGGAACCGAAGGGGCACTATTACTATATGAAGGAACCGAAGGGGCACTATTACTATATAGAGGAACAGAAGGGGCACTATTACTATATGAAGGAACAGAAGTGGCACTATTACTATATGAAGGAACGGAAGTGGCACTATTACTATATGAAGGAACCGAAGGGGCACTATTACTATATGAAGGAACAGAAGGGGCACTATTACTATAAGGAGGAACAGAAGGGGCACTATTACTATATGAAGGAACAGAAGTGGCACTATTACTATATGAAGGAACAGAAGGGGCACTATTACTATATGAAGGAACAGAAGTGGCACTATTACTATATGAAGGAACAGAAGGGGCACTATTACTATATGAAGGAACGGAAGGGGCACTATTACTATGTGGAGGCACAGAGTGGGCATTATTAGTATATTGGGTCACAGTGGGCACAGTTACTATTTAGAGGCACCATGGGGGGCATAATTACTATATGTAGGCATAGAGGGGGCACTATAACTAAATGGAGGCACAGAGGGGGTACTCTTACTATATGGAGGCACAGAGGAGGCACTCTTACTATTTAGAGGCACAATGGGGGCACCATTACTATATGAAGGCATATAAGGGGCACTATTTCTATATGGAGGAACCAATGGGGCTTCATTACTATATGGAGGCAAAGAGAGGGCACTATTATTATATGGAGGAACAGAAGGGGCACTATTACTATATGGGGGCATAGAGGGGGCACTATTACTATATGGAGGCATAGAGGGGGCACTATTACTATATGGAGGCATAGAGGGGGCACTATTACTATATGGAGGCATAGAGGGGGCACTCTTACTATATGGAGGCACAGAAGGAGCACTATTACTATATGGAGGAACAGAAGAGGCACTATTACTATAAGGAAGAACAGAAGCGGCACTATTACTATAAGGAAGAACAGAAGGGGCACTATTACTATATGGAGGAACAGAAGGGGCACTATTACTATATGGAGGAACATGAAGGAACCGAAGGGGCACTATTACTATATGGAGCAACAAAAGGGGCACTATTACTATATGGAGCAACAAAGGGGCATTATTACTATATGGGGGAACAAAAGGGGCACTATTACTATATGGAGCAACAAAAGGGGCACTATTACTATATGGAGGAACAAAAGGGGCACTATTACTATATGGAGGAACAAAAGGGGCACTACTACTATATGGAGCAACAAAAGGGGCACTATTACTATATGGAGGCACAGGAGGGGCACTATTACTATATGGAGGAACAGAAGGGGCACTATTGCTATATGGAGGAACAGAAGGGGCACTATTACTATATGGAGAAACCAATGGGGCATCATTACTATATGTAGGCAAAGAGAGGGCACTATTATTATATGGAGACACAGAGGGAGTATTATTATTATATGGAGGCAGAAAGGGGTGCTATTACTATATAGAAGCACAATGGGGGTACAGTTACCATACAAAGGCACAATGGGTGGTATTATTACTATACAGCGCCACAGAACTACTATTATTTGGGGACACATTATTACTACATGGGGGCAAAAGGGGGGTGTTGTCAATACATGGAGTCATAGAGAGGGCAGTTATCATATATGGAGGCACTATTAAATGGAAGCAAAATGAGGCACTAATCCTACATAGAGCCACAAAAATGGGCAATATTACTATCTGCAGACACAGCAAGGGAACAATTACTATTACTATATAGGGGCACTATTATTATATGGATGCATAGAGGGGGCACTAATACCATAAGAGGCATAGAGGGTGGCACTTTTACTTTAAGGAGGCACAGAGAGGCAGGGCTGTGGAGTCGGAGTCGTGGAGTCGGAGTCGGTGCTCATTTTGGTGGAGTTGGAGTCGGTATAAAATGGACCGACTCCGACTCCTAAAATATATAATAAATTGGGTACAGTAGTTCAATGCAGTTTGTGGGGAATATTTTTTCATAGGAATTTGGGAAAGTTATGAAATGTCCTATAAATGTCTGTTCTATTCCTGATCTAAGGCTACATTCACACACAGCATTTTTTGAGGATACGTTTTTCAGTTGCAAAAGCACATCAGCTTTTTAAAAAACCGCATCACCTGAAAGGTTTTTGAGCTCATAGATAATGTTTTCAATAGCAAAAGCAGATTAGAAAAACGCCGAACAAACTGACATGCTCATTCTTTGTGAGGATCCGTTTTTGAGCCCAAAAACGGATCCTCACAAAACGATGTGTCTGAATGTCATATCTTGAAACCCATTGACTTTGCTGGGATGCTCAGAGACACTGCATTTTACTGCAAAAAACGGATCTGCAAAAACGCTGTGTGTGAATCATGGTCGTAGGCAGTGAGGGGCAGGGGGGGGCAGCTGCCCCCCCTACCCTAGAAGAAGGGGCACGCACCTATCAAAACTCACTTGTATGCTGCAGTGCTCCCGTCCTGCACTGGCTCCAGACTGCAGGGGGCAATCTCCCCTCCTCTGTCCTGTCTTCTGCCGTCTTCACCAGAGAGAGGAGGGGGAGGGGTGCCTGCCCTGCAAAGGATCCGATTCCTGGGCCCCGAGCTGGAGAAAGTGAAAGTACTACTGCTCATCTCTGTCACAGGAAGGTAACTAATGCTAATATTGTAGGTGATTATTATGTGCTCTCTGTACAATGTGTGTGAACTATATGTGCGATATGTGCAATGTACTATTTGCTGTCTGTAGCTGTCATCTGTAAATCACACTCTATCCCTCCATCCATCCCTCCATCCCTCCCTCTATCTATCTATCCCTCTATCTATCTATCACTCTATCTATCTATCTATCCATCCATTCAGCTATCCCTCCAGCTATCCATCATTATATTCTATCTAAATATCTTGATTATTGTATCATAAAAATGATTAAATGTCTGATGTTCACACTGTACTACAATAAATTTTTCACTTAATTATAAGCAATATATGTGGGAGTCGGAGTCGGTGTAAGGGAAATTGAGGAGTCGGAGTCGCAGGTTTGGCTTACCGACTCCATAGCCCTGAAAGAGGGGCACTATTACTATGTGGACCAAATATACAGCATTTCCAAAGTACAGGGAAAGTAGGGAATTGAAGGAAAGGGATTATGGGGATACAATGGCTAGAAAACACTATCTATCTATCTATCTATCTATCTATCTATCTATCTATCTATCTCTTTATCTAGCTACCTATCTATCTATCTATCTATCTCTCTCTTTATATATCCATGGTAAGCAAGATTTCTCCTTGTGGTTTTAGATATTTTTACACCATGAGGCTCGGGCTACTTTATTGTTCAATTTTCTTCTCTGATCAATAAAACTTAATAAATTTTCCTTCCTTGGCAAGAGGAGAACATTATTTTCCTCACAAGATAATAGAATGCAAATTTCACTTGGATTTGGTACGAGATCACAGCGGAGATAATACATGTGTATAATTAAAATCTATTTAAACTTAATTAAGATTAATGCGCCAGAACTCTCCCATTAGCGGCTGCTGAAGTAGTGGAGGCCACAGTTCAGTCTGTGTGGAGTTTGTTGAGATTTATTTTGTTTGGAAAGTTTTCTAAGAGCTGTACCCCTATTGGACCGTAGAACACAGGTGATGATCTTAGCAGAGGCCGACCCAATGTGCCAATATGGGTCAACCGAAATTTAAACAGAACTACACTGTGTTCCAAATTATTATGCAAATAATATTTTCTCAGATTTTCCCAAATTACCTATATGAATTGCAGTCATTGTAATTTTCCAGTCAAATAACTATTAGAGCACAATTGAAAGGTTTTTGTACAAACTGCCTATGATAACAGTATATTTTTTAAAAAAATAAAAGCTCAAACTGCACTCAAAATGCATGTTCCAAATTATTATGCACAGCAGAGTTTTCAACCTTTTCATTTTAATAATTATAAGCATTAGCAGGTTGTGCAGCATGAGACGGGGCATTATCATGCATGAAATGATCTCGATGGTCCAGATGGATGGAGTGGAGGATGGCTGGTTGATGGACACCCCATGCAAACACGGCTACGGCGCTAACAAGGAGGAGGTGGAGTAATGTTTTGGGCTGGAATCATGGGGAGAGAGATTGTCGGCCCTTTTAGGATCCCTGAAGGGGTAAAGATGAACGCCATAATGTATGTTGAGTTTCTCAAACAGCACTTCCTGCCATGGTTCAAGAAGAAGAACCGTGCATTCCGCAGCAAGATCATTTTCATGCATGATAATGCCCGGTCTCATGCTGCACATAACACATCTGCATCTCTGGCTGCTATGGGCATAAAAGGGGACAAACTTATGGTGTGACCCCCATGCTCCCCTGACCTCAACCCCATTGAGAACCTCTGGAGCATCATCAAAAGGAGTGTCTATGATGGCGGGAGGCAGTTCACATCTAAGCAACAGCTCTGGGAGGGTATTCTGTCCTCATGCAAAACAATTGAAGCAGAAATCATCCAAAACCTGACAAATTCAATGGACGAGAGAGTTCAGAAGCTCCTTTTGAACAAGCGGTCCTATGTGGAAATGTAACATCACCTAGAATAAAGTTTTGAGTTGAAAACTGTTTGATTTCAGTTTGTAATAACCTGCTAATGCTTATAATTTCAAAAATGACAATTTTTTTGTTCTTTATTAAAATGAAAAGGTTGAAAACTCTGCTGTGCATAATAATTTGGAACATGCATTTTGAGTGCAGTTTGAGCTTTTATTTTTTTAAAAATATACTGTTATCATAGGCAGTTTGTACAAAAACCTTTCAATTGTACTCTAATAGTTATTTGACTGGAAAATTACAATGACTGCAATTCATATAGGTAATTTGGGAAAATCTGAGAAAATATTATTTGCATAATAATTTGGAACACAGTGTAAAAGCAAACTTTCTTGCATTGGTTTGAGTTCCACCCGTGACTGAGGTGTCTCCTGATGTATCCTCGTGGAGCTCCGGCTGGTAAAGTCCTGAAGTCTCACGTAATTCGGGGTTTAGGCAATTTTTTTCTATAAAGTTGTGCAAACACCAAATTCGAAGCCTCTGAAAGGCGAAGGCGCAATACCGTGTTTTGGCCACCATCCTGTTGGCTGTGACGCACACAGGACAATTAGACTTTGCACAAATTCATGACTTTTTCTGGTATTTCTAATCTTGGGACCTACATGAAGATCCGAAGGAAGGATGGGGGTAAACCTCTTCCAAAAGTTTACTATGGGGTGCAGCCATCTCTGGTTACCTTACATCTCAGTTAGTCACTATTTATACATACTTACAAACATTGGTGCTGGCAGATTAGGGAAATTTAAGACCCAACCCAAGTACTGACTGGCTACACCCCAAGTCTAACTGGGAACCGACCGACCTTGAATGTTCACAGTTTGGTGGAGTTTACATAAACCACACTTTTTTTGATCTGGAACAGCACGAAATTTCCTGGGATTATAGCTGAAAAATCATGCAGTTTTCTGGGGATGAGGGTGGGGGCATCATACTGTGTATGTGGTCGGGAGGGGCACTGTAAAATCACCATTCTGTGTGGGGGGGCCTCAAACTGTTTGTGGGAATCATATTATGATTGAGGGGAAAGTGGGGAATCATACTATGTTGGGTGGCACAGTGGGGGACTCATACTGTGTATGCGGCACTATGGAGGCACCATACTGTGGTGGAGCACTGTGTGGGCATCAAGATGCGCGAGGCATCATACTGCGTAAGGTAGACTGTGGGGACATAACACTGTGTTAAAGGGCACTATGGAGGCACTACACGATGAGGCAGGCACTGTGGGGGCATCCTACTGTGTTGGGGGCACTTTGGAGGCTTAACACTGTGCTGGGGGGTGGGCACTGTTGGGGCATCATACTGATCCTTTAAGCCTCATGTCTGGGTGGGCACAAGGACCCCGAGCGTTGGCACAGTAAGCAGGAAGGCACCTGTGCATGAAGCACTTGGCACGTTCAGGAATCTCAGGAGCAGCAGGACGGGTGAAGTGGAACCTAGCAGGGATGGACGCAAGTAAAGCACAGTATGCACATAAGGTGGAGAACATCAAACAGAAGTCTAGAGCAGTGTTCCCCAACTCCAGTCCTCAAGACCCACCAACAGGTCATGTTTCAGGATTTCCTTAGTATTGCACAGGTGATGGAATTATTGCCTGTGCAGGTGATGGAATTATCACCTGTGCAATACTAAGGAAATCCTGAAAACATGACCTGTTGGTGGGCCTTGAGGACTGGAGTTGGGAAACCCTGGTCTAGAGTATCAATCTCAAGACACAGGGGTGTATCCTAATGGGCCTAGGCATTAGAGAAATGACGTCACAAAGCCACGCCAGGCAACCTGCAAAACCAGATGTGGAGCACAACAGAGGGCAGTGGATGGAGGTGAAGGAAGCATACCCCTGTCCCTGGTATCACAGGCTATTACACATATTATGCAGGGGGGGGATACTACAGGGGATTCACACTGTGTGGGGGGCTTTGGGGAACATCATATTGTATGTGGGGGCTTCATACTGTGCGGGAACACTAAGTAGCTTCACTAAGAGCGCTATCTCTGAGTGGGTGCATATAAAAAACTGGAGGTTGATGAGGCAGTACATGTCTTTCTCTCTTGTCTTTAAAAGTTCTGTGATTGTGCTCATAGAATTCAGTGAAGACGGTCACGCACATGTACGGCCTCCTTTGCAATCTGTGGCAGGTAAAGGGAATGAGGATGTGTCCACATTCCAGTAACGGGAGGCAGAATATATCACTAATTGCACGTAACATTAATGATACCTGTAAATGTAGGAGTCTGTAATGAATGAAGAGAAAAGGAAGGTACATTCAGCACTGGGTCCGCATAAAAAAATCTTCTTTATTGCAAATCCATAAAAAACTTAGAGTAATCGCATACGTGTTTCAGACAGTTACGTCCTTAGTTATTGCATACATGTATGCAATGACAAAGGACGTAACTGTCTGAAACGCGTATGCGATTACTCTGTCTGGAGTCTTTTATGGATTTGCAATAAAGAAGAATTTTTTTATGATGACCCAGTGCTGAATGTACCTTCCTTTTCTCTTCATTGTTCCTTGCTATACTACAAGACGTCTGTGCAGAAGAAATCCTCAGTCCATGGGTGAGCTGAATACCAGGTTACCGCAAAGTTTCCTATGACTTTCATCTATAATGAATGTTCCTGGTCTCACCTTGTTCTAGGCACACTGGTGTGTCGCTCGGCCGCCATGACAGCGAGCCGTTATTGAGCAGCACGCACGTCTTCTTCAGAGGACCCTTGAGTCTGTATCCATTCTGACAGTGGAACCGAACGATGGCGATTTCAGAGACGCTCTTAATCTGAGTCCTGTATCCATTTTCTGGAACGTCCAGTACAGGGCAGGAGCTGATGTCATCAAAACCTAACCAAAATAATGAAAAAAAATTTAAATTATGGTAGGTTCTAAGATAAGGATAGAAAAATCTGTATAGAAATTTACTTTTTGTTTCTAATTGCATGTTTTTATTCTCTCTGCTTGATTATACAGTATTGTTTAAAATAATAGCAGTGTGTTCAAAAACATGAGTTAAGCACAAAATCTTTAGGCTATGTGCACACGATGCAGAAATGCTCAGGATTTTTTCCTGAGCGTTTCTGCATCTCTCTGGCAGGAAAAAAAGCATGCGGATTGTACATGCGGTTTCCTGCCAGGGACATGCGGAAATGAAGCGGTCTTCACTTTCATTTCCGCATGCGGGTTGACAAGCGCTTCCCAAGCGATTTTAGCATCACTTGGAAAGTGCTTGTCAACTTTACACTATATAAATCCATGCAGCCGGCATGGATTTATATAGTGTGTGAATGTCAAAAAATAAAAAATAAATATATACTTTACCCTCTGATGGCCCCCGGTGTCCTGCTTCATCGGTCCCGGCTGCCGGCAGTGAAGACTTTAGGACCTTCCGACGTCAGCGTCACGTGACCCGTCACATGACTCTGACGTCAGCGAAGGTCCTTCATTCAACCGCGAAGTGCCCGGGAAGCCAGCAGGACGCAGCGCGGGCCGTCAGAAGGTGAGAATATATTTTTTATTTTATTCTTTTTTTTTTAATGGTACCTGGGTCTGGATGAGAGTCCTCTCATCCACACCCGGGTACCATCCGCACATTAGACCACATGAAAAGCGCATCAACATATACAGTGATGCGGATTCCATGCGGTCTAATGCAAGTCAATGGCGGCAAAAGAGCAGCGTTTCCGCAAAATTAATTGACATGCTGCGGATTTTTGACCGCAGCGTTTACGCTGCGGAAAAATCCGCATCATGGGCACAGCACATGCGGATTTCCATTGGGGAACATTGCTGCCCTTCTACCATGCGTTTTTCATGCGTTTCCGCGGCGTTTACGCAACTGCAAAAACGCCGCGGAAATGCATGAAAAACGCATCGTGTGAACTCAGCCTTATACTAGTTTTTATTTCCAGCATTGGGAACATTGCACACTGTTGTCTAATTCAAAACATGAAGAGAAATGTATATAATTTTTAACTACTTTACAGAAAATAACAAAAAATTAAAAGTATCTGCATTTGTCTTTACAAACTCACAATATGTCATTTTTTTTAGGATTTAGCATTCCTAATTTTTTAGAACTGCTTCACATCTTTGTTGCATAGAATTAACCAACTTCTGGCACCTGTCAGCTGTTATTCCAGCCCAAGATGCTTTGTCTACATCCCACAATTTTTGGCATTTGTTGGCTTTGCCTCAGAAACGGCATTTTTGATGTCACCCCATAAGTGTTCTATCGGATTAAGGTTCGGGGATTGGGCTGGCCACTTCATAACCCCAATTTTGCTGGTCTGGAACCAAGATTTTGCTTGTTTACTGGTGTGTTTAGGGTCGTTGTCTTGTTGAAACACCCTTTTCAAGGACATATCCTTTTCAGCGTAAGGCAACATGACCTCTTCAAGTATTTTAATATATGTAAACTGGTCCATGATCCCTGGTCTGCGGTAAATAGGTCCGGCACCACATAAGAGAAACATGTCCATATCATGATGCTGGTACCACCATGCTTCACTGTCTTCAGAGTGTACTGTGACTTGAATGCAAAGTTTGGGGTTCGTCTGACGAACTGTCTGCGGCCCTTAGACCCAAAAACAACAATTTTACTTTCATCAGTCCACAAAATGTTTCTCCATTTCTCTTTAGGCCAGTTGATGTGTTCTTTGGCTAATTGTATAAGCTTCAGTACATGTCTCTTATTTTAACAGTGGGTTTTTGCAGGGACTTCTTGCTAAGAGATCAGCTTCACACAGGTGTCTTCTAACTGTCACAGTCCTCACAGGTAACTTGATACTGTCTTTGATCATCCTGGAGCTGACCATTGGCTGAGCCTTTGCCACTCTGGCTATTCTTCGATCCATTCGAATGGCAGTCTTCTCTCAGTTTTGCTTTCCATTTTAAAGCATTGGAGATCATTTTAACTGAACAGCCTATCATTGTCTGCATTTCTTTATAAGTTTTACCCTCTCCAATCAACTTTTTAATCAAAGTACGGTGTTCTTCTGAACAATGTGTCAAATGACCCATACTTCTCTGGCTTTCAAGGAGAAATGCATGTACAACATGTGCTTTTCACCCTTAAATAAGAGTGACCTGATTCACACCTGTTTCTTCACAGAATGATTGACCGCACTAATTGAACTCCACTCTGCTATTATTTTGAACTCTCCCCCGTACAATTAATTATTCAAATACACAGATGCAAAAACCTGCAGATCATGAATGCGGAGTCAAGTGGTTTTCTTAGAATCTACTGGTTAGTCATATTGGACTGCTATTATTTAGAACACTACTGTAGGAGCAGCCATCTTGACCAAGGAAACAACCTATTAAACTTCTGTAAAAATAAGAGTGTAGTGGGCATGCTTTGTGACAGGATCCACCATTTAAACGGCGATGTCACTTTTTTTTGTAATCCGATTCATGAAGATGATCCACAAAAGTGGCAACATTAACTTAAAAAAAAAAATAAATTTGTTTTTGGGATTCACTAAAATCAAAAGATTTGACAGCGGCGTTGGATAAAGGGATGGATATACAGTACTTTACTGTTTGCATTTGATGATATAATGGGATGGATATTGCTCGCTCGGCCTCGTCCTCTCTTTTCCGTCTGCTGCACTGATACAATGATCAGACCGGCAGGAAGCACCGGCTGCGCAGGAGGCAGCGGCAGTAATGATCAGGCTCCAGCCCTGTCTGTGAAATGAACCCTGTTTGCCCTTCTGCATCGCGTGCAGGTTGTAAATAAGCAGCGGCGTAAACGCAAGAGCGAGAGGACGAGGACGCCTGATTACATGCTGGAAAGGCCACGAAAATGTCAGCAGCAATGATACTTTCCGGGGACGCAAAGCTGCAAAACAGAAATGGCTCCGGAGGCTTATAAATATATAGAAAATAAATCCACCATGCATATGTACATCACACATGACATAAGTGCAACCGTCCATCATACATAGACTATAAGGAGAAACGTATGTGTGTCCCCCCCCACATTTGCCTTCAGGGGCTTTTCTCATAACCCATTCTACACCCATAGACATCAATATGGAGTCGTCCTCTGCAGACATAATGGCTCCCGCTCTTCTCGTGAGGATTTCTACAAGATTTTGGAGATGAATGTGGGAATTTTTGCCCCTTCTTCAAGAAGATCATTTGTCAGGTCAGACCCTGATGTTGGGACGAGGCCGGGCTCACAATATCTATTAGGGTCTGAGCTCTGTGCGGCCTCTCATGTTCTTCCCCCCATGTCTGTATGGACCTTGTGCACTGGGGAACAGAAAAGGGTCTTCCCCAAACTGTTCCCACAAACCTGAATTTACAATTGTCCAAAATGTCTTGCGCTGAAGATTAAGATTTCCCATCACTGGAACTAAGGGCCCAATGCCGACCCCTGATAATAACAAGCCGATAACATTATCCTCCTCCACCATCTGTACAGGGGCACAATGCAGTCAAGGGGGAACGTCCTCCTGGAATCACCAAACCCAGACTCCTCCATCAGACGCAGATAGAGAAGTGCGATCCTGCACAGAACACCTTTCCGACCTCCGGTACACTCATTGTCTATTGGACTGCCAGAAATATCAGAATCTTTTCTCCGGCAGTCCCATACACAATGAATGGAGCTGAGGGAACCTGAACTCCATTTAAAAAGGGTCACTTGAGAGCCTCTTTCTTGGGAACGCTGGAGGTCCTACAGCTCATGGATAGGGGACTAGAAACTTGCACTTCTGGGAATAACCCTTTAAGCCAAGGAAAATATTGTGGTGGCTCTTAGATCAATGTCTATACAAACTATTACCGAACTAGGAGAATTTTGGACTAGAGGGTAAAATTATAAGGACCCCTCCATTACATACCTCCTGCATCACAATATTCCTATTCCTTTCTCCAATTCTGAGCGGTTAAGGTGTGGCACAGTGTAATGCCAGGCTGTGCAGCAGTATCTACAGTCATGGCCAAAAGTATTGAGAATGAGACAAATAATAATTTTTCCAAAGTTTACTGCTTCATTTTTTGTAATGGCAATTTGCATATACTCCTGAATGTCAAAGAGTGATCAGCTTAACAGCAATTACTGTACTTGCAAAGTCAATATTTGCCCAGAAAATGAACTTTAACCCCCAAAACACATTTCAACATCATTGCAGTCCTGCCTTAAAAGGAGCAGCTAACATTGTTTTAGTGATTGATCCATTAACACAGGTGTGGGTGTTGATGAGGACAGGGCTAGCGATCAATCAGTCATGATTAAGTAAGAATGACATCACTGGACACTTTAAAAGGAGGCTGGTTCTTGGTATCATTGTTTCTCTTCAGTTAATCATGATTATCTCTAAAGAAACACGTGCAGTCATCATTGCACTGCACAAAAATGGCCTAACAGGGAAGAGTATCGCAGCTACAAAGATTGCACCTCAGTCAACAATCTATCGCATCATCAAGAACTTCAAGGAGAGAGCTTCCATTGTTGTCAAAAAGGCTCCAGGGCGCCCAAGAAAGACCAGCAAGCGCCAGGACCGTATCTTAAAACTGTTTCAGCTGCGGGATCGGACTACCAGCAGTGCCGAGCTTGCTCAGGAATGGCAGCAGGCTGGTGTGAGTGCTTCTGCACGCACTGTGAGGCGGAGACTCTTTGAGCAAGGGCTGGTTTCAAGGAGGGCAGCAAAGAAGCCACTTCTCTCCAGAAAAAACATCAGGGACCGACTGATATTCTGCAAAAGGTACAGGGAGTGGACTGCTGAGGACTGGGGCAAAGTCATTTTCTCTGATGAATCCCCTTTTCGATTGTTTGGGACATCTGGAAAACAGCTTATTCAGAGAAGAAGAGGTGAGTGCTACCACCAGTCTTGTCTCATGCCAACTGTAAAGCATCCTGAAACCATTCATGTGTGGGGTTGCTTCTCAGCCAAGGGAATCGGCTCACTCACAGTCTTGCCTAAAAACACAGCCATGAATAAAGAATGGTACCAGAATGTCCTCCAAGAGCAACTTCTCCCAACCGTCCAAGAGCAGTTTGGCGCCCAACAATGCCTTTTCCAGCATGATGGAGCACCTTGCCATAAAGCAAAGGTGATAACTAAATGGCTCATGGAACAAAACAGAGATTTTGGGTCCATGGCCTGGAAACTCCCCAGATCTTAATCCCATTGAGAACTTGTGGTCAATCATCAAGAGACGGGTGGACAAACAAAAACCAACAAATTCTGGCAAAATGCAAGCATTGATTATGCAAGAATGGACTGCTATCAGTCAGGATTTGGTCCAAAAGTTGATTGAGAGCATGCCAGGGAGAATTACAGAGGTCTTGAAGAAGAAGGGGCAACACTGCAAATATTGACTTGCTGCATTAACTCATTCTAACTGTCAATATAACCTATTGATACTCATAATATGATTGCAATTATATTTCTGTATGTGATATAAACATCAGACAAACACTAATAAAAACCAGAGGCCAGCAGATCATGTGAAAATATAATTTTGGTGTCATTCTCAAAACTTTTGGCCATGACTGTATGTTTTAGCCACAATGCTGGCTCCACCAGTTACGAGCTAGCTATCCCATCAGTAATCCTTTCCCGCTATTATTTCCATTATTTTTTTTCCCCGTAAATATATTTATTAAAATTTTGTCAAAGATAAGATACAACAATCAAGAAAAATAGTATACATATGAATACATGTGAATTCACATTCAGGTATAATGCAACTTTATGAAGAAACAAATCAAACTTGTAATCCTAGATATCTCGGGTTGGACTCATCTTGTCCAAACACCACTTAGTAAATTTTAAACTAAACATTCTTAAATTGTGTAGGAAAAAGACAGTGAAGAAGAAACAAAGTCAGGAAAAGAGAAAGGAAAAGAAATAGAGACAAAAGATTGGAAGTGGGGAAAAGGGGGGGAGGGGCAAAACCAGCCTCGGTCCCGATTACCTTATATGGAGGTTATGAGGACTCACTTAACCAGTCCCGAAACTCTAAGCTCACCTTGAATGTCTCCCAAAGGAACCATGTTTGGCCCTGAATGGTCACATAGTCGCTATCTTGAGCCATCATCGACTCCATGCGGCCCAATCTATCCATTTCGGACACCCACTCACTCGCAGATGGAACCCTCACCGTTCTCCAGTATCGAGGGATAATTGTTCTGGCCGCCACTAAGCAGAACCTCAGAATTCCCTTTTTTATGGTTGTTATAGACCCAGGAATCAATGAAAGGAGGGCAATTTGAGGGGATGGTTCACAGTGGACACCCATCATCAAGCGAAAGGCATTAAAAGCCGCACCCCAAAATGGACGCAGAAGCCTACAAGACCACCATATATGAAGCATAGACCCTTCCTCATTGTCGCATCTCCAGCATGTATTCGGGATTGCAGGATTGAATTTATGGAGAAGCACAGGACACCTATACCAGCGTGTTAAAATTTTATAATTTTTCTCTTGTGATCTGCAAGAGACAGAGATCTTGTGAGTAAGGGTAAAGATCTTCAGGCAGTCAGCTTCAGAGAGGGTAGTCTGCAAGTCTGCCTCCCATGCTGTAATAAAGCTAGGGGTGTCAATAGATACTGTTTTCAGGATCAAATTATAAAGCAAGGAGACTGTGTGGGTAGGGCCCTCTGTAGACAGCATCAAGGACTCAAATCGGGTCGGTCTGTTAAAAGAAATACCTGAGAGGAAGTCCTTCAACTGGGTGAATTCAAACCAAGACTGTGGCCTGCCATGGCATATGTCCCCTAACTCCCCCACATCGGAGAGCCCAGAGAGCCTGTCCGCCACCTGTCCCAATCTCACCCGGTCATCAGACCTCCAACATAAAAACGTAGTCCTATCCACCGCTGGGGGGAAATGAATGTTGTCGAAGAGGGGGCTTAATCTGCACGGTGTATTACTAAGTTTCAGTTTCCCCCGATTTCTATCCCAAAATCTCAGCACTATCTGCGTAAGTGGTGGAAAGTCCAAGATCGGGGGCCTAGAATTGGCACCACACCATGGTGCCCAATATAGAGAGCCAGGGGAGAGAAGTTTTTCTATAGTCACCCACTGTTTATGCAGGTCATTATATCTCCAGTCAACCAATCTTGACAAGAGAATAGCTTGATAGTATCGTTTGAAATTAGGGAGACCTGTGCCCCCCTGTGTCTTGGATCTAGTCAAAACCGAGAGCCTAATTCGGGGTCTACGAGCGCCCCAAGCAAAACTATTGATAGCAGATTGTAAACGATTAAAGAAATAATCAGGTATTGCTATTGGAGCAGTTTGAAAAAGATAAAGGAAACGAGGGAGAATATCCATTTTAATAATGTTTATACGGCCGAACCATGAAAGCTGAGGTCTACATTTTAAGATCCAAAAACGTTTTGTGTAAAAGTGGGACATGGTTCAATGAAAACAGGTCTACCCCATCTCTGGGGATCCAAACTCCCAGGTACTTTATTGCTTTATCCTCCCATTTAAATGGGAAGGAAGTTTGAAGTCTCCGAACTAAATCGTCAGGGAGAGATATATTTAGGGCCTCTGTCTTGGAATAGTTAAATTAGATACTTCTCCAAACCGTTGGAACTCTCTCATCAGCACTGGGAAGGCAATGGTCGGATTAATGAAGTAAATCAAAAGGTCATCTGCATAGATGGACAATTTAAAATGTTTCTGACCATCATTGACGCCTCTGATATCTGATGCATTCCTCACTGCTACCGCTAGATGCTCCATTGCAATGATGTAGAGTAAGGGAGAAAGAGGGCACCCCTGTCTTGTGCCATTAGTTATATGAAAAGGGGATGAGAAAATACCATTAACTTTAAGTCGGGCTGTGGGACCTCGATATAGTGCCATAAGCCTACCTAGCATGTCCGGACCCAACCCAAGTTGTGTCAAGGCAGACCTCAGAAAGCTCCACCCCAAGCGACCAAATGCCTTTTCTGCGTCAATAGATAATAGACATGAAGGAGCAATGTTTTTATAGTATTATCTCTAGCCTCTCTGCGGTGTACAAAACCAGCCTGATCTCCATGAATAGAGCTAGGAAGTAGAGAGCTTAATCTGTTTGCAATTGCTTTGGCATATACTTTTACATCTACGTTAATTAGGGAGATAGGCTGATAATTTGCGCATACCAAGGGGTCCTTTCCTGGTTTTGGAATAACGACAATCGTGGCAGCTAAGGTTTGAGGGGCAAAATGGCAATTCTCAGAGATGGAATTGAAGAGCTTCGTCATAAATGATATTAAATTTGGTGCAAATAACTTATAAAAATTAGCCGTGAATCCATCCGGGCCGGGGCTTCTGCCATTTGCCAAAGACTTGACCGTATCTAGAACCTCCTGTTCTGAGAACGGGGTCTCAAGGGCCACCATGTCCTCAGATGGTAGAGGGGGAAATCGCAGTGCAATTTACATAATCATCCACTCTTTCCTGGAAGTCGGACACGGCCATGTTTATTTCCATTATTTAATATTGGTTGATTAGTACATGGCTATGATCAGTAACTACAGCTGAGCTGCGTTGTCTTACGGAGTCTGCGGTGGTCGGAATCACGCCTCCGATCTCTTCATTGGCTAGTTTTACTACTTTGTCCCAGCTCGGTGCGCTCTGATTGGCCGCCGTGTATAAACACAAGCTGAACCAGAAGTCATTGCATGGGGAACTGGTTTCCATCATATCAAGTAAGGAAACAATACAAACCCCCAATAACAGGTACAGATACATCACTGGAACGTTCTTATCCTGGGGCAAAGTGGCTCGTGGCAAATGTCGTGGTACCCCTTTCCCTAACCCCAAAAATGATTTTCCGCGCCCTGAGGTCCACATACAGCTTATAATTGCTATTTAAAGGTCACTTCCATAAACTCCACGTAATTGGAGCTGTCGTTTACGAGACGCCTTGCGGTTCCATCAATCCTCCGGAGTCGTATTTGCAGCCGAATCCCCCGATGCTTGGCTTTCTCTCTGTGTTTGAACAATCATCGAGTTGTGAAGGAGGCGCAGAATGAAAGGCGAGATTTCCCCAATGACAACATTCTGTTGACTGAGGAGAAAGGCATTTCCAATAACAGAGTATTGACCGGCTCTGACAACGCGCTCCGGCCCTTCAAGGCCTCGTAATAAATAGCTACATGTAGATCACAATAAATCATCTATCCAAGGAACAGACTGCTCTGCTGATGCCTCGTGACAGAACGGAACGGAAATTATATCGGCTTGTGTATAGTATTGCATTGAAGTGAGACTGAGCTGCAATACCACACGCAACCTGCAGACAAGTGTGGTGCTGTTTGCAGAGGACAGTGCTACAGCAGGTCTCCATTTTCGTGGAGATCTAGATCACTCAGTATAATCGAGCAAAAGAGCCTGTAAATCCTCATCACGAATACTTCAGCTCTAGCACCAACATTTTTGGACAAAGGGTAACTTTATTTAGGAAAAAAATTGTATCAGGGAGAAAGGTGGAGTCATGAGTAAATAAATGGATGAAACAAAAGGAATTCAGCACTTTTCCTTTGTCTTTTTTTTTTTTTTACAAGTTTGTGGTGTTCTTTTTCTAAAAATACCCTTGAAGGGAATTTTGCCAAATTGAAAACAGATGTCTGATATCTGGGTACTATGCTATAGAGTGGAATATATATAGTTTTGTAGAAAAAGATTCAATGTAAATTATAATTTATTAATGTAAATTCCAGCTCTTTCTATTCTTAATGTTATTATTAATGCTCCCCTCACCCCAGTCCGCTGAACTCCATGTTCCCAGTCTTCTATCCGCCTTTGATCTCCAGGACCTCTGCTACCTGTTCCCAGTCTCCTGTCCACCGGCAGACCCTGGGACCTCTGCTACTTGTTCCCGGGCTCCTGTCCACCTGATGTCTCCAGGACCATAGCTACCTGTTCTCGGACTCCTGTCAGCCTGCAGTCCCCGGGACCTCTACTACCTGTTCCTGGGCTCCTGTCAGCCTGCAGTCCCGGGACCTCTACTACCTGTTCCTGGGCTCCTGTCAGCCTGCAGTCCCGGGACCTCTACTACCTGTTCCCAGGCTCCTGTCAGCCTGCAGTCCCCGGGACCTCTACTACCTGTTCCCAGGCTCCTGTCCACCTGCAGTTTCCAGGACCTCTACTACCTGTTCCCGGGCTCCTGTCTGCCTGCAGTCTCCTTTACCTCTGCTACCTGTTCCTGGGCTCCTGTCTGCCGGCAGTCTCTTGGACCTCTGCTACCTGTTACTGTGCTCCTGTCCACCTGCAGTCTCCAGAACCTCTACTACCTGTTCCCGGTCTCCTGTCTGCCTGCAGTCTCTTGGACCTCTGCTACCTGTTTCCGGGCTCCTGTCTGCCTGCGGTCTCCCGGACCTCTGCTACCTGTTACTGTGCTCCTGTCGGCCTGCAGTCTCCAGCACCTCGACAACATGTTCCCGGGCTCCTATCCGCCTGCAGTCTCCGGGACCTCTGATTCCTGTTCCCGGGCTCCTATCCGGCCGCAGTCTCCAGGACCTCTGCTACCTGTTCCGGTCTTCTGTCCGCCGGTAGTCTCCAGGACTTTTGCTACCTGTTCCCAGTCTCCTGTCCGCCTGCAGTCTCCAGGACCTCTGCTACCTGTTCCGGTCTCCTGTCCGACCGTAGTCTTCAGGACTTTTGCTACCTGTTCCCGGTCTCCTGTCTGCCTGCGGTCTCCCAGACCTCTGCTACCTGTGTGTCTCCCCTGCCTGCTGCACCGACGCCCATGACCCTTGTGCCAACAAGGCACTTGGGCTTGGAGGATCGACCTCACCAGGTGAGTCTAACACTTAAGAGTCCAGTGGGCGGTCCATACTCTGTGACAGTTATATGTGTTAGTAGAAACGCCCACTGGACTCCTAGAATGAGCAGGAATAAGCATAATAAATTACAAATTATACTCATTCTCATCTTTAACAGATCTTTCACAGATCAGACAACATATGCAACGTGACACCTTCCCTTTAAGCAGTCCATCCTCGAAAATTCAATATTGCATCAGGAAAAACACTTGTTCCCTCCCTATTCCTCCTATCAATCACTTCAAATATCATGACAGACTGTGTCATATAGTAAGTACACCCCTACGTAGAAGCTTTGTTAAGGTTTTACGCTAATAAGATGTAACTGAGACTGGGCAGTCACAATCTATGGATGATTTCTGTAGACATTTTGATAATTCTCTTTTATTAATAGAATCTCAAACAATAAGCTGATTACAGAGT
The DNA here is from genome assembly GCF_046119375.1 of Phyllobates terribilis. NCBI lineage: Eukaryota > Metazoa > Chordata > Amphibia > Anura > Dendrobatidae > Phyllobates > Phyllobates terribilis. The sequence goes on from NW_027362763.1 coordinate 685,723,019, forward strand.
ATCCTGTTACCAAGATTTCCAAAAATCATCTGTAATCCGTGATCGAGGCCTGAATCAAGTGCAAAAATTTCCTACAGCGCCATCTCAGGGGAAATGAAGTATTACATAGTTCTCATAGAAATCATTGGATTGTCTATGTAACCTTGGGTCCTCCATATGAGAGATACTCTTTGTAGACGCGCTCTGTCCTGGCTAATAGATGGGGATCCTGAATAAAAGACCCCGCTCTACTAAGACTATCCCCCTGAATGGAAAATGTCTATAACCAGAATGTCCATTGGGTTAAACAACGCAAATATAAAAAAGTACCACTTTGTAAATTCTACTGCCCTGAGACGTCTCTTCTGCTTATTCGGCCATAACATTCTGCATCCACAAAAGATTTATAGGTTGCAGAAACAGGGCAATAAGGAAAGAAATTCTGCATTGTAAGCTGGAAGTCTGCTGCTGGAGGCCAAGTTATGGGAAATCAGCGGGGCCCTGCTTACTAGACAATAGCCTTTAATCAATGCCAACACCACAGCATGAAACATTATGTAACTGGCATCAGGAATGTCCCATGCAGCTTTGTATTGGCTGGAAGCTTTGTGTCTGCCATATTAGCTTCTGCAAGTTCTGCCAAGGAATACAGATTAGAGGGATGAGCATATAATAAAAGTGGCAAGTGCGCGCTGAACCTGGACCCAACTCCATAGGGTTCCTCAAGCCCAGGAGAAACGATGATCCCATCATTTGTCATTCTCATGGCTTCTTGTAGAGCTACAGTTATCAATAGGAGCTGAAATTCCAACAAGTTTTAATACTGGCCAATAGGGGATGAACTCTTCAATTTTCAGCTTTGCCGTGTAGACTGGGACAGGGTCACAGGTTTTATACTGGCCTCTAGAGAGCTCACGACATGCTGACGCTTCCTATTTCCTACAGCACACTTTTCAGCTTTGCTATGTAGATTGGGACGCGGTTTTAATACTGGCCACTAGAGGGATCACGATACACTGATGCTGTTTACTGCAGCAACATTTCAACTTTACTGTGTAGATTGGGACAGGGTCACAGGTTTTCATATTGGCCACTAAAGTGCTCACGACATGCTGTGCTTCCTGTTTCCTGCAGCTCACCTTTCAGCTTTGCGGTGTAGATTGGTACATGGTTAGAGGGTTTCATTCTGGCCACCAGAGGGCTCATAAAAACTTGAAGCATCCAGAAGTTGACTTTTCAGCTTTGCAATGTAGATTGGGACATAGTTAGGGGTTTTAATACTGGTCACTAGAGGGAACATAATAGAGTGACGCTGTTTCCTACAGTTCACTTTTCAGCTTTGCTGTGTAGACTGGGGACATGGACAGAGGTATTCATTCTGACCACTAGAGGGCTCACGAAACGCTAAAGTTCCCTGCAGCTCTCCATTCAGCTTTGCTGTGTAGATTGGGACATGGTCTTGGGTTTTCATATTGGCCACTAGAGGACTAATGGTGACGCTTCATATTTCCTGCGGCTCACTTTTCAGCTTTGCTGTAGATTGGGATACAGTAAGAGGTTTTCATACTGGCCACTAGAGGGATCACGATATAGAGAGGCTTCCTGTAGCTCACTTTTCAGCTTTGCTGTAGATTGGGGCATAGTCAGAGGTTTTCATACTGGCCACTAGAGGGATCACGATATAGAGAGGCTTCCTGTAGCTCACTTTTCAGCTTTGCTGTGTAGATTGGGACATAGAGGTTTTCATACTGACCACTAGAGGGATCACGATATAGAGAGGCTTCCTGTAGCTCACTTTTCAGCTTTGCTGTAGATTGGGGCATAGTCAGAGGTTTTCATATTGGCCACTAGAGGGTTCAAGTTACTCTTCCTGTTTCTTGAAGCTCACTATTCATCTTTGCCGTGTAGATTGGGACAGGATCAACAGAGGTTGAATGTCAACTCTATTGTACTGATGGAGGCCCAGAAAATTCAAGATTGTAACACAATATGTATAGATAAGAAGTAGATTCCTCTGATATCACATTCACATTTCTCAGAAATTCATGTTTTTCCCATTGGAAGTGAATAAAATGCAACAAACAAGCGGCCATGTTCCTTTAGCGCCAATGCTAAGAGGACGCGTCGGGACGCACAAGGTGACAATAACGTTCCTTTTACTGACAACGCCAAATTGTGCTATGACGCTCGCTTGACATATCTCAGCAGTTTTCCGTTAGTAATGGAAGCAAAAGGCGCAGTAAAAAAAAAGACTCTCATTTCGAGCACCCTGCCCGGCCCATAAATCTGCTCTGCGATATTACCTGCAGGTTATTAAACAGTAGCGGTGCCTTATCTGAATGGAATCAGACGGGAGAGGTCTCAGGAGAGGAATCCAGCACAAATCTCAGCAATTCAGTCAATGATCTACAGGGGGGCATGGATTAGTCTCTGTTTTCTGCACCCCCTACAAATAATTAAGGTGCGCCCGCGGAGCAGTGATTAATGGATGCCCAAGAAGGAGCTGAATAATGAGCTTCAGAGTAAAAAATGACATCACTATCCTAATGCGAAGTTCAGTATTGGACTGAGATGCATCTACCGCCTAGACGTAATTTACTGCCGGGGAACTACAGGAAGGTCACGTCTTCTTTAAAGGGATCAGTTAAATGCATGTATTTGGGGGCTAAAAAATGTAGTTTTATTTAAGCTTTTGCTCCGTTTGCCTCCTATAGCTCTTGTGGTTGCACTGCCTACTGCTGGCTGCAAAATGAGCCAACTGAGAATCCATCAGTGAGTTCCTTCTGACCAAAGAGTTTGTCACTCTACTTGGTGTCTTCGAAGGCAAGGTGACATGTAACTTGCGACTGAGAATCTAGATGCATTGGAGATTTCTGCGATGGTCGCGGGTCACATTAACAGTCATGCAACACCGTAATGTTCAGGTTGCAAGACCAACGATAACATTTAGCTCTGGCTTTACACTCAGAAAATATGACATTACGGCACGTTAAATGGCAGCTTGCTGATGGTTTCCATTTGCACAGAGGACAACAAGCGCACGTGGGACAAAGACCCAGAAGATTTTCCGCCCCGATATCACAGTAAAGACGCCGTGCATTAGACTTTCTGACATATTGGCCAAGCGCTGCGGAGAAAATCTGCAGATCGCTACTGAGAATTCAATATCTGCGTCCTGTCAATGTACCTTGTGGATTTCATTCTCTGCAAAGCAAAGAGTGAAATGTGCTACAAATCCGTAAGGAAATACGAAAAGGATAAGTCCCCTGTAGATGTGCCCTAAGATCCATCAACAGCAAATTGCTGACGGTTTCCAAATTTGTTAAAGGAAAAAGCAAAAATGATGATAAAGAACGGATCCAAAGGTGAAGCTACGTCTTAAAATATTAGCACACCCGAGACTACCATCTTGGCTGTGCATAGCTGGACCTGGGATTAAGTACAAGTATTAATTAACCCCTTCTGCAATGTTGGGTAGATCAGTGGTCCAGGTTGCACAACTAGAACTCCCAGCATACCATTGAAAATAGCAAAAAAAGAAGCCTAGTGATCACATGATCAATGAGTAATTAATAGGTTAATCTTTGCAGTTATAACCTAGCACTGAGCATGTTAAAGGGGATGTCCACTTTAAGGAATTGTGGTTTTCTTCTACAGATACTGGTCTATTCCTACCAAACAGATCTGCTCTGGGGCAGATGTATCTTTTTATTCCACGCATTTATTTCCATCATCAGCTCCAATATAAACCAGGATTATACATCGCGCTCCTGAGCAATGAATTTCCTATAATAGATCTGAAGTGCGACTGTAAAACAAGAGGAGGAGAAGCGGCTCATTACTGCACTCCAGCATATTATCTCCACCGCAGAACTGCATTGTGGGAACTCTAGGGAGAAGACGGCACATAAGATAATAGGATTTAATGGCTGTTATATATTGCTTCCCATTCACGTATCAGTCTAATATGTCTAGGAGTTGTTCAGATCCTCAGGTTCTGTAACTTTTCCATTTTTTTATCAGCTTTCGGCCAGCACTATAGGGGCTAGAACATCTTTTTCTTAACTTCTCAGTATACACTGATTTTGACAAGGTCCAATGGCTTGCCTTCCCTGAACTGAAAGACCAACTGTTTGCTATGCTTTGACAGACAAGAGAACAGGAGCAGAAAAATAAAGACCCTTTCTACTTGTAAAGAGACAAAGATTTGCCCCCACTTCCCTCAGAAAGACAAAGACCTGCCGCAGTTCCTATAGGAAGACAAATCCCTGCCTACTTCCTGTGGAGAGATAAAGAACCGCCGCCACTTCCTATAAAGACAAAGACCCGCCCCCACTTCCTGTAGAGACAAAGACCGGCCTCCACTTCCTGTAGAGAGACAAGGACCCGCCCCCACTTCCTGTAAAGACAAAGATCCACTTCCAGGAGAGACAAAGACCCACCTCCACTTCCTGGAGAGACAAAGATCCATCCCAACTTCCTGGAGAGACAAAGACACACCCTCACTTCCTGTAGAGAGATAAAATGCCCACCCCCACTTCCTGTACAGAGAAAAAGACTCGCCCCCACTTCTGGTAGAGAGACATAGACCCGCCCCTACTTCCTGTAGAGAGACAAAGACACCCCCCCACTTCCTGTAGTGGGAAAAAAAAACATTCCCACTTCCTGTAGAGACAAAGACATACCCCCACTTCCTGTAGAGAGACAAAAACACCCCCACTTCCTGTAGAGAGACAAATATCTGTCCCCACTTCCTGCAGAGACAAATACCCGCCCCTCTTCCTGTAGAGACAAATACCCGTCCCCTCTTCCTGTAGAGACAAATACCCGCCCCCTCTTCCTGCAGAGACAAATACCCGCCCCCTCTTCCTGTAGAGACAAATACCCGCCCCCTCTTCATGTAGAAACAAATACCCGCCCCCTCTTCATGTAGAAACAAATACCCGCCCCCTCTTCCTGTAGAGACAAATACCCGCCCCCTCTTCCTGTAGAGACAAATACCCGCCTCCACTTCCTGTAGAGAGACAAAGACCCATCCCTACTTCCTGTACAGAAACCAATTCCCGCCCCCACATCTGGTAGAGAGACAAAGACCAGCCCCCACTTCCTGAACAGAGACAAAAATATTTAAAGGTCTCTCCCAGAACCCATTGCCTCTTTTTGCTCCCTGTTACTACATCCTGACTTTGGCATTGACCGTCATCTGCTGGTACCTGTAGTGAAATTATAACCAATCCTGTGGACTACAACAGCTATATGTAGTAATATTTCCCCAGCAATAACAGCTGAACACTGCAGGCTCCAGGAGGTGCAATGGGGGAGCGCAGGTTTGCTGTTTTTAAATAAATGAAATGAATGAAGTAATAGTTCTGAAGCATCTTGTCTTACAACTCTGTATACTACGGTTCCTCTGTTTTGCCTTCTGGAAATGTATTAATAAAGGTTCAACTTTGTGTTAGCATTCCATTATTTACAGGGGTGGGTCCTTACATAATCTGACAAGAGCAGCACTGATTGGGCAGTACGAAACACCCACCCCACCGAAATCACAGAGGTGTTAATTTATATGTATATTTCCAGGAGGATCAATCGAGGTACACATTCTAGAATTTTTACATCATGGGAATACAATTAATTACTAAAACAGATATGGGGCATTTCAGAACCCTGTTCTTGGGGGGTCAGTGTTAGTTTCAAGGATCAGGCTCCCACATGTGGATAGGTGATAACTTTAAGTTTTGAGAAAAAGCCTTAAAGAAAACATTAATGAAATAAGTTAATTAAGAAGAAAAGTGAAGTCGGTTTTGGGGTAGGTGTGGTCTCTGCTTTTCCAGCTTGCCAGGTTATCTCCTTACAATGTGCACTGACAGTGCGCTCTCTTGCCAGCTCGTCACTTCTCATCAGAGCAGGCGAGGGAGTGCACTGTCACTGTGCAATAAAAAGAATATTGCACAGTGACAAGATTCTACGTCGGAATTGACTATCGACGAATACTCAGTGAAGCAGGGACTTGTCCGGCCCCTGAAACAGAAGTCGCTGATGATGCTTCATTTCAGGGCCCACCCTGACAGAGGATGTGGAAATGACCGCTGCTTCTGCCCCCTGATGACGTATCTCAGCATGCGCTGGGGATTCTCAAATTAAGCGTCGTCAAAGAGGAAGTAGTAGAAAAAAAAATAAAGCAGTTAGATAGAGTAGAGAGGGAACGGTAGGGAATTTTTCATTAAAGTATATTAGAAAAGCTATTATGTAATTACATTAAATATAGATTTAGTATTACATCAGTGTTAGTTTTGGGCCATTCCTAGGGTTTCCGCGGTTAGGTACCATGATTGACAGCGGGTTGGTAAATGACTTGAACAGAATGTTACTGTTACTTTTGATATGAAAACATATGATCCTTCAACATTAATAAAGTGAAGTCAAGTAAAATAAAAAAGTTACTCAATATAAACGATAAAATGCAATAAAGCGAGGATTTAATGAACACTTCTGCTCATTATCTTCCCTGCAATGCCCGTTAGTGTCCGGCTCTGCACGGCCGTATTATAAATGATGAACACAATCAGCAGTGTCACCTGGGTGTATGCTGGAAGATGAATGGACGCGGCAGAAGCGGAGAAGAAAAATAAATTAATGAGCGTATTATTATACCGAATGTTACAGTGCACAGGCCCGGCTGGTTCAGCATTGTGCATGGAGATGTGCTCAAAGCGGGAGGCAAATAAAACTCTCTCCTTTCCCTCTTTTTCCTTTTTTCTCTTCCTTTCTTTTTGCACACAGTCTCATATGCATTTATATGTCTTGTCTTTTATCTTAGTAAAGGAAGGGGAGGGAAGGAGAGGGGAGGATGGAAAGGGGAAGGAAAAGAAGGGGAAGGGAAAGGAGAAGGAAGGGAAGTGAGAAAAAAAGGAAGCGAAAAAAGGAAAAAGAGGGAAAGGAGAGAGTTTTATTTTAAATGGGATTTTTTTGTTGTTGTTGTTGTTTTATGTCTGTCTGGTCAGTGAGTCTTATATGTCCAGGTCTGTATTCTGTTATGTGATGCATCTTTGTATCTATCTTTGTATCTATGCATGTTTGGTGATTGTCCTCAGATCATATACTGACTTCTTAGTATTCCTGGTTTGGACTGCAATTCTTTCTTTCTTTTTTCTTTTTGATCAATGCTAGCACTTTCTTGTGTGATCACTATTATTCTCTGCAGCGGGCGCGCTGCTACTGGGGTTTTTGCGTTCCATCGTGGAACGCAAGCCTCTTCTTTATTATGACTACGTGCATAGTTCATTGCTCTGCGTGTTTACTCTTCTGACTGGATATGACGTTTACTTCACTTCCACCCCCGTTCCACCGTATGGTACGGGTGGGACGCACCTTTGACAATAATAGCTTCAGGGCTGTATTTGGCGCCCTCTGCTTTGGACCGGATATGACGTTTAACCCATTTCCGTTTGCGTTCCACGTGGACTGGGTGGAACACATTCTGATGAGAACAGGCCTGTCTACACACCATAGGGAGACAAACACTCACCTGAAACTAGTCACACCATTTGGGATCAACTATATAACACACACATGTGCTCTTAGACAACATACCCCTGACGAAGCTGCGTCTGAGCAGCGTAACGCGTAGGGTCTCTGGTGCCAGCAGGTAATTATTCTTCCATATATTTTTTATTTACTTATTTTCTTGACTTGACCACTCAGGAATGCCTGGCTTGTTATTTATATGTGGATCAACTGTGCCACGTCATATATGACTTTGGTGACACAATCTGGCCAATACCTCTAAAATATGGGCCCCCATTGCCAATAGACCATCTCTCCTACTCATTCCTTGATTCACTTATATTATTTAGGGGGGTTTGCTTTGTCATAAACACATATTTTGACTGGTTGTGCTGTGCTATTTATAGCCAGGGTTGCTTAGGTGGTCTACATTAATCGAATGTTATATAAGTGATGTAAAATATACCTGTGGCACATAACATAGCGGGGTTTATTGCTATTTTTATGCATATTATCATGAATTCCCCCATATGAAGATTGCACATGTTTTTGTCTGTTTTAAATGCTTTTAAAAAATTTTTCTTTTGTTGTCTAAATGTAATCATGTAATAAAGTTTTTTTTTCACTTTTCCAACATTGGGTGTGCATGGTTATATATCCTGAGTCTTTTTCTTCCGAATAGTACAGGGATAATGCACACAACGATGTGACAGTACAGAGATAATATACACAGTGATGTCACAGTACAGAGATAATATACACAGTGATGTCACAGTACATGGATAATGCACACAATGATGTCACAGTACAGAGATAATAAACACTGATGTCACAGTACAGAGATAATACACACAATGATGTCACAGTACAGGGATAATACACACAGTTATGTCACAGTACATGGATAATGCACACAGTGATGTCACAGTACAGGGATAATACACACAGTGATGTCACAGTACAGAGATAATATACACAGTGATGTCACAGTACATGGATAATGCACACAATGATGTCACAGTACAGAGATAATACACACAATGATGTCACAGTACAGGGATAATACACACAGTTATGTCACAGTACATGGATAATGCACACAATGATGTCACAGTACAGGGATAATAAACACAGTGATGTCACAGTACAGAGATAATATACACAGTGATGTCACTATACAGAGATAATAAACACAGTGATGTCACAGTACAGGGATAATAAACACAGTGATGTCACAGTAGAGAGATAATGCAGATCGTAATGCACAGTACAGAGATAATACAGTGATGTCAATGTATAGGTAATATAATGTACATTGTGATGATACAGTAGAGGGATAATGTAAAATTGGCTGTCACAGTAAAGAGATAATCCTCTTGGTAAAGTAAAAGCTAAGCAACGATGTGAACATTAATGCCCCAGGACATGTTCCCATTGATCGGTCCAAATCGATAAGTCTGCAGTCACTCTGTGTAACTGCAGAATCATGAATCCCCCCAAAAGCACGCACTGTGCTCTGCAGGGATTCACCGGTTTCCGAGCCGGAAAGCCAGAGCCTGTCCAGTGAGCGCGACCTTGCTCCATACGCTTGTATGGCTCAGAAACTGGCAAATCCTCGCAGCCACACAGTGCATACGGTGGAGGGTTCATAAGTCTGCAGTCACACAGAGTGACTGCAGACTTATCTATTTGGACTGGACAACCCCTTTAAGGTTACCTTTAACATGTGAGAAAACTATTTTTTTTTCTATGTCAAAGTTGTCCATAGCCTTGAAAGCATATTTTTTAGAAGGGACTATCATAATCTCTATAAAAGCCAAGGCAGGGAATGCAGCATCCGCTTTGTAGTGCATTCTGGATATTTAGAGGACATCACAGTTCACAGCTTAGCAACAGAAATAAATAATTAAAAGCAACTTCTCAGCCCCAAAATAATCTATCTAGTGTAATACAGTAAACTGAAAATATGGAAGAGGGGAGGAGTGGGATGGAGCTGCAGTTTTTTCAATGAATCAACACAGGGGGACGCAAAAACGAGAATCAAAATGTGCATGTCTTCGAGGTTTCCTTTAAGGATATGTTGTATATTGTGACCCTTGTGATTCTTTTAGACACATGTGCACACTGAGCTATTTTACAGATGTGAGCTCGGATATTAGATGTTGTTGATTTACTCTATAAAGCATGGCCCGCGGGGCAGAGTGTCCTCGCTATGAATGGGACGGTTTGATGGTATGTCAGAAGCTGATGTTTCACCCTGGGGCGTCTGAGCACTAAACCTCTCAGCGCTGCAGACTGGATCTTTTCACTTCTTTCATACACTTCACCGCTGTGTTTGCTGGAAGTTCACGTTCAGACGAGGCAGAGTAAATACTCCGCCAGCTGAGACCCTTTCACTCTGTAATTCTGTGTTGAAAAATCAACCTGACACCTCAAAACAGCGGAGTCTGCGTCTTACTGAGCAGATTTTATATAAAACGGCAGATTTCATACAGGTAAAGAATAGTAACGGAACCAGGTGAACAAACCAAAAGTTCAATAAAAGGGATTTAAAGGGACACTCCGAGCAAATTTTAATAATTAGTCAAAATGATCTTCTAGGGTCACATAACATAGCAGAGACGTTAATTTTTTTAAACACTGGTCTCTAAAATGCAAGTTTTTACGGTGTTCTAAAAATTATAAGTCAATGAAAGGGGTAGTACCATGAATACAAATTACACTTCTCTGTTAGAACAGACCAAAAATAAAAATTGTTTCCTTTAGAATCATTTAAAAAAATGCTCCTGTGTGTCGATAATGCGGTTACATACTTATGTCCCCCCCCATGTGCTTTTCTTTTGGCTCTTTCTCAGAATGTACACAGGTGGTCGCACATGCTCAGTCGCTCAGTCGCAGATTGATTTCAGCTATAGTGCAATCAGCCAATAAAAATTGGTTCTAGAAGGGCCAACCAAAAGGTAAAAGGGGCAGGGATCTATACAGCCCCCATCGAAAAAGTGGGTGTTTTCAAAGTGCCGGTGTTAAATGTCCAGAATTTGCCTTTTAAAATGCTGATTAAATTTGCCATCTTTATTGCTGTTGTAGTGTCTGTGTAACTCCTATATTTAGCTGGTTGTTCTGCAGCATCAGCTGCTTTCTCAAATTTAAGCTTCTTTTTTTTTTTACATGATTCCAATTAAAAACTTGCCAGTAGTAGAAAGTAGAAAAAAATGACATAAAACGGAGCAGAGATTTCCCAGTATTACCGGTGTTATATGCAGAAGGAAGGGTAAGCCAGGAAGTCTGTGAGGTGCGACTTTAGCCAATAGGGACAGAGCAAAGAATGACTTCTGGAGAGACTGCTGTTTTAAATTATTTTTCTCTGTACAGCTCAGTAATATGCAGCAGTAGTTATTCCGGTGGTGTTAGGGATCTATAAAACACTGAGCAGCTCAGAAATGTGCATCCATGAAACCAAAGTGAAAAAATTAAAGGGGTCGTCCAACTGTGGGGACAATTTTTTTAATCTAAGTGCATATGTTTTGGGGCTAAAAATCATTTTTACTATTGGGTTTTATTTAAAAATGTTGCATCATTTGCCTTCTATAGCTTCTGTGTTGTAGCGTTTACTGAGTTAACTGAGAATCCATCAGTGAGCTTCTTCTAACAGTCTGACTGTAGAGTTTGTAACTCCTTTTCTGACCTGCTCTCAGCTGATTTATTATTTCAGACCATATCAAAGCTGAATGTGCAGGAAAACAAAGAGCCTGTAAAAGCCAAACAGTGGCAAAACTTTTTTTCAGCCCCAAAAGAAAAAAAAGGGCTTTGCTGTTTCCGACAGAGCATGCAATCACTGCAGGGAGTCGAGTCCCGATGTCCCATAGACGGCTCATCAGGTAGACTGTCCTAGGATGGCCCCTTGCATGGTAAATCCTTGCCGGCACACTCTTTAATATGTCGGTTGACAGGATGGTACATTTTTTGTGCAGTGTGCAGTAGATATAGGTCAGACTGTCTTCCTGATTTCACTGATCGCTGTGATCCACTCTGGCCTGGAACGCAGCGCCGGCCCTGGGTTCACGCTTGACTGCAGCATTGTCATTCATTAGTTGTCCCCGTTGACCTTCCTTTCTGCTGTACCTCCGATGAGAACAAGACTGAGAAGTGACAGCGCAGCTGAATTTCAGCACATTTCTCTTCCCATTATATAACTGGATGTTCTTGGGGTTCAGTCCGGTGTCCTAACACGCAAACCTGAGTATGAACACTACGGAGGTTCAGGAGGATTTAACAGAAAATAGTCAGGGCCATGTACCCTTAGGCCGGAATCATACAGAATCCAAATCTGTGTCTCTCTGGGTAAAGCCTTGCTACCAAGCTGATGCTCTGACGAGTGTCACTGATCTTTGATTCTCCTTGTAAAGTCTGCCTGCTACAGAGGCATATGTCCCTTAAAAATAGTTACAATTGTCCTTTGAAGTACACATCCACAGGTCAAGGATTAGGGAGGGTATTATTCCACAGGGCTTAGGTCTCATTGTTTGAGCATTTAATCAATTTACATACAGTGGTGGCCAAAAGTGTTGGAACCCCTGCAATTCTGTCAGATAATACTCAGTTTATTCCTGAAAATGATTGCAATCACAAATTCTTTGGTATTACTATCTTCATTTAATTTGCTTGCAAGGAAAAAACACAAAAGAGAATGAAGCAAAAATCAAATCAATGATCATTTCACACAAAACTCCAAAAATGGGCCAGACAAAAGTATTGGCACCCTCAGCCTAATACTTGGTTGCACAACCTTTAGCCAAAATAACTGCGAACAACCGCTTCTGGTAACCATCAATGAGTTTCTTACAATGCTCTGCTGGAATTGTAGACCATTCTTCTTTGGCAAACTGCTCCAGGTCCCTGATATTTGAAGGGTGCCTTCTCCAAACTGCCAGTTTGAGATCTCTCCACAGGTGTTCTATGGGATTCAGGTCTGGACTCATTGCTGGCCACCTTAGAAGTCTCCAGTGCTTTCTCTCAAACCATTTTATAGTGCTTTTGGAAGTGTGTTTTGGGTCATTGTCCTGCTGGAAGACCCATGACCTCTGAGGGAGACCCAGCTTTCTCACACTGGGCCCTACATTATGCTGCAAAATTTGTTGGTAGTCTTCAGACTTCATAATGCCATGCACACGGTCAAGCAGTCCAGTGCCAGAGGCAGCAAAGCAACCCCAAAACATCAGGGAACCTCCGCCATGTTTGACTGTAGGGACCGTGTTCTTTTCTTTGAATGCCTCTTTTTTTTTTCCTGTACACTCTATGTTGATGCTTTTTGCCAAAAAGCTCTACTTTTGTCTCATCTGACCAGAGAACATTCTTCTAAAACGTTTTAGGCTTTCTCAGGTAAGTTTTGGCAAACTGCAGCCTGGCTTTTTTATGTCTCGGGGTAAGAAGTGCGGTCTTCCTGGGTATCCTACCATCCAGTCCCTTTTCATTCAGACGCCGACGGATAGTACGGGTTGACACTGTTGTACCCTCGGACTGCAGGGCAGCTTGAACTTGTTTGGATGTTAGTCGAGGTTCTTTATCCACCATTCGCACAATCTTGCGTTGAAATCTCTCGTCAATTTTTCTTTTCCGTCCACATCTAGGGAGGTTAGCCACAGTGCCATGGGCTTTAAACTTCTTGATGACACTGCGCACGGAAGACACAGGAACATTCAGATCTTTGGAGATGGACTTGTAGCCTTGAGATTGCTCATGCTTCCTCACAATTTGGTTTCTCAAGTCCTTAGACAGTTCTTTGGTCTTCTTTCTTTTCTCCATGCTCAATGTGGTACACACAAGGACACAGGACAGAGGTTGAGTAAACTTTAATCCATGTTAACTGGCTGCAAGTGTGATTTAGTTATTGCCAACACCTGTTAGGTGCCACAGGTAAGTTACAGGTGCTGTTAATTACACGAATTAGAGAAGCATCACATGATTTTTCAAACAGTGCCAATACTTTTGTCCACCCCCTTTTTTAGGTTTGATGTGGAATTATATCCAATTTGGCTTTAGGACAATTCTTTTTGTGTTTTTTCATTGAAGACAAATTAAATGAAGATAATAATACCAAAGAATTTGTGATTGCAATCATTTTCAGGAAGAAACTGAGTATTATCTGACAGAATTGCAGGGGTGCCAATAATTTTGGCCACCACTGTAGCTGGTATAGCAGGGGGCTCTTTAAATCAACATCTAGCTGGCTCTAGTATAATATGTAATTAGCATATTAACAAACATTATTGTTTCAAAACCAAGAGAAGTCAACATTCAGGTTTATACACAATAGTATGTCCTTCTTGACCAGCCACAGAAATACACATACATTCACAAGTCAGCACAAACACAACAGTGTATTTCTCTTGGCTTAACAAATCTAGACATCTGGCTGATTAAGTTAAGAAGCTGTTTCGTCACAATATGTCTGTTTAAGGATTTACAAAATAGGAGGGCACCATCCAAAGTTTGGGATCTACATGCAACATGTCTCTAAAGAACCATAAAGTGAAGAAGAAAAGAGGACATGCATAACAGCAGTGATCACAACCAATAATCAAAGTTCAAATGTCACAAGGGCATATCTCTGGTTGGGTTCGTATTGGGTTGATGCAGCCAGCACCCTGCATTTACAACAACTCATACATAATAGGGACATCTCCTTTGATTGAGCTACTTGGTAGTATTAGGGTTACTGGGGGTCATGATCAACCACTGCATTTTTATGTTTATATTTACAGTGGCTTGTTTACATGCAAGTCCTGTTATTAAGAACGTGTGAACCCTAATATAGCTGCTATTTTTTGAATTATATCCTGTATTGTTTACGTTCTACCATATACTCCGGGCTAGTGCAATACTTATCGGCACAGAGCTTCTACAAAGCCTGTGCTCTAGTGTTGAATGTACAATATCATGTTTATAATAAGTGTTCCAATCACGAAGGGCCACTGTAGTGGTGGATCAGAGGGACATTAGGATCCCTCCACACCTTTTGGCCAAACAGGCCTTTCCAGCCTCGGACACTATCGCCTGGTTATATCCTTGGATCAGGACATATTGGGCTTATACAGCATTTTGTGTCTAGAACAGCTTGTACATAACAGTAACATTATTCTTGATTGTATGATTGAAGACCGTTAGGGTCTCCTGGGTTGGATATTCATCACTGCATACTCATATTTTCAGTCGCGGGGATATTCTAAAATAAATGGTTTTGTGCATATCTCAAACAGTGTTTAACTGCTGCATCACTTATACATTAATTTTGGGGCAATAACTACCCGGGCCAGTGCAATATTGACCACCACAGAGTCACCATAAAGCCTGTTTTTCACTCTATGTATGTGGATTGCTTTGCATCCAAGATTTGTCTTAATCATGAAAGGTTATTGAAGTAGTGGGATTGATTAGGAATGGAAGGTGCTTTGTCCTTCATTCCTTTTTTAATGGTGTTTTAAGATTTTTTGTTGGTGTGTCCATGTGTTGAATAAAAATTCTTGATATTTTGTAAACATCATTTGAACTTTGATTATTGGTTGTGATCACTGCTGTTATGCATGTCCTCTTTTCTTCGTCACAATATGTCTGTTTAAGGGCGCACTGCTCTATGCCAGGAGGCCACAGTTACACAACGGGGGCAGTAATATAAGACGCTGACTTTAAGTCCCTTGACTACTTATTTCAACTTTTGATATGGAATCCTAGGATTTCCTCGTTTGCCTTTTATGAAACTAGAAAAAAATGAAACAGCACCACTCTCCTCCATGGCCTCTGCCAGGATTGCGGCTCAGCCATGTTCACTTACATTTGGTATTAACTAGGAGGGGCTGACCTTTCTCTTCTGTGGGTTTTCCAAAGTGCACATTATTTGTTTCAAGATCTTGAACCTTGTAGATTGTTTCTACCATACCTGTGTCTACTAATCAATATATTTTACTCCAAACTTTAGGGATAGGAGCAAATGGTTAAACGGTCCATGCACTCCCACACAACGTAATCTCAACTGCTAGATGATGCAATAGACAATCTGCAAATCACATTGTTTAATAATTATGTTCATTTATCATGAAAAATTACTACAAAGTGCCAGCCTCTAGGTGCTGTCCACTGCCTGCTGTCAAGTGTAATCTGTATAGAAGCAGAGACGCCGAGGCAGTTTCAGAAAGTGCGGGCAGGTGTCTCTCTACATGAAGTGTGGGCGGATCTATATCTCTCTACAGGAAGTGGTGGGTGGGTCTATGTCACTTTACAGGAAGTGGGGGCGGGTCTTTGTCTCTCTACAGGAAGTGGAGGCGGTCTTTGTCTCTCTACAGGAAGCGGGGGTGGGTCTATGTCTCTCTACAGGAAGTGGTGGGTGGGTCTATGTTGCTCTACAGGAAGTGGGGGCAGGTCTATGTCTCTCTACAGGAAGTGGATGCGGTCTTTGTCTCTCTACAGGAAGTGGGGGCGGGTCTATGTCTCTCTACAGGAAGTGGAGGCGGTCTTTGTCTCTCTACAGGAAGCGGGGGTGGGTCTATGTCTCTCTACAGGAAGTGGTGGGTGGGTCTATGTCGCTCTACAAGAAGTGGGGGCAGGTCTATGTCTCTCTACAGGAATTGACGCAGTTCTATGTCTCTGCAGGAAATGGTGGGTGGGTCTTTGTCTCTCTACAGGAAGTGGGGGCGGTCTATGTCTCTCTACAGGAAGTGGATGCGGTCTTTGTCTCTCTACAGGAAGTGGGGGTGGGTCTTTGTCTCTCTACAGGAAATGGGGGCAGATCTATGTCTCTCTAAAGGAAGTGGTGGGCGGGTCTTTGTCTCTCTACAGGAATTGACGCAGTTCTATGTCTCTCTACAGGAAGTGGTGGGCGGGTCTTTGTCTCTCTACAGGAAGTGGGGCAGGTCTCTGTCTCTACAGGAAGTGACACAGTTCTATAGCTCTCTACAGGAAGTGAAGTGGATCTATATCTTTCTATATGAAGTGGGGGTGGGTCTTTGTTTCTCTACAGGAAATGGCGGTGGGGCTTGTCCTTTCTACAAGAAGTGAGGCGGATCTCTGTTTCTCTACAGGAAGTGAAGCAGTTCTGTCTTGCTACAGGAAGTGGCGGTGGGTCCTTGCCTCTCTACAGGAAATGGGAATGAGGCTTTTCCTCGCTACAGGAAGTGAGGCAGATCTATGTCTTTCTACAGGAAATGGGAGTGCAGCTTTGTCTCTCTACAGGAAGTGGGGGCAGGTCTTTGTCTCTCTACAGGAAGTGAGGTGAGTCACAGGAGGGGAGGAGGGTCATTTTCTCTCTACAGGAAGTGAGGTGAGTCACTTTTAGATCAGGACAAGCCAGTCATTTGCCCATGGCAGAAGCAATGCTTCCTGTGATATAAGGGAAGTCTCAGCACAAATAGTGCTGGCAGAATTCTGATGAAAAGGAGCTGCTCACTCAAAAAGAGAGAATGACAAGCTACATAGCAGGAGAGCTGGGGCAGTTCATGAACATATTAGACTGCTATGTGCACCGAGAACGCCTTTATCTTATTGTGGAGTATAAGGACAGCAAAACTATGCATTTCTACAGGGTTTGCGTAGAAGAATAATTACACATTATAAAACCAGTGGAGATTTATGAGAATTGGGGTTTAATTTGTAGATTTATATTTTATAACGTGGCATCAACATTGTGGCTTTATCTCATATGTACGTCATAGTAATCTGCACTTAACCCACTTAGATGAATCTGCTGCAGGCGTTGACTGTCATAACACAGAGGAACGAACAATGCACTGAGCAACAGGATATGGTTAACACTGATGAATGCTCATAGCACTGCCTCCGTGACTCTAAGTCTTAATGCTATGATTCCTCACTAGTAAGAATCTGAAAAACGGAAGGTAAATCAAATTCCCAAGAAGAGGCCAGAACCCAAAATAACAATAAAAGTGCCCCCATTAGCAGCATAGGTCATCAATATCAGATAAGTGGAGGTCCAACATCCGACACCCCCGCTGATCAGTTGGTCTCTGCAAAAATGTGAACAATGTACCGAGCGGGAGCAGCACAGTCCCATCGAACTGAGTAGTGGCCGCTCCTGAGTACTGCAGAAAAATGAAAAGCCGATTCCAATGGCAGCTGCTGGCAGCCTTTGCCTGCTCTGCCGGGAGACTAAGAGATTGCTCCCCCATTACGGGAGGCAATTATGCGCGAAGAAGAGGACTCCAATCTGTGGCTTTCCAGGTGTTGTGAAATTACGGCTCTCAGCATACCCTCGAGAGCATCGGGATCATTTCATGAAAAATAATGCAATGTGTTTACAAAGTTGCTTAACTTCTGGAATAAAAAATTAGATCCGAAGATGGTCACCCCCCCCAAAAAAAAGCACATGAAACCAAGTAAAATGTCAGCATAGGGTCATGTCGGTTTTTCATAGCCTAGCTATGAGGACCAGGAGCGGAGGCAGACAGAAGAGGCCCCTAAAAAGAACAATATATGGGTCCTTTGCAGTCTAACAGCTCATCATAATGCACAATTTCACCTTCCCTGGGGGTAGAAGTGACCCCCTTACCTGTTGGGCCCCTGCGGCTGCCCAGGTTGCACCAACCGTATGTCCACCCCTAATGAAGGGACCTATCGAGGCATACGGAAAGCAATATAAAAAAGTGGCTAGTATAACCTTGTGAGATAGACTAACCGGAGCTGGACAAGGTAGGAAAAAGCCTCTTTGAGATTCAGTTTGGATACAATTCAATGAATTTGTGGAGTCTCTTGTAGTCCCGGGACTCAGTAGAGGACTGCTAGGAATTGGAAGTGGACTTTATTAGCTTTGTAACTATTAAGTGCATTGTGCCACCCTATGTAGTCTGCAACTATCAAGTTGTGCCACCCGGTGTGATCTGTAACCATCAAGTGTATTGTGGCCCAGTTGTAGAGCAGATAAAGTAGCAGCATGGTAAAATGTGACAGCATACTGTCCTAAGCTTCAGAAAGGCAGTAAGTGCACGGCACCTGTATGATTTTCAAGGTGCTTTCACCATCTCCTAACAGTGTCAAGCACAGATTGCAAGTAAAGTGGCCACCACAGTATCTGGTATGGTAATGAGTACATGCAACTATATAGAATAATAGCACAGAGCTCCCAAATACAGTCACAGTGCCAAATACATCATATGTATTCTTAGCGACATGCTTTGCATATCCAGCTTGATCTACGTGCCCGGCTCTTCAGCCGTTGGAGTATACACTGTGCAGGACTCCCTTCTTTAGAGGATCTGCATTGGTTGCAAAGATGGGGTGGAAAATTGGCTCAAAGGGTAAAGAGACCCTACAATGCTCGGCAGCAAAATCTGGTCCTGTAGAAGTGGTGCAGTTTGTTGTTTGCTGTGTGCACCAATCATCAGCAGTGCAGAATCCCCCTGCTCCTATGTATGTGTCGTATGTTACTATACTGTCTCCATAGGACACATTGTCCTTGCTAATATTATAACAGCACTCAACAGCTAGCGGTATTATTGTGAAGGTGACCACTGATAATAATCAGCTGCTGCTATGATCCTCCATGTAATCCTCCCCAGCATCTTTCGTCAGGACTTGATGCCATGCAAATAAACGGGAATGGATTGGGGGTTAAATACAGGACCGTGGAATATGTCCAGATGCCCTGGATTTGCTTTGTTAATTCGCAGGGAAATCTGCATGATTAATCCATATTAAATTGTGCGATTTTGGTGCAGATTTTCTTTTTTGCATGTCTGATACCTACGACTCTTCTGGACTTAGTTTTGCGGCACTGTTGCAGCTCTCACATTACATAAGTGCACCCTACAGCAACAGGGACATCAGGCAGAAGCTTATGGTTGTTTTCTCTCCACCGTTACATCCCCTTATTATTTCGCTGATCCTCCAACCTTTTGCAGAATTTGGCAGTTTTTCATCATTAGCTTTTTCCACTAATTGGCAGCGATCTGCTCTGCAGCGACAGTTCAGAGGCAGAAGAAGGAAATTAACTCCATGAAGATTAATGTAAGAAGGAGATTCCCTCCTGCAAATTATCAAACGTGGCATTATCTGACTGTGGCACCGCTAGAGAGGCAAACATCAGCAGGAGCAATGTGAGTGCATGGAGGAGACAGGGAGCAGCCGGGCCCAAGATAAGCTGCAGGGAAATAGTCTATAAAATGCTGCAGTGAATGAATCGTCCATGCAAACCTCATATTATGTATGTATTACCACAAAAGGACAAAACAAGAGAATGTCAGGGCACATAATATAAAGGGTAACGCCATCCATCATAGAGTTATATGGAGGCAATCAGCAGGCCGGAAGGAAATTAGCATTGGCCGAAATAGAAGACTATTTACTATCCACGTACATCAATGATCCTTAGGTGTCCATGACCCTATCACCCACTGACTAGGTGTCCTTCCTTGTACCTCTTTTGTTACGGACTAACCAACATAATGAGAACACCCAACAAGTCCTGCCGTATACCGGGAAACACCCAACAAGACCTGCCGTATACAGGGAAACACCCAACAAGACCTGCCGTATACCAGGAACACTCCATAAAACCAGCCGTATATTGGGAAACACCCAACAGGACCTGCCGTATACCAGGAACACCCCATAAAACCTGCCGTATATCGGGAAACACCCAACAAGACCTGCCGCATACCAGGAACACTCCATAAAACCTGGCGTATATCGGGAAACACCCCACAAGACCTGCCGTATACCAGTAACACCCCACAAGACCTGCCGTATACCAGTAACACCCCACAAGATCTTCCACATACTGGTAACATCCAACAAAACCTGTTGTATACCGGGAAACACCCAACAAGACCTGCCGTATACCAGGAAAACCCCATAAAACCTGCCGTATATCGGGAAACACCCAACAAGACCTGCCGTATACCAGGAAAACCCCATAAAACCTGCCATATATCGGGAAACAACCAACAAGACCTGCTGTATACCAGGAACACCCCATAAAACCTGCCGTATATCGGGAAACACCCAACAAGACCTGCCGTATACCGGGAGCACCCCACAAGGCCTGCTGTATACCGGGAGCACCCCACAAGACCTGCCGTATACCGGGAGCACGCCACAAAGCCTGCTGTATACCGGGAGCACCCCACAAGGCCTGTTGTATACCGGGAGCACTCCACAAGACCTGCCATATACTGGGAGCACCCCACAAGGCCTGCTGTATACCGGGAGCACCCCACAAGACCTGCCGTATACTGGGAACACCCCACAAGGCCTGCTGTATACCGGGAGCACCCCACAAGACCTGCCGTATACCGGGAGCACCCCACAAGACCTGCCATATACTGGGAGCACCCCACAAGACCTGCCGTATACTGGGAGCACCCCACAAGGCTGGTAATTCTGGATATGCTCTGACTCCACCATCACTATTTGGCTCCTGTCAGCGTCGCTTACATCCTTATTGATAATTTTCCTACTTCCAACACATCAGATTCATAAACTGGCTGTTCTCTTTTCTCCGGATCTATCACCCCTGCTAGTCACCAGATAGTTAATGTTATTCCCATCATCGGTCAGTGGTGTTAATGTCCTGGCTGCTCCTTGTGTATCATTTGTATTCTTCCTTTTGTGATACATTCAGTTGTCGGTAAATGATCTGATCACTGTGAGTTCATTTATTCATTCATTGAGATCACACGTGTCAGTCGACAGGCGGCCATACTCTGCATTATACACCAACCTGAGGGCCTTCCCATGGAAATTACTGCGAGGAGATTCATCACGTTCTGGAGACGTTCCTCACACTGTTTTTTTAATTAGCAACTCAATAAATCATTTGAGGTGTTTCAAGGAAAATCCCAGGATATGTTCACACTATAAAATACTGGGACTTGTGTACATTTTACGTATAAACTGAATCAAGGTTTTACGGTGAAAATTAATGAATGAAGAATTAAACAGGAAAATTAAAGACCAAGGTCTGGTAATTTATACTTTTTTTTTCCTGAAACAGCACCACTTTTGTCCATTGGTTTTGCCTGGTATTGCATCTGATCCCCATTTAGGTGAACAGGACAATACAATACAAACTGGTGCTCTAACGGGGGGGTAAAAGCAGACAAAATGGAGCAGATTTATTAAATTAGCATCATATAATTTTAATCTATTCAGATTTAAGGGAAGTATGTTATCAAAAATCAATTAGGCCTCATTTAGTAGAATTGTCTTTGTTGTCCATAGCAACCAATCAGAGCTCAGCTTTCATTTTTCTAGAGCAGAATTCGAAATGAAAGCTGAGTTCCGATTGGTTGCTATGGGCAACAATGACATACTACTGTAGGACAGTTCTTATAAATGGGGCCTAAGTTATTTTTGTTAATACAATTTAATTAAATATAAAAGCAGGAAAAACAGATAAAATTAATTTGATACTGAAACAATTACATACAATATTAGCCATAGATATACCATAATAACAGCAATAAATGTGTAATTAAATGGTTTCCTCACTATTTTTTAAATATTTCACCAGGTTTACATACAGACCTGTAGAAAAACAAATGACAAACTCGGCTCTGCTGTATCACTGAAAATCACTACAAGTGACATGCAAGCAGGACTGTGTATAGATTTTAGATAAGGATGCTGGGGGTTTAAGTAACATTTCTGGCTCTGCTACATCTGTATATACACTATAGCTCGGGGCCGGCTGCAGGTTTATTCGAGCTCTTGGGCAACAGAGTTCCAGTGCGTTCATTTTAATTCTTTTCTTTTTCCATAAGCAATCACTTTTTTTATTTTTTGGTCGATAGATTTGTATCAGGATTTGTTTTTGTTTTTTTTTTTGTGGCAAGAGCTGTCGTTTTTATCACTATTATTTTGGGACCCATTTGACTTTCTGATCTCCTTTTTTGGGAGGCAAAGTGACCAGAAAAAAGTGATTCTGCCATTTGTATTTTACTTCCAAGTTCGTTAATTTTTTTAATATATTTTTCGATTTTATTTATATTTTGGGAAAAGAAACGGGGTGATATGAGCTGTGAAATTATTTAATTTCTTATATGTATATCTATATATATATTAAATTATAATAATTAATTATAATTAATTATAGATATAAGTATACTTATATATATATAATTATACTTATATATAATTATGACTATATATAAATATATAATTAATAATTATAATTAATTAATTATTTATTTAATAATAAATTAAATATAAATATATATATATATATATATATATATATTTATATATCCATGCAAAAATGGAGGCAGCACACAGAGTAGAATAAAGTGATAAGGTTTAATAGCCCAGATGACAACGTTTCGGTCCAGAGGATGTGAAGCTGCAATCACTTGATGATTTGTGCAATACACTGAAATACTGTAATATTGAAGTGTATTGTAAAGTTATTATCGAATTGCTAGGAAGCCCAGCCTCAGGCATACAAAGGTCAGGGGGGAAGATGGTGGGGAGGCTGTAGAAAGGGACACCTTCCCCCAATTCCTGCTTCTAAAATGCCACTGTCAAGACTGATAGTGGCATCTAAGAGTTGCAAATGCTGTGATCAGAGCTTGCTCTGATCACTGCAAATAGACTTGGGTGCCGGATGTATAAATAGCTCCGAAGCCAACTCCGTACATGCAGTGCGCACATCCACACATTAACACCCACGCGCCCAATTATCTATTATTAAATGCCACTGATCCAATGGAGGCCACATAGTGGTTTCTTTTATCAACGGCTACCATTATGGAAAGAAAGAAAGAAAGAAAGAAAGAAAGAAAGAAAGAAAGAAAGAAAGAAAGAAAGAAAGAAAGAAAGAAAGAAAGAAAGAAAGAAAGAAAGAAAGAAAGAAAGAAAGAAAGAAAGAAAGAAAGAAAGAAAGAAAGAAAGAAAGAAAGAAAGAAAAAGTGGTTCAATGCAGATGGGTGCAAGACCCTGAAATATAACCAAGTGCTCCATGACATAAAAAGAAACTGGATCAGAATCTGGGACTTTTTGCAAGTTTTAGGAAAGGTCCAGAGACAGGAACTGAAATGTTGCTGTACATTAAGTGACTAAAAAAGTAAAATTTTTGCTACACTATTCTTGAAGTGCTACCTCCTGTGATAGCTAAAAAAAGATAGACAGACAGATAGATAGAAAGATAGATAGACAGATAGAAAGACAGACAGATACATATATACTAGATAAAGAGACAGATAGGTAAAGATACTAGAAAGATACATAAACTAAGTAGACAGGTAGATAGGTACATGTAGAAAAAAATATAACGGAGCTGCACCAAAGTGCTAAATAGCGGGTGCAAAGCCTCTTGGACACATACCCAAATTATCCAGAACAATATAATAAAAAAGGAGGTAGCACTCCAACACGCTGTGCAAAAAAAGCGACGTTTCAGTTCCACTACAGAACTTTTCTCAAGGTTTGAGAAAGTTTCTATACAGGAACCAAAATGTGTCCACTTGGACTAATAAAAAGTCCAACTTTTTGCAATGTCTGCTGGAGCACTGCCTCCTTTTTTTCTTATCAGATAGAAATATAGATAAATAAATAGATATAAAGATACGTGAGAAAGGCATCAAATAAGGAACTATAACGGCCCATGTATCTGTATGAATAAAGTCCACTTTTTTCACAGCTTTCCATAGGAATGCTGTTTCCAATCTATTTTTTTTACATATATTTGGAGACTTGTTGGCTGGTTGCTTGCAGAAGTACTGCACCCACAATATTAGGACTGTACTGCTATTTTTCCTTCTTGATAGCTAGATAGATAGATAAGAGTCAGATAGACATGAGAAAGAAAGTTAGAAAATAGAGATAAATGATAGTTATATAGATAGAATACATATATAATTAAACATATATATATATATATATGTACAGTATATGAGATAGTAAGATAGATAGCTAGTGATAAATGATAGCTACATAGATATGAGATAGAATAGATAGATAATTAAACAGATAGAAGTATAGATAAGTACCGTAAGGTAAGCTGGGTAGATACTAGATAGATTAATGACAGACAGACAGATAGATAGATTAATGACAGACTTATAGATATATAGATAGAAAGATAGATAGATAGATAGTAAGATAGATATGAGATAGATGGATGGATAGATGAGTATAATATGTACATTATGTAGCTCAGACACATCTGGCAGTATTATTATGTGACATGTGAGGCTTTGTAATGTTACAATTTAAGAAATACATAATAACCAGTTCAGGCTGATCAGATACAGATGTTACATTCATGCTATCCTCCTCATCTTATTTTATTACATGACCCCAGAAGACAATAGCAGAGAAGCTGGTTCTTGACCATCACACTGCCATCATCTGAATTCTTCACCATCACACTGCCATCATCTGTGTACTTCACCATCACACTGCCATCATCTGTGTACTTCACCATCACACTGCCATCATCTGTGTACTTCACCATCACACTGCCATCATCTGTGCTCTTCATCATCACATTGCCGTCATCTGTGCTCTTCACCATCACACTGCCATCATCTGTGTATTTCACCATCACACTGCCATCATCTGTGTATTTCACATCACACTGCCATCAGCTGTGCTCTTCACCATTACACTGCCATCATCTGTGCTCTTCACCATTAAACTGCCATCATCTCTGCTCTTCACCATCACACTGCCATCATTTCTGCTCTTCACCATCAGTCATCATCTGTGCTCTTCACCATCACCCTGCCATCATCTGTGCTCTTCACCATCACCCTGCCATCATCTGTGCTCTTCACCATCACCCTGCCATCATCTATGCTTTTCACCATCACCTTGCCATCATCTGTGCTCTTCACCATCATCCTGCCATCATGTGTGAATTTCACCATCAAACTCCAATCATCTGTGCTCTTCACCATCACACTGCCATCATCTGTGCTCTTCACCATCACACTGCCATCATCTGTGCTCTTCACCATCACACTGCCATCAGCTGTGCTCTTCACCATCACCCTGCCATCATCTGTGTACTTCACCATCACACTGCCATCATCTGTGCTCTTCACCATCACACTGCCATCATCTGTGTACTTCACCATCACACTGCCATCATCTGTACGCTTCACCATCACACTGCCATCATCTGTGTACTTCACCATCACACTGCCATCATCTGGGCTCTTCACCATCTCACTGCCATCATCTGTGCTCTTCACCACCACCCTACCATCATCTGTGCTCTTCACCATCACACTGCCATCATCTGTGCTCTTCACCATCACACTGCCATCATCTGTGCTCTTCACCATCACCCAGCAATCATCTGTGCTCTTCACCATCACCCTGCCATCATCTGTGCTCTTCACCATCACACTGCCATCATCTGTGCTCTTCACCATCACCCAGCAATCATCTGTGCTCTTCACCATCACCCTGCCATCATCTGTGCTCTTCACCATCACCCTGCCATCATCTGTGCTCTTCACCATCACCCAGCAATCATCTGTGCTCTTCACCATCACCCTGCCATCATCTGTACCCTCAGTATCTTCTCTCCATACTCTCAGTGCTCTTCAGTTCCATCTATTACTCCCTGGCATCACCCCAATTGTAGTGTGATAAGAAGTGAAGGAAAGTGCTGCCACCATGTGCTGAGAGCCCCCAGAGCATCCATGAGCCTGCTCTCAGCAGCTGCTACCATAGGTTTTGGCCAAATAAGAAGCTGGTTCTTCACTTACCCACTGACAGCTGCACTGGACCAAAGCAGAGGGAGACCTGGACCCAGAGGAGCAGGGCCAGCACAGCCTGTGGTTGCTGTTGACCCTGGAGTGGATCTGCTGCTCTCCATCCTCCTCTCATTCCATAACACATCTTTCATGGAGCAGAGGCATCCAGGCAAGAGACCTGCAGAGCACACACGGGAATTAGCAGCTCATCTCCTGCATTGGTGCCTGATGACCCATCCACAGCCCCCACATGTGCACCATGGACACTCACTGGTTAAGGAGCCTCCAGCATTGAGGAGAGGTGCATTGCTCCTGGCTGCTCTCACTGATTCACTGCAGCTCCTGCTCTGGCTCTTTATCTGCCAGGAATACACTGGGAGCTGCTGCTGGTCCTCCTCTCCTGATCAGGCATGCATGGCTTTGCCCTCCTCTGTATGGATATTGCATCCTGATAAGGTCAAGGGGAAGACTGGGGATACTGGGAGATTAACCCCTCCAGCACCAGACAGCAGTTTCCTGCATTGCATGCAGCAGGAGTAGTGTTCAGCCCCCTCCCCCACCTCTGAAGCCTCTTACCTGCAGCAGGCACAGGACTGAGCCCTTCTCCCCTCCTCTACGGCTGCCACATCTCCTGCTATGGTTCACCTGCCAGGCGCGCCCCCGGGGCTCTTGTTAGCTCGGGAGCGCGCAGGCAGGTCGCTCTCCAGGGTCCTGATGGTCCTACAGTGTGCAGGTGCTGATGCTGGCTGCAGGGGGCACACAGATATACATACAGATCTCCAAGTGATTGATGCTATACAATGTCAGCAATGCATCATTTATACAAGCTTCAGAGCATTGCACGACATACACTGATATAAGCTGCAGAGCATTGCATTACATACATTGATATGAGCTGCAGAGCATTGCATTACATACATTGATATGAGCTGCAGAACATTGCATTACATACATTGCTATAAATTGCAGAGCATTGCATTACATACATTGATATAAGCTGCAGAGCATTCCATTACATATATTAATATAAGCAGCAGAGCATTCCATTACATACATTAATATAAGCTGCAGAGCATTCCATTACATACATTGATATGAGCTGCAGAACATTGCATTACATACATTGCTATAAATTGCAGAGCATTGCATTACATACATTGATATAAGCTGCAGAGCATTCCATTACATATATTAATATAAGCAGCAGAGCATTCCATTACATACATTGATATAAGCTGCAGAGCATTACATTACATACATTTATACAAGCCGCAGAGCATTGCATTACATACATTGATATAAGCTGCAGAGCATTACATTACATACATTTATACAAGCCGCAGAGCATTGCATTACATACATTGATATAAGCTGCAGAGCATTACATTACATACATTTAAACAAGCCGCAGAGCATTGCATTACATACATTGATATAAGCTGCAGAGCATTACATTACATACATTTATACAAGCTGCAGAGCATTGCATTACATACATTGATATAAGCTGCAGAGCATTACATTACATACATTTATACAAGCCGCAGAGCATTGCATTACATACATTGATATAAGCTGCAGAGCATTAAATTACATACATTTATACAAGCTGCAGAGCATTGCATTACATACATTGATATAAGCTGCAGAGCATTACATTACATACATTTATACAAGCTGCAGAGCATTGCATTACATACATTTATACAAGCTGCAGAGCATTACATTACATACGTTAATATAAGCTGCAGAGTATTGCATTACATACGTTTATATAAGCTGAAAAGCATTACATTAAAAACTTTGATATAAGCTGCAGAGCATTGCATTACATAAGTTTATATAAAGCTGCAGAGAATTAAATTACATACATTCCTATAAACTGCAGAGCATTGCATACATTTATACAAGCTGCAGAGCATTGCATTAGATACATTTATACAAGCTGCAGAGCATTGCATTAGATACATTTATACAAGCTGCAGAGAATTGCATTACATACATTTATACAAGCTGCAGAGCATTGCATTACATACATTTATACAAGCTGCAGACCATTGCATTACATATGGTTATACAAGCTGCAGACCATTGCATTACATATGTTTATACAAGCTGCAGAGCCATTGCATTATATACTTTTATACAAGCTGCAGAGCATTGCATTACATACATTTATACAAGCTGCAGACCATTGCATTACATAAGGTTATACAAGCTGCAGAGCCATTGCATTATATACTTTTATACAAGCAGCAGAGCATTGCATTACATACATTTATATAAGCTGCAGAGCATTGCATTAGATACATTTATACAAGCTGCAGAGCATTGCATTAGATACATTTATACAAGCTGCAGAGCATTGCCACTACTGCTTATTGCATTAGTACTCCTCATATTCCTTTGCTGCCCGGAGACGTCGACACTACACAGACCAATCATAACATAAAAGCCGCTGATTATCTCATGACAATGACACTTGCCAAGGACTGGGATATATCAGCAGAAAGTGAACAGTTAGTTCTTAGAGTTGGAAGCAGGAAAAATGAGCAAGTGTGAGGATCAGAGCGGCTGTGGGGGTCTAAGATCTGATTTCTGGATGACTGGATCAAAGTATCTCCAAAACAGCGGGTCTTGTGGAGTGTTCCCCGTATACGGCGGGTCTTGTGGGGTGTTCCTGGTATACGGCAGGTCTTGTGGGGTGTTTCCCTGTATACAGTGGTTCTTGTGGGGTGTTCCTGGTATACGACTGGTCTTGTGGGGTGTTCCTGGCATACGGCAGGTCTTGTGGGGTGTTCCCCGTATACGGCGGGTCTTGTGGGGTGTTTCCCTGTATACAGTGGTTCTTGTGGGGTGTTCCTGGTATATGACTGGTCTTGTGGGGTGTTCCTGGCATACGGCAGGTCTTGTGGGGTGTTCCCGGTATACAGCAGGTCTTGTGGGGTGTTCCTGGCATACGGCAGGTCTTGTGGGGTGTTCCCGGTATGCGGCAGGTCTTGTGGGGTGTTCCTGGTATACAGCAGGTCTTGTGGGGTGTTCTCGGTATACGACTGGTCTTGTGGGGTGTTCCTGGAATACGGCAGGTCTTGTGGGGTGTTCCCGGTATACGGCAGGTCTTGTGGGGTGTTCCCGGTATACGGCAGGTTTTGTGCAGTGTTCCTGGCATACGACAGGTTTTGTGGGGTGTTTCCAGTATGTTCCAGGTCTTGTGGGGTGTTCCCGGTACACGACAGGTCTTTTGGGGTGTTCCTGGTTTACGACAGGTATTTTGGGGTGTTCCAGGTATACGACAGGTATTTTGGGGTGTTCCTGGTATACGACAGGTTTTGTGGGGTGTCTCCAGTATAGAGCAGGTCTTGTGGGGTGTTCCTGATTTGCAGCAGATCTTGTGGGGTGTTCCCGGTATATACCAGGTCTTGTGAGGTGTTTCAGGTATACAGCAGGTTTTGTGGGGTGTTCCTGGTATATTCCAGGTCTTGTAGGGTGTTTCAGGTATACAGCAGGTCTTGTTGGGTGTTCCTGGTATATGCCAGGTCTTGTGGGGTGTTCCTTGTATACAGGAGGTCTTGTGGGGTGTTCTTGGTACACAGTAGGTCTTGTGGGGTGTTCCCGGTATACAGTATATAAGATCTTGTGGGGTGTCCCTGGTATATGGCAGGTTTTGTGGGGTGTACCCAAGCAAGCCTTGTAGGGTGTTTTTGTTATACGGCAGGTGTTGGGTGTTCCCGGTATATGGTAAGTCATGTGGGGTGTTCTTGGTATATGGTAGGCCTTGTGGGGGTGTTCTTGGTATATGGTAGGCCTTGTGGGGTGTATGCGGCAGGTCTTGTGGGTATGTGGTAGGTCTTGTTGGGTGTTGTGTGTATGCGGCAGGTCTTGTGGGGTGTTCCTGGTATACGGCAGGTCTTGTGGGGTGTTCCGGGTATGCGTCAGGTCTTGGGGAGGGGGGGGGGTATGCATCAGGTCTTGTGGGGTGTTGTGGGTATGTGGTAGGTCTTGTGGGGTGTTGCAGGTATGAGGCAGGTCTTGTGGGGTATTGTGAGTATGTGGTAGGTCTTGTGGGGTGTTGCAGGTATGCATGCGGCAGGTCATGTGGGGTGTTGTGGGTATGTGGTAGGTCTTGTGGGGTGTTGCAGGTATGCGGCAAGTCTTGTGGGGTGATGTGGGTATGTGGTAGGTCTTGTGGGGTGTTGCAGGTCTTGTGGGCTGTTGTGGGTATGTGGTAGGTCTTGTGGGGTGTTATGGTTATGCAGCAGGTCTTGTGGGGTGTTGCGGGTATGCGGCAGGTCTTGTGGGGTGTTGTGGGTATGTGGTAGGTCTTGTGGGGTCTTGCTGGTATGCGGAAGGTCTTGTGGGGTGTACCCAGTATATGGAAGGCCTTATGGGGTGTTTCCGGTATACAGCAAATCTTGTGGTGTGTTCCCTATATATGGTGGGTCTTGTGAGGTGTTCCTCGTATACAGCAAGTCTTACACACAAGAGCCATACAGTTATGGAGCAAGGCGGCCCGGCCTGATGGATCCTGCTTTCCATCATGAACACAGCCGGATGTGTCACTTACCTGACAAAAAGATGGCACCAGGATGAAGTATGGGAAGAAGACAAGCCGGCGGAGGCCATGATGGAGCAACGTCTGCTGCAAAACTTTGGGTTCTGGCATTATGTGAATGTGACACGTCCCTAACACTGTACAGAACAAGTGGGGATTTTGATAATGAAAGGTCATTGAATCTAGAGAAGATTAACTATAATGTGGAGTGAATTAACCCATGTGCACAAGGCCCTAAGAAATACTGGACACTCAGCCTGGACTGAAGATTGGCACAGGGCACCGAGAGCTTGTACCAGCACATTAGTGCCCACTGACCAGTATCCATACCCAACCTGAACCTGATGCTATTCAGCCATTTAGTTGTATCTGTTTTAGAAAAGCAGAAAAACAAGTAACATGGCAAATCTAATAATACAGGAAATTGATGTGGTTTTGAGCAGATGATATATTGGGTTATGCTAAATGCAAGTCCCGAGGGGTAAAACACCACACACAGATTCTTTTTCAAGTGTTTTTTTATTTCATGTACCGTCTCCTCAATCCCTGTGCTAAGGATGTCCTCCTAATGTATACAGTCACTAGGATAGTCAGATTGTATACAGTCATGGCCGAAAGTGTTGGCACCCTTAAAATTGTTCCAGAAAATGAAGTATTTCTCCAAGAAAATTATTGCAATTACTCGTGTTTTGTTATACACATGTTTATTTCTTGCGTGTATTGGAACAACACATAAGAAAAAATGGAGAAAAAAGGGATATTGGACAGAATTTCACACAAGACTCCAAAAATGGGCCGGACAAAATAGTTGTCCCCCTCAACTTAATATTTGGTTGCACGACCTTTGGAATAAATATCTTCAATCAATCGCTTCCTCTAACCATCAGCTTCTTCCACCTCTCACCTGGAATCTTCGACTCTTCTTACAATCTGCTCCAGGTCTCTCATATGTGAAGGCGACTTCTCCCAACAGCAATTGTAAGATCTCTCCACAGGTGATCAATGGGATATAGATCTAGACTCATGGCTGACACTTCAGAATACTCCAGCACTTTGTTTCCATTCATTTCTGGGGGCTTCTTGAAGAATGTTTGGGGTCATTGTCCTGCTGGAAGACCCATGACCTACGACATAAACCCAGCTTTCTGACACTGGGCACTACATTGCCACCCAAAATCCTTTGGTAATCTTCAGATTTCATGATGCCTTGCACACAGTCAAGGCACCCAGCGCCAGAGGCAGCAAAACATCCTCAAAACATCTTTGAACCTCCACCATATTTGCCTGTAGGTACTGTGTTCTTTTCTTTGTAGGCCTCATTCCATTTTCGGTAGACAGTAGAATGATTTGCTTTACCAAAAAGTTCTGTCTTGGTCTCATCTGTCCACAAGATGCTTTCACATAAAGATTTTGGCTTACTCACATACATTTTGGTAAACTGCAGTCTAGCTTTTTTAGGTCTCTGTGTCAGCAGTGAGGGTCCTCCTGTGTCTCCTGCCATAGTGTTTCATTTCATTCAAATGTAGACGCCTAGTTCGCACTGACACTGATGCACCCTGATCCTGCAGGACATCTTGAATTTCTTTGGAACTTTATTGGGGCTGCTTATCGACCATCAGGACTATCCTGCGTTCCGACCTGAATGTAATATGACCTGTAATATGGCCAACAGTACATGACCATCACACCTACATGAACTTGTTGGGCATCCAATTTCAAAATCATGGTGACTAATATAATGTTGGCCCTTTGCAGATATAATGGCTCCCCCTCTTCTGGGAAAGACTTCTACAAGATTTTGGAGG
Organism: Phyllobates terribilis; assembly: GCF_046119375.1. NCBI lineage: Eukaryota > Metazoa > Chordata > Amphibia > Anura > Dendrobatidae > Phyllobates > Phyllobates terribilis. Next base: position 685,755,568 of record NW_027362763.1, read on the forward strand.
CATCTTTAGGAATTTTTGCCCCTTTGACAAGAAGAACATTTGTGGGCTCAGCCCTGATGTTGGGGGGGGGGGGGATCACAAAATCTGTTCATGGATGGGGCTGAAGTTTGGGCTGCTCATGTTCTCCCCCACCATGGACCTTGTGCACTGGGCATAATCATGGGGAACAGAAAAGGGTCTTCCTCAAACTGTTCCCACAAAGCTGAAGCTACAATTGCCCCCAATATCTGGTTTTCCTTCACTGGAACTAAGAGGCCAAACCCTGAAAAACAGCTGGGGCCATTACTCCTCCAACCCTACATTTTACAGTAAGCACTATGCATTCTGCTAGGTGACTTCCATTTGCCAAACCCAGACTCCTCCATCAGACGCAGATAGAGAAGTGCGATCTATCACTGCACATAACACATCTCCTCCAAAGTCCAGTGGTGGCGGGTTTACACCACTCCATCCGATACGCGGCATTGTGCTTGGTGATGTACGGCTGCATGCAGCTGCTCGGCTATGGAAACCCATGTCATGAAGCTCTTGATACACAATTCTGGTTCTGATGTTTCTTCAGGAGTAATATGATCACAAATTTTACAGATCACATGCTTTATCATCTAGCGATTGAATGTTCCTGGTCGAGTCTGCTCTGATTTTGCAAAATGATGGGGGTTCACATTTTTTTGGTCATATAGCGAATGTTATGATATGGGGGGGAGGTGAGAGCAGGATGCTAGCAAGGAGGAGCTTTCTCCCAGGTTGCGGTCTTCATATCTCAGGGTGAGCTTCCTCATATAGTAATCTGGATTTGTACTAAAATGCATTTATATACCAGGCCGCTCCATTGCATGCAAATTTAATGACTGCTCGAAACCTGCAGGTGGTAGAAATAAAAGCTTCTGCGGACAGATAAGTGATAAGAGTGGGTGAGCTCCATGATATTGCTGCCTTCCTCTGTCCTGATAACCTCTCCTCCGCTGTGGTTGTCTTTCCACTTTCTCCAGCTTTGCAGGACAGGGACTTTACTAAAGTAGTAATATTGTCGTCATCATCATGGAGGCATCTATGCAAAAATCATAGGCAGAAGCTTTAGAGGTGGCAGTGGACACGGGAGCAACTGAAGCCCAGAGGCCTGCAGACCAACAATGGCAGATTTCGTAGGGTTAGTTGGCCTGGGGGAGACAAGATGCGAATGTCCACAAGAGAAATGTAAATTAAATCAATATTTTGTAGGATTATAGTCGAGTGTGTGAATAACCAATTATACCAAACAGGTGATAATAATGATTGTTTTCATATGTAAGTTGAAACAGTCATTAACTGAAACAGAAACAGCGGTGTGGGAGGCTTAAACCTGGTTGAGGAACAAGCACACTCTGTTACAAATGTGAACATGTGGAAGACAGTCTCATGTCACAGGTCATGCATCATTGCAAGACTGAGCGCAGCAACAAGACACAAGGTAGCTGTACTTCATCAGCAAGGTCTCTCCCAGGTAAAGATTCAAAAGCAGACCTGAGTTTTATAATGTGTAGTTCAATCTCTTTTAAACAAGCATCAAGAAATGGGAAAGGTTGAGGACTGTAGATACAATCGTTGGCCAAGGAATCTTAGTTCAGCAGATGAAAGACACATCGTGTTACTTCATTTTGAAATCAGAAGATGTCCAGCAGTGCCATCAACTCAGAACTGCCAGCAACCAATGGGACCAAGATACACCCATCTACAGTTCGGAGAAGTCTGTACACATGTGGTCTTCATCGAAGAGTTGTGGCCCAAAACACATACCTAGGACATGGAAACAAGGTCAAGTGACTCAACTATGCACAAACTGGGGTGCAGAAAAATGGCAGCTGGTTCTCTGAACTGAGGAGTCAAAATCTGAAATATTTGACTGTAACAGGATAAAGTTTGATTTCGAAAGTCTGGAGAGCGGCACAACTCCTACAACTTTGTGGCTGCATTTCAGCAAATTAAGTTGGGGATTTGATCAGGATTAAGGCTATGTGCACACGGTGCGTTTTTGGTGTGGTTTCAAGAGTTTTTTTCCCGTGCTGAAATGGGACAAAAACGCTAGGTAATCCGTCTGCCAGCTAATGAAATGACAATCCTGAAGTGCTGTGCACATAATCAGGAATTCTCCTGTCAGGATTGTCATTGCATTTAAATCTGCAGCGTGTCAATTCTTTGTGCGTTTCTGCAGCGTTTTTTACCCATTGACTTCAATTCAGTTAGTCAAATCCACAGCTAAAACGCAGGTATAAAAATATTTGTGTATTTACTGTGGATGTTTGCTGCGTATTTGACTGACTCATATCAAGTCAACGAGTCAAAAACGTGGCAAAAACGCATACAGAATTGCCCGCGGGAGACTACTCCTCCCATCATCCAACTGCCGCTCCCGCTGACAGTAGCGGGAGCAAGTGCAGCTGAGGGGAGAAGTAGTGTCCTCAGCCGGCGTCTGTGCGCAGAGTAAAAAAAAAAGTAAACATAAGTCAATATTAAAATAAAAACACCTTATATTCACCTGTCCGCCGTCATCCTGATGTCCCACGGCGATCCGATCACCCGGCAGCACACTATACACTGACTGGAGCGCAATCGCTCCCGGCAGTGTATAGCGCTGAGCTGTGGGGAGTGAGGTCACTGGAGCTCATCAGCTGAGAGCTCCGGTGACCTCACTTATGGCGTCAGTGCCAAGTGAGAATTTTCCTACGCAACACTGATGCAGTAAGTGAGGGCACTAGAGTGATTGCTCAGTGTGATTACACTCCTGTCAGTGTATAGAGTGCTGTCCTCTACAACAGTCACACCAGTGATTGCTGGTGTGACTGCAGTAGAAGTGACCCAGATCGTTGTGGGACACTGTGGATTACATCATCACGGCGGACAGGTGAGGGATATGGTTGTTTTTTATTTTTGGTTTCTTACAGAAGACGAGGGCATCGGGGATTAGGTGTTAGGTGAGTATACAGTGTTTTTTTATTTTTAAATAAATTCTTAAAACCGTGTGGAATTGTATTTAAAATATAAGACTAGCCGTGTCTTTATTTCGAAAACTTTACTACGGGGTTAGTAATGGGGGAATCTTATAGACGCCCTCCATTAATAACCTGGGCTACATGAACCCCAACCCTATTACCCCACTTGCCACAGCACCAGGGTAAGTGGGAAAAGCAGAAGTTAAGCGCCAGATTTGGCTCATTGTATGGGGCCGCTGAGAGCTGACATTATTAGCCTCGGAGGGGTCCAGGATCCATGGCCCCTTCTCTGGCTATTATTATCAACCTGCAGCTGTCTGCCTAGCCTTTGCTAGTTAGATTTTATAAGGGGACCCTACGTTAATTTTTTTCTAGGGTCCTCCTGTAATCTTGCCAGTAAAGACTAAGCAAACAGTTGTGGGCTGTTATTAATAGCCAGGGAAAATTTTTGGCTAATGGCCCCTTACCCAGCTAGTAATATCAGCCCCCAGTGAAAAGACAGAAGGATCCGCACAAGCCTCATACACAGAAGATCAGGGTTAGTTCTCCAAGATGTTTGGAACAATCTCCTGCTGAGATCCTTCAAAAACTGTGTGCAAGTGACAGGTACCTAGAAGAAGTGAAGAAGGCATCAAATTTTGTTGTGATTTAGATTTCTCTTTTCATTTTGTTAATTGATAAAAATAAACTATTAACACTTCTATTTTTTGAAGTTTCTAACTTTAGCACATTAAAACATACAGTACAGACCAAAAGTTTGGACACATCTTCCTATTTAAAGATTTTTCTGTATTTTCATGACTATGAAAATTGTACAATCACACTGAAGGCATCAAAACTATGAATTAACACATGTGGAATTATATACTTAACAAAAAAGTGTGAAACAACTGAAAATATGTCTTATATTCCAGGTTTTTCAAAGTAGCCACCTTTTGCTTTGATGACTGCTTTGCACACTCTTGGCATTCTCTTGATGAGCTTCAAGAGGTAGTCACCGGAAATGGTTTTCACTTCACAGGTGTGCCCTGTCAGGTTTAATAAGTGGGATTTCTTGCCTTATAAATGGGGTTGGGACCATCAGTTGTGTTGTGCAGAAGTCTGGTGGATACACAGCTGATAGTCCTACTGAATAGACTGTTAGAATTTGTATTATGGCAAGAAAAAAGCAGCTAAGTAAAGATAAACGAGTGACCATCATTACTTTAAGAAATGAAGGTCAGTCAGTGCGAAAAATTGGGAAAACTTTGAAAGTGTCCCCAAGTGCAGTTGCAAAAACCATCAAGCGCTACAAAGAAACTGGCTCACATGAGGACCGCCCCAGGAAAAGAAGACCAAGAGTCACCTCTGCTTCTGAGGATAAGTTTATCCGAGTCACCAGCCTCAGAAATCGCAGGTTAACAGCAGCTCAGATTAGAGACCAGGTCAATGCCACACAGAGTTCTAGCAGCAGACACATCTCTACAACAACTGTTAAGAGGAGACTTTGTGCAGCAGGCCTTCATGGTAAAATAGCTGCTAGGAAACCACTGCTAAGGACAGGCAACAAGCAGAAGAGACTTGTTTGGGCTAAAGAACACAAGGAATGGACATTAGACCAGTGAAAAATTGTGCTTTTGTCTGATGAGTCCAAATTTGAGATCTTTGGTTCCAACCACCGTGTCTTTGTGCGACGCAGAAAAGGTGAACGGATGGACTCTACATGCCTGGTTCCCACCGTGAAGCATGAAGGAGGAGGTGTGATGGTGTGGGGGTGCTTTGCTGGTGACACTGTTGGGGATTTATTCAAAATTGAAGGCATACTGAACCAGCATGGCTACCACAGCATCTTGCAGCGGCATGCTATTCCATCCAGTTTGCGTTTAGTTGGACCATCATTTATTTTTCAACAGGACAATGACCCCAAACTCACCTCCAGACTGTGTAAGGGCTATTTTACCAAGAAGGAGAGTGATGGGGTGCTACGCCAGATGACCTGGTCTCCACAGTCACCAGACCGGAACCCAATCGAGATGGTTTGGGGTGAGCTGGACCGCAGAGTGAAGGCAAAAGGGCCAACAAGTGCTAAGCATCTCTGGGAACTCCTTCAAGATTGTTGGAAGACCATTTCCGGTGACTACCTCTAGAAGCTCAAAAAGAGAATGCCAAGAGTGTGCAAAGCAGTCATCAAAGCAAAAGGTGGCTACTTTGAAGAACCTAGAATATAAGACCTATTTTCAGTTGTTTCACACTTTTTTGTTAAGTATATAATTCCACATGTGTTAATTCATAGTTTTGATGCCTTCAGTGTGAATGTACAATTTTTATAGTCATGAAAATACAGAAAAATCTTTAAATGAGAAGGTGTGTCCAAACTTTTGGTCTGTACTGTATATATATATATATATATATATATATATATATATATATATATAATTTTATGCAGTGAGGGCCCGATATGATGATACAATTATAGAAATAAATGCAGCAGAGAGTGGAAACTCCAATACCTATTGTGCTGGAGAGTAACTGGTTACAGAAATCTGCAATATGTTGCGTGGCAACATTTGATGTTCAGGTTTAGACTTCAGACTCTGTGGTCCCTGTAGATAGAATATTGTAGAAGTGATTGAAGTCCCTTTGCTTTGTATGTAATGAAAAACCCTGTCTCAGTAAGAAACTCTCAGCAGGGGGAGATCCGCAGATAGAGCAGCCTTTGCTGCACGCCATATTGAGCTCTCACTGCTCATCTCAGGGCGGCAATCACAGAGATCAATATCACAGCTTGTCCAGGAAAACAAACACGGCTTGTGGCATGAGACATGGATGGGGGGGTGCAATGAAGAGGTGGCATCAACATATTCGCCAACTCTACCAGAACGTCAAGGAGCTCCGGGGAAAATGAGAGACCTCTTGAATTTTGGGAAGAGCTGGCAAATCTTGAAAAAAGCCTTCCAGGATCTAAAAAAAATTCCAGTCCTGCCCGAATGTTTCATGTACACGATTGTTATCAGAAAGTAGGATTAGACAGCCCTTCTCATGCTGCAGAATTTTCTGACTAAAACTGGTCACACAGGAGCCTTGAGAGAAAATCACTTCTACAGGCAGCGTGTAAACTCGTACAATGGGAACCATGGTTCAGACAATGGACAAGATGAGGGCAAATCGTGTCCTTCCTTGTCTCTTGGCTCGACCTATCCCAAGATAATGGGTGTGAGATAACAGATTTGAAAAGAAGAAAAAATATATATACTGTATATATGATACTCTGCTGGGAGATGTTTGTGCTATAAATATGTCTTATGTTGCCATCTAGTGGTTTGGATGCGTATTGCAGCTTGTCGAGGGTTTTTCTAGCTTGTCGTGATAAAGTGTTGGGGTTGCATTGTCCTAAACCAGGCCGGATCTATATAACAACGCGTTATAGGTGTTAGAAATGAATCTCCGCACCTGACAACAGCCCTACACAAGGGTGCAGTCCCCGGCATGATCGGGTGCAGCTTATAAATATACAGATTCTAATGTTGGTAAATTTGCATTATTTTGGTTCAGTCTTCCTATTATAGAATTTTTGCTTTCTTATCAATCGGTCACCTTTTCCTCCCGGCCACATCAGCTCCTTATTTATTAATCATTTTTATGGGTAGAATTAATTTGGTCTGGAAATATATGTATGAAACATGTATAAAGCCAGAGCCATATAATAAAGTATGTATAGATTCATTATGCTAATCCCATCATCCTCATTTATTATGAATATACACAATATGGAGAAATTGGATTCGCGTCTTAATGACTGAATTCAGATTTTTTTCCCTCAGTTCCATTGCCCCCAGTGTATAACATCCGGCCCCATCACCCCCCGTGTGTAACATCCGGCCCCATCACCCCCCGTGTGTAACATCCGGCCCCATCACCCCCCGTGTGTAACATCCGGCCCCATCACCCCCCGTGTGTAACATCCGGCCCCATCACCCCCCGTGTGTAACATCTGGCCCCATCACCCCCCGTGTGTAACATCCAGCCCCATCACCCCCCCCCCCCCCGAGTGTATAACATCCGGCCCCATCACCCCCAGTGTATAACATCCGGCCCGGTCTCCCCCAGCGTATCACATGCAACCCCATCACCTCCAGTGTATAACATCCGGCCCCATCACCCCCAGTGTATAACATCCGGCCCGGTCTCCCCCAGCGTATCACATGCAACCCCATCACCTCCAGTGTATAACATCCGGCCCCATCACCCCCCAGTGTATAACATCCGGCCCGGTCTCCCCCAGCGTATCACATGCAACCCCATCACCTCCAGTGTATAACATCCAGCCCCATCACCCCCCCCCCCCCGAGTGTATAACATCCGGCCCCATCACCCCCAGTGTATAACATCCGGCCCGGTCTCCCCCAGCGTATCACATGCAACCCCATCACCTCCAGTGTATAACATCCGGCCCCATCACCCCCAGTGTATAACATCCGGCCCGGTCTCCCCCAGCGTATCACATGCAACCCCATCACCTCCAGTGTATAACATCCGGCCCCATCACCCCCCAGTGTATAACATCCGGCCCGGTCTCCCCCAGCGTATCACATGCAACCCCATCACCTCCAGTGTATAACATCCGGCCCCATCACCCCCAGTGTATAACATCCGGCCCGGTCTCCCCCAGCGTATCACATGCAACCCCATCACCTCCAGTGTATAACATCCGGCCCCATCACCCCCAGTGTATAACATCCGGCTCGGTCTCCCCCAGCGTATCACATGCAACCCCATCACCTCCAGTGTATAACATCCGGTCTCATCACCTCCAGTGTATAACATCCGGCCCCATCACCCCCCAGTGTATAACATACGGCCCGGTCTCCCCCAGCGTATAACATGCAACCCCATCACCTCCAGTGTATAACATCCGGTCTCATCACCTCCAGTGTATAACATCGGGCCCCATCACCTCCAGTGTGTAACATCTGGCCCCATCACCCCCCATGTATAACATCCGGCCCCATCACTCCCAGTGTGTAACATCCGGCCCCATCACCCCCAGTGTGTAACATCTGGCCCCATCACCCCCCATGTGTAACATCCGGCCCCATCACTCCCAGTGTGTAACATCCGGCCCCATCACCCCCAGTGTGTAACATCCAGCCATCACCCCCAGTGTGTAACATCCGGCCCCATCACCCCCCGTGTGTATCATCCGGCCCCATCACCTCCAATGTGTTACATCCGGCCCCATCACCCCCAGTGTGTAACATCCGGCCCCATCACCCCCCCGTGTGTAACATCCGGCCCCATCACCCCCAGTGTGTAACATCTGGCCCCATCACACTAGGTGTATAACATCCGACCACATCACCCCCAGTTTGTAACATGCAGCCCCACCACCCCAGTGTGTAACATGAAGACCAATCTCCCCCAGTGTGTAACATGTGGCTCCATCACCCCCAGTGTGTAACATCCGGCCCTACCACCCCCAGTTTGTAACATCCGGCCCCATCACCCCCAGTGTATAACATCTGGCCCCATCACCCCCAGTGTGTAACATCCGGCCCCATCACCCCCGGTGTATAACATCCGGCCTCATCACCCCCAGTGTATAACATCCGGCCCCATCACCCCCGGTGTATAACATCCGGCCCCATCACCCACAGTTTGTAACATGCAGCCCCACCACCCCAGTGTGTAACACGAAGACCAATCTCCCCCAGTGTGTAACATGTGGCTCCATCACCCCCAGTGTGTAACATCCGGCCCTACCACCCCCAGTTTGTAACATCCGGCCCCATCACCCCCAGTGTATAACATCTGGCCCCATCACCCCCAGTGTGTAACATCCGGCCCCATCACCCCCGGTGTATAACATCCGGCCTCATCACCCCCAGTGTATAACATCCGGCCCCATCACCCCCGGTGTATAACATCCGGCCCCATCACCCACAGTTTGTAACATGCAGCCCCACCACCCCAGTGTGTAACACGAAGACCAATCTCCCCCAGTGTGTAACATGTGGCTCCATCACCCCCAGTGTGTAACATCCGGCCCTACCACCCCCAGTTTGTAACATCCGGCCCCATCACCTCCAGTGTATAACATCTGGCCCCATCACCCCCAGTGTATAACATCCGGCCCCATCACCCCCAGTGTATAACATCGGCCCCATCACCCCCAGTGTATAACATCCGGCCTCATCACCCCCAGTGTATAACATCCGGCCCCATCACCCCCGGTGTATAACATCCGGCCCCATCACCCCCAGTTTGTAACATGCAGCCCCACCACCCCAGTGTGTTACATGGGGACCCATCACCCCCAGTGTGTAACATGCGGACCCATCACCCCCAGTGTGTAACATGCGGACCCATCACCCCCAGTGTGTAACATGCGGCCCCATCACCCCCAGTGTGTAACATCCGGCCCTACCATCACCAGTTTGTAACATCCGGCCCCATCACCCCCAGTGTGTAACATGCGGCCCCATCACCCCCAGTGTGTAACATCCGGCCCTACCATGACCAGTTTGTAACATCCGGCCCCATCACCCCCAGTGTGTAATATCCGGCCCTACCACCCCCAGTTTGTAACATGCGGACCCATCACCCCCAGTATGTAACATTCGGCCTCATCACCCCCAGTGTGCAACATCTGGCCCCATCACCCCCCAGTGTATAACATCCGGCCCCATCAATTCGGTGTGTAACATCCAGCCCCCTCATCCCCAGTGTATAACATGCGGCCCCATCACCCGCTGTTTGTAACATCCAAGTTCATCTCCCACGGTGTGTAACATCCGGCCCCATCACCCCCAGTTTGTAACATTCGGCCTCATCACCCCCAGTGTGCAACATCTGACCCCATCACCCCCCAGTGTATAACATCCGGCCCCATCAATTCGGTGTGTAACATCCAGCCCCCTCATCCCCAGTGTATAACATGCGGCCCCAACACCCCCAGTGTATAACATCCAAGTTCATCTCCCACGGTGTGTAACATCCGGCCCCATCACCCCCGGTGTGTAACATCCGGCCCCATCACTCCCGGTGTGTAACATCCGGCCCCATCACTTCGGTGTGTAACATCCGGCCCCCTCATCCCCAGTGTATAACATGCTGCCCCATCACCCGCTGTGTGTAACATCTGGCCCCAACACCCCCAGTGTATAACATCCAAGTTCATCTCCCACAGTGTGTAACATTCGGCCCCATCACCCCCGGTGTATAACATCTGGCCCCATCACCCCCGGTGTGTAACACCCAGCCCCATCACCCCCGGTGTGTAACATCCGGCCCCATCACCCCCGGTGTGTAACATCCGGCCCCATCACCCCCGGTGTGTAACATCTGGCCCCATTACCCTCGGTGTGTAACATCTGGCCCCATTACCCTCGGTGTGTAACATCTGGCCCCTGTTATGATCTGCAACATGTACTAAGGAAAGATAGGGGAAAGCTGTCCCTACAGTAAGACTAAGCTGAATCCCTACGATGTAGCGGGCTGCCTGTTCCTTGTGAACAGACCCGCCTTAGTCCTCGGCTAGTCTGAACGAAGACCTATAGAATTAAGGGAGGGGTCCCTAAATGAACTAAGGACTGGGACAAAAATGGGACACCTCCTAAACAGAAGTTGTTGCAGAGAACAAAAGACAAACTTACAAAAAGTACTAGAGGTCCCAGAAGACCAAGCGAACTGACAGAGATAGGCACTGAAGCACCTGGCTAGAAAGACAGTCAAACAACACTGCTGAAGTCCAGCAAAGCCAGAAGGGCGGAGCTGGAATATATAGGCAGATGGTCACGTGACCGCAAAACACAAGATAGAAAAAACTAACAGGAGGGTTCTAACAGTACCCCCTCTTCTATGAGGATCCTCCGGATCCTCCAGGCCCAGGCCTATCTGGAAACCTCCTGTGGAAAGCTTTAACAAGCCTAGGAGCAGAGACATCATCCGTCCTTACCCAGGAGTTGTCTTCGGGACCGAAACCCTTCCAGGAGACAAGATACTGTAATCTCCCTCTATGCCATCTTGAATTCAAAATACGAGAAATTTCATATTCGCCGTCTTCCACCACAGGAGGAACTGTGACAGTGGCGTCCCTATTAGATACGTCAGACTTTTTCAACAAGGAAACATGAAACACAGGATTAATCTTCCAGGAAGTAGGGACATCCAACCTGACAGCAGATGGGTTAATAACCTGAAGCACTTTAAATGGACCCACAAACTTAGGACCCAGTTTTTTAGAGGGAATCCTCAACCGCAGGTTCTTCGAGGACAACCAAACCATGTCACCCACAGTAAACAAAACCTCTTTACGTTTCCTGTCAAAATACTTCTTGGACTTTTTGTTAGCCTCTTGCAGGTTACAATGTACATTAGTCCAAACTCTCTCCAAATCACCGGAAACATTCCCCTCCTCCGGCACCTCCGACCCCAATTTGGAGAACGAACCAAAAGACGGATGTCTCCCAGTACAACAAAAAAAATGAGAACACCCAGCAGAGGAGGATGTATGATTGTTAAGAGCAAATTCTGCGAGAGGCAGAAACTCAGACCACACCTCTTGATTGTCCGCCACAAAACAGCTCAAAAACTGTTCTACATCCTGGTTCTTTCTTTCAGTCTGTCCATTAGACTCAGGATGATAACCAGACGAAAATGACAAATGGACTCCCAACCTGTCACAAAAGGCATGCCAAAAGTGAGCCAGAAACTGAGGTCCTCTATCAGAAACAATATCCGTGGGAACGCCATGGAGCTTGACAATCTCCTTAACAAACGCCTTAGCGAGTGTCTTCGCGCAGGGCAACTTAATGAATGGAACCAAATGACACATCTTACTAAAACGGTCCACGACTACCCAGATGACAGTAAACCGCTCGGACACAGGAAGATCAGTAATAAAATCCATAGTGAGATGCGTCCAAGGCGCACTAGGAACTTCCAGAGGGCAAAGCAACCCCGCAGCAGGAGTATGTGAAGCCTTTGACCTAGCGCACACAGTAGAATGACGCACCCACTTGATGACTTCCTTCTGCCATCCAGGCCACCAAAACTGTGACTGATAAGTCTCTTAGTCTCCGAAACTCCAGGATGACCTGCCAACCGAGACTCATGACACTCCACAAACAAATCTTTCCTAAAGGCTCTAGGCACGAACAACCTCCCATGGGGAGTGTTAGATGGAGCATCATCTTGAGCATTCAGAATCCCATTCTCCAAAACGGAGTCCAAAGCCGCCACCACAACTCCTTTCTGCAAAATGCTCTCCTCCTCCTCGGCACCGACCGTAGGAGAGAAGCTGCGAGATAAAGCATCGGCTTTAACATTCTTAGTACCAGGGATATAGATAACAGAAAAATGAAACCGAGAAAAAAAAAGTGCCCACCTAGCTTGATGGGCATTCAAGCGCTTGGCAGCATCCAGATAGATCAAATTCTTATGATCTGTGAAAACCTGAATAGGAAATCTAGTGCCTTCCAAAAAATGACGCCAATGTTCAAACGCAAGTTTAATAGCCAGCAACTCCCGATTTCCAACATCATAATTCAGTTTGGTTTCCGAAATTTTTTTCTAAAAGAAGGCACAAGGATGTACTCCACCCTTGTTCTCTTGAGACAAAACTGCTCCGACCCCCACTGATGAAGCATCGACCTCGACCAAAAAAGGCTTGGTCTCATCAGGCTGCATAAGGATAGGGGCAGAACTGAACCTCTCTTTGAGATACTCAAACGCTTCAATGGCCTCAGTAGTCCACTGGGCCATATTCACACCTTTCCTGGTGAGATCGGTTAGAGGCTTAACAATTACAGAAAAATTCTTAATGAATTTCCTGTAATAATTGGCAAAACCCAAAAATCTCTGTATAGATTTCAAACCAATAGGCCTAGGCCCTTCCTGCACAGCCTGAACCTTCACAGGGTCCATCTCAAAGCCCTCGCTGGAGACAATGTAGCCCAAAAAACTAATTTCTGCACAGCGAACTCACATTTCTCCAGCTTAGCAAAGAGTGAATTATCACCTAATAACTGCAAAACTTCACGTACACTCTGCCAATGGGACTCTAGATCTGGTGAGTAAATCAAAATGTCATCCAAATACACAACCACATTCTTACCAATCAAAGGTCTCAGGATGTCATTAATAAGGTTCTGAAAAAATGCAGTTGCATTGGTAAGACCAAAAGGCATCACCAGATTCTCAAAATGACCTACCGGAGTGTTAAAAGCAGTTTTCCATTCATCACCCTCCTTCACACGTAACAAATTGTATGCCCCCTGGAGATCAATTTTGGAGAACCACTTGGCTCCCACTAACTGGTTAAACAAGTCAGGAATTAACGGCAATGGGTAGGAATTGCGTACGGTAATCTTATTAATTTCACGAAAATCCAGACATGGACGTAAACCGCCGTCCTTTTTTTAACAAAGAAAAATCCAACTGCCACAGGCGACTTAGAAGGTCTAATGTGACCAGCAGCCAGGCTAGTCTCTATGTACTCCTCCAAGGCCTTTCTTTCAGGGATAGTCAGATTAATCAAGCGACTCTTGGGAAGAGTAGCTCCTGGAACAAACTCAATGGCGCAATCATAATCCCTATGAGTAGGTAAAACTTGCGACTCCTCCGAAAAAAACCTCCAAAAATCTTGAATAGATACCGGTAATTCCCCTTTTTCCACAGCCGCAATGCAACCATTACAACATTTATCATAGCACTTCGGACTCCAAGACTTAATCACATTAGTAGACCAGTCCAATAAAGGATTGTGCAGTCTTAACCAAAGCAATCCTAGAACAACTGGAGAAGGCAAATTATCCAAAACAACCAAGTCCAAAATTTCTTGGTGACCTCCATTGATAGTGAGAGGAAATGCAGCAGTCTTGTGAGTAATACATTTTAAAGGAGTGTTATCAATTGCAACCACAGAAATAGGTGATGACAAAGGTTTGGATTTCAATTTAAGGTTTTCCAAAAACCCTTTATCAATCACATTAAGTGTTAAACCACAATCCACAAATACCTGAAATTCAATCAAATCTCCCTGCAGAGTAGTACTCCCAGAAAGAAACACTCCTGCAGAGTGCAAACAAGCTATACGGGCGTAACTGACCTTTTTTTTTTTCTTTACTTAAACGACGCTCACAATACTTAATCAAATGGTCAGCTACCACAATAAAGACACAAACCCTCTGCGAATCTCCTATCTCTTTCCTGAGAGTGGAGTGACATCACCCCAACCTCCATTGGTTCTCCGCTGTCAGAGCAGATTTTCTGGGATCTAGGACCTGAAGTTACAGGAGTTTTTACATCATTAACCCTGGACCTCAGTCTCCTGTCCACACGAACAGCAAACTGCATAGCTTCCTGCAGAGTCTCAGGTGAAGGGAATGCAATTAGCAAATCCTTAACGCTTTCACTCAGACCAGCAAGAAATAAACATCTCAGCGCAGAATCATTCCATTTAACTTCTGAGGCCCATCTCCTGAAGTGTGTGCAATAATTTTCAACATCATCTGACCCCTGATTCAAACGTCTAAGTTCTGATTCAGCAGATGAGATTCGATCAGGATCGTCATATAATAGCCCCATAGCAGAAAAAAATTCTTCAACAGAACTTAAACACGGATCATTAGGTTGGAGAGAAAAGGCCCACCCCTGTGGTTCTTTGCGCAAAAGTGACATAAAACCAATGCGCTGTGATTCATTCCCAGAGGATCTTGGTCTCAAACGAAAATATAACAAACAAGCATTTTTAAAGGAAAAAAAATCTTGCTGTTTACCATAAAAAACATCAGACAGTCCTACCTTGGGTTCGACAAAATGCGCTCCAGGACAGCTACTCACGTGTTGCTGAAGCTCGGCCACCTCCAGAGACAATCCCTGCAGGCGTTGAGCCAAATCCTGGACGGAAACCATACTGATCCCCGAATTTCTTTACTTTTAGTTTTTTTTTTGGGCTGGACTTACTATTATGATCTGCAACATGTACTAAGGAAAGATAGGGGAAATCTGTCCCTACAGTAAGACTAAGCTGAATCCCTACGATTTAGCGGGCTGCCTGTTCCTTGTGAACAGACCCGCCTTAGTCCTCGGCTAGTCTGAACGAAGACCTATAGAATTAAGGGAGGGATCCCTAAATGAACTAAGGACTGGGACAAAAATGGGACACCTCCTAAACAGAAGTTGTTGCAGAGAACAAAAGACAAACTGACAAAAAGTACTAGAGGTCCCAGAGGACCAAGCAAACTGACAGAGATAGGCACCGAAGCACCTGGCTAGAAAGACAGTCAAACACTGAAGTCCAGCAAAGCCAGAAGGGCGGAGCTGGAATACATAGGCAGCTGGTCACGTGACCGCAAAACACAAGATAGCAAAAACTAACAGGAGGGTTCTAACAGCCCCATCACCCCCAGTGTGTAACATCCAAGTTCATCTCCCACAGTGTGTAATATCTGCCCCCATCACCCTCTCCAGAACTGCAGAGTCCAGACCTCATCTGGTATTAACATCAGCACAAACACTGCGCCACCGCCGGGAGCTGCATGACCGAGCAGCTGCATGCAGTCGTACATCACCAAGCACAATGCCGAGCGTTGGATGGAGTGGTGTAAAGCCGCCACCACTGGACTCTGGAGGAGACGTGTTCTGTGCAGTGATGGATCGCACTTCTCTATCTGCGTTTGATGGAGGTGTCTGGGTTTGGTGATTCCAGGAGGACGTTACCCCCTGACTGCATTGTGCCGCTGTACAGATGGTGGAGGAGGATAATGCTATGAGATTGTTATCAGGGGGCGGCCGCGACTCCAGTGATGGGAAATCTTAATCATCAGCACAAGACATTGTGGACAATTGTAGCTTCAGCTTTGTGGGAACAGTTTGGGGTTTTACCCTTTTCTGTTCCCCATGACTGTGCCCAGTGCACAAGCTCCATACAGACATGGGAGGGAAGTTTGGTGGAAGAACATGAGCGGCCCGGAGCCCAACCCCATTTAGCACCTTTGGGATTAACTAGAACAAAGATTGTGAGCCCGGCCTCCCCCCAACATCAGGGTCTGATCTCACAATGCTCTTGTGGATGAAGGGGCAAAAATTCCCACAGACGCCTCCAAAATTTTGTAGAAATCCAAGAAGAGCGGAGCCGTTATATCTGCAGAGGAACGACTCCATACTGTCTATAGGTATTGATTGAAAAAGGTCAGAAAAGCTCCTGGAGGATGTGGAGGGGGCACATACTTTACTCCATATAGTGTATTTGCTTATAACACAGACTAAATAACGAAGTATTGGCTTTTCTCATACCAATATGGCGTCACTAGGCGCCATAATTGTTCCTTTGTGTCTGCTCCGGTCTGTTAGTCACATGACAATGCTCTTGAGTCTAATATTTCCCAAGAAAATACATCCCCCAAAAATAAAGCCCCCAATAAACTTTATGTATATTTGTGTCTACGGCAGAGATGGCAAAATGTCCTCTGTGCTCATGGGTGCTCATCTATATTCTTGGAGGTGGATTATTTTTCTGGAGGTGTAAGGAAGACGTATTTGGTGACGTCACCATTAACTCAATTGTCACCAATCTGTTAAAACATGCTGGGAGTTGTAGTTTATCAACAGCTATGGAGTCCCAGGCTTGAGATGCAGGTGCTGGTGGGGGGTCATGGCCTCCGTGGGTCCCAGGCTGGAGTCGCTGGTGCTGGTGGGGTGCCATGGCCTCCATGGGTCCCAGGCTGGAGACGCAGGTGCTGGTGGGGTGTCATGGCCTCCGTGGGTCAAAGGCTGGAGACGCAGGTGCCGGTGGGTTTCACGGCTTCCATGGGTCCCAGGCTGGAGACGCAGGTACTGGTGGGGGGACATGGCCTCCGTGGGTCTCAGGCTGGAGACGCAGGTGCTGGTGGGGTGTCATGGCCTCCGTGGGTCCCAGGCTGGAGATGCAGGTGCTGGTGAGGGGTCATGGTCTCTGTTTGTCCCAGGCTGGAGATGCAGGTGCCGGTAGGGTTTCATGGCTTCCATGGGTACCAGGCTGGAGACGCAGGTGCTGGTGGGGGGGTCATGGCCTCTGTGGGTCCCAGGCTGTAGACGCAGATGCTGATGGGGTGTCATGGCCTCTGTGGGTCCCAGGCTGGAGACGCAGGTGCAGGTGGGCGGTCATGGCTTCCGTGGGTCCCAGGCTGGAGACGCAGGTGCCAGTGGGGTGTCATGGCCTCTGTGGGTCCCAGGCTGGGGACGCAGGTGCCGGTGGGGTGTCATGGCCTTCGTGGGTCCCAGGATGGAGACGCAGGTGCCGGTGGGGGGTCAAGGCCTCTGTGGGTCCCAGGCTGGAGACGCAGGAGCCCGTGGGGTGTCATGGCCTCCGTGGGTCTACTGAAGATTTCTTGTTGCTTTTGTAAAGAGCAGAATTTATGGAGAAAGCCAAAAGTAAATCTTTATGTGGATGTATGCAGAAATACGTGAATCATTTTTAGGATTCAGCTGCAGGTTTTTCGCCCTAAACATATACAGCCGTAACACCCATAGATAATTGCTATATAATAGCAGAAAAGCTTTTATGGACATTTTATGGCCCAGAAATTCTGGATAAAGGCGCTTTGTTGCGGCTGATGCATCTGAGCTTCACTTGGCCTAAAGCTTTCGGCATTTTTACTGCGTCCTCTTACTGTTCTCTGCAGTATACGTCCACTTTATAATGCACTTACAGGATAGTAAAATGCTGGACACAAACAATTATATATAATATTATGTCCAGCCAGGAATACAGCACACAAGAACTGTAGTAGTGATGGGCGGCTTAGAAACGAGACGGCTCCTTTATGTGAAAGATGGCAGCCGGCACCACAGCGAGAGCCTCCAGTGGTTTCTGAATGGTGCTCAGTGGGGGTAAAAAAAATCACACAATCAGGCTGCCGATGTGACCAAAAATCCGTCTACCCAGCCAGGGGATGTGACCGCATCCAACATGGTGATTTTACCATAAATAAGGATATCCCATAGCGCCAGATTTTTTTGGGGTGAGCGGAGCCAAATAACCCAGATCACCAAAGAGAGCTGGACTGCCCATCACTAGAAGGCTGAGGCTGGCACCACTGGAAACTAAACTGGTGATGGGAGAGCTGCGTATTGGATACGCAGACATTAATTTTGAGGTTTTCTCTGGCACTATTACTGTTGTAAAACTTCTTCTGCAGATGCAAATCAGCATAAAATTGTGACCCCTAAGATATAAAAAAACACTCAAGATGCTAAAAAAACACCATTGGTGTTAATGTTAACCGGGTCTCCTGCTGCCTCGGTACACCCGGCCTCATGTTGCCTCCGTACACCCGGCCTCCTGCTGCCTCCGTAAACTCGGCCTCCAGAACGCGAAGGGATCTCTCCCTATCAAGAACTGTCACGCAAGTGTGGCACCCCAGAGGGTCTGGTTACCACAGTGGTAGTAATCCCATGTCTGAGAGCAAACAGGGGTTTCCTAGTCAGGAACACAGTACATGCAACACCTCCTGCTCCAGACCAGAAAGGGGAGGATCCTGCCCTTTATAACTGGGTCCGGAGGCGGGGTTAGGTTAGTCAGAGTCTAGTGTCAGAGTCGAGTAGTAGACTCCCAGGAGCAAGGGCTGAGGACTGGAGCTGGAGATAGCTCGTCCTAGCCAGAGCATACACGGAGAACCGGACACCGGAGTCCGAGGCTGTGGGGATTGCATACCCAGCAGCAGATACCATAGGGCAGGAGATTGCAGGTCTCCTGGCCCCATCAGAAGCCCGGAGGCTCAGCAGCACCGAGGGACCAGTACCGCCACAGAGGAGCGAGGAATCCACAAGGCCCGAGTTGCCAGCCATACAGGTGAGCACAGCACGTTACACTCAGGGACGTGGGCTACAACACAGCTGCAAGCAGAATAGCCAAAAGAGTATAGTCAGAACGGCAGGCCTACAAATCCACCTGGCCAGGAGGACTCTATGATTGCTCCCAGACTGACCAGGCCCTCATCACTAGCCAGTACTCCCGTTTGGGCCTATATCATTGCCACCAGTAAAGACCCTGGAATTGCTCTATACGGACTTTGTGATTATTTCTGCACCGCGACACCCTGCACAACCACCATCATCCACACTGCCCTGAAGCTACGCTCTACCTGTGGGGAGTTATACCACCCTTACTGCAAAACATCAGCTTCAGAGGACTGTTCCACAGCGGCGGTTCCTATTGACCGCATTCCACAGGTGGCGTAGTCGGACATTAACACTTATACCCAAATACTACCCCTTTGGTTTGACCACCTGGGTCACGGACCGGGTCACAGCCACTGTGACTACAACCCCCAGCATCTACCGGCCCGGCTCCGGGTACCCCACGGCCCAGGGGGCGTGTCAACTTTGGCGTAGTCGGCAGGATTTCGTGCCCGGGTACTGTGCGCCTTAAAGAACTGTGTCGCATACCGTGGTGAAGTTTTCCCGCCAATTGCCGCTGTTTCCCGCCATTGTCCGCCATTTTTGGGTCGCCACGCGGGAAGAAGAGGGGTGTAATCGCTGGAAGCGCGCGAAGCCCAAGCCCCACCTCACGCACTGACGCAGCGCCAGGTCCTGGAAGGAGCCCCAGCGAGCGCTGATGTCAGACGCGTGCGACGCCAGGTCCTACAAGGAGACCATCACCTGCGGAACTGCGGCCTACGGAAGAAAAGTGAAAGAAGGTAGGCCACGGTTCACTAGGGGGGAAGCAGACGCCCAGAATGGAGGGAACTTCAACCGCCGGTTCGGCTGCTGCCACGGTAATGCCATTCTCCATGCCATATATACCGGGGGCAGCGTAGTTGCCCCAGTACTCAGGAGAGTCACACACCCTGAGTGACTTTAAAGAAAGACTGAGCAGCTTATTTAAAGTATACACCCTGTCCGAGGAGCAGAAAGTGAGCATCCTCATAGGCCAGTTGATTGGTGCAGCCCAGAGAGAAGTAAAGTCCTGGTCAGCCAGGGACAAAGGGACTGTAAAAGAGATACTGGCCCGCCTAAAGGACACTTTTGACACCTGCACCACGGCCGAGATAAAAATGAAGTTTTACGGGTGTAAACAATGGGCGCAGGACAGTGTACGGGACTACGCTTTAAACCTGCAGGAGGCGCTGAGGGCCATCAAACAGGTAGACCCCGACAGTGTGCGTGATGAAAACAGACTATTAACTGAGCAGTTTATTGAGGGTCTACTGTCCAGCGCCCACCGGACACAGCTGCGCATAATGGCTCTGCAAAACCCTGATCTGGACTTTGCTCAATTTAAGGACAGAGCCGTCCGGGTGCTGCGAGAATCGGCACCAGGTGGTGCTATATCTCACCGGCGCCCAGCTATCACCTACCACCAGGAGGTGGCTCCCTTTTCCCCAGAGCCTGTAGGAGCTGATGCACAGACTCTGGACAATGCCCCGTCTACAGACCTGCACCATCAGGTCCAAGAGCTAACTAAAAGTGTCGCTGCGCTAACCAAAACGGTGCAGTCCTTGCAGGTGTCTCCCAAAGGAAAGATCCCGCTGGCTTCCAGTCCGGAGGACGTCCCGTGGCTCCGACAGAAGAGGATTCCACCATCCAGAGGGAGGAACAGCGACCGCTACGACCAGGACGGACAACCCATCTGCCGCCGCTGTAACCAGCCAGGACATTATGCAAGGTACTGTAATTTAAAACGAGCAAAACCTGGGGCAGAGGGCCAACCCCCAGGCATAAGATCACCAGGCCCACGCAGCTGGCGAGACAAGTACGTGGGAGGACGACTGGTCCTACCAGTCGTGGTTGATGGCTTCCCCATGAGCGCGTTGCTGGACACTGGATCGCAGGTGACCACTATCCCCCACGTTCTTTACAAACGATACTGGACTGATTCAGATATCACCCGCCGTCCAGATGAACATTTGAGTATTTATGCCAGCAATGGTCAGCCCGTACCTCAGGAGGGGTACAAAGAAGTGACCATAAAGGTTGGCAAAGTGGAACTGCCTGCGCAAGGAATAATAATTGTTGACATTGATCGCCGAGAAAGTCATCCCATGATAACTTTAGGCACTAATGTCATTGAAAATTGTCTTTCAGAAATAATTGTATTGTTACAGCAGGTTGCGGAGACCGCCAGTTCCAGCCAGCAGCGGGTTCTACAGAGAGAGATCAGAGCCCTGATGAAAAGACAACAGGTAGAACTGTCTGGTGGTGAAATTGGCAGTGTCAGGATGAGTGACCCATTCCCTATTGCCATGCCCCCAAAAAGTGAAATGCGGATATGGTGCCGTGCAGCCATTGGCCTCAGAGGTAGAGATTACCAGGCCTTGGTAGAGCCCGTCTACTCTGACAGTAGGCCCACCATTTTGACAGCCAGGGGGGTGGTTGATGTTCGCCATGGGAGGGTGCCCGTCCACATCCTGAATATTGGGGAAAGAGAAGTACATTTGCCCCGGTATGTTACCCTGGCCAAACTATTCACCGTCAGTCAAAATTCTATAAAAACAGTGGAACCCTTGCCTCCATCCCAACAGGCGGAGGATAATGGCTCCAAGGGACAGATGGAGGACTGGTGTCAGAAGCTACATGTGGGCACTGACTCTACCCCTCAACACCAAAAACATAGAGTATACCGGGTGGTCCAGGAGTATGAAAGGGTCTTCAGTAAACACCCATTAGATTTCGGGCAAGTAAAAGGGGTTCAACACCATATCCCCACGGGAGACCACCCACTAATCAAAGAAAAGTACCGGCCTGTACCACCAGCACAATACCAAAATGCCAAAGGGATGTTATGAGACATGAAGGAGGCTGGGGTAATAAGAGACAGTTGTAGCCCCTGGGCAGCTCCATTAGTTCTTGTAAAGAAAAAGGATGGCACAATGAGAATGTGTGTAGACTACAGGCAAATTAACCGCATTACACATAAAGATGCATACCCACTACCCAGGATTGAGGAGTCACTAGCTGCATTAAAATCTGCTAATTGTTTCTCTACTTTGGATCTTACTAGTGGGTATTGGCAGGTTCCTGTAGCAGAGGCGGATAAAGAAAAGACCGCGTTCACAACCCCGATGGGCTCAGCGAATTCAACTGCATGCCGTTCGGGCTCTGCAACGCCCCAGGAACCTTCCAGCGTTTGATGGAGTGCTGTTTGGGACATAAGAACTTCGAGGCAGTCCTGTTGTACCTGGATGACGTCATAGTATACTCCAGGTCGTATGAAGATCATCTGAAGCACCTGGCAGAAGTGTTTGAAGCCCTAGCTGGTTTCGGCCTGAAGGTGAAGCCGTCAAAATGCCACCTGTTGAAGCCTAAGGTACAGTACTTAGGTCACGTGGTAAGCGCTGAAGGTGTAGCATCAGACCCTGACAAGGTCACAGTAATTGTAGCATCGGCGTCTCTGCCCCCTGCCAGGCAGAGACGCCATCCCTCTCACCTCCTCGCTCCCCGCGCTCCTCGCTCGGCGTCCTCCAGCGCTGCTCTTCCTGCTGCTGCCGGCGCGTGCAGCTTCCTGGCCACTGTGCTTAAGGCGCGCACGCACTCCCTCTCTCTTAAAGGGGCCGCGCGCGCCGTCCTAAGGAGTCCCCGGCCAATTGCCGGAGGACCTCCCATATATAAGGCACCTCCTCCAAAATGGAGGTGCCCGAGCAAAAGTTGTTGCCCAGTGTTTCTTACCTCTGCTTCAGCCCTCAGGTCCCGCTGCTAGCCTGACTATCAGTCCTGCCTGTTACCTGCCTGTTACCTGCCATACCTGCCAGCCCGCTCACCTGGGAGCACTTGCCTGTTGCCTGCCTGTTACCTGCCGTGCCTGCCAACCCACTCACCTGGGAGCACTTACCTGTTGCCTGCCTGTTATCTGCCTTGCCTGCCAGCCCGCTCACCTGGGAGCACTTGCCTGTGACCTGCCTGTTGTAACGGGTCTGGGAGGCGGAACCTCTGAGCTACTATACAAGGGGGCTGTCCTTGTAAGGGAGCGGGTGGCGACCAGGGAAGACGGGCAGGGAGTCACAGCAGGTGACCGGGACAGTCTCTGAGTGAACGGGCTGGAGGTCACGGCAAGTGACCGGGGCAGTCTCTGGATGAACGGGCAGATGGTCACGGCAAGTGACCGGGGCAGTCTCTGAATGAACGGGCAGATGGTCACGGCAAGTGACCGGGGCAGTCTCTGGGTAAAGGGTTGGTACGACCTGTGGCGGCTGATGATAGACGTGAGCTCCCAGGTGAGCAGGCGAGAGTCTCTGGATGAACGGGTGGTCACAGCATGTGACGGCGGAGCCTCCAGGAAGACCAACAGACAGGCGGCAGATGAGCGCTCCCAGGTGAGCAGGCAGAAGTCTCTGGACAGGCGGGTGGTCACAGCACGTGATGGCAGAGCCTCCAGGTAGGCTAGCAGACAGGCAGCAGATGAGCGCTCCCAGGTGAGCGGGCAGGAGTCACTGGACAGGCAGGTGGTCACAGCACGTGACGGCGGAGCCTCCAGGTAGGCTAGCAGGCAGGTAGCAGATGTGTGCTCCCAGGTGAGCAGGCAAGCTGGTCCATAGACAGACTGACAGGAGTTGGAAGGCAGACCGTCGGACCTCAGACTAGCAGGCAGGTAGCAGGTAATCAGGCAGGAATAAGACAGCAAGCTGGCAGGAATCTGGCAGGTAACTGGCAACGGGACCTGAGGGCTGAAGCAGAGTAGTGAACAGTGCAACAACATTGCTCGGGCACCTCCATTTTGGAGGAGGTGCCTTATATATGGTGAAGTCCTCCGGCCATTGGCCGGGGACTCCTTAGGACGGCGCACGCGGCCCCTTTAAGAGGGAGGGAGAGCGCGCGCGCCCTAAGCACAGTGGCCGGGAAGGAGCGCGCGCTGCCAGCAGAGCGGGAGGAGGACGCCGGGCACGGAGCAGAGCGGTGAGGGGAACAGCGTCCATGCCTAGCAGAGGGCAGGGACGCCGGCGCTACAGTACCCCCCCTTTAGGCCCCCCCTTTTTTAGGCCAGACAGAAATTTAGCTAGGATAAGAGGGGCATGGATGTTCTCCCGGGGCTCCCACGTTCTCTCCTCAGGACCAAACCCCTTCCAATCTACTAGAAAAAAGGTCTTTCCTCTTACCCTTTTGGTGGCAAGAATGTTCTCTACCTCAAACTCGTCCTCAGCAGAAACCGGAGCAGGAGGCGTACCTGTAGACTTGGAAAAAGAGTTAAGTACCACAGGTTTGAGGAGAGATACATGGAAGGAGTTAGGGATCCGTAAGTTGGCCGGGAGTTTCAATTTATAGGCCACCGGGTTGATCTGACTGATGACCTCCAGAGGACCGATGAACCGAGGCCCTAACTTGTAAGAAGGTATCTTGAGTCGGACATATTTAGATGAGAGCCAGACTTTATCTCCAGGACGAAATTGTGGAGGATCCAGGCGTTTTTTGTCAGCGTGTCTTTTCATCCGTTCGGACGACTGAAGGAGTGCGGATCGGGTACTCTCCCAAATGGAGGAAAATTTGCTAACGAGAGATTCCGCAGCCGGGTTGTCCACAGAGGTGGAGACAGGAAAAGGAATCCGAGGATGCTGACCGAAGACTACAAAAAACGGGGATTTGGAGGAGGATTCGCTCTCGTGATTGTTATAAGAGAACTCGGCCCATGGTAGGAGATCCACCCAGTCTGAATGATGGGCATTAACGAAGTGCCGGAGGTAACTGGTCAGGTTCTGATTGATCCGCTCCACTTGACCATTGGACTGTGGGTGGTAAGCGGAAGAGAAGTCCAGGGTGACGTCTAGCAGTTTACAAGTGGCTCTCCAGAAACGTGAGGTGAACTGTACCCCACGATCCGACACGATGTGGAGGGGCAGGCCATGAAGACGGAAGATGTGGCGGATAAAGTCTTTAGCCAGCTCGGGTGCAGACGGGAGGGCTGGCAGGGGAATAAAGTGAGCCATCTTGGAAAAGCGATCCGCGACCACCCAAATGACCGTACAACCGGCGGAGACGGGGAGATCAGTTATGAAGTCCATAGCAATATGCTGCCAGGGGGCAGCAGGCACAGGAAGCGGAAGGAGGCGACCGGCTGGCAGGTGTCTCGGGACTTTGTTGCAGGCGCAGGACACAAAGTCTATTACGTCCTTGTGCAGGGTAGGCCACCAGTAGTGCCGGGCAATAAGCTGGAGGGTCTTTTTCTGACCGGCGTGGCCAGCTAGTTTAGACGAATGGCCCCAGTGTAGGATCTTCTTCCGATCAGGTACTGAAACAAACGTCTTACCGGGAGGGAGACGATTTAGACTCACGGGGGCCACCTGCATTACTCTGGCGGGATCGATGATATGTTTAGGTTCTTCCTCGAGATCGGACACCAGAAAGGATCGGGACAAGGCGTCTGCTTTGACGTTTTTGTCAGCCGGGCGAAAATGAAGAACAAAATCAAAGCGAGCAAAAAACAAGGACCACCGGGCTTGGCGCGGGTTAAGTCTCTGGGCATGCTGGAGGTAAGCCAAGTTCTTGTGGTCAGTGTAAATTATTACCGGGTGAAAAGCCCCCTCGAGTAGGTAACGCCACTCCTCCAACGCCAGCTTGATGGCCAATAACTCCCGGTCTCCTATGGAATAGTTGCGCTCAGAAGAGGAGAAGAGTTTGGAGAAGAAGCCACAAGTTACCATTCTCCCGGAAGATGATTTTTGAGTAAGTACCGCTCCGGCTCCAGAGGAGGAGGCGTCAACTTCCAGGAAGAACTGCTTGTTGCCGTCCGGGCGGTGCAGCACCGGGGCGGAAGAGAAGGCCTGTTTTAGGGAAAGAAAGGCCTCCTCTGCTTCGGGCGGCCACTCTTTGGGATTAGTACCCTTACGGGTGAGCGCGGAAATTGGGGCAGTCCGGGAAGAGAAGTGTGGTATGAAGAGGCGGTAGTAGTTAGCGAAGCCCAGGAATCGCTGAATGGCCTTCAACCCCTCCGGTCGAGGCCATTTCTCGATGGCAGACAGTTTCTCTGGATCCATTCGTAGGCCGGTCTGAGAAATAATGTAGCCCAAAAACGGAAGCGAGGTCTGCTCAAAGAGGCACTTCTCG
The DNA here is from genome assembly GCF_046119375.1 of Phyllobates terribilis. NCBI lineage: Eukaryota > Metazoa > Chordata > Amphibia > Anura > Dendrobatidae > Phyllobates > Phyllobates terribilis. The sequence goes on from NW_027362763.1 coordinate 685,781,529, forward strand.
TATTTAGCGAAGAGGTGATTCTGCCTGAGCCTGAGCAGGACCTGACGAACGTCCCTCCGGTGAGTCTGGAGATCCGGAGAGAAGACCAAGATGTCGTCCAGGTACACCACTACGCAGGAGTAGAGAAGGTCCCGGAAGATGTCGTTGACCAACTCTTGAAAGACGGCAGGAGCGTTACAGAGACCAAAGGGCATTACCAGATATTCATAGTGGCCGTCCCGGGTGTTGAATGCCGTCTTCCATTCATCCCCCTGACGGATACGAACCAGGTTGTACGCCCCACGGAGGTCCAGTTTGGTGAAGATTCTAGCCCCCCTCAGACGATCAAATAACTCCGGAATGAGCGGAAGGGGGTACTTATTCTTCACCGTGATCTGGTTAAGGCCTCTATAGTCTATATAGGGACGGAGAGAGCCGTCCTTCTTTTTGACGAAAAAGAAGCCTGCTCCCGCCGGGGAGGTAGATTTCCGGATGAATCCCCTGGCCAGATTCTCCTCAATATATTCGGACATCGACCGGGTCTCAGCAGCGGATAATGGATAAATACGCCCACGGGGAGGAGTAGTACCAGGTAACAGGTCGATAGGGCAGTCGTATGGTCTATGAGGGGGTAGTGTCTCTGCTTCCTTTTTATTAAAGACATCAGCATAAGACCAATAAGGAATCGGAAGTCCAGGTAGATTAGCTGGGGTAGGAGAAGGACGGGCGGGATGAACAGGAACCAAACAAGTCTTATGACAGTCCTGTCCCCAGCGAAGGACTTCTCCTGTCTGCCAGTCAAGCACGGGTGCATGTCTCTGGAGCCAAGGTAGACCTAGTAAGAGGGCGTGAGAGAGTCCAGGCAGAACATGAAAAGAGATGCTCTCAGAATGCAGCATTTCCACCTGCAGAGTTACGGATTCGGTGATGAGTTGGATGGGACGTGGTAAGAGGCCCCCATCCACAGCAGCAACAGATAATGGTATAGCCAGAGGTTTGGTGGGAATGCGGTATTTTTCTACCAGGGCCTGTGAAATAAGATTCCCGGCCGCTCCAGAGTCAAGTTGGGCTAGTTCGAAATAACGATTCTCCCCGCAGATAATTGAGACTGACAGCAGCAGAGATGGAGAGGATTTATTCTTGTCTAGGTCGACCTCTCTGAGCGAACCTAGACACAGGCGTTTCCCGACCTCTCTGGACAGGTACGGATCCGGTGCTCCTTACTGCCACAGTAGAAGCAGCTCCCCTCGGCACGGCGTAAGTCCTGACGGGTTTTGACCATCTTGGTCTGGTCGACCTGCGTAGGCTCAGGAGAGTGTACCTGGGGAGAGACGGAGGGAGTGACGGGTTTCTGAAGAGTAGGAGCTAGACGTGGAAACCTCCTCTCACGGGTGACCTCTTTGGAACGCTCCTGGAACCGTAGGTCAATCCGGGTGGCAAGAGTTATTAGGTCATCGAGAGTGGTAGGAATGTCCCGACCGGCAAGTTCATCTTTAATACAGCCGGACAGACCCTCCCAGAAGACGGATACCAGAGCGTCGTTATCCCAGGCCAGCTCCGAGGCAAGGGTACGGAACCGTATGGCATATTGGCCCACGGTGAGATTTCCCTGACGGAGGCGCAGCAGAGATGATGCGGGTGAGGTCTTCCGTCCGGGTTCGTCGAAGACTTTCCGGAAAGCCGAGAGAAAGGCAGGCAAGTCGGACACCAGGGGGTCTCCTCTCTCCCATAGAGGATTTAGCCAGGCCAGGGCCTCCCCGGTGAGATGGGACATGATGAAGGCAATTTTGGCCCGGTCGGAGTTAAACTGGTGGGACAATAGTTCAAAGTGCAGGGTGCACTGGTTTATGAAGCCCCTAGCTTGAGCGGGGTCGCCTCCGAAGCGTGGAGGTGTAGAAAGCCGGGGTCCGGGGCAGGATGCCATGGTATTGGTGGGCAGCGGCGCTGCCGGGCTGCGAGTCATGACCCTAGCGGTGGTTGCTGGTGGAGCAGTCAGAGTGTCCAGGAAAGAGTTGACATTCCGCAGATGACTCAGGATGGACTCCTGTTGGGACCTCTGACGGGACAGTTCATGACGTAGGTCCGAAAGCGAGAGAGCTTGGGTGCCACCGGGTTCCATGGCCCGAGCAAACTGTAACGGGTCTGGGAGGCGGAACCTCTGAGCTACTATACAAGGGGGCTGTCCTTGTAAGGGAGCGGGTGGCGACCAGGGAAGACGGGCAGGGAGTCACAGCAGGTGACCGGGACAGTCTCTGAGTGAACGGGCTGGAGGTCACGGCAAGTGACCGGGGCAGTCTCTGGATGAACGGGCAGATGGTCACGGCAAGTGACCGGGGCAGTCTCTGAATGAACGGGCAGATGGTCACGGCAAGTGACCGGGGCAGTCTCTGGGTAAAGGGTTGGTACGACCTGTGGCGGCTGATGATAGACGTGAGCTCCCAGGTGAGCAGGCGAGAGTCTCTGGATGAACGGGTGGTCACAGCATGTGACGGCGGAGCCTCCAGGAAGACCAACAGACAGGCGGCAGATGAGCGCTCCCAGGTGAGCGGGCAGAAGTCTCTGGACAGGCGGGTGGTCACAGCACGTGACGGCAGAGCCTCCAGGTAGGCTAGCAGACAGGCAGCAGATGAGCGCTCCCAGGTGAGCGGGCAGGAGTCACTGGACAGGCAGGTGGTCACAGCACGTGACGGCGGAGCCTCCAGGTAGGCTAGCAGGCAGGTAGCAGATGTGTGCTCCCAGGTGAGCAGGCAAGCTGGTCCATAGACAGACTGACAGGAGTTGGAAGGCAGACCGTCGGACCTCAGGCAAGCAGGCAGGTGGCTGAAGTGCGCTCCCAGGTGAGCGGACAGGCTGGTCCTTAGACAGACTGACAGGAGTAGTAAGGCAGACCGTCGGACCTCAGACTAGCAGGCAGGTAGCAGGTAATCAGGCAGGAATAAGACAGCAAGCTGGCAGGAATCTGGCAGGTAACTGGCAACGGGACCTGAGGGCTGAAGCAGAGTAGTGAACAGTGCAACAACATTGCTCGGGCACCTCCATTTTGGAGGAGGTGCCTTATATATGGTGAAGTCCTCCGGCCATTGGCCAGGGACTCCTTAGGACGGCGCGCGCGGCCCCTTTAAGAGGGAGGGAGAGCGCGCGCGCGCGCCCTAAGCACAGTGGCCGGGAAGGAGCGCGCGCTGCCAGCAGAGCGGGAGGAGGACGCCGGGCACGGAGCAGAGCGGTGAGGGGAACAGCGTCCCTGCCTAGCAGAGGGCAGGGACGCCGGCGCTACACCTGTTACCCGCTTGTTACCTGCCGTGCCTACCCAGAGGCTCCTGCCGTCACTTGCCGTGACCACCTGCCAGCCCACCTAGAGACTCCTGCCGTCACTTGCCGTGACCACCTGCCAGCCCACCTAGAGACTCCTGCCGTCAGTTGCCGTGTCTACCTGATAGCCTACCTGGAGGCTTCTGCTCGCCAGCCTGCCTGCTGTGCCTACCTGCTATTCCGGTCAGTCCCTGCCATCTGTACCGTGGGAGTCACCTGCTCCCTTACAAGGTCGTCAGCAGAGTAGCACCTGGTCCCTCTGCTCGGTCCCTCCCTGGTCACGGAGTCGTTAACCGCCGTACGACCAGGGTAGGTCCGAGTTGATACTTAGTTACGCCCCTCTGGGTCCCTCCTTGCACCGTAGCACAGAGGTTCCACCTCCCGGACCCATAACAGTAATCAAGGACTGGCCAAAACCCTCCATGATCAAGGAAGTGCGGCAGTTCCTCGGGTTGGTGGGCTACTACCGAAGATTTATCCCAGGCTTCACCAAGATGGCAGCACCCATGCAGGACCTCCTAGTAGGACAGTCCAGGAAGGCTAAAAACCTGAAGCCTCCATTCAAGTGGGACAAGCTGGAAGATGAATCCTTCACCAGACTGAAGATGGCTCTCACAGGAGAGGAGATCCTGGCCTACCCCGACTATGGTCAACCCTTCATCCTCCATACGGACGCGAGCAACGTGGGACTAGGAGCGGTGCTGTCCCAGATCCAGCAAGGCAGGGAGAGAGTAATTGCCTACGCCAGCAGGAAGCTCCAGCCTACAGAAAGAAACCCCGAGAACTACAGCTCCTTTAAGTTGGAATTCCTCGCCATAGTCAGGGCTGTGACAGAGCGCTTCAAGCATTATCTCGCCTCCTCCAAATTCACCGTCTTCACAGACAATAACCCGCTGACACACCTGGACACTGCAAAACTTGGTGCCCTGGAACAAAGATGGATGGCCCGACTGTCTAATTATGAATTTACCATCAAGTACCGGGCTGGGCACAAGAATGCAAACGCAGATGCGCTGTCCAGAATGCCTAACTTGCCAAATGGGGGAGAAGACCCGGAGGAGCTGGAGGAGATAGAGATCCCCGCTTTCCACCGTCACGGGGTAACTCAGTGCTCCCACTGTGTGAAGAACAGGTGCTCTGCCAACAGCGAGGCCACATTTAATCCATTGCCCCACCATGGATGGGCAGAAACACAAGACAGTGACCCGGCTGTCTGCCAAGTCAAAGAGTTGCTGACCCGAGCTGATGCGCACCCTGATCCAGATGCTCCTGAGGAGACCAAGCAGCTGTGGAAAGAAAAAGGCAAGCTGTTCATCTATGAAGGGAAGCTGTGTCAAAGAGCCATCAACTCCCGGACACATGAACTGGTCTGGCAGGTGGTAGTCCCGAGGTGGGATGTGTCTATGGTCTTGGAAGCATACCACGATGGAGCAAGACACTTCGGATGGAAAAAGCTGGAAGTCCTGCTACGTGAACGGTTCTATTGGGCTGGCATGAGGAAAGCAATCGAGAGGTGGTGTCGAGAATGCGGACCATGCAACCTGAGAAGAAAAGACCATGACAGCCAGAGGGCTCCCCTGCAGCCCATCATCACCAAACAGCCACTCGAACTGGTAGCCTTGGACCACGTGAAGCTAGCCCCAAGCAGGTCAGGCTATGTCTACGCCCTCACCATCGTAGACCACTACTCCCGGTTCCTGGTAGTACTGCCAGTAAAGGACCAGACGGCTCAAACAGCCGCCAGAGCTTTCCAGCAGCACTTCTGCTGCCCGAATGGTTACCCAGAACGTGTGCTAACTGACCAAGGTCCGGCCTTCGAAGCGGAGGTGTTCCAGGAATTCTGCAACCTGTACGGCTGCAAGAAGATCAGGATAACGCCTTATCACCCCCAGACCAGTGGGTTGTGTGAGAAGATGAACCAGGCGGTGAAAGACCGGTTGAAGACGTTGCCCCTGGAAGAACGCAGTCTGTGGCTGGAAAAGTTGCCAGATCTGGTGGACTTCTACAATCATATCCCAGTGAATTCCACCAACTGCACACCTGCTTACCTGATGAAAGCCAGACCTGGTAAGCTGCCCATCGACCTGGATATGGGAGTCCTAACACCAGAGACCGTCCCACCAGATGCAGATTGGGATACTGAGCGGCAGCAGCAATACCGCAAGGTACAGGAAAGTGTTGAAAGAAGTCTGTCTCAAGCAAGACAAAGACAGGAGAAGACTTACAATCAACATGCACCTGCTGTTCCCCTGTCACCTGGAGAGCAAGTCCTAAAGAGGAAGAGGCGACTCCACAAGTTGGATGACCAGTGGGAGGAAGAACCGTACACCATTCTACCCTCAAGCCATGGTAACCCTAAGGTGTATCTCATTAGTAAGGATGGAGGAGAAACATCAACAACAGTTTCCGGAGACCACCTGAAGAAATGTCAGCTGCAACATCCTAAAGAAGACCAAGATAGCCCTCAACCCGCAGAGGAAGTGGAAGAAATGGTCAGCACGGTACTCGGAGAATTTCCCCGGTCATGGACACAAGTGAATAATGCAATAGTTGTGCCAGTCCTTACATTTCTCCAACCAGCCCCTCAGGAAACTGCAGAAGTCCCAGTAGAGTTGGAAGAACAGTTGGCCCCGGAGGCAGAAGATTTCTTATCAGCAGACCAGGAGAATCAACCCTCTGCTAGTAGTGAACCCATCGTACCCACGGTAAGCCAAAGAGTACGTAGGAAGTTGCCCAACCTATCAGTGTCACCTCAAAGTACCTGTAGTGCAGTTCATGCAGAACCCACCACACCAGGGGTAGATACAGGGGACCAAGGTAGAACACAGACAGACAGTGTGTTACGTAGGTCTACCAGAATTACCAGAGGTCAGATCCCTGCTCGATGGAGAATTTAAAGTGTAATGTATAACTGTATTATTGCGAATGTTGAAATGTTTATATGTATGTACTAAATATGTTTTTCCAGTTACCCGACAGGGTTCAAAAACTTTCAGGTTATGGACAGTGGATAACCAAAAACTTTGCCTGTAAATAGTTGCACCTGTAAAGTGTCCCTTTGTGCCAGACCCCTGAACAAAAACTCGTGGAGGTGCCTGAAGACGTGGTCCAACACAGGATCATCAATGCCCTGCAGCCACCCCAGGGCCTCCGTGGAGGGTTTAAGACGGGTCCCTCAAGAAGCGCACCTAGTTTCAGTGGAATGGACACCTGGTTACGGATTATTCCGTGACCTCTAATGACTATAATGCCTTGTAAATATTTCTAATGTATCCTTATTGTTGTTGTTACCTGTTATTTTGAAAAATGTGTTCAGTCCCGGAGTACTGAAATATACTAGGGGGGAATGTGGCACCCCAGAGGGTCTGGTTGCCACAGTGGTAGTAATGCCATGTCTGAGAGCAAACGGGGGTTTCCTGGTCAGGAACACAGTACATGCAACACCTCCTGCTCCAGACCAGAAAGGGGAGGATCCTGCCCTTTATAACTGGGTCCGGAGGCGGGGTTAGGTTAGTCAGAGTCTAGTGTCAGAGTCGAGTAGTAGACACCCAGGAGCAAGGGCTGAGGACTGGAGCTGGAGATAGCTCGTCCTAGCCAGAGCATACACGGAGAACTGGACACCGGAGTCCGAGGCTGTGGGGATTGCATACCCAGCAGCAGATACCGTAGGGCAGGAGATTGCAGGTCTCCTGGCCCCATCAGAAGCCCAGAGGCTCAGCAGCCCAAACACTAGAGAAAGGCAGATTAGAGACCCCTAGGCAGGTCTGCCAACACCTTGACTCCCCTAACGTCCCTAAATAGGTTCCGCACCTATCGCTGAGCAGGAAACCTAATCCCTAACTGTCCCTAGTGATAGGCAAACTATTCTCCAACGGAAGCTCCAAGAAGACACTAGCCGACTACTAGTACTTAAAGCCTGGACAGAGGAAAATAGAGATATCACCGGCGACTCTCTGGAGAGACTGAAGGTATTTAAACATCCAGTAAGGGTGTGTCAATTAGCAGCAGAAGGTAGAGGTCACTGCTAGGTCCTAGAGGGAGAAGGATATCACTACACTACAGAGATGAAAAGATCAAGAAAGTGCCTGCAGAGCTAAGAGCAATGACCTTCTACAGTTGGATCCAGAACAACTGCCTGTCACACCGCCACTGTCGGCAACCCCGCTCCCCAACGGCTGCCCATAAAAAAATAAAAAACTCTATGAAATCCCTAATAATTTGTGAAAAAATAAACACAATACAACAATACCAGGGAGAGATACAGAAATGAGGTCAGCTAATCACTAGAAATAACAGAATTAACCTGTTGGTAATACAATCATAGCGTAAGGAAATAAGTAAAAGAAAAAAGATTCTTCCATTAACCAGTCCTATGATACAGATCCTGCACCCATCCCAACGCATTTCCCCCCTTATAGTCAATAATAGGGTTCATTGCGGTAATTCGGAGGACTCCGAGCCAGGTAAATGATAGTTACTCCCTTATGTGTGGGTATGACCATGAAAGATGTGGCCGCAGGCATGTACCGGCATCTATCCGTAAGCGTCCTTAGACGTCCCGGCATGTATCCGTACAGGTCCCAGAAGGTGTCTGATAAAATCCTGGCAGGTATCTGCACACATCCCAGCATCTACCTGTACGCATCCCGGCAGGTATCAATACACGTCCTGTCATCTACATTTTCATGTCCCTTTAGGCACATGTCCCATCAGATATCCGCACACTTCTCAGCAAGTATCTGTACACGTCCTGTCATAGGTCTGCACATGTCCCGGCATCTAGCTTTTCACGTCCAGGTAGGTATCCGCACATGTCCTGTCAGGTATCTGAACACTTCCCAGCATCTACCTTTTCACGTCCGTGTAGGTATAAGCACACGTAACGGCAGGTATCCGTACACGTCCCGGCAGGTATCCGCGCACGTCCCGGCAGGTATCCGCGCACGTCCCGGCAGGTATCCGCGCACGTCCCGGCAGGTATCCGCGCACGTCCCGGCAGGTATCCGCGCACGTCCCGGCAGGTATCCGTACACGTCCCGGCAGGTATCCGTGCACGTCCCGGCAGGTATCCGTGCACGTGATGTCACCAGTGCCGCTCAGCATCCCACACAGAAGTAGCTGCGCCAGAATAACTCTTTACACTTAGAGGAAACTATTTTACGTCAGGTCTTGCAGATTTTTACTGCAGATCAGCAGATATTACACAAGAAAATCTGCTAAAAGATTTACATTGATGTTCTGTGGAGATCAATTTCCATGTGGGGAAATTTCCGCAGGATGTGGATAAAGTGTGCTCGGATCTCATCCGCTTCATAACTAAGGAATTCTGCTGAGGATTTTCCTTACAGCAGTCAGGGTGGTGTGATCGTGCACTGGTTATGGGGGCACTTTGCGGTGTTTTGGCCATCACTGCGCTAGTGAGTGGGGTGGGGGCCGCTTTCTGGTTAGTGCTGTTTAGAATTAATTCTACCACTCTAATGGTAGATTTCTCCGACTAGAACCAATTTATTCTGCCAGTCGCTGTTACTTGCAGCCATTTTTTTTCTCATTTTTCAAAATTCCTTTAAGAGTTTCAGACATTGTTAATGAGGGCGCTCTTCGCCATTATTTATGGGGGCGCCCTGTCACTGGTAATGGGGGGTCCTCCGACTGGGTCTTGGTCAGTATTTAGGAGTGGGGCATATGCGGAAAAGCTTTGTTTGCATATTGTACACAAATCACTCTGGCAACTAATGTCAATGAAGGAAACTGCTCCAGAAAAATGCTGTATTTGCATTGATAAAAAGAAAAAAAATGACAATTTTATTATAATTAATATAAAAAAATACAATGAAGATTACCTTTGCTACTTTAATCCCTAACGAGGCACGCAAAATGGCGGAGCCTGTGTTACCCATAGTGGAAGACAACCGTTACATGTACTGCTAGGACACGTTCTCCCTCTAGCGTTCGAAAATCTAGTTGTACGCAAGCGCAGTAAGGTTCAGTCAGCATTGACGCCTTTAGCAACTTCCGCTGGAGGGCGCGCTGCGCTTTACAAACGTGTATCCTGCCTACGTCAGTAAAGCTTCCTGAGGTCACCTCATCACCCCGGGCAACAGTTTGAAGCGTCGTAGTAACTGGACCGAGCGGTGATGGAGGGCGGCAGACGGTCTCCCTCTCTGCATCTAGACCTGACTAATTTCGAGGACGGTGGTGACAGCCGGTATGTACTCACCAGTCCCCGCTCTCTGGAGGCTTGTGCCCGGCTTGGAGTGCGGCCTGTGGATTTGCTGTACAAGTCCTATGGAGAAGTGAGGGAGGAGAAGCCCGGGGCCTCCAGTCATGAGGTCAGCGAGATGTATGATGCTCATGAGACGGAGAGGCTGAGGAAGATGAGGCAGTGCCAGGAGCTGAGGAAGAGCCTGCTGGAAAGTGACTGGAGCCAGGAGCATGTTCTGTCCTCCGCTGCCCCTCAGGAACCCCGAGACCCCACAACCTCGAACGCACGGAACCGCAGTGATCCCACAGGGCAGAATCTACCGAACCACAAAGACCCCACAATCCAGAACCTCCAAGACCTCGCATCTCGGAAACATCAAGACCCCACAATCCAGAACCTCCAAGACCTCACATCTCGAAAACATCAAGACAGCCCAATCCAGAACCTCCAAGACCTCACATCTCGGAAACATCAAGACCTCACAATCCAGAATCCCCGGGACCACCGAGACCACAGATCCCAGAATACACGGAACCATCAAGACCCTGCAGTCCAGAATCCCCGGGACCACCAAGACCACTCAACCCAGAATCCCTGGAACCACCAAGACACCAGACCCCAGAACAGAGACCCCGCAACCAATAAGCTGTGGCATCACCGAGACACCACAACCCAAAAGCCCTGGAACCACCGAGACACCACATCTTACCCAGATCACTGGGACTACTTGGAGGTCACAAGATCCCCAATCCGCCAGAACCCCTATACCTTGGCTGCTTCTCCGAGCCACTGGGACTCCTACAACCTTGTTACTTCTCCAAACCGTTGGGACTCCTATAACTTCGCTACCTCCCCAAACCCCACAACAACGGGCCACAGGGGTGAAGGAGATATGCGAAGGAGCCTAAGTCATGGAAACCTGGTTTACCAGGAAGAGCAAATCCGTCATCTTACCCGAAAGATGGAAAAAGAAGTTAAGGTGTCCGTGCCCTATAGAGATAAGAAGATCGCTGCCCTGATGTTACTCAAACACCAAGAGGAGGAGATGTCCAAGCAGAAGAAGCTACAAGCCCAGCAAGCCTGGGACGACCTCCGGAGCAAGGAGAAGGTGATCCGAGATGCTCTGATCAAGCGCGACTGGACAGACCGACCACAGAACCATAGACGAAGCCCAAGAAACTCCAAGCTGGAGTGGCAACTTGATGCCGTCCGTTATCTAACTGCTCAGAATAACAAGGATTGGAAGATGTTGACTCCTGAAGAGAGGATCCTTCTCAAAGATGGCATGAAGAAAGTGCAAGAAAATCTACAGTCGAAGAGACGACAGCAAGATATCAGAGAAACGGGCGGCCGCCTACTTGAGGAAAGGATGCTGCAAGCCTTCAAGGCTAAGATGATCAAAGACCTTCAAGACAAGAAAAACATCCAAATCAAGAATGAATATGAGAAGCTACGACATTCTCGGCTGAAGGAGGTGGCGGACAACCAGGTGAAAGCTGAGGAGCTGTCCAAGAGGATGTCCATGCGGCAGAAAGAGCGCAGGTTTCAGGATATATACGAGCAGATCCAGGAGGAACGTCTTAAGGAAATCCAAGATAAAGCGTCTAGGGAAGAAGCGATGATCGTCATGGCGAAACTGCGGGCAGAACGGCAGGACAAAGAGCAAATAAATCACAAGAAGATGCTACTCCAGATAAGCAACCAAAAGACTCGACAGGCGAAAGACTCCTTGGGAAAAAGTCTACAGAGTAAGGCCAAGCGGACGCGAGAACTGAACATCGTCAAGGAGAAAGCCCACCAGATCCTAAAACAAAAAGTGGAACAAGATGAAGAAAACTACCGGAAAAACATTGCGCATCTGATCAGGATCAAAGACCGTAAAAGTGACAAGCTCCTCAAGGAGAAGGAAGCCACCGTCGAGGAGGGGAAGAAGATCGCCAGGGCCTCCTTCCACATGCGAGATCAAATCCGAGAGCAGACCAAAAGCAGGACATTCGACCAGATGGCTCTGCAGGCCCAGCTAAGTGCGAGCTTTATGAAAAGCCTCCCTTAAAGGAGAGAATGGTGACAAGGTCGGGGAAATGGATCCAACTTTACAGGTGGGGAGAGCCCTCAAAAAGTCATTTTCACCTTTTAGTAGCCGGATCTTAAACTTCCATGCACATAGAGAACCAACATTTTTTTAGACCCAGACCCGAAAATTTTTACATATATTGACTACCTGAGGATTATTCGAGACGGCCGAATGCTAAGATAGAGGCATTTTCTTAGGATTAGTCATCAATGTATTATCTGTGGGGGTTGGACCCCTATTAATCCCAATTACATTGAAGGCCATCTGTTTAACACCATGGAAGAAACCCTTTTAAGGCTGAATTCACACAGCTCCTTTTAAAAAACTGCAGCCTCTTCACTTCAATTAATGACACAGCGCCACCTACTTAATTGTGGCTATGTAAGGTACTGCAGCTCCTCTCCATTCTAGCGAATGGCTTTCAGTAGCTGGATGATATATAAAAACGTGGCTGAGAACTTCTGTAAGTGGCTGATACCTCAGAACAATAGCATTTCAACTCACAACATCAAAAAGTTTTTTGGGAGGAGAGACATTTATATGACTTGTATGATTTTTAGTGTTATAATTGTTGAAGGTGTATTCCAACTGTAATTTGATTTGTGCTGCCCTGGTGTGGGGTACAATCCGGTCATCCGGTCTTCACTTTTCCTGGCACACTGGGTGCTACTGGCGCTGTATAGGTCCCTTGATATCGTGTCTAGTCTGTAGGCCTCATGTGCCATCCTGGGGTCTAGGAGGCGCACAGGATGCCGAGTGTGAAGGGGAGACTGGCTGCCACGGAGGACCAGACCGGCTGCCACGGAGGACCGGACTGGACCTTTTACCAGGCTCAGCGCCAAGCTTTTAGTAGTGGTCATGCCTGGTACTACAGCTCAGTCCCTGTAACTGGAATTGTGTCCCAGGCTGCAGTACCACGGACGGCCACTACTAAAAGCTTGGCGCTGCGCCAGGTAATGAATGTAGGGGATGCAGCCCTTTAATCAGCAGGTTGGACCCCCACACATTGGATACTGATAGCCTTTAGTTTTCCCGGAGAGCCTCTAATGTTTTCATTCTGTGTTGTACTATAATGGCTTTTGTGCTGTTATTTACTGTATGAGCCGCCGTCACCATTGATCTGTATTGAGCCGTTTTCAGCACAAGCAAAATCCTACAAATAAGAGCAGTAATTACTGCAAGCCGGAGCCAAACATATCGACGGAGCCGTATATATGTATGTGAGTACGGTATTGTCATATTACCGCCGTCTAGTGGACACTGCAATAATTAGATGTATCTACACTCCCTTCTGATAATAAGGCAATAATATTTTGTTTCACTGCAGGATGTAAAGCGAGATGGCTCTGTTTTAGCCTGTAGCCTGATACGATGACATCTGGCAGACAATATTATATGCGGCAATAGTTAAATATATCTACATTCTAAAATTATATTTTGTTTCTCTTCAGGCTGTAAAGCGAGCTGGTTCACTTTTGATGCATACTGACACCTACTGGACAATAATGAGCACTGCAGTACATTATATTTCCTATTTATGTCTAGTAAATAAGACATATGTATATATACCGTGGCTCACACCAAGGTTTAGATGGATAAGCTATTGTGTATGCACTATTGAAATGAGCTAAATATTAGTAAAAACTCAATGATGTTTTTCTATTCCGCACTGAAATCATCAGTATTCCCGAGGTGCAGCACTGGGATAATATAACCTGAAAATAAGGTGTGACTGCAATTAAAGCTGTATTCCCGTCCCAGTGAGAGACCGCACATTGCTAGGATCAATAAATGATCGTTATGGATCTGATTTCCGGGACCCTGAGAATGGACGGGATCGGCAGTGCTCGACCTCCGTCCCGGTGCTTCCTCTGCACAGCAGCACTGCTGAGCACCTGTCCGGGGTAAAACAGTAAAGGGGAGAGAGCGCTGCGGCCCCTGCATTCTCTGGATCGGTGGGGACCCCAGGGGTTGAACGGTGGGGTCGAGTGAAGCATCCAGTCACTATCTTGTGCAGCTGTCCTGGGTTTCCATAGAGTATTCCGCCCTTCGTGGCTCCACAGCGCAGTAATACATGTGGATAAAAAGTTATCTGAACCATTAGTGAATGTCTGATTTATATTATGGATTATATAGTATTGTGAATTGTGATTTTTGTATTAATATTTCCTTAGGAGATTATAACAGAAGAGATGATTTTAGAGGTCTATTTTTATAATTATCCAACCAATAAATGTTCTGCTGTTATCAGTGTAGTGTGAAATCTGTGTCATTTTACTCCAGAGCCGCACTCACTATGCTGCTGGTGCAGTCACTGGGTACATATATTACATTACTGCTCCTGAGTTACATCCTGTATTATACTCCAGAGCTGCACTCACTATTCTGCTGGTGCAGTCACTGTGTACATACATTACATTACTGATCCTGAGTTACATCCTGTATTATACTCCAGAGCTGCACTCACTATTCTGCTGGTGGAGTCACTGTGTACATAAATTACATTACTGCTCCTGAGTTACATCCTGTATTATACCCCAGAGCTGCACTCACTATTCTGCTGGTGCAGTCACTGTGTACATACATTACATTACTGATCCTGAATTACATCCTGTATTATACCCCAGAGCTGCACTCACTATGCTGCTGGTGCAGTCACTGTGTACATACATTACATTACTGATCCTGAGTTACATCCTGAATTATACTCCAGAGCTGCACTCACTATTCTGCTGGTGCAGTCACTATGTACATACATTACATTACTGATCCTGAGTTACATCCTGTATTATACTCCAGAGCTGCACTCACTATGCTGCTGGTGCAGTCACTATGTACATACATTACATTACCGATCCTGAGTTACATCCTGTATTATACTCCAGAGCTGCACTCACTATGCTGCTGGTGCAGTCACTGTGTACATACATTACATTACTGATCATGAGTTACATCCTGTAGATCTTTTATTATAAAAATGAAAAAACATAACAATAATAATAACAGAAACATAACAAAATTAATAACCAGAAAATAAACAATGTAATGAACTGGTCCAGCCGCTCCCTCTCTCCTCACACACATATTATACATATATACAGAATAATAACTACCTACACCATGACATCTGGTCCGGTTACCAAACAAATAATAACAATATAATAAACAATAACCGACAAATTATATACAAACTAATATATACATTCTTTTTTTTTTTTTTAAATAAAATACTAACTATACAAATATATACAAGACAAAACAAAACACCCCACACTCGAGCCCACCAGTCCCTCCCCGGCACTGACCTGAGAGCTGGTCCTGCGCCTCATGCCTCAGTCCATGTCCAACGTCCATAGGACAGATCAGGCAGTGCCAGTTATTCACCCAAATAACCAGTGTCCCACAAGATGAACCCACCTCCCCCCTTTTCCCACCACCCAACCTAACACCTACACCCAAATCCATATATACAATATATACAGAAACAAACAATAGAATAACAAACAATACAATAACCACAACTGACAAAGCCCAAGTTCGGCGCCTGCAGCCCTACATCACTGTCTACTGATCAAAAACAAAAATCTATGGTGTCAGCAGGAGCCCACCACCAGGAGAGGAGATGACCAGACTAGGGCACACTAAAAGAAAAGCCCCTCCAGAGGAGAGCGGCCCTCCGTGTACCCAGTCTCTCATACTCCAGAGAACGCACCTTCACCAGGTCACCGAGTATGGTCCTAAACACATCGTCCACTGGGAGGATTTTCCGCTGCGTCGATACTAAGCACCGTGCGTTCCACGTGTGATACCTAACCACTGCACTAACTAGAAATAAGGTGCAGTGGTCCCGACCACCCAGGTCCCCGAATGCTCCATAGGCCCATTCCGCACAAGAGAGACCGGCCAGCCGGGGCCAGCCAATGGAGGCGCCCACCCTGTTGTACACCTCTGTGTTAAAGGGACAACGAAGCAGGAAGTGGTCCATGCTTTCAAGCATGGTACCACAATGCTCCCGAGGACAGTTCCTGTCCTCAGAGCTCCTACACTTCAGATTGTCCCTCACACACAGTTTCCCATGGAAGCAGCGCCAAGCCAAGTCCAAAACCTTCGAGGGGATCCTGATAGAATTCAAAAGATGCAGACCCACCCCAAGATCCCGACTTGGGCAATCCCTGAGCGCCAGAGGCCTCTGAAAATGGGTCAACAGAACCCTTTTGTCAAGGAGCTTCCTTGGCAGAGTCCTGACCTCCCACATTCCCAGACCCCACCGGCGAATTACCTTCAAAACCACGGTAGCGTAAGCCGGAAGATGTCCATGCGGTGTGCGGAGATCCTTCACTTGCCCTCCTGTCTCCCATTCCTGGAAGAAAGGCTGAAACCATCCCTTACAGGAGAATACCCACGGAGGAGCCCTCTCTTTCCAGAGGTTTGCAATATTGATCTTAATGAAGGTATTCACAAGGAATACCACAGGGTTGACCATATCCAACCCTCCTAGTCTCCTCGTACGGTAAGTAACCTCCCTCTTGACCAGGTTCAGTCTATTCCCCCATAACAGTTGGATGAATAACCTGTAGACCCGAGTCCAGAGAGGCTCCGGCAAGATGCACACACTGCCCAGATAGATCAGCAAAGGGAGCAGGTAAGTTTTGATCAGGTTTATCCTTTCCCTTAGGGTCAAAGACCAACCCTTCCATTGGTTCACCTTCTGAGTGGCGATCTCTAGCCTGCTGTCCCAGTTTTGTTTGGGGTAATCCCCCTGGCCAAATTCAATGCCAAGAACTTTTGCAGAGACTTTGGGTCCTGGAAGGGTGTCCGGGAGATCAAAACCAGGCTCTCCTCCTCCCAACCAGAGACTCACACTTATCCCGGTTGATCTTGGACCCAGATGCCTCCGAGTAGCGATTTACCTCTGACATCAGCCATTCTGCCTCCCCATCAGAGGAAACAAAAACGGTGACATCATCGGCATACGCCACCACTCTCAGAGTGGCTTCCGATGCTGCCTGGTCCATCCCGATCCCAGCCAATGGTCCACGCTCCACCCTCCTAAGAAGAGGGTCAATCGCAAATACGTACAGCAGCGGGCTCAAGGGACAACCCTGGCGAACACCACACCCAACCTCAAAAGAGCTGCCAATCCAACCGTTCACAAGCGGGAAACTCTCTGCCCCAGTGTACAAGGTCTTAAGCCAATCAACAAACCCCCCCGGCAGGCCATACCTCAGAAGGACAGACCAGAGGTACTCATGATTAACCCGATCAAACGCTTTTGCCTGGTCCAATGACAGCATGTACCCCTTCCAGTGGCCAGCCCTACCCTGCTCCACCGCCTCTCGGACACAGAGTACAGCACTAATTGTACTGTGGCCCGGAACAGAGCAATGCTGGGCCCCCGAAAGGAGTTGGGGCGCAAATTTCACCAGCCGATTAAACAGCACCTTTGCCAAAACCTTCCTGTCTACATTGAGAAGCGCTATGGGACGCCAATTCTCAATGCAAGATGAGTCCTTACCCTTTGACAAGATGATCAGGGCAGACCTCCTCATTGACTTTGGCAGAGTGCCCGAGGAAAGACACTCATTGAATACCTCAGTCAAGAGGGGAACCAAGGTGTCCTTAAAGGTCTTATAGAATTCAGATGTTAAGCCATCTGGACCGGGAGATTTCTTTAGGGCAAGCCCTTCAATCGCCAACTTAACTTCCTCTTCCCTGATCATCTCTGTCAAAACACCAAGAGAGGGGTCTACCCCTGGTTCGGGGACTGCTTCAGCCAGAAAAGCCGACATCTTATCCCAATCCAGATCCCTCTTCCTCAAGAGGTGCGAGTAGAAGGATCTGATGACCTCCAGGATCCCTGATCTGGATCTTTTCAAGGACCCCGCAGTGTCAACCAGTCCTGTAACAACTTTACTATTCACTTACATCTTGCAGTTTCTGTAAGGGTCGGGCGAGCGGTACTTCCCGTAATCCCTCTCAAAAACCAAAGATGCGTGTCTATCATACTGACACCTCATTAGCAAAGATTTCACTCTGGAGATCTCCTCGCGGCTGCCTCCAGTTGAGACAAGATGCTCGAGTTTCCTCCTCAGTCCCTGATACAGGTGATACCTGTCCAGGCTCCTGAGACTCGAGAGCTGACGGAAGAATCTCGCCACCCTTTGCTTGAACATCTCCCACCACTCTGACTTACTACTACAAAAGATCCAGTAAGGGTACCTGGCTCTGAAGAAAATCCTCAAAGGACTGTCTTATCTCCGCTTCTTCCAAGAGAGACGAATTGAGCCTCCAAAAGCCCCTTCCCATCCGGGGGGTCTCTGTAACATTCAGGGAAAACAAAATCATACAGTGATCGGAGAACTCCACCTCAACAACAGATACTGCTGAAGAGACGGCTTCCTCCTTTAAATAAAACCTGTCTATCCTGGACCTACAGTTACCTCTATGATAGGTGAACCCCTCGTGGCCTGCGGTGTGCCGGATGTGGACATCCACCAGGCGAGCCTCACTAGCTATACTATTAAGGGCGACACTATCATAAGTCAGCTTGTCTCTGGAACCTGGGGCCTCGTGACATTGTTGAAGTCCCCTCCAAAGACGACCTGCCGGCTAGTAAAAAGGTAGGGCTTGATCCTCATAAAGAGACACTTCCGGTCCCACTTAGATTGGGGACCATAGATGTTAATGAGCCGAAGCTCCTGTCCCTTCATGAGGACATCTAATATCAGGCACCTCCCCATTTCTAACTCAATAACCTGTCGGCATTCTACCGGTGCGGTAAAAAGGACCGCCACTCCGCTATACGGCTCGGCCGCAAGAGACCAATAGGAGGGCCCGAGTCTCCACTCCCTCTTAGCGATAAACACCTCTCCCATATTTGGCAGCCTGGTCTCTTGCAAAAAGAAAATGTCAGCTTCAACCCGGCTGAGAAAATCAAAGGCCGCAAATCTAGCCATATTTGACTTAATGCTGGCGACCTTAATGGACGCCAGCATCAACGGAGTGGGTACCGCCATCATTGGTGATTGAGTTAGATGGCTTTCTTCTTCCCACTCCCCTTATCCTCTGCCTCAGAGGAGGAATCCTTCCCCCTCTTTAATGACACAGAGGTGTCCATTCCCACATTTTTCTTTCTTTTTTCGTCCTCGTCTCCGGACTCTGGGCCAGTCCCTCCCCCCAAGGACCTTGCATCCCCAGGAGAAGGAGACTTGGCGCCCCCTGTAAGCTCCGTCGAAGCCGGAACCTCACCCTCGGCCTCCTCTTCAGAGGAAGAGATGTTATCAAGGGCTTGGAACCGGTTACAAAGATCAACCAGAGGGGAGTCAGTTTTACCTTCCTTAGGTACCTTGGTCAGAGCGGGAGAAGCTGTTTTATCTCCCTTCTTTCTCTTCTTTTTGGTGCCGAGCTTACGCTTGTTCTCTAGCCACCGCTTATTATCCTCATCCATACTTTCATAATGGGAGGATTCTGAGGCAGAGGCGGTTTCCTCCCTGTGGATCCTCCTGACCTCCTCATCCAACTCATCATCCCTCGGGGCCTCAGCAGCAGCACTGGCATCTAGGACAGGGGCCGCCCCAGTAGCCCGCGGCTCGCCCCGCTCCCTCTCCTGTCTGCGCTTGTCTAGACGCCTCAGCTGGGCAGGCGTCTTTTTATTGCTTTTCTTCCCTGGCCCCTCAGCTCCCCCACCCCTGCTAGTCCCCTCCCCAGCAGAATCGGCCTCACGGCTTTCTCCCACCAGGGTCTCGACTGCATTAGCGAAGGAGCGAGGACAACGGCTGAATGGGTGACCTAACTCACCACACAGGTGGCACCTAATCTCCACACAAGAGGCGGCAAGATGGCCGACACCCCCACACAACGCACATTTCTGCACGGTGCAGTTTGCACTGAAGTGTGTGGGGTCGCCGCACCTGTGACAGAGCTTTGGTTGCCCCTGGTAGAAGACCAGGATACGATCCCTACCCAGGAAGGCAGATGATGGAATGTGGGCAACCGTACCACCTGAACGCTTAAGTTTTACCATAAACGTCAAGGCCCCTGACCAGATACCAAACTCGTCGCGGTTTTTCTTTGGCATCTCCACAACCTCTCCATACCGACCAAGCCACGTCATGATGTCATAACAAGAAAGCGACTCGTTACGAGTCATCACGGTCACTTTCTTGATCTGGTTTTGGCGAGACACTGCCTGAACGGCAAAGTCTCGCCAGCCGGGCTCTATTTTTGCAAACTCATAATTCGTCCAGAAGAACTCAAGCCCCTCCGGCCGAACAAAGCTGACATCAAACTCAGGCGTGGAATAGGGATGTATCAAGGCGTAGATGTCAAACGCCTTGAAGCCCATCCTCAGCAGGAGCTCCACAACTTTAGACCTTGGAGGACATGCATCACTGCCCCTCCACTGAAGACGGACCACATTCCTACGCACACTGCCTGGCCCGGCTGTTGGTAGGGACCACACTGTATCCCCCCCTTTTTGCTCTCGGAAGGCCCTGAGGCCATGCCTCTCTATCCAGAAGGATAGATCAACCTCTCGACCCTCTACCATTAGTGATCTTTCCCCCTTCTTTAGAGCCTCCAGAAGGCGCCGTTGCAACATGCCGTCCCCAAAGCACGGAGACGAGGATGCCCTATTTGCCCCGGAGGTGACACTGGCATAACTCTGGACAGGCGTTGCCGCCCCCGGGGGGGCAACCGAACCAGTAACTACATCAGCCCCAACAGCATCACTATTGCCCACCTCCATCTCACCCTCCACCAAATCAGCAACAACACCACTAGACAATGAATTGGCCTCATTCACACCCACCACCACATTCATTCCTGCTGGACCAGTGACAATGGTGGATGACCTTTTGACCTCCGCATCAGGCACAAGGGGCTCAGTCACCTCCATAGAACTGGAGGCGACCTCACCCCTGGTCTTTTGTGTGCCCTCCACATCATCAGTCGGTAATTTCCGCTGTTTTGAATTTGTAGTGATGCGCCGCTGATCTTTAGCCGCTGTGAGGTGCCGCTGATCTTTAGCATCAGGATCTTCCTGACCAGCGGCGCCAACAGAGAATAGCACTTTGGTGGGAGGACTAGAACGCTCAGCCCCGACAGCCCCCTCACACTGCCGCCGCTCCTCAACTAAGTGACCAGCGGCAACAGCATTCAGAGGCGCCGAGACTACCGGAGCTGCCCCCGACAACGGGCCGCTCCCCCCTCCCACTGAGGAGTGCACCACAGTATCGTGACTTGACTGAACACCCGCCGCTGGGCCGCCCACATTGTCCAGCCTCTCGGCTGATGCACCTCCTGCTACGTCCCCGCTACTACACGCAGAGACGGAGCTCTGCGCCTCACTACCACGCTGTGCAATCTCCCCGTGCCTTTGCACCGGATCCACAGCAGAACCCGGGCTGGGCTGGGCAACGGGGCTTATACAGCGAGCTGAGCCTGCCGCCGACTCAGGGGGTACAGGGAGGGGGGCATAGACATAGCTTAGCGCTTCCTACAGCTTTGGCTTGGTCTTCTTTGCCTTTTTGTGGCCCCCAGGTGCCTCTTCTGGTAGATCATCACCAAGATGGAAGTTTTGGAGGCACACTGGGGACTCCAGGAGCTTTATTTCTGCCATTAGCGCCTCACCCTGGCCGCTGCTGTCACTGTCCTCCCCAGAGCCGGCAGAACTGCGACCGGATGCATTGCCGCCTGTCCTGCAGGGAGCTCGCTGCACGTGGCCTGCAGGTGACTTTGCAGGCTGCCAGGTGGCGCTTGCTGCTGGTCATCATCACTCTCATCATCCACCTGCCTCTCAGGCTGCAGCCCCATCTGCCTCTGCTCTCTGTTATCAGCCATTTCTCTGAAGCGTTCTTCATTAATCAGTTTTTCCTTAAAAGGACCACACTGCTCCCTGATGGTGGCTTTCCTTAGTTCCAGCAGATGAATTTCACCGGTGAGTCTTTTTACCTCTGCTTGGAGTTTTGCCTTCCTCTGTTTGGAGGCCCCCGCAGCTTTTGCGCTTCTGCAGCGCAGCTCCTCCCGAAGTCTCCTGACCATCTTACTGGCATCTTCATACTCACGGAGGTGGATCATGACCCGGGAGGCATAGGTGGACACAGACTCCCGGGGTCCCTGCAGCGCCCAACCCCCGTCAGTGAGGTCAGCCTCACCTCCGTGAGCACTCAGCTTTCCTCCGGAAGGAGCACTATCATGCACGCCGCTGTCAGGCTTTACCTCCATGCTGGAAGCCTTGCGGCTTCTGGGAGTCTCCACAGTCCCGGGGGGAGTAGGAGCCACATTGCTGCGACTCCTGGTGGAGCGTCTCACCCCCGAGTCCTCCAATGTGCAGGCCCGGTTGCTGGTTTCTCCTGCCCCCCGCCGGCCTGGTTCGGGAAGCAGAAGCCTGGGACTTGGCTCCATCACTCATCCCAGAAACCCGCTCCCTCCCTAGGTAAGAGAGAGAGCAGATCCCCAGGTGGAGAGGTGTTGGTTCACAGAGAGATCAGGAGCTCACAGCCACCACACCCGTAATCAGCACACTGAGCAGCAGCTGATCCAGAGCTGCACTCACTATTCTGCTGGTGCAGTCACTGTGTATATACATTACATTACTGATCCTGAGTTACATCCTGTATTATACCCCAGAGCTGCACTCACTATTCTGCTGGTGCAGTCACTGTGTATATACATTACATTACTGATCCTGAGTTACATCCTGTATTATACTCCAGAGCTGCACTCACTATTCTGCTGGTGCAGTCACTGTTTACATACATTACATTACTGATCCTGAGTTACCTCCTGTATTATACTCCAGAGCTGCACTCACTATTCTGCTGGTGCAGTCACTGTGTACATACATTACATTACTGATCCTGAGTTACATCCTGTATTATACCCCAGAGCTGCACTCACTATTCTGCTGGTGCAGTCACTGTGTACATACATTACATTACTGATCCTGAGTTACCTTCTGTATTATACACCAGAGCTGCACTCACTATTCTGCTGGTGCAGTCACTGTATACATACATTACTGATCCTGAGTTACATCCTGTATTATACCCCAGAGCTGCACTCACTATTCTGCTGGTGCAGTCACTGTGTACATGCATTACATTACTGATCCTGAGTTATATCCTGTATTATGCTCCAGAGCTGCACTCACTATTCTGCTGGTGCAGTCACTGTGTACATACATTACATTACTGATCCTGAGTTACCTCCTGTATTATACTCCAGAGCTGCACTCACTATTCTGCTGGTGCAGTCACTGTGTACATACATTACATTACTGATCCTGTACTGACCCCGAGTTACATCCTGTATTATACTCCAGAGCTGCACTCACTATTCTGCTGGTGCAGTCACTGTGTACATACATTACATTACTGATCCTGAGTTACATCCTGTATTATACTCCAGAGCTGCACTCACTATTCTGCTGGTGCAGTCACTGTGTACATACATTACATTACTGATCCTGAGTTACATCCTGTATTATACTCCAGAGCTACACTCACTATTCTGCTGGAGCAGTCACTGTGTACATACATTACATTACTGATCCTGAGTTACATCCTGTATTATACTCCAGAGCAGCACTCACTATTCTGCTGGTGCAGTCACTGTGTACATACAATACATTACTGATCCTGAGTTACATCCTGTATTATACCCCAGAGCTGCACTCACTATTCTGCTGGTGCAGTTACTGTGTACATACATTAAATTACTGATCCTGAGTTACATCCTGTATTATACCTCAGAGCTGCACTCACTATTCTGCTGATGCAGTCTCTGTGTACATACATTACATTACTGATCCTGAGTTACATCCTGTATTATACTCCAGAGCTGCACTCACTATTCTGCTGGTGCAGTCACTGTGTACATACATCACATTACTGATCCTGTACTGATCCTGAGTTACAGCCTGTATTATACTCCAGAGCTGCACTCACTATTCTGCTGGTGCAGTCACTGTGTACATACATTACATTACTGATCCTGAGTTACCTCATGTATTATACTCCAGAGCTGCACTCACTATTCTGCTGGTGCAGTCACTGTGTACATACATTACATTACTGATCCTGAGTTACCTCCTGTATTATACTCCAGAGCTGCACTCACTATTCTGCTGGTGCAGTCACTGTGTACATACATTACATTACTGATCCTGAGTTACCTCATGTATTATACTCCAGAGCTGCACTCACTATTCTTCTGGTGCAGTCACTGTGTACATACATTACTGATCCTGAGTTACATCCTGTATTATACTCCAGAGCTGCACTCACTATTCTGCTGGTGCAGTCACTGTGTACATACATTACATTACTGATCCAGTACTGATCCTGAGTTACCTCATGTATTATACTCCAGAGCTGCACTCACTATTCTGCTGGTGCTGTCACTGTGTACATACATTACATTACTGACCCTGAGTTACATCCTGTATTATACTCCAGAGCTGCACTCACTATTCTGCTGGTGCAGTCACTGTGTACATACATTACATTACTGATCCAGTACTGATCCTGAGTTACCTCATGTATTATACTCCAGAGCTGCACTCACTATTCTGCTGGTGCAGTCACTGTGTACATACATTACATTACTGACCCTGAGTTACATCCTGTATTATACTCCAGAGCTGCACTCACTATTCTGCTGGTGCAGTCACTGTGTACATACATTTCATTACTGATCCTGAGTTACATCCTGTATTATACTCCAGAGCTGCACTCACTATTCTGCTGGTGCAGTCACTGTGTACATACATTACATTACTGATCCTGAGTTACATCCTGTATTATACTCCAGTGCTGCGCTCACTATTCTGCTGGCTTTAGAGTAGGAATCTCTCAGTAGTCCCTGCTTGTTCAGTGTTTGCAGAGCTGCCTTCATCACTCCAGGCTCCGTCATATAGTTCTTCCTTACAATAACTTATCTTCATCTTTCTCCCCTTTATTATTTATCGCCCATTGACTTCTTTGATGGTGCGGACTGCACTGGGGGAGTAGTTGCTCTTTGCATGGATCGCTGCTGTGTGTTACTTGCAGTTAATATACTTTGATATTACTGGACATTTGTCAGTCGGTCGACTCCGTTATGTTCAGTAACTTACACTTCTGTTTTTTTTTTTTCTTTCCAAGATTCCAGTTGCCTTTTGGTTTTTATGCAGTGGCCGAATGAAAGTAATGCTGTACTGCCATCTGCTGGACATGTTATATACTGCTTCTGACAATTCACATAAGAGGTGGCAGTGGGGCAGATTTATCAATACTGTCCAAGTTCTATACTGCAGGTGGCAATCCATCAGTTGCTTCACGGACTGTGCAGCTTAAATGCCGCGGTCAGGGATTGATAGCAGCAACGCGGGAGTTAACAGCAGCAATCAGGCATGGTCCATCCTCATGTTCAAGCATGGTCCATCCTTAGGTTGTAGCATGCTCCATGCGCCGTACATGGATGAGTGATGTCAGGAAGGGGTTAACTCTATCTATGCTGGAGATTTGGCGCTTTGTATAAAAAAAAAAACTGTTCTGGAGGCAAATTTTTAACATCAGAAACCTCCGAGAATGAGTCAAGCTGTGGATTTCAATAAACGCTGCAGACAGTCACTGTGCAGCCGCTCAACGAGTCCTATCACCATTTACTTTACCTCCACATTTCAAAGATGTTGGTTTTTTTTATATATCTGTTGGAAAAATTTCTGATCTTTGAAAAGTCTAGGTAAACTTTCTTTTATATGCTTTTTTTTTTTAATTAGAATTTTTTTTTCTCGTCATATCACAGGTACCTTTGACATAAGAAGTAAATGTAGAAAGAGGACAAAAAAAAGAAAAGAAAAAGCAACAACTGGGTGTGGGTAAACAATACAAATCCAAAGTTCAGGGGCATAGGAAGGACGACAATGGGTCAACTTTAGTAAGAGAAACATAAAAGGTTCCAAAATCGACTTCTCGCCCACCTGGATTGGGACACGGAGGGGCAAAAATAAAGGAATACTAAACCCAAAAATTAACTTAGCGCATCTCTATCTGTTTGTGCGCCATAAAGTGAAATCTATCATTTGTGCACTTGAAGCATTTATATGTCTTATCTCCCTACTGCCATCATTGGGGGGAGGCGCCTGCTGCAGCCTTAGAGAAACACGTAGTACGAAAGCTGAAGGGGTCTGATCTACCGAGACAGAAAAATACTATATTTCTTCCACTTTTGAATGCAATATGAGACAAGATGGGATTAAAGAAAAAAAGAATGAGTTTTAGCTTTCACTTTTTGTGTTTTTACATCTTTTACTTTCTATCTAAAAGGGGTATTCCTATCTCCCACATTCTATCCCAATATTTAGTAGGTATAATAATAATAGCAAATACATCCAATTAGAAATGTATCATAGTTCTCCTGATTAGCTATGTCACTTACCTCTTGTGCAGGACATTGCAGTAGCTTAGGTATCCATGGTTATGACCACTCGTATAGTGACATTAAGTTGCTAGTGGTTGTAACTGTGGATATCTAAGCAACTGCAATGCCCTGCACATGGGGTAAGCGACATAGCTAATCAGGAGAACTATATTGCATTTCTAATTGGAGGTACTGTATTTTTCGGACTATAAGACGCACCTAGGTTTTAGAGGAGGAAAATAAAAAAATAAAAATTTAAGCAAAAAATGTGGTCATGATGCACTTTTAAGGGGGAGGGGGGTCTTCTGCTGACTCTGGTATAGGGGTAATGTCCCCCAATTCTGACAATATCCCCCATCCTGGTATATATGCCGCCCCCCTTCCTTTTAGATGTGGTCCCCATCCCCACCCTGGTATGCCTGGCATCCCTCCATCCTGGTATGTATGGCACCCCTCATCCCTGTCCTGGTATGCATGGCACCCCTCATCCCTGTATGCATGGCACCCCTCATCCCTGTCCCGGTATGCTTGGCACCCCTCATCCCTGTCCTGGTATGCATGACACCCCTCATCCCTGTATGCATGGCACCCCTCATCCCTGTCCCGGTATGCTTGGCACCCCTCATCCCTATCCCGGTATGCATGGCACCCCTCATCCCTGTCCCGGTATGCATGGCACCCCTCATCCCTGTCCTGGTATGCATGACACCCCTCATCCCTGTATGCATGGCACCCCTCATCCCTGTCCCGGTATGCTTGGCACCCCTCATCCCTATCCCGGTATGCTTGGCGCCCCTCATCCCTGTCCCGGTATGCATGGCGCTCCTCATCCCTGTCCCGGTATGCATGGCGCCCCTCATCCCTGTCCCGGTATGCATGGCGCCCCTAATCCCGGTCCTGGTATGCATGGCACCCCTCATCCCTGTCCCGGTATGCTTGGCGCCCCTCATCCCTGTCCCGGTATGCATGGCGCCCCTCATCCCTGTCCCGGTATGCATGGCGCCCCTCATCCCTGTCCCGGTATGCATGGCGCCCCTAATCCCTGTCCCGGTATGCATGGCGCCCCTCATCCCTGTCCCGGTATGCTTGGCACCCCTCATCCCTGTCCCGGTATGCATGGCACCCCTCATCCCTGTCCCGGTATGCATGGCACCCCTCATCCCTGTCCCGGTATGCATGGCACCCCTCATCCCTGTCCCGGTATGCATGGCACCCCTCATCCCTGTCCCGGTATGCATGGCACCCCTCATCCCTGTCCCGGTATGCATGGCACCCCTCATCCCTATCCCGGTATGCATGGCACCCCTCATCCCTATCCCGGTATGCATGGCACCCCTCATCCCTGTCCCGGTATGCATGGCACCCCTCATCCCTGTCCCGGTATGCATGGCACCCCTCATCCCTGTCCCGGTATGCATGGCGCCCCTCATCCCTATCCCGGTATGCATGGCACCCCTCATCCCTGTCCCGGTATGCATGGCGCCCCTAATCCCTGTCCTGGTATGCATGGCACCCCTAATCCCATGGACGTGGAGAGAGGTTGAATATTCATGCCCTTTGACAGCGGGCACAGGAGATAGCCAGCAGCAGCGTGGCTACACTGTATACCGCTATTAAGGAGCATGAATATTCAGTGTTCACCACGCCCCATGGGCGTGGGGAGCAGTGAATATTCATTTTCTTTAGCAGCGGGGACAGTGTAGGCTGCAGTGGGCGGCTGCTGCCTCCTGTGCTCTGCACCTCCACCGATAACGCTCCCCCCACACCACACAAATATACACCCCCCAAACATTCAGACTATAAGACACCCCCCCCCCCCCATTTTCCTCCAAAATTTTGGAGGAAAAAAGTGCGTCTTATGGTCCAAAAAATACGATATTTGCTTATATTATTATTACTACATATTGGGATAGGATCTCGGAGATGGGAATACCCCTTTAATTCCTGATTTTGAATAGAATTTCCCTGGATCGGTTGCTTTTAAGCAGCTGTGAGGAAATCCTTACATGATGAATTTAGTGAGTAGAAGAGAGACTGGTACGGATATTTATAGAGCCAGAGGACAATGCCCGGCCTTCAGCACCGTCTCACTGTGTCACGGGGCATCATTGCCCCGAATCATCTGTTGCTCTCATCTTGGATCTTGTAGTAGTACAGGAGTGATCCGGGATTCCTATATTTTCTAAAAACCTCTGAAATCTGAAGATAATAAGAAAATAATAATTGTCGGGAAGAATTGTATCCACAGTGATGTTACATGACCACACGGTCCAATGGCTGCTGCGAGGCCTTTATTATAGACTATCACTGTGGCCTACAGCCGGGTCTAGTGAACATAGGGGAAAGATGAAAAGTTTTAACTTTATTTTTTTTCCACAGGTATTTGTTGATATTTTACTATTTCAGGCCAATGGAAAACCTTTCCAAATACTTAAAGGGTTTTTTTTTTTTTTTTTTTAAGTGAGGAAATATCACTATTTCTCAGGCCCTGAAAAAAACAGCCCATCATCTTGTGGTTTCCTGACTCAATTATTTAAAGACATGCCACAAGCTAGTGCTGAATTTCACGTCTCCGTGTTGTAACGTGACCACTGAGCAGATGTTCGGCTGCAATAACAGACAAGTCCCAGCGACTGTCGACACCACAGCGTTATATGGTATATTGGGCTACAAAAATCTCAGCCCGTGGAGAACTCGCTCTAGATATATTGTTCTCTGCCTGGTACTAATGCAAATCAGACAAAAACTGTGGACGCTAGACAAAGCTTTGATGCAGTAGAAGGGTCCAAAAATAATCCAAAAAGGCTTATACATGGAAAAATAAAAATCAGGTCCACGCTACACGCCGACTTCTGCCATCTGTGGCACAGACCTGGACCCCATAAGAGCGGTCTCAATGACATGAACACAGGGCCAGCGTCAGCACCCGGCGCACCCGGGCAAATGCCGGGGCCCTGTGACGTCTCAGGTCAGAGGGCGCGGTGACGCCTTTACACCGCGCCCTCCCCTGAGCCGTCACAGGGAGCGCTGAGCGGGACAACGCCGGAGACGCTGGAGTCCGGACCCGAGCAGTGGACAGCGGGCAGCGGGCGGTTGGTAGCAGGTGAGGAGACGGGAGGTGAGTATTTGATTTTTTTTTTTTTTAATGTATGGAGGCATGGGGCAGTATAAAGAGAGGGGGGGCATCCTGCATGGGGCATTATAAAGAGGAGGGGTGACAGCCTGCATGGGGCATTATAAAGAGGAGGGGTGACAGCCTGCATGGGGCATTATAAAGAGGGCGGGGGGCATCCTGCATGGGGCATTATAAAGAGGAGGGGTGACAGCCTGCATGGGGCAGTATAAAGAGAGGGGGGGGCATCCTGCATGGGGCATTATAAAGAGGAGGGGTGACAGCCTGCATGGGGCATTATAAAGAGGAGGGGTGACAGCCTGCATGGGGCAGTATAAAGAGAGGGGGGGCATCCTGCATGGGGCATTATAAAGAGGAGGGGTGACAGCCTGCATGGGGCATTATAAAGAGGAGGGGTGACAGCCTGCATGGGGCATTATAAAGAGGGCGGGGGGCATCCTGCATGGGGCATTATAAAGAGAGGGGGGGGCATCCTGCATGGGGCATTATAAAGAGGAGGGGTGACAGCCTGCATGGGGCAGTATAAAGAGAGGGGGGGGCATCCTGCATGGGGCATTATAAAGAGGAGGGGTGACAGCCTGCATGGGGCATTATAAAGAGGAGGGGTGACAGCCTGCATGGGGCAGTATAAAGAGGAGGGGTGACAGCCTGCATGGGGCATTATAAAGAGGAGGGGTGACAGCCTGCATGGGGCATTATAAAGAGGGCGGGGGGCATCCTGCATGGGGCATTATAAAGAGGAGGGGTGACAGCCTGCATGGGGCATTATAAAGAGGAGGGGTGACAGCCTGCATGGGGCATTATAAGGTGGGGAACAGCCTGCATGGGGCATTATAAAGAGGGGGGGCATCCTGCATGGGGCATTATAAAGAGGAGGGGTGACAGCCTGCATGGGGCATTATAAAGAGGGCGGGGGGCATCCTGCATGGGGCATTATAAAGAGAGGGGGGGGCATCCTGCATGGGGCATTATAAAGAGGAGGGGTGACAGCCTGCATGGGGCAGTATAAAGAGAGGGGGGGGGGCATCCTGCATGGGGCATTATAAAGAGGAGGGGTGACAGCCTGCATGGGGCATTATAAAGAGGAGGGGTGACAGCCTGCATGGGGCAGTATAAAGAGGAGGGGTGACAGCCTGCATGGGGCATTATAAAGAGGAGGGGTGACAGCCTGCATGGGGCATTATAAAGAGGGCGGGGGGCATCCTGCATGGGGCATTATAAAGAGGAGGGGTGACAGCCTGCATGGGGCATTATAAAGAGGAGGGGTGACAGCCTGCATGGGGCATTATAAGGTGGGGAACAGCCTGCATGGGGCATTATAAAGAGGGGGGGCATCCTGCATGGGGCATTATAAAGAGGAGGGGTGACAGCCTGCATGGGGCATTATAAGGTGGGGAACAGCCTGCATGGGGCATTATAAAGAGGGCGGGGGGCATCCTGCATGGGGCATTATAAAGAGAGGGGGGGACATCCTGCATGGGGCATTATAAAGAGGAGGGGTGACAGCCTGCATGGGGCATTATAAGGGGGGGGGACAGCCTGTATGGGGCATTATGTGGGGGGTAACAGCCTGCATGCAGCATTGTATGGGGGCCAGTATCCTGTATGGAGCGTTATAAGGGGACCGGTATCCTGTATGGAGCGTTATATGGGGGCCAGTATCCTGTATGTAGTTTTATAAGGGGACCAGTATCCTGTATGGAGCGTTATATAGGGGCCAGTATCCTGTATGGAGCTTTATAAGGGGACCAGTATCCTGTATGGAGCGTTATAAGGGGACCGGTATCCTGTATGGAGCGTTATATGGGGGCCAGTATCCTGTATGTAGTTTTATAAGGGGACCAGTATCCTGTATGGAGCGTTATATGGGGGCCAGTATCCTGTATGGAGCTTTATAAGGGGACCAGTATCCTGTATGGAGCGTTATATGGGGACCAGTATTCCGTATGGAGCCTTATATGGGGGCCAGTATTCCGTATGGAGCCTTATATGGAAGCCAGTATTCCGTATGGAGCCTTATATGGGGGCCAGTATTCCATATGGGGGCCAGTATTCCGTATGGAGCCTTATATGGGGGCCAGTATTCCGTATGGAGCCTTATATGGGGGCCAGTATTCCGTATGGAGCCTTATAGCATTATAAGGGGGGGACAGCCTGTATGGGGCATTATGTGGGGGGTAACAGCCTGCATGCAGCATTGTATGGGGGCCAGTATCCTGTATGGAGCGTTATAAGGGGACCAGTATCCTGTATGGAGCGTTATATGGGGGCCAGTATTCTGTATGGAGCCTTATATGGGGGCCAGTATTCCGCATGGAGCCTTATATGGGGGTCAGTATTCCGCATGGAGCCTTATATGGGGGTCAGTATTCCGCATGGAGCCTTATATGGGGGTCAGTATTCCGCATGGAGCCTTATATGGGGGTCAGTATTCCGCATGGAGCCTTATATGGGGGTCAGTATTCCGCATGGAGCCTTATATGGGGGTCAGAATTCCGCATGGGGCCTTATATGGGGGCCAGTATTCCTTATGGGGCCTTATATGGGGGCCAGTATTCCGTATGAAGCGTTATATGGGGGCCAGTATTCCGTATGGAGCCTTATATGGGGGCCAGTATTCCGTATTGAGCGATTCACCGGTTTCTGAGCTATTGTGGAATTTACAATAGATATCACTCATGTAATGTAAGAAGTGAAATCTTTGCATTGTACTATATATATATATATATATATATATATATATATATATATATATATATATATATATATATATATATATATTTCTCCGCCGTATCTTTGCATCATGAATCGTGGTATGTGTTAAAGGGGCCCACTGAGACTCTTTCGCCCGGGGCCCAGAAAAACCTGGAGCCGGCCCTGCATGAACACCCTTGCCAACCCGGATGTCAAGATGTAACTCTATGGATGAAGCTGGCAGCTGTGCCCTCTTACAGCTGGTTCCCCCCATCTCTCTCTAGGTTAAATAATTTTGTCACATGCAGGCATCCATAACATTGCCAGATTTTAGTAACAAAAGAATTAGCCACAAACCTAAACTTGAAATATAACCTGTGGCAAGACGACTCACTCGGCTGCAGTAGGAAGTAGACACAGGAACGGTTTCGGTTGCAGGTTTATTTTAACAGCATAAAGGACTGCAGACTTCAGCAAAATAAAACTCTGACTTGCTGGCATAAAGGTAAAACAAAAGACAAAGGATAACACAGTCCATATGTGTGTGGGTTCGCCTGCACCACCTTGCAGCAAACTTCAGCTCCTCCTGAGCTGAAACTCCACAGTCTGGAGACTTCACTCTCCAAACTCCCAACGACAAAAAAACAAACAAAAAAAACAGTGACTGAGCATTTAACCTTGCTCAGCCACACCCTGAGGTGGAGGTATGGTGAATGACTTCCCTCCCATCTCTATGTCATTCACCGAAAACCACTCCCTTCATGATGGGGATTTAACCCCCAACATACAACATGCTGGAGAAAAGTTGTTGGTTCAGTTCACTAAGGCTAGCAGCCATAGTGAAACATACCTCACCTCACAAATAACACCAGTGACTCTCACATATTCCCCCCCTCTGCCCAAAGCCAGGGGTTTGGGCACCTTCAGACACTAAACAGGGAAAGCAGGAGAGGGCATCAGCATTAGAGTGTAACTTCCCGGGTCTATGCTCTGCATGAAAATTAAAGTCGTGGAGACCTAAGAATCACCTAGTTACTTACCCTTCTTTTCCCTCAACCATCTCAAGGGGGCATGGTCTGACACCAGTTTAAACTTTTGGCCAAGTAGTTAATATCTTCGCGTGTCTATGGCCCATTTTATGGCTAAGCACTCTTTTTCCACAATGGCATAATTTTTCTTGTAGGACGAGAGCTTCCGGCTCATATACAGGATGAGATGCTCTTCACCATTTATTTGTTGGGACAGCACGATTCCTAGGCCAACTTCTGAGGTGTCTGTCTGGACAACAAATTCTTTAATAAAGTCTGGTGCAACCAGGAACGTCTGCTTACACAGTGCCAGCTTTAGCTGTTGGAACGTCATCTCAGTTTCAACTGTCCATTTCACCATCGTTGATTTGAGACCTTTCAGAAGGTCCGTCAGTGGTGCGGCAACCATAGCAAAATTTGGGATAAATCGCTGCTAATATCCCATGATTCCAAGAAACGCTCTCACCTGCTTCTTGGAGAGCGGTTGCTGCCAGTTCTGAATTGCCTCGATTTTATTGACCTGTGGCTTAGTTTCGCCTCTCCCAACGACATAGCCCAAGTACTTGACCTCCTCCTTTCCAATGGCACATTTTTTCGGATTTATAGTAAATCCCGCCATCCTCAGAGCATCCAGAATCGCCTGTCCCTTTGGCAGATGACTAGCCCAGTCTGGGCTAAACACGACAATGTCATCAAGGTAGGCTTTGGAATACTTCTTATGTGGGCTGAGGATCCAATCCATGGCCCTCTGGAAGTTGGCTGGGGCTCCCTGCAGTCCGAAAGGCATTCGGGATGCATTGGAAACACCCATCAGGCATTGAGAAAGCCATCTTCTCCTTCGCACTCTGTGACATGGGGGATCTGCCAGTAGCCCTTCGTCAAGTCGAGGGTGGTAATATACCTCGCAGGTCCAAGCCTCTCGATGAGTTCATAGACGCGGGGCATCAGGTACGCGTCACAATTCGATACCTCATTCAGCCTGCGGTAGTCATTACAAAATCTCCACTCCTTCGGGCTTTGGCACGAGAACGATTGGACTCGACCAATCGCTCTTTGATTCCTCGATCACACCGAGGTCCATCATCCTCTTCACCTTGGTTAAGATCACCTCACGGCGGGCTGCAGGAATCCTATAGGGCTTAAGGTTTACCCTAACATGTGCTTCCGTCAGGACGTCATGCTTGACCACCTGCGTACACTCTGGCAGCTCTGAAAACAGGTTACGGTTCCGCTGCAGCAGCTCTCTACACTGTTGCTTCTGTGCCGGTGATAGAGTCTCTGCTATAGTGACGTCCTCAACTTTGGTTTTGGGACTGGTTCCCAAACGAGGAGCCCCCAACGTTTCTCGATCTTGCCATGGCTTGAGCAAGTTCACATGGTACACTTGGTGTGGCTTTCTTAGGCCAGGCTGGTGGATTTTGTAGTTCACTTCGCTGTGTTTTTCTACCACCTCATACGGGCCTTGCCACTTGGCCAGGGACTTGCTCTCATTGGTGAGAATAAGCACCAGAACACGATCTCCAGGCTGGATCTGCCTCAGCCTCCCTGATCGGTTATAGACCCTTGCCTGGGCCTCTTGTGCCTGGGGGAGATGAACCTTCAAGATAGGCATCACTTTCACCATTCTCTCCTGCATCTGGGCGACGTGTTCTGTGATGCTACAGTGGGGCGTAACCTCGGCTTCGCAGGTTTCCTTGGCAATATCCAGGAGCCCTCGCGCATGTCGTCCATACACTAGCTTAAACGGGGAAAAACCAGTAGAGGCTTGTGGAACCCCTCTTACCGAGAAGAGCTGGAATGGTAGCAGGTAGTCCCAGTCACGACCATCCTTCTCTACGACCTTTTTGAGCATAGCTTTTAAGGTTTTATTAAAGCGTTCCACCAGGCCGTCTGTCTGCGGATGGTAAACGGAGGTTCGCAGCTGGGTAATCTGAAGGACTTTACACCGCTCCTTCATTACCTTGCTCATGAATGGGGTTCCTTGGTCCGTTAATCTCTCCTTCGGCAGACCGGTCCTGGCAAATATATGGACAAGTTCCCGGGCTATGCTCCTACTCGACGAGTTCGCATAGTCCATGACCACCAGGATGTATTGGTGGCCCCGTGCTGATTTAACTAAGGGCCCCACTAGGTCCATAGCAATCCTCTCAAAGGGGATTTCTATCATAGGTAGTGGGATTAAAGGACTACGGAAGTGGGAAGAGGGGGCAGTTATCTGGCAGGTGGGGCAGGACCAACAATAGTTTAGGATCTCCCGGTAACGCCCTGGCCAATAAAACCTTCTCAATATCCTCTCTTGAGTCTTCTCGACCCCCAGGTGTTCCCCCAGAACATGTGAATGGGTCATATCTAATACCCTCCGTCGGTATGGCCCTGGAACTAACAGCTGCTCCACTATCTCATCACCCCTTGGTTTGGTCACCCAATATAATAACTTCCCCTGAACTGCGAAGTGTGGGTACCTGGTGTCTGCCCCCGGCTCTTGAGCAACCCCATTACAGACAGTAACATTATCCCACGCCCCCTTCAAGGTCAATGCTCAACCTCGAGCAGACCCAAAGTTCTCTCCGGGCACCTCTAACTCAGGGAGGTCGGCCTCCTCAATCACAGTCTCGTCCTAGTCGCCGGCAAGGACACACAATGGGAACTCATCCCCTTCAGATTTCGACGGGGCTATTTCCCTAGGGACCTGGCTTTTGCCCATGCTACTCAGTCTGGTTCCCTTCCCCCACAAAACCCAGAACAAAGAAAAATCGTGCCCCAATATGACCAGATGTATGAGGTCCTTGACCACCCGGACCTCGTGGGATTGGGCACCACAGTCTGTTTCCACTGTCACTCTGGCCACAGGGTAGTCCTTGGCGTCGCCATGTATGCAGCAAATGCCCACAGTTTTGACAGGGATCACCTGGTGGGGAAGGGTGGCACTGATTAGGGTCACCAGACTCCCTGAGTCCAATAGTCCAAGCACCATCACCCCATTAATGGACACGGCACATGCCTACGGCCCCTCTCCGGGTTGACCATCCACGCTACACGCCAGTTAGGCATAATAGGAGCAACGCCGGCCTAGGCTGCAGTCCATTGGTTCAGGGGACATATGGCACCGGGCGGCTATGAATCCAGGATTATGACACTGCCAACATACCACATCCCTCACAGCAGTCTTTGCCGGGCCCTCAGTGGGATTGGGACGACCCCAGTTTGTGACTCTAGACCACATACGTGGTGAGCCCGATCCCCTTTGGGTACTCCAGTACGGGGAAATGTCTATGTCTGGTTTCCCAAGGGAATTTTCAACCACTTGGTACCCTTCTTCCAGGCCCAAGAGGTCGTCCGCGTT
Source organism: Phyllobates terribilis (assembly GCF_046119375.1). Classification (NCBI taxonomy): domain Eukaryota; kingdom Metazoa; phylum Chordata; class Amphibia; order Anura; family Dendrobatidae; genus Phyllobates; species Phyllobates terribilis. The sequence goes on from NW_027362763.1 coordinate 685,817,694, forward strand.
CCGAGGGTCGCCCTGGACAACCCAGGTATGTACCGGCCTGGGTAGGGAATGGATGAACCTGTCCATCACCACACACTCAACCATCTGGGCAGGAGAGGAAGACTGACTGCAGCCACTTCTGGACTAGATGTAGTAAGTCAAACATGTGCGAGCGAGGAGGTTTGTCGCTAGCATACGCCCAGTGGTGGACCCTTTGTGCTCTGACAGACAGTCACTCCTGAGCGTGCCAAGATCTCTGTTATTAATTTGGCGTACTCCTGTGGTGCATCCTGTAGGGCCAGGTCATAATAGGTCTTTGGGGGTTCACCCGTTAAATAGGGGGCCAGCATCTCCGCCCACTGCTCCGGCGGCATTTTATCCCGCTTTGCTACCCTTTCGAATACAGTCAGAAATGCCTCAATATCATCCCCTGGGGTCACTTTTGCATCGCATGCCTTACCGCCTTCCGGACGTATGAAACACCACCTGGACTTGGGTGAGGGGCGGTTTCCCTGCTGCAGATCTCCCCTGCTAGGAGGTCCATCTGCCGTTGCTGCTGTTGGATCTGCTGCATGAGGAGTTTATTTGTCTCTTGCTGTATTTGCTGGCTCTGCTGCTGCTGCTCTTGTTGCTGATGTAGAAGCTACCGATGCTGTTGCTGCATGTTCTGTTTACTCTGCAGGTGCTGCTGATGTTGCTGTTGTTGGCTCTGGAGAGGTTCTTGAGGAGTTCCTCCATGCTGCCGGACATCTCTGGCCTACTGGCGGCCTTTACCCAGGACATCCACTGATCTCTGTGGCAGGTACACGTGTTCCTGGAATCTTGTCCGCATTCTCCACCAACTGTGGCAAGACGGCTCACTCGGCTGCAGTCGGAAGTAGACACAGGAACGGTTTCGGCTGCAGGTTTATTTTAACAGCATAAAGCACTACAACCTTCAGCAAAATAAAACTCAGCCTTGCTGGTATAAAGGTAAAACATAATACAAAGGATAACAGTCCATGTGTGTTCGGGTTCACCTGCACCACCTTGCAGCAAACTTCAGCTCCTCCTGAACTGAAACTCCACAGTCTGGAGACTTCACTCTCCAAACTCCCAACAGCAGAAAAAAAACAGCGACTGAGCATTTAACCTTGCTCAGCCACACCCCGAGGTGGAGGTATGGTGATGACTTCCTTCCCATCTCTATGTCATTCACCCAAAACCACTCCCTTCACAATGGTGATTTACCCCCCCCAACATATAACCTGCTGGACAAAAGTTGTAGGTTCAGTTCACTATGGCTGCTGTAGTGAAACATACCTCACCTCACAAATAACAACAGTGTCACAAACCATATAGCCTCATTTTGGTTCAGTTGAAACGCGTGTAAAACAGCTGCAAAAAGCCTGTAACCCCTGATCTAGTCAAGATTGTTTCTACTAATAGGGCCGGATGGTGGAACAGTAGAACGTTTGAGATCTATGCAACTTGGATGACTAGTTCCAAGGCAGATTCCCGGCGTCTCCTCCACACCCTGCTCCACTAGACAGACACACATAGGGAGAGACCTGTCAGTCTAGGGGAGTGCGGTGTGGAGGTCCCCTAGTGGACTGGTATCTTGGACTGGACATTTGCGGCACATGGTCTCCGAACGGCTTTTCAAAGTCTATTCTCCTTTAAATACTGCAGCGTTTCAGAATAAAACAGATGGCTGCAATCAATTTCATGACAGGTTCCCTTTAACCAGGAGGAGAAATAAAGGTTTATGGTGACATAATCTGAAGCAGAGGGGCTCCTCAGACCCACCACCCTGGGCTTGCAGCAGTTATTACAATCCCTTCTATACTATGATACAACTCCATTGAATGAAACCTCGTTATAATATAAACTAAGTTCCCACTATACCCATGGGTGCAAAAGAAGAAACCTGCACAGACCAATTGCATATTTTTCAGCCCTCCTATATAACTAGGATTTTGCAGGCACCGGTGACGACTACTTTACTGGTACTTAGGTAATGGGAAGGGAAAAAAAAAAAAAACATTAAACCTAAAGATGGGGGATCTTGGTCCAGGCATCTATATTTGGGGCTCACAGTGACGTTTTTCTACATACATCTGTGACACCAGTGATCATGTTATACCGTAATACATTTTAATTAGAAAAATACATTTTAGTTGTGAAACACATCCAACAATTTAATTTCATTTCTGAGAGATCTCAAGTAAAAGGCAAAATACGACACGGACAGGCGGCTTATAATTAATGTAGGAATGATGAAAATAAAGTTAGCAGGAAACGTGAAAAATGACAAAAAAAATGCGAAAAATTCAGATTGAACCTCCGCTATCCCCCAGCTCGTCATGTCACACTCATATCGGATGCGGCTTTAGCTTTTCCTGTGATCTATTTATTACAAGACCCTCGCAAACAGCTCCTCATATCTCATCATCCAGGGCCGCTATGAATGTGGCATTGAGAGAAGAGGGTTATTAAGGTTTACTGCAGGTGTTGATTGGAGTTAAAGAAGAAAAAGTACAAAAAGGTATAAATCTAAAAAAGTACCTACTCCCCGCCACTGCTACAGTCACTCATATGGTATTTAAAGAGAATGCAGAATCCGAAAATTGCCTTTTTTTTAATGTTACATTTATTTTTAGCAATTTTCGTATCACAAGCTACATTTAGGCTAGGGCTCCACGACGACTTTGGCCACGATACCAGTCACGCAGAATCAGACTAGACTTTTTGAGACTTGCTTGTTGTGGCTGTGTAAGTATTGCAATTCTACCTCATTGACTTCTATAGCGCTGTAATGTACCAGCGGCTCCGAGCGAACTATGGTCGCATAATGGCTGTCAAGGCCAAAATCTCCGTGTAGCCCTAACCTTTAAAAAGAAAAAAATAAATAAATCTTGTAGTTTTCATACTGACCACTTGGGATTTTTTTAGTCTCATACTTCCTGTTCTTTTCAGAAGACTTTTCAGTAATCTCATTATCATCACAGACAGGATTACAATGACAGATAATAGCTCTACTTACAGTAGATAACATGATCCACCAATCACAATAGGTGATGTTACAGGTGACCTCCTCCTGTATAGCGATTGATAACAACGGGATCCATCATAGACAATAGGTATAGGTGATGTCACAGCACACCTCCTCCTTATCCTGTACAATGACTGATAACACTTCTATATACAGTAGGTAACACAGGATCCACCAATCACAATATGTATAGGTGATGTCACAGCTCACTTCCTCCTTATCCTGTACAATAACTGATAACACCTATATACAGTAGATAACAGGATACACCATTCACAATAGGTGATGTCACAGCTCACCTCCTCCCCCTCCTGTACAATGACTGATAACACCTCTATACACAGTAGATAACACAGGATCCACCAATCACAATAAGTATAGGTGATATCACAGCTCACCTCCTCCTCCTGTACAATGACTGATAACACCTTTATATACAGTAGATAACACAGGATCCACCAATCACAATAGCTATAGGTGATGTCACAGCTCACCTCCTCCTCCTCCTCCTCATTTCACATGCTCATTAGATGCTTCTAATGTACATGTGGATTTTCTGAAAGTACAAGTATCTGGTTTTGGTGAGAGTCGGCCCCAGCGGCAAATTTTGACAGGTAGAGCTAATAGGGACTAGGAACTGGTGTCATGAGGACATTGATGATCATCAATAATGATAAAAGGCACGGATTCATGATTGTTGGGTCACTCTGGACACATTTGTTAGGACTAGGTGGTCTTCGGTGGGTACTTATAGACCACAGTGGTTGGGTGATTTGACCTTTTTAGCTGATTGTGGTTATTTTTCCTGAGATAAGTCAGTAATGGAGACAAAAATATCTCCTAAAGGAATGAAGGTCATATTGGTAAAGGTCTTACATCTTGGATGGCCACCAAAGCCAAAGGATTACAAGTTTAGGAGTCAGACCTCTGACCGTGCAGCTCTCAAAGATAACCAGGATTGACTTGAATTACCCCTTTAATAGATTTAGTGCCAAGGGCTCCATCTTAGGCTCTGTGGCTCAATCCACACAATGGCTACCCACGTTATATCGTGACCAATAAAGGCCGCCGCTACAGGACTCAGTTTAATGAGCTGCCCATGTTGGAAATGCCTTATGTTTAGGATAATCCCTTGACTAAAAGCTAATTACAGGGAGCCTTGCTGCGGAGATCCTCAGCGATCAGCTTTAACCAGGTGGAAAGTATTCAATTCCTCTGCAGCACCACCACAGGGGAAACGAGGTATTACACAGTTCTTAGTGAGATCACTAGCCAGCCTAAACCAGGTAGATGGGCGCACATAGAAAAAAATTGACAGGCTGCATTTATTGCATGGAAGTGACTTTTATCTGTATTTTTTTCTTTCATTTTTTATCCCACTTTTTGTTAGTATAATGAAAAAGCTACATTTTTGGAATTTTTTTTACGGTGTTCATCGTATGGGTTATGGTACAGTGTTATAGCTTGTGGTCGTTTTGGACGTGCCAATAAGAAAAGTGTACTTTTTTGTTTACTTTTGATTTGACATAAAACAGCGTTTTTAGTGGCAAAATATTTTTACGCCATTTTTTTACAACTTATTCCCTATAACTTTTACTTGCCTAATTGCTGATCCAATATCCTGCAATACTTCTGTAACGCAGAATATTAGATCTGTCAGTTTAACACTGATTCTTCCCGCTAAACCTAGCGCCATGATTGCTCCGTGCATCTATGACAGGTTGCAGAAAGTCACCTCCAGCTGCGCTGTACATGTGCGGCTGCTGTTGTAAAGGGGTTAAAATAAAAATCCTCCTCTCCATACTCACCTCCCATCATCTATTCAACAACGCGGGAGACGCCGCCGTACCAAAACACTGTGCTCATCCGAATGTGTGTTGGGAGCTCCAGAGCCCAGCGGGCCGCAGATGGCACCCTCAGGACCCTAAATATAAGTCCAGTAACTTCCTGTTGTCACTTCAGCTCATGTGCTCAGATGGTAGTCACCCGGACAGGAAGTAAGTGATCACTGGGCAACCTGAGCTCACACGACTTGCAGAGCACAGGGGAGCTTTAACAAGTTTAGGATTGGGCCATTTTCCCCCCATTCCTGACCAGGCACATTTTCGGGTTTTAGTGTAGATTTTTTCGTTGCAGGCAAAAATTTGAATATTCTTCATACATAAAGCTTAATTGTTATTTCATTTTTATATTCTATTTTTTTTTTTTTGGGGGGGGGGGGGTTGCTGAAATCGGGTAAAAATGTAGAGAAAAATATTTTTTACGACCACCAAGGACAGCTAAAAAGTGTTCCCCTTTACGTTTAATTTATTTAATATATTGGATTTTTTTTTTCAACAAGAGCAATTCAGACTTGTGGCGTTTTTCAGTTTGTTTTTTTCCTTGATTTTTTAATTTATTTTACACACTTTAAAGACCTTATGGGGGAGGTAAAGACTTTTGGGGTGGCAACTGAACAAATTTATACATTATGTTTATTATATATAACAATAGTATATTAACCTCAGTTATCCTAGGACCCAGCAATAACATGATCACTGGGTTGGGAGGTGGAAGCACTGTCAGTGCTACCCAATCTCTATATACAAGCGCAAGTTCAGTGTTGTGTACATGGCAATCATGAAGGCAAACATGATAATAAATCAGGTCTGCCTTCTCTAAGGGGAATCTGACAGCTGGCTCCCCACCCACACAACATCTTGCAAACTGCTTACTCTGCATTGACATTTTACAATGTCAGTGCACAGTAAATTGTGGACCACCCAGATGTTTAAAGTCTATGGGCGGTCTAGAAGTAGCTAGGAAAAAACAACAATACACTAACATATGTTATAAAACCAATGATATCACATGTTGTCAGTACAGAGGCGTTAGGCAGTTTATAAGTTGTACGCTTGACTTATTCGGTAAACTTAAACAAGAAGGCAGCGAGGAAGCGCTAATATCTTATAGGGAAAAAAACTAAATCTGTAAGAAACAAATAAGAATAGCAAAAGAGGAGACAGAGAGACTAATTGCCAAGGAAAGTAAAACGAATCCCAAACTGTTCTTTAACTATATAAACAGTAAAAGGATTAAAACTGATGGAGTTGGCCCATTGAAAAATAACCTGGGTAAAATCATAGAGGGCGATGAGGGTAAAGCGAACCTACTCAATAGCTTCTTCTCCACTCTTTTCACAAAAGAAAACAATTTATCGGAGGAAATGCAGAGTGATAAAGTAAACCCTCCGCTAAATATCACCCACCTAACCCAGGAGGAAGTTCAGAAACGCCTAAATAATATCAAAATAGACAAGTCACCAGGCCCAGATGGCATACACCCCCGGGTACTAAAAGAATTAAGTAATGTGATAGACAGACCGCTGTATCTTATATTCAAGCACTCTTTATGGACAGTGACTGTCCCACTAGACTGGCGCCAAGCAAATGTGGTACCAATATTCAAAAAGGGGTCTAAAAGTGACCCTGGGAACTATAGACCAGTAAGCTTAACGTCTGTTGTGGGTAAATTGTTTGAAGGATTTCTTAGAGATGCTATTGTAGAATATCTTAATGATAATAACTGTCTAACTCCATATCAACATGGATTCATGAGGGATCGCTCCTGCCAAACAAACCTGATGGCCTTCTATGAGGAGGTGAGCTCACAGCTGGACCGGGGAGAGTCAGTGGATGTTGTATACCTGGACTTCTCCGAAGCGTTTGATACCGTGCCACACAAAAGGTTGGTATATAAAATGAGAATGCTTGGTCTGGGGGATAATGTGTGCAAGTGGGTAAATAGCTGGCTGAGTGATAGAAAGCAGAGGGTGGTTATCAATGGAGTAAGCTCAGGGGGTGTCAGGGTTACTAGCGGGGTGCCTCAAGGGTCTGTCTTGGGCCCTATATTATTTAATATATTTATTAATGATCTAGTGGGAGGGTTGCATAGTAAAATAGCAATATTTGCAGATGATACTAAACTTTGTAAAGTAGTTAATACAGATGAGGATAGGGCACAGCTACAGGAGGATTTAGATAAATTAGGGAGTTGGGCCAAAAAATGGCAAATGGGGTTCAATGCCAATAAATGTAAGGTCATGCACATGGGAAAGAAAAACAACAGTCACCCATACATATTAAATGGGAAACCGTTGGGGAAATCTGACATGGAGAAGGACCTGGGCATCTTGGTTAACAGCAAATTAAATTGGAGTGCCCAGTGTCAGGCAGCAGCTGCGAAGGCAAATAGAGTCATGGCATGCATCAGAAGAGGAATAGGGGCATATGATGAGAACATTGTTCTTCCTCTGTATAAAGCGCTGGTAAGGCCGCACTTAGAATATTGTGCACAGTTCTGGGCTCCGGTGCTCAGGAAAGACATATTGGAGCTAGAGAGGGTACAAAGGAGGGCGACTAAGGTAATAAAGGGAATGGAGGGACTAGAATACCCAGAGAGGTTGTCAAAATTAGGCCTATTTACGTTCGAAAAGAGAAGGCTTAGGGGAGACCTCATAAACATGTATAAATACATCAGGGGGCAGTACAGAGATCTCTCCCATGACCTGTTTATACCAAGGATGGTGACACAGACGAGGGGGCACACTATGCTTCTGAAGGAAAGGAGGTTCCTGCACCAGCATAGAAGGGGATTCTTTATGGTCAGAGCCGTGAGACTCTGGAACTCTCTGGGAGAGGAAGTGGTGATGTCCAACTCACTTAATGAGTTCAAGAGAGGCCTGGACGCCTTTCTTGAGAACAATAAAATTACATCTTATGCTTAGTGATAGTTAATTAATCCAGGGATTTAATCTGACTGCCAGATTGGAGTTGGGAAGTGAATTTTTCCTCAATGATGTAAATTGGCCTATACCGCATAGGGTTTTTTTTTGCCTTCCCCTGGATCAACGCTGCCGAATAGCTGCAGTGCACAAGAAATAGGCTGAACAGGATGGACGCTTGTCTTTTTTCGGCCTTATAAATTATGTAACTATTCCATCTTCTGTGTAAAACTAGGTAACATTGGTTTTCTCTTGCCTGATACTCGTGTCAGTAATTAAAGAGACAGAGACTGCCATTTATAAGGCCAACCTTATTCCTGCTGAGAAATTTGGCTATGTACGCACCATTTGGCCAATTAAGGCCTCAGAGGATAGGGTGTGATTTTTTGGCAACCTAACAATTAGTTATGAGATGTCCTGCTATTGGAAACCCCAGAAAATCAGCGATCACTGCGCATGAATCTGGCAACAAATGTTAGATTTCCCTGAAGCGCCTCCACAGGTGAAATGAAGCAGTACACAGCTCCAACCGGAAAAAATTGGACTGTCCATGTGCACCTCTAGGACTCAATGGGAGTTTGTAAGCTCAAAATGACTGTTCAAAATGAGCACAGGCACTCGGTGTACCCTTGTCATGGCCGAGCATTTAAGAGCAGCTTCCCATAAACTTGTGTTTAGTCTTTCTCTGCCCTCCTCTTTCTTGATTGACAGCTCTGGCTTTACACAGAAGGCCAGAGAAGGATGCAGATAAATGGAAAACTAGTTGGCGTGAAGGTGCACAGAACTGGTGGGCGATGCCAAGGGTGCACTGAGCGACTTTGCTTGGTTTGAACAGTCATGTTGTGCTGACAGACTCCTTTTACTCCCTGTGCTGTCCAAAAACGTTGCATAAATCAATAGCACAAGGAAACTTTGTAATATATTTTTTCAGAGGGTCCTGCTTCTTTCTCCACCTATGAGGGTCTTCTTACCATCCACTATGGAAAAAAAAACCCAGCTCAAATCCTTCTTGTGCGGGACAAGATGGACTGCCAGCACAGCGAGGTGCTGGAGTACGATAGGAGGTGTAATCTATAATGAGGGGATGGGGAATGAGATGTGAGGAGCAGTGTGAGAAAACAGGCAGAGGCAGACACAGACAGATAGTGCTGAGCTTTGCATAATGTCTTCTCTCACTCTGGAGCTGGATTCACAGCTACACTGCTCAGTACTGCTGTATAATTTCCTCCATTCTGCTGCTGATTCTGTGTGCAAACTAATGAATAAAAACAAAAATCTTCGTGTGTTGTGGGGTTTATATATTACAGCAGCTAATCTACTCCAACTAGCTCAGAGTTAATTGTAAATTAAGAGATGGAACATACAGAGGGGAAGACTGTTTAAAATGCAGGATACAAGTCATATAATGGTCAGATATAGTGTTAATTCTTCACAAACAGGACAGCTTCTTCTGAAAAGTTATTCTAAAGTTCGGTTACTATTTAAAGACCACAGGGCAGGGGTGTACCGTCCGTAGCGGCTCATATAGGGTCTGTGAGTCAGGGGCCAGATGAAACTTCACACCGGGCCCGCTCACCTCCCATCATCATAATTTCATCAGTGTCTGCATCCTCAGGACGTGGATACCATTGGATAATATGGTGGGTCAGGGAACCGTTATCAACCATTCAGCATGTACCTGTGAGTCATACTCTGTACTGCAGGCGTGATGATGTCACTACATTGCGCCTGCTGTGCTTAAAGGGGTTTTCCCATGAACAAAAGTTGATTTTAATCAATAGGTCTTGGAATAATAATAACTTCCACAATTGGATGTGTTTTAAAAAAATGTTCCTGTGCTGAGCTAATCTTATAAATGTGCCCCTGCTATGTACTGTGTAATGTCTGTGTCTGACCGTACAGGAACATGATCTGATCATACCACATCTCCTGGGCAGGGGAGGAAGAAAAAGAGTATACAGACACTACAGCACGGGATTGCAGCTGATTCCTTCTTTGAAGTAAAACATTGTTTAAAAACAGGCAGGGAAATGTTTTACCTCACAAAAAGAACCAGCTGTGATCCTCTGCTGTAATGTCTGTATACTCTTTTGCTTCCTCCCCTGCCCAGGAGATGTGGTATGATCAGACCAGGTTCCTGCACGGTCAGACACAGCCATTACACAGTACATAGCAGGGGCACATTTATAAGATTATCTCAGCACAGGAACATATTTTTTTAAACACATCCAATTGTGGAAGTAATTATTATTCCTAGATCTATTGATGAAAATCAACTTTCGTTCATGGGAAAACCCCTTTAAGAATCTGTACTCACACAGCACAGACAGGCGCAGCGGGTGAATGGGGCAAGGCGAGTAGTGTTTTTTTTTTTTTTTTTTTAAATGTCAGTAATTGTGGGGGCCAATCATACTGAACGGGGGCAGGTGGAGGCCAATCATACTGAATTGGTGGAAGGTGGGGGCCAATCATACTGAAAGGAGGGCTGGTGGGGGCCATTATGCTGAGAGGGGGCCACATACTGAATGGGAGGCTGAGAGAACTGTGAGGACCCCCATACTAAATTGGGGATTGTGAGGATCCCTGTACTGAGTGGTGTGCTGTGGGAGTCCTCATTCTGTGTGGGGGACTGTTTTGGTCTTAATTCTGAGTGGTGCACTGTGGGGGCCAATATACTGCATTGAAGCCCTCATACTATGTGGGGGCCCTTATACTGAGTAGAGGGCGGTGGGGGGGGGGGGGGGACTATGGAGACCAATATACTGCGTTGGGGCCCTCATTCTGTGTGGGGGGCTGTGGTGGCCTTCATACGTGTAGGGGCCCTTGTACTGAGTAGAGGTGCTGGGGGGGGGTAGGACGACGACTATGGAGACATACTATAGAAAGGCACTTTAGGGGCATCATGCTGTGGGGTTATTATATGGTGTTGGTGGCACTGGGGAGACATCATACTTTGCTGGAGGCAATGTGGTGTCATCGCGTACAATACTGTGTGGGGTGAAAAATTATTAATTTTTTTTTTTTTTAGGTGGCAATTAGAGCTTTTGCTGTGGGATCCTGTGATTTCTATGTATGCCAGTGTCCCAGAGGTCTGGAGCGGAGTTGACCTAAGTCAAAATCCAAGAATAATGGGACAACACGATCTACAAAGCGGCCATGAGAACGCACCTTAAACTCCACAAATCTACAAGAATCTACAGTACAGTGAATGTAGTGTTCACATCTAGAGGAAGAAATCCGTGCTGAAATACGAAAATGTAATTGAAATGCAATGGGTGAAACCTGTGCCCAGCCTGACATCCCTAAACCTGTATAAGTGTAGATTTAGCGCTGGATGAATACAATCCTATTACTACTGCAAGGAACATACAGGGAAGAGAAAAATGTACAAGATGGATTTTTATGCCCAAAGTACATCAGGTCCTATAGGACATTGTATAGATTGTAACTTCCTCTGGGCACTTTCCATCATTGGTACCAAGAGGAGTGAATTAAATGGAAGCGTTTCTAATGAGAAACTCCCTAAAATTACTGATATTGTTATTATAGGTGAGGACTGATGACCAGCGACTCTCCTTCTGCAAAGCCAATCAGTTGCTTCTCTTAAAAGGAACCAGTCAGGCCTATTTTACTACTGAATCTAGTGGATTGGCTGTATTCGTCTTAGCACAACGATAAAAATGATACCTGTTTTGTAGTAATCCGATGTACCAGTGCTGAGAAATTGAGCTTTTAAGCCACATGCAAATAAACCCGGAAGTGCATCGACACGCCCCCATGCACTTCCAAGTTCATTTGCATGCAGTTTCAAAGTTCGATTTCTCAGAACTGGTACATCCGATTACTACAAGACAGGTATCATTTTTATCGTTGTTCTAAAACCTACACAGCTGTACCACTAATTCCAGGCATAAAATCGCCCTAAGAGGTCCCCTTTAATTTTCCAACCTCATAATTGTTATGGATAACTCCTCCAATTTTCTCCCTCGTATTCATTTGGATAAACTTTCCACACTTAGTCAGAAAACATTCAATAAAAGGTATAGACCTAAAGTAATAAAAGTGTGTATTGGTCCTTGCTCATCATTCTAGAGCCTGTCCTCACATCCCGGATGTGACATAAGGCCAGGCTTAGGATCACTGCCTCACATATGTCATTGTTACACTACAACTCCCAACATGTGCAGTTTAAAACAAAAAATAGAATCCATCATACAAAAAGTTCATCGCTGTGGACTGAAGACTTCATTCACCGGTCACTATCGTGCAAGACTTAGAAACTGCAGTATCTACTAGAGACAAGGTGGAAGGCACGGACACCGCAGACATTTTCATCCTTCGTGGAGTCCTAAGGAAAGCAGCACCGGGAGAAAGGCTCCGACCACCAGCGTCAGGCTCTCCAACAGTCCCAGGCCTTGAGGTCTGAACTCTGAGGTTTCATGGTGTTGATGGTGCCCCCTGCCACTAATCTCTGGTAACACGTGGACAGTCGCTACGTAAAGGAAAGTTCCGGCAGAGAACAACATCCCATTTCCCGTTGCGCTTAGTCTGTGCTGAACGGAGCCCCCTGTCTGTGACAAAAGGAAAAACAAGAATCAGTAATTCATGCTTTATCCAAAACTGGTAGATAATAAACCTGTTGTTCAGTCCTTTTACACCAATCTATTGGCCGTGTGGTAGATCGTCCCCGGTTATCTCCTATTAGTCAAGATCTGTACATTCCTACCTAGTGATTTACTCAGTTAATGTTTTTTTTACTTATCCTTTCATTTTGCAGAGTGTGGATATCTGGGGGCCGTTAAAAGGAAAGTATCATCAGAACATGACCTTTTGTTTCAATGTATTTTTAAAAAAGGTTTGGCAATGTTTTTTATTTTCATAGCAGTCTGTATTAAAAGTAATAAATAAGAAATCTTGCAAATTTCACACTGATCACTGGAGCCATTTTAGATTTCTACTTCCAGTTAATTACAGAAGATTTTGCAGAAGTCTCAATCATCACAGGCAGGATTACAATGACTGATAACAGCTCTATATACAGTAGATAACAAAGGATCCACTATTCACAATAGGTGAAGTCACAGCTCACTTCCTCCTCCTGTACAATGACTGATAACACCTCTATTTACAGTAGATAACACAGGATCCAGCAATCACAATAGATGATATCACAGCTCACCTCCTCCTGTACAATGACTGATAACACCTCTATATACAGTAGATAACACAGGATCCACCATTCACAATAGGTGATGTCACAGCTCACCTCCTCCTCCTGTACAATGACTGGTAACACCTCTATATACAGTAGATAACACAGGATCCACCATTCACAATAGGTGATGTCACAGCTCACCTCCTCCTGTACAATGACTGATAACACCTCTATATACAGTAGATAACACAGGATCCACCATTCACAATATGTGATATCACAGCTCACCTCCTCTACCCCCCTCCCTTCACAATGACCTTTGCACACGTTCAGTAGATGCTTCAATACAAAAAGTAGGATCGGAGTCAGTCTATTGCTGCTAATAGCCATTGGTAGTTGTGAAAATTGCAAGACTTCTGTATTTTTTATACAGAATGTGATATGAAAAATATAAGAAAAATATTACCAAAATTGAAAAAAGAAATTTCCCATAAAAAAACTTTTTAAAACAGTAGGTCATTTTATGATGACAAATTGCCTTTAATAGGGGTCTTGTTGTTCATGGTGGTCTAGGGGAAGGTTAACTTTGGAGGACAGCATGTGATAAGGTCTCCTTGAGACACATCTATCCTTCATCAACTTTGTTACATATCTATTCCTTGTTAAGATAAGAAAACATCTACATAGAAGGTATCACTAGAACTAGATCTGGTCAGACCCCAGCTGTGACCTTCTGCAGGATTTAGGACACCATGCGTGGATTTAGGCCACTGAATAGGTGATGATCACTGAGGATCCAGCTGCTGAGATTCCAACCTACCAACATGGCTCAGAAGTGATGGTCGAACATTGAGGCCACTGCTCCATTCACTGTCTGTAGGGCTGAGGTCAGCGTCAGTACAGAATACAGAGGGGTGATGCGCATGGATGACCATTGCTCCATAGAAATGGGACTTCAGTGGGCCATTCTTGGATGATCCCAGCAGCTGGACCACCAGTGGTCAGCAACTTATCTCTGTTCTCTGCATAGTCCCTGGACTTGTCAGATGCCCAATAACCGGCACCAGATGCCATATCCTTGTGACGGATGCTGCTACTACACTTTCTTCGATCGGTCTTCAGTTTCCACTTACCATACTAAGAATTAAATAAGTTGTGATGGTAAGGAGCGGAGCTGCGATTGAAAATGCCAAGAGATGCTTCTGAATTTGCTTTTTCTCCAATCCAGCATGCATGAGAAACGAGACCAGGCCGAACGCCGCTGGTGCCTGCGGACGGAAAAGTCACAACACAATCAGTAATGTCTCATCTAATGCCAGATCGCAGCATTTTGTTTCTCTAAAGTTTGTGTATCCTTGGGGGCGGTCAATAAGGGAACTGCTGCTCACTGTCACGGGTGTGTCAGGTTTGACAGGCAGTCATTCTGGATCCGGCTGTAGAGGGTCGCTGCGCTTGGCCTTGCAGACACCTTCTTGATTCTTTCATCATCCCTCCCTTTCTAGGACCCAGCGGTGATCTCCACCTTCTGCTGCTAATTAACACATCCTTGCTGGATCTTTAAATACACTCAGTTGCTCCAGGGAATCGCTGGTGATGGAGTAAATTCCTTTGTTCAGGTCTGGAGTTCTAGCAGTAGGCTACATTCATTTTGGGCTAAAGTATCCTACTCGGCGATAGGTGCGGAGCCTATTTAGGGACGATAGGGGAGTCAGAGTGTTGTTAGATCTGTTTAGGGGGTCTCCACTCTCCCTTTCCCTAGTTGCTGGGCTCCCCCCCCCCCTTTTTCCCATCGTCGTTGGGTCCTTCCCATGACACTCACCCTCTATTCACAGCATGAGAAGGTATACTTTGTATCCCACTCGGCACAACATTGGATTTCTATATGCTTTTAGATGCTGCTGCTACTTATCTTGGTCCAGGCAGTACAAGAGACTTGTTCTTGACTGCCACCTATAAATTGACTTTATTATGTATTTTCCTACATTAACTTTACCAACTTTCTGTTTGCAACATGGTAAGGTACTTTTTATAGCAGTATCAATAGGGTGTGGGACCGGTTCATAACATCATCCTTTATGACCCCATACCTTAAGACAAAAGTTGGTAGAATGCACCAGATTTGGTGGGATCAGCTGTCCATGTAATGTGTATAGGGGCCTTCCGACTCTCCCCCGACAGATAATATCAGTGGAGATCAGGATTGGAATTCAAGCACCGATCCTTTTGTTTACCACCTAGATGAGCTTAGCAATGGCTTATTCCCCTCTCCCCATACAGAACATATGAGCATTTGTCTAAGCTGAGCGTTCATGTGTGTTGGGGAGTCGGGAGAGTTAGCTGGTGGACAATCTTTTAATCGGGCAACAGTTAACTAAGGCTGCGTTCACTCTGCATTGGCTTTCAACATTTTTCCTCTGATATTTTCATACTGTAGGCTGCCTATCTTGATTCAGGCAATTAAAATTAAGTAATAACTTATGGTACTTGCAGAAAACTTCAACCTTATAAACGTAGGATCTAAACAGTTATGCCTATAACCGCATGGTCTCCTTTTTTAGAACCTGTTGCCATCCTATTCATTGGGTGTCTTGGCTCAGTTGCAGTCCAATTCAAATGACACTTCTGAATGCAGTCCTGCATATTTATTTTGCCTTATTTGATTGTTTTAGGGTCATTAATGCAATAAGGGTACATTTACACACATGATGAGATTTTATACCATACTATAAACTACATTCATTACAGCAAAAATAACTCCCACCAGTGCAACATAAGAACCTAATGCATGGTGAAGACAAAAGATGGGGCCAAGATAAGCAGGGCATACACAACACACACTAGAATAGGCTGATTAAAAAACAAACATGGATTATTGTGCCTGCTATTTATTTATAAGTCCATTTTACAATGAAGTCCTTGTTACCTTGTGTAGTATTACTGCAAAGAAGACTATGACTTGTACCGACACCTGAGAAGACGCAACTGCGGCTCCGAGAGCAACGCCATCAGCTGTGGAGTAAGATGAAAAGCGCTTAGCTACATAATAAAGACATGGTTCTCAAACGGATTTCTGAGATATCTGAAGACTCTACAAAGTGGTTGCATGGGTTAATCATGATGAAAAAGGGTAACATTAAAAAGGTGAGAGGCATTGCACCATCTTGTGTTAAGTAATACTCTTACTTGTTAAAAAAGTAATCCCACAGTAGATATTTTTGTACAAAAATAATACTGCCCCCTATGTACAAGAATATAACTACTATAATACTGCCCCCTATGTACAAGAATATAACTACTATAATACTGCCCCTATGTACAAGAATATAACTACTATAATACTGCTCCCTATGTGCAAGAATATAACTACTATAATACTGCTCCCTATGTACAAGAATATAACTACTATAATACCGCCACTATGTACAAGAATATAACGACTATAATACTGCTCCTATGTACAAGAATATAACTACTATAATACTGCCCCCTATGTACAAGAATATAACTACTATAATACTGCTCCTATGTACAAGAATATAACTACTATAATACTACCCCCTATGTACAAGAATATAACTACTATAATACTGCTCCTATGTACAAGAATATAACTACTATAATACTGCCCCTATATACAAGAATATAACTACTATAATACTGCTCCTATGTACAAGAATATAACTACTATAATACTGCTTCTATGTACAAGAATATAACTACTATAATACTACCCCCTATGTACAAGAATGTAACTACTATAATACTGCTCCTATGTACAAGAATATAACTACTATAATACTGCCCCCTATGTACAAGAATATAACTACTATAATACTACCCCTATGTACAAGAATATAACTACTATAATACTACCCCTATGTACAAGAATATAACTACTATAATACTACCACCATGTACAAGAATATAACTACTATAATACTGTCCCCTATGTACAAGAATATAACTACTATAATACTGCTGCTATGTAAAGAATATAACTACTATACTAATTATATTTTGTACGTGGCATAGAAGTTTTTTCAGTACATACAAAAGCCAAAACCTCCATCACAAGAGCCTTGTATAAGCCCCAGTTGTGGAGGGAGATAAATAGGGCAGACTAAGGTGCGAGTTCCAGGCAGCTGTAATAAGATACGAGTCCTGGCCCTGGGATAACAGCAAGTGCAGTCATTACCGAATTAACCCACTCTGATAATCCTATTTATTAGGATCCTGTCTTGATAAAGGTGAATTAATCATGTAATTGTTCCTAATTTATGAAGAACAGGCCATTCCTGTTAATGTCAGAATAAGGTCTGGTTGGGTTAATTAGTTTCTGTTGGGGCACAGGACTGGATTTAAAGTTACACTGTAGATATATACAACATTCAGATCACACAAAATCGTAGCTGCGCTTTTCTAGAGCATCATCTTCCACATCCAGCTTGTAATTTCCTCAAAACGATGGCCTTCCTCACTAGTGCCCTCCAAGGACAGTCATTCATTTTTGAGGATGGCCCTTTCTAAAGAAGATTAAAGCCTAGCCACCTTGGCAGTATTAGACCTGTCTTGTACAAGTTCATAATAGGGCAACCACAGAGGTGCATGGTGCCTTTAGTCTACCTCTGTATTTATGGAGGTATATGGACATTAAATTGGGGTCTGTTCAGATTCTGAATATTAACAAACATATGTCACTCGACCATGCATTGCTTGGCATCTGAGATTCCATAGTATAGAGCTATATAAGACTCTGTATGGTTGTAATTTGTAGGGAAAACCTGGCAAAAAAATATTTAAATTCCTTGCAGCGCCACCACAAGGGGAAATTAAGAATTACACCTAGTGACAGATGCGCTTTGCGACCACTCACTTCTCTAGCTGATTTATGGAGTTTCTGTAAGAGAGTGACCCCCTTCTGCTAATTTCAGATTCCCTTATAGGGTTTCTAATTGTTTTAGATGCCCATGGAACAAAAAAAGTATTATAAGTTCTTCCAGACTTCTGGGAGTCAGTAGTGAGACTATTTTCTAGTTTACTAACCCATAAGAAGAAGGATATCCTGTCCCTCAGGAGTTAAATCGTACAAGACGACCATGAGAATAGAGTAAGAAAGTACACTTTTGTCACAAGTTTTCTCCTAGACGACGACTTTTCCGTTTCTGTCGTCTCATATGGTTTAGAGAAGTTTTGCAGAATTTTAAAACTTTATTGGTACCAGCAGGATGTTGATTTTCAGCCATATTTAGGGTGGCGAGAACCTCATTCAATGACATAAATTAATTTCAATATAAAATTTGCCAAAAATAATGAAACAGAAGTCGTGTAATAATAGGAAAGAATGGGTTCGGGCCCTTGATGAGGATTGGTGTGACTGTCGAGCATGTCATCTGAGGATCCATCAGTGAACTCATACTGACAGAGTGCTTGTAGCTTGTGTCTGTCTTTTTCTGAGGCTCCTCGAAGCATATTTATGGCCACATCAAGGTTGAGCTTAAAGGGGTTCTCCAAGAAGGAGATAAAATGGAGTACCTGATATAATTCAAATTGCAACCCTTCCTAGTCACGTTTCAGACTGGAGACATAATGCTCCAGAGACCTGTGTCTCAACTGACATGAGCTGTATCACATATACCTCAGTCGGCCGGGAGCAGGGCTGTATATGGGAAGAAATAAATCTATTCCTCACTGAGCACAAAGAGTGTTATCTCCAACTTCATCCTCCTCAACGTCTATTTGTTTTCTAGTTGGGCGCAATCATTCTCTGTGCACTGCTATAAAGCGGTCAGATTGACAGAGGCAGACGAAGCTGGAGGTTTCCTCGCTGAGCACAACGCGGGTTAAAATATATTTCTGCACACATCACAGCCATGCTCCCGGCCTCCAACTGAGGCATGTGTGATACAACTCATGTCAGTTGAGACACAGGTCACAGGAGCTGTAAGTATTCAGTCTGCAGCCGGTATTGACATGAGAATTGGACAGGCGGCAGTATGAATTCTATCAGGGACTCCATATTATCTCATTCTTGGAGAACTCCTTTAACTTTCATGTGGTCTGAGGTCATAATTCAGCACAAAGAATTTCAGAAGAGAGTGATAAATTCTCCATTAGAATGAGCTCACTGACTCAATCTGTAGCCAGTAAGAGACGGTGCAACACAGAGGCTGTAGAAGGCAGTAAGATCCATTTGCAAAAATATCTTTTATGGTAAAATACACGCATTTAAGAAAAAAAATGCATCTGAACAGTGGTGTAACTTGAAACTCATGGGCCCCAGTACAAAAGCTCCCATGGGGCCCCCAATTATTTCAAATCTTTAATAGTATTGGTCTTTTTAAATGGGACAAATAGATTTTTTGGGCCCCCTAGGCTCCAGGGTCTGGGTGCAATTGCAACCCCTGTACCCACTGTAGTTACGCCCCTGCCTTGGAAGGTGTTCACATGTCTTAAGTGGCATTCCTATCTCAGACATTTATGGCACAGGACAGAATGAGGCGAATATTACATATGTGAAGCATGTCATAACTGTATCACCTGCAGCATGGATTACCAGGCCCAGTGTGGCCGTTATACTGGTGCCGGCCGACATTCCTGTCCGGGGATCTGCATGCAGAAAACAAGAAAGATTTCAGCACTGAGCAGTCAGGTTCCCCATCCAAGACACAAGCATCAACCCGAGCATGGCGACATAGAATCCATATGGTTATCTGTATCTTCCATTCATGTAAATGTAGAATTTCCCCTCCACCAAGTACTATAAAAGGGATCTCCTCATATGGGGTGTAACGATCGTGGTCGCAGAGGTTGTCGGGCTCGTGTGGGTGAGGGGCCCACCAACGCCAGCGCAAACTTCAACTGGATTTGCATCCTCGGACGCACATTCAGCTGAAGTGTATTGCGGTGCTTGGGTCTGTGCAATGCAATACACAATGCCGGCCAATCAGAGACCAGCAGCTGATGTCAGCATGCACATGACGGGGGGTGCATGGCAGTGACGTCATGCCGTTCCGTCGCTTGCACGCTGATGTCAGCTGCCGGCTTCAGAAGAGGATGCCGCGTGGCGGGGGAGCGGATGGGAGGGGAGTAGAATCATTTTTTTTTTTTTTAAAATGAAGAACATATATACCAGGATGGGGGATATATATATACACCAGGATGGGGGATATATATATACCAGGATGGGGGATATATATATACCAGGATGGGGGATATATATATACCAGGATGGGGGATATATATATACCAGGATGGGGGATATATGTATACCAGGATGGGGCCCAGGACAAGGGACATATATACCAGGATGGGGCACATATATACTAGGAGGAGGAACATATATACTAGGATGAGGAACATATATAACAGGATGGGGAACCTATATAACAGGATGGGGAACCTATATAACAGGATGGGGAACCTATATAACAGGATGGGGCATATACAGGGGAAAATATGTATTTGATACACTGACAATTTTGCAAGTGTTCCCACCTACAAAGAGGGGAGAGGTCTATGCTTTGTATCGTAGGTACACTTCACCTGCGAGACAGAATCTAAAAATAAAAACCAGAAAATCACATTGTATGATTTTGAAATAATTAAATTGCATTTTATTGCATGAAATAAGTATTTGATCACCGACCAACCAGCAAGAATTCTGCCTCTCACAGACCTGTTAGTTTTTCTTTATGAAGCCTCCTACTCTGCACTCATTACCTGTATTAATTGCACCTGTTTGAACTCATTACCTGTATAAAAGACACATGCTCACACACTCAATAACGCTTCAACGTCTCCACCATGGCCAAAAACAAAGAGCTGTCTAAGGACACTGGGGACAAAATTGTACAACGCTGGGATGGGTTACAGGACAATAGGCAAGCAGCTTGGTGAGAAGGCAGCAATTGTTGGCACAATTATTAGAAAATGGAAGAAACACAAGATGACTGTCAATCTTCCTTAGTCTGGGGCTCCATGCAGGATCTCGCCTCGTGGGGTAAGGATGATTTTGAGAAAGGTCAGGAATCAGCCCAGAACTACACAGGAGGACCTAGTCAATGACCTGAAGAGAGCTGGGACCAAAGTCTCAAACATTACCATTAGTAACATACTACGCCATCATGGATTAAAATCCTGCAGGGCACGCAAGGTCCACCTGCTCACGCCAGCACATGTTCAGGCCCGTTTGGAGATTGCCAATGACCATCTGGATGATCCAGAGGAGGAGTGGGAGAAAGTCATGTGGTCAAATTAGACCAAAATAGAACTTTTTGGCATCAACTTCACTCATCGCATTTGGAGGAAGAAGGATGAGTATAACCCCAAGAACACCATCCCAACCGTGAAGCATGGTGGGGGAAACATCATACTTTGAGGGTGCTTTTCTGCAAAGGGGACAGGACAACTGCACCGTATTAAAGGGAGGATTGATGGGGTCATGTATCGTGAGATTTTGGCCAACAACCTCCTTCCCTCAGTAAGAGCATGGAATACGGGTCATGGCTGGATCTTCCAGCATGACAATGACCTGAAACACACAGCCAGGACAACTAAGGAGTGGCTCCGTTAGAAGCATCTCAAGGTCCTGGAGTAGCCTAGCCAGTCTCCAGACCAGAACCCAATAGAAAATCTTTGGAGGGAGCTGAAACTCAATGTTGCCCAGCGACAGCCCCGAAACCTGAAAGATCTGGAGAAGATCTGTATGGAGGAGTGGGCCAAAATCCCTGCTGCACTGCGTGCAAACCTGGTCAAGAACTACAGGAAACGTCTGTCCTCTGTAATTGCAAAGAAATGTTTCTGTACCAAATATTAAGTTCTGTTTTACTATTGTATCAAATACTTATTTCATGCAATAAAATGCAAATTAATTATATAAAAATCATACAATGGGATTTTCTAGCATTTATTTTAGATTCTGTCTCTCACAGGTGAAGTGACCTACGATAATAATTACAGACCTCTCCATTCTTTGCAGGTGGGAGAAATTGCTAAATCTCCAGTGTATCAAATACTTATTTTCTGCGCTGTATATACCAGGATGGGGAACATATACACCAGATGTGTGTGTGGGGGCCTAATTTTGCACCCATTGAACTCTAGTTACTCCACTGCTCTCATCCTCGGCAAAATCCACCGTAATCATCTCACCATGATAGGAGCAGTAGCTGCTGATCTGATCCACAATGAACATAAGGACAAACCCAGTGACCAGGAAGACCCCGATGAAGAAGTGCGGGGGCACAGAACTGATCTCGGCTACCTCCTCTTCCACCGTCTCCGTCAGGTTCATATTCTGCGCAATATTTAGACATTTCCCCGGGGAACCTGAAAAATGCAGCAAAATCAGAGAGAGAAATCTAATCAGGCGCCGCTTATCAGATCACTATTGTAGAACCTTGCTATATCTTTTGCATAGTAATTATTTAATGCTTCTTCTTATCCGGTGAGTAAGCTGTAAAAAAAAAAAAAAAAATAGCATATATTTCCCATCGCAGATTCGGCCAGGGGACTGTTTGTGCTGGCGTAGGCTACGACATCTTGAAAGATTAGTGGTGGCTGGATGCAGCCAAGTGAAGGATAACACATCCTGTCCATATACAACAAAAGAGTCCAGAGCGTTCGTTTTTCTAACCTTTGGAGGAGCCGTCAAGCAGTTCAATCCCTTCTGGTATAATTATGGCCAGCGCAGTCCCACAGAGTAATCCAGCGCCCAGGACGCTCACAAACTGCAGCTTTTGCTGTAAGAGATTAGGGCAGAGATCAGTGATTGTTTGGAACAAATGCAGAATCAATAAAAACAAAACAAAAAAAAAATCTAGGAGACTAAGAATTTATCGGCTATGGATAAGTGGCGCCAGGTTGTATGGCAGCTGCTCATCTCCTTCTACTGAAGTGGGTGATGACAGCTATGGTAAAATTGGCCCCGAGCAGTAATTATATGCAGTGGGGAGGATAAATTAAAGACACAAGAGTCAGAAATGTTCAGAATCCCACTGAGAAGCCGCGAGTGATAGATCTCGTACATCCATGCGGCTTGGCATCGTGAAGAGAACAGAAGAGTCTGGTTTGATCTTTGTTCTATAGAAGTTGCTTTTATATTATAATCACAGGGACGATTTCCTCACTTGTCCGAACCTTTAGAGCAGATTTTACAATGAAGCTTTGATGCTTTTCATAGAGACGCCACACTGGGCGTTATATGTTATATTATAAGCTATGTTCACACTGGGCATTTTTTCAGCGTTTTTATTTCGGCAGCAAAACCTGATCTCTTGGCAGCAAAAACGCTGCGTCAAAAATGAAGGTTTTATTGCATTTTTAGGATCCTAAAGTTCAGCTTTGCTTCCACCACAGAAGCATGAACACAGGTCACCAATGCAAGACATACTGTATGTGAAACCATATTAACCAGAATTACAAATGTAACAGTGGGAGGAGGTGAATTGTTCAGGAATAGTTTTTCTAAGACATTGGCAGTGCATGGAGTTTGTAGGACACTATTTATTTTTACACTATGGGGTCTGCCATTGAGTTGCTCAGGGATTGTTCAATTTCACACCTCCATGGGCCACAGATATTGTTAAATCCAGGGCTGTGGAGTCGGAGTCGTGGAGTCGGAGTTAGTTTTGGTTGGAGTCGGTAGAAATGTACCGACTCCAGCTTTAAAAAAAATGTATTAATATTTCATAATTGAACTTTCATATGAATTTTATAAATATTACTCAAATATATATGTTCTATCAAACTATGAACAACAGTGATAAGCAGTTCTGCTGGAGATAGAGACATTTATTACTTCTTGTGTGTCACTGTTCTCCACTGCCCTTATCTAATCTTATACTTGGTTAACCTCATGCTGCCCCAACCCCCCTACTTACAATGTATGAAACTGAAAGTGAAAATGTGTTGCAAATTCTTAGTAGTAAAGCTCCTTCTCTAGACTAGATGTTTACTAGGTGTGCGTCTTCCAAGCATCTCACAGCGCCTACTCAGAAGAGGAAGACTGTAAGAAGTATTATCCTTTCAACAAACTTTGCATCAGTTAACTGTGAGTACATGTGGAATAACAGTATTACTGACCACTATATCAGTTGTACGACCTGGCAATAATTTTGTACAATTGTTTTTAGGAAAAACAATTGTCATTTGGATTGTGAATGCAGAATTAAAAACCTGAGAATGTCAAAGAAGCGTCACATTAAATCAGCTGTATTTCAACATCACTCAAGATAGAAAACATTATGTCTGTCAGTGTATGACAAATGATCCAGACGAAAACAAATGCTGTGAAGCCAAGATCAGTGCATATTCAGGCAAAGATAAAAATGCTCCTACCAGAGCTTCTAATCTAAAGAGACATTAAGGCTGTGTGCCCACGTAGCGTTTTTCAAGCGTATATGCTGCGGAATTTCCGCAGCGTAAACGCTTGAAAAACGCATGTAGATCCGCACCCCATGGTCCCCAATGGCATTCCGCAATGTCAATGCCCATGCTGCGGATTTTTCCGCAGCGTATATGCTGCAGTCAAAAATCCGCAGCATGTTCATTAATTTTGCGGAAGCGCAGCGGAATCAATGTGCGGATGGTACCCAAGTCTGGAGGAGAGGAGACTCTCCTCCAGACCTGGGTACCAAAGAACCTGTAAAAAAAAGAATAAAATAAAGTTTATACTTATCTTATGATGTTTTCCCTC
Source organism: Phyllobates terribilis (assembly GCF_046119375.1). NCBI lineage: Eukaryota > Metazoa > Chordata > Amphibia > Anura > Dendrobatidae > Phyllobates > Phyllobates terribilis. The sequence continues at coordinate 685,842,319 of NW_027362763.1, forward strand.
CGTCGCGCTGTTGTCTGAAGGACCTGCCACGTCATTGAGTCATGTGACCCACCACATGACTCAATGACGTCACTGCAGGTCCTGCACACAACAGCGTGAGCCGCTCAAGCCTCCGGACGGGGCAGAGAATGCATCAGAAGGTGAGTATAAAGTTTATTTTTTTATTTTTTACCATTCTGAACAAGTTGTCAAGCACTTTTCCAAGTGATGCTTGGAGAAGTGCTTGATAACCCGCATGCGGAAATGCATGCAAAGACGCCTCACAAACGCTTCTACCTGGCGGGAAAACCGCATGTAATATCCGCATGCGATTTTCCCGCCAGGGAGAAGCGTAAAAAATATGCTTCAGGTCCGCAACGTGGGCACATAGCCTTACAGCGCTTTCACCCAGAAGTACTGAAAGCAGTGGATGAGAAAGACTGCATCCAAACCAATGAACCAGTGCCCAGCTCTTCCAGCCAAACAAAGGAGCAGAGAACTTTGCAGCCATCAGTTGCAAGATATTTTGTCAGTGACAAAGATACTGTGACAATGACAGTAGATACATTTAAAAAACAGATCAAAGAGCTTGTTGTAAAGGATAGTGTGCCTATTTCATTATTTTCACGACCAGCTTTTAAGTGTCTGAATGGGGAAATGGCCCTCAAGCTTGGTGTTTCTCTGGAGAGAGAGAGTATTAGAAAATTAGTAATCGAAGAAGCTTTTAAACAAAAGGAAGAACTTAAAAAAACTCTCAAGGGACGCTTTCTGTTTCTTAAAATGGATGCCTGCACATGTCACAGTGAACTATTTTGCCATCAATGTCCGATTTGTTTGTGACAAAAATGAAATAGTTACCAAGACATTGGCAGTAAAAGACACCAAAGCTCATCACACCAGTGAGTTTCTCCAGGTCTTGGTGGAAAAGGTTCTGCAAGACTATGAACTTAAAAAAGAGCAAGTTCTTTCTGTCGTAAGTGACAATGCTTCAAATATGATAAGTACTATTAAGCTAATGAATGAGAGTAATGATGGTGACCAGCAGCTAGAAGAACATTCTGGGTCCACAGACACAGAAATGTTTGAAATAGAGGAACACAGTATTGTAACTGAGGAGCAAACTGAAGTTGCTTCAGATGAACAGCAACATGATAGTTTAGATGATCTTGTTGAAACTGTGACAATCCGTTCTTTCATTCATCACATGCGCTGTGTTGTGCATACGCTACAGCTGGCTATAAGAGACAGTCTGCAAGAAGGACATGCTGCTGCACTGATTGGCAAGGTGAGAAAATTGGCTACTGTTGCCAGAACCCCTAAAGTTGACTCAATTTTGAAGAGACGTGCTGGAAAAGGGGCAATTATTGATCAAGCCACACGATGGGGCAATACTTACTTAATGATTCAGCACTTGGTTGTACTGAAAACCTTTCTTGTAGACATGGCTAACCCTCAACTGACGCTAAATGAAAGTCAGTGGAATCAGGTGACTGAGCTGGAAAAATTGCTAGAGCACCCATTTACAGTGACTAAAAAATGACAAGCAGAGGACTTAACTCCAGGTATTTTCTTAAAGGAGTGGAAGAACCTGATGTTTCGCCTGTCCCAAAGAGGAGGGTTAATTGCAAGTGGCATTGCTACATCAATGAAACGGAGAGAGGAGCTACTATTACAAAATAACATTCTTTTGGCAGCTGTTTATGTAGACCCAATGCATCGGATTCTTCTAGATCAGGGGTCCTCAAACTTTTTAAACAGGGGGCCAGTTCACGGTCCCTCAGACCATTGGAGGGCCGGAATATAGTTTTTAAAAAAAACTATGAACAAATTCCTATGCACACTGCACATATCTTATTTTGTAGTAAAAAAACCAATACAGGAACAAATACAATATTTAAAATGAAGAACAAGTAAAGTTAAAATCAACCGGTATTTCAATAGGTAGGTAACTGTACCCAATATGCAGCATAGGTCCTTAATAGGCAGGTAAATATCCCCAATAGGCAGCATAGGTCCCCAATAGGCAGGTAAATGTCCCCAATAGGCAGGTAAATGTCCCCTATAGGCAGAGAAATATCCCCAATAGGCAGCATAGGTCCTCAATAGGCAGGTAAATATCCCCAATAGGCAGGTAAATGTCCCCAATAGGCAGGTAAATGTCCCCAATAGGCAGGTAAATGTCCCCAATAGGAAGCATAGGTCCTCAATGGGCAGGTAAATGTTCCCAATAGGCAGGCTGTTTCCCCCTTATAATGCCATATGCAGGCTGTTCCACCCCTTATAATGCCCCATGCAGGCTGTTCCCCCCTTATAATGCCCCATGCAGCATGTCACCCCCTCCCCATATTATGCCCCATGCAGCATGTCACCCCCCCATATTATGCCCCATGCAGCATGTCACTCCCCCCATATTATGCCCCATGCAGCATGTCACTCCCCCCATATTATGCCCCATGCAGCATGTCACCCCCCCATATTATGCCCCATGCAGCATGTCACCCCCCCATATTATGCCCCATGCAGCATGTCACCCCCCCATATTATGCCCCATGCAGCATGTCACCCCCCCCATATTATGCCCCATGCAGCATGTCACCCCCCCATATAATGCCCCATGCAGCATGTCCCTTTCCCCCCATATAATGCCCCATGCAGGATGTCCCTTTCCCCCCATATAATGCCCCATGCAGGATGTCCCTTTCCCCCCATATAATGCCCCATGCAGGATGTCCCTTTTCCCCCCATATAATGCCCCATGCAGGATGTCACCCCCCATATTATACCCCTTGCAGGATGTCACCCCCCCATATAATACCCCTTGCAGGATGTCACCCCCCCATATAATGACCTATACCTCCATACATTAAAGAAAAAAAAAAATCCAATACTCACCTCACTTCTCACTTGCTGCCGCTGCTCAGGTCTGGACTCCAGCGTTGCGGCGGCGCTGTCCCGCTCTGCGCTGCCTGTGACGGCACTCGGGAGGGCGCGGTGAAAAGACGTCACCGCGCCCTCTGACCTGAGACGTCACAGGGAGCGCAGAGCAGGAAGACAGCGGATCTGCGGAGGCACGGGGAGAGGTAAGTATACGCCTGCCCTGAGCAAGCGGCGGAGAAGGGCGGGCGCTGACACCGCTCTCCTCCGCCCATAGCCCGGCGGGCCGGATAAAAGTCCTCCACGGGCCGCATGTGGCCCGCGGGCCGTAGTTTGAGGATCCCTGTTCTAGATGATCAACAGCTAACTAAAGGAAAAGAAGCTCTGTTTGAAATAGCAGTAAGGATGAAAGGGTTGCAGAACAGTCAGGAGGAACAAGAAGAATTTGGTCGTCCTGCCACATCTTCACCCTCATCATCAACTGATGAAGAATTTAATTTCGAAAAATATTTGGATCACAAGGACCGTGCAAAGCGTTCCCGCATAGAAGAAGAGTCATCCCCATCAAAGAACACAGCCAGTACATTTCATGTGCACTAAAAGAAATTGATAAATTTGACCGTTCATCAAAAATAACAGTGCAAAAAGCGATTCCTCTGTATCCTGACATTGTCAGAGATGTTGCCCGAGTGGTTACTGCTTTGCCACCAACCCAAGTTAGTGTAGAGAGGTTGTTCTCTGCTCTCAAAATAATTAGATCAGATTTGAGGGCATCCATGAAGGAGGATCTGACAAATTTATAGATTTCTTCTTATTAACTGCATAACAGTGTTTACTGCATATTTACTTACAAGAGTTTAGAAAAGTTTATAAAAGTTATTTGCTATATTCTAATTGTATTCTAATAAATATAGTTTTTGCTCTAAGTGGTCTGATTACTTATATGATTGTGAGAAACTGAATAAGCACGATGTTAATATTTTACAACAGTAAATTTATTGTTACGAATTGGCCATTTATGAAAGAGTCTGAGTCGGAGCCTGATAAAATCCAGGAGTCGGAATCGCAACTGTGGCTTACAGACTCCACAGCCCTGATTAAATCTCACACCTAGGTGAGCCAATATTTACACCTTACACATAACTAATTTAATTTAACTGTCCTAATCCAAACTCAGGTGACAAAAACAAGATGGTAGAATCACAAAAATAAATGAGTTTCACATACTGCTGTACTTTTTTTTCCACTAAAAACACAGCAAATCCTGATTGTTATGTTCACACTAGCCATTTTTTCACCACCCATTACTTTTAATGGGTGAAAAACGCTGAAAGAAGTGACATGCTCTGTTGTGCAAAAAAATATGCAGAGCACAAATTACTGATGAAACAAAAACCAAGCTGTGTGCATGAGATTTCTGAAAGCTCATAGACTTTGCTGGTACTGTAAAATGCATCTGAAAATTTGCATAACAAAGTGCATAAAAAAAAACGGCTAGTGTAAACATAGCCTTACGGTGGCTCCGGGTGATTGACCCATTGTGTTTCTTAATTAGGATAATGTGAACAATAATGAGGAATCTAAAGGAGTACTCCACATTACACAAATGATCAGTTTTTTACATGACAACTGTCAGATCGGTGCTGGTCTGACTATTGGGATCACGTATCGCCAGAGCAAAGGACTTGTGCGCCCAGTTTCCCCACCTGCACGAAAACAGCACAGTAGAGAGGCTGAATTTTGTGCAAAGCGCTCCTGCACAAATATTTTGCAGCCTTCCGTGCTTGTTTGGTCTCAGTTTTAAAACAGTGGAAGGAGCGGAAAGGGAGCGGGCACAACCTACCAGGACACAGATCACATTTATGACTAGGCGTAAGGTGCCAACTCCAGTCAAAGTACAATTATTGACACAGGCTTTACAGCAGCTGCCTGACATCACCTGCAATTCATGAGCAATTCCGTTTCCTGCTACTTATATATAAATGTCCCCAGGAGCTCACATTCTAATTACTGCATCTCACATACCTAAGGAGGGTCCCCGGCTCATTATCCCCCACTATAAGTCATGGTACTTGGAGTTATCGCTCGCTCAGTCTCACAACTGTGATGACAGCGTTTTCAGTGCCAGCAGATCACAGCTGACCGGACAGGACAACCTCGGTCCATATGCCGATTTTCACAGCAGAGTCCAGAGATGATCTCAGGACACATAAGGGGCTCCAAGCATGATTGTAGGTCCGACGTCTCGCATATCACTATATATAGTAAAAAATGCTCGGAGACTGATTATATATATATCTTATATAATATCACACTGATGCAGGAAGTGGGTTTACAGTGGTTAAACCAGTTTAATTATTGTATACATAAGCCTAAGTAATTAGCTTAGACTCCCGGATCTAAATAAGGGAGGGTGGAAATCACAGACTGATCAAGTGAGAGGCAAGTCAAGCAGGAGTCTCACATAAGAAATAGCACAAAAGCCAAAATATATAGTAATATATATATATATATATATACACGCACACACACACACACACACACACACAGTACAGACCAAAAATTTGGACACACCTTCACATTTAAAGATTTTTCTGTATTTTCATGACTATGAAAATTGTACATTCACTCTGAAGGCATCAAAACTATGAATTAACACATGTGGAATTATATACTTAACAAAAAAGTGTGAAAGAACTGAAAATATGTCTTATATTCTAGGTTCTTCAAAGTAGCCACCTTTTGCTTTGATGACTGCTTTGCACACTCTTGGCATTCTCTTGATGAGCTTCAAGAGGTAGTCACCAGAAATGGTCTTCCAACAATCTTGAAGGAGTTCCCAGAGATGCTTAGCACTTGTTGGCCCTTTTGCCTTCACTCTGCGGTCCAGCTCACCCCAAACCATCTCGATTGGGTTCAGGTCTGGTGACTGTGGAGGCCAGGTCATCTGGCGTAGCACCCCATCACTCTCCTTCTTGGTCAAATAGACCTTACACAGCCTGGAGGTGTGTTTGGGGTCATTGTCCTGATGAAAAATAAATGATGGTCCAACTAAAAGCAAACCGGATGGAATAGCATGCCACTGCAAGATGCTGTGGTAGCCATGCTGGTTCAGTATGCCTTCAATTTTGAATAAATCCCCAACAGTGTCACCAGCAAAGCACCCCCACACCATCACACCTCCTCCTCCATGTTTCACGGTGGGAACCAGGCATGTAGAGTCCATCCGTTCACCTTTTCTGCGTCGCACAAAGACACGGTGGTTGGAACCAAAGATCTCAAATTTGGACTCCTCAGACCAAAGCACAGATTTCCACTGGTCTAATGTCCATTCCTTGTGTACTTTAGCCCAAACAAGTCTCTTCTGCTTGTTGCCTGCCCTTAGCAGTGGTTTCCTAGCAGCTATTTTACCATGAAGGCCTGCTGCACAACGTCTCCTCTTAACAGTTGTTGAAGAGATGTGTCTGCTGCTAGAACTCTGTGTGGCATTGACCTGGTCTCTAATCTGAGCTGCTGTTAACCTCCGATTTCTGAGGCTGGTGACTCAGATAAACTTATCCTCAGAAACAGAGGTGACTCTTGGTCTTCCTTTCCTGGGGCGGTCATCATGTGAGACAGTTTCTTTGTAGTGCTTCATGGTTTTTGCAACTGCACTTGGGGACACTTTCAAAGTTTGCCCAATTTTTTGGACTGACTGACCTTCATTTCTTAAAGTAATGATGGCCACTCGTTTTTCTTTACTTAACTGCTTTTTTTTTTGCCATAATACAAATTCTAACAGTCTATTCAGTAGGACTATCAGCTGTGTATTCACCTGACTTCTGCACAACACAACTGATGGTCCCAACCCCATTTATAAGGCAAGAAATCCCACTTATTAAACCTGACAGGGCACACCTGTGAAGTGAAAACCATTTCCAGTGACTACCTCTTGAAGCTCATCAAGAGAATGCCAAGAGTGTGCAAAGCAGTCATCAAAGCAAAAGGTGGCTACTTTGAAGAACCAAGAATATAAGACATATTTTCAGATGTTTCACACTTTTTTGTTAAGTATATAATTCCACATGTGTTAATTCATGGTTTTGATGCCTTCAGTGTGAATGTCCAATTTTCAAAGTCATGACAATACATAAAAATCTTTAAATGAGAAGGTGTGTCCAAACTTTTGGTCTGTACTGTATAATTATATATATATATATATATATATATATATATATATATATATATATATATATATATATATATATATATATATATATATATATATATATATATATATATATATATATATATATATATATATATATATATACACACACACACACACATACACAGGGTGGGCCATTTATATGGATACACCTAAATTAAATGGGAATGGTTGGTGATATCAACTTCCTGTTTGTGGCACATTAGTATATGGGAGGGGAAAAACTTTTCCAGATGGGTGATGACCATTTTGAAGTCAGACATTTTGGATCCAACTTTTTTTTTTTTTTCAATGGGAAGAGGGTCATGTGACACATCAAACTCATTGAGAATTTCATAAGAAAAACAATGGTGTGCTTGATTTTAACGTAACTTTATTCTTTCATTAGTTTTTTTACAAGTTTATGACCACTTATAAAATGTGTTCAAAGTGCTGCCGATTGTGTTGGATTGTGAATGCAACCCTCTTCTCCCTCTCTTGACACACTGATAGCAACACCACAGAAGAAATGCTAGCACAGGCTTCCAGTATCCGTTGTTTCAGATGCTGCACATCTCGTATCCTCACAGCATAGACAATTGCCTTCAGATGACCCCAAAGATAAAAGTCTAAGGGGGTCAGATCTGGAGACCTTGGTGGCCATTCAACTGGCCCACAATGACCAATCTACTTTCCAGGAAACTGTTCATGTAGGAATGCTCCGACCTGACACCCATAATGTGGTGGTGACCATCTTGTTGAAAAAACTCAGGGAACGTGCCATCTTCAGTGCATAAAGGGGGCAACACATCATCATGTAGCAATTTCAGATATCCAGTGGCATTGAAGTTTCCATTGATGAAGAATGACCCCACTATCTTTTTACCCAATATACCACACCATACCATCAAGATAAGAGATGTGTAGCATCTGAAACAACGGATACTGGAAGCCTGTGCTAGCATCTCTTCTGCGGTGTTGCTATCAGTGTGTCAAGAGTGGGAGAAGAGGGTTGTATTGACAATCCAACACAATGGGCAGCTCTTTGAACACATTTTATAAGTGGTCATAAACTTGTAAAAGACTCATGAAAGAATAAAGTTATGTTAAAACCAAGCACACCATTGTTTTTCTTATGGAATTCTCAATAAGTCTGATGTGTCACATGACCCTCTTCCATTGAAAAAAATGAAGTTGGATACAAAATGACTGTCTTCAAAATGGCCGCCATGGTCACCACCCATCTGGAAAAGTTTTCCCCCTCCCATATACTAATGTGCTACAAACAGGAATTTGATATCACCAACCATTCCCATTTAATTTAGGTGTATCCATATAAATGGGCCACCCTGTATTTATGTATGTGTGTGTACATAAAAAAACAAACAAAACAGCATGCACTAATCCAATCAGTTTAATCTCATTGTGTGCATTTCAGGAAACAACACATGTGCATAGCCACAATAGTCACCTCCTGACCCTATCTTTTGTCCTGAAGCATCTAATCATTGCAAAGGTCATTGTGAAGGGAGGGGGAGCAGGAGAGCTGTGATATCCCCTACTATGTATGATTGGTGGATCAGCTGCATATAGAGGTGTTATCAGTCATTGTACAGGAGGAGGTGAGCTGTGACATCATCTATTGTGAATAGTGGATCCTGTGTTATCTGCTGTATGTAGAGGTGTTATCAGTCATTGTACAGGAGGAGGAGGTGAGCTGTGACATCACCTATTGTGAATGGAGGATCCTGTGTTATCCACAGTCATTGTAATGCTGCCTGTGATGAAAATGAGATAGCTGAAAACTCTCTTTCTGAAATGACAGGAGCAATGAGTCTTAAAAAAAAATAAAAATAAAAAAATACACGATAAAAACTACTAATATGAGGTGTACCAAAAGGTGAGATTTTGCTGTGTTTCTGTGACAAAAACTTTGCCCAAAAACACATAAAAAATGCAATGATAATGCGCACGTTGATGCGATTTACATGCAGAAGACTTGCCAAAGAATTGACACGGAGCTTTTTCTACAACGCACAGAAAATAAAAACGTAACATGTGCACTATAGACATGCTTCACCCATTCAAATACATATTTTTTTAATGTAGATTTTCGCATGGAATTCGGGCAAATAAACGCAGCAAAAAATGTGCAAATGTAACCTTAAAAAGTATACCCACTCGTTAAAATTGTTTAAAGGGGTATCTCCATCTCCAAGATCCTATCCCAATATGTAGAAGGTGTAATAATAATAATATTAGCAAATACCTCCAATTAGAAATGTAGTATATTTTTTCTGACTCGCTATGTCTCTTACCTCATGTGCAGGCATCGCAGGACTTTAGGTATCCATGGTTACGTCCACTGATAAAGTCACAGTTAGCTAGCTAGTTGCTAGTGGTCGTAACCATGGATACTTAAGGTCCTGCGATGCCTGCACATGAGGAAAGAGACATAGCGAGTCAGAAAAACTATACTACGTTTCTAATTGGAGGTATTTGCTAATATTATTATTATTCATACATCTACTACATATTGGGATAGGATCTTAGAGATGGGAATACCTCTTTAAGTCTCTGGTGCATAAATCAAAATAAAAAAAAAAATTGCAAATTTACAATTTTTTTTTTGCAGAAACCGTGTGTTGCTATGGTAACAGACTACAACTTTGTGTAGTCTGATCCAGCAGCTATGTGTTATCTGTCTCTTCTTTTATCTGCCACCCGTCCACGTGTCATGGCCTGGCAATCACCCAGGATGAGTATACATTAAGGAGCCGCTGCCCTGCCTGACATCCGCGCTCCACTGATTACTGTACACAAACCGCTAATCCGACCTGCCATACTCCACTAATACACAAGCAAATATCTCCGGGTCGTCGCTCCCGCCACGTTCCCAGGCTCATTCTTATAGTAAGGTTACAGATGTTGATGGGAAATTAGGGGTGCACTTTCACACTCGCCCCCTGTTAGTAGGCAGACGGAGTCATTCTGTGACATGGGTCTGCATAGGAGCTGTATACACAAAACGAGAAACTTTCAATTAAAAAAATATATAACTTTCAAGCTCACTTTTTTTTTATTTTTTTTTAAACTTAGATGTATTGCAGCAGTATTAAAAGAAAACCGATTGCAAAAGTGTACACACCCTTTAAATTCACAACAGGCGGGAGTACAGTTGATCCAATGTGACATAAACCTTGGAACAAACATTTGGTCCCACAAGGTGAAATATTCCCCTGAGGTCCCGGCTAATAAGCAACCTGTGTCTGCGGAGGGAGGACATCGCCTGCTCTATCTGGATTATGGGATTATACACCACGGCCGCTCTTTATAATAATCCCTTGTCATTTTACAGATGCGACAAACTCCCTGACCACCTTATAGAGATGGCGGTGTACAGGGCACTGCGCTCTACGGACGGGTTTATTATACACTTTATACAGATCTGATTATTACATTATTACCACGCAGTGATTGTGTTATAACATATGATAACTATCTATAGTGTTTCGATAAATTATCAAAATGAATAGCAAAACTGTTATTGTTGCCTGTACCAACCATTCAGAGAGCAGCTTTCATTTTACCAGAGCTGTTTAAGAAATGAAAGCTGTGCTCTGATTGGTTGTTACAGGCAACAAAGACAGTTCAGTGTTAAACAGGCTCTGCCCTCATACTAGGCCTCAATTATCAAAGCTACGGAAAATAACAAGAAAAACTGTCTGTCGCCCATAGCAACCAATCAGAGCTCAGCTTTCATTTCTTAGAAAGCTCTGTTAAAATGAAAGCTGAGCTCTAATTGGTTGCTATGGTTAACAGTTTTAATAAATTTGACCCAAATTCTGGTTTACTGAGTGTACAGGGCCCGGTCATGGCTGAGATTCTTGGCACATTAACTTAGATACTGTTTCTAAGCAGCACCCCCCAAAATAAGAGGCTCTTACTTAAAGGGGTATTCCACTTTTGATGAATATCGCATATTGATTATGTAATTTGAAGTTTAGCAATTTTATGTAAGTTATGTATAAATTTCTTGCTTGCTGTCAGTAAATGGAAGCCGTCATGGTCATTACTGCAGTATATCAGACTGTATGTAGTTCAGGGCTTCTAGCAGTAGATGTGGTCTGATAACGCGACCAGAACCTCCTCCTCGCTTTCCAAGGGCTAAAACTTTTTATATTTCGGCCTATAAGGTTGTATCTGGGCTTGTCTTTGTGCTGTAGCTTTTATCATCACCATTTTTGGGTGCGTATGGCTTTCTGATCTCTTTTTATATCAATTTTTCTTAGGCAAAGTGACCATAAAACAATGATTCCCCCGTTCTGCCGCTGTTCTTTAATGCATAAAAAAAAATGGTGTTACTCACCTTCCCTCCGCTCCCCCACCGCGCGGCGTCCTCTTTTGAAGCCGGCAGCTGACTTCAGCGGGCAAGCGACGGGAGAGTATGACGTCACTGCCATGAGTCCCCGGTCACGTGTCGTGCCCGCTGATGTCAGCAACTGGCCTCTGATTGGCCAGCAGCTTGTATTGCAGCGTACAGACTCAGCGGGTCTCTGCTCCGCAGTACACTTCAGCTGAATGTGCATCCAAGGACGCATATTCGGTTGAAGTTTGCACTGGTGTTGGCGGGCCCCTCACCCACACGGGCTCGGTCGCAACCTCTACGACCGCGTTAGTTACGCCCATGATTCCAGGAAAAACGAGTACTGGGAATATATATATTTTATTTTTCATCTTTCTTAGGGATCTATTTTTTGTACAATACACCTTTAGGCGAGGTTTACACTAATAAAGCGCTCTCCGTTGAGATCTACATCAGAGGTTTCTGGCGGATTCCCTGAAAAACTATTGTGGTGGGAATCCCGGCAGACGGAGTCACTGTGGAGACTTTCTGGCCTCTGTCTTGGCAGAATTAGTTCTTTTTCAGATGTGCACAAAAATGGGGTTAACCAGGATGGAGGTGAAGGCCATGTCGAATGTTATTCCCTCCACTTCATACAAGTACAAGTGAATGGCCTCGTTAGGGGGTTGCCAACAGAATACAGTTTTTCGGAGATTACAACAGTAACCCCCGAAGCAGTGCTTGGCGTAAAGAGCAGTATAAGTGTGAATGGAGCTCAAGACTGTAATATTATAGTTTATGGTAAAAAATCATCCCCTGTGAGGCCCAGATACAGGCATATATAGGGGTACAAATATGGCAAACATCGGGGCTACCATAACTATACTATCCACACTCATAATACGCAATAAAAATGTCTGATTATTGCGTTTTTTGTTGCATTTTTCCCCTTATTTGATGCATTTTTGGTGCATTTTTCCCTAGCATAGGAAAGCTTTGATGCTGCACTTAAAAACGCGACTGCTTTTTTTTTTTTTTTTTTCAACAAGTTTTTACATATTTTTTTTCAGGTGCCCCATAGAAGCCTACAGAGAAAACAAAATTCACCAAAAACTTTGCGTCTTTAAATGCACAATTTCTGCACAAAAAAAGTGGGAAAAAAAAAATCATCATTTTTTCCTAAGGTGTTGAGGGAGGTTAAAAATAACAAACGTTGCTATATTCACCCATCATTGCGCTTCGTCATAAAATAGGCCCTTTTACACAGATCGCAGAAACTGTATGGGGAAGAGCGGCCCCTAATGTAACTGTTTGGTCCCCTTACAGTTCACACATTGTCGCTGTCATGTTTACACGAGCCAATGATTGGGAACAAGAGATCTTACTTTTGGCCTATGTAAAATGGCTTCTAAGCCTGGTTCACACGTCAGCGTTTGTCATCCATGGACTCATCTTATTCTATAGGGCCATTTACATTGCTGGCTTTTGTTAGGGGCCGATGTATTAAAGTCCACGGTAAGAGAGTCGCAACTGATGACGGAAAATCCAACACATTTAGAAACTTTTGCAACTTGTATTTTGTCACTACAGCAAATCAATAAGTACGAGGTCACATGCGATATCGCGATCTCGATATAACGCTACACCGGACGCCGTGCGACCCTAGGCTTAGGCCACGTTCAGTATTTGTAAGTTAAAATCAGGTGAGGAACAATCCGAGGGAAAGTATAAGGGTTTGTGCCCACGATGCAGATTTCAAGCAGAAATTTCCTGAGCGTTTTTTCATGCGTTTTTTCTGCCAGGGAGAAGCGTTTTTTTAAGCGTTTTTACGTGCGTTTTTTTTTCAAGCGAGTTTGAGCATCACTTGGAAAGTGCTTGACAAGTTGGTCACACAATATAAATCCATGCAACTGGATGTTATGCGGTTCAATGCAAGTCAATGGCAGCGATTTCGTCGCGAAATCATTGCACAATAAATGGACGTGCTGCGGATTTTTCCGCAACGGAAATTTGCACAGCACATGCAGATTATCATTGGGGAACATGGCTGCGGAAACGCATTGAATCCGCATCGTGGGCACACAGCCTCGTAGAAACACGTCACCACTTCTGCATTTTTCCCCCACTCCTGGTTTTCGGCTTACAAATACTGACCGTGTGAACATGGCCATACTGTGATTTCCTTTTCGTCACATGGTGTCCGTGCTGTCACGGGACCGGACTGCCCGCCAGCGACTATGCTGCTAAGTGAATTATTACTAACTCAATTTCAAAGACAGCAGTTCCCACAATACTTAGAAATATATATATTTTTACATATTACAGATGCTGAAATTGCATGAAATAAATGGAGTTTGCGCTGAATGACCATATATATTTTTTTTGCCAAATGCATCATTATACATTGCCAGAAAAAAAAAAAGTAGGTGGCCCCTGAATGTGACTGATTTACTAACAATGCCAATGATGAGGCGGGCACACAGACTGGCACATCTCAAGGTCTTGATACTATTTACAATAATATTGACACATTCACACACAGACAATGTATCAGCAGCAGGGCAACATTCCATAACCTCTGCACTGGTTATTAACCCCCTCCCTGCCAACATCCTGCAGATACCATAACACTCACCTCGGATAGTTTCACTGCTAAAGGGATCAGACCCAAGAGAAAGCAGCCCAGGAACATGCCCAGGGATATGAGGAAGACAACAAGCAGCCCATCCATGCTGGCTGGAGGGCAGGGAGTTACACAAGGGAGCGAGCACACAGCTTCACTTCATCTCCAAGGCGAGGAGCAGCACACAGGGCACAAGCTGCTCCCTCCTCATGCTTCACACGTCGCCTCCTTCCCACCCTGCAGCCAACAACAAACTGAATGAAAACTGAAGCCTCAACTTGTTCAATAGGATGAGATCATTGAAAAATTCTCAGCTTGCAGCGCCATCTGCTGGATGCAAGATGTGAACTGCAACTAAAAAAAAACAAACCCTCTGCTGGATGTCACTAAGAACTGCAATTCTAAAAACTGCAAACCTGCGCCCTCTGCTGGCTGCGCGGCTGGAACTGCAATTTTGAGAACATTGCAAACCTGCGCCCTCTGCTGGATGTCACTAGGAAGTGCAATTATGAAAACTGCAAACCTGCGCCCTCTGCTGGCTGCGCGATTGGAACTGCAATTTTGAAAACATTGCAAACCTGCGCCCTCTGCTGGCTGCGCGACTGGAACTGCAATTTTGAAAACATTGCAAACCTGCGCCCTCTGCTGGATGTAGGGACAAACTGCAACTAGATTGCATTGAAGCTGGTGATATCAGTGTGTCATTGTTTCCAGTAGTAAAATCAAAGGTCAGCTAGGAAGAGCTTTGAGTGTGTAGACATTTAGACTTTATTCACATGCAAGTAATGTTTCTTTTTTTAAAGTGAACAGCAGAAAAACCCCGACAATTGAAAGTCCCTATAGAACATAATGTGTCCATGTTGTCAATAATAATAATAATAATAATTTCTATAGCACCAAAAGATTTCGCAGCGCTTTACCAATCAGAGGGGACCTGTACAAACTATATAAGATATTACATAGCAATACATAATTCAACCAAGAGGCGTGAGGGTCCTGCTTACAAAGCACAAGGAAATAGGGGGGACACAAAAGGTAAAAAAATTGCTTGTCATGTACACCAGCCATCAAAATAATAAATGGGGGCTTTCAAATAACGCTGAATGGTCATCAGCCAGTACAGGTGCATCTCAGTAAATTAGAATATCATCAAAAAGTTCATTTATTTCAGTTCTTCAATACAAAAAGTGAAACTCCTATATTATATAGAGTCATTACACACAGAGTGATCTATTCCAAGTGTTTATTTCTGTTAATGTTGGTGATTATGGCTTACAGCTAATGAAAACACAAAAGTCATTATCTCTGTAAATTAGAATACTTTATAACAACAGCTTGAAAAATGATTTTAAAATCCGTTGTATATAATCCTGTATATATACACTGCACAGTACCACTTCTCCTGTATATACACTGCACAGTACCACTTCTCCTGTCCTGTATATATACACTGCACAGTACCACTTCTCCTGTATATACACTGCACAGTACCACTTCTCCTGTCCTGTATATATACACTGCACAGTACCACTTCTCCTGTATATACACTGCACAGTACCACTTCTCCTGTCCTGTATATATACACTGCACAGTACCACTTCTCCTGTATATATACACTGCACAGTACCACTTCTACTGTATATATACACTGCACAGTACCACTTCTCCTGTCCTGTATATATACACTGCACAGTACCACTTCTCCTGTATATATACACTGCACAGTACCACTTCTCCTGTATATATACACTGCACAGCACCACTTCTCCTGTATATATACACTGCACAGTACCACTTCTCCTGTATATATACACTGCACAGTACCACTTCTCCTGTATATATACACTGCACAGCACCACTTCTCCTGTATATATACACTGCACAGTACCACTTCTCCTGTATATATACACTGCACAGTACCACTTCTCCTGTATATATTCACTGCACAGTACCACTTCTCCTGTATATATACACTGCACAGTACCACTTCTCCTGTATATATACACTGCACAGTACCACTTCTCCTGTATATATACACTGCACAGTACCACTTCTCCTGTATATATACACTGCACAGTACCACTCCTCCTGTCCTGTATATATACACTGCACAGTACCACTTCTCCTGTATATATTCACTGCACAGTACCACTTCTCCTGTATATATACACTGCACAGTACCACTTCTCCTGTATATATACACTGCACAGTACCACTTCTCCTGTATATATACACTGCACAGTACCACTCCTCCTGTCCTGTATATATACACTGCAGGTCTTTTTTTTATTGATAGAATAAGTACAGTACATGACAGAACAATAATACATTACAGGACACCAAACATATGAACAAAACAAGACGACAAATCACAGAAAATAAATCCCCCCAGGAATATATACATATACAAGAAATAACTATTATAAAACCTATAAAACCCCCGGCCCAGCTTCATTCATACTACTATATACAATCCCACACAACGCTCACACCGTCCTATATACACATAAAACACCGTCCTATATACAAGATTATATACAATAAAACACTAAACCTAATATAACGTATATACAACCGAACACTAACACTAACCTACTGGTCCCACTGCCTGACCTTAGTCACCCCCTTACCGCACCTCATTCACACCACAGAAAACCAAAAATACCAATATATACAATAGTGACATGAACAATTTTAAACCTTTTTTTTTTTTTGTCATTTTTTAATATATATATATATATAAAACACAGCCCTACACTAACTATCCCGCCACCCCTGATCCAGCTCTGGCCACAAAGTTCAGGATTACTCCGAGCTAGGATCAGGCCCCAAAGTTTTTCCCCAGGCGGGGCCTGGACCAGGCCAGATCAGTCCTCTTATCACCACTGATGAAGAAATCCCCCAAATCCCCCACCCAACCTAACTAAAACCCCCTATTATACATTATATACAATATATACAGAACACAACCTACACACTCACCATCCAAGGCTCAAGTTCGATGCCGGCAAACCTTCTATTCAGGAGACAGAAATACAAAACAAAAATCTAGGGTGGAAAGACATCAGCCCACCACCAGGATATAGGAGTACTACCGGACTAAGGCACCCTGAAGGAAAAGCCCCTCCAGAGACGACCCAGTCCTTCATACTCCAGAGAACGTACCTTCACCAGGTCACCTAGGATGTTCCTACAGACTTCATCTACATGGAGGATTTTACTCTGCGTCGAAACTAAAACTCGTGCGTTCCACGTGAAATACCTGACCACTGCGCTGACTATGAATAAAGTGTCTCGGTCCCTTCTCCCAAGGTCTCCGAACGCTCCATAGGCCCACCCGGCGTAGGACAGAGTAGCCAGCCGCGGCCAACCAATGGAAGCCCCCACCCTGTTGTACACCTCTGTATTAAAGGGACAATGAAGCAGGAAGTGCTCCATGCTTTCCAGCACGTTAGCACAAGCCTCACGGGGGCAATTCCTGTCCTCGGAGCTCCTGTACTTCAAATTGTCCCTCACATACAGCTTACCATGGAAGCAGCGCCAAGTCAAGTCCCAGTACTTCTCGGGGATCCTGCTAGAATTTAACAAACTCAACCCAACCTCCAGATCCCGACTTGGGCAGTCTTTGAGGGCCAATGGACTCTGAAAATGAGAAAGCAAGACCCTCATATCGAGGAGTTTCCTCGGGAGGGACCTCACCTCCCACATTCCCAGACCCCACCGGCGGATCATTTTCAGAACCGGGGTAACATAAGCCGGGAGATGCCCGTGTGGTGTGCGAAGATCCTTCAATCTTCCCCCTGTCTCCCATTCCTGGAAGAAAGGCTGAAATCATCCCTTGCAGGAGAATACCCACGGAGGAGCCCTCTCTTTCCAGAGGTTTGCCACGTTCACTTTCAAGAAGGTGTTCACTAGGAACACCACGGGGTTCACCATATTCAAACCCCCTAGTCTCCTCGTGCGGTAAGTGACCTCCCGCTTGACTAGGTTCAGTCTGTTCCCCCATAACATCTGGAAGAACAGACTGTAGACTCGTGTCCAGAGAGGCTCTGGCAAGACACAGATGCTGCCCAGGTAGATTAGCAAGGGGAGCAGGAAAGTTTTGCACAGGCCAACCCTTTCCCTCAGGGTCAAAGACCAACCCCTCCATTGGTCCACTCTTTGGGCGACACCTTTGATTCTGCCTTCCCAGTTTTTCGTGGGGTAATCACCCTGGCCGAATTCGATGCCCAGGACTTAGCAAAGGGCTAAGAGGACAGCCCTGACGGACACCGGATCCTACCCCGAAAGGTCGTCCAATCCACCCATTCACCAGAGGGAAAGTCTCAGCCCCTGCATACAAGGTCTTAAGCCAGTCCACAAACCCTCCAGGCAGACCATACCTCAAAAGAGTGGACCAGAGGTACTCGTGGTTAACCCGATCAAAGGCTTTTGCCTGATCCAGGGTCAGCAAGAACCCCTTCCAGAGGCCCGCCCTGCCTTGCTCCACGGCCTCTCGGACACCTAGAACAGCACTAAAAGTGCTACGGCCAGGAACGCAACAGTGCTGAACCTCCGAAAAGAGCCGGGGTGCAAACTTCACCAGCCTGTTGAAAAGTATCTTAGCCAAAATCTTCCTGTCCACATTGAGAAGTGCTATGGGACGCCAGTTCTCAATGCGTGACGGATCCTTACCCTTTGACAAAATGATCAAAGCTGACCTCCTTAATGATCTCGGCAGAGTGCCCGAGGAGAGACACTCGTTAAACACCTGCGTCAAGAGGGGGACCAAAGAGTCCCTAAAGGTCCTAAAGAACTCGGATGCTAAGCCATCCGGACTTGGCGACTTTTTGGGCCTAAGCCCATCGATCGCCAGTCTCACTTCCTCTTCTTTGATCGCTTCTGCCAAATCGCCCAGCGAGAGGTCAGCCCCTGGCTCAGGAATGGATTCAGCCAGGAAAGCCGACATCCCGTCACGATCAAGCTCCCTCCTTCCCAAGAGGTGCGAGTAATAGGAACTGACGACCTCCAAGATCCCTGATCTGGACCTTCTCAGGGACCCCGTACTGTCCACCAGCCCCGTCACTATCTTACTATTCACTGACATCTTACAGTTTCTGTAAGGGTCGGGTGAGCAGTACTTCCCATAGTCCCTCTCGAAAACCAAAGATGCGTGCCTATCGTACTGACACCTCTTCAGCAAGGACTTCACTCTGGAGATCTCCTCGCGGCTACCTCCAGTCGAGACAAGATGCTCGAGTTTCCTCCTCAGGCTCTGATGCAGGCGATCCCTGTTCAGGCTTCTGAGGTTCGAGAGCTGCCGGAAGAATCTCGCCACCCGATGTTTGAACATCTCCCACCACTTTGACTTAGTGTTACTTAGGCCCAGCAATGGTACCTGGCTCTGAAAGAATTCCCCAAAAGACCGTCTTACAGCTTCTTCCTCAAGGAGTGACGAATTCAGCTTCCAATAGCCTCTTCCCATCCGAGGAGTCTCTGTAACGTTCAGAGAAAACATAATCAAACAGTGATCGGAGAACTCCACCTCCACAACCGACAACGGTGAAGAGACGGCCTCCTCCTTCAAATAAAACCTGTCTAGCCTAGACCTGCACTGACTACCTCTAAAAAAGGTGAATCCCGTGTCGCCCGGGTTGTGCCGGATGTGGACATCCACCAGGCGAGCCTCACTCACTATCCTGTTTAACGCGACGCAGTCATAA
This sequence comes from Phyllobates terribilis, assembly GCF_046119375.1. NCBI lineage: Eukaryota > Metazoa > Chordata > Amphibia > Anura > Dendrobatidae > Phyllobates > Phyllobates terribilis. Next base: position 685,862,028 of record NW_027362763.1, read on the forward strand.
GCCAGCCGGTCTCCGGAACCTCCTCTATCACAGGATCTCGTGACATTGTTGAAATCCCCTCCGAAGACCACCTGCCGACTCAAAAATAAAAAAGGTTTGATCTTCAGGAAGAGACATTTGCGGTCCCACTTGGACTGGGGACCATAGATGTTAATGAGCCGAAGCTCTTGTCCCCCCATGGAGACATCTAGGATCAAGCATCTCCCCATTTCTAATTCGATCATTCGTCTGCATTCAACCGCTGCGGTCTTAAAAAGGACCGCCACCCCGCTATACGGCTCGGCCGCAAGAGACCAGTAGGAGGGCCCATGCCTCCACTCCCGCCTTGCTTTATGCAAGGTTGATATATCGGTCAACCTGGTCTCCTGCAAAAACAAAATGTCGGCGTCAAGTTGGCGGAGAAAATGAAAGGCCGTGTACCTTGCCGCATCTGACTTTATGCTGCAAACATTAATAGCTGCCAGCGTCAACGGGGTGGGTGGCGCCATCATGAATGATTGAATTAGATAGCCTTTTTCTTCCCACCACTGACAGTCCCAACCTCTTCCTCCGATAATGACGGGTTTTTAGTGCGCTTAAGACAAACAGACTCGTCCTTTCTCTCCTTACATACATTCTTGCCCTCGTCTGGTGGTCCTGGGTTAGTCGTCCCCCCAGAGGGCTTTGTATTTGCCCCCCGAGAGGAAGACCCAGCCATCTCCTGAGCCCCAACCACCTTGTCCGCAACCTCTGGCCCCGGGGTCCCCACTTCCCCCCTCCAGAGGGAGGTCCTGGAGAGCCCCGAACCGGTTGGAGAGATCCACCAGAGGGGGGGCGGCTGAACCCTCCAATGGCGCTTGGATCACGGCCAGAGAGTCAGAGGGGTCGCACTCCAAAGAGGCAGCTCGAGACCTGGTCCCCTCCTTCCTCTGGCCGTTTTCCTGTTACCCTTTTTCTTTTTCTGTGACCACTCCCCCTCTCCCTCATCTAGAGTGTCACCAGAAGAGGGTTCCTGGGAAGATGTGGCGTCCTCTCGCTCTTCCCTTTCAAGTCTCTTGACCTCCTCGCTCAATTCCCTGTCTTTAGGATCCTCAGCTGCAAGTGAAGTACCTGGGTCAGAGTTTAGGGACATTACTCCCTGCCCCCTGTCCCCACGGCGCTGCTCCTGCCGCCTGATGGTGGATGGCGGCAGCTTGCTCCTCACTGGATCCCTGCCTCCCCCGCCTCTACTGGTCCCTTCACCGGCAAGATTAGTCCCGGCTTTCGCCTGTCCCTCACTCGCCGCTTTCAGGACTGCATTGGCGAAGGAACGCGGACAGCGACTGAACGGGTGACCGAGGTCACCACACAAGTTACACCTAATCCTGCGACAGGCAGCAGCAAGATGACCGAGGTCCCCACACAGTGCGCATTTCTGGGTGGTACACTGCGCACTGAAGTGTGTGGGGCTACCGCACCTGTGACAGACCTTAGGCTGCCCCCGGTAGAAAATCAAGATCCTATCCCTCCCCAAAAAGGTTGAGGAGGGGATATGGGTAACAGTGTTTCCCGAAACCTTCAATCTCACCATAAAGGTCCAGGCCCCTGACCAGATACCATAGTCATCTAGATTCTTTTCGGGAATATTGGTGACCTCTCCGTATCGACTCACCCAGGTGGTAATGTCCATACAGGAAAGCGACTCGTTACTAGTCAAAACGGTCACTTTCCTGACTGAATCTTGGCGGGTTATTGCCAGGGGAAAGAGACCATGCCATTCGGGGCGACTCCGAGCCAGCTCATGGCGAGACCAGAAAAGCTCAAGGCCCTCCGGTCTCACGAAGCTGACATCGAAGTAGGAGGTCCCGTAGGGATGGATCAAGGCAAAGATGTCATATGCCGCAAAGCCCATCCCCAGCAGGAGCTCAACCACCTTCGACCTATCAGGACAGGCATCCTTGCTTACCCACTGGAGACGGACCACGTTCCTACGGTTACTCCTCTGCCCCGTTGTCGGCAGAGACCAGACAGTCTCTGCCCCTCTATCTCGGAAGGCTGAAAGACCATGTCTCTCTATCCAGAAAGACAGATCAACCTCCCTCCCCTCTACAGTGATGGAGCTCTCCCCTCTCCTCAGGGCGTCCAGGAGCTGCTGTTGCAAGTCACCATCCCCAGGGCCACCAGACGAGGGCGCACTACTACCCCCAGTACTGACAGCTCCTGAATAGCTTTGGGCTGAAGCCCCTGCCAATGCTGGGGGGGCAGCAGGACCAGCGCCTACTTCCCCCCCACCAACACCAGTGCTGCTCCCACCATTCACTCAACTACTACTCACACCATTTGCAGGACCATTACTCCCATCACTCACTCCACTACTTCTCCCACCATTTGCTGCATCACTACTCCCACCATTCATTACACCACTACCCCCAACATTTGCTACACCACTACTCCCAGCATTCATTCCACCACTACCTCCACTATTTGCTGCATCATCATTCACTGCACCACTACCCCCACCATTTGCTGCATCATCATTCACTGTACCACTACTTCCACCATTCCTACTACTCTCACCATCTGCTCCACCATTACTCCCACCATCTGCTCCACCATTACTCCCATCATTCACTGCACCACTACTTCCATTCCCTTTGCTGGTCACCCCATTACCTCTGCTGTTCTCTGCACCTTCCACAGTCACCTCCATTCCTTCCTCCCTTGTGTCTGGTGTCTCTGCACTCACACCTGCTGGGCCGGGGGAGGGGAGCACTCCCAGAGACTCCTTTCCCTGCAGCACCACACCCGTTTCCCTTTGATTGCTGCTGGCTTTCTGCAGGTCGTCTGCTGGAGCGCCCCGCCCCTCTACTGCAGCATTTCGGTCCTTGTTCTGGCCAGACTGTTTTCTCGGCACCTCTGCCCGCCCCGCACCCACAGACTTTGGGGTCTTAGTGTCCTTTTTGGGCGCTGGGGCACACTGCCCCCCTGTCGCAGCAGTGTGCCCAGTGTTCTTTGTAGATGTGTTTTTCACATCCTTCCCTGCCCCCCCAGCCCCGGTGATAACCGGCTTAGCCGCAGAGGGCAGGGTGGGAAACTCCACAGAACTTCCTATGTCCGGCGCTGTGAGTACCTCCACAGCCTCGCCCCCTGCACTGTTCCCCGCACAGATGGCAGCATCGCCGGACGTCCTCCTCCTCTCCCCACCTTGCCTCTGCCTCGAGCCCACTGCAGAGCCCGTGCCTTTAGGTTTGGTGGGGTTTAAACAGAAGGTGGCAGGCGCAACATCAGACATTGGTGCATACTTGTAACTCACCACCTCCTGTGCAGCTCCTCCGGTCTTCCTCTTCCTCCTCTTGGTCTCCTCCACTGGTTTGTCCTCACCGAAGGAAAACCGCGTCAGGTCCACTGGAGACTCCAGCAGTCGGATCTCCCTCAGCAGTCCTCCTTCCTCCTCCTCCCCCGACACTCCAGCCTCTGCTGTCGGAGTCCTCTGCCCTGCAGGGAGACTACTTGAGCTCCGGCTCTGCCCCTCACTGGCTCCAGCAACTGAGACTCCAGTCACCTCTTCATCCTCCTCCTCCTCTTCACTAAGGACGCTGGCTGGCGGTTCTCCTGAGGTGTTTATCCCCTTCATTTCTGAGAACCGCCGCTGGTTCTTAAACCTCTCCAGGAAGGGACCTGCGCTTTTCTCAATCCCCTCCCGGAGGAGCACTAACCTGACCACCTCGTCTCTGAGGGCTTTAAACCTCTGGGAGGTCGCGGGTCTTTCCTTGTTGGACGCCCGGGTGTTCAGGATCCGGGCCTCCCTCAGCTCCTCTTTCAGCTGGGTTAGTGCTTTGCCGGCGTCCTCGTACTCTCACAACGTGGCGACCACTCGGGAGGAGAAGGAACTCGTGGACTCTCTGGAGCTCATCTCCCCCCAGGATCTTGCTGGGCTCTTGTTCCTGGGGCCTGGGGTGCCCCGGTCTCCCTCTCTGGGCGGGCGGTGAACAGTCTCGGGGTTGGAGCAGGTGGATGTACTCTTCCTCACCCTTCCCGATCTCCTCACTCCCTCCTGGGCCGGTTGTTGAGGCTCCTTCTCCCCCGCCGGCATAGACCGGGGGATAGGAGGCTGGGAAGCCATGCTGGCCTCCCAGTAGGCCTGCCTCTCCCTGGGGAGAAGAGAGGCAGACGACGACCCTCCTCCTGGAAGTGCTGGAGCTCAAGAGGCAGGTGCTACTCTCAGCACCACTCCTCCTGTCCTGTGTATATACACTGCACAGTACCACTTCTCCTGTCCTGTATACATACACTGCACACTACCACTTCTCCTGTCCTGTATATATACACTGCACAGTACCACTTCTCCTGTATATACACTGCACAGTACCACTTCTCCTGTCCTGTACATATGCACTGCACAGTACCACTTCTCCTGTCCTGTATATATACACTGCACAGTACCACTTCTCATGTCCTGTATATATACACACTGCACAGTACCAATCCTCCTGTCCTGTATATATACACTGCACAGTACCACTTCTCCAGTCCTGTATATATACACTGCACAGTACCACTCCTCCTGTCCTGTATATATACACTGCACAGTACCACTTCTCCTGTATATATACACTGCACAGTACTACTTCTCCTGTCCTGTATATATACACTGCACAGAACCACTCCTCCTGTATATATACACTGTACAGTACCACTTCTCCTGTCCTGTATATATGCACTGCACAGTACCACTTCTCCTGTATATACACTGCACAGTACCACTTCTCCTGTCCTATATATATGCACTGCACAGTACCACTTCTCCTGTCCTGTATATATACACTGCACAGTACCACTTCTCCTGTATATATGCACTGCACAGTACCACTTCTCCTGTCCTGTATATATGCACTGCACAGTACCACTTCTTCTGTCCTGTATATATGCACTGCACAGTACCACTTCTCCTGTCCTGTATATATACACTGCACAGTACCACTTCTCCAGTCCTGTATATATACACTGCACAGTACCACTTCTCCAGTCCTGTATATATACACTGCACAGTACCACTTATCCAATCCTGTATATATACACTACACAGTACCACTTCTCCTGTCCTGTATATACACTGCACAGTACCACTTCTCCTGTCCTGTATATATACACTGCACAGTACCACTTCTCCTGTATATATACACTGCACATTACCACTTCTCCAGTCCTGTATATATACACTGCACAGCACCACTCCTCCTGTCCTGTATATATACACTGCACAGTACCACTTCTCCAGTCCTGTATATATACACTGCACAGTACCACTCCTCCTGTCCTGTATATATACACTGCACAGTACCACTTCTCCTGTATATATACACTGCACAGTACCACTTCTCCTGTATATATACACTGCACATTACCACTTCTCCAGTCCTGTATATATACACACACTGCAGAGCACCACTTCTCCAGTCCTGTTGTCGGAGAAGCGTCAATATTGGTTTAGTATTTTCAATATTACTATGGCTAAATAAAAATAAATATTGGAAAACCTGTTTTAAATTGGATTATCCTCAGTTATCCCCTCTCTCTCCTCTGGATAGGGGATAACTGTCCAATTGCTGGAGATCCGACTGTTGGGACCCCAATGATCCCGAGAATCGGAGCTGTGGTCGCCATTCACATGCGGCTCTTCAGATAACTCCTCTTAGGAGAGTGAGGGGCACGACAAAGTAAAGCAGAATTCACTGATCGGGGGTAATGAGTGTTAGGGTACGTGCACACGATCAGTAATGGCTGCGGATTGCACCCAGCGCACTTGCGCTGCGTGCAATGCAGCGGCCAGATGTTACACCATAGTGGAAATCCCATGCCCACTATGCCTCTCCATGCACCTGCGGATCACCTCCAGATTCCGGGACTTTGATTTCCAAATGGAAATTTGAACTCTGGGACCTTGTGGAGTGTGTCAATGACTGCCTTCTGGACATCCGTGATTGTGAAGCCTACTGAAACAGCCTAAGGGACCTTTTTAAAAGTGTAGTAAGCCTTTGCAGTTTTTTTTATTAATTATTCTAATTTACTGAGATAATGACTTTTGTGTTTTCATTGGCTGTAAGACATAATCATCAACATTAACAGAAATAAACACTTGAAATAGATCACTCTGTGTGTAATGACTCTATATAATATAGGAGTTTCACTTTTTGTATTGAAGAACTGAAATAAAATAACTTTTCGATGATATTCTAATTTAATGAGTTGCACCTGTATAAGTATACACACAAAGTACTGCTGAGTGCCTGGAGGGTGCAGGTACAGGTGACAGGAGGGACCAGACTGTGAGGAAGAGTTATGAAAGGAGAAGAGTATATGCAAATTGTCTCTTCAGAGAGGAAGAGGAATTGAACTTTAGCGCCACCTATTGGAAATATCAATCCGAAAAATCAATATCAACTCTTTAAAGAGCCTTGCAATATGACTTGGCTATGTTCACACGTTGTGTTTTTGACATTAAAGAAGCAGCTTATAAAAAGCTTGTTTTGCTGAGTTTTTGCCGTGTTTTCCACTGTGTTTTTGCTGCTTTTTTTTACTACGGTTTTGTCGGTGTACATTTGCCTCGTGTGCATGTTGATAAAGTTTAGTTTAGAAAAAAATAACCTGATTTAACTTCCTCAGGTTTTTACACCCAAAATGCAGCAAAACCTGATACCTGCAAAACGCTGAAAAAACTTACATGCTGCATTTTGCAAAAACACAAGCAGCTCTTTGACAAAACAGTCAGGAGAAAAAAACCAAGATGTGTGCATGAGATTTCTGAACTCTCATGACTGAACTTGGCATTAAAAACGCATCAAAAAAATGCTGCAAAAACGCAACGTGTGAACATAGCCTTAGGCTATGTGCCCACGATGCAGAAATGCTCCGGATTTTTCCTGAGCGTTTCTGCATCTCCCTGGCAGAAAAAACGCATGTGGATTGTACATGCGGATTGTCCATGCGGATTGTACATGCGGATTGTCCATGCGGATTGTCCATGCGGATTGTACATGCGGATTGTACATGCGGATTGTACATGCGGATTGTCCATGCGGATTGTACATGCGGATTGTACATGCGTTTTCCTGCCAGGGACATGCGGATGTGAAGCGTTTTTAGCATGCAATTTCGCATGCGGGTTGACAAGCGCTTTCCAAGAGATTTTAGCATCACTTGGAAAGTGCTTGTCAACTTAGTCACACGATATAAATCCATGCAACCGGCAACCAGCATGCATTTATATAGTGTGACCGTAAAAGAATGGTTAAAAATAAAAAATAAATATTACACTTACCTTCTGATGGCCCCCGGTCTTTTCTCCGGTGCGTCTGGTCTTCCTGGTGTCTTACGGTTGTGTAAAAGGACCTGCTATGACGTTATTTAGTCATGTGACAGGTCACGCGACCGCCGATGTCAGCGGTTCCGTGACCCATCACATGACTAAATGACGTCACGGCAGGTCCTTTTAGACCATCGTGAGCTGCCGGGAAGCCAGGACGCATTGCTGAGGAGACCGGGGGCCATCAGAAGGTAAGTATAATGTATTTTTTTATTTTAATTCTTTTTTTTACATGTACTATGGTACCCGGGTCTGGAGGAGAGTCTCCTCTTCTCCAGACCTGGGTACCATCCGCACATTGAATCGCTTAATATCCACATGTGCACATGTAGTCATGTGGATATTAAGTGATTCAATGCAAGTCAATGGCGGCGAAAACGCCGCGATTACGCAAAATAATTGATGGGGTGCTGCGGATTTTTCCGCAATGATAATCGGCAGCGGAGATTTCCGCAGCATGTGCACAGCACAAGCGGATTATCATTGGGGAACATGGCAGACCTTCTACCAAGCATTTTTTAAGTGTTTCTGCAGCTTAAAAAACACATAGTGGGCAGACAGCCTTAGGGTAAAAGCGAAATCAGAATCTCAGTTTGCAAAAATAGTGTTTCAGGGTATTGCCCCTTATCAATGCAAAGTATGAGATCTGATTTGTCTGGGCGAGAGGCTTTTAGATTAGTGAGGTGAGACTCCAGTTTAAAACCCTAACCATGGCATACAAAGCCATCCACAACCTGTCTCCTCCATATATCTCTGACCTAGTCTCCCGGTACTTACCTACACACAACCTCCGATCCTCATAAGATCTCCTTCTCTACTCCCCTCTTATCTCATTTTCCCAAAATCACATACAAATTTCTCCCGTGCTTCCCCACCTACTCTGGAACTCTCTACCCCAACACATCAGACTCTCGCCTACCGTGGAAACCTTCAAAAGGAACCTGAAGACCCACCTCTTCCGACAAGCCTACAACCTTCAGTAACCCTCGGTCCACCATACCGCTGCACGACCAGCTCTACCCTTACCCTGTATCCTCACCCATCTCTTGTAGACTGTGAGCCCTCGCGGGCAGGATCCTCGCTCCTCCTGTACCAAGCGGTGACTTGTATTGTTCATGATTATTGTACTTGTTTTTTTTATTATGCATACCCCTTGCACATGTATAGAGCCATGGAATAAATGGTGCTATAATAATAAAAATAATAGGCCTGTCTAAAGAGATGTGTTTCTAAAGCATGTTTAAAACTGTTGGAATTAACTGAATTGTCCTGGGTGGTGCATTCGAGAGAACTTGTGCAGCACGAGAGAAATCTTGGAGATAGGATTGTGAGATTCAGATTGCAGTCAGTCTTAGATCTTTAGCAGAATGGGTAGGGTGGCAGACAGAGATGAGGTAAGAGATATAAGGTGGTGCAGAACTGTGGAGAGCTTTATGGTTGAGAGAGATAAGTTGAACTGTGTAGCAGATGGGTAACCAGTGTAATGACTGGCACAGGGTGGAGACATCGGTGTAGCTGCTGGACAGCAATATGATCCTGGCTGCTGCATTCAGGACAGATTGGAGAGGGGAAAGTTTAGTAAGAGGGAGGCAAATCGGTAGAGAGTTGCAGTTCTCCAGGTGGGAATGAATCAGCGACAATAAGGGTGCTTTCACACTTGTTCAAGGACTCCGTTGAGGCGTGTGTCCGAACTCCCCGCAAAATGTGATTTGGATGTATGCGTTAACGGGGCCATAGACTATAGTGATGTAAACAGAGGGAACGTACGCTCTACTGTGCATCATTTTTGGGCGTGTGCACCTACTGGAGGCGGACACCCAGACATAGTAGACTGCATATGTGTGTCCACCTCCAGTAGGCGTATACACCCAAAAATGATGCCTGGCAGAGCGCACTGTGACTCCGTCTGCATCACTGTAGTCAATGGCCCTATTGGCGAATATGCGAGAATCCCATTTTGCGACAGGTTCAGACGTAAGCCCCGACGGAGTCAATGACTGTAGGAGAAAGCGCTATGTGAACCGCGCCTTAGCTGTCAGTAGACCTTTACAGACTGGCAGCACACAGATCACAATGACTTAGCTCTTCACACACAATTCATTTGTGCATTATCAAACACTTGTAAAAGCCTCAGTGAATATCAACCATTAGTATTGCTTTTTGATGTATTTGTTGTGTTTTCCTTTTATACAGAAGCCTATGAGAAAAATGCAAGAAAACATTTGCCATCAAAATGAGTTTCATATTGCGCTATAGACGTCAAAGTAAAATCTCTCAGCCGAGGAAACAAATGCAAACTGAAAGACGATGAGAAATGACACAGAAAACTGTCACAAAGACTGAAGGGGGAACTGCAAGGGTCACCGAAGTTATCAGCATTTATGGTGTCAAACTACTGGGATCAGAGATAACTCCGACCCCAGCAATAAGACTCAGGTGCCAACTTTAAAACACAACTGGCACTCGCCGTAGAGGCGGTCACTTCCTCACCCTCCTTCTAATAATGTCTAAGGGTCTTACAGAAAGACTTCTTGCTCTATTGACTTCAATGGGGAAAAGTGACGGCTGAGCCCTAGAAGAGCGATCTGCACCTATCCAGCATTTATAGCATTTCCTCTGCTTCCCAGCAGAAGTGTTTACCTACAGTCACCACCAGGGGGAGCTCATGCTCTTACGTCTTCCTTTCAGTATAGTGGTGGTTATATTCTGTAGCTCCATATACTGTTGGCTCCCCCTAGTGGTGACTACAGGCAAATGCTAAGTGGAAGCCTGTTTGGATTTTCTATCAAGATGAAACATGACCCCTATATATAACTTCATATATACAGGCATCGGAAATATAAGGTGGGGTGGATCAGATAATCCCTACAGATTATTACATGTAATTCCTCTACAATGCAGGATTTACAATCAGGAACAATAAATGGATGTGAATAGTTGTCAAACTTCAAATAGGAATGTCATGTGGGGGGAGGGGTGATAACAAATATGGTGAAATAGGGGTCATTTCAGAGTCATCACTAGCACCAAAATTGTCAGGATCGTGTCCCTATTAATTTTATCAAAAAGTAAAGATATAGGTCACTGTTATATTAATTATATGTTTCCACTTGCAGTCTCGGAAGGGGCAGAAAGGGTGCAATACCTGCAACATGCCTCTAAGTTCTTCATGAGAAGTCAAATTATGTATTGTATTTATGTAATACATGTATTTTTGGGCAAAAATAATTTTTGCTATTGGGTTTCATTAAAAATCTTGCACTATTTGCTTTCTACAGCCTCTGACTATTGCTTGATGCCGAATGAGTCAACTGAGAATCTGTCAGTGAACTCGTTCTGATGGGCGACTTTACTACTCTTTTATCTGTGTTTTATTCAACTCTTCTCAACAGATTTATGACCACATCAAAGTTAAGCTCTGCTTTGATTTGGTTTGTGGTCTTATATAAATCAGTTGAAAGGAGCTCAATAAAAGACAAAAAAATCCCATCCTCCCCAGAATGAGCTGACTGATGCTTGGATTCTTAACTAATCTCATTCTGCAGCCAGAAATCAGCAGGGAAACAAATGGCCTAAACCAGCCAAATTGTACAAAATTATCACTAAAACACAACTACAAAAAATATTTTTTGCCCCAAATAGAAGAATGTAAGAAAAAAAAACCCTCCCCCACACCTTCCCCTCGAAGAGGTCCATATCCTTTAAAATGTAAAACTATAAAGAGCATTCTGTCACCACTAGAGGGAGCTCACTACATATAGGTTTTTGTACACAGCTCATAATAAATGCCTATGCAGTGAGCTCCCTCTAGTGGTAGTGTGGCGCCCCTGAGGGTTCAGTCGCCACAGGGGTACTGCACCTCACCCAGAGGTGTGGCATCTCCTTCTCAGGTAAGGATGGAGTGCTGCACGGGACCCAAACACCTGCATCTAACACTACACTGCTCCAGGCCGGCTGGAAGGGCATTATGCACTTCTTCTGCTGCCCCATCCCTGGCTGGAGTGGGGGGAACCAAAAGTGAGGGGGAATCATGTAGTGGGTGTGGGTAGAGGACGCAGAACAGGGGAGCACTGTCAGGAGTAGTATAAGAAGGGAAGCCATCATGTGTAGGGGTGGATTCAGTGAGAGAAGAGGAGAGGAGCAGTCTGAGGAGCAGAGTCTCTTTAGGAGCTCAGAGGGATCAGGCCGCAAGAAGGGAACCGGTCCCTGGACTAGCCAAGTTACTTCAGGTCTCGGCTAGAAAACCGGAGGCTTCTGCACTTTCAGGGTGCAGTTGCCACTTTCGCAACTAAGCCGCCGAAAAGGACACCAAGTCAGGTCCGGGAACTTCAAGTTGCCCAGAGGGATCTCAAGGTACCCGTTCGGGACTTTGTGTGGCGAGGCGCAGGGCAGGAGTGAGAGACCCAGCGCGAGAAGTCGGCTAAGAAAGGAACATACAGAAAGGGGTCCCGTTAAGTGCTCTTGAAATACTTGAGGGAGTGCTGAACCCCTGCCTGGTAAACTCAGCGCGACGTGGGAGGCCGACACCTGTACAGTGCCACCTGAAGAACTTCAATAACTGAGTAAACTCTGATGACTGCACCCCACTGTTTGTCAGTTATTTCTACCACGTTATCCCTCCTGCACTACAACGCCCAGCATCACCATCTGCACCTACACTGCCCTGGAGCTGAACTCTGCCTGTGGAGAGCCGCACCAACCAAGCTGCCCTAACATCTGCCCCAGAGGTCTGCAGCAGCGCCGGTACCCATTACCGGGAACCACAGGTGGCGTCACGAGACAAAACTGTTATTCATCCCTTCGAGTAGCAGACCCCCTTTTAAAGAGTGACCCCAGGGTACGGGCCCGGCTGTCGACTGCCGTGACATCCCACAGAAGGTCAAGGCCCGGGTACCGAGTTTCCCCCATAACCCCCTGGGCGAGTCAGTAGCTGCAGGTAAATAAAACTTTATCCCGTAACTCTATGCATGTTGAAAGAAGGGATGCAGATTTGGAACTCTGTATCAGAAAAGTCTAACCTCTATAAAGACATACTTAGATTTAATAAAATGTCATTATAATGTTTCCTACCTGCACAAACCGCAAACCACCAATAATATGTGATAGCACCTGTCCATAGATAGATTTCTGCTGATAACTCCAAGAAAAGGCTCATCTTGGACTTCATGGCGACCAGACCCAAGAGTTATTTTAATACTTCTCTATGGAAAAAAAAATATTTTTTGTGATAATGGCAGGTTACTTGTAACTTTATGTTGCTATTCGAAAACATTACATAGTAAAAAGTTTTGAAACTTTCTAATAAACTTTGTTTCAATTCTTGACAATTTACAAGATCTCTGATTTCTGTCAATGAATTGGATCATTCCTGTAATATACATAATTATTAGGCAATTTGTATTTGTGATTTATTTTATTATTGAACATCTCCAGAGCTGTCGGACAATCCAGAACAAAATGTACAAAATACATTTTTGACATTTCCAAAAACATCTCAGTGACCAATGTAGTAATATAGTAATATGGCCACCCTTCTTCTCAGTAACAGCCATAAGCTCCATCCATGGAATCTGTCTGGTTCTTCATGCTTTTGGGCTGCACCAACCCCAGCCCCAGACACTGATCATAGAGGGGACTGTTCTCCTTCACCAGAAATCTCCTGTGTGAGAAGGGCCACAAGTTCTCACTAGGGTTTAGGTCCAGTGAGGACTGGTTCGGGTCATTATTCTCCATCAGTAAGGCCTATCCTGCCCCGAGCAGTGGAGACTCCGATGCTGTGATGGAGTCTCGTCCTGCAGAACAATCCTGGTTTTCTGAAGTGATGCAGACTTGTTCCTGCTCCACTGCTGGAAGAAAGTGTCTTCTAAACACCGGCAGGAGGTTTGGGAGGAGATTTTTTGAGTCCATCTTCAATCTGAAAATGTCAACGAGCTCATCTTTAATAATCCCAGCCCATAGCAGTGCCCACCTCCACCTTGCTGGAGTCTGAGGGGAAGTGTAGGTCTGTGTCCGGTACTGATCCAGCCATGGCCTATCCATCTGCTCCATCCAGAGTTGCTCTCATCTCATCAGTCTGTGAGAGTGTGAAATGTTAGAACAGCATGAGAGCACTAGGACCCTGTGACTTTTGCCTGGCTGAGCTCAGAGGAGGGGCAGTGCAAGAAACTCTGTGTGTTCTAAGGCCATGTGCCCACGTTGCAGAAATGAAGCAGAAAATTTCTGCTTCATTTCTGCAAGTCCTCTCCCGGAAAAACGCATGTGGAATTCCGCACTCGTTTATCGTGCGTTTATCGCGCGTTTTCCACATGCGGAATTGCCTTGCGGTTTTTATTGCATTGAAATAAGACAATTCCGCTTGCGGAAACGCAAAATTAATGGACATGCTGTGGATTTTTCCACGCATCAAAAACGCTGTGGAAATTTTTTTCCGTAGCATGGGCTTAGAACTTGCGGAATCCCCTTGGGGACCATGGGGGGCGGATTACCTAGCGTTTCACAAGTGTTTACGCTGCGGAAATTCCGCAGCATATACGCTTGAAAAACGCTACGTGGGCACATAGCCTAAGACTGTCTGAGGTGTGAGAGGCCAGACAGGAAGTCTGTGAGAACGGAGCTGCAAGAAGACGCTGTCTTTACACGCTTCCCTGTGGAGTTTGTTTACCCCTTTCTCTGTTTAAGAACAAGTGCTGAGCTGGGGAAAGCCATGTGGCTCTGTGGAGTTTTGTGGAAGTCTATGCTGAGTGGATTAGAGACTTTGTGCTGAGGAATCCATTTCTGTGACGGAGCACGTGGTTGGTGTACTGGATAAGAGTGAGAGACTTCGGGAGGAAAGAAGATTTCTGGTGCCATTTCTACTGAGAGGATATTGACAAGCCTTTGTGAAGAGATCTTCCCAGACCTTAATCTGAGGCTACAGGACTAAAGTCCCCGGCGTGTGGGCTCGGCATCAGCCGACAAGACAAGGAATTTTTGCTGTTTTTGTGAACTTTGTTTTTGTTTTGGCGCCAGAGTTTTCCGGGACTAGCTGCAGCCACCGTGATTCACAGGCCTGTGATAGACTGCATCTGAGGTTAACGGTACCATAACTCTAAGAAACCCGGGTATCCTGATAATAAGGGTGTAAGAGCAATTGATATAGTTTCATTCATTATTATTGTTAATAGTGGTAGGATTGTTTTCAGTGTGCCATCTCAGGGGGTCCCCATATACCGCCCTCACTAGACTGACTTTGTGTTTAGGTAAAATTGTTCCGGATCACTAGAATAATTCACATAAGCTGGAAACCTTGAGATTGGCACATTGACTTCAGCTTTTGCTGATTGCGTGTATTTAATAGAGACAGTGTCCCAGGAAGAACCTGAGACTGATTCATTCAATACTGAATTTTAGTCTAATCCCTGTTTTTAGTAAAGAAGTGTTGTTTATTTCTGTCTCTGTCTCAGTTTGTGACTCACTGGATCTCTTTCGGACCCCCGGTCATTACATTTTTGGCGTAGTCGGCAGGATCCAGTGCTTGTCATGGACGGAGACGAGGGAAGAAATGACTCTTCCGCACTATCAGCCCCCCCGCTGGTAGCGGAACCCCTGGCAGCCGCGACGACTGTGGGAGGATATGTGCCGGTAGGAGCTTTACTCCAGCACATGCCGAAATACGACAGGCGTAACATGCCGTTGCAGGATTGGGCTGAGAGGGTCCAGAGTGTTCTGCGGATGTGCAATCTGGCTCCCGCATTGCGAGCAGAGTTGGCATTAAATGCTCTAGAGGGCGACGCTAGGCGGATGGTGATGGTACGTCCAGAGTCAGAGAGGAGCACGTTAGAGAAAATCTTGGAGCTGTTAGAGGGGGAGTTCAGGATGCCGGGCTCGCGTGGCCCAGCTTCGGTCCTTGTTTTTCAATCAGCCCCAAAGGGAATGTGAGACTTTGATGCAGTACTCAAACACTTTACAGGAAACGTTGAATGAGGTGCAGCGTCTAGACCCAGGGGCCATGGGGGCATTCCGAGAGGTAGACCGCTTACTCCGGGACCAATTCATAACGGGGTTAGCCAATAGACTCCTTCGAGACAAACTGATGGAGATGTCCCGAGCTACCCTGGAATTATCCTTCTGGAAGATTTATCGGGCTGCGGTGGAAAGGGAGGCGGAGTCTACTCTGGTGGCCGAGGGGGCAGTTGACAGTGCACAGCTGGAGGGAGGTCCGGCGCCAGTTTCAGGAGGGGGAGGACTGGTAAACGTTGTACAGGCTCTACGTGCCGAATTGAAGGAGTTAAAGCTGGAGGTGTCTAAACTCAGAGCTGGGCCGGTCCCTACTCCTACGGAAGGGCCACCCGCCCCGTCCTCTGGAATGGTGGTTCCACAGTCTGCCCGGTCGCTCTCCTCGAATTATCCAAGTTCTCGTCCACGAGGAGCGGTCACCTGCTGGAGGTGTGGGCGTCGGGGACACATCTCCCGGTACTGCCGGATGTCTGCAGCCCCGGAGCCTCCTTCACCGGCGTTAAACTCCCAGCCGCTGCCATGAGAGGGCGAGCAGCAGCGGCCCACCCCCCACAAAGCCCTCGATGGGAAGAACAAGATTTGTTCGCATGCAGTCCAGTGCTGGAAGTAGAGTTTGAAGGGCGGAAGATGAGATGTTTGGTTGACACAGGATCCGAATGTACCATAATGCCCTTAGAGATGTACGAAATACACTTCAGTCAACTCGTGGTTCCCGAGGACGGCCGAGTGATAAGGCTTACAGCCGCTAACAATGGCCAACTGACAGTGAAGGGGATCGTGTGGATGCAACTGAAAATGCTTGATCAAGAGCTGGGTCAGAAAGGGATAGTGCTGGTGGACCACCCTCCTAGAAGAGGGATGGAGGTGACGCTCGGAATGAACGTTCTACGAGATTTAAATCATCAGATGTATGCCAGTGAGGGACCCCGATACTGGGCGCGTGCTACCCACCATCGACCCACCCAGAGAATGTTACACCGTCTAGTGCTGAGTTGCGATCTCCTGAAGAGTGCGGTCCCTGGGGGTCGGATGGGCCTGGTCCGAGTGCCATCGCGGACCACGATCTCGCTAGCGCCCCGTCATGAAGAATTCTTCATGCTATCGGTGGGGGCTGCGCAGAGACTGAATGGGCTTGAAGTACTCATCGAGCCAGCCCCAGAGAAGTCATCGTTCACCAAGGCGCATGTGGCCCGGTCTCTGGCGATTGTGAAGAATGGACGGGTGCCAGTCAGATGTATCAACGTTTTAGATGAGGCTGTTACAATTCCTGCTGGGACCATTCTGGCTGAACTGTTCGTGCCAGCAGAAAAGGTGCCTGACAAGACAGTGTTCGAACTTCGCCCAGATGAACAGTCTTCCTGGACATTCACGGTCGAAGTAGGCCAGACCGAATCTCCTACCGAAGAATGGAATGGTCGTGTGATCATGGACCAGATGGGAGTGGATCGGGAGGAACTGACCCCCGTGCAATTGTAGCAGCTGGAGAAGGTCTTGTGGGAACATCAAGAGACCTTTTCGCGACATGCGGAGGATTTCGGTTGTTCCCGGACGATTGAGCATGAGATTCCCACAGGGGATACTCCTCCTATTAGGGAACGTTATCGTCAAATTCCCCCAACGCTCTATCAAGAGGTGAAGCGCATGGTGGCCAGTATGCTTGACAACCAAGTGATCCGAGAAAGCCAGAGCCCCTGGGCGGCCCCTGTGGTCTTGGTGCGGAAGAAGGATGGGACCCTTTGGTTTTGTGTGGACTATCGCAAATTGAATGCTCACACGGTGAGGGACGCATATCCATTACCTCGCATAGAAGAGTCTCTGTCGGCATTGTGTCGGGCCAAATATTTCTCGACATTGGATTTAGCAAGTGGCTATTGGCAGGTACCAATGGCCGAAAAAGATCGAGCCAAGACGGCGTTTGTCCTACCAATGGGGCTCTTTAAATTCAACCGGATGCCCTTCGGGCTCACTAACGCCCCGGGAACTTTTCAACGCCTGATGGAACATTGCTTAGGCGATCTGAATTTTGAATCAGTCCTGATATACCTAGATGACATTGTGGTGTTCGGGACCTCATTTGAAGACCATCTTGAGAAGTTACGTCAAGTTCTCCGGCGGCTCAGTTGTTATAGCCTAAAAATAAAACCAAAGAAGTGCCAACTGTTACAGAGTCAGATTGAGTATTTAGGTCACGTGGTGACTCCGGACGGGGTTCTGCCCGCGACCAGTAAGGTCATGGTTGTGCAGGAGTGGCCACCCCCCCATACCCTGCGAGAGGTTCGGGCCTTCTTAGGTTTAGCGGGGTACTATCGGCGATTTGTACCTAAGTTTTCCCAAATAGTGTGTCCCCTGAATGAGCTCTTGTTATGCACACGCCCGGACTGACTGGCGTGTGCGGGTGTTGTGGTTCCACTGGACCATGGACCGGAGAGTGCCTGGAGGGGCGTGACTAAGTATCTGGCCGATCCGACCAAGGTGGCACGACGGCATACGACGCCAGTGCACCAGGGAGAAACCGGGCAGAGGGACCAGGTGCTACTCCAGGTCAAACTCCGGACACGGGGGTTGACCCACACTGGAATTACTGGAACAGGCAGGTTAGGCTGGCACAGACTGGTGGATGTAAGCAAACACGGCAGGTATGCAGAGGGGTGGATACAGGCGAGTATGCAGGCAGGGAGGTACTGGCCGAAAGGACGGGCTGGAGCACAGAAAGGTTAAGACCCAGTACAGACTGGGTCACAGAACCGCAGATGCGGTAGACAACCACAGCAGAGAGGGAACGCCCAAAGCGGTGGGCAAGAACAGAGCAGGACGGGGCTGCAGGAGCAGCGAGCACAAGCAGGGCAGGACAGGACTGCCGGAGCAGCAGGCAGAAGCAGGGCAGGACAGGACTGCCGGAGCAGCGGGCAGAAGCAGGGCAGGACAGGACTGCCGGAGCAGCGGGCAGAAGCAGGGCAGGACAGGACTGCCGGAGCAGCGGGCAGAAGCAGGGCAGGACAGGACTGCCGGAGCAGCGGGCAGAAGCAGGGCAGGACAGGACTGCCGGAGCAGCGGGCACAAGCAGGGCAGGACAGGACTGCCGGAGCAGCGGGCAGAAGCAGGGCAGGACAGGACTGCCGGAGCAGCGGGCAGAAGCAGGGCAGGACAGGACTGCCGGAGCAGCGGGCACAAGCAGGGCAGGACAGGACTGCCGGAGCAGCGGGCAGAAGCAGGGCAGGACAGGACTGCCGGAGCAGCGGGCAGAAGCAGGGCAGGACAGGACTGCCGGAGCAGCGGGCAGAAGCAGGGCAGGACAGGACTGCCGGAGCAGCGGGCAGAAGCAGGTCAGGACAGGACTGCCGGAGCAGCGGGCAGAAGCAGGGCAGGACAGGACTGCCGGAGCAGTGAGCAAAAGGGTAAGAGCGGAGCAAGGCTGCCGGAGCAGTGAGCAAGGAGTCAGAGCAGGACGGACAGGGCTCTGTTCACACGGAACAGACAGGAAGGGAAAGGCAGAGCCAGATACCCACAGGGTACTTGCAGTGAAGTAGCGAGGGGACCACAAACTCACAAACGGGAGTACAGAGACAACAAGCAGGAGTTAGGTACGAGTTCAGACTCTGCAGAAAAAGGAAAGGAACGGACATAGAGGCAAAACAGGTAAAGGATAGGAGAGAGTTCAGACTGGAACTGAGTGTACGGAAGAGACCGACACTGCAGCGGGATACAGGAGCGGGTCTGGGAATACGGCCCCCAGAGAGGCGGGACGAACAGGCAAGGAGCGTGTTCAGACAGGACAGACAAGATACAGGAACGGATCTAGGTAATCGGCCCCTAGAAGGCGGGAGGAACAGGCTAGGAGCGTGTTCAGACAGGCCTGGAAATACAGCCTCCAGGAAAGGCAGCAGGCAAGAGTACACAGACAGGACTCCGTTCAGACACGGGAACTGATACCGCAAGGCAGGAGACATAGACAGGACTCAGTTCAGACACGGGAACAGATACTGCAAGACAGGAGAAATAGACAGGACTCAGTTCAGACAGGAACAGATACCGCAAGGCAGGGACACAAACAGGACTCTGTTCAGACGGGAACAGATACCGCAAGGCACAGACAGGCAGATCTAGGAATACGGCCCCTAGAAGGCGAAAGAACAGGCAAGAAGCGTGTTCACAAGAACAGACCACAGTTCAGACACAGAACTGGAAAACAGGCAGGAAAACAGGATAGGACCTGGCATGTCAGAGACAAAAAGCCGACTGACAGGACACAATGCTCAGGCGCCATCTTGAGGAAGAAGGTGGTATAAATACCCAAAGATGGACAGCAATAGGCTGAAGGTGCAACAGGGGCGTGTCCGCAGAAGGTACAAGAAACAGGAAGTTCAGCGGGCGTCGCCCTATGCAGCCAAAACAGACAAACAGACAGCAAGGAGGGAAGCCAGAGAGACATTCTGGACTGGAGATCAGGTGCGCGCTCTTGCACAGTGGGAGATGGACCACCATGCAAGGACGCCGCCAGGTATGTTACAGCTCTTAAGAGGGACGGCACAAGGCCCCCAAAATCGCCCCATCCCATGGGGACCCCAGCAGCAAAAGGCATTTGAGGAGGTGAAGGCCGCCCTAACGAGTGCTCCGTTGTTAGCGTGTGCCCGGTTCGACTCCCCTTTCCTGTTATATACCGATGGCAGTCTGCATGGGCTGGGGGCGGTACTAGCACAAGTGCAGGATGGTCAGGAGCGAGTAATCGCCTATGGCAGCAGGTCTTTAAGAGACACTGAACGCAACCCAGCTAACTACAGTTCGTTTCGCCTAGAGCTACTGGTGTGGGCGATGACGGAACGCTTTGCCGAATATTTAATGGGAGCTGAGGTGCTGGTCATGACTGATAATAACCCTCTGGCTCACCTAGAAAACGCTAAGCTGGGAGCGTTGGAGCAGCGATGGGTCGCTCGCCTTGCTAAGTTTAACTATCGAATTAAGTTTCGATCTGGGCGGGAAAACGGAAATGCGGATGCACTCTCAAGGGTGCCCCTTGGGTCCTCGGGGGAAAATGTTGATGACCAGCTTGAGGACACTGAAACCCCTGACTTGGGGCAGGTACCTATCTTCCGAAGTGTGGTACATTCAAGTGGGGTGGCGTCAGGGATGCCGTGTGTTCTGGAAAAAACACCCTCGGATTGGGCGAAGGACCAAAACAATTGCCCTGACATTGCACCAGTGCGCAATTGGGTACAGAAAGGGGTCTGGCTGCGTGCAGAGGAAAAGGCCCAGCTGTCCGTGGAAGGAGTGAAACTACTGCGACAGTGGGATAAGTTGTGCGTGGAACAGGGCCTCTTGTACCGTAAGGTGTACCTGCCATCTGAGCTGCAGCACTGGTACCAGCTAGTAATCCCTATGGGGATGGGTCCGGTGGTCGCTCGCGAGGCGCATAAGAAGGGGGCCCACTTTGGGAGTGAAAAGACACTCCAGTGGCTACAGCGAGTCCTCTAATGTCCTGAATTGGGGAGATGGTGACAGAGGTGTGTCGGGTCTGTGGGCTCAGTAAGAGCCCTGAGCAGCGGGCGCCCACGCAATCTATTAGGACTTCCGCTCCTTTAGAGCTGCTCATGATTGACTATGACCTGATAGGATACTCAACGTCTGGGTATCCCTATTGCTTGGTAATGACAGACCACTTCACCAAGTATGCTGTAGCAGTGCCGACAAGAGATCAGATGGCGGAGTCGGCGGCTGAAGCCGTGTGTCGATGTTTCATTCAGGTGTTTGGGTGTCCGCAAATAATACACTCGGATCAAGGGGCATGTTTCAGGGGGCATTGATGAAGGAGGTGTACCAGCTGTATGGTGTCGCACAGTCGAGAACGACACCTTACCATCCCCAAGGTAACGGAGCTTGTGAGCGCTTTAATCGGACTTTGTTGCAGATGATGAGGAAGTTGGAGGGTAAACAACAGGTACGCTGGCCTGAGTATCTTCCCGAATTGATGTGGGCCTACAATAATAGAGTGCACAGCACTACTGGCTACTCACCACACATGTTGATGTTCGGGAGGCCAGGGCAGGACATTGAGGATTTGAGCATGCCAGATCCCTCCTCCAATCCCCCTCGGACCGCATCAGAATGGGTTTGGGAACACCGGCGGCGATTGAGGGTGGTGTATCAGGTGGTGGGTGATCGACTCCGTCAGGTGACCCATAGGGACACGCGCCCCGTGCAAACCGAGCCTTTCTCCCCGGGGGATAGAGTGTTGGTGAGAATCAAATGACGGTTCGGAAAGCTGAGTGATCGGTGGGAGGCGACTCCGTACCTGGTCAAAAAACGGCTGAGCCCTGAGATTCCAGTCTACGAGGTCGAACCAGTGGGGACAGGGGGACCATCCCGTAATCTTCATCGTAACATGCTACAACGGTGCTGGTTTAAAGATGCCGTCCCCGTTTCCCCGGAACCACAGGCCGTGTCCCGAGGGTGGGCATCCCTAATGCTCTTGAATTTGATGGTGGGTCTGGAGGGAGCAGCCTCATTGGCTCCCATTGAAGAGACTTCTGCTCCCTCGGGAGCCGAGCCTGTTGGAGTGGGTCTCAGGAGCGCTATGCACAAGACGACTTTGAGTGGGGAGGTGTGTCGAGGACGCCAACCTCTAGTGGGGTGGCATGTGAGAGTGTGAAATGTGATAACAGCAGGAGAGCACTAGGACCCTGTGACTTTTGCCTGGCTGAGCTCAGAGGAGGGGCAGTGCAAGAAACTCTGTGTGTTCTAAGAGTGTCTGAGGTGTGAGAGGCCAGACAGGAAGTCTGTGAGAACGGAGCTGCAAGAAGACGCTGTCTTTACACGCTTCCCTGTGGAGTTTGTTTACCCCTTTCTCTGTTTAAGAACAAGTGCTGAGCTGGGGAAAGCCATGTGGCTCTGTGGAGTTTTGTGGAAGTCTATGCTGAGTGGATTAGAGACTTTGTGCTCAGCAATCCATTTCTGTGATGGAGCACGTGGTTGGTGTACTGGATAAGAGTGAGAGACTTCGGTAGGAAAGAAGATTTCTGGTGCCATTTCTACTGAGAGGATATTGACAAGCCTTTGTGAAGAGATCTTCCCAGACCTTAATCTGAGGCTACAGGACTAAAGTCCCCGGCGTGTGGGCTTGGCATCGGCCGACAAGACAAGGAATTTTTGCTGTTTTTGTGAACTTTGTTTTTGTTTTGGCGCCAGAGTTTTCCGGGACTAGCTGCAGCCACCGTGATTCACAGGCCTGTGATAGACTGCATCTGAGGTAAACGGTACCATAACTTTAAGATACCCGGGTATCCTGATAATAAGGGTATAAGAGCAATTGATATAGTTTCATGCATTATTATTGTTAATAGTGGTAGGATTGTATTCAGTGTGCCATCTCAGGGGGTCCCCATATACCGCCCTCACTAGACTGACTTTGTGTTTAGGTAAAATTGTTCCGGATCATTAGAATAATTCACATAAGCTGAAAACTTTGAGATTGGCACATTGACTTCAGCTTTTGCTGATTGCGTGTATTTAGTAGAGACAGTGTCCCAGGCAGACTCTGAGACTGATTCATTCATACTGAATTTTAGTCTAATCCCTGTTTTTAGTAAAGAAAGTGTTGTTTATTTCTGCCTCTGTCTCAGTTTGTGACTCACTGGATCTCTTTCGGACCCCCGGTAATTACAAGTCCATAAAACCTGTGAACAATCTATACCAGATATTTCTTGGCCCAGTCTTGACCCTTCTATGTCTTGCTCAGTGGTGGTCGGGCTTGGCCTCCTCACCTCAGCTGTGTCTCTGAGCATCTTGAACTTCTGTGTCTTGCTCAGTGGTGGTCGGGCTCAGCCTCCTCACCTCGGCCGTGTCTCTGAGCACTGAACACCTTGTACTTCTGGCCTCCAGGGAGGCTGCGGCTCTGGAATATGGCAGCACTGGAGGGGAACGGCTCCTGGTGGCTTCTCTGATTCTTCTTGTTTTGTTTTCTCTTGTTTTTTGCTCCTGGTGATTAATATTATTATTATTATTTGCTGCTCTGTCGCCCCAATATCTGAGAATCTCAGGAGCTGCGTCCTCTGGAGACTGGGAACAATCTGTGACTTCTCAGAATCACATAAATCTCTTTTTTGGTCCATTTTGCCTGATGGATACAACAAGCTGCTAGTTATTCTGTATATCACAGCTGAGTTTCTTACAATCTTTATCAATTCTTTGCTGTCAGATAGAGCCACTCACTATTAAAGTTGCTTCATTTGTTATGGGTCTGCGGCTCCAGGACTTGTAAACGCCTTTCTAGAACTGTTCCTGTTGAAACTGGCAGTTTTACAAGGAGGTGGAAAGTGCGACTCTCCCAGTCCTGGCTTTTATCTCTCCAACAGTAAATGCTTTCAGCTCCTGCGCTGATTCCGGACCAAAAACAGCAAAAAAACAGTCTGTCGCCATTCCTGACATGACTTATTTTAGTAAATACCGGTCTTCCCCAAGAAACAGCAATTCTGGAACATCCTTTCTTATACCCCTGCTTTGTGCCCATGTTATTCCTCCTGAATAAATTGACAAATGGGTGTTACCAATAGAGAGAACATCTACACAGTCTGATCCTGGCCCTTAGCATTCCTCATAGCGAGGGGCCCGAGCGTCTGATATCCCTGATTAATTGCCATTTCAATACTTTTATTGACCGGGTGGGGGAAGGACGTGTTACACAACATTAACGGACCCTTCTTGTAACTCATTGGTTCCTCCAGAGTAGCCGGGTCTGACTAATAAAGGGGACCCCCTCTGTTATGTACACAGGCACTAACAAGGTGGATGGAAAGTTTTACTGCACCCAATAATTTTCCACTACCCACAAGTGTTCAAAGGAAAAATGCAAACACCCCCCCCATCCCTTTAACTTTATGAACCTCTTTGAAGTGACCGCAGGTTTCATAAAATGTTATATAATTACTCCCATCATCTCTTCCCCCACATAAAAAATTCTCAGTCTCACCTTCTCTTGTACAGAGATCAAGATGGTTCAGAATAGGAATCCTGTAAGACCAGCTCCAAACTTCCCAAAAAAGGGTACGTGCACCCCATAAAATGAACAAGTTCCGTCTTATGTCCCTTCTTTTAACCCTGAAGTTGTTAAAAGAAGTGGTATGCTCATTCGTCCCAGCACAGAGCAAAAGATGCCGGCAGTAAAATGACGGCAGAAATGCCGGTGAATCTGCTTTAGGAAAACAAACATTTTCCTGAAACTGATTCACCTGGGAAAACAATATATAAATACAGTAAAATATATATATAAATATATAAGAATAGTCTTAGGATACTGTATGTGCGCACGGAGTATCTAGAGGTGTTTTTGGTGCAGAAACTGAGCAAAAAAATTCCAAAACCTCCTCAAAAACTCAAAACTCCTCAAACACTTGGAGGTTTTGTTCTGAAATCTCGGCATAAAGACTCCATGTGCACATAGCCTTAAGATGGAGCATTTCCTGAAGTGGTGTCCACTAGAAAACTCGAAGCAGAAGATGCTTAAGGAAACCGTTGGCTGTGTTTTTCCAGAAGCTTTTTTTTGGTGTGTATTTGGTTATTTTTGCTCCGGTTCTTGCAGAGGATCAAGAGGATCATGGAAATTGGCTGCAGAAGTGAAAATGGCAACACGATCTGCTGCAGTATTCACCATAGATATCAGTGAATTTGCTGCGGATAGTTTCTGAATATAATACCCTACAAGATGTTGCCCAGAAATGAAAATAAAAATATACTTTAGGTCAGGGGTGGGCAGACTGTGGCTCGCAGGCCACATCCGTCCCTCTGGCTGGTCCAGTCTGGCCAGTGAACAGACATCCGAAGGGCTGAAACAGTGCACTGTGTCCTCCCCGCTCTCCGTCCGCTGCCACCTTCACCGCTATATGCATCCTCGCGATGCAGACGGTGGTGAATAAATTGGTGGAGGAGTGGCAGCCCGCCCTCTATTTCTCCAATCAGCGTGTGACATAGCTGACGTGATGACGTCATTTCATCATGTGGCGCCCCTGCGGGTTCAGTCGCCCCAGAGGTACTGAATCTCACCCAAAGGTGTGGTATCCCACTCTCAGGTAAGGATGGAGTACTGCCCGGGACCCTAACACCGGCATCCAACACTACACTGCTCCAGACCAGCAGGAGGGGCAAGATGCTCTGCTACACGGCTGAGCCCTCTCCCTGGCTGGAGTGGGGGGAACCAAGAGAGGGGGAACCATGTAGTAGGTGGAGGAAGCAGTTCAGGGGAGCACTTGTGAAGGAGGATATAAAAAGAGAAGCCATCTTGTGAAGTCAGAACAGACTGTGAGGTCAGTCAAAGGAGTCCAGTCAGGGAGTTCAGTTCAGAGGAGGAAGGAGAGGGCCTAAGTTGAGAGGCCCAGGCTTGACTGAGGGAAGAGGATGGGAGCAGAGAAAGGCTCCAGGAAGAGAGAGAGGATCCCAGGGGCACGGGCAGTGCGGATGCCACCCGTGCACCCAAATTCACACTGACTAGGAGGGATCAGGTCGCAGAGGGAACCAGCCCCTAAACTAGCGGAGTTTCTTCAAGTCTCAGCTAGATAACCGGAGGGTGCAGCATTTCAGGTACTGCAGCCAGCAGCCACATCTAAATCGCCAAGAAGGTGACTATAGAGGACCCAGGGGACAGAGAAGACATCGCCCGACAAGGCTTGGGACACTGGGTGTGAGGCGCAGGACAGGAGGGCGAGAGCCAGCGCAGGGAGATGACCAGGAGGAACACACAGAAAGGTGTCCTGTTACGTACTCCGGAGGTACATGGGAGTTTGCTGAACCCCTTCTTTGGTAAACACAGAACGGCGTGGGAAGTTACCCTGGCCCTGGTAACTTGGATTCTAAAAATCGTGAATAAAACCCTGAAGACTGCACCCCACTGTCTCTGCGAATTATTACTGCGCCATCATCCCCTGAACAACCCTCCACACCTACTTCATCTATAACATCCCTGCAATGCCCTGGAGTTAAGCTCTACTCTGCTGCATTCACACCAGCTCCAGAGGATCTGCTCCGCAGCGGCGGCTCCACATAGCCGCATACCACAGGAGGCGTCACGAACATTAAACTTTAAAAATTATAATCCCCTGTAATTTCCCCTTTTATTGACCGCCCTGGGACATGGACCGGGTCACTACCACTGTGACATCTCCCCTAGCAACGACCGGCCCGGCACCGAGTACCCCACGGCCCAGGGGGCGCGTCAATCGCGTCAGCTGTGCAAAGCAGAGAGACAGAGCGCCGGAGGAACGTGAGGGAGACGAGTATGTGGTGTGTTCTTTTTTGTGTACACTACATAATGATTGCTACCAGGTATGAAGGTGAGGCAGATGTCCGTGGAATCTAATCAGCATAGGATCAAAGCCTCCTGAAGCCGCATAAAGCTGCTGGGACTTGGCCAAAGACTACAGCGACAATTAGCTACAACTATGGGTGCAACCCGACCGCTCTCTGTGCCCTAAGGCAAAGAGGAAAGAAAGACACAGTTAAGAATGGATCACTGATGGGAGGTTTGAGGAGCTTTCTTGGAGTTTAGAGACAAACTTATGGTCATGGCTAGACTGCTCTCCTGGCAAATTACAGATAGGCCGGTTTAACAGTTGCCCAAACAGTATCACTGGCCTCAAGACGTGGATACTCTTAAAAATAGTTGCAGAGCATAAAGCCATCGGCTCCCAGCTCAGCCACATACTTTGGTGGGCCCCAGGCCCCTTCCAACCTGTGATCTGCCCAAGGCCGGGGAAATGCAAAGACCATCAGGTGGCACAATCACATCACGTCATTGCACCTACTGTGACAGGCCAGAGATTGAAGAATAGAGGAGGAAGAGCGCATCACCACTCCTCGTGGGAACAGGGTGAGGTGAGTTTCAGTTTTTGTTGCCAGATACAAGAAGACTCAAATTGGGAAGGATTGTATGGGAACATTACTATTTTTACACAAAGGGGGGCACTATTACTATATGGAGGCACAGAGGGGAGAGTATTACTATTACATGGAGGCAAGGAGAGACGTTATTACTATGTGCAGGCACAAAAAGGGCACTATTACTATGTGGAGGCTCAGAGGAGGAATTACTATTATGTGGAGGCACAGAGACACATTATTAATGTGTGGAGGCACAGAGGGGAACATTATTACTATGTGGAGGCACACAGTGGGGCTTTATTACAAGATGGAGGCACAACTGTATTACTATGAGATAGTATAGAGGGACATTATTATTCTATTGAGACAGCGGGAGCATTATTTATATATAGAGGCACATAGGAGGCATTATTACTATATGGAGGTACACAGAGGACATTATTATTATTATATGGAGGCACAGAAAAGGTAGTGTCTGTCATGGATTAATGTCATTATTACTGTCTGTTATGGATGGAAGTGTGGCACCCCAGGGGTCTGGTTGCCTCAGTAATAGAAATATTATGCCTGAGAGCAAGTGGGAGGTTTCTCTGGTCAGGAGCCCTTTAGCATGCAACACTTCCTGCCTAGACCTGGGAGGGGAGGAATCTGCCCTTATTAACTGGGTCTGGGGCGGGATTAGTGAGTTGAGTCAGAGCCTGGAGACAGTTCCAGACACAGGGAGAGTTACAGCAGGAGCTCTGTAGGAGCAGTAGCTGAAGACCAGGGGCTGGAGCTGAGCAGAGCTCGCCCTGGCAAAAGAATCTGATAACCGGACACCGGAGTCCGAGGCTGTGGGGACTGATATCCACCCAGCAGCAGAAACCAGCCGGCAGGGGATTCCAGGTCCTCTGGCCATAGAAGCCCGGAGGCTCAGTCACAAGGAAGGGACCAGCACCGCCATCCAGGAGCGGAGGCTAACAGAAGGCCCCAAGTCACCAGCCATACGGGTGAGCACCACACGGTATACTCAGAGACGTGGGCTACTCCTACCCGCTTACAGCAAGGTAGCCAGAAAGAGTGCAGATAGACGGGGAGGCCTACAACTCCACCTGGCCAGGGGAACTCCTGTTTGCTCGCAGACTGACCAGGCCCCTTATGCTAGCCAGTACTCCCGGGAGGGTCTGCCTTAATATCACCAGTAAAGACCCTGAACTGCACTGCAAAGACTCTGAGTCGTTCCTGCTCATCGCCGCACCAGCACTACTAGTGCTGGGATGCCCACGCACCATCACTCCCATCATCCACATTCCCTGCCCTGAGGCCATACTCCTCCCGTGGGGAGTTATCCCATCTTTTGCTGCGCACACCACACCAGCCTCAGCGGACTGCCTCGCAGCGGCGGTACACCCTGACCGCAATCCACGGGTGGCGTAGTCGGACAATTAACCTAAAACCCCTAAAAGGCTGCCATCGGCCTGACCACCCTGAGCCACGGGACCGGGTCGCCGCCACGGAGACTACAACCCCCAGAGACCCGGCTCCGGGTAACCCACACACGTCCACACTAGGCCCAGGGGGCGCGTCAGAAGAAGTGGTCATGGTGGTCTGAGCAGAATGGAGAATAAAAGGAAAAGTGAATTATTATAATCAGTGAGACATCACCTGGGTCTATCTGTGCTTTATACACGTATATAGTGTATCTATCATTATATTGTCATTCTATGGTGGTAAACCTGGTCTTAGTTCAGTGTTTTTTGCTAGCGTTCATTATGATGGTATTTCATCACGATTGTATATGCTGGTAACATTCAAAACTCTATTTGAAACTTTCCACTCTCTCCTAAGACCTAAAGTACAGACCCCCATCACCAACCTCAGCGCTGATGATTTGGCCACTTCTTTCCAAGAAAAAAAACAACTATATCCATCAGGATATTTTCGCACAATCGCCTCAGAGCCTGGATCCCCTTCCATCTCATACCTCCAGTTCACTTTCCACCTTTGGATCTGTTATGAAAGAAGAAGTTACCAGACTCCTCGCTTCTTCTCGTCCTACTATCTTCACCAGTGACCCTATTCCCTCACATCTCCTTCATTCCCTCTTTCCTGCTGTCACTACCTACCTAACTAAAATATTTTACCTCTCTCTTTCTTCTGGTAACTTTCGCCCTTTATTTAAAACTCCGTCATAACCCCTATACTAAAAAAAAAAACATCTTTGGACCAGAACTACGCTGCTACCTACAGACTGATCTCTAATCTTCCTTTCATCTCTAAACTCCTGGAACGCTTGGTCTGCTCCCATTTCATCCACTATCTCTCAGATAACTCTTTTCTTAACCCTTTACAATCTGGTTTCCACTCTTTACACTCTACTGAAACTGCCCTCACTAAAGTCTCTAATGATCTAATAACAGATAAATCTAATGGTCACTACTCCCTGCTGATTCTCCTGGATCTCTCTGCAGCATTCGACACTGGATCACCAGCTCCTCCTCACTATGCTCCACTCTATTGGCCTCAAGGACACCGCTCTCTCCTGGTTCTCCTCCTACCTCTCTGACCGCTCCTTCACTGTATCTTTTGCCGGCTCCTCTTCCCCTCAGTCCTAGGCCCCCTTCTCTTCTCTCTATACACTGTCCCTATTTTCACAAACCATCAGCAGATTTGGTTTCCAGTATCATCTATATGTTGATGACACCAAATTATACACTTCTTCCCCTGACATCACTCCCACCTTAATACAAAATACTTGTGATTGTTTTTCTGCTGTCTTTAACATCATGTCCTCCCTCTATCTGAAACGGAAATTCTCCAAAACTGAACTTCTCGTGTTTCCTCTCTCTAGTAACATACCTATCCTCGATATTGGAATTACCTTGGGTGGTTCAACCATAACTCCCCAGCAGCGCGCTCACTGTCTTGGGGATATATTTGACACAGTACTTTCCTTTATTCCCTACATACGATTACTCACTCATGTTACCTGCATCTTAAAAACATCTCCAGAATCCGACCTTTTCTCACCTTTGAAACTGCAAAAAATTCCTACTGTCGCTTTTATTCATTTATTATTCATTCTCGTCTGGGCTACTGCAACTCTCTACTCATCGGTCTCCCTCTTACCACACTTTTTCCTCTCCAATCCATCCTGAATGCAGCAGACGGGGTCATATTTCTGTCTAGCTGCTACACCGATGCCTCCACCTTATACCAATCATTGCACTGGTTACCCATCCGATACAGCATACAATACAAACTAATCTCTCTCACCAACAAAGCTCTCTACATTTTGCACCACCACACATCTCCTCCCTCATCTCTGTCTATCACCCGTCCCGTGCTCTCCTTTCTGCCACTCATCTAAGGCTAACATCGTCTATAATCTGAACTTTGCCCCTCCGTCAGCAAGACTTCTCTTGTGCTGCGAAACATTTCTGGAATGCCCTACCTGACTTATTCATAGGCTCCACATTTTTATGTGTGCTTTAAAAGCATATCTCTTTAGACAGGGCTCTCACCTCACTTCACTAGCCTAACTCTCCCCTGTTCCCTTTTGCTAATATGTTCTTAGAATTTGCTCTCTCCTATTCATCTGTGTCCGACTCCACACCCTCCATGCACCCAATAGCACTTGGTGACTGCACCTAGCCAGACCCTATCTGATGACCGGATCATGCAGCTTTATATGAAAACCCTTATTTATTAGAATGATGGCTGGATCATACATAACAAGCACGTTCTACCTATTGTGCCCCTCTATATCCTTATAGATTGTAAGCTTGTGAGCAGGACCCTCACTACTCCTGTAACTGATAGACTATGTGTTACTTTGTGATGTCTTTATTGTCTGTACATGTCCCCACTAAATTGTAAAGTGCTGCGGAATATGTTGGCGCTATGTAAATTAAATTATTATTATTATGGTCTGGCGGTATTATTTTATCTGTCTCTAATATTGAAGTATTCATCATCATGGTAATATTGATCTTTGTACTGTGATTATCTTATTGACTAGCATAGTGGAATTATTCCATGACTATATGGTGGTATTATGTAGTCATAGTGTGGAAGTATTATTTATCCTTGTATGGCGGTATTATTTTATTATTTGTCTCTAATATTGCAGTATTCATAATCATGGTAGTATTAGTCTTTGTACTATGATTATCTTAATAATCAGTATGGTGGAATTATTCGATCACAATGCGGTGGTATTAAGTAGTCATAGTGTGGCGGTATTATTTATCCTCGTATGGCGGCATTATTGGTTATATTGGTCTTGGTCTACTGGATTAATTCAGGACCATTACGATAAAAAAGAGGTCTGATTTTGAAATTGCATTTAAATTAGTTACTTTATATTTCCTCCAGTGTCAGGCAGGGTCATATTTGTAATAGAGACCCCCATCTATGAAAGCAGGTAGGGGACAGCATGGGCTTCTGTGCTTTTAATTGCCAGGGCTGAAATTTAAGTCTCAGCCTATGGACGAGAGAAGATACCATCAGGTTAGAAGGTGGAGATGGGAGCGGAGATTACATACTGGGCTCATTCTCATTTCTGCACTTCCATTGTATATCCGCAACAGCTTACGATTTGCAGGATTGGGGACAACACGCTACTAAAGCAAGAAATGTCCTTTAGAAATCAGTTTTTCTTCATAGTAGTGACCTTCCCTCTCCTGCAGATATGTGGATATGTGACAATGACGTTACTACTACATTTACACACCCTATACCCTGCTAGTCAGGAATTCCTCCAGCTGTTTCCTCCTCCCCTATGTCCTCGGGTAATTCCTTACACCTGGTTTACTGACAATATACAGATATATTTAGATCTTCTCTATAGTCTTCAGTCTCCTTACACACAGAACCTCGGTACTATGGCAGGTGTAGCTGCTAAACTGGCCAAGGACAGGGCCACCGCTTTAGGTGTTGGGGCCAATAAGACCCCAAAGAAATACTTAAACCAAGACTTTGAGGAGCTGAGGGCGCAATGCTTGGCCTCTAGGAAGCTATTTGAGGACCCCACATTTCCTGCCACTTGGTCATCTCTCGGATTCAAGGACCTGGGTCCCAACTCGGAGAAAGTTCAAGGACTTGAATGGAAAAGACCTTCGGTGAGTAAACACTGATAAGTTTTTACTATGGAGTATTCTACTATATTGACCTCTCTTTATTTTATTGTGTACATTCATTGTATTTCCCAAGTATAATCTATTTCTTATGTGTGACTTTGTCTAAGGCTACACTGTATGTGCACACAGAGTTTTCAGAGGAGAAACTGAGTGAAAACTCTAAGTTTTTGAGGAATTTTGAGATTTGGAGGAGGATTTGGAGATTTTCCACTTAGTGGCTATATGTACACACAAAGTTTTTCTAGGAGGTTCTGGAGCAGAAACCAAGAAGAAAATGAGAGTAATCTCTTCAAATCCTCCTCAAAAATGCAAAACTTCTCAGACTTGTAGGTTCTACTCAGTTTCCTCGTGAAAAACACAGCAAAAAGACTCCATGTGCACATTTCTGCTTCTAAAACTCCTTGAAATGCTCTATGCATATAGCCTTAGGGTATGTGCACACGACATCTTGCAATCTGCCCGAAATGCGGTGCAGAATCACCCTATAAAATGAACATAGTGCTGTATGCATGTGTTCCGTCTCATGTAACTTCTTTTAACTGCTTCAAGGTTCAGATACTCAGAAGCAGTTAAAGGATGTATCGTTCATTCTTCAAGCTCTGTATTGAGTAGAAACTCCACGTTTTTGAGGAGTTTTGACATTTGGATGAGGATTTGCAGAGTTTCCGCTCAGTTTACTCTCATTATCTGCAACAAAAACGTCTGTGTACACATAGCCACGAAGCGAAAACTGAGCAGCAACTCTCCAAATCCTCCTGAAAAACTTAGACATTCTGCGCTCCGTTTCTGCTCTGAAAACACAGCAAAAGGACTGTGCACTTAGCTGGTCCAAGTTTTTCGTGGAATTTTGAGTTTTTGAGGAGGATTTGGAGAGTTTTCGGTCAGTAGTTATTTGCACACTGAGTATTTTTGGGAATTTTTGAAGCAGAAAATCTCCAAATTCTCCTGAAAAACTCAGTTTTCGATCCAAAAACTCAGGATGCTCAAAGACACTAAGTACACCCCCAAAAAAACCCCATGTGCACATAGCCTCAGCATGCTGGGAGTAGCTTTGAGACTACCGCTCTGGAGACTCATGTAGATCACAGGTTGCACCAGATCTTGGCAGTTGCCCACCAGGGGCTCCAGATTGGCGTTCTCCAATCTATGGCTATTCTCAGCTTGCCCTGTGATCGCTCTGCTGTCAGGCCATGCTGGGAATTTCAATTTTGCAACATTTGGGGTACGATGGGTTACCGGTCACTGCTGTGGATCCACCTGCAGCTCGTTGGCCACCTCCATGGTGCTCTCAAGCTGATGACAGTTGAAGATACTATTGTATATGCTGTCACCAAGACCGTCCATTTCTTCCTATAGACAAATAGTATTATTAAAGAGGTTTTCATTGTTGACCTATCCTTAGGAAAGGTCATCAATGTCTGATTGGTCCTGATCTGACACCCGGCACCCCCACCGATCAGTTCTTACCAACGACGGCCGCTGGCCGAAACTGCACGATTGCGGAGCTGGTCCGTCTTCTGATAGTGGCCATTGCAGGGTACTACACATCCGCCTCCTATTCAAATCAATAGAAGGCGGATGAGTAGTACCCTGCTGCTGCCATTATCAGAAGACGGAGCAGCTCCGCAAGTGAGCATTTCCGTGATCTAAAGGAAACTGTCAGGATGAAGCTCCTCCATCTGATGGGCTACCGGATATAGAAAGTTGTAATAAGATAATCCTCTCTTATAATATTAATCTCTTACAGGAAATAAAACCCAAACCACAGTTTATTAATGAAGGCGCGAATCGCGCAGATGTCCGGCAGGGATTGTTAGGTAAGTCGTGTTCTTCACATTAAAGACTTTCACTTCCTGCACCCAACATATCTCATTATGTGTATGTGTATATATGTGTGTATATATATATATATTTCCAGTGACTACCTCTTGAAGCTCATCAAGAGAATGCCAAGAGTGTGCAAAGCAGTCATAAAAGCAAAAGGTGGCTACTTTGAAGAACCTAGAATATAAGACATATTTTCAGTTGTTTCACACTTTTTTGTTAAGTATATAATTCCACATGTGTTAATTCATAGTTTTGATGCCTTCAGTGTGAATGTACAATTTTCAGTCAAGAAAATACAGAAATATCTTTAAATGAGAAGGTGTGTCCAAACTTTTGGTCTGTACTGTATATATGTATATATATATATATATATATATATATATATATATATATATATATATATGAGATGGGGGTATAGCGGTGACTGGAAATTTTATATTTCCCTTTTATTTGTGTTATAATTTCATTTTAATCATTATCTTAATATATAACTAATTAAAGGAAAACCACTTAGAAATGACTGATGAATGTAACACATATAGAGCTCCTCAGTGTTGTTATTTTTCAGCATATTCTCCATGATCCTGAAGCATTCAGTGTAGAAGAAATCCTGCAGAGAACTCAGGGGTTAATTTCCTGATGATTAGTTCTTGTGGGTGGAGCTTATTAGAACAGAGGGAGGAGGCTGCTGCTGCAGTCAGTTATCCCACAGCCACAGGACAGTGAGCAGGAACTCTTGTTAAACACAAAGGATTTCCATTATATATTTGTTAGTTTTAAAATGTGTGCATTTTCTGTGTTTAGTGTTCCCGTAACAGTCTCCTTCTCAGGTCGTTGACATTTAAAGGGATTGTGTTATGCTTGTACCTTTGGACTTCATTCGTTAGGAATTATTCTATACGAGGGCAATAATGGATTTTGTTTCTTGTTTTTCTTTTTTTAAATATCGCAGCTATTTATTTTTTTCATTGTAAAAATTTACCTAGCGGCAGCCATATTGGAGACCCTTTTTTTTTTGTTTTGTTTGTATAGATCATGCAGCACGGTATGTGCTTTATGAACGACACAGTGGAAGTTAATTGACAGAAATGTTGTAGACTGTAATGGTCTCCACAAATTGATGGAGGACTACCCCGCCACCACCAAAAATAGTGATGTGTGACGGGAGCTGCATACATTATCTGTGTGTATCACAATAATATCCAAGTGTACAGAAGAAACGCAGCTGCTTTAAATGATGATGAAATAACTATGCTCATTTTGTCCAAGTCTATACGGCAAAGCAGACCCAATAAAAAGCTGATATGTAATATTCTGATAATTAATTCCCTTAAAGTCCCTGATGTTTGGAACTATTTTCTCCATCATTGGCTATGATGGGCGGCTTTAAAGGTTTGATGTGACCCCATGGAATTAATATTTGAGAGGTGAAAGGTACTAAAACTAAAATTAACTGTGGTGAATGGATATGATTAGTGATGAGCGAGCATGCTCGATACTCGAGATTTAAGAGCATGCTCGGGTGTCTTCCGAGTATCTTCAGCGTGCTGGGGGTGTTATGTTTAAGTCAATCAGTGTGCATGATTTGCGACTGTTTGACAGCTTTAACACATGTGAGGAATGCATAACAGTCGAAAATCATGAGCACTGAGTGCCGAAAACATAACACCCGAGCACTCTGAAGATACTCGGCGAGCACCCAAGCATGCTCGCTTAAAGGGTTAACAGAACATACTCGCTCATCACTAATCGCAAATCATGCACACAGATTGACTAAAACATAACACCCGAGCACGCTGAAGATACTCGGAAAACACCCGAGCATGCTCGTAAATCTCGAGTAACGAGCATGCTCGCTCATCACTAGATATGATACATTATGCTCTGTATATCTGATGTCTTTGAAACTCTGCTCCATAAAAGAAGATTTTCTGTATAGGTGACTGCTGGTTTCTCTGCTCCATCGCATCTCTGACTCTGAATGAGGACTGTCTCTGCCACGTTGTCCCCGTGGATCAGAGCTTTGACACCAACTATGCAGGAATATTTCACTTTAAGGTAACATACCATGTATTGTATTTGGTTCTGCTTTAGCCCTCCCGTGTAAAAGTGGTCATCCCATTGATCAGTCGATCTGGGTCGGGGTCTATCTACTCTAGCAGCTGTTGGTCACTAGGTGAATGATAGACCACTGTTAGTAATGGAGAGGTGGGCATACAGTATCTCACAAAAGTGAGTACACCCCTTACATTTTTGTAAATATTTTATTATATCTTTTCAAGGGACAACACTGAAGATATGACACTTTGATACAATGTGAAGTAGTCCATTTACAGCTTGTATAACAGTGTAAATTTGGGGTGCACCCTAAATAACTCAGCACACAGCCATTAATGTCTAAACTGCTGCTAACAAAAGTGAGTACACCCCTAAGTGAAAATGGCCAAATTGTGCCCAATTAGCCATTTTCCGCCCCTGGTGTCTTGTGACTCATTAGTGTTACAAGATCTCAGGTGTGAATTGGGAGCAGGTGTGTAAAATTTGGTGTTATCGCTCTCACTGGTCACTGGAAGTTCAACATGGCACCTCATGGCAAAGAACTCTCTGAGGATCTGAAAAGAAAGAATTGTTGCTCTACAAAAAGATGGCCGAGGCTATAAGAAGATTGCCAACACCCTGAACCTGAGCTGCAGCACGGTGGTCAAGACCATACAGCGGTGTAACAATACCGGTTCCAATCAGAACTGGCCTTGTCATGGTCGACCGAAGGAGTTGAGTGTATTTGCTCAGCGTCACATCCAGAGGTTGTCTTTTCAAAATAGATGTATGAGTGTTGCCAGCATTGCTGCAGAGGTAAAGGAGTGGTTGGTCAGCCCAGAGCTGCAACCAACCACCAGAAATTTCAGGGCCCCATACTGGCAAAATTTTGGGCCCCCTTGAGACTCCGCCCCCACCCCTCGAACCTTTCACAGTCCCACCGCCCAGTCTTGGAGAACTCCACTTCTGCACCACGTCCTCACCAATCACACATTAACAGTTCACATTAAAAACCAGATCACATACATAGCCAGCTGTTTTTGTTTTGGCTACAAGATTTTTTAAGCTGCCATCACAACAAGGAGACTCTTCTGGCCGGGCCCTACTCTACTCTAACCTATTAAACATTTCTTAAAATATCCAGTACTCTTTTTTAGGTATATTTTTCTTTTTTTTTTTTAAGGGAGTGTGTCACATAATTTTTTAAAAATGACCATTAATATCACATACAAGGGACAAATATCGTCACACTATGGCCGGACCACATATTACCACCACATAGTGACCTAATAATACCACATACAAGGAATAAATACTGACATACCATGACCAGACCACATATTGCAACCACATTGTGACCAAATAATACCATATATAAGGAATAAAGACTAGACCACATATTACCACCACAGTGACTGAATGATACCACATAAAAGGAACAAATACCTCCATACTGTGACAAGACCACATATTGCCACCACATAGTGACCGAATACTACAATACTGATCATTAATAAAAAACCCCCCACAATACTAATATTACCATAAGTGCCATTATTCACAGGAGCTCTGTACATAGTATACGGTGTATAGTGTCAGTGTACAGGTAATATTGTGATCACCAGTGATATTATACACAGGAGCTCTGTATATAGTGTATAGTGTACAGATAACACAGGGATCATCAGTGATATTATACACACGAGCTCTGTATATAGTGTCAGTGACTCGCCCCCTGGGCCGTGGGGCACTCGGATCCGGGCAGTAGGGGAACGATGGGAGTAGTAGTGGCAACCCGGTTCCGTGGCTCAGGGTGGTCAGGCCAGTGGTAGTTCGTTATGTGCTGATGATTATGTCCGACTACGCCACCCGTGGATTGCGATTATTAGGAACCGCCGCTGCATGCAGACTGCTGGGGCTGATGAGGTGTGCAGCTAGGGTAGTGTGACTCCCCACGGGAAGAGTGCGGCCCCAGGGCAGTATAATGGATGTTGGGAGTGATGGTAGTGAGAGTCCCAGTGCTGATAGTGCTGGAGGAGCAAGGAGCACGCAGACAACAGGTTGCAGTCCAGGGTCTGTACTAGAACAGGTAAATTGACCCACAAACAGTCCCAGCTAGGAGGGGACCTGGATGTCTGAGAGCAACGGGGAAATTGGCCCTGGTCAGGGTGAGGGTGTAGGCCTACCGTGCTTTCTGTGCTCCTTCAGGCTATCTCCTCGTTATAGGGTAACAGCCCACGTTTCCGAGCTTTCCGTGTATTCTCGCCTGTATGGCCTGCGACGTGGGTTCCTTTCTGCTCCCAGCCTTGTACGGCTTTGCTGGTCCCTTCTGTTGTGGCAGGGCCTCCAGGCTTCTTAGGCCAAGGAATATACAGTCCCCTGCGGACTGGTTATCTGCTGGAGAATGTGGAATCCTCCCAGCCAAAGTCTGGTAAATTAAGTCCGTTATCTGCCAAGACAGGCTCTCTTCGCCTCTTGTCTCTGGCTTGTGGCTCTCCTCCTGCCACACTTCCTCTTAGGTGCAATACAACTGTCCCTCTCTGCTCTGGGACCTGAATCCTGAGACAGGTCGTCCAGCTCTCTCTAACCCTGCCCCCAGTACCAGCTTTTATAGGGGCAGCCTGCTCCCCCTACTGTCCTGAGACAGGAGGTACTGCATGCTAATGTTCCCCTGACTAGAGAACCTCCCCCTTGCTCTCAGACACAGCTTTATTACATTTTGTGGCATCCAGGCCAGGGTGACACATCAGCGTACAGGTAATACAGTGATGACCAGAGACATTATACACAGGGGCTTTGTATATAGTGTCAGTGTACAGATAATACAGGGATCATGAGTGATATTATACACACGAGCTCTGTATATAGTGTCAGTGTACAGGTAATACAGTGATGACCAGAGACATTATACACAGGGGCTCTGTATATAGTGTCAGTGTACAGATAATACAGGGATCATCAGTGATATTATACACAGGAGCTTTGTATATAGTGTACAGGTAATACAGTGATCACCAATGACATTATACACAGGAGCTCTGTACATAGTATACAGTGTATAGTGTACAGATAGCACACTGAGTCACCAGTGACATCTCTAGTTGAAGTCCTTCATCTTCGCTTTTCTCCTTCATCCAGCACAGACCGCCATCACTTCTTCCAGCCAGAACTCGTCTCTACATAAAATAACACAGTTATCTAGAGCACATTCTCCGACTTCTACACTACACAGCTGAATACAGACGTGCACCCACCATTAATATGTAATTAATTATACAACACACCACTCCAAATATAAATTGTAATCCACCACTGTGCCCCCACTAACTGTAAAAAGCCACTTTCCCCACCTAATAAATATATACAGTAAATTAATTAGAACCTGTACTCTTTCCCCCAATTGATTACAAGTTACACTCCGTCATCCTCAACACCCCCCATTCTCCTGATTCATTATATTTACATGCCCCCTCCACCCCAATTAATTTTGTCATGTCCTCTCTCTCCCATCCCCCCTTCATCATCAGTTACTTTCTCCACCCTAATTCATCATCATTTGTTGTCCCTCACCCTCAATTCATTTGCTTTTCCCACCCCCACCTTCAATTTGTCATTTGCTGTCCCCTGTCCCCCACCCTCAAGTCAACATTATTTGAGCTCCACCACCCTCAATTCATTATTTGCTCTCCCCATCCCCACTTTGTCATTTGCTTTTCCACCCTCCACTACCAATTCATCATTAGCTCTCCCCACCCCCACTCTCAGTTCATCATTAACTCTCCCCACCCCCCCACTCCCAATTCATCATGTGCTCTCCCCAACCCCCACTCATCATGTGCTCCCTCCACTCCCAGTTCATCATTAGCTCCCACTCCCCAGTTCATCATTAGCTCCCCCTCCACTCCCAGTTCATCATTAGCTCCCCCCCACTCCTTGTTCATTTTTAGCCCCCCCCCCACTCCCAGTTCATCATGTACTGTCCCCCAAGACCATTTAATTCTATAAAAAAATAAAGTTTTAATACTTACCTCTTATACAATCCCTGTAGCTCCACTTTTGACCTGGCAGCATCCTTGCGCTGGATGCCGACGAGTACACGATGAGTTTTGACAGTCGTGCAGCTCCAAGGCTCCCTGCACGGTGGAGATGGCTGAGCATGCAGGCACACAGCAGCAGCACACGAAACACTGAGGCCCTGTGAGCAGAAGCATAAGAGCAAGGGGGCCCTGGACCGGGCCTGGGCCCCTGTTCTTTACTGCTGTTTACCGGGCCCCATACAACAGTAAGAGCAGTAATGCCCTGATGGCATCCCTGGGTCAGCCTGTCAGTGCTCAGACCATACACATTGCTGCAGAGGTAAAGGCGTGGTGGGTCAGCCTGTCAGTGCTCAGACCATGTGCCACACACTACATCACATTGGTCTAAATGGCTGTTGTCCCAGAAGGAAGCCTCTTCTAAAGATGATGCACAAGAAAGCCCACAGTTTGCTGAAGACAAGCAGACTAAGGACATGTGTTACTGGAACTATGTCCAGTGGTCGGATGAGATCAAGATAAACTTATTTGGTTCAAATGGTGTCAAGCATCTGTGGCGGCAACCAGGTGAGGAGCACAAAGACAGATGTGTCCTGCCTACAGTCAAGCATGGTGGTGGGAGTATCATGGTTTGGAGCTGCATAAGTGCTGCTGGCTGTGGGGAACTACAGTTCATCGAGGTAACCATGAATGCCAACATGTACTGTGACATACTGAAACAAAGCATGATCCCCTCCTTTAAGAAACTGGGCGGCAGGGCAGTATTCCAACATAACGACCTCAAACACACCTCTAAGATGCCTTGCTAAAGAAAACTGAGGGGAAAGGTGGACTGTAGAAGCATGTCTCCAGACCTAAACGGAAGATGGAGGAGCGCAAGGTCTCTAACATTCACCAGCTCCGTGATGTCATCATGGAGGAGGGAAGAGGATTCCAGTGCAACCTGTGAAGCTCTTGTGACCTCCAGGCCCAAAAGAGTTAAGGCAATGCTTAAACATGATGGTGGCTGCACAATTTGGCCATTTTCACTTAGGGGTGTACTCACTTTTGTTGCCAGCGGTTTAGACATTAATAGCTGTGTGAGTTATTTAGAGGGCACATCAAATCTACACTGTTATACAAGCTGTACACTGACTACTTCACATTGCATCAAAGTGTCATATTTTCAGTGTTGTCCCATGAAAAGGTATAATAAAATATTTACAAAAATGTGAGGGGTGTACTCACTTTTGTGAGATACTGTAAATCTCTATGGGGGCTACGATAATTGCAGACTAAGTGGGTCCTGTTATTGAGAAATCCCCCCCAACCACCTGTCGAAACAGATACCATGTAACAATTGATTTTTTGGTTCTAGAGTCCATGTGCTTGAGTGACACTGATGATCTTTTCGTCATAGTTACATGAAATAATCCCATAATATAACACTTGTTGCCACAACAAGACGATCAAATATAAGATTCTTGTTCTTTGCATTGATGACGACTCCGTGACTCATAGATCAAGTGTAAGATTAGCACATTCTCTTGTATAATAACCGATAACCTGTTCTTTCCCCCCGCAGTTCTGGCAGTACGGTGAGTGGGTGGATGTAGTTGTGGATGATCGGCTTCCTACAAAGAAAAGTAAGCTGCTGTTTGTCAAGTCTACCACTGCTAATGAGTTCTGGAGCGCCCTCCTGGAGAAGGCCTACGCCAAGTAAGAACCTAAAATAATCACCTCTTGTGAATTCTACCATACACATTGATAGAGATAGTATAACATCCCTATCTGTACCTAGAGCATTAACGGGGAGACCGTACTACCTGTAACTACATCATTCCCAGTGAGTGACAGGGAGGCAGTACTATCTGTGCCTACTTC
The DNA here is from genome assembly GCF_046119375.1 of Phyllobates terribilis. Lineage (NCBI taxonomy): Eukaryota > Metazoa > Chordata > Amphibia > Anura > Dendrobatidae > Phyllobates > Phyllobates terribilis. The sequence continues at coordinate 685,904,084 of NW_027362763.1, forward strand.
ATTTAAAGTGAGAGAAAGGGAGGCAGTACTACCTGTACCTACATCATATACGGGGAGTAAGAGGCAGTATTATCTGAACCTATATCATTTACAGTACAAAATAAGGAGGCAGTGCCATCATTACCTACATAATTCATAGGACAAATTTGTCTAAAAAAACTGTACTACCCACTGGAGCTACATTTGTGATGAGAGTCATTAAAGTTGCACTGTTTGTATCTACCAGTAAGGAGAAACAGGGAGGCAGTACTATCTGTGCCTACATCACTTACAGGGAGGCTGTACTATCTGTGCCTACATCACTTACAGGGAGGCAGTACTATCTGTGCCTATGACGCGCCCCTGGGCCTGCTGTGTCGCGCAGCGTCTCGCGCACGGGGGCTTACCCGGAACCGGATCAGATGAGGGTTGTAGTCTCCGAGTGGCGGGGACGCGGTCCGTGCCCAGGGAGTCAACTCAGTGTGTGGCAGTCTTGATAGATGTTATTTGAGTGTCGACTACGCCACCCGTTGATTTGCAGCTATGGAGCTGCCGCTGCAGGGCAGACCGCTGAGGCCGGTGTAGAATTGTGCAGCGTGATAGTATAACCCCCAACGGGAGGGGTATGGCCTCAGGGCAGCCGACGTGGAAGATGAGGGTAGCAGGAACCACTCAGAGACGGTGCGGTGTAATTCAGGGTCTTTACTGGTAACAACGATAGACCCTCCCGGAGTACTTGCTAGCGAACGGGGCCTGGTCAGTCCTTGAGCAGATGGGATCTCCCCTGGCCAGGCGGAGTTGTAGGCCTCCCAAACTGACTGTACTCTTCTGGCTACCTTGCTAGAGGCGGGTATAAGTAGCCCACGTCCCTGAGTGTACCGTGTGGTGCTCACCCGTATGGCCGGTGACTCGGGGCCTTCTAATGGCTTCCGCTCCACGATGGCGGTGCTGGTCCCACGCGTGTGACCGTGCCTTCGGGTTTCTGGGCCTGAGGACCTGAAATCCCCTGCTGGTCGGCTTCTGCTGCTGGGTAAGAGTTAGTCCCCACAGCCTCGGACGCCGGGTCCGGTAAGAAAGCTTCTCAGTCAGGGCGAGCTCTGCAGCTGCCAGCCCCTGACTTGTAGTAGTATTGCTCCCACTGAGCTTCTGCTGTTTCTTCCTGTGACTGTTTCTTGTCTCTACTCTCCTTGACTGACTAACCCTGCTTCAGCCCCGGGTTTATATAGGGGAAGGTCTTCCCCTCCCAAGACTGGGCAGGAGGTGTGGCATGCACAGGATCCCTGGCCAAGAGACCTCCCACCTGCTCTCAGACATAACATTGCTTGTTACTGTGGAAACCAGACCCCTGGGGTGCCACATTCCCCCCTAGTGAAATTTAGTACTCCGGGACTAAACATATTTTAGAAAAACATAACAAGATATAACAATAACAATACAATAAAGAAACACATAAAGGTGGTCACGGCATGTCCGTAACCGGGTGCAGTCTTTGAAGAAACAAAGGTGTCCATTTCACCAAAACAGGGAGACGTAACCAGGTAGGGGTCTGTCCTACCCCGAGTCCTTAACAGTCTCTAGTCCATCCTGGGTTACGCTCCAACTAATTGTACAAGGATTCCCGGTAGATCCACCAAGGATTCCTAAAAATAACTAGAAACACAAAATTATACACAAGCAACAATACACAGGTAAACATAAATAAAACAATTTATACACTTTAAATCCTCCAGCGTGCGGGTAACTGGCCTCTAGTGGCCCTAGTGGACCTACGGAGCTGACTGCCTAGCCCTGAACTACAGGGTGTAGGAGCTGTCAAGGTCAAACTGGGCAGCTGTCTACCGGCTCTTTGGCTCACTAGGGATATGGCAGGCTTACTGCAAGCAGAGGGTTGATCCTCCTGGGTTGCGGGTGTGGGGTCTTCTGCCTCCTGGACCGGCTGTTCTTCCAGCTCTACCTGTTGCTCCGTAGGTGCTTGGGATGCTGGTTGGAGGAAGGTGAGTACGGGTACCACAACTGCACCATTGACTTGAGTCCAAGACCGAGGGAAGTCCCCGAGCACAGTACTAACCATATCTTCCCTTTCCTCTACGGGTCGATGGTCTTCTTGTTCCTCCTCAGGGTTCCTCAGTTGTTCGGGACACTTCTTCAGGTGGTCCCGGGATACAATGGCTGTGGTTTCCCCTCCGTCTTTACTGATGGTACAAACCTTCGGGTTTTCGTGGCTTGAGGGCAGTACGGTGTACGGGTCCTTCTCCCACTGGTCGTCCAACTTGTGGAGCCGTCTCTTCCTCTTCAAGACCTGCTCTCCGGGTACCAGGGGAACAGCGGGAGCATACTGGTTGTAAGTTTTCTCTTGTCTTTCCCTAGCCTGACAGAGACTTCGCTCCACGCTCTCCTGTACTCTCCGGTACTGCTGCTGCCTCTCTGTGTCCCAGTCTGTTTCTGGTGAAGTGTCCTCGGGTGTCAGGACTCCCATTTCCAGGTCAACAGGTAACTTACCAGGTCTTGCCCTCATTAGGTAAGCCGGGGTACAGTTGGTGGAACCTACCGGGATGTGGTTGTATAGGTCCACCAGATCGGGCAACTTCTCAGGCCACAGACTGCGTTCTTCCAGGGGCAACGTTTTTAGAAGATCCATTACCACCTGGTTCATTTTCTCACAAAGTCCATTAGTTTCCGGATGGTAGGGTGTCGTCCTTATCTTCCGGCAGCCATACAGATTGCAGAATTCCTGGAAGACCTCCGCTTCAAAGGCAGGTCCCTGGTCCGTCAGCACTTGGTCCGGGTACCCGTGTGGATGGCAGAAGTGCTGCTGGAAGGCTCTAGCTGCTGTTTGAGCCATTAAGTCCTTGACGGGGACGACAACCAAGAACCGGGAGTAATGATCCACGATGGTTAACGCATAGACGTAGCCACTTCTGCTTGGGGTCAGTTTTACATGATCCAAGGCTACCAGTTCCAACGGTTGCCGGGTGACGATGGACTGCAGGGGAGTCTTCTGGCTGGCACGGTCCTTCCTTCTCAGGTTGCACGGGCCACAGTCTCTGCACCACTTCTCGATGGTTCCCCTCATGCCTACCCAGTGGAACCGCTCGCGCAGCAGGAACTCCAGCTTCTTCCACCCGAAGTGTCCAGCTCCGTCGTGGTATGCCTCCATCACCATGGCTGCGTCTCTTCGTGGCACCACCACTTGCCAGAGTAATTCATGCGTCCGGGAGTTAACCATTCGGCGGCACAACTTCCCTTTGTAAAGGAACAGTCGACTCTTCTCTGCCCATAGTTGTTTGGCTTCCTCCGGAGCGTCTGGTTCAAGGCGAGCCTCCGGCCGAGTCAGCATCTCCTTCACCAGTCGGACGGCAGGGTCGCTGTCTTGCGTTTCCGCCCAGTTGTAGTGGGGTAAGGGGTTCAACGTAGCAGCCTGCTCACTCCTTACCCGGTGGGAATACTGGATAGTCCCATGACGGTGGAACGCAGGGAGTTCAACTTCTTCCAGTCCCTCCGGATCTTCTCCTCCGTCCGGCAGGTTGGGCATCCTGGACAGGGCGTCCGCATTGGTATTGGAGCGTCCTGCCCGGTATTTGATTGTGAACTCGTAGTTGGACAGACGGGCCATCCACCTCTGCTCCAGGGCACCGAGTCTTGCCGTGTCCAGGTGTGTCAACGGGTTGTTATCCGTGTATACGGTGAACCGGGAAGAAGCGAGGTAATGCTTAAAGCGCTCGGTGACTGCCCATACTACGGCCAGGAACTCCAGCTTAAATGAGCTGTAATTCTCGGGGTTCCTTTCGGTGGGTCGCAGTTTTCGGCTGGCGTAGGCGATTACTCGTTCCTTCCCCTGCTGGATCTGGGACAGTACGGCTCCTAGCCCGATGTTACTGGCGTCGGTGTAGAGGATAAAGGGCTGGCTATAATCCGGGTACGCCAGGATTTCGTCCCCCGTGAGGGCCATCTTCAGCTGGCGGAAGGACTCTTCTTCCAGCTCCTCCCATTTGAAGGGCGGCTTCTGGTTCTTGGCCTTCCGGGACTGGCCTATCAGGAGGTCCTGCATAGGTGCTGCCTTTTTGGTGAAACCGGGAATAAACCTTCGGTAGTAGCCTACCAACCCGAGGAACTGCCGCACTTCTTTTACGCTGGAGGGGCTTGGCCATTCCTTAATTGCGGTGATCTTATCAGGGTCGGGAGCCACTCCGTCAGCGCTCACCACGTGTCCCAGGTACTGCACCTTTGGTTTCAGGAGGTGACACTTGGAGGGTTTCACCTTTAGGCCGTAACTCGCCAGAGCTTCGAACACTTCCGCCAGGTGTTTCAGGTGGTCCTCATACGTCTTGGAATATACGATGACATCGTCCAGGTACAACAGGACCGTCTCGAAGTTTCTGTGGCCCAGACAACACTCCATTAGTCGTTGGAAGGTTCCTGGTGCGTTGCAGAGTCCGAACGGCATGCAGGTGAACTCGCTAAGTCCCATCGGGGTGGTGAATGCGGTCTTCTCCCGGTCCGCCTCTGCTACAGGAACCTGCCAGTACCCGCTAGTGAGATCCAAGGTAGAGAAGAAGTTAGCAGATCTTAAAGCAGCCAATGACTCCTCTATCCTTGGTAAGGGGTACGCATCCTTGTGTGTGATACGGTTGATTTTCCGGTAATCTACACACATCCTCATGGTGTTGTCTTTTTTTCTGACTAAGACTAGTGGAGCTGCCCAGGGGCTACAGCTATCCCTAATCACCCCAGCCTCCTTCATGTCTCTAAGCATCCCCTTGGCGTGTTGGTAGTGGGCAGGGGGTACGGGTCGATACCTCTCTTTTATAGGAGGATGGTCTCCCGTGGGGATGTGGTGTTCTACCCCCTTGACTCGCCCGAAGTCTAACGGGTGTTTACTGAACACTCTCTCGTACTCTTGAACCACCCGATAGACTCCTTGTTTCTGGTGTGCGGGAGTGGAGTCAGTACCCAGATGTAGTTGCTGACACCAGTCCTCCATGTTTTTCTTAGAGCCGTTACCTTCCTCCGGGTGAGATGGAGGCAAGGGTTCCACAGATTGTATAGAATTTTGGTTAATGGTATATAATTTGGCTAGCGTGGCATACCGGGGCAGGTACACTTCCCTCTCCCCGATATTTATTATGCGAACGGGCACCCTCCCATGGCGTACATCAACCACCCCCCGTGCTGTCAAAATGGTGGGCCTACTGTCCGAGTAAACTGGTTCTACCATTGCCTGGTAATCCCTACCTCTCAGACCAATAGCTGCCCGGCACCAAATCATCATTTCACTTTTTGGGGGCATGGCAATAGGAAAAGGGTCACACATTCTTACGCTACCAATCTCACCACCGGAGAGTTCCACCTGTTGCCGTCGCATCAGTGCCCGGATCTCTTTCTGGAGCACCCGCTGCTCGCCGGAGCTGGCGTTCTTGGCAACCTGCTGTAAAAGGAAAATCACCTCTGCAAGACAATTTTCAATTACATTAGTTCCTAGAGTTATTTTTGGGTGACTCTCATGTTTGTCAATATCTACAATGATCAGTCCCTGTGCTGCCAGTTCGACTCTACCGATTTTGATGGTCACCTCTTTAAATCCGATCTGTGGCACGGGCTGGCCATTGCTGGCGATGATACTCAAGTCGTCGTCAGGGTAGCGGGTAATATCCGAGTCATTCCAGTACTGCTTAAAGAGCACGTACGGGATGGTGGTGACCTGTGACCCGGTGTCCAGTAGGGCACTCATGGGAATGCCATCCAGTACCACAGGCAAGACTGGACGTCCTCCCACATATCTGTCGCGCCAGTTCGATGGGCCTGGTGATCTTTTTCCTGGGGGTTGGCCCTCTACCCCAGGTTGTGCCCGTTTAAAGAACAGTACCTTGCCATATGTCCGGGTTGATTGCAGCGGCGGCAGATGGGTCGTCCGTCCTCGCTGTATCGGTCACTGGGTCTTCCTCTGGCCGGTGGAGTCCTCCTTGGTCGACGCCACGGGATGTCCTCCGGTCCGGATGCCAGCTGGATCTTCCCTGGGGTGGAAGCCTGTAAAGACTGCACAGTTCGGGTTAGCGCAGCAACGCTCTTAGCTAGCTCTTGGACCTGATGGTGTAGGTCTGGAGCCGGGTCATTGTCCAAAGCCTGCGCATCAGCTCCCACAGGCCCTGCCGACAAAGGCGCCGCCTCCTGGTGGTAAGTGATAGCAGGGCGCCTGTGGGTCACAACGCCACCCGGTGCCGGTTCTCGGAGCACCCGGATGGCTCTGTCCTTGAACTGTGCAAAGCCCAGATGGGGATCCTGTAAGGCCATTGCCCGCAACTGGGTTCGGTGGGTATTACAATATAGTCCCTCTATAAACTGTTCGGTCAACAGCCTGTCCTCGTTTCCCACTCCATCAGGGTCGGTCTGCTTAATGGCCCTCAGGGCCTCTTGTAGGTTTAGTGCATAGTCCCTTATACTCTCATGCGCTCGCTGCTTGCACCCGTAGAATCTAAGCTTAATCTCGGCTGAGGTGCGGGTATCAAAGGTGTCCTTCAGCCGGGTTAGTATCCCTGCGACAGTCTTCCTCCCAGGTGGCCAGGATTTTACTTCCCTTTTGGCTGCCCCGGTTAGTTGGGCCACCAGGATGCTCACTTTTTGCTCTTCTGTGAGGGGGTACACCTGGAAGAGGCTATCCAGCTTTTCTCTAAAGTCATGCAGGGTATGTGACTCCCCTGAGTACTGGGGTAGCCAAGCTGCTCCCGGGATATAGGGCATGGTGAAGGGCATAACTGCAGCAGCGGTAGCGCTGGCGGGGGTTGAGGCAGTGAAGCTCTCCTCCGTATCCGACATCTTCCTCCCCCCTAGTGGACCGTGGCCTACCTTGCGATGATCCTCTTCCGTAGGCCGCGGTCCCGCAGTGGATGGTTGAGGACCTTCCGTCGCGCTCCTGTGACGTCGGCGTCTGCTGGGCTCCTTCCAGGACCTTACGCAACGTCCGGACGTGAGGCGGGGCTTCAGTTCTCGCGCGCTTTCGGAGTCCACGCCCCTCTTCTTCCCGCGCGGCGTCCTCAAGATGGCGTTCAATGGCGGGAAAACTCCACGGATGGCGGGAAGAAGGCAGAAGATGGCGCCGGATGGCGGGAAACTTCACCGATGGCGGGAAGAAGGCTGAAGATGGCGCCGGATGGCGGGAATCTTCACCACAGGTAAGTTTGAAAAGTCTCTTTTTCAGGCACGCAGTACCCGGTGGTTGCGGGCACGAAATCCTGCCGACTACGCCAAAGTTGACGCGCCCCTGGGCCTGCTGTGTCGCGCAGCGTCTCGCGCACGGGGGCTTACCCGGAACCGGATCAGATGAGGGTTGTAGTCTCCGAGTGGCGGGGACCCGGTCCGTGCCCAGGGAGTCAACTCAGTGTGTGGCAGTCTTGATAGATGTTATTTGAGTGTCGACTACGCCACCCGTTGATTTGCAGCTATGGAGCTGCCGCTGCAGGGCAGACCGCTGAGGCCGGTGTAGAATTGTGCAGCGTGATAGTATAACCCCCAACGGGAGGGGTATGGCCTCAGGGCAGCCGACGTGGAAGATGAGGGTAGCAGGAACCACTCAGAGACGGTGCGGTGTAATTCAGGGTCTTTACTGGTAACAACGATAGACCCTCCCGGAGTACTTGCTAGCGAACGGGGCCTGGTCAGTCCTTGAGCAGATGGGATCTCCCCTGGCCAGGCGGAGTTGTAGGCCTCCCAAACTGACTGTACTCTTCTGGCTACCTTGCTAGAGGCGGGTATAAGTAGCCCACGTCCCTGAGTGTACCGTGTGGTGCTCACCCGTATGGCCGGTGACTCGGGGCCTTCTAATAGCTTCCGCTCCACGATGGCGGTGCTGGTCCCACGCGTGTGACCGTGCCTTCGGGTTTCTGGGCCTGAGGACCTGAAATCCCCTGCCGGTCGGCTTCTGCTGCTGGGTAAGAGTTAGTCCCCACAGCCTCGGACGCCGGGTCCGGTAAGAAAGCTTCTCAGTCAGGGCGAGCTCTGCAGCTGCCAGCCCCTGACTTGTAGTAGTATTGCTCCCACTGAGCTTCTGCTGTTTCTTCCTGTGACTGTTTCTTGTCTCTACTCTCCTTGACTGACTAACCCTGCTTCAGCCCCGGGTTTATATAGGGGAAGGTCTTCCCCTCCCAAGACTGGGCAGGAGGTGTGGCATGCACAGGATCCCTGGCCAAGAGACCTCCCACCTGCTCTCAGACATAACATTGCTTGTTACTGTGGAAACCAGACCCCTGGGGTGCCACACCTACATCACTTACAGGGAGGCAGTACTATCTGTGCCTACATCACTTACAGGGAGGCAATACTATCTGTGTCTACATCACTTACAGGGAGGCAGTACTATCTGTGCCTATGTCACAAAGTCAGTACTATTTATACTGTACCTACGTCAAGAGAAAGGGAGGCAGTATGATCTGGACCCACATTACTTACAGAGCGAGAGAGAGGGAAGCAGTATTCAATATATACATCTTTTAAGAGAAGATATAAAAAGGTAGTACCATCTTTACCTACACAATTTTACAGAGAAAATCTGAGATGCTGCTACCTACTGGAGCTAAGCTTATAATATCTACTGATGGGGAGTAAAAGGGAACCAGTACTATCTGTGCTTACATCATTTTCTGAAAATAGCCCTGAAGCAGTACTATCTGAACCTACATATTTTACAGGGAGGCAGTACTATCTATACCTACATCATATAGAAAAGAGACAGGGAAGAAGTATTATCTACACAGTGAGTGACAGGGAGGCAGTACTATCTGTACCTACATCATTTACAGAGAGAGAAAGGAAAGCAGTATTACTTGTACCAAGTACATAAATTACAGCTAGAGAAAGTGAATACTATCTGCACCTACATCATGTGCAAGGAGAGACAGAGAGGCAGTACTATCTATACCTACATCATTTACAAAAAGAAATGGGGAAACTGTACTATCTGTACCTACATAAATCACAGTGAGATACTGTGCTATCCACTGGAGCTGCATTTATAACTAGAGTCATTGACGTAGCGCTGTTTGAATCTACATCACTAGTAGAGAGAAACAGGGATGTAGTACTATCTGTGCCTACATTATTTATAGGAAGAAGCAGACAGGCATTACTATTTGAACCTACATCATGCACAGGGAGAAACAAGGAGGCAGTACTATCTGTGCCTACATTATTTATAGGAAGAAGCAGACAGGTAGTACTATTTGAACCTACATCATGTACAGGGAGGCAGGGGACTTTCTATACCTACATTATTTACAGGAAGAGACAAGGAGGCAGTACTATCTGTACCTAGATCATGTACAGGGAGGCACTATAGGCAGATATATGGGCAGGTACAATATGGGATGCTATCATTTACAGGGAAAGGTTGATAGATTGTTGCACCTTAGCTGGTACAATCATTTACATTGAGGCAGTATTATATTTACCTGTATTTTTAACAATGCCAGGGGATCACCACATTACACGGAGAGTGAATATATCCCCCAGCATATAGAAAAGCAGCAAAAGCACAAGGAGCCTTGGGTGGGGTGGGGCGTAAGGACATAGTTCCTTTTTAATGTGTGTCTGTTGCAGGCTGAATGGGTCATATGAAGCACTCGCTGGCGGTGTGCCATTAGAGGCTCTGGAGGACTTCACCGGTGGGATTGGTGAACTCTATTATTTCGATAGCGCCCCACAGAATTTGTTTCAGATCATCCAGAGAGCCTTAGGGAAGAGATCGCTGCTGACGTGTAGCACCGTAAGTCTCCTGGGATTTGTCAGGGCTGGAAATTCTAGGAAAAGCTTGCCATACCTGTTGATTTTAATTGTATGGCAGTATTATAAGGCTATTGTATGGCAGTCTTATTAGATGACTTTATATATAGTAGTATATTTCAGCACTGTATGGTTGCTTTATTTCGGCACCATATGGTGATGTTTACATTACGTAGCATTACGTAGCATTGTTACTGTGCAGGCGGTATATATATATATTTTTTTTTCGAGGGTATGGTGGTTATAGCATTGTATGGCATTATTATTTTGTCAGCTGTATAATGGTGTATACATTGCAGTTTCAGGACTAATTTTCATTCACATAAAACAATGTTTTGGTCCACTAAAAAATATATTTTTTTTTTACCCCTATTTATAATTATTTAACATGTTCAACATTGCATGGGCAAACATAACATGAATTTACTAGTAACCTTGCAGTTCAGGAGAAATTATCAAGATAAAGAGATAATTTCTGTCACCACCAGGGGGAGCTCCCTGCATACAGATTTATTATTGACTTCAATATGAGCTACAGAAAATCTTCATGCAGTGAGCTCCCTCTAGTGGCAGCTGCAGGCGCCTAAAAAAAATATTGGTTTTGTGAATGAAAGCAGATAGTTTAGATCCTATCAATAGAACCGCAATCAACATTGTAATTCTGTACGTTAACCCCTTCATCACCCTTGGCGGACAGAAATATTGTCAGTGGCGTAACTGTAAGCCCAAAATAGGTCAAAGGGACCTATTTGGGCACGTCTAGGCTCCTGAGCCTGGGTGCGACTGAAACCCTCTACCCACTATAGTTGCTGTACATCCTTGGATATTGAGTATTAAGTAATGAGCCTTAAAGAGGAAAGGAAAATTGCTTTCTGTGTCTTGGCCACCAACTCATTTGTAAACAATAAAATCGCATATAGCTAATGAACAGACCTGATATATTTATCATTTATCACAGAAATCTGACACTGGAACAGGAGAAATAGTCGTCAGCACCAATGTGGTCAAGAACCATGCTTATTCCCTGACCGGGGCTGAAGAGGTAACATCTAGATGTAGAAAAAAGGACTTTTCTGTCACTTTTAAACCTTCAGATAAATGGATAGTGGATTGTCACTTGTCATGAACAGATTCCCTATCATGGCGATACAGTCCAAATTGTCAGAGTGAGAAACCCATGGGGTCATAAAGAATGGAACGGAGCATGGAGTGATAGGTAAGTTGGGCACACTGCATTTACGGCCTTTTCTTGCCAGATAACTCCTTCTCCAGATTTGAGTAAAGCAGACAGTACTATCTGTGCTTATGTTAATTTATAGAGCAAGAAGATGAATGTGTAACACGGGTTTAGATGCAGTGACACAGAAACACAGAGCAGCCAATACAGAGTTAATAAACAGGGGAGGTTTATGATAACAGAGTCAATCTCCACGCAATGAGTAACAGGGGAAAATATGGGGAAAAACAAGGGAAGTAGCAGGTAAAAGTCTATAACTGACAGTTCACAGTTTAACTAGATGTAGCAGAGTCGAACCGGTTGTAATCGACAGTTTTTACACTTAGCTGACTCTTATCCTCCACAAGGCAGTTGCCAGCTGATGCCGGTGTTGCTTTCTTCAGGCTTCCCCGCCCAAACAATGCTCCGTCTTCTGGCGGCAGCGGGCGGTCTATGGTTTTATTCGCTGAGCCCCTAGTCAATAACACAGCACCTCACGTGCTCGGCTCCTCAGACACTGCGTCTCTTTTCCCTCTAGTCGGCTTGACATCTCCGGTCCACTGCACTCTTATCTTGCTCCAAGTACTGGAGCCAGGAGCCTGGACCCTCTCACACTGCTCTCCTGAGTGGGACTCTCCTGCCGCTTTCCCGTGCGGGACTCTCCTGACGCTTTCCCACGCAAAAGTCCTCGTCTCCCCCTCTCTCTAGCCACGCCACCAGTTTCCCGGTCACCTGACCTCCCAGCTCTCACTCTGGACACGCCCCCAGCTTCCCAGTCACCTGACTCCTGTGCTCGCAGTCCGTCTTCCCCCTGCAACCAGGGGTCCGGCCCCGGCAGTTCCGGATCCCTTGTTCTGAAAGTACTTACACCCCGGTCTTCCCCCTCACACTCCCGCTCTCCTTTAACTCGCCATTTCACAGGCGAGAGTTCCTTCACCAAACGTTCACATTCTTTGACTTCCTGGACGATACGTTGCCATATGAATTGATCTTGTTCGTAACGGTGAGGAGGCACTCCTGCTGTTGTCCGTTCTGACCGGCCTAACTTGGTTTGACCGATGGGGAGTGCAGGGTCACTCGCATTCCCAATCTCCGCCTGCCCGGTGACTTCAACCGATGTTGTTTCCTTGCCGCCTGCACTGGGGACTGCAAGTAATCGAGTGCTGGGGCTCGGAGGTAGAATCAACAATTCTTCTTCATCCACATCGTGGCTTGGGGCAACTGTGACAGGACCCTCTCTAGAAGCAGGTGATTCTTCTCCATCCTCGTCATCTTTAGACAGACAGGGTCGCAGCATACTACGATGAACCACTCTGGTAGGGACTCCTTCAGCCCCCTCGGGTTGAACTTCATACACAGGTCCTTCAGAGCCAATCCTGCACTTCACTCGGTGCAGGGTCCGTTCCCACCGCCTACTCAATTTGCCCCGGGGCCGCCTGTCCCGCACCAACACCCGCTCCCTGGGCCTCAGAGCTGTCCTTCGAAGAGGCAATGTCTCATGATGTTTGAGCTCCTGAAACTTTTGTTGTACCAACCGTCGGAGGGTCTGCAGTCGATGCCAATGTTCCCGGACCCAGGAAGACATCCCCATCCGTGGGTAGTCCTCCTCGGGGTCCAGCTCTAACTCAGTAATCTCTCGCCCCTTTCGCCCGAACAGCAAGGTATAAGGAGTGAACCCCGTCGTACTATTCACTCGGTTGTTGTAGACCCACACCAGGTCGACCACGAACTCAGGCCATCGTACCTTCCGATCTTCCTCCAACGTGCGGAGCATTTGGATTAGTGTCCGATTAAAACGTTCACAGGCCCCATTTCCTTGAGGGTGGAAAGGAGTAGTCCGTGACTTCTCAATCTTGTACAACCGGTGCAGCTCTTCCATCACCCGGCCTTGGAAGCAGGCGCCTTGATCGGAATGGATCCTCTTTGGGCAGCCGCACACCTGAATGAAGTCTTGGGAGATGACCTGCGCAGCTGACTCGGCGGTCTTGTCTCTGCTCGGGGTCACTACCGCAAACTTTGTGAAGTGGTCTGTCATTACCAGGCAATGTTCATACCCGAGATGCGCCGGTCCAACAGTCAAATAGTCGATCATCAGCACCTCCAAGGGGGCAGAAGTCACAATGGATTGTCTGGGGACCCGTTGCTTCGGGGGCTTAACCAGCTCACAGCTCCGACATCTTCAACAAGTGTCTTCTATTGTTGCTCGCAGTCGGGGATGATACACCAGTCTCTGCAACCACTGAACCGCCTTCTCTGGTCCGAAGTGAGCCCCTCGTTCATGAGCCTCCTTAGCCACTACTCTGACCAACTTCTCTGGGATCACCACTTGCCAGGTGGTCCCGAACTCTTGCAGTAGCTGCACCCGTCGGTACAGCAGCCCGTCTCGCAAACACAGTCTCTCCCATTGTCCCAGCATTTTCAGTGCTCCCAGGGACAGGGTACTCCTCTCTTCTCGACTGGGGACTTGCCGCAAAGCCACCATTGACGTAATTGAGCAACTTCTCTGTCAGTCTGTTGAAGTCTGATCCAGTCATCTCTTGGCCGCCCTAGCACTTGTTCTTCCGACGTCTCTCCGATCTGTGCCTGCGCCACGGCCAGCGGTCCCACGAAACTTCGGAAGCTAGGGGTCTCATCCGCCTTCAAATCTTCATCGCGGTCATGATCAGGTCGTTCATATGTCACTCTGGAGAGGGCGTCGGCATGAGTATTCTTTGCCTTAGGCCGGTAGGCGATCTTATACCGGTACCTGGCCACCGCTGCTCCAGGGCCCCCAATTTCGCATTCTCCAGGTCGGCCAGCGGGTTGTTATCTGTTCTCACCAGTACTTCGGACCCAGACAAATACTCTGCAAACTTTTCAGGCATTTCCCAAACCAGAGCCAGCAACTCTAATTTGAAAGAGCTGTAATTATCTGGGTTCCTCTCGGAGTTGTGAAGGTAGCGGCTGGCGTACGCAATGACGCGCTCTTTCCCCTCCTGTACTTGGGATAACACGGCTCCCAGACCATGTAGGCTCCCATCAGTGTGGAGTATGAATGGTTGGGAGAAATCCGCATAGGCAAGTATTGGGGCCTCGGTCAGGGCCATTTTTAGGGCACGGAAGGCCTCTTCCTGGCTGCTTCCCCACCGAATCTCCTGATTCTTGGAACCTGCCGGCACTCCCTTAAGTAGCTCCAGCAATGGGTTGGCTATGCGAGTGAAGTTCTTCACGAATCTTCGGTAGTACCCGGCAAGTCCCAGGAAGGCCCGAATGTCCTTCACTGTCTTTGGGGTAGGCCACGACTGTACGGCCGTCACCTTTTCCTGGGTGGGTCTGACTCCTTCACCGGACACAGTATGACCGAGATATTCGATCTGTTTGCGGAATAGGTGTCACTTCTGGGGTTTCACCTTTAGGCCATGACTCTGTAGGCGACTCAGTACTTGCTCCAGTCGCTGGAGGTGCTCCTCGAAGGTGGCGGCATAGACAATTATGTCGTCAAGGTAAATCAGTGTCGCCTCGAAGTTCAAATCGCCCAGGCACCTTTCAATCAGACGCTGGAACATCCCGGGGGCGTTAGTCAGGCCGAAGGGCATCCGATTGAATTCGAACAGTCCCATGGGTAATATGAACGCTATCTTCGCACGGTCATGTTCGGCCACGGGCACCTGCCAGTACCCACTGGCCAGATCCAAGGAGGAGAAGTATCTTGCCTTCCCTAAGGTCGACAGGGACTCTTCGATTCGGGGTAGTGGGTAAGAATCCCATACTGTACAGGCATTCAGTCATCTATAGTCCACACAGAACCGCAGGTTCCCATCTTTCTTCCGGACCAGGATAATCGGGGCTGCCCACGGACTCTGACTCTCCCGTATCACACCATTCTGTAACATATGGACTAGCATCTCCTTAACCTCTTTATACATCTGGGCAGGTATCTGCCGGTATCTCTCCCGCACTGGGGCAGCGCTCCCCATGGGAATCTCGTGGGTAATGGCTTCGGTGCAACCAAAATCATCCTCATGGCGAGCAAAGACTTCCTGGTACCGCTCCAGTACCTCCTCAAACTGCTGCACCTGTCGAGGTGTAAGTCCCTTCAGTTCAGCCCGCATTCGTTCTAGCATTCTTCGTCCCCCCTTCGCACTAGCCCGGTGGGATTCCGGCGGCACGGTAACCGCCAGAGTCCAGGGGTCTCCTCGTACTTCTCTGGCATTCCCAGAATCTGGGCTATTTCCGCCCTGGGAGGGAGTGTGAGATCATCTTCTCCCAGATTAACACACCGCACTATAACATTGCCACCCTGAACGGTGGCCAGTGTCTGAGCCACCAAGAGTCCGGGGGGTACTTTGTCCATCGATGTTGGTTCTATCTGAACTTCGACCCCCTTAAGAGGTGTGCAGGCCCGTGCGGATAACGTGAGTACAGTTTGTCCGGGCGGTAAGGTGAGCACCGTAACTGATGGTACTATTATTTTCCCCAGGATCTTCCCTTCACTCGACGTCTCCTGAGCCTGGGCAGCTTGGATTAGTTGTTGAAAGACCCTCCTTTGGGGGGTTTGCGGGTCCCACTGGTCTAGAAGAATCTCCTTCAGCTCACTAAGCAGAATTTGCCCGATCTCTTTCAGCACATTCATTCCGAGGGTCACCGGGGGTCTACTTCCGGTTCCCCCTGTGACCAGAACGACTCCTTTTTTTCCCACATCTTTTCCACACACTCGGATCTTCATCCACACCACCCCTGCGACCGGGATGGGTAATTGATTAGCCGTCGTGAGTCTAATTACTGGTCCCCATTCAGGCTGCGCTATCTCTGGAAATAGCTGTTGAAAGTAATCTTCTGTCATCGTAGTCACCTGGGATCCCGTGTCAATCAGGCAGTGAACAGCCCGACCGTTTATTTCGGCCCAGACAGTCGGGCTGGTGGAAACCAGATCCTTGGGACTTCCTCTTTTTCTTTCCCCTTCCTCAGACTCCGGGCTGTGTCCCCCAAACATGGAGCCCACTAGTTTAACGGCTGCCGTGACGGGGGCCGCCCTCGGCTAGCACAGCCCCTGGCGTAATGTCCTGCGCCTCCACACTTCCAGAACGTCGTGTTTCTGTCTGTGTAGGGCAGCCTCACTCCTCTACGGAACTCTCCTGCAGGGGGGGGGCCTGAATTCAATTCTTTCCATAACTGGAGCAATCGATCTGGGTATCTCTGGTGTCAGGGCAGGGGTCTTCTTGAGACTGACCATTCATCCCGCATCTCCTGTATCTCCTTTCGCATCTCTCGAGCCCATTCCGGTTCAGCTGCAGGTGGGGTGGGTACCTCGTTACTCCGGACCATCCCTGCCAGGGCCATCACCCCCATCTCCTGCTCTCTCACACGTGCCTCTGCCCCCACTTCTAGAAAAGTCATACGTGGGTTGGCGCGCAGGCGTTCCCTGAGGCCTGCTTCAGCTGCACATCCCTGAGGCCTGCCACAAACTGGTCCCTTAAGATCACGTCAGGGGGCCCATTCCCGAATTCCCCATGTCATCTTTTCTAGTGATATAGGCATGCACCCACTGTAAGGCATTAACATACTGCATCACAGTTTCCCCCTCCTGCTGCACTTGGTGAAACAGTCGTATCCTCAGCTCTCCTACATTGGTGGGATCCCCATGCATCTCCTACAGTATCCGCACCACTTTTTCTACAGTATCCCGGTCATGGAGAGGGCGGTACATCACGGATTGTCGGGCTCGCCGTCCAGGGCCAGTAAGGCTATTTCGGCTTGCATAGCTGGGGTCATCGGATGCATACGTAACATACTCCTAACTCTCTGAATCGAGTCCCACAGCATCATATTGTCCCCGGTGAACTTTGGGAGATTGCTGAGCATGGCCCCCAGCGACAAGCTAGATTTAGGGGCTCCCAGGATGGACTGCTCTGCAGTGTCTGTGTCTAACGACTGCATCCTGCCGACTATGCCAAATGTAACACGGGTACTTTAGATGCAGTGACACAGAAACACAGAGCAGCCAATACAGGGTTAATAAACAGGGGATGTTTATGATAACAGGGTCAATCTCCACGCAGGGAGTAACAGGGGAAAATATGGGGAAAAACAAGGGAAGTAGTAGGTAAAAGTCTATAACTGACAGTTCACAGTTTAACTAGATGTAGCGGTGTCGAACCAGTTGTAATCGACAGTTTTTACACTTAGCTGACTCTTATCCTCCACAAGGCAGTTGCCAGCTGATGCCGGTGTTGCTTTCTTCAGGCTTCCGCGCCCAAACAATGCTCCGTCTTCTGGCGGCAGCGGGCGGTCTCCGGTTTTACCCGCTGAGCCCCTAGTTCATAACACAGCACCTCACGTGCTCGGTTCCTCAGACCCTGCATCTCTTTTCCCTCTAGTCGGCTTGACATCTCCAGTCCACTGCACTCGGATCTTGCTCCAAGTACTGGAGCCAGGAGCCTGGACCCTCTCACACTGCTCCCCTGAGCGGGACTCTCCTGCAGCTTTCCCACGCAAAAGTCCTCGTCTCCCCCTCTCTCTAGCCATGCCACCAGTTTCCCAGTCACCTGACCTCCCAGCTCTCACTCTGGACACGCCCCCAGCTTCCCAGTTACCTGACTCCTGTGCTCGCAGTCTGTCTTCCCCCTGCAACCAGAGGTCCGGCCCCGGCAGTTCCGGATCCCTTGTTCTGAAAGTACTTACACCCCGGTCTTCCCCCTTACAAATGCGCTAGTATTTTTGCCTACCTCACTTGCAGGAAGAGACAACCAGGCAGTACTTTCTTTATCTGCATAATTTACAGGAAGAGACAGGGATGCAGTACTACATTTATCTACAAAATTTACAGGAAGAGGAAGGGATGCAGTACTATCTGTACCTACTCCATTTACAGGAAGACAGGGAGGCAGTACTATCTGTACCTACACATGTGGACAAAATTGTTAGTACCCTTCTTGTAAAGTAAGAAAAACCCACAATGGTCGCTAAAATAACTTTTTACTGAGTAAAGTAATTTCAGTTTAAATCTACTAAATATCAACTAATGAAAATAAAACTGTGCTTTTGAATTGTGGTTCAACAGAAAAATAATAATAAAAAAATGAATAAAAATGGCCTGGAAAAAAAGATTGAATAGATTGATAATTTGATGATAGGGACATGTTAAACTAAGGTGTGTCTTTTAATTAGCATCACAGATGTCAGTGACTGTTGCCTAATTACAGGGTGAAAAGTAGTCATTGTGCTGTTTGGTATCATGGTGTGCACCATGATACAAAATAGACCAAAGAAATCTATGCAGAGAGGTGTCTCCGGAGTTGTTTCATTAGTTTATTTTTTAAAATGTTTCTGCTGAGTCACAATTCAAGCAGAAAAATCAGATTTTCATTAGTTGATATTCAGTAAAATTAAATAAAAAAATAATTTTGTCAGTTTCAAATTATTTCAGAGACCATTGTAGGTTTTCTTGTTTTTAACAGAAGGTACCAACAGTTTTGTCCATGTCTGTACCTACATCATTTACATGGAGAGACAGGTAGACAGTACTATCTGTACCCACATAATTTACATGAAGAGATAAGGAGACAGTACTATCTGTACCCACATAATTTACATGGAGAGATAAAGTGACAGCACTATCTGTACCCACATAATTTACATGAAGAGATAAGGAGACAGCACTATCTGTACCCACATAATTTACATGAAGAGATAAGGAGACAGTACTATCTGTACCCACATAATTTACATGGAGAGATAAGGAGACAGTACTATCTGTACCCACATAATTTATGTGGAGAGATAAGGAGATAGCACTATCTGTGCATGCATCATTTACAGGGAGAGAGAGGGAGGCAGTATAATCTGAACCTAGATAATTTCGGTGCAGAGACAGGTAGACAGCACTATCTGTACTCACATAATTTACGTGGAGACAGGGTGGCAGGATTTGTTTTCCACTCAATAGTTATCCTACATTATTGTTTAAAAAAAACATTTAAATAATTTTCAAAGAAGTTTGGAAGAGCGGGAAAGGTGGCACTCTCTGTCCCATAAAACGCTTTTTATTTAGCAGTCTATTAAAACATGAATGCAGGAGGATGCAGGTAGAGTAGACGAACGATGGCCGTTTTGGGCACAATGGCACTTTAACGGGTCTTTAACGGGTTTGGACCGTTTCGAAACTTCATGCACGTCTTACATTCCCGGGGCAATCACTGAGGCTGAATTTGTATAAACTCGGCTTCTGTCATCTCACAGAGCACCAGAATGGGATGACGTTGACCCAAGAGTAAAGGCGGATCTTAAAACTGATTGTGATGATGGAGAAACCTGGTGAGTAAATTGTTTTGAGTTATGAGCGGTGCAAAAATGTACAAAACCTACGGAAGATGCCACAAAAACCAAATAATATATGTTCTTGGTTCTGATTGCTCAAGTGGTGGTGATTTTTATTATACTCACACCCTTCATATTGTCTGGTCTCATTGAAACAATTCTGCATTAAGCTTACAGCTATCCTGATATGACTACTGGGGGGATGTAGAGAGAGAGGGGAAGGTCTGCTGTGAGTACTGGGGAGGAGGAATCCCAGCTGTGACTACTTGAGACAGGGTCAGAGACCTCCTGTGACTACTAGTAAAATAAAGGGTCCAGCAATGAGTAGTGGGCGAGGGGAAAGCTCAGCTGTGACCATTGGGGGAGGGTTGAAAAAGGAAGTGCTGTTGTGAATAATGGGAGAACAGAAAAAGCTCTGCAGTGACTACAGGGAAAAAGGGGTAGATGCCCTTTGTTACTAAGGAGAAATTATTCTCCCTGTTGAGGGTACTGGGGGGAAGGGGAAAAGAAGAGAGTCCCTTCGTGAGACCTAAGGGAGAATGAAGGACCCTGCTATGAATATTGGGGAAAAAAGAAGCCCAGATATGACCACATGGGGGGGGGGAGGGAGATGGCCTTCTGTGACTAGTAGGGGAATGTGGGGCCCTGTGATGAATATTGAAGAGATGAGAAAGAGCAGCTATGGCCAATGCGGCAAGGGGGTAGATGCCCCTCTGTGATCACTGAAGGAATGAGGGTCCCTGCTGTGATTACTAGGGAGGTAAGAAGCCCAGCTTCAACTACTGGGGAAAAGTGAAGTGGCCCCACTGTAACTACAAGGGAATGAGGGGTCCTGCTGGTAATACTGAGCAAAGGAGACACGGGTGTGGTTACTGGGGAAGAGGGGCTACTGTCATCACTACAAACCTCTGGACGGATTTATTATATTTTCTGCACTTTTTTCAGGATGCCGTTTTCTTCCTTTCTGGTCGAATTTTTTCGAGTAGAAATATGTCATCTTAATCTGGACAACGTGAGCTGCAAAGAAAAACATAAGTGGTGCCAAACAGAATTCACAGGAAACTGGACGGCCGGATGCACCGCCGGAGGGTGCAGGGGAAACCGTAAGAGATGCCTTATTCTGGGTCACCGAGTGCCAGATTAAAGGGATTTTGGGGGCATATGCAGATCTTTCTCAGCCTTATAATATCTTTCTTTCACAAACAGCAACTTTTTGGACCAATCCTCAATTCCTGATCACATTGGAGGAACCTGACCAGGATGGCGCAGAGGGCACGGGCACATCCTTGTGCACGGTCATTGTGAGCCTGATGCAAAAGGAACGAAGACGGAAAAAAGCAGAGGGCGGCAATTTATATAATATTGGCTTCTATATATACCAGGTCAGAAGGATTATACGGGTATTCGACCACAGACAGTTGCACATAGTTTGCCCTCTGCTGGCCCCCACAGCTGCCTATAATGGGGTACCCAAACGCCTAATCTCTAAACTGATCCCAGAGACATGATAACATTTTAGCTTCCTGCAGCCACCACTAGGGGGAGCTAACCGAATACAGGTTGATTAAAGGGATATTCCATCTTTAAAAGTTATTCTGTGGATAGATGACAGCTTGTTGATCAGTGGGGGTCTGACTGCTAGGAATTCCACAAAATCCCAAGCACATGGCTCAGGAATGTGTCTATGGCCTTCACATATGTGCCACCCACTCCATTTTTCAAGGGACTCTCGGAGAAAGTGTTGTACTCTGCAGTTCCATTACTGGAGTGGTAACACGCGGGTATTTCTAAGCCTTTGATCAGTTGGGGTCCGAGTGGTCAGACTCCCGCCTATTCTCTGAATAGATCATCTCTTTTAATGATGGAACAACCCTTTAAGTTCAATGGGAGCTGGTGTAAGTAAGGATGACCTGAGGTGGCATTTGCACCTGGGTGTTAGAGAAGGTCCAAAAGTCACTAAAGAATATGTCAGTATTATATATTTACGGTAGGTGGGGGCCATATTGCAGATTTTGCATTGGGACTGCATGAAATGATGCTTTATGGGTCATTTTGGGAGTGAAACATCCAAATACTTGTCCGATAAACTAAGTCAAGTTCCCAAGTTGTAGCTGCATCTAGAATGTCATCATTTCTTGCCTTGCATAGAAGAAGCCTGTGCACCATGTATAAGATAGGACACTGCTTGGAGATTTATGATTTCTTCATCTTTTCTCTTGCAGATCCCCAAGGAGGTACGATTGATAACGGAAGACCCGGCGCTCCGGGCACACGTGTCTCCCCATCCTTTCCTCTTTCCCCCTCTATATATGCAGACTATCGGATTGGTGTTATTTCTACTCACTGCAGGCACAATGTCTGAAATTGATTGGTGTTAGAGGGGTGTGCATACTTTTCCATTCTAAGGATTGGTGGAGGTCCCAACAGTTGGACACTAGTGATGAGCGAGTATGTTCGGTTAACCCTTTCGGCGACTATGCTCGGGCGAATACCGAGTATCTTCAGCGTGCTCGGTGATATGTTTGAATCACTCCCGTAGGCATGATTTACGACTGTTTGACAGCTTTAATACATGTAAGAAACAAGCATTCCTCACATATATTAAAGCTGTCAAACAGTTGCAAATCATGCACACGGGAGTGATTCAAACATATCACCGAGCACGCTGAAGATACTCGATGCTCGCCCGAGCATACTCGCCGAAGGGGTTAACCGAACATACTCACTCATAACTATTGGACACCCATCACAAAATTATGGGATAACTTTTAGGCTTATTTTGCACACGGCCCGAGTACCTACCGCGTTCAACGGACCGGCTGACCTGAACTCAACAGTCTCATATATGTCTATGAGTATGGGTTAGGAGACCCGTGGCCTGTCCGGACATCTATGCTCAGGCCATGAATCTCGAAGTCACTGATTGACTGGGTTTCATAGGAGATCATCAGTTATGCAATATATAACCATACTGTGATGTTGCAGTATATGGTACGATATCTGGTTAATGTTCCCTAATTGGGGTTTCCAGGTGTTTTCGTCCGATTCATCAATTGGGACTTTTTAAAAATTCGCAATTGAGGAATCTGAAATGAATATGTATGGGAAAAAATACGTGACACGAAATGTCTTCCGGTTCTCTTCCGGAGTGATTTTATGTACATCAGCTATTTTGGCGCAAATTCAGCAAAACTTGAGACTTTTTACGATATAAAAAGTTGCAAAAAATGTCAAAGACAAAAATAAAGAACATTTGTTTTTGCACAAAATTCATGAACCTTGCGCCCAATTTAAAGAATTTGACAAAGTAAAAAAAAAAAGTCAAACACAACAAGACAAAAAAAAAAGAAAAGTGACTTAAAATAAAATGCAAATGATGAATCCGGCCCCAGACTGAGGAAGATGTGGCTACAACTTATGTAGAGGGACCATATGTCTGCAATAATCTGTATTATCAATGGTTCCTTTAAGACTTCATTCAGTGTTCAAATGGGGAAAGATTTCTTCAAGAAGTACAAGGACGTTGCTCGTACGGACAACTACAAGAACCTCCGCGAGGTGTCCAAGCGTTTCCAGCTCCCGATAGGAAAATACCTGATTGTCCCTGCAACCTTCTATCCGGCTCAGGAGGCAGATTTCTGCCTGCGCGTCTTCACGGAGAGAGATGCCGAAGCTCTGTAAGACCCCTTTTTTTTTTATCAATGTATTATTTTTTTTTTACTAATATTTGTGTTTTTTAATATATTTATTTCTTTTATTTTAGAGAAATTGGCAACGTGGTGGACGCTAATGTCATTGAGGTAAAGGTGAAGTCAAAATAATTCTTGTTTGTTTAAAGTGGATGTCCACTACTAAGATCTTAATGACCTCTCCTAAAGATAGGAGAAAGATAGATTAATATCCAATCAAATGAGGTCCAACCCCTGATACATCGATGCTCTCATCAATCAGCGGAATACACACAGTGTACTGAGCTGAAATAGAACAGCTCCATACACCATCTAGTGGCCGTTCTTGGGTACTGTGGCTCAACTGCTATTGAAATTAATGCAGTCTTAGCTGCAATACGATGAATGGCCACTACACAGTATATGGCGCTGTTCTGTATCGGCTCTGTACACTGTTGTCATCCAGCAACCGTGGGAGCTGCTAACAGTTGATTGGTTGGGGTGTTAAGCAGAGGTGTATCTAGGTTTTCTGCCACCTGGGGCAAGAATTCAGGTTGGTGCCCCCCACCCGCCACTTAGTCACGTGCCAACGAGCTGCTCTCCCTAATTATCTCAATGTTCAGTGAAAAACTGAGAGAAGCAGGAAGAGAAGCTCGTTGTCACGTGAGCGTAAGTATGAAGTGGACATGTGATGACTGATGGAACCTGCAAGCAGAGCTGAATCCTGACAGTGAGGATATTACACGCTGTTAGGATTGGCTACAAGGCTTCATTTTATAATTAAAGGGCTTGTCTATGTTTGAGATGAAAGTCTGCAGTCACTACGTATGTGACTGCAGGCTTCTGAATTCTCACAATGCATGCACTGCACACTTTTAGGATTCTCCCTTGCGGGTGGCACGAGTGGACTTTCAAGTCAGCACAAGTATGCGATCTGTATACTTCTGGCCACGTTCCGACTAGATGTGTCCGGCCTTGCTCAATTCATTTTCATTGAGTGAGGCCATGCATGTCTAGTCAGCATGTGACCGCATGTATGTAAATCGCCACCACCAGAGAATCCTGACAGTGTGCAGTCCGCACTGTGAGAATTCAGAAGTCTGCAGTCACATAGAATGATTGCAGACTCATCACAACCTTGGACAACATCTTTAATACTCCTAACATAAATAAAAATATGAGAATTAGTCAGTATCATAAATAACATTCACATCCAGGTACCTGATAGATGACGTTGTCTCTGGAGTCGTTCTCTTTCTTTTCTTCTTCATCTTGTCCAGACTCCATTATGACTTTTCTCATCCACAGCCGTCTCTACAGATTTCCATCTTCTCCGGTCTTCTGCAGCACATCCCGACATGATGCCCTTAAAAATAGCAGATTCATTATAATGCTCCTGAATAAAAATATCTGACCTACACCGAGCCCCTAAATAAATAATTGTCCCCTACCTATATTCCCTGCACAAAATATAACCCACACTCTCCCTCTTATGGTACATGCTCTCCACACTGTCCTCTCCTTTCCATACTTGGCCCCCTCTTCACACTGTGTCCCCCCTATAGGGCCCAGTCTCTATACTGTGCCCCCTCATCACACTCCCCCTCCTTAGCATACTGTCCCCTCCTGACTGTGCCCTTACACTGTCCCCCCATGCAACCCCCCCACTACTCAGTCTTTATTCTGTGCCCACTCACACTTTTCTTCCCCCTCACTACTCAGTCTTTATTCTGTGCCCACTCACACTTTTCTTCCCCCCATATTGTCTCCTCACACTATTCCCCTCAATAGTCTCACACATTTCCTCCTCCCTCCTCATGCTGTCTCCTCTCATGGCCCCCTTGCTAGCCATACTGTCTCCTCACATATTTACCCTCACGCTCTCCATACTTCCTCCTCACACATCCCCCTGACTCCGCATACTGTGTCTGCACACATTCCATCACCCTCGATCCCCATACTGTGCCCGCATACATTTTTCCCCTCACTACTCATACTGTGTCTGCACTCATCTCCCCACTTACCATACTATGTCTGCAACCACCCCCCCACTCGCTCCCTATACTGTGTCTGCATACATTCCTCAGCTTGACAGCCGGCTCAGAGAACGGTCGATTCCCTGTCGGGGAGACTCCTGGGACCACCGCATTAAAACTCAGTGTGATTGCTACCTCTCTCCCTCAACAGCTACACTCCTGTCCTTGAGTCTTTTGTCTATTACAAGTTAAACATCAGTAATGTTTTCTACTAATTCTTCTTTTCTGCCTTTACAAGCCCTTGAGTGTAAGCCCCCATGCAGAATGTCAGAACGGAGCAGCTGAGCCTTGTGAAGAGGTAACCACTATTTATTGTAATAAGCCAATATCATACAGGGGTAATATGGACACATAGTATGCATATTATTGTATAAATATCCAGACGTCCTGCAAATCTATTGATATAGATCACCAACATTCTGCATCTTCCACTAGAGGCGCAGAATTCATAAAGATGAATTCAGATTTCACCTAGTGCAATACTCCATTTATATATAGTTGTATGTAACGAGCACATCCTAGCAGTGGCTGCATAAAACTGTGTAGTGAGCTCCCCTAGTGGTAATAGTATAAATCTGTATGTAGTGAGCTCCCCCTAGTGTTGTCTGTATAAATCTGTATGTTCCTATCTCGCCCTAGTGATGGCTACAGGCAACAAGATTTATATAATGTTTTAAATAATAGTAAAAAAACACCTACTGCTATACAGATGTGTTATAAAAGCTAATCAGAATAATGAATGTTAGACAAATGGAATTTTGGACCTAAAAGCATAAATATGGATATTAATGTTAATGCATGCAGAGTAAGCTAGTGGGGTCTATTCTGAATCACACCAATATTAACACCCATTTTCTCCACATATTCCTAGAAATCTGAATTAAATGCAGAGGATCTAAAAAGTGTCCTAAACAAGTTATTGTCCAATCGTAAGTTATTTTCTTTAACCCCTTTAACCCTTTTACCCCCGAAGGCTGTTTGCACGTTAATGACCAGGCCAATTTTTACAATTTTGACCACTGTCACTTTATGAGGCAATAACTTTGGATTCCACTAATTCTGAGATTATTTTTTCGTGACATATTGTACTTCATGATACTGGTAAAATTTCTTCGATATGACTTGGGTTTATTTGTGAAAAAATCGGAAATTTGGCAAAAATTTTGAAAATTTTGCAATTTTCAAAATTTGAATTTTCAAGCCCTTAAATCAGAGAGATACAGTGGGTACGGAAAGTATTCAGACCCCTGTAAATTTTTCACTCTTTGTTTCATTGCAGTCATTTGGCAAATTCTAAAAAATTCATTTTTTTTCTCATTAATGTACACTCTGCACCCCATCTTGACTGAAAAAAAACAAAAATGTAGAAATTTTTGCAAATTTATTAAAAAAGAAAAACTGAAATATCACATGGTCATAAGTATTCAGACCATTTGCTCAGTATTGAGTAGAAGCACCCTTTTGAGCTAGTAAAGTCAGGAGTCTTCTTAGGAATGATGCAACAAGTTTTTCACACCTGGATTTGGGGATCCTCTGCCATTCTTCCTTGCAGATCCTCTCCAGTTCCGTCAGATTGGATGGTGAACGTTGGTGGACAGCCATTTTCAGGTCTCTCCAGAGATGCTCAATTGGGTTTAGGTCAGGGCTCTGGCTGGGCGAGTCAAGAATGGTCGCAGAGTTGTTGTGAAGCCACTCCTTTGTTATTTTAGCTGTGTGCTTAGGGTCATTGTCTTGTTGGAAGGTGAACCTTTGACCAAGTCTGATGTCCAGAGCACTCGAAAAGATTTTCCTCCAGGATATCTCTGTACTTGGCCGCATTCATGTTTCCTTCAATTGCAGCCGGACATCCTGTTCCTGCATCTGAAAAACACCCCCATAGCATGATGCTGCCACCACCATGTTTCACTGTTGGGATTGTATTGGGTAGGAGATGAGCAGTGCCTGGTTTTCTCTACACATACCGCTTAGAATTATCACCAAAAGGTTCTATTTTCCTCTCATCAGACCAGGGAATCTTATTTCTCATAGTCTGGGAGATCCTTCATGTGTTTTTGAGCAAACTCTATGCGGGCTTTCACATGTCTTGCACTGAGAAGAGGCTTCCGTCGGGCCACTCTGCCATAAAGGCCAACTGGTGGAGGGCTGTAGTGATAGTTGACTTTGTTGAACTTTCTCCAATCTCCCTACTGCATCTCTGGAGCTCAGCCACAGTGATCTTGGGGTTCTTCTTTACCTCTCTCACCAAGGCTCTTCTCCCACGATTGCTCAGTTTGCCTGAATGGCCAGGTCTAGGAAGATTTCTGGTGGTCCCAAATTTCTTCCATTTATAGATTATGGAGGCCACTGTGCTCTTTTGAACCTTGAGTACTGCAGAAATTCTTTTATAACCTTGACCAGATCTGTGCCTTGCCACAATTCTGCCTCTGAGCTCCTTGGGCAGTTCCTTTGAGCTCATAAGTCCCATTTTGTCTGACATGCACTGTTAGCTGAGAGGTCTTATATAGACAGGTGTGTGCCTTTCCAAGTCAAGTCCTATCAGTTTAATTAAACACAGCTGGACTCCAATGAAGGAGTAGGCGCATTTCAAGGAGCATCACAAGGAAATGGACAGCATGTGACTTTAATATGAGTGTCTGAGCAAAGGGTCTGAATACTTATGACCATGTGATATTTCAGTTTTTCTTTTTTAATAAATTTGCAAAAAAATTCTACATTTCTGGTTTTCTTCAGTCAAGATGGGGTGCAGAGTGTACATTAATGAGAAAAAAAATAAACTTTTTAGAATTTACCAAATGGCTTCAATGAAACAAAGATTGAAAAATTTAAAGGGGTCTGAATATTTTCCGTACCCACTGTATGTCACACAAAATAGTTAATAAATAACATTTAAAGCATGTCTACTTTACATCAGCACAATTTTGGAACCAACATTTTTTTTCGAGCACATGAAAAAGATATTCTCCAGCGATGGATAAAATGAAAAGCAATGCTTCCTTTATTAAATCCAGGTTAAGACTCATAGGAATCGAAACGCATCGATTTGACTGATGTAAATCGTCACTGGAGTGAATATATGGCGGCACAATGTTACGGATCAGGGTGGTGGAACCTCTGTGCTGCGGTTCAAGGAGGGACCAGAGGTGCATAACTAGGTATCAACTCGGACTGACCAAGGTCGCACGGCGGCTCAATCTACTCCGTGAACCAGGGAAGGATCGAGCAGAGGGACCAGGTGTTACTCTGGACCAGTCCTTGTATGAGAGCAGGTGACTCCCACGGGTCAGAAGGCAGGGACTGACCGGTACAGCAGATGAGCACGGCAGGCAGGCTGACGGGTGATCCGGGAAGACGGACTAGCAGACACCACGGGTAACTGGCAGGAGCCTCCAGGTAGGCTGGCTGGTAGGCACGGCAGGTAACTGGTACGTTCTCCGGGTAGGCAGGCGAGCCTGGCCCATAGACAGACTGGCTGGTTTGGACCATAGGCAGACCGTCGGGCTGGAGAGTGTACTTGGCTGGCAGAGACAGGTAGTCAGGCTGGCGGACTGGACTGGTAGTCAGGCTGGTGGACTGGACTGGTAGTCAGACTAGCCGCGGGACCTGAGGGCTGAAGCAGAGTTAGAACACAGAGCTACAACCTTACACGGACACCTCCATTTTGGAGGAGGTGCCTTTTATATGAGAGGTCCTCTGGCCATTGGCCGGGGACTCCTTAGGACGGCGCGTGCGGCCCCTTTAAGAGGGAGGGAGCACGCGCGCCCTAAGCACAGTCCTCGGGAAGCTGCGTGCGCCGGCAGCAGCAGCAACAGGAGGGCCGGAAGACGCCGGGCCAGGAGCGCGGCGTTAAGGGGGACGGCGTCTCTGCCTGTCAGGGGGCAGAGACGCCGATGCTACACACAACTTGTCTATCTCGGACTTACTTTCTTATTTTAACCTGGATTTAATAAAGGAAGCATTGCTTTTAATTTTATTCATCGCTGGAGAATATCTTTTTCGTGTGCTCGCTATACATCGACCCGAGGGCGGCTCCCTGCGAAGATTTGGTGGACTTAATGTTGGTGAGCTGACTCTCCCTTTTCCTTTCCCTGCTTTGTAACTTTTTTTTGTTAGGAAGTTAGAAGGGTAAAAAGTTGACCAGCGATTTCTCATTTTTCCAACAAAATTTACAAAACCATTTTTTTAGGGACCACATCACATTTGAAGTGATTTTGAGGGGTCTTTATGACAGAAAATACCCCAAAGTGACACCATTCTAAAAACTGCACCCCTCAAGGTGCTCAAAACCACATTCAAGAACTTTATTAACCCTTCAGGTTCTTCACAGGAATTTTTGGAATGTGGAAGAAAACAATAAACATTTAACTTTTTTCACAAAAATGTTACTTTGAACCCCAATTTTTTATTTTCGCAAGGGTAACAAGAAAAAATGGACCCCAAAATTTGTTGTGCAATTTCTCCTGAGTAAACCGATACTTCATATATGGAGGAAAAGCACAGCTTGGGCGCACGACAGGGTTCGGAAGGGAAGGAGCGCCATTTGACTTTGTGAATGTAAAATTTGCTTGAATAATTAGCGGACGCTATGTCGCCTTTGGAAAACCCCTAATGTGTCTAAACGGTGGAAACCCCCCACAAGTGACACCATTTTGGAAACTAGACCCCTCAGGGAACTTATCTAGATGTATAGTGAGCACCTTGAACCCCCAGGTGCTTCACAGACGTTTATAATATTTAGCCGTAAAAATAAAATTTTCACATTTTTCCCACAAAAATGTTTTTCAGCCCCCAATTTTGTATTTTCATAAGGGTAACAGGAGAAATTGCACCATGCAATTTGTTTTGCAATTTCTCCTGAGTACGCCGATACCCAAAATGTGGCAAAAATACAGTATTTGGGCGCATGGCAGGGTTCAGAAGGTAAGGAGCACTGTGTGACTTTTTGAACGCAAAATTGGCTGGAATCGAGAGCGGAAGCCATGTCGCGTTTGGAGAGCCCCTGATGTGCCTAAACAGTGGAAACCCCCCACAAGTGACCCCATTTTGGAAACTAGACACCTCAAGGATTTTATCAAGGGGTATAGTGAACATTTTGAACCCAGAGGTACGACACAGAATTTGATAACATTAGGTCATCATATTGAATAAGTTGTCATTAGTCTTGAACGCAAGTGCTCGCTACTTGAGTTTGCATCGGGTACTCGGGTATGCACCATGTATTGCGGATGCTCGAGTCCCTGCCTCGCATGTTTCACAGTTGTTAGACAGTTTTTTTTTTATGCCGTTCCACGTGTGATAAAATTGTAAGGTAGCTTTATTTTTCAGTCAGTATGTTTACAGCGGTACCACATTTATATAGTTTTTTTATGTTTTGGCACTTTTACACAATAAATACTATTTTATAGAAAAAATAATTTTTTTTGCATCGCTTTATTCTGATAGCTATAACTTTTTTATTTTTCGGCTGATGAAGCTGTATGGCGGCTTGTTTTTTGCGGGACATTTTTATTTACATTCGTCTTTTTGATCGCATTTTATTCAATTTTTTGTTTGGCGGTATGATGATAAAGCATAGTTTTTTGCTTCATTTTTCATTTTTTTTACCGTGTTCATTAAAGGGGTTAACTAGTGGGACAGTTTTACAGGTCAGGTCGTTACGGATGCGGTGATACCAAATATGTGTACTTTTTATTATTATTATTTTTTTTTCATTATAATATTTATTTACGGGTACAGTATATTTTTATTTTTTTGGATTATTTTTTCATTTTTTAAAAAATGTTTTTACAATTTTTTTTCTATTTCACTTTCTGAGACTTTTTTTTTTTTTTTGTAACTTTTACAGTTTGTCCCACTATGGGACTTTCAGTTTTTGCGGGCTGATTGCTTGCACAGCATAAGGATGCAGCATCATTCCCTATGCTGTGCAGGCTGCAGCCCTTGGACACACAAGCTAGGTAGATTGTGCTCAGTGTACAATCTATCTAACATGCTGATGCCTGGTGACCCAGATGTCATCATGACGACATCGGGTCACCATCGCAACTATCCGGACCCGGCATACACAGCGCAGGACGCCAGAGAAAAGGTAAGAGGTGCTCTCTTACCAGTGCCTGCACCGGAAATGCTGCGATCGACTTCGTTCGCTGCATTTTGGGGGTTAATGTGCCGGGAGTGGTGAGACCCCGCTCCTGGCACATAGTACCGAGTGTCAGTGACAATCAGTGGACACCCAGCAGCAATCGTGCCAGCACAGCCTCTGTGCGGGCGCGATCGCCAGGGCATAATAATACGTATCTGGTCCAATAGGCCCAGGGCGCAGGTACATATTATCTATCTATCTATCTATCTATCATCTATCTATCTATCTATCTATCTATCTATCTATCTATCTATCTAATCCTATCATCCCACTGTTGCAGGTGATGACATCAAGTCAGATATCTTCAGTCTGAAAACCTGTAAAGAAATGATCAATCTCCTGGATGTATCCTTCGATAATTGCATTAAATATTCAGTAACTACCTATTAATACTGTGTATTTCAGCTTCAAAGGGATTAACAGTCTTCCCCTTTGGTGTCTGTTTTTTTTTCCCTCAGTTGTCTTCCCTTAAAGTGATGTACCTAACACAGACAGCAGGGGGAGCACACTGTCACATTAGCCTCTCTGATGTGTGCAGTTTTGGGATTCGTTATCACCAGCCGTGTGTTCAGAGGTCCATCTCCAACTATCCGATACGCTCCTGGAATCACGACAAACTATTTCCCGATGTTCCATTTTTTTTAAAATATTTATATTGCGGGAACTTTGTGTGTAATTGGAGGGGGGACGAGGCTCATCATGACAGAAAGCTTGGCCACCATGCCGCAGATTATAAATCTCTCTTTGCTGTACACCACATGAGGTTATCGCATATGCAGTGAGCTCCCCCTATTGGTGGCTACCTGTAGCCAGATATACTCTATATCATTTAAATCATACCCATCAGCTCTGATAGAGAAGGGGGCTGGTTTAGTAAATGGTCTGAGTCAAAGAGACAGCCCTCTATAGACATCGCTGGAACACTGAGAGGGTGAGGCAGCTCCCTGCCATGATGGTGCATTACCGGTCAGGGTGCTTTCACATTGCGTTTTGTCACCCGGTGGCCCCGTCAGGGCTTATGTCCGAACCCTGATTCGGACATATGCGCCAATGAGCCATACGTAGTAGACTTTGTCTGAGTGTCTGCCTCTAGTAGGTGTATACGCCCGAAAATGATGCATGGTAGAGCAGAGCACACTGCACTCTGCCGGCAACATTATAGTCTATGGCCCCATCAGTGCATACGCTCGAATCCTGTTTAGCGGGAGGGTTCGGACATAAGCCCCAACTGGACCAACGGACGAGTGGCAAAACGCAATGTGAAAACACCCTTACAGAAAATTCTACAAGCTTCCAGAACTACATGACCAGATATGTGAAAGCTGGTGTATATTAACTGAGTACAGTGGTGTGAAAAAATGTTTGCCCCCTTCCTGATTTATTATTCCTTTGCATGTTTGTCACTTAAATGTTTCAGATCAGAAAACAAATTTAAATATTAGACAAAGGTAACACAAATAAACACATGAAGTTTTTAAATGAAGGTTATTATTATTAAGGGGAAAAGAAATCCAAACCTACAGGGCCCTGTGTGAAAAAGTGATTGCCCTCTAAACCTAATAACTGGTTGGGCCCTTAGCAGCAACAACTGCAATCAAGCGTTTGCAATAACTGGCATTGAGTCTTTTACAAGGCTCTGTAGGAATTTAGGCCGCTCATCTTTGCAAAATTGTTGTAATTCAGCCACATTGGAGGGTTTCCAAGTGTGAACCGCCTTTTTAAGGTCTTGCCACAGCATCTCAATCAGATTAAGGTCAGGACTTTGACTAGGCCACTCCAAAATCTTAATTTTGTTTTTCTTAAGCCATTCAGAGGTGGACTTGCTGGTGTGTTTTGGATCATTGTCCTGCTGCATAACCCAAGTACGCTTCAGCTTGAGGTCACGATCAGATGGCCGGACGTTCTCCTTTTTTGGTAGACAGCAGAATTCACGGTTCCATTTACTACAGCAAGTCATCCAGGTCCTGGAGCAGCAAAACAGACCCAGACCTTCACACTACCACCACCATATTTTACTGTCGGTATGATGTTCCTTTTCTGAAATGCTGTGTTACTTCTACGCCAGATGTAATGGGACATACACATTCCAAAAAGTTCAACTTTTGTCTCGTCAGTCCACATAGTATTCTCCCAAAAGTCTTGGCGATCATCAAGATGTTTTCTGGCATCACTGAGACGAGCCTTTATGTTCTTTTTGCTCAGCAGTGGTGTTAATCTTGGAACTCTGCCATGCATGCCATTTTTGCCTAGTCTCTTTCTTATGGTGGAATCATGAACACTGACCTTAACTGAGGCAAGTGAGGCCTGCAGTTCTTTGGATGTTGTTGTGACCTCTTGGATGAGTCGTAACTGCGCTCTTGGGGTAATTTTGGTCGGCCGGCCACTCTTGGAAAGGTTTACCACTGTTCCATGTTTTCACCATTTGTGAAATGGCTTTATGACCTTTTCCAGACTTATAGATCTTAATTACTTTGTTTCTCATTTGTTCCTGAATTTCTTTGGGTTGCAGCATGATGTCTAGCTTTGAGGATCTTTTGGTCTACTTCACTTTGTCAGGCTGGTCCTATTTTAGTGATTTCTTGATTGAGAACAGGCGTGGCAGTAATCAGGCCTGTGTGTGGCTAGGGCAATTGTACTCAGCTTCCCAAAGATGTGATAAACCACAGTTAATTCATGTTTTAAGGAGGGGGGGCAATCACTTTTTCACACAGGGCCCTGTAGGTTTGGATTTCTTTTTCCTTTAATAATAAAGACCTTCATTTAAAAACTGCATTTTGTGTTTACTTGTGTTATCTTTGTCTAATATTTTTTAAATTTGTTTTGTAATCTGAAACATTTAAGTGTGACAACCATGCAAAAGAATAAGGAATCAGGAAGGGGGAAAACACTTTTTCACACCACTATATTGTAAGGCGGCGGTGTTCACACCGTGCAGTAACTGAGGCAGTGACCCAAGCAAGTCCAACATAAGCAGCTTTTATTCAGCAAAACTTACAGGTAAACAGAAAGTTCTCCGGTTTGCAGACGGGTTAACACAAGTCCATGACAATGTTTGCCGTGGGCAACGACCGCGCCGGGCCGCTCAGAGCCTGATGGGTGCAGAGCCTTCCCAGGCGTGGGTTCAGCTACACACAGGCCCGCCGAGCTTTCCTGCTATGCTCCTAGCAGGTCCCAACACTGAACAACACTAATCCTTAATGCAGGGTTTTTAAAGGACTTGTGGCAAGAGCCACTGGAAAACCCGGGTTGGAGGGAGGAGGCCGCCCCACTGCCTTCCTGTAGCCTCCTCCAAGAAATTAAGGCCCTGCCATTCTGGCGGATATATAACGTCCCTCGTATGCGATCCCAGTCACTGCCTCACAATATATATATATTAATATTAACTTTTTCTGGCCTCTGACATAAGTTATTTGCAATTGCCATTGCAATTGTTGGAATACAAAAGTGAAAGTTTGTGCCTTGGTGTCTCTGTGATCGCCTTGCTCATTCACCACGGGGGGGCGACCAGACATGAAGACAACCTTAACTCTGGAATCACAGGTGGACAACACCGGGACACTGAGCAGCAAAGAGTATAACATCCTGTGGAGGAAGCTCGAGCGCTACATGGTATTTCTATACTGTTAAGTCTTTATGTGGCCGAGAATTCAAGTTGTCTTATCAGGAATACAAGGACAACCTCCTCAATCATCTGATTATTGTGGATCCAACTCCTACCATCCATGAGAGTGGGCAGGCATGTAATTGTCGAGTTATGTCCCTAAGACATGGGACTTAGGAGCTGACTGATATAAATTATAAAGGGATGTCCCAAGCGGAAGACCCCTTGTATGACATCCATATTCCCTAATGAAACATATGGGCATGTCCTAATATTTTATAAGGGGGAATCTCCTCCCCCATTAATGGTAATACAATAGTTCTCATGACCATCCTTAAGTTCATTCGATCTTTAAAGAAGACGTTGTCACCCCATCAAATGTGGCCAGTTTTTGCCCGCATTTTATCCTTGCTGCTTCCTTGACTATTTTTTTTTCCCTTAAAAATCCACCATACGGTTCCAGAGATATAGGCCTTTTTATTTAGTGATATAAATAAAAATGTTTTTTTTTTTCAAGGGGCATGGCACCCATATTTTCTGGGGGCATGTCTTTAGGTTGTCAGCAACGCCCCATTGTAAAGACTATAAAAAATAGCGTTTTGTCCCCAATAAATAAATAGGCCTATATCTTTGGATCAGTATAGAGGATTTTAAAGGAAAAAGAAACAACGTAACACTAGGGAGCAGCGGGAATAAAACAAGAGCAAATACTGTAAAACTTTTGACCTGGCGACGGGTCCTCTTTAAGAACCTCGCTCACATTGTATGAAAGTCAGCTGAACCTGCTGTTTTTGGGATAGGCCAACCATCAGATGTGTATGGGGGTCCCCAACTCTCCCCCAACAGAAGATGTTGGGGGAGAGAAGGATCGGTTGTTGGAATTTTGGCTCCTGATCCTTTATTTCTCGGAGAAATAAGAGTCTGGCAGCGGTTTTCTCCTCTCTCCCTGTTGAAAACACATTAACGCTTCTCAAAGCACTTTTGTATATGGGGAGTCGGGAATGAGAGCTTTCTGCCAACAGTAATCTTACGTGACTTGCCAGTTTTAGTACCGCCCTATTGTCCAGTGACAATCTGTCCATAGTTACGTGACTGCTGTGATCGGCATCACCGGATATTTTCCCAGTAAGTAGGACCCAATACACAGGGGCAACATAACATTGTGATGTTATGATGATGTGATGATGACGATGTGATGATTTTGTCCTCTTTGATGTCACCTGCCATTACTTATGATGAAAAAAAATAAAATTTTTACAAAATTTTTGCAACTAACCATTGGGCACCAAACCCTCATTCTGTTACTTTGGCTATCTTGTTACTAAAACTAAAAATAAAATAGATAGCACCAACCTATTCTAGTTGTAAGTTTACTAGTAATTTGTATCACAGAAAATCTTCCTGGAAGCCGACGTCAACTTCTCCGGAACCATCGATGCCCATGAAATGCGGAGCGCCCTACACAAAGCAGGTGACTGCAAAACTTTGTGAAATAATAAAAAGATGAAGGAACAAACTGAGTAATGCCGAGAGCAGGGCCCGAGGGTGTGGGGGCAAGCGAATGAAGAACAGCTAGAGAGAATCATACACCGACTGTAGAGCTCCAGATACATTGATGACAACATAATCCAGGATTTCTTTTTAGGTTTTAACCTTAATAACCGGATTCAGGAAGTTATTGTCCAGCGTTGCGTCTCCGGTGAACTGACTATCAACTTTGAAGACTTCATTGCATGCATGATCCGCTTGGAGACCTTGTTTAGTAAGTAGTGACACCATCGGTGACGTAACTAGAGTCCGATGGGCCCCGGTGCAAAATTTGGACCTGCCCCTCAAGTTGGTCAGATGTATGGACCCTTGTAGAGTTCTAAATCCTACAAGGACATACGTGTTGCCGTCCCCCCGTTATGTAGTAATGTCCCCCATCATGGGCCCTTTCAATGTACCTCATCCTGGTATGTATGCCCCTCATTCTGGGCCCTTTCCTGGTATATATGTCCCCCATCCTGGAATGTATGACACCCATCCTGAAATATATGTCTACCATCCTGGGCCCACCCTGGTATATGTATGCCCCTGATCCTGGTATATATGTGCTGCATCCTAGTATATATGTCCCCCATCCTGGTATATATGTCCCTGTTCTGCTGCTGTTCTTTAACACATAAAAACTATAAATGATTCTACTCGCCTTCCCCCATTCCCCCGCTGTG
Source organism: Phyllobates terribilis (assembly GCF_046119375.1). Taxonomy (NCBI): domain Eukaryota; kingdom Metazoa; phylum Chordata; class Amphibia; order Anura; family Dendrobatidae; genus Phyllobates; species Phyllobates terribilis. The sequence goes on from NW_027362763.1 coordinate 685,940,999, forward strand.
CGGCGTCCTCTTCTGAAGTCGGCAGCTGACGTCAGCGTGCAAGTGATGGGCAGTGCATGGCGTCACTGCCATGCGCAGCCAGTGACTTGCATGCCAACGTCAGCTGCCGACCTCTGATTGGCCAGTGGTGTGTATTGCCATGCAGGGACCCGGCTGGTCTCTGCCCTGCAATGCATTTCGGCTGGATGTGTGTCCTTGGCTCAAATCCAGCCGAAATATGTGCTGGCGTCAGGGGCCCCCTCCATCTCCGGATGCACACTCTGCAACTGTGAATGTTACATTCCTGGACACCATGTTATTCATGTCTTCATTGCATTTTCATTACGGTTTTTACCTTCATGTTTATTGCGATTTTTTTTTTTCCGCTGCTGTTCTTTACTCTTTTTTTTGGTGCGTAATGTTTTAAATAACTGCTTCATTTTGGAAACTTCTTGTTACATAGTACAATAAAACCTTATTGACAAAGTCATGTGCAAATTACATACCTTCATATTGCTTTTTCGCTAGTGGAAACACACTAAAAACGCATATGTGTTATTCATCTGCGATTTTTTTCTCATCACATTGGACAGTAAAAAAAAATCTCTTAAGCAGCCCAGATGTCAGCGATAAATGATGAAAATTAGACATAATATTGCATTTTTATTTAATTTCTATGAAGCCTTTACCTCAGGTAGCTGCAGACTGGCATTGAGTATCATCACCTTTTTATTATGATTTTAATTTTTTACTGTTTTCCTTTCTCTTCAGAAATGTTTAACATCCTGGACACTGATAAGGATGGAGACATCAGTCTATCGTTATCTGAGGTAATTTTATGCATTTAGGGTCATTTTATAAACATTACTTCTTACATGTTTTGGCCACATACAAAAATTTTTTTTCAAAACATTTTCTTTAATGCCCTTTTGCCTTAGCTTTCATTTTTTTTGTCCCCATCTTCCAAGAGCCACAACTTTTCTTTCTCTTCCATTGTCATAGCCTTATAAGCACTTGGACTTTTACAATTCCAAATTTGTTTTGTATTTGGAGATTGAAAATAAAATGGGGGTTTTAAATTTTTTTCCTTTTTTTTCACTTTTCAACAGTTTTTGTCTCCTTGTTTTTCACATTTTAATTAGTCCCCTAGACTTGAGCCTGGTGTAAGTGTCATAACTTGATCATAGGTGAAATACACTGCACTACTTCTGTACTGCAGTGTATTGTAGATTTACAGTGGGTACGGAAAGTATTCAGACCCCTTTAAATTTTTCACACTGTTTCATTGCAGCCATTTGGTAAATTCTAAAAAGTTAATTTTTTTTCTCATTAATGTACACTCTGCACCCCATCTTGACTGAAAAAAAACAGAAATGTAGAAATGTTTGCAAATTTATTAAAGAAAAACTGAAATATCACATGGTCATAAGTATTCAGACCCTTTGCTCAGTATTGAGTAGAAGCACCCTTTTGAGCTAGTACAGCCATGAGTCTTCTTGGGAATGATGCAACAAGTTTCTCACACCTGGATTTGGGGATCCTCTGCCATTCTTCCTTGCAGATCATCTCCAGTTCTATCAGGTTGGATGATGAACGTTGGTGGACAGCCATTTTCAGGTCTCTTCAGAGATGCTCAATTGGGTTTAGGTCAGGGCTCTGGCTGGGCCAGTCAAGAATGGTCACAGAGTTGTTCTGAAGCCACTCCTTTGACCCTAAGCACACAGCTAATATAACATTGTCTTGTTGGAAGGTGAACCTTCGACCAAGTCTGAGGTCCAGAGCACTCTGGAAGAGGTTTCATCAAGGATATCTCTGTACTTAGCTGCAGTCATGTTTCCTTCAATTGCAACCAGTCGTCCTGTCCCTGCAGCTGAAAAACACCCACATAGCATGATGCTGCCACCACCATGTTTCACTGTTGGGAATGTATTGGGAAGGTAATGAGCAGTGCCTGGTTTTCTCCACACATATCACTTAGAGTTATCATCAAAAGTTCTATCTTCGTCTCATCAGACCAGAGAATCTTAATTCTCATAGTCTGGGAGTCATGTGTTTTTGAGCAAACTCTATGCGGGCTTTCATATGTCTTGCACTGAGGAGAGGCTTCCGTCGGGCCACTCTGCCATAAATTCTTGACTGGTGGAGGGCTGCAGTGATAGTTGACTTTGTGGAACTTTCTCCCATCTCCCTACTGCATCTCTGGAGCTCAGCCACAGTGATCTTGGGGTTCTTCTTTACCTTTCTCACCAAGGCTCTTCTCCCACGATTGCTCAGTTTGGCTGGACGGCCAGATCTAGGAAGACTTCTGGTGGTCCCAAACTTCTTCCATTTAAGCATTATGGAGGCCACTGTGCTCTTAGGAACCTTGAGTAATGCAGAAATTCTTTTGTAACCTTGGACGGATCTCTGCCTTGACACAATTCTGTCTCTGAGCTCCTTGGGCAGTTCCTTTTGAGCTCATGATTCTTATTTGGTCTGACGTGCACTGTGAGCTGTGAGGTCTTATATAGACAGGTGTGTGCCTTTCCAAACCAAGTCCTATCAGTTTAATTAAACACAGCTGGACTCCAATGAAGGAGTAGAACCATCTCAAGGAGGATCACAAGGATATGGACAGCATGTGACTGTGCAGAGTGTAGTTTAATGAGAAAAAAATGAACTTTTTAGAATTTACCAAATGGCTGCAATGAAACAAAGAGTGAAAAATTTAAAGGGGTCTGAATACTTTCCGTACCCACTGTAGGTAGCTCTTATAAAGCTTTGCCAGTGCTTCATAGGAGGACAAAGTTGGTAGATATTAGGTCACTAGCTGTGATGAAAGCACATTGTCACCCTGTTATCATGTCAGAAAAACATGGCGGGAAGTGGTATTGCCATTTAGCCCCATTCACTTCAGTGGGGCTTAGCTGCAATACCAGATAATACCTGTGGAAAGATGTGGCACTGTTGTTGGAAAAAAACAGCCATGTCTTTTTAATTTTGGCCAAAAATAGGACCCACTTTTTTTAGTTAGAAATTGTGTCACTGTTGTCCACTGTCCAAAGGCCACAGCCACACGTTCAGTATTTGGTCAACTTTTTACATCAGTGTTTGGGAGGGGCTGGTGAGGACCCAGCGGTCATGGTGCACATTGGCACAAATGACAAAGTTAGAGGTAGGTGGAAGATCCTTAAAGATGATTTCAGGGAATTAGGCTGCAAGCTTAAAGCAAGGACCTCCAAGGTGGTATTCTCTGAAATACTACCTGTGCCATGCCAGAGAGGCAATGGGAGATTAGGGAGATAAATAAGTGGCTCAGGAACTGGTGTAAGAAGGAGGGGTTTGGGTTCCTGGAGAACTGGTCTGACTTCTCAGTTTTCTACAGATTCTACGCTAGGGACGGGCTGCACTTCAATGGGGAGGGTGCAGCTGTGCTGGGAGAGAAAATGGCTAGAAGGTTGGAGGAGTGTTTAAACTAGGGATTGGGGGGGGAGGTATTTATTTTATAGGTGGGGAAGATAGTGCAGATAGTGATCTGGGCACAAATAAAGAAATTGGGGGTGGGGTTAGAACAGTCAATATAGTAAAAAGGAATAGAGGTACATAGAGATACATAAAATGCATGTACACTAATAGCAGAAGCCTCACCAACAAAATGGAGGAATTAGAATTAATTTTGTTGGAAAATAATTATGACATGGTGGGGATATCTGAGACATAGCTGGACGAGAGCCATGACTGGGCAGTTAATTTACAGGGCTATAGTCTGTTCAGAAATGACCGTACAAAACAAGCAAGGGGGGAGGTGTGTGTTTATATGTGAAATCATCCTTAAAACCCTTGCGTGAGAATATATGTGACTCTAATGAAAATGTAGAGTCCCTGTGGGTGGAGATAAGGGAAGGGGGAAAAAAATAATAAATAATAAATAACTGATAGGGGTTTGTTATAAGTCTCCAAGAATAATGGAAGCAGCGGAGAATATCCTCATAAAGCAAATAGATGAAGCAGCGACTCAAGGAGAAGTCATTATTATGTAGGACTTCAACTACCCTGAAATACATTGAGGAACAGAAACCTGTAGTTCAAGCAAAGGTAATAGGTTTTTGACAACTATGAGAGACAATTACCTTTCACAACTGGTTCAGGACCCAACAAGAAGGGGGGCACTGCTAGACCTAATATTATCCAACAGGCCAGACCGCATATCAAATATACGAGTTGGGGGTCACTTGGGTAATAGTGATCACAAAATAATACGTTTTCATGTAACCTTTAATAAGATGTGTAGTAGAGGGGTTACAAGGACACTAAACTTCAGGAAGGTAAATTTCCTACGGTTGAGAGATGATCTTAGTGCAATAAACTGGGACAATATCCTGAAACATAAAACTACACAAAGCAAATGGGAGACATTTATTAGCATCCTGAATAGGACCTGTGCACAATATATACCCTATGGGAATAAACATGCTAGAAATAGGAGGAAACCACTATGGCTAAATAGAGCTGTAATGGGTGCAATAAGTGACAAAAAAAGCATTTAGAGAACTAAAGCAAGTAGGTAGAGATGAGGCATTAAATAAATATAGAAAATTAAATAAATTCTGTAAAAAACAAATCAAGGCAGCAAAGATTGAGACAGAGTCTCATTGCCAGAGAAAGTAAAAATAACCCCAAAATATTCTTTAACTACATAAATAGTAAAAAACTAAAAAATTATAGTGTTGGACCCGTTAAAAATAGTCTGGTTGAAATGGTGGATGAGGGTGAGGAAAAAGCCAATATGCTAAATGATTTTTTTTCAACAGTATTTACACAAGAAAATCACATGACAGAAAACATGATAACAAAAATTCTCCATTAAATGTCACTTGCTTAACCCAGCAGGAAGTACGGCGGCGTCTAAAAATCACTAAAGTTGACAAATCCCCGGGCCGGATGGAATACACCCGCGAGTACTGCAGGAATTAAGTAACGTCATAGATAGACCATTATTTTTAATCTTTAAAGATTCCATAATAACAGGGTCTGTACCAAAGGACTGGCGTATAGCAAATGTGGTGCCAATATTCAAAAAGGGGACAATAACTGAACTTGGAAATTATAGGCCAGTAAGCTTAACCTCTACTGTGGGTAAAATCCTGGAGGGTTTCCTAAGAGATGCTATAATAGAGTATCTGAAGAAGAATAACTTCATGACCCAATATCAACATGAGTTTACGAAGGACCGTTCCTTTCAAAGTAATCTGATCAGTTTTTATGAAGAGGTAAGTTCCGGACTGGACCAAGGAAATGCAGTGGATGTTGTGTATATGGACTTTTCAAAAGCTTTTGATACGGTTCCACACAAAAGGTTGATACATAAAATGAGAAGAATGGGGATAGGGGAAAATATATGCATGTGGGTTAAGAACTGGCTCAGTGATAGGAAACAAAGGGTGGTTATTAATGGAAAACACTCAGACTGGGTCTCAGTTAACAGTGGGGTACCACAGGGGTACCACAGGGGTCAGTATTGGGACCGCTTCTTTTTAACATATTTATTAATGACCTTGTAGGGGGCATACAGAGCAGTATTTCAATATTTGCAGATGACACTAAACTCTGCAGGGTAATCAATACAGAGGAGGACAATTTTATATTACAGGAGGATCTATGTAAACTAGAAGCTTGGGCTGATAAATGGCAAATGAGCTTTAATGGATATAAATGTAAGGTAATGCACTTGGGCAGAGGAAATAAAATATATAATTATATGCTTAATTGTTAAACACTGGGCAAAACTGTCACTGAAAAAGACCTGGGTGTATTGGTGGATGACAAGCTCACGTTTAGTGGCCAGTGTCAGGCAGCTGCTGCAAAGGCAAATAAAATAATGGGATGCATTAAAAGAGGTATAGATGCTCATGAGGAGAACATAATTTTACCTCTATACAAGTCATTAGTGCGACCACACTTAGAATACTGTGTACAGTTCTGGTCTCCGGTGTATAAGAAAGACATAGCTGAACTAGAGCGGGTGCAGAGAAGAGCGACCAAGGTTATTAGAGGACTGGGGGGTCTGCAATACCAAGACCGGTTATTACACTTGGGGTTATTTACTGTGGAAAAAAGAAGGCTTAGGGGTGATCTTATTACTATGTACAAGTATATGAGGGGACAGTACAAAGACCTTTCTACTGATCTTTTTACTCTGAGGCCAGAGACGGGGACAAGGGGGCATCTTCTATGTCTGGAGGAAAGAAGGTTTAACCGGTTCCCGACCGCCCACTGTACATAAACGTCGGCGCTTGCTGGGCTCTGTGCAGTGCCGACGTTTAAAAACGGTGGGTGGTCCCGCAGCGCTCAGGACCCCCAGGGTCCTGCTAGCGCTGCAGTACCGGTTCAGAGCGATAGCTCTGACATGTGGCATCAGGTCTCGATGATGTCAGCGTCACACCAGCCAATCAGAGAGATCACCAGGGAAGTTTGTTTTAGCAACAAACTTTCCCGGGCGATCTGGCTGATAAATACATTTTCTCCTCCGATCTCAGTGAGAGAGCAGAGGAGAAACACTGTGACAAGAGCTGTGTCAGCCTTGCCACTGGGAAAGTGAAAAAAAAAATCAAAAAGAAAGTAAGGTTAGGGTTAGTGAGTCTGTCAGATTAGTCAGTCCTGTCAGATCAGTCAGTCCTGTCAGTCAGTCAGTCCTGTCAGATCAGTCAGTCCTGTCAGTCAGTCAGCCCTGTCAGATCAGTCAGTCCTGTCAGATCATTCAGTCCTGTCAGTCAGTCCTGTCAGATCAGTCTGTCCTGTCAGATCAGTCAGCCCTGTCAGATCAGTCAGCCCTGTCAGATCAGTCAGTCCTGTCAGTCAGTCAGTCCTGTCAGTCAGTCAGTCCTGTCAGATAAGTCAGTCCTGTCAGTCCGTGAGTCCGGTCAGTCAGTGAGTCCGGTCAGTCCAGTCCGGTCCTGTCCGTTCAGTCCGGTCCGTTCAGTCCAGTTAAAAAATATAAAAATAAAATGGCCCGTCAGACTTATACTGCAGAAGAGGTGTATGCCCTGCTGTGTTCTGATAGTGATGACAGTGCAATCTCAGATGGAGATATGGATTTTGAGGGCTTTAGTAGCGGTGACACTGAGAGCTCAGAAATGAGCAGTGATTCTTGTCCATCCTCAAGCCCAAGGACCAGTACAGCAATAGGGGCAAATAGCGCTACTGGAGAAACGTCTCCAAATCAGAGAACACTGCCCAGTACAAGCGCTGTCCCTGCTACTAGTGAATTGGCGCACGCCAGTGTACAAGGGGTTTTGCCACATGATCTAGCATTTCCCAGATGGGAGGCTTCGGATTCGGCTGCTCCATTCAGCCCTGATTTCAACGCCATTCCTGGTATAAATGTGGAGGTGGAAGATTTTGGACCAATTCATTTTTTTAATTTGTTTTTTACAGACAGCTTGCTAGAGCATATTGTCATGCAAACAAATTTATATGCATCCCAATTCATAAGCCAGAATCCCCGATCTTACTATGCTAGGGCAAATTTATGGACACGAACTAATGTCCCGGAAATAAAACAATTTTTAGGACTTACATTTGCCATGGGGCTTGTTAAAAAACGAGCATTCGATCCTACTGGTCCAACCACCCTGTTCAAGCCACCCCTATGTTTTCAGTCGTTCTGCCTAGGACCCGTTATGAAATGCTCATGCGGTTTTGGCATTTTAACGACAATAGTCAATGCCTGCCCAGAAATGCCCCAGAACATGACAGGTTATATAAAATTAGACCCATCATTGAAAATTTGTCAGAAAAATTCTTAAGGCTCTACACCCCAACACAAAATATTTCTATAGATGAGTCCCTTGTAAAATTCAAAGGAAGACTGCACCTCAAGCAATTTATCCCATCTAAAAGGGCAAGGTTTGGAATAAAGATCTATAAAATGTGCGAAAGTTCAACCGGATACACATCCGCTTTTCGCATATACGAGGGGAAAGATAGCCAACTAAACCCACCAGGATGCCTTACTTATCTGGGGACATCTGGAAAAATTGTTTGGGAGCTGATAAGTCCATTTTTTCAAAAAGGCTACAATCTATATGTGGACAATTATTACACCAGCATACCCCTATTTAAAAGTCTGGTTGAACACAACATCGGGGCTTGTGGGACCATTCGTAAAAACCGTCAGGGGTTTCCACAACCATTGGTCAACCAAAAGTTCCAAAAGGGGCAGTCAGGGGCTGTACGCAACGGAGAGCTGCTTGCCCTGAAATATAGGGATAAGAGGGATATTTTTGTCCTCAGCTCGATCCACACAGATGCCACAAGGGCCATTGTAGAACTAGGATCCACCACTCCGAAGCAAAAACCTGTGTCAGTCATTGACTACAACAAACACATGGGGGGTGTGGACCTTGCAGACCAGGTTCTACAGCCATACCAGGTATCAAGAAAGTCCTATACCTGGTATAAAAAGTTGGTTATTTATTTGTTTCAGGTGGCCACATACAATTCTTTTGTGTTGTACAAAAAAGCAGGAAATTCAGATCATTTTCTTGATTATCAATAAAAGGTAATTGAAAATCTTGTCTTTCAAAGTGTTAGCCCCGCTCATCCATTAGAATCTGAGGATGTGAAAAGACTCACTGAGCGACATTTTATTGCACTTATTCCAGCAACGGAAACAAGAAGGAACCCCCAGAAAAGATGTCGTGTATGTACTAAGACAGGAATGAGGCGTGATACCCGCTACTATTGCCCACAATGCCCATCATTGCCAGCCTTATGCGTCACTGACTGCTTTAAAATCTTCCACACAGAACCACGTTTTTAAACTGTAAAAATGTATCCCAATTTGTCATTCAAACATTTGGTTCATTTAGTGAATGACACATTCGAGTAGAGCTCACTTAATTTTCAGGGGGGGTTCTCCAGAATCTAAACCTTCCATTGCGTGCTTGTTTCTGGAAATCATCCATTGAGTTAAAATGGTCACTAAACCCATAGATGAATTCCCAGAGGGGTGTCAACATGGCGTCCGCTATCGATTCCAGCCAAATTTCCATTCCAAAAGTCAAATGGCGCTCCTTACCTTCCGAGCCATGCCGTGCGCCCAAACAGTGGTTTTGCACCACATATGGGGTATCAGCGTGCTCAGGAGAAATTGCACAACACATTTTGGGGTCCATTTTTTCTGGCTGCCCTTGTGAAAATTAAAAATTTGAGGCTAAAGTAGCAGTTTTGTGTTAAAAATGTGTTTTTTTATTTTCACACTTCAACATTATAAAATTCTGTGAAGCCCCTGGGGGTTCAAGGTGCTTACCACACATCTAGATAAGTTCCTTGAGGGGTCTAGTTTCCAAAATGGGGTCACTTGTTGGGGGTTTCCACTGTTTAGGCATCTCAGGGGCTCTCCAAATGCAACATGGCGTCCGCTATCGATTCCAGCCAAATTTCCATTCCAAAAGTCAAATGGCGCTCCTTACCTTCCGAGCCATGCCGTGCGCCCAAACAGTGGTTTTGCACCACATATGGGGTATCAGCGTGCTCAGGAGAAATTGCACAACACATTTTGCGGTCCACTTTTTCTGGCTGCCCTTGTGAAAATTAAAAATTTGAGGCTAAAGTAGCAGTTTTGTGTTAAAAATGTGTTTTTTTATTTTCACACTTCAACATTATAAAATTCTGTGAAGCCCCTGGGGGTTCAAGGTGCTCACCACACATCTAGATAAGTTCCTTGAGGGGTCTAGTTTCCAAAATGGGGTCACTTGTTGGGGGTTTCCACTGTTTAGGCACCTCAGGGGCTCTCCAAATGCAACATGGCGTCCGCTATCCATTCCAGTCAAATTTCCATTCCAAAAGTCAAATGGCGCTCCTTACCTTCCAAGCCATGCCGTGCGCCCAAACAGTGGCTTTGCACCACATATGGGATATCAGGGTGCACAGGAGAAATTGCACAACACATTTTGGGGTCCATTTTTTCTGGCTGCCCTTGTGAAAATTAAAAATTTGAGGTTAAAATAGCAGTTTTGTGAAAAAAAGTTAAATGTTCATTGTTTTCTTCCACATTCCAAAAATTCCTGTGAAGCACCTGAAGGGTTAATAAACTTCTTGAATGTGGTTTTGAGCACCTTGAGGGGTAACGTTTTTAGAATGGTATCACTTTTGGGTATTTTCTGTCATAAAGGCCCCTCAAAGTCACTTCAAATAAGATGTGGTCCCTAAAAAAATGTTTTTGTAAATTTTGTTGTAAAAATGAGAAATCGCTGGTCAACTTTTAACCCTTAGAACTTCCTAACAAAAAAAAATGTTGGTTCCAAAATTGTGCTGATGTGAAGTAGACATGTGGGAAATGTTATTTATTAACTATTTTGTGTGACATATCTCTCTGATTTAAGGGCATGAAAATTCAAAGTTTGAAAATTGCAAAATTTTCAAAATTTTCACCAAATTTCCGATTTTTTCACAAATAAACACAAGTGATATCGAAGAAATTTTACCAGTATCATGAAGTACAATATGTCACAAAAAAACATTCTCAGAATCAGGGGAATCCGTTGACGCATTCCAGAGTAATTACCTCATAAAGTGACAGTGGTCATAATTGAAAAAATTGGCCCGGTCACGAAGGCAAAAACAGGCTCTGGTGCGAAGTGGTTAATCATAATCACAGACGGGGATTCTTTACTGTAAGAGCAGTGAGACTATGAAACTCTCTGCCGCATGATGTTGTAATGAGTGATTCACTACTAAAATTTAAGAAGGGCATGGATGCCTTTCTTGAAAAGTATAATATTACAGGTTATATATACTAGATCCTTGATAGGGCATTGATCCGAGGAACTAGTCTGATTGTCGTATGGAGTCAGGAAGGAATTTTTTCCCCCAATGTGGAGCTTAGTGTTTGCCACATGTTTTTTTTTTGGCTTCCTCTGGATCAACATGTTAGGCTATGGGTTGAACTAGATGGACTTAGTCTTCCTTCAACCTTAAAAACTATGTTACTATTGTAAGCCAAAACCAGGAGAGGAACAATCAGGAAAAGTATAATAGAAACACATCACCACTTCTGCATTTATCATCCACTCCTGGTTTTGGCTTACAAATACAGTACAGACCAAAAGTTTGGACACACCTTCTCATTTAAAGTTTTTTCTGTATTTTCATGACTTTGAAAATTGTACATTCACACTGAAGGCATCAAAACTATGAATTAACACATGTGGAATTATATACTTAACAAAAAAGTGTGAAACAACTGAAAATATGTCTTATATTCTAGGTTCTTCAAAGTAGCCACCTTTTGCTTTGATGACTGCTTTGCACACTCTTGGCATTCTCTTGATGAGCTTCAAGAGGTAGTCACCGGAAATGGTTTTCACTTCACAGGTGTGCCCTGTCAGGTTTAATAAGTGGGATTTCTTGCCTTATAAATGGGGTTGGGACCATCAGTTGTGTTGTGCAGAAGTCAGGTGGATACACAGCTGATAGTCCTACTGAATAGACTGTTAGAATTTGTATTATGGCAAGAAAAAAGCAGCTAAGTAAAGAAAAACGAGTAGCCAACATTAAGAAATGAAGGTCAGTCAGTCCGAAAAATTGGGCAAACTTTGAAAGTGTCCCCAAGTGCAGTTGCAAAAACCATCAAGCGCTACAAAGAAACTGGCTCACATGAGGACCGCCCCAGGAAAGGAAGACCAAGAGTCACCTCTGCTTCTGAGGATAAGTTTATCCGAGTCACCAGCCTCAGAAATCGCAGGTTAACAGCAGCTCAGATTAGAGACCAGGTCAATGCCACACAGAGTTCTAGCAGCAGACACATCTCTTCAACAACTGTTAAGAGGAGACTTTGTGCAGCAGGCCTTCATGGTAAAATAGCTGCTAGGAAACCACTGCTAAGGACAGGCAACAAGCAGAATAGACTTGTTTGGGCTAAAGAACACAAGGAATGGACATTAGACCAGTGGAAATCTGTGCTTTGGTCTGATGAGTCCAAATTTGAGATCTTTGGTTCCAACCACCGTCTCTTTGTGCGACGCAGAAAAGGTGAATGGATGGACTCTACATGCCTGGTTCCCACTGTGAAGCATGGAGGAGGAGGTATGATGGTGTGGGGGTGCTTTTCTGGTGACACTGTTGGGGGTTTATTCAAAATTGAAGGCATACTGAACCAGCATGGCTACCACAGCATCTTGCAGCGGCATGCTATTCCATCCGGTTTGCGTTTAGTTGGACCATCATTTATTTTTCAACAGAACAATGACCCCAACCACACCTCCAGGCTGTGTAAGGGCTATTTGACCAAGAAGTAGAGTGATGGGGTGCTACGCCAGATGACCTGACCTCCACAGTCACCAGACCTGAACCCAATCGAGATGGTTTGGGGTGAGCTTGACCGCAGAGTGAAGGCAAAAGGGCCAACAAGTGCTAAGCATCTCTGGGAACTCCTTCAAGATTGTTGGAAGATCATTTCCGGTGACTACCTCTTGAAGCTCATCAAGAGAATGCCAAGAGTGTGCAAAGCAGTCATCAAAGCAAAAGGTGGCTACTTTGAAGAACCTAGATTATAAGACATATTTTCAGTTGTTTCACACTTTTTTGTTAAGTATATAATTCCACATGTGTTAATTCATAGTTTTGATGCCTTCAGTGTGAATGTACAATTTTCATAGTCATGAAAATACAGAAAAATCTTTAAATGAGAAGGTGTGTCCAAACTTTTGGTCTGTACTGTACATAGGTGTAAAATACTGACCAAACTACTGCCGTGTGAACGTGGCCATAGGCTGTGACCGGTATTCAAGTAAATGATTAGCTGCAATACCAGACATAGCCTAAGAACAAGAGTGGTGCTGTTTAGGCCTATATTAGTGGATAATAATGGCTTAGTTCTACAAGATTTTTACCAGTGAGTGGAAGAAATATCATATTTCCTTCATGACTAATGTAATGTCTAATTACTAATGTAATGTCATGGATGAACCACACGAGGCAATGTCTTTATTGCAAGAAATTACTGCCCCCGACCATTGACTGTTATCGTCTCTTTTTTCTCGACAGTGGATCTGTACTGGACTGATTTGAAGGAGAAAGGGGAAAAAAAGCATGAAGAATTTCAATCTCTCAGACATAGGGCCCCATCCACACACAAATACAGCTACACATGTAGAAATACAGGAGTACCCACTAGAGATGAGCGAATCTTTAACAATTCTGATTTACTAGCTGAACTGAACTTGTCCTGGAAATTAAAAGTGCTCCAAATTCTCCAAGGATGTTTATAGAACTGAGGTCTCCTAGCATGGTATTCAACCCCTTTCAAGCTCTTTAACGCAAACATAACCTTAGTAATGATCGTAATCGGTAACGCAGCGACTCTCCTATAAATTAAATCTGCATTATTCTTTTTCCTCAACCACTAATCTTCACTGCTGTGCTGTCACACTATCTGTACAGTTTCTCCAGTGTTTTATAGCTTTCTCTCCCTATTTCTATGGCTATGCTTCAAGCTGTGACGTCCTCTCACTATCCAGATTCACCAGAAAATGGCTGCTGCACTCCTTGCCTCTGCTTTTATACAGGCTGTGGTAGTCTGTCCTGATTGACTGTGTTATATCATGTGATGTCATAGCTGTAAAGTATTATGGGTAAGCATGCCCAGCCACACCTGAGGTCCTGTGATCCTTCTCTCGCTGATGCAATCTTCTGCAAAGTGTAAAATTGTGGCCGACTTAGTTGATTCACGCAAAGCCAATATTAAATTGTTTAAATTTGATGGGTTCAGAAAATTTTTAAAAATACAACAATAATTTGATTCGCTTCTCTCTAGCACACACATACACCATGTCGCACGGACACTCGAAGAAGCAGTCATCTGCACAAAAATTGTCCTGCGGGGTCTACAGAAATAAACTGCAGAACTCCCTCCTATTATGTTCCGTCTGTTATATTGGTGTCTTATGTGGCTTTCAGCCCTTCTGTCACCTCCAGGCAACAGGATGTGACTTCTTCCTTTGCACCCCTTATATCTACCCCCTGGGCAGCAGAGACCTGTGATATAACCGCATAATATACTGTAGTGTGACACATCTGTATGTTATAAAGCTGTCCAAATATTTCAATAAATGCGTAGCATGGTCTGTATCTATTATGAAGATGAAACAATCACTTATTATTGAATATTCCCTTAAAGGGAAGCGGTTATGTTTTAAAGGACTCCTTTGAGGAATTTTTTTTACTTAAATGCCTGTATTTTGGGCTAAAGATAATTTTTGTAATGGGGAGTCATTACAAATTTGCAATCATTTGGCCTCTACATATCACGGTACACGAGTTGTAATTCTTATTTCTCTTGATATAATCCATTCCCAAAAGAGATCGTACAGCTATGTCCTATGCCAGTAATGGGTGTATGGAGCCAGCTCAGGAGTTGTGCCCACTAGAGATGAGCAAACCGGAACTGCAAAGTTCGGGGTTCGTACTAGACATCTAGTGTCTGGTGCTGAACTTCGCACATGGAGAGAGAAAGAGAGAGTGAGAGATTTTCCAGCTCCAAAGTCGGGTCTCCATTGATTTCAATGGGGTTCAAGTACAGTTCTGGTACACAAACCAAGCTTTGGACTAAAGTTAGGTCGGGTACCAGAACCCAAACATCCACGGGTCCGCTCATCTCTAGTGCCCACTCCATACAGCCTTCTGAAGACTCCCATTGACGCCATAATGGGGCTCCTATGATTCACAGCTTGTGGCTCTTAGGATAGGTCATCAATGTGTGGTCGGCTGGGGTCTGACACCTGGCACCCCTGCCGATCAGCTGTCATCGGTGGTGGCAGCGGCCAGTTGGAAGTACTCACTTGCCAAGCTGCTCCATATTCTGGTAGTGGCCGATGCAGGGTACTGCACATACACCTCCTATTCAAATCAATAGGAGGCGGATGTGTAGTACCCTGCAGCGGTAACTATCAGAAGACGGAGCAGCGCTGCAAGTGAATACTTCCGGGCGGCTGCTGCCGACACCAATAACAGCTGATTGGCGGGGGTGCCGGCTTTTGGACCCCGGCCGATCACAAATGAATGACTTAACCCTAAGGATAGATCATTAATGTTAAAGTAGTCTTTAAGTATTGCATAGAATAGTGCAATTGATAAAGCAATTGCGGGTTCATGACTAGTGATCAGCGAGTACTAAAATGCTCGGGTCGAGCAAATTGGAATGCTCGAGTGCTCGGTCCGAGTAACAAGCCCAATGTAAGTCTATGGGAAACTCGAGCATTTTTCCAGCGGCCCTCCCGGCGGTCTGCAGAGGGCCTAAAAATTGCCCAAATCGATGGGAACGGTGTTCACATGACATGGGAACAGCATGGGGAAGACCCCTGGAAGCAGCTCTGACATCCAGGTCAATGCTGTCAACAACGTTGTCAGAGGTATTAAGCCACTTTTATGGACTCACAATAAAACATACAAAACCAAAACCAAAATGGATTTTCCTGGGAAATATGTTAAGGAACATCCTCTCCAGGGTAATGACTTGTATATAAGGCAAAATAAATATGCAAAAACAAAAATGTTCCTCCACACCTTGGGCTATGATCACTCGTAGCGTTTTTGATGTGTTTGTACACTTTTGCATTGCTTTCAACGATGAAAAATGTCATTTTAACATTTTACTACCTTATCTGGCCATGTGGTGTGTGAGACATGATCAGACACATCCTGTTTCATTTATGAAGGAGGAACTCTGAAAGTCACAAACACTATTTTTAGAGGGCCATCAGATGGCCCTTACTATTCTTAAAGGGCCAGCAGTCGGCTATGCTTTGTTTTTTCCCATTATTGAAGAGTGGGTCTCCTATACTGTTATTGCATATGCAGTGACTGCAAGGGCTGCCAAAAATTTGGACGCACCCCGATACCCCGTGGAAGAGGCATAGAGGAGGATCTCAGTAAAAAAAAATGTTCCCATTATAAAGAAGTGGGTCTCCTACAATGGTAATCCCCAAGCAGTGACTGCAAGGGCTGCCAAAATTTGGGAAAGCCCCCAATAACAATTTAAAGACACATAGAGCTGGGCCACAGTAACGACATGTTCCCATTAGAAAGGAGAGGGTCTGCCATACAGTTATAGGGTATGTAGTGAGTCCAACAGCTACCAAAATGTAGGAAAAACCCCACTAACAATTTAAAGACACAGAGCTGAGTCACAGTAATGACATATTCCCATTGAAAAGGAGTGGGTCTCCCATACTGTTTGCCTATGCAGTGAATGCAACAGCTGCCAAAAATTTGGAGGAACTCCAATGCCCCTTGTAAGAGACGTAGAGGTCGGAGCGCCTCATGAAAACAATGTTCCCATTATTAGGAAGTGGGTCTCCCATACTGTTAGCCTATGCAGTGAATGCAATGACTGCTAACAATTTGGAGGCACTCCAATGTCCCTTGCAAGAGACGTAAATATGGTGATATTGTAGATATGGTGGTGATATGGTGGTTGAGGATGAGGAGAAGGAGGAGGACAAGAGCAAATAGACAAAATCAGGAAGCATATACCCATGTCTGGGTGTGAAGATAGAGGTGCATGTTAGACCTCCCAAAAAAAAGACACTGTATTTGAATTTATGTTACGCTGCTATCATTCGGTGGTGTTGCGAAGTTTCCCAATCCAGCCCTTGTTCATTTTTATAAGAGTCAGCCTGTAAGCATTTTCAGTTGACAGGCGGATGCGCCTATCGGTTATAATTCCACCAGCGGTACTAACAACCCGCTCTGACAAAACGCTATCAGCGGGGCAGGCCAGGACCTCCAAGGTGTAGAGAGCCAGTTCATGCCACGTGTCAAGCTTGGATACCCAATAATTATAAGACACAGAGGAATCATGGAGGACGTTAGTACGGTCGGCAGGGTACTCCCTTGTCATCTTCTGAAACTTTTCCCTCCTTGTGAGAGTACCCCGCACCTCACGGCCTGTGCGATGGGAGGGTCTGAGAAAACTGTCCCAGAACTTTGACAGTGTTCCCCTGACTCTGCTGGATTGCATTTGTGTCTCTCTCGCCTGTACTCCTTGGTTGTCCAACGAACTGTGACCTCTGCCGCCAGCGTTTTCAGATGGGAATTTTTTTAATAATTCCACAACAAGGGCATTCTGGTTCTGCCCCATTTTATTAGGCCTGTCTGGCTTGGGAATAAGAGACAGAAAGTAGCATGGGTCTAGAAGTGTCACCAACCAGTAATAACTGTCACCCAAAATTTGGAGAACGCAAGGGTCACGGGAAAGGCAGCGTAATAGAAACTCAGCCATGTATGCCAGACTGCTAACAGGCAAGACTTACGTGTACTCACCAAGAGGAAAACTGACCATGCTCTCCTCCTCATCCTCCTCCTCCTCCCTGTCCTCAGCCCATCCATGCTGAACAGACGGTATGACAGTTGTGCAGGTAGTACCACCTATAGCGCAGGAAACTAGCTCCTGTTTTTCCTCCTCCTCTTCCTCATTGTCATAAAATCCACGTTGGGATGAGATGAATCTGGGCTGTGTGGAATCACCCTGTATGGTTCCTTGCTCCATCTCATCGTGCTACGTCTGCAATGCATCCTCTTTAATTGTGAGCAGAGAGCGTTTCAGAAGACAGAGAAGACGAATGGTGATGCTAATTATGGCGTCATCGCCGCTCACCATCTTGATGGAGTCCTCAAAGTTTTGGAGGATGGTACAGATGTCTGACATCCATGTCCACTCCTGAGGTCTTATGTGTGGAGTCTGACCTGAATACCGACAGCCTTGTCGATTCTGGTAGTCAACAACTGCCCTCTTTTGCTCACAAATCCTCCCCAACATCTGCAATGTAGAGTTCCAATGCGTGGGGACATCGCACACCAGTCGGTGAGCTGGAAGGTGCAAACGCTGCTGAAGCACGACAAGGGTGGCAGAAGATGTAGCTGACCTTATAAGATGGGCACACATGCAGCGTACTTTGACAAGCAGATCCAGCAGATCCGGGGAGGTTTTGAGAAACCGCTGAACCACGATGTTAAGCACATGGGCCAGGCATGGTACGTGTGTGAGCTCACCTCGCTTCAGAGCCGCCACTGTCACAGATGACCATGCCTGGCTGTAGGGTCAGCGGTGTCAGCCACAGATCTGCCTGCTCTATCAGAGCTGTCCACAACTCTTCAGCGTTGTGCGGTTTTTCACCTAAGCATATTAGCTTCAGCACAGCCTGTTGCCGCTTGGCCGAGGCAGTGCTTCCAGCTTGTGATTGATGTAGTCATTTTGGAGATGGAGGCTGAAGAGGAGGAGGAGGTGCAGGAACTGTAGAATGTGTGTGCAACCATGACTGACCCAGGGCCCGCAATCCTCGGCGTTGGAAGGACGTGTACTGTCCCAAGGTCTGACTGGGTCCTGGCTTCCACTATATTAGCCCAGTGCGCCGTCAGCGAGATGTACCGTTCCTGCCCACAAGCACTTGTTCACGCATCCGTGGTTAGATGGACTTTTCCAGTAATTGCGTTGTTGATGGCACGGCTAATGTGGGACACATGCTCGTATAATGCGGGGACGGCACACTGGGAGAAATAGTGGCAGCTGGGGACCGAGTACCAAGGGACAGCCGCCGCCATCAGGTTGCGGAAAGCTTACATCTCCACGAGCCTAAAAGGCACCATTTCGAGCGCAAGCATTCGTGAATTTAGTAATGTGGCCGGTGCGGCGTTGGCTGCTTGCTGGTGGTGCTAGTTGACAGTGTGCAACGACAGGTGCAGAGCAGGAGGCATCTTCGCAAACACCGTGGACAGGGGATTGGCTTGCATGCACAACAGTGGAAGATGCAGTGTTGTCACCCACAGACACTGTTTCTGGACCCTGAGGTTTGGCCCACTTAGTCGGGTGCTTTGCTGCCATGTGCCTGATCATGCTGGTGGTGGTCAGGCTGCTAGTTTTCCTACCCCTGCTGATGCTGGCCTAGCAGGTGGTGCAAATGGCCTTTTTGGGGTTATTGGCAGGGTCTTTAAACAACAACCAGACTAGGGAAGACCTAACAGTTGTACTGGCAACTTCCATCGTGTTGGCGTTATGGGGAATGCCTTCCCTCCTTCTGTCTAAGACCACTACACTGCTTCTTCCTGACTGTTGTGGTGCTATGACTCCCTCCCCATGTGTGCTGCTGTCCTCACTCTGCATGTCCCCCTGCCAGGTTGGGTCAGTTACTATATCATCCACCACCTCATTTTCCACTTCTGCACCCTGGTCCTCCTCCTGACTTACTGTCAATTGTGTCTCATCATCATCATCCACTTCTTGCGACAGTAATTGCACTTTCCCACCGTCGCCTTCATGTGACAGTGGCAGCGCAAATATTTGGTCATCACTACACGTGTTCTCCTCTTGACTTCGTTGAAGCTGGCCGGTCAAGAGGCCCGAATTTACAAATGGAAAAGTGAACAGCTCTTCTGTGTGTCCAAGTGTAGGATCAGTTGTCTCCGGGCACTCGGCATGGTGGGAGGAAGGAGGATCAGGGTGAGGAATATGTGGTCCAGACTCACGGCTACTGAGACTTGGCCGTGTGGAAGACAGGGTGGTGGTGGTGGTGGCAAAGTGACTGAAAGCATTATCTGCTATCCAACCAACAACCTTTTGACACTGCTCTGGGTTCAATAGTGGTGTGCTGCGGTCCCCTAGTAATTGGTACAGGAAGCTCGAGCGACAAGATGTGGGTGTTTGTTGTGGCACAATTTCAGCTTGCCCACGGCCACGTCCTCGGCCTCTGCATGCATCATCACCATCACGTCCACTTTCCCGTCCCTTGCCACGCACCTTGCCCATTTTAAATGGACGACAATATTTTCCATGTTCACGACAAATGGCTGATTTTGGAGTGCAGTTGTATGTGATATGTCTGACAGAGAATCACGGTTTTAAATAGCAGGCCTGTAATTTACTAATACTATTCTTCACAGAGACCTAGTGCGAAAAGCTTAACCAACACACTGCAACAGAATGGAAGGCAGAAATGGCTAATTTTGGAACGCTGTTATATGTGATATGTCTGACAGAGATCCACGGTTTTAAATAGCAGGCCTGTAGTTTACTAATGCTATTCTTCACAGAGACCTAGTGTGAATAGCTTGACCGACACACTGCAACAGAATGGAAGGCAGAAATAGCTGATTTTGGAACGCTGTTATATGTGATATGTCTGATAGAGAACCATGGTTTTAAATAGCAGGCCTGTAATTTACTAATACTATTCTTCACAGAGACCTGTGTGAATAGCTTGACCGACACACTGTAACAAAATGGAAGGCAGAAATAGCTGATTTTGGAACACTGTTATTTGTGATATGTCTGACAGAGAACCATGGTTTTAAATAGCAGGCCTGTAATTTATTATTACTATTCTTCACAGAGACCTAGTGTGAATAGCTTGACCGACACACTGCAACAGAATGGAAGGCAGAAATGGCTGATTTTGGAATGCTTCTATATGTGATACGTCTGACAGAGAACCATGGTTTTAAATAGCAGGCCTGTAGTTTACTAATACTATTCTTCACAGAGACCTAGTGTGAATAGCTTGACCGACACACTGCAATGAAATGGAAGGCAGAAATGACTGATTTTAGAACGCTGTTATATGTGATACGCCTGACAGAACACCACGGTTTTAAATAGCAGGCCTGTAATATACTAATACTATTCTTCACAGAGACCTAATGGGAATAGCTTGACCGACACACTGCAATGAAATGGAAGGCAAAAATGGCTGATTTTGGAATGCTTTTATATGTGATATGTCTGACAGAGAACCACGGTTTTAAATAGCAGGCCTGTAATTTACTAATGCTATTCTTCACAGAGACCTAGTGTGAATAGCTTGACCGACACACTGCAACAGAATGGAAAAGGAAGCCAATATTTTCCTCATTCAGTTCAAATTTCTGGATTTTTATTACTGAAATATGGAACAGATTTGGCTGTATTCTGCAGTGCTAACAAGAAAATGGAGTGAAAAATAGTGTACTCTGGGTTACTTTTTAAGCAAATAAACAGGATTAAGATAAAAAAATTTTTTGCCCTGGTCCCTGATATATGAGGCTATGTCTACAAATATCTGTAAGAACAGCAGCAGCAGGAACGTGCTATGAACCCTCTTGCACTATATGCACTGCAGTCTGCCACATACACTGCCTGCCTGCCTAACTCCTGCTATCACCACTGAATATATGCAGCTGGATTAGTCCTCAGAAGGACTGTTAGTTCAGATGGATATATAGACATGCTGTGGAATGCTTTTACTAACTATAAACAAGCAAATCTCTCCCTGACTCAGCAGCAGCTCTCCCTACCCTGCCTGTTTTCAGGGTCGATTGTGACAAGCATAGCGGTGCCATGTCTTATATAGACCTGATGACGCTATGCATCCAGCCAATCACTGTAATGCCCACAACCAACATGGCTACGACATTACAGTGCGTGGCAACCAATCCCTGCATGTTCATTGGCTCTCTAAAGAGCACCAAACATGCAGGGCACAGACCCGAGTTCCGGCCCGAGCAACCCGGAAATACTCGCCAAGCTTGTTGAGTACCGTGATGCTCGGGCAAGTACTGAGCAGTGGTGAGCACGTTCGCTCATTACTACAACCCCTGGCAAAAATTATGGAATCACCAGGCTCGGAGGATGTTCATTCAGTTGTTTAATGTTGTTGTAAAAAAGCAGATCACAGACATGGCACAAAACTAAAGTCATTTCAAATGGCAACTTTAGGGCTTTAAGAAACACTAAAATAAATCAAGATTAAAAATGTGGTACTCAGTAAGGGTAATTTTTTTCAGACCAAGCAGAGGGAAAAAATTATGGAATCACTCAATTCTGAGGAATAAATTATGGAATCACCCTGTAAATTTTCATTTCCAAAACTATCACCTGCATAAAATTAGATCTGCTCATTAGTCTGCATCTAAAAAGGAGTGATCACACCTTGGAGAGCTGTTGCACCAAGTGGACTGACATGAATCATGGCTCCAACATGAGAGATATCAATTGAAGTAAAGGAGAGGATTATCAAACTCTTAAAATAAGATAAATTATCAAGCAATGTTGCAAAAGATGTTGGTTGTTCACAGTCAGCTGTGTCTAAAATCTGGACCAAATACAAACAACAATGGAAGGTTGTTAAAGGCAAACAAACTGGTAGACCAAGGAAGACATTAAAGCGTCAAGACCGGAAATTTAAAGCAATATGTCTCCAAAACAGGAAATGCACAACAAAACAAATGAGGGACGAATGGGAGGAAACTGGAGTCAATGTCTGTGACCAAACTGTAAGAAATCGCCTAAAGGAAATGGGATTTACATACAGAAAAGATAAACAAAAGCCATCATTAACACCTAAACAGGAAAAAACAAGGTTACAATGGGCTAAGGAAAAGCAATCGTGGACTGTGGATGACTGGATGAAAGTCATATTCAGTGATGAATCGCAAATCTTCATTGGGCAAGGTGATGATGCTGGAACTTTTGTTTGGTGCCGTTCCAATGAGATTTATAAAGATGACTGCATGAAGAGAACATGCAAATGTCCACAGTCATTGATGATATGGGGCTGCATGTCAGGTAAAGGCACTGGGGAGATGGCTGTCATTACATCTTCAATAAATGCCCAAGTTTACATTGATATTTTGGACAGTTTTCTTATCCCATTAATTGAAAGGATGTTTGGGGATGACGACATCATTTTTCAAGATGATAATGCATCCTGCCATAGAGCAAAAACTGTGAAAACATTCCTTGAAAGAAGACGCAGAAGGTCAATGTCATGGCCTGCAAATAGTCCGGATCTCAATCCAATTGAAAATCTTTGGTGGAAGTTGAAGAAAATGGTCCATGACAAGGCTCCAACCTGCAAAGCAAAGCTGATCTGGCAACAGCAATCAGAGAAAGTTGGAGCCAGATTGATGAACACTACTGTTTGTCACTCATTGAGTCCATGCCTCAGAGACTGCAAGCTGTTATTAAAGCCAGAGGTGCTGCAACAAAATACTAGTGATGTATTGGAGTGTTCTTTTGTGTGTTTGTTTTTCATGATTCCATAATTTTTTCCTCAGAATTGAGTGATTCCATAATTTTTTCCCTCTGCTTGGTCTGAAAAAATTACCCTTACTGAGTACCACATTTTTTATCTTGATTTCCTTTAGTGTTTCTTAAAATTGCCATTTGAAATGACTTTAGTTTTGTGCCATGTCTGTGATCTGCTTTTTTTCAACAACATTAAACAACTGAATGAACATCCTCCGAGCGCGGTGATTCCATAATTTTTGCCAGGGGTTGTATTCATGACCCATCTGGGGATTAAACTGATAGATAACAAATAAAAAAACTAAAACAACTATATATATATATATATATATATATATATATATATACATACAGTTAGGTCCATATATATTTGGACAGAGACAACATTTTTCTAATTTTGGTTCTAGACATTACCACAATGAATTTTAAACAAAACAATTCAGATACAGTTGAAGTTCAGACTTTCAGCTTTCATTTGAGGGTATCCACATTAAAATTGGATGAAGGGTTTAGGAGTTTCAGCTCCTTAACATGTGCCACCCTGTTTTTAAAGGGACCAAAAGTAATTGGACAGATTAAATAATTGTAAATAAAATGTTCATTTCTAGTACTTGGTTGAAAACCCTTTGTTGGCAATGACTGCCTGAAGTCTTGAACTCATGGACATCACCAGATGCTGTGTTTCCTCCTTTTTGATGCTCTGCAGGCCTTCACTGCGGTGGTTTTCAGTTGCTGTTTGTTTGTGGGCCTTTCTGTCTGAAGTTTAGTCTTTAACAAGTGAAATGCATGCTCAATTGGGTTGATATCAGGTGACTGACTTGGCCATTCAAGAATATTCCACTTCTTTGCTTTAATAAACTCCTGGGTTGCTTTGGCTTTATGTTTTGGGTCATTGTCCATCTGTAGTATGAAACGACGACCAATCAGTTTGGCTGCATTTGGCTGGATCTGATCACACAGTATGGCTCTGAATACATCAGAATTCATTCGGCTGCTTCTGTCCTGCATCACATCATCAATAAACACTAGTGACCCAGTGCCACTGGCAGTCATGCATGCCCAAGCCATCACACTGCCTCCGCCGTGTTTTACAGATGATGTGGTATGCTTTGGATCATGAGCTGTACCACGCCTTCGCCATACTTTTCTCTTTCCATCATTCTGGTAGAGGTTGATCTTGGTTTCATCTGTCCAAAGAATGTTCTTCCAGAACTGTGCTGGCTTTTTTAGATGTTTTTTAGCAAAGTCCAGCCTAGCCTTTTTATTCTTGATGCTTATGAGTGGCTTGCACCGTGCAGTGAACCCTCTGTATTTACTTTCATGCAGTCTTCTCTTTATGGAAGATTTGGATATTGATACGCCTACCTCCTGGAGAGTGTTGTTCACTTGGTTGGCTGTTGTGAAGGGGTCTCTCCTCACCATGGAGATTATTCTGCGATTAACCACCACTGTTGTCTTCCGTGGGTGCCCAGGTCTTTTTGCATTGATGAGTTCACCAGTGCTTTCTTTCTTTCTCAGGATGTACCAAGCTGTAGATTTTGCCACTCCTAATATTGTAGCAATTTCTCGGATGGGTTTTTTCTGTTTTTGCAGCTTAAGGATGGCTTGTTTCACCTGCATGGAGAGCTCCTTTGACCGCATGTTTACTTCACAGCAAAACCTTCCAAATGCAAGCACCACACCTCAAATCAACTCCAGGCCTTTTATCTGCTTAATTGAGAAAGACATACCGAAGGGATTGCCCACACCTGTCCATGAAATAGCCTTGGAGTCAATTGTCCAATTACTTTTGGTCCCTTTAAAAACAGGGTGGCATATGATAAGGAGCTGAATGAAACTCTTAAACCCTTCATCCAATTATAATGTGGATACCCTCAAATGAAAGCTGAAAGTCTGAACTTCAACTGCATCTGAATTGTTTTGTTTAAAATTCATTGTGGTAATGTCTAGAACCAAAATTAGAAAAATGTTGTCTCTGTCCAAATATATATGGACCTAACTGTATATATATATATATATACATATATATATATATATATATATATTTATATATATATATATCTATATATATATATATATATATATATATACAGTACAGACCAAAAGTTTGGACACACCTTCTCATTTAAAGATTTTTCTGTATTTTCATGACTATGAAAATTGTACATTCACACTGAAGGCATCAAAACTATGAATTAACAAATGTGGAAATATATACTTAACAAAAAAGTGTGAAACAACTGAAAATATGTCCTATATTCTAGGTTCTTCAAATTAGCCACCTTTTGCTTTGATGACTGCTTTGCACACTCTTGGCATTCTCTTGATGAGCTTCAAGAGGTAGTCACCGATAATGGTCTTCCAACAATCTTGAAGGAGTTCCCAGAGATGCTTAGCACTTGTTGGCCCTTTTGCCTTCACTCTGCGGTCCAGCTCACCCCAAACCATCTCGATTGGGTTCAGGTCTGATGACTGTGGAGGCCAGGTCATCTGGCATAGCACCCCATTACTCTCCTCCTTGGTCAAATAGCCCTTACACAGCCTGTAGGTGTGTTTGGGGTCATTGTCCTGTTGAAAAATAAATGATGGTCCAACTAAACGCAAACCAGATGCAATAGCAGACCGCTGCAAGATGCTGCGGTAGCCATGCTGGTTCAGTATGCCTTCAATTTTGAACAATATTGGAATCTGAGAGTCCTCAGTGGTTGATACCTTTTAATGGCTAACTGAAAAGATGGTAAACATAGCAAGCTTTCGAGACAGCTCAGGTCTCTTCTTCAGGCTAATAATGACACCAAATCTGAAAAGACATACATATATACATATGGTCAAAAAAAGAGGAAAAAAAAAAAATCAGTGCTATGTGCTGTCGTAAATACGACAGGTGACGTAAAGCAGAGTCAGGCTAGGGAGGGGGAGAGGAGCTGGGAAAGTGAAAGCAAGATTCTAAGATAGGTGGAACAAATTGTATTATTGGTATATGGTTAGTAACCTGTGGAGATCTGAAAATACTTAAGTGAGTTGTGGAAAATGATAAATCAAAGCAAGAGAGTTCACATACATGTCAAAAGTTCGTTGTCCTCAAAATGGAGTCTCTTGGAGATGTGATATCACCAGTTGT
This sequence comes from Phyllobates terribilis, assembly GCF_046119375.1. Taxonomy (NCBI): domain Eukaryota; kingdom Metazoa; phylum Chordata; class Amphibia; order Anura; family Dendrobatidae; genus Phyllobates; species Phyllobates terribilis. The sequence continues at coordinate 685,967,134 of NW_027362763.1, forward strand.
CCTTTAAATTTATATAACAACACATGAATATATGATATCCCTAAATGCCCATTTATTTTGTATAAAAGCTCATGAATCCATGTGATACATTTAATCCTGTTTTGAATGTGTCAAAGGTTGTTATCAGTTTGTATTCCCAAATTCTTCTCTCTCTCCGAGATTTGAAGTTGCTTTTTAAGATGAGCAGATTCATATCTTTTAATCTGTTGTCAGGGCTGGAAAATTGCTTTGCTACAGGTAGGTGCATATGCTTTTCTTTTCTTGTGTGGCGATGAGAATTCATTCTTGTTCTGAATTTCTGCCCAGTCTCCCCTATGTACATGCCACCTGTAGGACATCTGGTACATATAATTAAATACACCACATTGCTTGTGATGCAACTGAAGTTACCTGGGATCTTGTAGTCCTGATCTGTCCCAGGAATCTTTATCTTGTCTGTTGTCATTATAGATGGACAGGTTTTGCACCTGTTCTGGTTGCAGGGAAAGGTTCCTGTAACTGCTGGAGAGGACAGGGCGCTTCTGACAATGATGCTTTTTAGATTCGGAGGTTGTCTAAAACACAAGAGTGGGGGATCCGGAAATATTGATTTTAGTCGGGCATCTTTTTGTAGGAGTGATTGCAGTATCCGTGCAGCTCCTCTTAGCACCTCCAGACTAGGGTTGTAGGTGACTACGAGAGGAACCCGGTTGTTGTCTTCTCTAGTTTTGTAGAGTAGGAGATGATTCCTTGATATTCTGGTGGCTCTTGTAATCTGGTTCTCAATTGCTCTTGGATGGTAGCCCTGGTTCAAAAAAGTCTTTCTGAGGTCCTCAAGGTGATTGTCTCTATCTGTAGGGTTGGAACATATCCGATTGTATCTGATAGCCTGGCTATACACAATAGAGTTTTTTATGTGCTTTGGATGGAAACTGTCCCATCGGAGGTATGTTGGACGGTCAATTGGTTTCCGGTACAGAGATGTCTCTATGTCATTGTTCCGTAGCTTGATGATGGTATCCAGAAAGCTGATTTCAGTGCGTGAGTAGTTGAGTGTTAAGTTGATGGTGGGATGAAACTGATTAAAGTGTTCATGGAACGTCTTCAGCTGCTGCTCAGACTCCGTCCAGATAATTAAAATGTCATCGATATAGCGGTAGTAGGCCTGAGGTCTGATAGGACAAGAGGATAAAAAGTCACCTTCAAGCTTGGCCATGAAAAGATTTGCATATTGTGGTGCCATTTTGCTTCCCATTGCTGTGCCGGTCTCCTGTAGATATATGTTGTCATCAAACGTGAAGTAGTTGTCGGTAAGGATGAAATTAGTACGTTTCACCACAGAGTCAGCATCAATTTCTGTGTTTTCCAGGAAGGTTCTGCAGGCATTCAATCCATCCTCGTGTGGGATGTTACTGTACAGAGATTCCACACAATAAAAGAAAAGCATATGCACCTACCTGTAGCAAAGCACTTTTCCAGCCCTGACCACAGTTTAACAGATATGAATCTGCTCATCTTAAAAAGCAACTTCAAATCTCGGAGAGAGAGAAGAATTTGGGAATACAAACTGATAACAACCTTTGACACATTCAAAACAGGATTAAATGTATCACATGGATTCATGAGCTTTTATACAAAATAAATGGGCATTTGGGGATATCATATATTCATGTGTTGTTATATAAATTTAAAGGACAACTGGTGATATCACATCTCCAAGAGACTCCATTTTGAGGACAACGAACTTTTGACATGTATGTGAACTCTCTTGCTTTGATTTATCGCTTTCCACAACTCACTTAAGTATTTTCAGATCTCCACAGGTTACTAACCATATACCAATAAAACAATTTGTTCCGCCTATCTTAGAATCTTGCTTTCACTTTCCCAGCTCCTCTCCCCCTCCCTAGCCTGACTCTGCTTTATGTCACCTGTCCTATTTACGACAGCACATAGCGCTGATTTTTTTTTTTTTTTTTTTTTTTTCCCTCTTTTTTTGCCTATGTATATATGTATGTCTTTTCAGATTTGGTGTCATTATTAGCCTGAAGAAGAGACCTGAGCTGTCTCGAAAGCTTGCTATGTTTACCATCTTTTCAGTTAGCCATTAAAAGGTATCAACCACTGAGGACTCTCAGATTCCAATATTGTTCTATCTACTGGCTAACACGGTACAAATATTCTTTACCTTTTCAATTTTGAATAAATCCCCAACAGTGTCACCAGCAAAGCACCCCCACACCATCACACCTCCTCCTCCATGCTTCACGGTGGGAACCAGGCATGTAGAGTCCATCCGTTCACCTTTTCTGCGTCGCACAAAGACACGTTGGTTGGAACCAAAGATCTCAAATTTGGACTCATCAGACCAAAGCACAGATTTCCACTGGTCTAATGTCCATTCCTTGTGTTCTTTAGCCCAAACAAGTCTCTTCTGCTTGTTGCCTGTCCTTAGCAGTGGTTTCGTAGCAGCTATTTTACCATGAAGGCCTGCTGCACAAAGTCTCCGTTTAACAGTTGTTGTAGAGATGTGTCTGCTGCTAGAACTCTGTGTGGCATTGACCTGGTCTCTAATCTGAGCTGCTGTTAACCTGCGATTTCTGAGGCTGGTGACTCGGATAATATCCTCAGAAACAGAGGTGACTCTTGGTCTTCCTTTCCTGGGGCGGTCCTCATGTGAGCCAGTTTCTTTGTAGCGCTTGATGGTTTTTGCAACTGCACTTGGGGACACTTTCAAAGTTTTCCCAATTTTTCGCACTGACTGACCTTAATTTCTTAAAGTAATGATGGTCACTCGTTTTTCTTTACTTAGCTGCTTTTTTCTTGCCATAATACCAATTCTAACAGTCTATTCAGTAGGACTATCAGCTCTGTATCCACCAGACTTCGGCACAACACAACTGATGGTCCCAACCCCATTTATAAGACAAGAAATCCCACTTATTAAACCTGACAGGGCACTCCTGTGAAGTGAAAACCATTTCCGGTGACTACCTCTTGAAACTCATCAAGAGAATGCCAAGAGTGTGCAAAGCAGTCATCAAAGCAAAAGGTGGCTACTTTGAAGAACCTAGAATGTAAGACATATTTTCAGTTGTTTCACACTTTTTTGTTAAGTATATAATTCCACATGTGTTAATTCATAGTTTTGATGCCTTCAGTGTGAATGTACAATTTTCAAAGTCATGAAAATACAGAAAAATCTTTATATATATAGTGCAGACCAAAAGTTTGGACACACCTTCTCATATAAAGATTCCTCTGTATTTTCATGAGTATGAAAATTGTACATTCACACTGAAGGCATCAAAACTATGAATTAACACATGTGGAGCAAAAAATGGTTTTCACTTCACAGATGTGCCCTGTCAGGTTTAATAAGTGGGATTTCTTGCCTTATAAATGGGGTTGGGACCATCAGTTGTGTTGTGCAGAAGTCTGGTGGATACACAGCTGATAGTCCTTCTGAATAGACTGTTAGCTGCTTTTTTCTTGACATAATACAAATTCTAAGTAAAGAAAAGTGAGTGGCCATCATTACTTTAAGAAATGAAGGTCAGTCAGTGCGAAAAATTGGGAAAACTTTGAAAGTGTCCCCAAGTGCAGTTGCAAAAACCATCAAGCGCTACAAAGAAACTGGCTCACATGTGGACCACCTCTTGAAGCTCATCAAGAGAATGCCAAGAATGTGCAAAGCAGTCATCAAAGCAAAAGGTGGCTACTTTGAAGAACCTAGAATATAAGACATATTTTCAGTTGTTTCACACTTTTTTGTTAAGTATATAATTCCACATGTGTTAATTCATAGTTTTGATGCCTTCAGTGTGAATGTACAATTTTCATAGTCATGAAAATACAGAAAAATCTTTAAATGAGAAGGTGTGTCCAAACTTTTGGTCTGTACTGTATTGCTAGATACTGGGAATTTGTACATAACACCTCTGTGAGGGTACTTGTGAAAAATAAAACCTGGATTCTTTTTTTTTCATAACGCATTCAATATGGGAAAGGGTGACGTTAAGAAACGTGGATGTCGATGTGGTGGTGCCCGCCAAGGCCGTGTGACAGATCAAAAGGTGACTGTATCTCATTCTATTCATGTCAAAATTTGGTCAGCGCACTACACCACTGTCGAATCCAGACAAGTGTGAGGAAGTTGTGGAATGAATGGCAGACAAAGGCTCCATATCTTGGCAAGCAGCACCACCAAGTCTTCCGCACAATCCAGTCTGAGTAGCCAAGAGGCTGGGCCTCACAATCCTCAACCTGGTCCTCCTTCCTCCCCCCATCAAGAGTCCCAGGAGACATATGACCCCAACCCTGGCCAATCCGAGGAACTGTTTATGTTCCCTTGTAATTATTCAGGCCTCTCAATGTGCACCATTAAAGAGGGCCATGAGAAGGTGGAGTGCAGTGATGCACAAAAATGTGAGCACCCACGACCATGAGAAAGCCATGTTGGTGAAGGTAAATTCATGTCTGAAGAGGTGGAAGATAATCAAGACGCACAATTGCCATCAGATCAGCCTAAAATTGCAACTCAGAAGGAGGATCAGATTGATGAATTGGAAGATGACGTTGTCGATGATGAGTCCACTGATCCAACTTGGCACAGTGGCACGCGTAGCGAGCACAGCAGTGCAGAGAGGGATGGATCCGTAGCACGAAAGCAGGCAAGAAGAGGTAGTGGTTTCACCAGAGGGTGAACTCGGTCAACTGTTCCACAGAGCCCCCCCACTCGGCTAGATAACAGGCCAAGTGTATGTTGTTCCCCTCTATGGCAGTTTTTTTCTGAAAGCCATTCAGACAAAAAAACTGTAATTTGCAGAATCTGCCATATCAAGCTGAGAAAAGGCAAGAACACTGCCAACCTGAGCATCACCAGCATGCAGAAGCACATGGCAGCCAAGCACTCCAGTAGGTGGGTGGAACGCCTGGGTACAAAATCTGTGTCTGAGGGTGAAACCACTGCTCCTTCCTCTGTGTTACGGCCTTCCCAATCTGCTGTCCAGGCAGCAGGCGCTGTTGCCTCCTACCCACAACCTGCGGTTGCACAGACACAACAGTCAGCAACCACATCCAGTTCGTGGTCCCAGCACAGCATTCAGTTGTCCCTGCCCCAGACGTTTCACAGGAAACAGAAATATTCACCCACCCACAGGCCCAAATGCTAAACGCCCACATTGCCAGATTACTGTTAGAACCTTGCTGTTAGGTTTTTTTTCCTTTGCTGGTCACATGACCTTGTTGGCCTATTTAGTCCTGCTCCGCCCTTCTGGCTTTGCTGGACTTCATTGTATATCTACTTTCTAGCTAGCCTGTGCTCTGTATCTAACTCTGTTAGTTTGCTTGGTCTACGGACCTCTATGTTCTATCTATTTTGTTTGTTCGTCTGTCTGCTACTTTTTCTGTTAGGAGGTGTCCCATATTCCTCCCAGTCCTTAGTACTTGTAGGGATTCCCTCCCCACATCTATAGGTCTTCGTACAGACTAGATTAGGACTTTAGCAGGTCTGATCGCAGGATCAGGTTCCCTGTTACATCGTAGGGATTCAGCTGAGTCCTATAGTAGGGACAGATCTCCTCTCTTTCCTTAGCTTTGGTAGCAGAACATAACAGTAAGTCCAGCCAGCAAATTCTCTAAGGAAAGATTTTTCTGTTCCATCATGGTGTCGGTTCAGGATTTGGCTCATCGCCTGCAGGGACTCTCTCTGGAGGTGGCTGAGCTCCGTCAGCACGTGAGTAACTGTCCTGGAGCACATTTCTTGGAGCCTAAGGTATGTTTGCCGGATTTATTTTTTGGTGAACACCGAGAATTTTTTTCATTTAAAAATGCTTGCTTATTGTATTTTCGTTTGAGACCTAAGTCCTCTGGGGATGAATCCCAGCGCGTAGGGTTCATAATGTCACTTTTGCGCAAAGAGCCTCAGGAGTGGGCCTTTTCTTTGCAACCTAGTGATTCATGCTTCAGATCAGTGGATAGTTTTTTTTCTGCTTTGGGACTATTATATGATGATCCTGACCGTGTCGCATCAGCTGAGACTGAGTTGAGACGTCTAAAACAAGGATCGGGTAATGTGGAAAAATATTGTACACATTTTCGTCGTTGGTCCACTCAAACAGGGTGGAACGATTCTGCTCTGAAAAGTCTATTTCTTGCTGGGCTCAGTGAAAGGGTTAAAGACCTGCTAATTGCTTATCCTACACCTGAAGATTTGCAACAGGCTATGCAATTAGCTATACGGGTGGATAGAAGACTGCGTGCTAGGGTTAATGAGAGCAAATCCTCTGCTATGTCAGTTTCTGGTTATGATAATGTGTGTACTAACAGTGGTGAACCGATGGAGATTGGATCGGTGGCACCTCACTCTCAAGAAAAAGACCGTCGTTTTTCGCATGGCTTGTGTTTCTATTGCGGAAAATCTGGTCATTTGATTAAAGGCTGTGAGCTTCGTATGAAGAAAGAAAAAAAAATGGTCAGTCACGCCCGTATTGCCTGTTTAAATTCCAAGGGTATATTTTTAGCTGCTTCCACGATTGCTCAGGAAAAATTTATGGAATTTTGGGTTTTTGTTGATTGCGGGTCTACACTGAATGTAATTGATGGGGGATTCGTGGAAAAACTCAATTTAAAACCTGAACCTTTGTCATTCCCCATTGCTGTGGTTTCTGTGGATGGCTCCCCTTTGAAGAATATTACTCTCAAGGTCAGTGAATTTCCTCTCACTATTAATGGTGTTCACCATGAGAAATTGGATTTGGTAGTGTTGAATAACTTGCCTTCTCCAGTAATATTGGGTTTGCCCTGGTTAAAATTTCACAATCCTGTACTGGATTGGTCTACCAGTGAAATTAAATCCTGGAGCCATAAATGTTATGACAAGTGTTGTAACGGGCGTATTGCAGCTTTGGATAGGGGAGAATTGCCTGTTCCTATTCAGGATTTTTGGAGAGTTTTTTCTGAGAAGGAATCGCAGGTTTTGCCTCCCCATAGAGACTATGATTGTTCTATTGAATTTGTCCCTGGAGCGACTCTTCCTAAGAGTCGTTTATTTAACCTTACTATTCCTGAGAGGAAGGCTTTGGAGGAATACATACAGACAAGCTTGGCCGCCGGTCACATTAGGCCCTCTAAGTCTCCTGTGGCGGTTGGATTTTTTTTTGTAAAAAAAAAGGACGGCGGTTTGCGTCCTTGTCTGGATTTTCGTGAGATTAACAAAATTACGGTACGCAATCCTTACCCACTGCCATTGATTCCTGATCTGTTTAACCAGTTATTGGGGGCCAAGTGGTTCTCTAAAATTGACCTTAAGGGGGCATACAATCTGTTGCGCATGAAGGAGGGTGACGAATGGAAGACTGCTTTTAACACTCCTGTGGGTCATTTTGAGAATCTGGTTATGCCTTTTGGTCTTACTAATGCTCCTGCATTTTTTCAGAATCTGATTAATGACATCCTTAGACCTTTGATCGGTAAAAATGTGGTTGTGTATTTGGATGACATTTTGATTTATTCGCCGGATCTGGAGTCTCATTGGCGGAGCGTGCGTGAGGTATTACAGTTATTAATGGACAATTCGCTTTTTGCTAAGCTGGAGAAATGTGAGTTCGCTGTACAGAGAATTAGTTTTTTGGGCTACATTATCTCCAGCAAAGGTTTTGAGATGGATCCGGTTAAGGTTCAGGCTGTGCAGGAATGGCCTAGGCCTATTGGTTTGAAATCGATACAGAGGTTTTTGGGTTTCGCCAATTACTATAGAAAGTTCATAAAAAATTTTTCTAGTATTGTCAAACCTCTGACTGATCTCACCAGGAAAGGTGCTGATGCGGTTCAGTGGTCTTCTGAGGCCATTGAAGCTTTTGTGTATCTCAAGGAGAGGTTCACCTCTGCTCCCATCCTTATGCAGCCTGATGTTACTAGGCCGTTTTTGGTTGAGGTTGATGCTTCCTCTGTGGGGGTTGGCGCAGTATTGTCTCAGGATAACGGGGATGGATTACATCCCTGTGCCTTTTTTTCAAAAAAATTTTCGGAGACTGAATTGAATTACGATATTGGTAATCGGGAATTATTGGCTATTAAACTCGCATTTGAACACTGGCGCCACTTCTTGGAAGGTGCGGAATTTCCCGTTCAGGTTCTTACGGATCATAAAAATCTGATATATCTTGATGCTGCCAAGCGCCTGAATGCCCGTCAGGCTAGGTGGGCACTGTTTTTCTCGCGGTTTAATTTCTCCGTTACTTACATCCCTGGTACTAAGAATGTTAAGGCGGATGCCTTGTCTCGCAGTTTTTCTCCCATAGTCGGTGCTGAGAAAGAGGAAAACATTTTACAAGAAGGTGTTGTGATAGCTGCTTTAGACTCCGTTTTGGAAGATGAGATTCTTAAAGCTCAGGAGAATGCCCCATCTAACACTCCTCATGGGAGGTTGTTTGTGCCTGAGACCTTTAGGAGAGATTTGTTTGTTGAGTGTCACGAATCTCGGTTGGCAGGTCATCCCGGAATCTCTGAGACCAAGAGACTGGTGGGTCGCAGTTTTTGGTGGCCTGGATGGCAGAAGGAAGTCATTAAGTGGGTGCGCCAATGTACTATATGTGCTAGATCTAAGTCCTCACATACTCCTGCTGCGGGGTTGCTTTGTCCTTTGGAGGTCCCCAGTGCTCCTTGGACACATTTGGCTATGGACTTTATAACTGACCTTCCCCCCTCTGAGGGTTTTACTGTCATCTGGGTGGTCGTGGACCGTTTTAGCAAGATGTGTCACTTGGTTCCCTTCGTCAAACTGCCCTGCGCTAAAACTCTCGCTAAGGCCTTTGTCAAGGAAATTGTCAGACTTCATGGCGTTCCTACTGACATTGTTTCTGATAGGGGTCCTCAGTTCGTGGCTCGTTTTTGGCGTGCCTTTTGTGACAGGTTGGGAATTCATTTGTCGTTTTCGTCCGGATATCATCCTGAATCTAATGGCCAGACAGAAAGGAAAAACCAGGATGTTGAGCAGTTCTTGCGTTGTTTTGTGGCAGACAATCAAGAGGGGTGGTCTGAGTTTCTGCCACTTGCCGAATTTGCTCTGAACAATCATACATCTTCTTCTGCTGGTTGTTCGCCTTTTTTTTGTTGTTCTGGGAGACATCCGTCGTTTGGGTCGTTCTCCAAGTTGGGATCTGCCGTGCCTGAGGAGGAGAATTTTTCCGGTGATTTGGAAAGAGTTTGGACGGATGTGCGTGGTAATCTTCAGGAGGCCAACAGAAAATCTAAAGACTACTTTGATAGGAAAAAACAGGAGGTTTTGTTCGCTGTTGGTGACATGGTTTGGTTGTCCTCTAGGAATCTGCGGTTGAGGATTCCTTCTAAGAAATTGGGTCCCAAGTTTGTAGGGCCCTTTAAGGTGCTTCAGGTTGTCAACCAATCTGCTGTTAGGTTGGAGGTTCCTACCTCCTGGAGAATTAATCCGGTCTTTCATGTCTCTCTGTTAAAAAAAGCTGTTGTGTCGGATGGTGACGCCTCTGCCTCTGTTCCTCCGGTGGTGGAGGACGGGGAATATGAAATTTCTCGCATCCTTGACTCTAGACGGTATAGAGGTAGTTTGCAGTATCTTGTGGCCTGGAAAGGTTTCGGACCCGAGGATAACTCTTGGGTGAGGTCAGATGATGTTTCCGCGTCCAGACTTATCAGAGCGTTTCACAGGAGATTTCCTGATAAGCCTGGTCCTAGGGGATCCGGAGGATCCTCTTAGAAGGGGGGGGTACTGTTAGAACCTTGCTGTTAGGTTTTTTTTCCTTTGCTGGTCACATGACCTTGTTGGCCTATTTAGTCCTGCTCCGCCCTTCTGGCTTTGCTGGACTTCATTGTATATCTACTTTCTAGCTAGCCTGTGCTCTGTATCTAACTCTGTTAGTTTGCTTGGTCTACGGACCTCTATGTTCTATCTATTTTGTTTGTTCGTCTGTCTGCTACTTTTTCTGTTAGGAGGTGTCCCATATTCCTCCCAGTCCTTAGTACTTGTAGGGATTCCCTCCCCACATCTATAGGTCTTCGTACAGACTAGATTAGGACTTTAGCAGGTCTGATCGCAGGATCAGGTTCCCTGTTACATCGTAGGGATTCAGCTGAGTCCTATAGTAGGGACAGATCTCCTCTCTTTCCTTAGCTTTGGTAGCAGAACATAACAATTACTAGCCCTGGAAATGTTGCCATTTTGGCGTGTGGGAACTGAGTTTTTCCGCGACCTCTTGGCGATGGCAGCCCAACGGTACTCAATTCCCAGTCGCCACTATTTTTCCCGGTGTGCCGTCCCCGCATTACAGAAGCACGTTTTACACAATATCAGCCAATGCAGTCACAGGGAAGGTCCACCTAACCACAGACACGTGGACAAGTTATTGTGGACAGGGATTCTACATTTCTCTGACGGCACACTGGGTGAACCTGGTGGAGTCTGGGACATTTTCAGAGGGCCAGCAAGTGACATTAAACCTGAGTTTGAAAAGGTCCTTCAAGTGGCCCTGTATTATACATTTGGGAGAGCTCTCACTCCTACATTTGGGAGGTCCCTCCCTCATTCAAAATTGTTAGCTAGATAGTGGAATACATATTCCCTAGCACTTTACAATGCCAGCTAAAACATGCCTATTTAAATTTTGTGCTTCGTCTGCCACCACCACCACCACGTCCACCGCCATGTCATTATGCAGCCCTCGCCTCACACTTCCAGTGGGCCAGCACAAAACCTGAGTTTTGTGAGTTCCACAGTTCATTTTGGCCACCGGATCCCAATGGAGCCACTGTCATAGCTGGTGAAGCCACTGTAAGGTGAATATAATACAGGAGTTGGGGGGAGCTGTATGATCAATGTCAGTAAATTGGATTCTACCAGACACCAAAAGCATTTGAATTAAATTCTAAATACAGTGTATACAAGGGAGGGCCTGTATTGTGGTCAGTCTGTCAGGCCTGAAACCCATGTCAGGAACATGTACAAGCCTCGTTTTACTTTAAAGCAGCCTCCTCAAGGGAAAGAGACAGGAGTGCCATTGACCAATCTGCACAAGCCTAAGCACTTCTTCTAGAAACTACCCAACCAGGCAGAATGTATCTTTTGCATGGCTTTGAGCAACAACGAAGTAATTGCAGGATATGACCCAGAGAGTGACGAGGTCTGTGGAGTGTATTACTCAGGTGACAGGCGGTGCTACAGAGCTCAGGTAAAGGCCTTAGCGTGGCAATGACCATGTTCCAATATGTGTAAGGCTGGGCCTGAATAAGTCTGTGGAGCGTATTAACCCAGTCTCTTAGACCTGCTTGAAATGCACAGAACTGGCCAATACCCCACCACCATTTTTTTTTTACCAATATTTAGAAATTTTAAGGGAAGCAGCAGTTTAATAAAGAGACACAAGTCTCATTTATGAGCCTGGAAAATCCAGGAATGGTCTATGTCCAGCACCGGACAATGTAAAGTGCTAACGAATATGTATGCCCTATCTAACTAACAATTTGGGAAGAGACATATATGCTGACAAGGGAAAACTGAACACTGCGCTGGGACCAAAAAGTGGACGAGGTTGCTGAATGTTCTTACTGTATGTGCAACTGCAGGTTGTGGGCAAGAGGCATCAGCGCCTGCTTCCTGGACAGCAGATTGGGACGGCTGTAACACAGGGGAAGGGCCAGTGGTTTCACCCTCAGACACAGATTTTGTACCCAGGCGTTCCGCCCACCTACTGGGGTGCTGCGTATGTCAGAAGTATATGGCGTATGCTAACAGAGGTATTCTGTCGACTTTCCCTTTATAAAGAGATGTGTGTGTAAGATTTTCGACCTAGCAGCATATATATATACAGTTATATGAAAAAGTTTGGGCCCCCCTATTAATCTTAAGCATAATGGTTTATAAAAATTGGTATTTTTGCAACAGCTATTTCAGTTTGATATATGTAATAACTGTTTGAGACAGTAATGTTTCTGCCTTGAAATGAGGTTTATTGTACTAACAGAAAATGTGCAATCTGCATTCAAACAAAATTTGACAGGTGCATAAGTATGGGCACCTCACCAGAAAAGTGACATTAATATTTAGTAGATCCTCCTTTTGCAAAAATAACAGCCTCTAGTCGCTTCCTGTAGCTTTTAATGAGTTCCTGGATCCTGGATGAAGTTATTTTTGACCATTCCTCTTTACAAAACAATTCCAGTTCAGTTAAGTTTGATGGTCGCCGAGCAGCCCTCTTCAAATGATCCCACAGATGTTCAATGATATTCAGGTCTGGGGACTGGGATGGCCATTCCAGAACATTGTAATTGTTCCTCTGCATGAATGCCTGAGTAGATTTGGAGCGGTGTTTTGGATCATTGTCTTGCTGAAAGATCCATCCCCTGCGTAACTTCAACTTTATCACTGATTCTTGAACATTATTGTCAAGAATCTGCTGATACTGAGTGGAATCCATGCGTCCCTCAACTTTAACAAGATTCCCGGTGCCGGCATTGGCCACACAGCCCCAAAGCATGATGGAACCTCCACCAAATTTTACTGTGGGTAGCAAGTGTTTTTCTTGGAATGCTGTGTTTTTTTACCGCCATGCATAACGCCTTTTTGTATGACCAAACAACTCAATCTTGGTTTCATCAGTCCACAGGACCTTCTTCCAAAAAGAAATTGGCTTCTCCAAATGTGCTTTTGCATACCTCAGCCGACTCTGTTTGTGGCGTGCTTGCAGAAGCGGCTTCTTTCGCATCACTCTCCCATACAGCTTCTCCTTGTGCAAAGTACGTTGTATAGTTGACCGATGCACAGTGACACCATCTGCAACAAGTTGATGCTGCAGCTCTCTGGAGGTGGTCTGAGGATTGTCCTTGACTGATCTCACCATTCTTCTTCTCTGCCTTTCTGATGTTTTTCTTGGCCTGCCACTTCTGGCCTTAACAAGAACTGTCCCTGTGTTCTTCCATTTCCTTACTATGTTCCTCACAGTGGAAACTGACAGGTTAAATCTCTGAGACAGCTTTTTGTATCCTTCCCCTGAACAACTATGTTGAATAATCTTTGTTTTCAGATCATTTGACAGTTGTTTTGAGGAGCCCATGATGCCACTCTTCAGAGGAGATTCAAACAGGAGAACAACTTGCAAGTGGCCACTTTAAGTAGCTTTTCTCATGATTGCATACACCTGGCTATGAAGTTCAAAGCTCAATGAGGTTACAAAACCAAAAAAAATGCTTTAGTAAGTCAGTAAAAAGTAGGTAGGAGTATTTAAAACAAGAAAATGATAAGGGTGCCCATACTTATGCACCTGTCAATTTTGTTTGAATGCAGATTGCACATTTTCTGTTAGTACACTAAACCTCATTTCCAGGCAGAAACATGATTGTGTCCAACAGTTATTACATATATCAAACTGAAATAGCTGTTGCAAAAACACCAATTTTAAGAAAACATTAAGCTTAAGATTAATAGGGGTGCCCAAACTTTTTCATATAACTGTATATATATAGAGAGAGAGAGAGAGAGAGAGAGAGAGAGAGAGAGAGAGAGAGAGAGAGAGAGAGAGAGAGAGAGAGAGAGAGAGAGAGAGAGAGAGAGAGAGAGAGAGAAAGAGAGAGCATGTTTCATTACTCATGTTATTATTCTGTGTAAGGCTGAAACCTGAAGAAGTGGGTGAAGCATATTAATGCATTGATGTTCCACAATATCCAAGTGCAGACCAAAAATCAACATCAGGCTCCCAGATACACACTGAAAAATGAGAAGTGAGAAGGGCAACCCAATAAAAAAATTATAATAATATAATATATAGAGATTGGGAGTAGAAATATGACCATTGCACAATGTGCAAAGGTTTCCAAAAATTACCCATTACCTCTTTATCATGCACGCTGAAAGAGACTGTGATGGGGACCTAACAATAAATTTTGCAGTTATTATAATTGCTAGAGATAGGTAGTACAAGTTTCACCATTTCACAATGTACAAAGGTTTACAAATTTAAAAACATTACCCACTTGTGGTATACATATAAGACCACTAAGTACTTGTTGCAGAAGCAGGAGGAGTAGGACGTCATTTCCAGAACAAAATGGGTTTGGATGGTAAGGGATGGACGTTAAGATAACTTCCAAAAAAGAACATTTCGGTAGCATTTACGTTGGGTTGCTGTCATCTGTAGGGCTTACAAAGTCGGAGGAAATCCAGCCCTTGTTCAATTTTAGAAGAGTCAGCCTGTCTGCATTTTCCGTTGACAGGTGTGTGTGTGTGTAGCGCCCCGGGGGCTCGGTCGCTACAGAGGTATTGCACCTCTGCCAGAGGTGTGATATTCCACTCCCAGGTAAGGATAGAGTATGGACCAGGGCTCAGGTAGCTGCATACATCACACACACCCCATTTCCGGGGGACAGTTCAACGGTGCTCCCATTAGACAGTAATGCAGGCACGGCAGACCATGTCCCTGGCTGGAGTGCGGAGGGGGGAGGAAAACCCGGTGATGTAGGAGCAGGAGGGGACGGTTCCTGAGCGTAGGTAGGAGCTCATTGGTTGCTGGTCACCTGAGCTCACACACTAAGGGAAGTATAAAAGGTGGGCACCATCTTAGATCTGGGTGGAGTCGAGTACAGTCAGTGGGAGAAGAAGACAGGGAGCGGAGGCTCTGTAGGAGCTCTGCTCAGGAGTGGGCCTAGAGAAGAGGCCGAGGAAGGAGGAGGAGAAGGAACAGTAAAGAAGGAGAAGAGACAGAGAAACAGTAGGGCTCAGGAACAAGAAGGTGGAAGGGACCCTAAGAACACATGAGAATACCGGGTGAAGGGTCAGGCAGATTAAGGGTACCGGATCCCAAGTTGGTGGAGGAGAAAGTACCCTCAGCCAAAGACCGGAGGTTGTGATCATTTATTGGTGCGACACCTCATCAAACCTGCTAGGAAGGCACCATATAGGACAGCGGGGAACGGGGCCCACGTTTACCCGCGCAGATCCGCGGCAGCTGGACAAAAGTTGGTCACTGGTGGGGCAGGCCAGAGAAGGGATAGTAGCAGGTCCTGTGCCATGTTCCTGAACTGCCTGGGAGTTGACCGAGCCCCTCACCTGGTGGACGCAGCACTGCTCGGGCAGTCACTACTGGTGCCGCAGTGACCCGGAGTATATGAACTGTGAGTAAAAGACATTGGACTGCAGTACGTTGTCTGTGTGCTCCTTGCTCCTCCAGCACTAACGGTATTGGGACTCACTTCACCATCACCCCCAACATCCACTACATTGCCCTGAGGCTACACTCCTCCCGTGGGGAGTTATACTAACTCGGCTGCACACACCATCAGCCTCGGGGGACTGCCTTGCAGCGGCGGTTCATAATAACCGCAATCCATGGGTGGCGTAGTCGGACATCATTTAAAACATCTAAAGGACTGCCACTGGTCTGACCACCCTGAGCCACGGGACCGGGTCGCCACTACTACCCCCATCGTCTCCCTATTGCCCGATTCCGAGTGCCCCAAGGCCCAGGGGGCGAGTAATGTGCCTATCTGTTATGATTGCACCGGCCGAACTAAATACCCACTCAGACAACACACTTGCGGCAGAGCATGGCAGCACCTCCAAGGCTTACAAGGAGAGGTTAGGCCAAGTGTGCAGCTTGGACAACCAACAGTTAAAGGACACTGAAGAATCAAGAAGGACGCTGGTATGGTCACTTAAGTACTCCTTCACCATCTTGGTCAACTTCTCCCTCCTTGTCATACTTACACCCACAGATAGCTCTTGCTGATGTGACAGTTTCATGAAAATGTCCCAGTTGGTGGACATTCCCACCCCCTGAGTTACACCTGATGTGCGTGTCCCTCCCTTGTAATCTTTGTGGGTGAAAAGAGCCGGTACCTCTACCAGCAGCGTTGTCTGAGGGTAAGCTTTTCAGCAACTCTTCAACAACGGCCCTCTTGTATGCATGCACTGAATATGGCACTTCTGCCTCCGACATGAGAGAAGGAAATTTCTCTTTGTAACCAGGGGAGGAGTCCTGAGGAGACAATTTGCATATTCTCACTGCATTTTGGGATAAGTGAAGAGTCTCCGCGAGCTCAAAGAACACTGGATTTTGGCCATTGGAGCTGAAAGGAGGACATCGGTGAACCAGGGGAGGAGTCCTGAGGAGACAATTTGCATATTTTTTCACTGCATTTTGGGATAAGTGAAGAGTCTCCGCGAGCTCAAAGAACACTGGATTTTGGCCGTTGGAGCTGAAAGGAGGACATTGGTGAACCAGGGGAGGAGTCAATTGCATATTCTCACTGCATTTTGGGATAAGTGAAGAGTCTCCGCGAGCTCAAAGAACACTGGATTTTGGCCGTTGGAGCTGAAAAGAGGACATCGGTGAACCAGGGGAGGAATCCTGAGGAGAAAATTTGCATACTCTCACTGCATTTTGACATAAGTGAAGAGTCTCTGCGAGCTCAAAGAACACTGGATTTTGGCCGTTGGAGCTGAAAGGAGGACATTGGTGAACCGCGCGCCAGTAGGCGCGCGAATTTTGGAGCATTTTTCACTGTTTTTATAACATATCAACAGTAAGAACATGGGAGAGTCCAGGAGCCATTTGATGAGCTGCATATCCTGCTACATGTTCACAGACTTGCCAGTGGAAAAGCCAAACTTCACATGCCAGAAATGCAAGCTTGTGTCCCTGTTGGAGGAAAAGTTGCAAAATCTAGAAGAGAGGTTAACTATCTTGAAAATCATTAAGAAAGGTGAAGAGTTCTTAGACAGAGCAGAATTATCTCTTCATGATACAGAAAGAGAAGAAATTCAAACTGCACCAGACAAAACAGAGGAATGGAAGCATGTGACCCAGAGAAGCTGGAGGATCGAGAGGCAGTCAGCACCCATACTGCTCAGGAATAGTGTTGAGCCACCCCCGTAGTGTTCGAGTTCGGTTCGGTTCGTCGAACACCCGTGTGTTCGCCGAACTGTTCGTCGAACTGTTCGTCGAACACCTTCGAACACCGTTAAAACCAATGGCAGGCAAACAAAAACACATAGAAACACATAGAAAACACCTTCAAAGGTGTCCAAAAGCTGACAAACTGCTCAGAAGACACAACTAACACATGGAAAAGTGACAAGTACATATAGTCATGTGAAAAGAAAAGAGGTGGAGGAGTAAAAGGAGGGGGAGACACAGATATAGGCATGTCATGCCCTTCTAAAATCCAAAAAGTGAGAAGCCGACACGCTCAGTCCGCTCCTGCCCGTGCCACCTCCGTGTCGCCGGGTTTGTGCCAGAGCCGCGGTGAACCCTGACGGCCAGCCCCCCTCTCCCAATACTGGTGCCTGTCCGCTGGTGGGTCGAGCGAGCCCCCCTGTGGTGGAGGCAGCTCTAAGCTTTTTAATTTAAATTGTCTCTCTAATTTGAATAAATACACTTTAAATCCATTTACAAGGATCTATTGGAGGGCAAGTCTCATGCCAGCAGCTGCGTAATTCCAGCTCCAGTAGCGTCCACTAAAGCTGCTGCAGTTAAAAAGCTTTTATAAGGATCGAGCTCGGCTGTCCACCGCAAGGCATCCTACTGCCAGTCCGAGCCCCTATGCCTTGGGGTGCCTCCTGATGCTCTTCACTGAGTATCCCGTGGTCCCGAAGCATTTCCTTTGAAAAAATGAAGTGTCCAAACTACAGGTGATGTAGCTTGCTTAACAGCCGGGATAATCCGCTGACTAGCAGACCCTGCTACTAGGCACAAAGTATTTCCTGGGCTAGATGCAGTTAAAAATTTGTAATTAGATACTCTCGTTGGATGCTGAGAAAGCATTCCATAGAGTCTCCTGGCACGCCATATATGATTCTCTTAAAAAGCTTGGGGTAGGGGTCTAGGGGACCCTTTTATAGCCAAAATCACGGCCCTGTATCGCAATACGTCACCTAGGCTGAAGATAAATGGAACTGTAGCACCCTGAGGGCTCGGTTGCTACAGAGGTATTGCACCTCACCCAGAGGTGTGATATCTCACTCTCAGGTAAGGATGTAGTGTGGATCAGGACCCGACACCTGCATGCATTACACCACATTGCCGTGGGGCAGGGCGACCAATATGCCCCTGAGATGGGCACGACAGTCCCTGTCCCTGGCTGGAGTGGGGGGAGGGAACACTGAGGAAGGGGAACCCTGTAGTGCAGGAGCAGGGAGGAAGCAGTTCCTGGGTGCATTAAGAAGGGAGTATAAAAGGTGGGCACCATCTTAGTTCAGTGCAGAGAAGTCTGAGCAGAAGTGACAGGGAGCAGGGGCTCTGCATGAGCTCTGCTCCGGAGGCGGGCCTAGTAACAGAGGCCCAGGCCTGGAAGAGGGAGAAGGAAGGAAGAGGAGCGGAGAAGGCTCCAGGAACGAGGAACGAAGGGATCTCAGGGGTGCGGACGGGCGAGTCGCCACCGCACGCCCGAATCCACCTGCGTGGAGGGGTCAGGCCAAAGGGGGAGACCGGTCCCCGAAACTAGTGGAGGCAGGAAACGACCCTCAGCTAGAAACAGGAGGCTGTGACATTTTATGTGGCGCAGCCCCTCGCTACACCCGCTAGGAAGGCACCACATAGGGTCAGGGAAACTGGCGCCAAGTTTACCAAGAGGAGGCCCGAGGCAGCCGGACAGAAGGGTTGGTAAGAAAGGCCAGACAAAGGACACACAAAGGGGGTCCTGTGAAGCACTCCAAAGTTATCTGGGAGTTGTCTGAGCCCCTCACCTGGTGAGCACAGTACGACGTGGGCAGCCGTTACCTGCAGACGTGGTCTGGATAATAAGAACTGTGAGTAAAGGCCCTGGACTGCATCACTGACTCCGTGTCATTACTGCTGCTGCCCTGCACCATCACCCCCATCCTCCTCATACACTGCACTGAGGCTATACTCCTCCCGTGGGGAGTTATGCTACGCTCTGCTGCACCCACAACACCAGCCTCAGCGGTCTGCCCTGGAGCGGCGGTTCACTCTGACCGCAATCCACGGGTGGCGTAGTCGGACATTTAAACATCAAAACCACATAAATAGTTCCGCCACTGGTTTGACCGCCCTGAGCCACGGAACCGGGTTGCCGCCACGGAGACTACAACCACCAGCATCCACCAAAAAGGGTCCGGTCCGGGTGTCCCAAGGCCCAGGGGGCGCGTCAGAACATTTTCATCACCTTTCACAATCACCAATGGGACAAGGCAGGGATGTTCTCTGTCCCCTCTCTTATACATCCTAGTGACGGAGCACCTGCTCTCATCAATTCGCCATAACCCCAATATTAGGTGGATTGAGGTGGGAGGCACCGAGTACAAGTGCTCTCTATTTGCTGATGATGTCCTAGTATATATCACTCAATCACATATATCCATCCATGCTGTTATGGCTGAAATAGATCACTTTGTTACATGGTCAAATTTTAAAATCAATGCAGCGAAGTCTGAGGCCCTCGATGTCTCCCTCCCCAAATCCATATAGGATTCCATCCAGTCCAACTTTCCCTTTGCCTGGCCCTCACAGGGTATCAAATACTTAGGAATTCCTATTCATAGAGACCTCTCCCATCTATGTTATCTTAATTTTGGGCCCTTTATTGAACAACTCCATACAGACCACGGTTGGCAAGTTAGAACTGTAAGATTCACTACGTGAACCACTGGTGTTTTGTGGAAAAGCACATGTACACTGTGTTCCAAATTATTATGCAAAAAGTGTTTAGGAGTGATAAGGGAAGAATTTGTTTGTTTGTCAGTTAAACTCATTGATGGTGATGTGTGTCAGGGCTCTTTATATCACTGTAAGCAATTGCAGACACCTGTGCTAATTAGTTTGGCAGGTGTGTCCAATGAAAGGCAAGACTACTTAAGAAGGCTGTCTCACATTATTAAGCAGCCTACATTTTCTGCCAAAATGGGAAAGAAAAAGGATGTGTCGGCTGCTGAGAAGCAACAAATTGTGGAGTGTTTAGGTCAAGGCATGACTACAATCAACATTGTGCGATGATCAGGATGAAGTGTCTTGGCAATCAAGAAGTATGTAGCTGATTCACAGTACACACGTGTGCGTGCTGATAAATGGGCAAATTGAGGACTCTTTCCTACAGGCAATTACGTCAGGTTGAAAGAGCAGCGGCAAAAAAGCCTTGTCATAGCAGCAGACAAGTTTTTGAAGCTGCTTGCGCCTCCAACGTCCCCCGAACAACAAGATGCAGGGTCCTTCAGAGGTTTGCAGCTGTGCATACGCCATCCTGTCGACCTCCTCTATCCACTTCACACAAGCAGAAACGGCTCCAGTGGGCCAAACATTACATGAAGACTGATTTCAAAACTGTTTTGTTCACGGATGAGTGCCGTGCAGCGCTCGATGGTCCAGATGGATGGAGTGGAGGATGGCTGGTTGATGGACACCCCACGCAAACACGGCTACAGCGCCAACAAGGAGGAGGTGGAGTAATGTTTTGGGCTGGAATCATGGGGAGAGAGATTGTCGGCCCCTTTAGGATCCCTGAAGGCGCTAAAGATGAACTCCATAATGTATGTGGATTTTCTCAAACAGCACTTCCTGCCATGGTTCAAGAAGAAGAACCGTGTATTTCACAGCAAGATCATTTTTCTGCATGATAATGCACCATCTCATGCTGCACATAAAACATCTGCATCTCTGGCTGATATGGGCATAAAAGGGGACAAACTTATGGTGTGACCCCCCATGCTCCCCTGACCTCTACCCCATTCAGAACCTTTGGAGCATCATTAAAAGGAGTGTCTATGATGGCGGGAGGCAGTTCACATCTAAGCAACAGCTCTGGGAGGGTATTCTGTCCTCATGCATAACAATTGAAGCAGAAACCATCCAAAACCTGACAAATTCAATGGACGAAAGAGTTCAGAAGCTCCTTTCGAACAAGGGGTCCTATGTGAAAATGTAACATCACCTAGAATAAAGTTTTGAGTTGAAAACTGTTTGATTTCAGTTTCTAACAACCTGCTAATGCTTATAATTTCAAAAATGACTATTTTTTTGGTCTTTATTAAAATGAAAAGGTTGATCGAAAAGTTTGGGGGATCTAAGAGTGTGGCAACCCAGTAGTCATGATTACTTCGAATTCTGACAATATGAGGGTCATGCTGCAGGTAGTGCAGCAAGAAGGCACTTATGTGTCTTGCGCATCTCGGAGCCCCAAAATTATTTTCCGGGCTAGATGCAGCTAAAAATTATTATTAATTTTAAATCTGGTGAAGCTTTAGTATAGATGGCCTAATAGGATCAGAGCTGCACACTGCTACAAAGCCCAAATTATTTTCCAGTCAAGATACAGATAAACATGATTAGTAATTTTAAATCTGGTGGAGCTTATTATAGATGGCCTAATAGAATCAGTGCTGCACACTGCTACAAAGCCCAAATTATTTTCCAGCCAAGATACAGATAAACATGATTAGTAATTTGAAAGCTTAAAACGGTTGGTAGGGTGATTTTAACCAATCATCAAGCTTTTACTCTCCCCAGGATGACACAGGGGTAGAAAAGTCGTTTCGGATCCATGATTTGTTCATCTTTATGAACGTGAGTCTGTCTACATTATCAGTGGAGAGCCGCGTGCGCTTATCTGTCAGCACACCACCAGCAGCGCTGAACACACGTTCAGACAGAACGCTGGCTGCGGGGCATGACAAGATCTCCAAGGCGTAAGTGGCTAGCTCCGGCCATTTATCCAGATTGGAAGCCCAAAAAGAGCAAGGGTCCAGTGACACAGTCGTGGCTTCAATGTTTACTTGGAGATACTCCTGTACCATCGTCTCTAGGCGTTGACTATGTGTCAGACTTCTTGTCTCCTGTGGCCTTGCAAAGGATGGGCTAAAAAAGTGGTGAAATGATTCCGCAAAATTGATGTTACCAGCAGATACTGTGGTTCTGTTACGGTTTGAGTGCTGAACACTTGACGGTCCCACGGTTGGCAAGTTGGAACTGTGAAATTCACTACGTGCACCACTGGTATTTTGTGGAAAAGCACATGTAAGATTCTGCAACAGTCTCTGCTGATACTCCTGCATGCGTGCATCCCTTTCTATGGCAGGAATAATTTCTGCAAATTTACTTTTGTACCGGGGATCTAACAGTGTGGCAACCCAGTAGTCAGGATTATTTCTAATTCTCACAATTCGAGGGTCATGTTGCAGGTAGTGCAGCAAGAAGGCACTCATGTGTGTTGCGCATCCAGGAGCACCAAGTCCCTGTTGTGTTGGTGGCGAGGTAACAATCATGCTTCCTTCCTCTGTCCTCTCCCCCCAACCTCGCACAACAGAAATGTGATCAAGGTCTCCCTCATCTGATGAGTCTTCCATCAGTTCGTCCTCCACTTCTTCCTGGGCTCCTGCACCTTCCTCACTAGTTTGGCTGCTACCATGCGCCCTGGTAAAACCATCTCCCCCACCCTCACATGCCTGCCGCCTTGGTGCTGCCGACCGTCTGGACCTTGCAGATGTTAGCCCTTCCGCATACAACTCCTCCTCCTCTACTTCCTCCACCTCCTCTTGTGCCACCACCTGACTCCGAATTCTGTTTAACATGTGCTCCAGCATGTAAATCACCGGAATAGTCATGCTGATAATGGCATCGTCAGCACTAAACATCTTCGTCGCCATTTCAAAACTGTGCAGAAGGGTGCATAGGTCCCTGATCTGAGACCACTCCTCCAGCGTGATTTGCCCCACCTCTGGATCTCGTTGGCCCAGGCTATATGTCAGAACGTATTGCACCAGGGCTTGTCGGTGCTGCCACAGTCGCTGCAACATGTGCAGAGTTGAATTCCACCGGGTAGGCACATCGCATTTTAGCCGGTGAAGTGGCAGGCCCAACGACTTCTGTAGAGATGTAAGTCGCTGAGCTGCGGGATGCGAACGGCGAAAGTGAGCACACAGCGACCGTGCCCTCTGCAGAAGGCCATCTAGTCTGGGATAGTGGGCTAAAAATTGCTGGACAACCAGGTTCAACACGTGAGCCATACAAGGCACGTGTGTGACATTGTCCCGGCGAAGGGCCGCACCCAGGTTTGCAGCATTGTCGCACACGGCCTTCCCTGGTTTCAGGTCCAGTGGAGACAACCATTCATGAAATTGGTTCTCCAGAGCTGACCACAACTCCTCAGCTGTGTGACTCACATTTCCCAGACATTTCAATGTAAAAACCGCCTGATGACGTTGAGCCCTACTGCCAGCATAGTAAGGAGGTGTGCAGGATCCCTTCTGCGCAGTTAGAAAGCTTGTGGCATGACCAGACAGGCTTTGGGTGCAGGTGGAAGACCGAGAGGAGGTTGAGGAGGCAGAAGCAGTGGAGGAACTTTGACATAAAGAGGATTGATGCACAACTCGTGGGGACGGCAAGACTTGGATAGCAGCCCCTTGTCCTGCTGTCACCATAGTTACCCAGTGCCCAGTCAGCGACATGTAACGCCCCTGTCCATGCCTACTCATCCAAGTGTCTGTGGTGAAATGCACCCTGTCACACACAGAGTTTCTCAAAGAAGCGGTGATGTTGTGTGCGACATGCTGGTGGAGCGCAGGCACACCTTTCTTTGAGAAGTAGTGCCGACTGGGCATCTGGTACTGGGGCACTGCGACGGACATAAGGTCTCGAAAATCCTCTGTGTCCACCAGGCGGAAAGGCAGCATTTCTGTAGCCAAGAACTTGCAGATGGTGAAATTCAACCTCTTAGCTTTCTCATGGCTAGGAGGAAATGGTCTTTTACTTGTCCACATCTGAGGGACCAAGGGCTGGCTATTGTGCTTAGACGGGGTTGATAAGGGTGTCCCCGGCAAACTGCCGGTCTGTGAGGAAGATGCAGGCGGACATGTTAGGTTGCCTTGATCCAAAGGTGGTGCTATCGATGTCGGACAGCGCTCAACACCAGCTGGTGTTACCACCTCCAAAGAAAATGATGACCTGCCAATCACGCTGGCTGTTGCGGGTAAAGAGGTGGCAGGTCTGCGCCCCAAAACAGGTGTGACTGCTGTCCCCCCAGTCACAGAGGATGAAGAGGCCACGGATGCACAAGATATGGCAGACGGTGGTTGGCCCGGCCGGCTAGGCCGCATTGTAGCACACTGAGCTTCCCACTGCAACTTATGCTTCATGTCCATGTGCCGGTTCATGCATGAAGTACTCAAACTATGTATTTTTTGGCCTCTACTTAGCTTTTGCTGACAAATGTTACAGATAACACGAGTTGGGTCATCTTTATCGATCTGAAAAAATGCCCAGGCTATGCAAGGCTTAGCACCCATGCGACCTGAAGAGCCACCACGACTTGTGGTGAGAGGCAGAGTTGTGTTTGAGGATGCAGTTGTTGACGTGCTTCCAGTACTACGTCTCTGTCCAGGAAGGCGCAACCTGACCTCGTCGTCACTAGCATCTTCCTCCACCTCCTCTGCTGACCTCATCTCTTGGCTGACTGTGGGTTGACAGTAAGTGGGATCTCCAACCTCATCATCATCACCCTGTGCGTTATCACACCCGTCGTCCTCAGAGCCAACCTGTTCCTGCCCTGACAAAAAACTAAAGTTGTCGCTCCAATCAGGTATTTGAGTCTTATCATCGTCTTCCTCATTGTCTCCACCAACAGGAGTTACAGTTTGGGAATGAGGGTCTACATTATAGTCAGAACCTTCTGCGTCTGGTCCTGGATCCGACTCATAAAGATTCTGGGCATCAGTGCAGATCATTTCCTCGTCTGGATTCACAGAAGCGCTGGAGTCGACCTCTGATTCCCAGGCTATAGTATGAGTAAACAGCTCTGCAGACTCAACCATCTGTTCTACCTCATACTCAGACGAGCAGCTGGAGATTTGGGAGCTGTGAGGAAGCAAGTGCGATTGGGGTGACACCTTTGAGGACTGGAGTATTTGTGATGTTGAAGTTGATGTGGAGGAGAGCCCACTTAAAGGAGCACTTGATATCCGTTGAAGCACCTGCTGTTTTTGTGCCTCATCTGGAATTTGTAGCGATTGGCGTGGCCGTAAGAAAGGGATCTTATCACATTGTCCGCTAAAAGAAGTAGACATTTTAGTTTGGCTGGAAGATGGTCTTTCTTTTGCAGATGTTACTGTTGCTTTAACACCTACCCCACGGACACAACCTTTTTTCCCCTTCCCAACACGCCTATTCCCCTTTCCACCAGCAGCAGGCCTTTTTCCACTCATTTTGGTGGTTAACTAATTAACAACTCTGGAGTTGTTTGCACAAAAAAACAATGGATGGGAACCGAGCAGAGCTGAGTGGCCAAACTGTGGTATTAGGCGAAAACTATTGGCTGGGTTAGATGCAGAAAAAAATTATATTCAATTTGCAACCTGATGGAGGTCAGTATAGATGGACTAATAGAGAAAGTCCCACACACTGCTAGAAGGCCAAATATTTTTTCAGAGCTAGATGCAGATAAAAATTATTTTTAATTTGCAACCTGATGGAGGTCAGTATAGATGGACTAATAGAGAAAGTCCCACACACTGCTAGAAGGACAAATATTTTTTCAGAGCTAGATGCAGATAAAAATTATTTTTAATTTGCAACCTGATGGAGGTCAGTATAGATGGACTAATAGAGAAAGTCCCACACACTGCTAGAAGGCCAAATATTTTTTCAGAGGTAGATGCAGAAAAAAATATATTCAGTTTGCAACCTGATGGAGGTCTGTATAGATGGATTAATAGAACAAGTCCCACACACAGGTAGAAGCCCAATATTTTTTCAGAGGTAGATGCAGAAAAAAATATATTCAGTTTGCAACCTGATGGAGGTCAGTATAGATGGATTAATACAACAAGTCCCACACACAGCTAGAAGCCCAATATTTTTTCAGAGGTAGATGCAGAAAAAAATATATTCAGTTTGCAACCTGATGGAGGTCTGTATAGATAGATTAATACAACAAGTCCCACACACAGCTAGAAGCCCAATATTTTTTCAGAGGTAGATGCAGAAAAAAATATATTCAGTTTGCAACCTGATGGAGGTCAGTATAGATGGACTAATACAACAAGTCCCACACACAGCTAGAAGCCCAATATTTTTTCAGAGGTAGATGCAGAAAAAAATATATTCAGTTTGCAACCTGATGGAGGTCTGTATAGATGGATTAATAGAACAAGTCCCACACACAGCTAGAAGCCCAATATTTTTTCAGAGGTAGATGCAGAAAAAAATATATTCAGTTTGCAACCTGATGGAGGTCAGTATAGATGGACTAATACAACAAGTCCCACACACAGCTAGAAGCCCAATATTTTTTCAGAGGTAGATGCAGAAAAAAATATATTCAGTTTGCAACCTGATGGAGGTCTGTATAGATGGATTAATAGAACAAGTCCCACACACAGCTAGAAGCCCAATATTTTTTCAGAGGTAGATGCAGAAAAAAATATATTCAGTTTGCAACCTGATGGAGGTGAGTATAGATGGACTAATACAACAAGTCCCACACACAGCTAGAAGTCCAATATTTTTTCAGAGGTAGATGCAGAAAAAAATATATTCAGTTTGCAACCTGATGGAGGTCTGTATAGATGGATTAATAGAACAAGTCCCACACACAGCTAGAAGCCCAATATTTTTTCAGAGGTAGATGCAGAAAAAAATATATTCAGTTTGCAACCTGATGGAGGTCAGTATAGATGGACTAATACAACAAGTCCCACACACAGCTAGAAGCCCAATATTTTTTCAGAGGTAGATGCAGAAAAAAATATATTCAGTTTGCAACCTGATGGAGGTCTGTATAGATGGACTAATACAACAAGTCCCACACACAGCTAGAAGCCCAATATTTTTTCAGAGGTAGATGCAGAAAAAAATATATTCAGTTTGCAACCTGATGGAGGTCAGTATAGATGGACTAATACAACAAGTCCCACACACAGCTAGAAGCCCAATATTTTTTCAGAGGTAGATGCAGAAAAAAATATATTCAGTTTGCAACCTGATGGAGGTCTGTATAGATGGATTAATAGAACAAGTCCCACACACAGCTAGAAGCCCAATATTTTTTCAGAGGTAGATGAAGAAAAAAATATATGCAGTTTGCAACCTGATGGAGGTCAGTATAGATGGACTAATACAACAAGTCCCACACACAGCTAGAAGCCCAATATTTTTTCAGAGGTAGATGCAGAAAAAAATATATTCAGTTTGCAACCTGATGGAGGTCTGTATAGATGGATTAATAGAACAAGTCCCACACACAGCTAGAAGCCCAATATTTTTTCAGAGGTAGATGAAGAAAAAAATATATGCAGTTTGCAACCTGATGGAGGTCAGTATAGATGGACTAATACAACAAGTCCGACACACAGCTAGAAGCCCAATATTTTTTCAGAGCTAGATGCAGAAAAAAATTATATTCAATTTGCAACCTGATGGAGGTCAGTATAGATGGACTAATAGAATGATGCTATGCCCAAAAGATTTTACTTCACTAGGTGCAGTAAAAAAATTGGTATTCTATACACAGGTGGTATATCTTGCAACACAGATAGGCTACTCCACTGACTAACACACTCTGCAATAGGCCAAAAAGGATTAGCTTTGCTAGATTTAGCCAAATGCTGTGAAAAAAACTTGCACAGCACTGGCACAGACCTGCCTGGCAAAAACTGATAGGAACTGATGTAACCTAGTCCTGAAAAGGACTGCAATTACAATTAGTCTTTACTCCCACAATCTATCTATTTAAGAGCACAGACCTGCCTGATAAAAGTCGTAGGAAATGCTGTAACCTAGTCCTTAGAAGGACTGCAATCACAACTATTCCCTACTCCCAAGCTATCTGTAGATTTGTGCGAAAATTGGCTTGAAATTAACAAGGTATAGCGCACACAGCAACAGCGGTGCCGTCTAACACGCAGCTGCAGCAGTGAGAAAATGGTGGCGACGGGGAAAATGGCTTGGTCTTATAGGGCAAGGACATGTGACATACACTGCCAATGACACATGCCCTTGCTTGTGTGAAAAAAAGCACTTCGCTCCGTGTGTGCGCTGCTGATAGGCTGACAGATTGCACCTCCCCACTGTAAATGCGGGAAAGAGAAAAAAAAAATGGAGATCTTCATTGTTCCTGCAGAGATCCATCCCCTGCCCCTCCCCCCACCCCTCTGTACACTCAAACTGCGTATTAACATTAATTTTCATCATTACTGAGAAAAAATCCAGTTATGATTTTGGTGCACGAACAGTTATCGAACATAACCTCAAACAGCCGAATTTTTCTCAAATTGTTCGTGTTCGCCGAACGGCTCGAACACCGCCCAAAACAGCTCGAATTTGAGATTGGCGAACAGTTCGAGTAGAACAACGCTCATCTCTACTCAGGAACCAGTACCAGGCTCTCACGCAGGAGAACCATGAAGAAATGCAGCAAGATAAGACTTTGCCCACAATGAATAACCTTGTAAGCCCTCAGAATCCTCCTGGATGGAGAAAGAAAAATGTTGGGAAGAAAAAACGGAGAGGTGGTCATCGGGGATTCCCTGTTGAAAGGAACAGAGGCCGCTATCTGCAGACCAGACATAACCTCAAGAGAAATGTGCGGTCTTCCAGGAGCAAAAATTAAAGATGTGTCTGACAGGATATCAAGACTCTTCAGACCTACAGATCACTACCCATTCCTGCTAATACATGTGGAGACAAATGACACCACAAGAAAGGACCTGGAAACCATCTGCAGTGACTTTGAAGACTTAGGCAAGAAAGTAAAAGAATTGGGAATGCAGGTGGTCTTCTCATCCGTCCTCCCAGTGGATGGCCATGGAACAATGAGGTGGAATAAGATTCTACAGGTGAACAACTGGCTACGTCAATGGTGCCGTCAACAAGGATTTAGATTTCTGGATCATGGAATGAATTACCTATATGATGGACTACTTGCTAGAGATGGGGTGCACCTTACGAAGACTGGAAAACATGTATTTGGAAGTCGCCTTGCTACACTCATCAGGAGAGCTTTAAACTAGAACAATGTGGGAAGGGAAGCAAAAGGCCAGAAAAAGCTATACAGCTGACAAATACTATTGAGATCTCTGCTATTGGAAGTGGAAAGGAAGAACAAAGACAAAAAAAATTTAAATAGTAAAAATATGGGAGGAAGAGAAACCAATCACAAACTACAATGTTTTTATACAAATGCACAAAGCATGGGCAACAAACAAGGAAAATTGGAACTACTAACGCAGGAAAAGGAATATGATGTCATTGGAATCACTGAAACTTGGTGGGACGATACACATGATTGGAATACAAGGTTAAAAGGATACAACTTATTTGCAAGAAACAGACTTGATAAACGAGGAGGAGGTGTCGCATTGTATGTTAGAAAAGCGTATATCTGCACAGAGATTGAAGCTTCAGAGATTGGGAGTTCTGTGGAAACTGTTTGGGTAAGAATACAAGGAGAGAACAACGGAAAGGACACCATTGTAGGCATTTACTACAGGCCACCTGGGCAAGCTGAAGATATGAATGAACTCATTATGTATCAAATGACCAAGTTCTCCAAAAATTATGACGTAGTGGTCATGGGAGATTTCAACTATCCAGACATTTGTTGGGAATCTCTCTCAAGTAAAGCTAACAGGTCAAGCAAATTCTTATCCTCTCTTGCTGACAACTTTATCTTCCAAAAGGTAGGGGAGAAAACTAGGGGATCTGCTACTTTGGATCTAATCCTTATAAACTTGGAGGAAATGGTTGGCGAGGTAAAAGTGGCTGGGACCCTAGGAGGCAGCGATCATGCTATTATAGAATTTTGGATAACTAGAGGAGGAAGACATACGAAGACTCAAACTTCAAGGTTAGATTTCAGAAAGGCAGATTTTAAGCGACTCAGAAAGAGAATAGGAGGGATCCAATGGCTGGATGTCCTTAAGGACAAAAATGTCCAGGAAGGATGGGAAATTTTTAAAAATGAGATTCTCAAAGCACAATCGTTAACAATCCCGAAAAGTAGGAAGAATGGGAAGCATTTAAGGAAACCAGGATGGATGAACACAGAACTTAAACACATGTTAAAAAGAAAGAAAGAAATGTTTATCAAATGGAAAGAGGGAAACCTGTAGGGCACGTATCAGGTTAGCTAAAGCTGACAATGAATTAAGGCTTGCAAGAAATGTCAAAAGCAATAAAAAAGGATTTTGGGGGTATGTCAAAAGTAAAAGAAAAGTCAAAGATGCTATAGGATTTTTACAGGATGAAATGGTGAAATGGTAATAAAGGATGTTGAGAAGGCAGAACTTTTTAATTCCTATTTTGCATCAGTTTTCTCTCAGAAAGAAAATGTAACATCAACTGATCTTCACTGTCCTATTAAAGGAATAGAACAATCCAAGTTATCTGTAAACAGAGAGATTGTGACGGAATATTTAGCTAACATAAATGAGTTCAAGTCTCCAGGTCCAGATGAATTACACCCCAGAGTACTGAAGGAGATCGTAGAAGAAATTTTAGAACCACTCTCCGTAATCTTTGAAAATTCTTGGAGAACAGGAGAAGTCCCAGAAGACTGCAGAAGAGTATATGTTGTTCCTATCTTCAAAAAGGGGAAGAAGGTGGACCCAGGGAACTATAGGCCGGTGAGTCTGACTTCTATACCAGGAAAGATCTTTGAACAAATTACTAAACAACATGTATGTAAGTACCTGGATAAGAATGAAGTGATTAACCAGAGTCAGCATGGGTTTGTAACTAACAAGTCATGTCTAGAGATGAGCAGTGTTCGAATCGAACTGTTTGCCAATCTCAAATTCGAGCTGTTTTGGGCGGTGTTCGAGCCGTTCGGCGAACACGAACGATTTGAAAAAAATTCGGCTGTTCGAGGTTATGTTCGATAACTGTTCGTGCACCAAAATCTTAACTGGATTTTTTCTCAGTAATGCTGAAAATTAATGTTAATACGCAGTTTGAGTGTACAGCAGGGCGGGGGGAGGGGCAGGGGATGGATCTCTGCAGAAATAATGAAGATCTCCATTTTTTTTCTCTTTCCCGCATTTACAGTGCGGAGGTGCAATCTGTCAGCCTATCAGCAGCGCAGACACGGAGCGAACTGCTTTTTTTCACACAAGCAAGGGCATGTGTCATTGGCAGTGTATGTCACATGTCCTTGCCCTATAAGACCCACCATTTTCCCCGTCGCCACCATTTTCTCACTGCTGCAGCTGCATGTTAGACGGCACTGTGCGCTATACTTTGTTAATTTCAAGCCAATTTTCGCACAAATCTACAGATAGCTTGGGAGTAGAGAATAGTTGTGATTGCAGTCCTTTTAAGGACTAGGTTACATCATTTCCTACGACTTTTATCAGGCAGGTCTGTGCTCTTAAATAGATAGGTTGGGAGTAAAGACTAATTGTAATTGCAGTCCTTTTGAGGGCTAGGTTACATCAGTTCCTATCACTTTTTGTCAGCCAGGTCTGTGCCAGTGCTGTGCAAGTTTTTTTCACAGCATTTGGCTAAATCTAGCAAAGCAAATCCTTTTTGGCCTCTTGCAGTGTGTGTTAGTCAGTGGAGTAGCCTATCTGTGTTGCAAGCTACACCACCTGTGTATAGAATACCAATTTTTTACTGCACCTAGTGAAGTAAAACCTTTTGGGCATAGCATCATTCCATTAGTCCATCTATATATACCAAGCTCCACCAGGTTGCAAATTAAAAATAATTTTTATCTGCATCTAGCTCTGAAAAAGTATTTCGGTTTGTAGCAGTGTGTGGGACTTGTTCTATTAGTCAATCTATACCAAGCTCCACCAGGTTGCAAATTAAAAATAATTTTTATCTGCATCTAGCTCTGAAAAAATATTTCGGCTTGTAGCAGTGTGTGGAACTTGTTCTATTAGTCCATCTATACCAAGCTCCACCAGGTTGCAAATTAAAAATAATTTTTATCTGCATCTAGCTCTGAAAAAATATTTCGGCTTGTAGCAGTGTGTGGGACTTGTTCTATTAGTCCATCTATACCAAGCTCCACCAGGTTGCAAATTAAAAATAATTTTTATCTGCATCTAGCTCTGAAAAAATATTTCGGCTTGTAGCAGTGTGTGGGACTTGTTCTATTAGTCCATCTATACCAAGCTCCACCAGGTTGCAAATTAAAAATAATTTTTATCTGCATCTAGCTCTGAAAAAATATTTTGGCTTGTAGCAGTGTGTGGGACTTGTTCTATTAGTCCATCTATACCAAGATCCACCAGGTTGCAAATTAAAAATAATTTTTATCTGCATCTAGCTCTGAAAAAATATTTAGGCTTGTAGCAGTGTGTGGGACTTATTCTATTAGTCCATCTATACTAACCTCAACCAGGTTGCAAATTCAATATATTTTTTTTCTGCATCTAGCTCTGAAAAAATATTTTGGCTTGTAGCAGTGTGTGGGACTTGTTCTATTAGTCCATCTATACTAACATCCACCAGGTTGCAAATTCCATATAATTTTTTTCTGCATCTAGCTCTGAAAAAATATTTCGTCTTGTAGCAGTGTGTGGGACTTGTTCTATTAGTCCATCTATACCAAGCTCCACCAGGTTGCAAATTAAAAATAATTTTTATCTTCATCTAACCCAGCCAATACTTTTGGGCTAATACCACTGTTTGGCCACTCAGCTCTGCTCGGTTCCCATCCATTGATTTTTGTGCAAACAACTCCAGAGTTGTGAATTAGTTAACCACCAAAATGAGTGGAAAAAGGCCTGCTGCTGGTGGAAAGGGGAATAGGCATGTTGGGAAGGGAAAAAAAGGTTGTGTCCGTGGGGTAGGTGTTAAAGCAACAGTAACATCTGCAGAAGAAAGACCATCTTCCAGCCAAACAAAGATGTCTACTTCTTTTAGTGGACAATGTGATAAGATCCCTTTCTTAAGGCCATGCCAATCGTTACAAATTCCAGATGAGGCACAAAAACAGCAGGTGCTTCAACGGATATCAAGTGCTCCTTTAAGTGGGCTCTCCTCCACCTCAACTTCAACATCACAAATACTCCAGTCCTCAGAGGTGTCACCCCAATCGCACTTGCTTCCTCACAGCTCCCAAGTCTCCAGCTGCCCGTCTGAGTATGGGGTAGAACAGATGGTTGAGTCTGCAGAGCTGTTTACTCATAATATAGCCTGGGAATCAGAGGTCGGCTCCAGAGCTTCTGTGAATCCAGACGAGGAAATGATCTGCACTGATGCCCAGAATCTTTATGAGTCGGATCCAGGGCCAGACGCAGAAGGTTCTGACCATAATGTCGACCTAAGTTCCCAAACTGTAACTCCTGTTGGTGGAGACAATGAGGAAGACGATGATGAGACTCAAATACCTGATTGGAGCGACAACTTTAGTTTTTTGTCAGGGCAGGAAGAGGTTGGCTCTGAGGACGACGGGTGTGATAACACACAGGGTGATGATGACGAGATTGGAGATCCCACTTACTGTCAACCCACAGTCAGCCAAGAGATGAGGTCAGCAGAGGAGGTGGAGGAGGATGCTAGTGACGACGAGGTCAGGTTGCGCCTTCCTGGACAGAGACGTAGTACTGGAAGCACGTCAACAACTGCATCCTCAAACAAAACTCTGCCTCTGACCACAAGTCGTGGTGGTTCTTCAGGTCGCAAGGGTGCTAAGCCTTGCATAGCCTGGGCATTTTTTTCAAATCGATAAAGATGACCCAACTCGTGTTATCTGTAACATTTGTCAGCAAAAGCTAAGTAGAGGCCAAAAAATCCATAGCTTGAGTACTTCATGCATGAACCGGCACATGGATGTGAAGCATAAGTTGCAGTGGGAAGCTCACTGTGCTACAATGCGGCCTAGCCGGCCGGGCCAACCACCGTCTGCCACATCTTGTGCATCCACGGCCTCTTCATCCTCTGTGACTGGGGGGACAGCAGTCACACCTGTTTTGGGGCGCAGACCTGCCACCTCTTTACCCGCAACAGCCAGCGTGATTGGCAGGTCATCATTTTCTTTGGAGGTGGTAACACCAGCTGGTGTTGAGCGCTGTCCGACATCGATAGCACCACCTTTGGATCAAGGAAACCTAACATGTCCGCCTGCATCTTCCTCACAGACCGGCAGTTTGCCGGGGACACCCTTATCAACCCCGTCTAAGCACAATAGCCAGCCCTCGGTCCCTCAGATGTGGACAAGTAAAAGACCATTACCTCCTAGCCATGAGAAAGCTAAGAGGTTGAATTTCACCATCTGCAAGCTCTTGGCTACAGAAAGGCCTTTCCGCCTGGTGGACACAGAGGATTTTCGAGACCTTATGTCCGTCGCAGTGCCCCAGTACCAGATGCCCAGTCGGCACTACTTCTCAAAGAATGGTGTGCCTGCGCTCCACCAGCATGTCGCACACAACATCACCGCTTCTTTGAGAAACTCTGTGTGTGACAGGGTGCATTTCACCACAGACACTTGGACGAGTAGGCATGGACAGGGGCGTTACATGTCACTGACTGGGCACTGGGTAACTATGGCGACAGCAGGACAAGGGGCTGCTGTCCAAGTCTTGCCGTCCCCATGAGTTGTGCGTCAATCCTCTTTATCTCAAAGTTCCTCCACTGCTTCTGCCTCCTCAACCTCCTCTCGGTCCTCCACCTGCACCCAAAGCCTGTCTGGTCATGCCACAAGCTTTCTAACTGCGCAGAAGGGATCCTGCACACCTCCTTACTATGCTGGCAGTAGGGCTCAACGTCATCAGGCGGTTTTTACTTTGAAATGTCTGGGAAATGTGAGTCACACAGCTGAGGAGTTGTGGTCAGCTCTGGAGAACCAATTTCATGAATGGTTGTCTCCACTGGACCTGAAACCAGGGAAGGCCGTGTGCGACAATGCTGCAAACCTGGGTGCGGCCCTTCGCCGGGACAATGTCACACACGTGCCTTGTATGGCTCACGTGTTGAACCTGGTTGTCCAGCAATTTTTAGCCCACTATCCCGGACTAGATGGCCTTCTGCAGAGGGCACAGTCGCTGTGTGCTCATTTACGCCGTTCGCATCCCGCAGCTCAGCGACTTACATCTCTACAGAAGTCGTTGGGCCTGCCACTTCACCGGCTAAAATGTGATGTGCCTACCCGGTGGAATTCAACTCTGCACATGTTGCAGCGACTGTGGCAGCACCGACAAGCCCTGGTGCAATACGTTCTGACGTATAGCCTGGTCCAACAAGATCCAGAGGTGGGGCAAATCACGCTGGAGGAGTGGTCTCAGATCAGAGACCTATGCACCCTTCTGCACAGTTTTGAAATGGTGACGAAGATGTTTAGTGCTGACGATGCCATTATCAGCATGACTATTCCGGTGATTTACATGCTGGAGCACATGTTAAACAGAATTCGGAGTCAGGTGGTGGCACAAGAGGAGGTGGAGGAAGTAGAGGAGGAGTTGTATGCGGAAGGGCTAACATCTGCAAGGTCCAGACGGTCGGCAGCACCAAGGCGGCAGGCATGTGAGGGTGGAGTAGATGGTTTTACCAGGGCGCATGGTAGCAGCCAAACTAGTGAGGAAGGTGCAGGAGCCCAGGAAGAAGTGGAGGACGAACTGATGGAAGACTCATCAGATGAGGGAGACCTTGATCACATTTCTGTTGTGCGAGGTTGGGGGGAGAGGACAGAGGAAGGAAGCATGATTGTTACCTCGCCACCAACACAACAGGGACTTGGTGCTCCTGGATGCGCAACACACATGAGTGCCTTCTTGCTGCACTACCTGCAACATGACCCTCGAATTGTGAGAATTAGAAATAATCCTGACTACTGGGTTGCCACACTGTTAGATCCCCGGTACAAAAGTAAATTTGCAGAAATTATTCCTGCCATAGAAAGGGATGCACGCATGCAGGAGTATCAGCAGAGACTGTTGCAGAATCTTACATGTGCTTTTCCACAAAACACCAGTGGTGCACGTAGTGAATCTCACAGTTCCAACTTGCCAACCGTGGGACCGTCGAGTGTTCAGCACTCAAACCGTAACAGAACCACAGTATCTGCTGGTAACATCAATTTTGCGGAATCATTTCACCACTTTTTTAGCCCATCCTTTGCAAGGCCACAGGAGACAAGAAGTCTGACACATAGTCAACGCCTAGAGACGATGGTACAGGAGTATCTCCAAGTAAACATTGAAACCATGACTGTGTCACTGGACCCTTGCTCTTTTTGGGCTTCCAATTTGGATAAATGGCCGGAGCTAGCCACTTACGCCTTGGAGATCTTGTCATGCCCCGCAGCCAGCGTTCTGTCTGAACGTGTGTTCAGCGCTGCTGGTGGCGTGCTGACAGATAAGCGCACGCGGCTCTCCACTGATAATGTAGACAGACTCACGTTCATAAAGATGAACAAATCATGGATCCGAAACGACTTTTCTACCCCTGTGTCATCCTGGGGAGAGTAAAAGCTTGATGATTGGTTAAAATCACCTCACCAACCGTTTTAAGCTTTCAAATTACTAATCATGTTTATCTGTATCTTGGCTGGAAACAAATTTGGGCTTTGTAGCAGTGTGCAGCACTGATTCTATTAGGCCATCTATAATAAGCTCCACCAGATTTAAAATTACTAATCATGTTTATCTGTATCTTGGCTGGAAAATAATTTGGGCTTTGTAGCAGTGTGCAGTACTGATTCTATTAGGCCATCTATACTAAGCTCCACCAGATTTAAAATTACTAATCATGTTTATCTGTACCTTGGCTGGAAAATAATTTGGGCTTTGTAGCAGTGTGCAGCACTGATTCTATTAGGCCATCTATACTAAGCTCCACCAGATTTAAAATTAATAATAATTTTTAGCTGCATCTAGCCCGGAAAATAATTTTGGGGCTCCGAGATGCGCAAGACACGTAAGTGCCTTCTTGCTGCACTACCTGCAACATGACCCTCATATTGTCAGAATTCGAAGTAATCCTGACTACTGGGTTGCCACACTCTTAGATCCCCCAAACTTTTCGATCAACCTTTTCATTTTAATAAAGACCAAAAAAATGGTCATTTTTGAAATTATAAGCATTAGCAGGTTATTAGAAACTGAAATCAAACAGTTTTCAACTCAAAACTTTATTCTAGGTGATTTTACATTTTCACATAGGACCCCTTGTTCGAAAGGAGCTTCTGAACTCTCTCGTCCATTGAATTTGTCAGGTTTTGGATGGTTTCTGCTTCAATTGTTTTGCATGAGGACAGAATACCCTCCCAGAGCTGTTGCTTAGATGTGAACTGTCTCCCACCATCATAGACACTCCTTTTGATGATGCTCCAGAGGTTCTGAATGGGGTAGAGGTCAGGGGAGCATGGGGGTCACACCATAAGTTTGTCCCCTTTTATGCCCATATCAGCCAGAGATGCAGATGTTTTATGTGCAGCATGAGATGGTGCATTATCATGCATAAAAATGATCTTGCTGTGGAATACACGGTTCTTCTTCTTGAACCATGGCAGGAAGTGCTGTTTGAGAAACTCCACATACATTATGGAGTTCATCTTTACCCCGTCATGGATCCTAAAGGGGCCGACAATCTCTTTCCCCATGATTCCAGCCCAAAATATTACTCCACCTCCTCCTTGTTGGCGCTGTAGTTTGCGTGGGGTGTCCATCAACCAGCCATCCTCCACTCCATCCATCTGGACCATCCAGCGTTGCAAGGCACTCATCCGTGAACAAAACAGTTTTGAAATCAGTCTTCATGTAATGTTTGGCCCACTGGAGCCGTTTCTGCTTGTGTGAAGTGGATAGAGGAGGTCGACAGGATGGCGTATGCACAGCTGCAAACCTCTGAAGGACCCTGCATCTTGTTGTTCGGGGGACGTTGGAGGCACCAGCCGCTTCAAAAACTTGTCTGCTGCTATGACAAGGCTTTTTTGCCGCTGCTCTTTTAACCTGACGTAATTGCCTGTAGGAAACAGTCCTCAATTTGCCCTTATCAGCACGCACACGTGTGTACCGTGAATCAGCTACATACTTCTTGATTGCCAAGACACTTCATCCTGATCATCGCACAATGTTGATTGTAGTCATGCCTTGACCTAAACACTCAACAATTTGTTGTTTCTCAGCAGCTGACACATCCTTTTTCTTTCCCATTTTGGCAGAAAATGTAGGCTGCTTAATAATGTGGGACAGCCTTCTTAAGTAGTCTTGCCTTTCATTGGACACACCTGCCAAACTAATTAGCACAGGTGTCTGCAATTGCTTACAGTGATATAAAGAGCCCTGACACACATCACCATCAATGAGTTTAACTGACAAACAAACAAATTCTTCCCTTATCACTCCTAAACACTTTTTGCATAATAATTTGTAACACAGTGTACATGTGCTTTTCCACAAAACACCAGTGGTTCACGTAGTGAATCTTACAGTTCTAACTTGCCAACCGTGGTCTGTATGGAGTTGTTCAATAAAGGGCCCAAAATTAAGATAACATAGATGGGAGAGGTCTCTATGAATAGGAATTCCTAAGTATTTGATACCCTGTGAGGGCCAGGCAAAGGGAAAGTTGGACTGGATGGAATCCTGTATGGATTTGGGGAGGGAGACATCGAGGGCCTCAGACTTCGCTACATTGATTTTAAAATTTGACCATGTAACAAAGTGATCTATTTCAGCCATAACAGCATGGATGGATATATGTGATTGAGTGATATATACTAGGACATCATCAGCAAATAGAGAGCACTTGTACTCGGTGCCTCCCACCTCAATCCACCTAATATTGGGGTTATGGCGAATTGATGAGAGCAGGTGCTCCGTCACTAGGATGTATAAGAGAGGGGACAGAGGACATCCCTGCCTTGTCCCATTGGTGATTGTGAAAGGTGATGAAAATGTTCTGATGCACCCCCTGGGCCTTGGGACACCCGGAGCCGGACCCTTTTTGGTGGATGCTGGTGGTTGTAGTCTTCGTGGCGGCAACCCGGTTCCGTGGCTCAGGGTGGTCAAACCAGTGGCGGAACTATTTATGTGGTTTTGATGTTTAAATGTCCGACTACGCCACCCGTGGATTGCAGTCAGAGTGAACCGCCGCTGCAGGGCAGCCCGCTGAGGCTGGTGCTGTGGGTGCAGCAGAGCGTAGCATAACTCCCCACAGGAGGAGTATAGCCTCAGGGCAGTGTATGCGGAGGATGGGGGTGATGGTGCAGGGCAGCAGCAGTAACGACACGGAGTCAGTGATGCAGTCCAGGGCCTTTACTCACAGTTCTTATTATCCAGACCACGTCTGCTGGTAACGGCTGCCCACGTCGTACTGTGCTCAGCAGGTGAGGGGCTCAGACAACTCCTAGATAACTTTGGAGCGCTTCACAGGACCCCCTTTGTGTGTCCTTTGTCTGGCCTTTCTTACCAACCCTTCTGTCCGGCTGCCTCGGGCCTCCTCTTGGTAAACTTGGCGCCAGTTTCCCTGACCCTATGTGGTGCCTTCCTAGCGGGTGTAGTGAGGGGCTGCGCCACATAAAATGTCACAGCCTCCGGTTTCTAGCTGAGGGTCGTTTCCTGCCTCCACTAGTTTCGGGGACCGGTCTCCCCCTTTGGCCTGACCCCTCCACGCAGGTGGATTCGGGCATGCGGTGGCGACTCGCCCGTCCGCACCCCTGGGATCCCTTCGTTCCTCGTTCCTGGAGCCTTCTCCGCTCCTCTTCCTTCCTTCTCCCTCTTCCAGGCCTGGGCCTCTGTTACTAGGCCCGCCTCCGGAGCAGAGCTCATGCAGAGCCCCTGCTCCCTGTCACTTCTGCTCAGACTTCTCTGCACTGAACTAAGATGGTGCCCACCTTTTATACTCCCTTCTCAATGCACCCAGGAACTGCTTCCTCCCTGCTCCTGCACTACAGGGTTCCCCTTCCTCAGTGTTCCCTCCCCCCACTCCAGCCAGGGACAGGGACTGTCGTGCCCATCTCAGGGGCATATTGGTCGCCCTGCCCCACGGCAATGTGGTGTAATGCATGCAGGTGTCGGGTCCTGATCCACACTCCATCCTTACCTGAGAGTGAGATATCACACCTCTGGGTGAGGTGCAATACCTCTGTAGCAACCGAGCCCTCAGGGTGCTACAGTTCCATTTATCTTCAGCCTAGGTGACATATTGCGATACAGGGCCGTGATTTTGGCTATAAAAGGGTCCCCTAGACCCCTACCCCAAGCTTTTTAAGAGAATCATATATGGCGTGCCAGGAGACTCTATGTAATGCTTTCTCAGCATCCAACGAGAGTATCTAATTACTAATTTTTAACTGCATCTAGCCCAGGAAATACTTTGTGCCTAGTAGCAGTGTCTGCTAGTCAGCGGATTATCCTGGCTGTTAAGCAAGCTACACCACCTGTAGTTTGGACACTTAATTTTTTCAAAGGAAATGCTTCGGGACCACGGGATACTCAGTGAAGAGCATCAGGAGGCACCCCAAGGCATAGGGGCTGGGACTGGCAGTAGGATGCCTTGCGGTGGACAGCCGAGCTCGATCCTTATAAAAGCTTTTTAACTGCAGCAGCTTTAGTGGACGCTACTGGAGCTGGAATTACGCGGCTGCTGGCATGAGACTTGCCCTCCAATAGATCCTTGTAAATGGATTTAAAGTGTATTCATTCAAATTAGAGAGACAATTTAAATTAAAAAGCTTAGAGCTGCCTCCACCACAGGGGGGCTCGCTCGACCCACCAGCGGACAGGCACCAGTATTGGGAGAGGGGGGCTGGCCGTCAGGGTTCACTGCGGCTCTGGCACAAACCCGGCGACACGGAGGTGGCACGGGCAGAAGCGGACTGGCCGTGTCGGCTTCTCACTTTTTGGATTTTAGAAGGGCATGACATGCCTATATCTGTGTCTCCCCCTTCTTTTACTCTTCCACCTCTTTTCTTTTCGCATGACTATATGTACTTGTCACTTTTCCATGTGTTAGTTGTGTCTTCTGAGCAGTTTGTCAGCTTTTGGACACCTTTGAAGGTGTTTTCTATGTGTTTCTATGTGTTTTTGTTTGCCTGCCATTGGTTTTAACGGTGTTCGAAGGTGTTCGACGAACATTTCGACGAACAGTTCGGCGAACACACGGGTGTTCGACGAACCGAACCGAACTCGAACACTACGGGGGTGGCTCAACACTAGTTACGCTGCCTTTCCCATGACCCCCTTTTGGGTGACAGTCATTACTGGTTGGTGACAGTTCTAGACCCATGCTACAAGGAGAACTTTCTATCTCTAATTCCTGAGGCGGACAGAAATTCCCATCTGAAAACACTGGTGGCAGAGGGCACACTTCGTTGGACAACTAAGGAGTACAGGCGAGAGAGACACAACTTCAATCCAGCAGAGGAAGGGGAACACTGTCAAAGTTCTGGGAGAGTTTTCTCAGACCCTCCCATCGCACAGGCCCTGAGGTGCGGGGTACTCTCACAAGGAGTGCAAAGTTTGGGAAGATGCTGAGGGAGTACCTTGCTGACCGTACCAATGTCCACCGTGATTCCGCTGTGCCTTATAATTATTGGGTATCCAAGCTGGATACGTGGAATGAACTGGCTCTCTATGCCTTGGAGGGCCTGGCCTGCCCTGCCACCAGTGTTTTATCAGAGCGGGTTTTTAGTGCTGCTGGTGGAATTATAACTGATAAGCGCATCCGCCTGTCAACTGAAAATGCTGACAGGCTGATTCTTATAAAAATGAACAAGGGCTGGATTGGGCCAGACTTCTCAACACCACCGACTGATAGCAGCGTAACATAAACTCAAATCCAGTGTCTTTTCTTTGCAGGTGTATTCCCATGCATCTTTTCACACCCACACATGGGTATACGCTTCCTGATTTTGGCTATTTGCTCTTGTCCTCCTCCTTCTTCTCATCCTCCACCACCATATCACCAGAGTGACCGTGGTCCATGATGCAACACCCACATAATTCTTTTAAAGGATATTTATGATGAACGTAAACATTTTTTTTTATACAGTATGTTCATGTATACCCCCCAGGCGTAAATGTTTGTCAGTCCATACACTTAGTGCATGAGCATTACAAGTATAGGAGGCCCTCTCCTTTCTAATGGGAACATTTTTTTATGAGGCCCTCCTCCATGTCTTTTCCAAGGGTCATTGAAGCGCCTCCAAATTTTTGGCAGCCCTTGCATTCACTGCATAGGCCAACACTATGAGAGACTCTCTCCTTTCTAGTGGGAATTTGTCGTTACTGTGGCCCTGCTCTATGTGTCTTTAATTTCTTAGTTGGGTTTTTCCTTAATTTGGTCAGCCATTGTACTCACTGCATACCCTATAACTGTATAGCAGACCCTCTCCTTTCTAATGGGAACATGTCGTACCTTGTTACTGTGGCCCTGCTCTGTGTGTCTTTAAATTCTTAGTGGGGTTTTTCCTAAAGGTGGTCAGCCGTTGGACTCACTGCATACCCTATAACTGTATAACAGACCCTCTCCTTTCTAATGGGAATTTGTCGTTAATGTGGCCCTGCTCTATGTGTCTTTAAATTCTTAATGGGGTTTTTCCCAAATTTTGGCAGCCCTTGCAGTCACAGCATGGGCGTTTCCACCCGCTCCTTTATAATGGGAACATTTTTTTTACTGAGACCCTCCTCTATGTCTCTTCAAAGGGGTATTGGGTTGCGTCCAAATTTTTGGCAGCCCTTGGAGTCACTGGATACGCAATAACAGTATAGGAGACCCACTTGTTAATAATGGGAACAACAAAGCATAGCCAGCTGA
Organism: Phyllobates terribilis; assembly: GCF_046119375.1. Lineage (NCBI taxonomy): Eukaryota > Metazoa > Chordata > Amphibia > Anura > Dendrobatidae > Phyllobates > Phyllobates terribilis. The sequence goes on from NW_027362763.1 coordinate 686,009,781, forward strand.
TGCCTCTCTAACACTAGCGAGGGCCGACTGCTGGCCTTTTATGAATAGTAAGGGCCGTCTGATGGCCCTAAAAAATAGGCTTTATGACTTTCAGAGTCCCTCCATCATAAATAAAACAGGATGTGTCTGATGATGTGTCACACACCACATTGCCAGATAAGGTTGTAAAATGTTAAAATGACATTTACCGGTGAATGCATTTGTCTTAAAAAATAACGTAAAAAAAACAAAACAATGGTATCTTTCTTTAGTATAAAAAACAGCGTCACCAATTTAACCTCAATGTAATCATATTGTTCAGCTGATGCACCTCCTCCTCCATCTCCGAAATGACTACATCAGTCACAAGCTGACAGCACTGCAGCACTGGCTTGGCCAAGCGGCAACAGGCTGTGCTGAAGATAACATGCTTAATGCTTAATTGACAAACCGCCCAGCACTGCAGAGTTGTTGAAAGCTGTAACACAGCAGCCTGATCTGTGGCTCTCACCACTGAACATACAGCCAGGCATGGTCGTGTGTGACAATGGGCGGAACCTGGTGATGGAGAAATGACATCCGGGGTAGGTATGGTTTCCCTCTATGCCAGTCCTTTCACCGAGCTAAAGAATATGGCTGTGGTGAAATACAACTCCCACTGAGAAGCTGTTTCAGATTGAAAAACATTTTGCCCACCAGAGGATTTGATTCTGAGGGCTCACCTTTCTCACCTGCTCAAGAGCCCCATAGCAGCTGCAAAGTTAGCTGTTATGCACACGCCCGGGCTGAGCGGCGTGTGCGTGTGATTGTAGTGATTCCACTGGACCGTGCCGGAGAGTGAATGCCTGGAGGGGCTTAACTAGGTATTCACCCGATCCGACCAGGGTCACACGACGGCATACGACGCCAGTGCACCAAGGAGGAACCGAGCAAAGGGACCAGGTGCTACTCCAGGACAGACCCCGGACACGGCTGTTGACCCACACAGGGGAATACAGGAACAGACTGGTAGGCTGGCACACAGACTAGTGGGTATAGGCAGGCACGACTGGTATGCAGGCAGGCGGGTAAGCAGGCAGGGGGGTACAGGCAAGCACAGCTAGAGTGCAGACAGGGAGGCACTAGCAGGTAGGAACACAGGCGGGATAGGACCCAGTACACACTGGAAATCAGGAACAATACAGGCAGAGGGGTACAGGCAAGCACAGCTAGAGTGCAGACAGGGAGGCACTAGCAGGTAGGGACACTGGCGGGATAGGACCCAGTACACACTGGGACTCAGGAACAGAGCCACAGATGTGGCGGACAAACACAGCAGAGTGAGGCCGCCCAGAGAAGTGAGCGAGAACAGGGCAGGACAAGGCCGCCTGGAGCGGTGAGCAAGAGTAGAGCAGGACAAGGCCGCCAGGAGCGGTGAACAAAGGATCAGAGCTGAACGAGACTGCTGGAGCAGTGAGCAAGAGTAAAGCAGGACGAGGCCGCCTGGAGCGGTGAGCAAGAGTGGAGCGAGACTGCCGGAGCAGCGAGCAAAAGGGTCAGAGCGGAGCAAGGCTGCCGGAGCAGCGAGCAAAGGAGTCAGAGCAGGCTAGAACCGCCGGAGCGGTAAGCAAAGGAGTGAGAGCAGGCTAGAACCGCCGGAGCGGTGAGCAAAGGAATGAGAGCAGGCTAGAACCGCCGGAGCGGTGAGCAAAGGAGTGAGAGCAGGCAAGGCTGAGTAGGGGGGACAGGGCTCTGTTCACACGGAACAGACAGGAAGGGAAAGGCAGAGCCAGACACCCACAGGGTACTTGAAGTGAAGTAGCGAGTGGACCACAAACTCACAAACGGGAGTACAGAGACAACAGGCAGGAGTTAGGTACGAGTTCAGACTCTGCAGAAAAAGGAAGGGAACGGACATAGAGGCAAAACAGGTAAAGGATAGGAGAGAGTTCAGACTGGAACTGAGTGTACGGAGGAGACCGACACTGCAGCGGGATACAGGAGCGGGTCTGGGAATACTGCCCCCAGAGAGGCAGGACGAACAGGCAAGGAGCGTGTTCAGACAGGACAGACAAGATACAGGAGCGGGTCTAGGTAATCGGCCCCTAGAAGGCGGGAGGAACAGGCTAGGAGCGTGTTCAGACAGGACAGACAAGATACAGGAGCGGGTCTAGGTTATCGGCCCCTAGAAGGCGGGAGGAACAGGCTAGGAGCGTGTTCAGACAGGCCTGGAAATACAGCCTCCAGGATAGGCAGACAAGAGAACACAGAACGGGATCTGGCACCTTCAGAGTGCAAGCACACACTGAATGAAACACTATGCTCAGGCAGGGATAGATGGGAGCAGCTGAGCTATATACCAGGTGACAGACAGCAATAGGCTGAGGACGCACAAGGGGTGTGACCCACAGCAGGTACAAAAAGCAGGAAGTGATCGGGCGCCGCCCTTAAGCAGCAGAAACAGACACAAACAGACAGCATGGAGGGAAGCCAGAGAGACATTCTGGACTGGAGATCAAGTGCGCGCTCTTGCACAGTGGGAGATGGACCACCATGCAAGGACGCCGCCAGGTATGTTACAGTACCCCCCCCTTACGCCCCCTCTTCTTCAGGCCTGCCAGAATCTTCCGCAGGGAATTCGAGGACCAGTCGTTCACTTCAAGGAGATCACTTCCACTGTCCACAGGAAAAACTGATCTCATCTGGTTAGCTAGGATGCTACCTCCTATCCAGCCATCCTCAGCAACAGACGAAACGGGTGGAGTACCAGGAACAGCACACAAGGAAGTCTCTCTCCACATATTTTCAGGTGGCACCCCAGAGGGTACAGGAGACAACTGGAAGTCCTTCACCGGGTTGGAGGGGGACAGAGACTTGGGGGTAATCTCTGCTTCGAGGTACATCTTGTCAAGCTCACAGGAAGAAATAGATGGGTTATCAGGTACATAATGAGGAAAAGTCACTGTCTCTTTGTTATCTGGTGGTACCCCGGAGGATTCAGGAAACAACTGGAGGTCCTCCGCCGGGTCAGAAGAGTGCAGAGGCTCAGAGAAAACATCTGCTTCAGAGTACACTAGGTCGGACTCACTGGACGAAGCAGGCGAGGTATCGGGTACCGAGTATAGGAAAGTCTCTGTCCATTCACCACCAGGTGGCACCCCGAAGGGTTCTGGAGACAACTGGTGGTCCTCCGCCTGGTCAGAGGGGTGTAGAGACTCACGGGTAACCTCTGCTTCAGAGTACACTAGGTCGGACTCACTGGACGAAGCAAGCGAGGTATCAGATCTAGGATATAGGAAAGTCTCTGTCCATTCACCACCAGGTGGCACCCAGAAGGGTTCTGGAGACAACTGGAGGTCCTCCGCCTGGTCGGAGGGGTGTAGAGACTCGGGAGTAACCACTGCTTCGGAGTACACTAGGTTGGACTCAGTGGACGAAGCGAGCGAGGTATCAGGTACAGAGTATAGGAGAGTCTCTGTCCTTTCGCTACCAGGTAGCACCCCGAAGGGTTCTGGAGACAACTGGAGGTCCTCCGCCTGGTCGGAGGGGTGTAGAGACTCGGGAGTAACCTCTGCTTCGGAGTACACTAGGTTGGACTCACTGGACGAAGCGAGCGAGGTATCAGGTACAGAGTATAGGAGAGTCTCTGTCCTTTCGCTACCAGGTAGCACCCCGAAGGGTTCAGGAGACAACTGGAGGTCCTCCGCCTGGTCGGAGGGGTGTAGAGACTCGGGGGTAACTACCACTTTGGGGTACCCATTGTCAGGCTCACAGGACGAAGCGGACAAAGTATCGAGTACCGGGTGTAGAGAAGTCTCTCTCCATTTGTCATCGAGTGGTATCCCGGAGGATTCAGGAGGCAACAGGGGGTCCTCCACCAGGTAGTAGAGGTGCACAGACTCTGAGGTAACCACAGCTTTGGAGCATCCTTGGACATGCACACCGGTTAAAGTGGGTGAAGCATCTGATGCCGGGTGCAGGAAGTTCTCCTGTGTGGAGTCTGGATGGGCAGAAGTCTCTTCGGGCAGGAGAACTGGTGCACTACCCACGCACATTACCCGTTGGGGCTTCTCCAGGATACAGGGAGATGAAGCTTCAGTAGGGACTTCAAGGTTGGGGTCAGGAGGTCTCAGGGAGGACAGACCCTGGCGTGACGGCTTGCCTCTACGTCTAGCACGTCTGGACTGCCTCTTGAGGTTGGGAGAAGTATTCCGGAAAGCGTAGTCACCCTGTGAGGATTCTGGGTGGGCAGTAGTCTCATTGGGCTGGAGGACTATTGCGCTACCCACACACATTACCCGTCGGGGCTGCTCCGGGATATTGGGAAGTGAAGCTTCAGCAGGGGCTTCAGGGTTAGGGTCCTCGAAGACCATACGAAAGGCCACCAGGAAGGCCTGCAGGTCAAGGACGACAGGATCCCATGCTTCCCATAGGGGGGTGACCCATTTCAAGGCATCACCCGCTAGGTAGTCAATCATAAAGGCCACTTTAGCCCAATCGGAAGGAAAATAGAGAGGGTAGGCCTTAAAGTGTAGCATGCATTGCTCCACAAATGCACGACACTGTCTTGGATCCCCATAGTAACGTGGTGGATCTGCAGGAACGAGAGCTGATAGATCCATCTGGACGGTGCGTAATTCGCCTGGAACTCAGCTAAGGAAAAAAAAATTTATTTATTTATTTTAATGCATGTATTCGCTGGAAAACTTCTCAGAGAGCGAAGGCCGTGGGGCTCAACGGAAACCATGGCCTGAGCATGCTGTTATGCACACGCCCGGGCTGAGCGGCGTGTGCGTGTGATTGTAGTGATTCCACTGGACCGTGCCGGAGAGTGAATGCCTGGAGGGGCTTAACTAGGTATTCACCCGATCCGACCAGGGTCACACGATGGCATACGACGCCAGTGCACCAAGGAGGAACCGAGCAAAGGGACCAGGTGCTACTCCAGGACAGACCCCGGACACGGCTGTTGACCCACACAGGGGAATACAGGAACAGACTGGTAGGCTGGCACACAGACTAGTGGGTATAGGCAGGCACGACTGGTATGCAGGCAGGCGGGTAAGCAGACAGGGGGGTACAGGCAAGCACAGCTAGAGTGCAGACAGGGAGGCACTAGCAGGTAGGAACACAGGCGGGATAGGACCCAGTACACACTGGGACTCAGGAACAATACAGGCAGAGGGGTACAGGCAAGCACAGCTAGAGTGCAGACAGGGAGGCACTAGCAGGTAGGGACACTGGCGGGATAGGACCCAGTACACACTGGGACTCAGGAACAGAGCCACAGATGTGGCGGACAAACACAGCAGAGTGAGGCCGCCCAGAGAGGTGAGCGAGAACAGGGCAGGACAAGGCCGCCTGGAGCGGTGAGCAAGAGTAGAGCAGGACAAGGCCGCCAGGAGCGGTGAACAAAGGATAAGAGCTGAGCGAGACTGCTGGAGCAGTGAGCAAGAGTAAAGCAGGACGAGGCCGCCTGGAGCGGTGAGCAAGAGTGGAGCGAGACTGCCGGAGCAGCGAGCAAAAGGGTCAGAGCGGAGCAAGGCTGCCGGAGCAGCGAGCAAAGGAGTCAGAGCAGGCTAGAACCGCCGGAGCGGTAAGCAAAGGAGTGAGAGCAGGCTAGAACCGCCGGAGCGGTGAGCAAAGGAGTGAGAGCAGGCTAGAACCGCCGGAGCGGTGAGCAAAGGAGTGAGAGCAGGCAAGGCTGAGTAGGGGGGACAGGGCTCTGTTCACACGGAACAGACAGGAAGGGAAAGGCAGAGCCAGACACCCACAGGGTACTTGAAGTGAAGTAGCGAGTGGACCACAAACTCACAAACGGGAGTACAGAGACAACAGGCAGGAGTTAGGTACGAGTTCAGACTCTGCAGAAAAAGGAAGGGAACGGACATAGAGGCAAAACAGGTAAAGGATAGGAGAGAGTTCAGACTGGAACTGAGTGTACGGAGGAGACCGACACTGCAGCGGGATACAGGAGCGGGTCTGGGAATACTGCCCCCAGAGAGACAGGACGAACAGGCAAGGAGCGTGTTCAGACAGGACAGACAAGATACAGGAGCGGGTCTAGGTAATCGGCCCCTAGAAGGCGGGAGGAACAGGCTAGGAGCGTGTTCAGACAGGACAGACAAGATACAGGAGCGGGTCTAGGTAATCGGCCCCTAGAAGGCGGGAGGAACAGGCTAGGAGCGTGTTTAGACAGGCCTGGAAATACAGCCTCCAGGATAGGCAGACAAGAGAACACAGAACGGGACCTGGCACCTTCAGAGTGCAAGCACACACTGAATGAAACACTATGCTCAGGCAGGGATAGATGGGAGCAGCTGAGCTATATACCAGGTGACAGACAGCAATAGGCTGAGGACGCACAAGGGGTGTGACCCACAGCAGGTACAAAAAGCAGGAAGTGATCGGGCGCCGCCCTTAAGCAGCAGAAACAGACACAAACAGACAGCATGGAGGGAAGCCAGAGAGACATTCTGGACTGGAGATCAAGTGCGCGCTCTTGCACAGTGGGAGATGGACCACCATGCAAGGACGCCGCCAGGTATGTTACATTAGCGCTATCATGAACTCTCCTGAGGTAGAAGCCAAGGCACACCAGAGGATTCTCTGGTGGGACCGTTCAATTCTGCCGAGAAGCAGTCCTTGCTAAGAAAAGTATGTGGGAAGGTTCCCGGACACTCTAGTTTTGCTGAGGAGGAAATACACGCAAACACGGGGAGAACATACAAGGTCCTTGCAGATGTTGTCCTTGCTGGGATTTGAACCCAGGATCCCAGCGCTGCAAGGCTTCAGTGCTAACCACTGATCCAATGTACTGCCATTCACCCTCTAATATTTAACAGGCTGGAGAAACTTGCACCTACTGCCACTCTATCTTCAGCTCTTTTGTGAGAAAATGTATTTGGGCAGCCACTCAGTCTACCAAATAAAATTCCTGAGAAGGAAATTGGGGATGGCTTCGCTACTGGTGGCAGTGCTAATACCATGGCGTTGTACCATAGTTTGCTGTAAATATTCCAGGCTAGTAGGAGGCAAGCAAATTCTCACAGAAAAGTACCAGCAGTAATGTTCAGGGACCCGCGCTTGTAGAAGGTGGAGACAACACCGCCGGAATGAGGTTATGAAAAGCTTCCTCCTCCACGAGCCTAAAAGGCCACATTTCAAGTGCAAGCAGCTGTCAAAAAATTTGGCAGTATAGTATTGCAGCCTGTGGGTGGGTGGGTGGCTGCCTGCATACTTTCGCTTGCATTCCAAGGAATGGGGTAGGGACAACTGAACGCTGCAGAGGGACAAGGACGTGGACGGTGATTGTTGCAAGTCTGCAACGACAGGTGCATGGTGGGAGGCATCTTCGCATGCGCCAAGGATCACTTATGATGGGCACACTTTTAGGCAGTGATCTGAGAATCAGAGATTCTTCCAGAGGTCTTCCCCATGCTGTTCCCATGTCTTTTCAGCACTGTATGCATGTGTCTGATGATGTGTCACACACCACATGGCCAGATAAGGTTGTAAAATGTTAAAATGACATTTCCTGGTGAATGCATTTGTCTTGGTTGAAAGCAATGCAAAAGTGCAAAAACGCATCAAAATTGCTACATGTGAGCATAGCCCAAGGTGTGGAGGAGTATTTTTGTTTATGGTTATTTATTTTGCCTTATATACAAGTCATTACCCTGGAAAGGATGTTCCTTAACATATTTCCCAGGAAAATCCATTTTGGTTTTGTTTTTGTATGTTTTATTGTGAGTCCGTAAAAGTGGTGTAATACTCTGACCACATTGCTGACAGCAGTGATCTGGGAGTCAGAGATGCTACCAGGGGTCTTCCCCATGCTGTTCCCATGTAATTTGAGCACTGATCTCATCGATTTGGGCAATTTTTAGGCCCTCTGCAGACCGCCGGGGGGAGTCGCCTGAAAAATGCTCGAGTTTCCCATAGACTTACATTGGGCTCGTTGCTTGGGTCGAGCACCAGAGTATTTCAATTTGCTCGACCCGAGCAACGAGTATCCGAGCATTTTAGTGCTCGCTCATCACTACTGGTGGCATTACTAATCAGAGGATATCCCCCAGTAGCAGTTGTCAGCCCACTGCTGCACACCTAGCAATCTGATGAGTAAATTTCTTATGTTAGTGACTCGCCCAGGGGGATATGGGGGAGACTCGGTACCCGGGCCTTTACCTTCTTGGGATGTCACGGCGGTCGGCTCCTGGGTCCATACCCTGGGGTCACTCTTTAAAAGGGGGGGGTTGTTGCTTGAAGGGATGAATAACAGTTTTGTCTCGTGACGCCACCTGTGGTTCCCGGTAATGGGTACCGGCGCTGCTGCAGACCTCTGGGGCAGATGTTAGGGCAGCTGGGTTGGTGTGGCTCTCCACAGGCAGAGCACAGCCCCAGGGCAGTGTAGGTGCAGATGATGATGCTGGGCGTTGTAGTGCAGGAGTGACAGCATGGTAGAAATAACTGACAGAAACAGTGGGGTGCAGTCATCCGAGTTTACTCACAGTTCTTTAGGTTCTTCAGGTGGCACTGCACAGGTGACCATCTCCCACGTCGCACTGCGTTTACCAGGCAGGGCTTCATCACTCCCTCAAGTATATTAGAAGCACTTAACGGGACCCCCTTTCTGTATGTTCCTTCCTTAGCCGACTTGCTGCGCTGGGTCTCTCCCTCCTGCCCTGCGCCTCGCCACACAAAGTCCCGATCGGGTGCCTTGAGGTCCCACTGGGCAACTTGAAGTTCCCGGACCTGACTTGGTGCCCTTTTCGGCAGCTTAGGAGCGAGTGTGGCTACTGCACTCTGTAAGTGCAGAAGCCTCCGGTTTTCCAGCCGAGACCTGAAGTAACTCGGCTAGTCCAGGGACTGGTGCCCTTCTTGCGGCCTGATCCCTCTGACACCTGGCAGATTCGGGCGTAAAGGTGCCTTCCTGCACTCACCGTACCCCCTGGGATCCCTTCTATTCCTGGAGCCTTCCTCCCTAGCTCCCACTCCTATCTCAGCCTTGGGCATGACAGGCTGAGCCTGCCTCCCGAGCAGAGCTCCTGCAGAGCCCCTGCTCTTTCCACTTCTCCTCCTCTGACTCTCTGACTAACTAACTCTAACAAGATGGCTTCCCCTATATATACACCTCCTATTCAAGTGCTCCCCTGGTCTACGTCCTCCACCCACACCCACTACTGGTTCCCCCTCACTTTTGGTTCCCCCCACTCCAGCCAGGGACGGGGCAGCAAAGAAGTGCATAATGCCCTTCCAGCCGGCCTGGAGTAGTGTAGTGTTGAGTGCAGGTGTTGGGGTCCCAGGCAGTACTCCATCCTTACCTGAGAGAAGTAGATGCCACACCTCTGGGTGAGGTGCAGTACCTCTGTGGCGACTGAACCCTCAGGGGCGCCAAATTAGTATCCAATTTTTTCTCTCTGTCATCCAATTGTGAAACTGGAGAGTGGGGGAAGAAGCAACACACATAGTAAGGCCCTCATCTTCACCCGACAGTAGACATTTAGATGTAGGTCATAGTTTCTAGTCTGTGGAGACAGCAGGCAGAGCAAATGTAAGAAATGTTGTAACACAAGAATTAATATATACTGGACTCCAGATTAGGAGGAGCTCCACCCAAAGCAGATTTTGGTTCAAGAAGTGTGTCATGGCTAGGGGTCACTGGAAGTTTTTGCACTGAGAGAAGAGTTTTCCCTCTAGCTTAACAGCTGTACAAGCAATACCTGGATTAGTTTTGCCCCAAGATCCAACTCTTTGGCAATATATCGCCTGGCCATCAAACAATCGCTGGCATGTAGACAGTGATGCTGGTGCATGGAGTGTGGATCAAGAAGAGCAGCAAAGACCTGCCTGTTCAATTAAGGTAGTACACCATGTAACTCCACATTTAAGTCAATATTCCATCTGTTGGAGACAATTGAGAGTCATAAGTATAATCTAGTTTTAGGATCTTGTCTGCTTTTGAAATTTTCTTTCAGGAAGTTCAGAGAATTTTTGGGGTGTATTCATTAATAGTGCCGGTTTAAGGACTGGAGTCCATTTTTAAACCAGTCTGTCCACAAACCAGCATTGTATTCTTTTTTTTAAAGATATAATGTTAAACCTTACCTTTATAACTGTATAAGCACACTCATACAGGTTATGTAGAAACCAAGAGACAGGAAAGACAAACACCTGAACCCAACAGGTCCCTTTCCTGTCTAGGAAATTCCCTAATCTGACCCTGATTTGTCCCTGCCTGACCGCGGAGGTGGGCACCCTAAGTATATGCAATGACGTCCACACTTAACGTTAATTTATCCTGAATGCCCTTAACTGCACCTCTCTATAAACAATGTGCAACCATAGAACAATAATAACTATAAAGTGAAATACACAAAACTCTGAGGAAAAGGCACAGGCTTATGAACGTGTTCACACAGACACACAGGAAAGACAGAAGAAAAAAAGAAGAACCACACAACAAATGGAATACGTGGATAATCTCTTTTAACCCTTCTAACTTCATAAACAAAATATGTTTACAAAATTATGTATATGTAAAAAATGTGGTAAATGTTATTTATTAACTATTTTGTGTGACATAAGTTCCTGATTTAATGGCATAAGAATTAAAAGTTTGAAAAGTGTGAAATGTTCAAAATTTTCTCCAAATATCCAATATTTTCACAATTAAACGCAAGTCGTATTGAACAAGTTTTACCACTATTATGAAGTACAGTATGTCACGAGAAAACATTCTGATAATCACTGGGATCACTGGGATCCGTTGAAGCTTTCCAGAGTTGTTACCACATAAAATGACATTGGTCGGAATTGTAAAATTTGGCCTGGTCATGAAGGTGAAAACAGGCTTGGCTTTAGAAACTGACTTGCTGGGGGGACGTGGCTGGCCGCTGGCAGGGTAAGATGCACGCACCCGGAGCTCCGTTCCTGATTCAGTCCTAGAGCCACTATAAAACTGAGATATCTCTCCAAAATATCCATGGGCAAGACCAGAACACTTATTAAGTCTTGCACAGATGCTTAAGGCAACCCAAACAGCATGGACCGTTTCCTGGCCTCAAACAGTCAAAATTTCTCCTTTTCTACTTCATTGTATTATAACTGGTTCTAGAGTTTAGGGTGGACAACAGATGGGTTTTCCTGCTATTGGCTTCCTCCCTTCTCCTTAATATGGGCATTAATCACCACCTAATAACAGCACACATGGCCTATGGTGTGTTATACCCCTATCTCTCTTTTTCCCATCGAACCCTCTACAGCTCTGTCTTCTGATTCCTTTTCTTCTCCACCTCTCACCTCATGGTTTATCAGTCTCGACTCCCTTGCATTGTCGATCCAAGATCAATCTGGGTAGCCTTAAGTTTTGCTCATTTAATGTAAAGCTAAACTTAACTGGAAAAACAGGGCAAATTGCTTACTCCAACCACAAACAACGAGTTTTAGTTCTAACGATCCAAGAGACCTATTTTCGATCCGACTCGGTTCCTAATTGTATTTCCAAATATTATTCGACCATGTTTCCACAATAGCAACCATGATTCCAAATCTAAAGGGGTGTCAGTGGCCTTCCACAAATCATTTCACCTTTAGTTCTACATTCCCCTATTGATCACTTAGACAGATATGTCTTTATGCAAGTATCCTGGCCCTCCAGTAGCTTCGCAATTGCTAAAGTGTATTTTCATAATCCGGGCCATCAGAAATTTAGCTCCGATTGTCGGAAGTTTCGGAAGAGTTTTCAGGTTCCTCTCCTATGATATAGGGTGGTAATTGCAATTTACCTATTAACTCATCAGTATATGTATCTACAGGTAGGTCCTTTCATCCTGTCTCATCCATAAAGAGAATCAAAAGACAAATACACAGCATGAGGTTGGTTGATGTATTATTATTATTTATTCTTAAAGTGGCATTAATTCCATGGCGCTTTACATGTTTAAAAGGGGTATACATAGCAAACAGCAAGTACAATAATTTGAGCAAAAATGAGTCGGCGATTGGTACAGGAGGAAAGAGGACCCTGTCCGCGATGGCTCACAATCTACAAGGGATGGGTGAGGATTAGTGATGAGCGAGCACTAAAATGCTCGGATACTAGTTACTCGGGTTGAGCAAATTGGAATGCTCGAGTGCTCGGTCCGAGTAACGAGCCCAATGTAAGTCTATGGGAAACTTGAGCATTTTTCCGGCGGCTACCCCCGGCGGTCTGCAGAGGGCCTAAAAATTGCCCAAATCGATGGCAACAGTGCCCAAGTGACATGGGGACAACATGGGGAAGACCCTTGGAAGCATTTCTGACTCCCAGGTCACTGCTGTCAACAACGTTGTCACAGGTATTATGCCACTTTTACAGACTCACAATAAAACATGCAAAAACGAAACCAAAATGGATTTTCCTGAGAAATATGTTAAAGAACATCCTTTCCAGGGTAATGACTAGCAAATCGGGCAAAATGAATAACCAAAAACAAAAATGCTCCTCCACACCTTGGGCTATGTTCAGACGTAGCATTTTTTATGCGTTTTTGCACTTTTGCATTGTTTTCAACCAAGACAAATGCATTCACCGGGAAATGTAATATTAACATTTTACAACCTTATCTGGCCATGTGGTGTGTGACACATCATCAGACACATGCATACAGTGCTGAAAATACATGGGAACAGCATGGATAAGACAACTGGAAGCATCTCTGACTCCCAGGTCACTGCCTAAAGGACCGCCTAACCACAAACGCATGCTCAAGTGAATGTGGCCAGGGACAGTACGGAGCCAGTCCACAGCTTGTCGGTGAGTTGTATTTCACCACAGCCATATTTTTTAACTTGGTAAAAGGACTGACTTTTGGGAAACCATATCTACTCCAGCTGTCATTTCTCCATCACCAGGTTCCGCCCATTGTCACACACGACCATGCCTGGCTGTATGTTAAGCGGTGAGAGCCACAGGTCAGGCTGCTGTGTTACCGCTTTCAACAACTCTGCAGCGGTGGGCGGTTTGTCACCTAGGCATTAAGCATGTTATCTTCAGTACAGCCTGTTGCTGCTTGGCTTGCTGCAGTGCTTTCAGCTTCTGACTGATGTGGTCTTTCGGAGATGGAGGCCGAACTGGAGGAGGAGGTGCAGGAGCTAAACAATGTGATTACATTGAGGTTACATTGGCGACTTGACTTTGTTTTTTATACTAAAGAAAGATCCTATTGTGTTTTTTTTACGTTATTTTTTAAGACAAATGCATTCACTGAGAAATGTAATTTTAACATTTTACAACCTTATCTAGCCATGTGGTGTGTGACACATCATCAGACACATACTGTTTTATTTGTGATGGAGGGACTCTGAAAGTCACAAACCTATTTTTATATTGCTATCAGGCGGCCCTTACTATTCTTAAAGGGCCAGCCGTTGGCCCTCGCTATTGTTAGAGAGCCATCAGCCGGCTATGCTTTGTTTTTCCCATTATTAACGAGTAGGTCTCCTATACTGTTATTGCGTATGCAGTGACTGCAAGGGCTGCCAAAAATTTGGAGGCACTCCAATGCCCCTTGCAAGAGACGTAGAGGTCAGAGAGCCTCCTAAAAACAATCTTCCCATTATTAGGAAGTGGGTCTCCCATAGTGTTTGCCTATGCAGTGAAGCAATGGCTGCCAAAAATTTGGAGGCACTCCAATGCCCCTTGCAAGAGACGTAGAGGTCAGAGAGCCTCCTAAACACAATCTTCCCATTATTAGGAAGTGGGTCGCCCATAATGTTTGCCTATGCAGTGAAGCAACGGCTGCCAAAAATTTGGAGGAACTCCAATGCCCCTTGTAAGAGACGTAGAGGTCAGAGAGCCTCCTAAAAACAATGTTCCCATTATTAGGAAGTGGGTCTCCCATAGTGTTTGCCTAGGCAGTGTAGCAACGGCTGCCAAAAATTTAGAGGATCTCCAATGCCCCTTGCAAGAGAAGTAGATGCTGTATGTTGATATGGTACAAATGATATGGTGGTGGAGGATGAGGATGCGGAGAAGGAGTAGGACAAGAGCAAATAGACAAAATCAGGAAGCGTGTGAAGACAGAGGTGCATGGAAGTAGAGTTAGACCTCCCCAAAATAAGACACTGTAGTTGAGTTTATGTTACGCTGCTATCATTCGGTGGTGTTGAGAAGTCTGGCCCAACCCAGCCCTTGTTCATTTTTATAAGAGTGAGCCTGTCAGCATTTTCAGTTGACAGGCGAATGTGCCTATCAGTTATAATTGTACCGGCGGCACTAAAAACCAGCTCTGACAAAACGCTAGCGGCAGGGCAGGCCCAGATCTCCAAGGCGTAGAGAGCCAGTTCATTCCACGTATCCAGCTTGGATACCCAATAATTATAAGGCATAGAAGAATCACGGAGGATGTTGGTACGGTTGGCAAGGTACTCCCTCACCATCTTCCGAAACTTTGTACTCCTTGTGAGAGTATCCCCCGCTTCAGGGCCTGTGCGATGGGAGGGTCTGAGAAAACTGTCTCAGAACTTTGACAATGTTCCCCTGCCTTTGCTGGATTGCATTTGGGGCTCTCTCACCTGTACTTCTTGGTTGTCCAACGGACTGTGACCTCTGCCGCCAGCGTTTTCAGATGAGAATTTTTTCACTAATTCCGCAACAAGGGCCTTCTTGTACTGCCCCGTTCTATAAGGCCTATCCTGCAAATGAATAAGAGACATAAAGTTCTCCCTGAAGCATGGGTCTAGAAGCGTCACCAACCAGTAATGACTGTCATGAAAAATTTGGACAATGCGAAGGTCATGGGAAAGGGAGCGTAACATACCATATGTGCCAGACTGCAAAGAGGCAAGATTTCCATGTCCTTACCAAGAGCACGTCTCACCATGCTCTCCTCCTCATCCCCCTCTTCTTCCTCCTCCTCCTTCCTGTCCTCAGGCCATCCAAGCTGAACAGATGGTATGGCAGTTGTGCAGGTAGTACCGTCTATAGCGCAGGAAACTAGCTCCTGTTCTTCCTCCTCCTCCTCTTTCTCATTGTAACTCAATCCATGATATGGGATGATATCAGGCTGGGCTGTGTGTAATCACCCTGTATGGTTCCTTGCTCCATCTCATGCAATGCATCCTCTATAATTGAGAGCAGAGAGCGTTTCAGAAGACAGAGAAGCTGGATGGTGATGCTAATTATGGCGTCATCAACGCTCACCATCTTGGTGGAGTCCTCAAAGTTTTGGAGGATGGTACAGATGTCTGACATCCATGTCCACTCCTGAGGTTTTATGTGTGGAGTCTGACCTGAATACCGATGGCCTTGTTGATGCAGGTAGTCAACAACTGCCTTCTTCTGCTCACAAATCCTTCCCAACATCTGCAATGTAGAGTTCCCACGCGTGACGTTTGCTTGAGACAGTGCTGCAGTGCTTCCAGCTTTCGACTGATGTGGTCATTTCAGAGATGGATGCTGAAGAGAAGGAGGTGGTGCAGGAGCTGTAGAATGTGGAGGCAACCTTGATTGACCCAGGGCCCGCAATCCTCAGCATCGGGAAAACGTGTTCCTTCCCAAGGTCCGACTGGGTCCCGGCTTTCACTATGTTAACCCAGGGTGCCATCATCGAGATGTACTATCCCTGCCCACAAGCACTTGTCCACGTGTCCGTGGTTAGTTGGACTTTCGCAGTAACTGCGTTGTTGAGGGCACGGCTAATGTTGTGGGACACGTGCTTGTGTAATGCGGGGACGGCACACCGAAAGAAATAGTGGCGGCTGGGGACCGAGTACCGAGGGATGGCCGTCACCATGAGGTTGCGGAAAGCTTCCGTCTCCATGAGTCCAAAAGGCAACATTTCGAGCGCCAGCATTCGTGAAATGTGTGAATTTATTAGTGTGGCCTGTGGGGCGTTAGCTGCATATTTGTGCTTGTGTTCCAAGGACTGGGGTAGGGACAGCTGAATGCTGCGCTGGGACAAGGACGTGGACGTGCTTGCTGATGATGCTAGTTGAGAGTGCTCAACGACAGGTGCAGGGTGGGAGGCATCTTGGCATGCGCCATGGACAGGGGATTGGTGTGCATGTGACTCGCCCCCTGGGCCGTGGGGCACTCGGATCCGGGCAATTAGAGAAACGATGGGAGTAGTAGTGGCAACCCGGTTCCGTGGCTCAGGGTGGTCAGGCCAGTGGTAGTCCGTTATGTACTGATGTTTATGTCCGACTACGCCACCCGTGGATTGCGGTTATTAGGAACCGCCGCTGCATGCAGACCGCTGGGGCTGATGAGGTGTGCAGCTATGGTAGTGTGACTCCCCACGGGAAGAGTGCGGCCCCAGGGCAGTATAGTGAATGTTGGGAGTGATGGTAGTGCAGGTCCCGGTGCTGATAGTGCTGGAGGAGCAAGGAGCACACAGACAACAGGTTGCAGTCCAGGGTCTTTACTAAACAGGCAAACTGACCCACAAACAGTCCCGGCTAGGAGGGGACCTGGATGTCTGAGAGCAACGGGGAAATTGGCCCTGGTCAGGGTGAGGGTGTAGGCCTACCGTGCTTTCTGCGCTCCTTCTGGCTATCTCCTCCTGATAGGGTAACAGCCCACGTTTCCGAGCTTTCCGTGTATTCTCTCCTGTATGGCCTGCGACGTGGGTTCCTTTCTGCTCCCAGCCTTGTACGGCTTTACTGGTCCCTTCGGTTGTGGCAGGGCCTCCAGGCTTCTTAGGCCAAGGAATGTACAGTCCCTTGCGGACTGGTTCTCTGCTGGGGGATGTGGAATCCTTCCAGCCTCAGACACCAAAGTCTGGTAAAGCTAAGTCTTTATCTGCCAAGACAGGCTCTCTTCGCCTCTTGTCTCTGGCTTGTGGCTCTCCTCCTGCCACACTTCCTCTTAGGTGCAATCAACTGTCTGTCCCTGCTCCACTCTGGGACACGTCTCAAAGCTGAGACAGGCAATCCAGTTCTCTCTAACCCTGTCCCCAGTACCAGCTTTTATAGGGGCAGCCTGCTCCCCCTACTGGCCTGAGACAGGAGGCATTGCATGCTAATGTTCCCCTGACCAGAGAACCTCCCCCTTGCTCTCAGACACAGCTTTATTTACACTTGTGGCATCCAGGTAGGGTGACACACATGCACAACTGTGGAACAAGCAGTGGTGTCACCCGCAGACACTATTGCTGGACCCTGGGGTTCGGCCCACTTAGTCGGGTGCTTTCCTGCCATGTGCCTGATCATGCTGGTGGTGGTTAGGCTGCTAGTTTTGCTACCCCTGCTGATGCTGGCCTGGCAGATGGTGCAAATGGCCTTTTTGGGGTTATCGGCAGAGTCTTTAAACAACAACCAGACTCGGGAAGATCTAACAGTTGTACTGGCAACTTCCGTCGTGTTGGTGTTATGAGGAATTCCTTCCCGCCTTCAGTCTGTAGACACCACACTGCCTCTTCCTGCCTGGTGTGGTGCTACGCCTCCCTCAGTGTGCTGCTGTCCTCGCTCTGCATGTAGCCTTGCCTGGTTTGGTCAGTGACTTCATCGCCCACCACCTCATCTTCCACTTCTGCACCCTGGTCCTCTTCCTGACTTTCTGGCAACTGTTTCTCATCATCATCCACTGTGACAGTTTCCCTCCGTCACCTTCATGTGACCGTGGCTGCTCAAATATTTGGGCATTGCTACATGCGATCTCCTCTTGCCCCGCTTCAAGTGGACTGGGCGAGAGGCCCGAATCTATAAATGGAAAAGTGAATAGCTCTTCGGAGTGTCCACGTGTGGGATCAATTGTCTCCAGGCACTCGGCATGTTGGGAGGAAGGAGGTTCAGGGTGAGGAATATGCAGTCCAGACTCACAGCTACTGAGACTTGACCGTGTGGAAGACAAGGTGGTGGTGATGGTGGCTAAGTGACTGGAAGCATTATCTGCTATCCAACCAATAACATTTTGACACTGCTCTATGTTCAATAGTGGTGTTCTGCGGTCCCCTATTAATTGGGACAGAAAGGTCGAGCGAGAAGATGTGGGTGTGTTGTGTTGCGCACTTTCAGCTTGCCCACGGCCTCGACCTCATCCTCTGCATGCACCATCATCACCATCACGTTCACTTCCCCATCCCCTGCCACGCGTCTTGCCCATTTTAAATGGAGGACAATATTTTCCACTTTCACTACAAATGGCTGGATTTGAACCACAGTGATATGTGATACGTGTGATGGAAAACCACAGTTTTAAATAGCTGGCCTGTAGGTTACTATTTTTCACAGCAACCTCGTTTCAATAACTTCACTGACACACTGCAACAAAATTTAAATGGAGGCCTGAAATGCCTGAATTTGGAACACACTTATCTATGATACGTGTGACGAAAACCACAGTTTTAAATAGCTCGCCTGTAGGTTATTATTTTTCACAGCGACCTCGTGTCAATAACTTTACCGACACACTGCAACAAAATTGTAATTGAGGCCACAAAAAAATCTGTCTGTATTCCGCTGTGGCAACAAGCAAATGGAGGGGAAAAACAGTGTTCTCTGAATTGCTTTTTAACCAAATAATCAGGATTAAGATCAAAAAAATAATTATCCCTGGCACCTGATACCTGGGGCTATTTGTAGAAATATCCGGAACAGAAGCAGCAGACAGAACTGCAATGGAGCCTCTTGTGCTGTATGCATTGCAGTCTGCCACAAACACTGCCTGCCTGCCTAGCTCTGATATATATGTATACTGCTCAAAAAAATAAAGGAAGCACTCTAATAACACATCCTAGATCTGAATGAATGAAATATTCTCATTGAATACTTTGTTCTGTACAAACTTGAATGTGCTGACAACAAAATCACACAAAAATCATCAATGGAAATCACATTTATTAATCAATGGAGGCCTGGATTTGGAGTCACCCCCAAAATTAAAGTGGAAAAACACACTACAGGCTGATCCAACTTTGATGTAATGTCCTTAAAACAAGTTAAAATGAGGCCCAGTATTGTGTGTGGCCTCCACGTGCCTGTATGACCTCCCTACAACGCCTGGGCATGCTCCTGATGAGGTTGCGGATGGTCTCCTGCGGGATCTCCTCCCAGACCTGGACTAAAGCATCCGCCAACTCCTGGACAGTCTGTGGTGGATGGAGCGAGACATGATGTCCCAGATGTGCGCAATCGGATTCAGGTCTGGGGAACGGGCGGGCCAGTCCATAGCTTCAATGCCTTCATCTTGCAGGAACTGCTGACACACTCCAGCCACATGAGGTCTGGCATTGTCCTGCATTAGGAGGAACTCAGGGCCAACTGCACCAGCATATGGTCTCACAAGGGGTCTGAGGATCTCATCTCGGTACCTAATGGCAGTCAGGCTACCTCTGGCGAGCACATGGAGGGCTTTGCGGCCCCCCAAAGAAATGCCACCCCACACCATTACTTATCCACTGCCAAACCGGTCATGCTGAAGGATGTTTCAGGCAGCAGATCGCTCTCCACGGCGTCTCCAGACTCTGTCACATCTGTCACATGTGCTCAGTGTGAACCTGCTTTCATCTGTGAAGAGCACAGGGCGCAGGTGGTGACTTTGCCAATTCTGATGTTCGGTGGCAAATGCAAAGCGTTCTCCACGGTGTTGGGCTGTGAGCACAACCCCCATCTATGGACATCGGGCCCTCATACCACCCTCATGGAGTCGGTTTCTAACCGTTCGTGCAGACACATGCACATTTGTGGCCTGTTGGAGGTCATTTTGCAGGGCTCTGGCAGTGCTCCTTCTGTTCCTCCTTGCACAAAGGCGGAGGTAGCGGCCCTGCTTCTGGGTTGCTGCCCTCCTACGGCCCCCTCCACGTTTCCTGGTGTACTGGCCTGTCTCCTGGTAGTGCCTCCAGCCTCTGGACACTACGCTGACAGACACAGCAAACCTTCTTGCCACAGCTCGCATTGATGTGCCATCCTGGATGAGCTGCACTACCTGAGCAATTTATGTGGGTTATAGAGTCCGTCTCATGCTACCACGAGTGTGAAAGCACAACCAACATTCAAAAGTGACCAAAACATCAGCCAGAAAGCATTGGTATTGAGATGTGGTCTGTGGTCCCCACCTGCAGAACCACTCCTTTATTGAATGAGTCTTGATAATTGCCAATAATTTCCATCTATTGTCTATTCCATTTGCACAACAGCATGTGAAATTGATTGTCAATCAGTGTTGCTTCCTAAGTGGACAGTTTGGTTTCACAGAAGTTTGATTTACTTGAAGATATATTCTGTTGTTTAAGTGTTCCTTTTATTTTTTTAAACATTGTATATATATGTTGTGGAATACCTAGACTAGCAGGACGTTCAATGGACCCTCTTGCTATATGCACTGCAGTCTGCAACATACACTGCCTGCCTGCCTAATTCCTGCTAGCACCACTGATTATATGCAGCTGGATTAGTCCTCAGAAGGACTGTTAACTCAGATTGATATTATAGATATATGTTGTGGAATACTTATGCTAACTCTAAACAAGCAAATCTCTCCCTGACGCAGCAGCACCTCGCCCTACTCTTCCTGATTCCATGGTAGACTGTGACGAGCATAGCGGTGCCCAGTCTTATATACACCTGATGATGCTGTGCGGCCAGCCAATCACTGTAATGCCACAACCAACATGGCTGCGACATTACAGTGTGTGGCAGGCAATCGCTGCACGTTCATTGGCTCTCTAAAGAGCGCCAAACATGCAGGGAGTGGACCTGAGCTCCCGCCCGAGCAACCAGGAAATATTTGCAGCGCACTGAGCATCTTGAGCAGTGAGATGCTCGGGCGAGTACCGAGCAGTGGTGAGCACGTTCGCTCATCACTAGTGAGGATACAGTAGGTGAGGGTAGAGCTGGTCATGCATATATTTTTGATCTGGATTCGGCAGGAACTGGAAAAGGCTTGGATATGAGGTTGAAGGAGAGATCAGAGTCAAGGGTTACCCCGAGGCATCGAGCTTGCGGGACTGGGGAGAGTGGACAGCCATTGACTTTGATGGATAGGTCAGATGGGGGGATTGAGCGAGATGGGAGAAAGATGATGAATTCAGTTTTATCCATATTAAGTTTTAGGAATCTAGCAAAGAAGAAAGATGAAATAGCAGACAGGCAGTGTGGGATTCTGGTTAGTAAGGAGGTGATATCAGGTCCAGAGAGGTAGATATGTGTGTCATCAGCATAGAGGTGATACTGAAAGCCGTGAGATACTATGAGCTGATCGGATGGGTCAAGGGATGGCTTTTTGAGGATGGATGTGATCGAGGCATGTTTGAAGCATGAAGGGAAGACACCAGTTGTTAGTGACAGGTTGAAGAGATGGGTTAGGGTTGGAATGAAGATTGTGGTAAAATTTGGGATGAGGTGGGACGGGATTAGGTCAAGTTCACAGGTGGTGAGATGTGACTTGTAGAGTAAAGAGGAAAGTTGATATTCTGTGAGAAGCTGGTTTTGGAAGAGGAGAGTTGAGTAGATATGAGGAGGGGCTGTGGGGACTTATGGCAAAAGCTTTGTCTGATAGTATCAGTCTTCTGCTTGAAGAATGAGGCAAAGTCTTCAGCTGAGATGAGTGGAGAGGGAAGAGTTTCTGGAGGACGGAGGAAAGAATTGAAAGTACTGAATAGCTGTTTAGGGTTGTAAGACAGGGAGGATATGTGAGATGAGAAGCATGTTTGTTTTGCTTCAGTTAGTGTGAACCTGAAAGTAGTGAGGGCTTGTTTGAATGCGATGAAGTGCTCGTTGGAGTGGGACCTTTTCCATCTCCGCTCAGCAACCCTGGAAACCCATCTCAGTTCTTTTGTCAGGCTGGTGTGCCAGGGTTGTCTGTTGATTGTGTGAGCTTTGGTATGTATGAGGGGGGAGACCAATTCAAGAC
Source organism: Phyllobates terribilis (assembly GCF_046119375.1). Taxonomy (NCBI): domain Eukaryota; kingdom Metazoa; phylum Chordata; class Amphibia; order Anura; family Dendrobatidae; genus Phyllobates; species Phyllobates terribilis. The sequence goes on from NW_027362763.1 coordinate 686,031,571, forward strand.
CTGCAGCTGTTATGGTGTCAGCATCATCTGCATCGTGTAGGGAATTTATGTCTGTAAGAGGGAGGAGGGATTCAGAGAGTGAGTGTAGGTTGAGGTATTTGAGATTTCTGCGAGGGTGTGCTAGTTTTTGGATGGGGGATTGTGGACCTGGAGAGGAGAGGGGAGAGAATGTGAGTAAGTTGTGGTCAGAAAGAGGGAGAGGGTAGTTAGAGAGGTTGGATAGGTAACAGAGGCGGGTGAAGATGAGGTCCAGTGTGTGTCCATCTTTGTGAGTGGCTGCGGAAGACCATTGAGTAAGGCCAAAGGAGGAAGTGAGGGATAGAAGCTTGGAGATAGATGAGTGGGAAGTGTCAATGGGGTTGTTGAAATCGCCCATGATGATAGTGGGGATGTCAGCGGAAAGGACGTGAAGTAGCCAGGTGGTGAAGTGGTCTAAGAAGGTGGTGGCTTTCCCTGGGGGCCGGTAAATGACAGCCAGTTGGAGTTTGGAGGGGGGTTAAATGCTCACGCAGTGCACTTCAAAAGAGGGGAGAGTAATGGAGGGTGGCAGTGGGATATGTGAGAGGGAGCAGTTGTCTGACAGGAGAAAGCCAACTCCTCCACCATGCATGCTGCTGGGATGGGGGGTGTGGGAAAGGTGGACCTGGAGAGGCTGTGTCAGAGGGGGTGAGCCAGGTTTCGGTGATGGCGAGGAAGGAAAGTTTATTAGTAATGAAAAGATCATGGATGTAGGAAAGTTTGTTGCAGATGGAATGAGCGTTCCATAGAGCTCCTGTTAGTGGGACTGGGGAAGTGGGGGCAGGGCGGATGGGTATAAGGTTAGAGAGGTTGCGCAAATATGTGCTAGATCTAGGATGAAAGGTAGAAGTGACTGTGGGGTTGTGGTGGGGGAGGGCAGGACTTGGAGAGATATCGCCAGCAGTGAGGAGGAGCAGAGAAAGTGTTAGCAGGTGGGAGCAGGAGAGGGCATGAGGTGGCTGTCTGTGCTTAGAGATGCAGGATTGTATGTTGAGGAATAGTTCTGAGGAGGAGGTGAGATAGATTGGGGAGGATGGAGGAAGAGATGACCAGTTCCTTACTAGGTGTAGGGATTAGGGGGGTTAGTAGAAAGTGAAGGATTATAGAGGAGAGATTGAAAACAGACAGGAACATTGTTTACTGTGACTGAGTATACAGTCACCTTCAGTTCCCTTCAGGTTCAATTCAGGTCTAATTCTGAGCTGTATATTTCTGCAATACACTTCTATGCTACTCTGGCAGACGACGTCTTGCAGATGTCCAGCTCACAAATATATTTGCTACAAAGTGCAGGCAGCTGATAAACAGAGGGGAGTGGCCTCTGCTCATCTATTTCAGATAATTAACACTGGGTCAGATGCAGGATATTTAAGCCAGAGTAAACGCAGATTGTGCGTTTGGAAGCCCAGGCACTGAATCTAAATGAGCAGCTGGCAACACTAAGATCCATAGACAATATGGAAAGGAGTCTGCTGCTCACTGAGCAGCTGCTCACTGGGGTAGATGTGGGGGAGGATGTTAATATGGAGCTGCACGACAGTGAGGCAGCTAGCTGGGTGACAGAAGGCGGGGTAGAGGGAAGAGTGCCAGGGAGGCTAGTCTTGATCTGGTACGCCCCAATAAGTTTGCAAAGTTGGAAGATGAGGGGGATGTCATTACAGTGGTAGCACTTTTGCAGCAAGGCATGTCCTCTGAAAGCCAGAGGAGTGTCAGTTCTAGTAAGGGGGGAAATAGGAGAGCAGGGCAGGCCAGGCAGGTGCTGGTAGTGGGGGATTCAATGATTAGGGGAACAGATAGGGCAATCTGTCACAAAGACAGGGATCATCGAACAGTGTGCTGCCTACCTGGCGCTCGAGTCCGGCACATCACTGATCGAGTTGACAGATTACTTGGAGGGGCTGGTGAGGACCCAGCGTTCATGGTGCACATTGGCACAAATAACAAAGCTAGAGGTAGGTGGAAAGTCCTTAAAGATGATTTCAGGGAATTAGGCTGCAAGCTTAAAGCAAGGACCTCCAAGGTGATATTCTCTGAAATACTGCCTGTACCACGTGCCACGCCAGAGAGGCAATGGGAGATTAGGGAGATAAATAAGTGGCTCAGGAAATGGTGTAGGAAGGAGAGGTTTGGGTTCCTGGAGAACTGGGCCGACTTCTCAGTTGGCTACAGGTTCTAAGCTAGGCATGGGCTGCAGCTCAATAGGGAGGGTGCAGCTGTGCTGGGGGAAAAAATGGCTAGAAGGTTGGAGGAGTGTTTAAACTAGGGATTGTGGGGGAGGGTATTCATTTTATAGATGGGGAAGATAGTGCAGATAGTGACCTGGGCACAAATAAAGAAATTGGGGGTGGAGTTAGAACAGTCAATATAGTAAGAAGGAATAGAGGTACAGAGAGATACATAAAATGCATGTAATGCCAGAAGCCTCACCAAAAAAATGGAAGAATTAGAATTAATTTTGTTGGAAAAAAAATATGACATGGTGGGGATATCTGAGACATGGCTGGACAAGAGCCATGACTGGGCTGTTAATTTACAGGGCTTTAGTCTGTTCAGAAATGACAGTAAAAACAAGCGAGGGGGTGGGTGTTTATATGTAAAATCATCCTTAAGACCCATCTTACGTGAGAATATATGTGAATCTAATGAAATTGTAGAGTCCCTGTGGGTGGAGATAAGAGGAGGGGAAAAAATAATAAATTAGTGATAGGGGTTTGTTATAAGTCTCCAAAAATAATGGAAGCAGAAGAGAATATCCTCATAAAGCAAACAGATGAAGCAGCAACTCAAGAAGTCATTATTATGGGGGACTTTTACTACTCTGAAATACATTGGGGAACAGAAACCTGTAGTTCCAGAAAAGGTAATAGGTTTTTGACAACTATGAGAGACAATTACCTTTCACAACTGGTTAAGGACCCAACAAGAAGGGAGGCACTGCTAGACCTACTATTAACCAACAGGCCAGACCACATATCAAATATATGAATTGGGGGTAACTTGGGTAATAGTGATCACAAAATAATAAGCTTTCATGTATCCTTTAATAAGATGTGTAGTAGAGGGGTTACAAGTACATTAAACTTCAGGAAGGCAAATTTCCAATGGTTGAGAGATGATCTTAGTGCAATAAACTGGGACGATATTGTGAGAAATAAAACTACACAAATCAAATGGGAGACATTTGTTAGCATCCTGAATAGGACCTGTGCACAATATAAACCCTATGGGAATAAACATGCTAGACATAGGAGGAAACCACTATGGCTAAATAGAGCTGTAAGGGGCGCAATAAGTGACAAAAAGAAAGTATTTAGAGAACTAAAGCAAGTAGTTAGTGATGAGGCATTAAATAAATATGTAGGGCCCCGAGGGTTCGGCCGCTACAGGGGTATTGCACCTCTGCCAGAGGTGTGATATTCCTCTCCCGGGTAAGGATGGAGTGTGGACCCGGGCTCGGTAGGTTTCATGCACCCCATTTCCGGGAGACAGCTCAACGGTGCTCCCATTAGACAGTAATGCAGGCACGACAGACCATGTCCCTGGCTGGAGTGGGGAGGGGGGGAGGAAAACCCAGTGATGTAGGAGCAGGAGGGGACAGTCTCTGGGCATAGGTAGGAGCCCATTGGTTGCAAGTCACCTGGGCTCATACACAGAGGGGGAGGTATATAAGGTGGCACCATCTTAAGACAGACAGACAGTGAGTTAGGTGAGTTGAGAAGAAGAGGAGTTCAGCCAGAGAGGGCTGACAGGGAGCTGTGGCTCAGTCTGGGCCCAGCTCCACGAGGCAGGCCTAGAGTGAAGGCCTGGGCCAGAAGGAACAGAAACAGAAGGAACAGAAACAGAAAGGAACAGAAACAGAAAGAGAAGTACCCAAAGTGTAGAAAGGCCCAGAGACACGAAGGCAGAAGGAACCCTAAGGACCCAGGAGATTGCGGGTGACGGGTTGGCAGAACAGGGTTCCGGATCCCAAGTTGGTAGAGGCGACTAATCCTTAACCAAGAACCAGAGGTCGTGATCATCTCTTGGTGCGACCCCTCGCTACACCTACTTGAAAGGCACACCACATAGGGTCAGGGAGGTGAGCACGAAGCCCTCCCAAGAGAAGGCCCGCGGGAGCTGGACAGACTTAGTCTCACTGGTGAGGCACGGCCAGAGAAAGGAATAGAAGGGAGACCTGTGCCACACTCTGGAATTGCCTGGGGGTTGACCGAGCCCCCGCACCTGGTGGACGCAGCACGGCTTGGGCAGTCATTGTCGGTGGAGTGACTTGAAATATAAAGAACTGTGAGTAAAGAACTTGAACTGCAACCCCACGTCTCTGTGCTTCATCGCCGCACCAGCACTACTAGTGCTGGGACGCCCGTGCACCACCACTCCCATCATCCACATTCCCTGCCCTGAGGCCATACTCTTCCCGTGGGGAGTTATCCGATCTTTAGCTGCGCATACCACACCAGCCTCAGCGGACTGCCTCGCAGCGGCGGTACACCCTGACCGCAATTCACGGGTGGCGTAGTCGGACAATTAACCTAAAACCCATAAAAGACTGCCACAGGTTTGACCACCCTGAGCCACGGGACCAGGTCGCCGCCAAGGAGACTACAACCCCCAGAGACCCGGCTCCGGGTATCCCACACACGTGCACGCTAGGCCCAGGGGGCGCGTCAAATACATAAAATTAAATAAATACTGTAAAAACCAAATCAAGGCAGCAAAGATTGAGACAGAGAGACTCATTGCCAGAGAAAGTAAAAATAATCCCAAAATGTTCTTTAACTACATAAATAGTAAGAAATAAAAAAATTATAGTGTTAGCCCCCTTAAAAATAGTCTGGGTGAAATGGTGGATGAGGATGAGGAAAAAGCCAATATGCTAAATCATTTTTTTTTCAACAGTATTTACACAAGAAAATCACATGACAGAAAACATGATCAGGGATAACAAAAATTCTCCATTAAATTTCACTTGCTTAACACAGCAGGAAGTACGGCGGCGTCTAAAAATCACTAAAGTTGACAAATGCCAGGGCCCAGATGGGATACACCCGCGAGTACTGCAGGAATTAAGTAAAGTCATAGATAGACCATTATTTTTAATCTTCAAAGATTCCATAATAACAGGGTCTGTACTGCAGGACTGGCGTATAGCAAATGTGGTGCCAATATTCAAAAAGGGGACAAAAACTGAACTTGGAAATTATAGGCCCATAAGCTTAACCTCTACTGTGGGTAAAATCCTGGAGGGTTTTCTAAGAGATGCTATATTAGAGTATCTGAAGAAGAATAACCTCATGACCCAATATCAACATGGGTTTACGAGGGACCGTTCCTGTCAAACTAGTCTGATCAGCTTTTATGAAGAGGTAAGTTCCGGACTGGACCAAGGAAATGTAATGGATGTTGTGTATATGGACTTTTCAAAAGCTTTTGATACGGTTCCACTCAAAAGGTTGATACATAAATGAGAACAATGGGGATAGGGGAAAATATATGTAAGTGGGTTAAGAACTGGCTCAGTGATAGGAAACAAAGGGTGGTTATTAATGGAACACACTCAGACTGGGTCTCAGTTAACAGTGGGGTACCACAGTGGTCAGTATTGGGCCCGCTTCTTTTTAACATACTTACTAATGACCTTGTAGGGGGCATACAGAGTAGTATTTCAATATTTGCAGATGACACTAAACTCTGCAGGGTAATCAATACAGAGGAGGACAATTGTATATTACAGGAGGATCTATGTGTTAAATATTGATTACGGATATTCATTTTATTCTTAATTCTGAATTCTGTACCATACATTGGATAAGATTAAATCAGCCATCATGCTAGGGTCTCTAGATGACATGCGCTATTTGTGTATTTTTAGTTCAGTACCATATACAGAAGAACAGGTGCTATGGGGGGGCCTATAAAAGCACATGTTAGAGACAGGGGGGGGTTTGCCATTCCACAGGACACAGGATGAGGATCCGTGTGTAAAACAGCTGCTAATGTTGGCCCAAGGAGACACATTCTTTATCCGGGCACATAGTGTCATCCACAAACACACTGGACACAGACAGACGCAGTCTTCCATCCATGATCCCAGGAAAAGATGGGTGAATCTCAACTATTAAGCTAATTATGGACAAATGGACAATCACTCTGTAACCATTTAACTATTATATATAATTACTGAAATCATTCATTTTAATGGACAACCCGAGAATAAATCGATACATTTTTTTCATAAGAATATCGTGATATTGATACTTTGATCAATCGCATCTGATAAGACGTTCTCAATAGAAAAATTATACGGAAAGAAGTATTTTTTTACATTGGCGAGCCTTAGCCAGTCCTGATTTTTCGTGTTTGCAAGTGAATTTCCTTCTAGAACAAAGGGGTGAGAAAAGACACGAGATGAGCTGAACAGCTGTTGTTCACGTGTCAGGAAATCCATTAACTTTGGCACAAGGATCAGAAAGAACCTACATATTGAGGACTGATATATTCTCCAGATGGATTGACAGGCATCAGAGGTACTACAAGGAACAGATCAGACGAGTTGAGGATAATATGTGCTGATCATCAAAAACTAAGAAATATGAACATAAACAAAATATGGATATAATTTTTTCTTTTGCTAAACAAAGTAAGATTCACTTCAAAGTTAATGACGAAACTGACTTAGATGTTTTGTGGCTTAATTTATATAGCGAATGTGAATTGCAGAATTTACAGTTAAATTCTAAGTTGGTATCTTTTCATAGAGACAAAGAAAAATTGAGAAATATTCTACAGTTGGTAGATGCATTTTATAGTTTTGTGTTAGAGAAGTCTAAGCAGGACAATTGTGTAGAAGTAGTGTCAAATGGTGATACTGATTCTGACTGTAATGTGGAAATTGAGCAAGAAGTAAGACACGTGTCTGTAACTGAAGGTGACCTTGGGTCTGACGAAGAAACGGACATACAAAAACCTGACATGGGAGGAGACATGATTGACATATGAGAAACTGACTTATTAGGTGATTTGGGAGGAGACATGAGTGATGTAGGAGGAGCTGACGTACAAGGGCCACTAAAAATAGCAGAAAACTTAGAAACTACCGAGGCCCAGCTTCAAATTAAAGTGAGGAAAAATTTGCTAAAATTATACAAAATCATGCCAAAATATGTCAAAATCCATGTCTGTAGAAATTCAGAGATATTTGAGAGCTTTGCTGATAAGTTTGATTTATCCAATGAGGATAGGAATCAATTATTTAAAATGTGGATTCCTGTGACATTTTCCAGACGTTTAAATTGAATGCCCTATGAAAATGACTCTCCTAATGAATGGAAAAATGATTCGGACAGATTAAAATATTTGATTGATTGTGCCACAAAGGATTTCCCCAACATAGATCATCTGCAAAATTTAAGAATTGGTAGGAAGGAATGTACATATACATTCATGTCCATATTTGAACGGTTGTACAAAGCTCTCATCAAAAATGGAAAATTACAACAAATGATAACCACTTTTGTACAAAAATTCAAATTCTTAAATCCAGTATCTTGAGTTATTGTGAAAAGAATCTCTATTTAAATGTGCGCAGTTGCTTGATTTTGTTAGAAAACATGAAAATCGTGAAAAGAAAATAAATCAAACTAAATTTGTAAAACCAGAAAAGGAAAAATATCAAAAGCCAATGAATTGTCCTCAAAATGAAATCTATGAAATATGCAGATTTCATATATGTTATAAGCCATATCAGATGATTCAAAAGTCAATTTATTCACAGAAAGAGTTAAAACTCAGTCAGAACTGTGACTCTCTAAAAAGGAAAATGGATAGAAATATGTATTTTCTAAACAGAGCTTTTCTGGAGTTTTTTGACAGAGACATAAGATTTGTTTTAGGGAGTGGCTAAGGAAAAACTGTAATTATATGTTGTATCAAAGTGTTATACAATGTATCATTAGTTATTTATTATTTTATACAGTAAAATTGTGAAGTTATATAGTTTCTGCTAGTTATATATATAATCTGCTAGTTCATATATACAGTACAGACCAAAAGTTTGGACACACCTTCTCATTTAAAGATTTTACCGTATTTTCATGACTTTGAAAATTGTACATTCACACTGAAGGCATCAAAACTATGAATTAACACATGTGGAATTATATACTTAACAAAAAAGTGTGAAACGTCTGAAAATGTCTTATATTCTAGGTTCTTCAAAGTAGCCACCTTTTGCTTTGATGACTGCTTTGCACACTCTTTGCATTCTCTTGATGAGCTTCAAGAGGTAGTCACCGGAAATGGTTTTCACTTCAAAGGTGTGCCCTGTCAGGTTTAATAAGTGGGATTTCTTGCCTTATAAATGGGGTTGGGAAAATCAGTTGTGTTGTGCAGAAGTCAGGTGGATACACAGCTGATAGTCCTACTGAATAGACTGTTAGAATTTGTATTATGGCAAGAAAAAAGCAGCTAAGTAAAGAAAAGCGAATGGCCATCATTACTTTAAGAAATGAAGGTCAGTTCGTCCGAAAAATTGGGCAAACTTTGAAGGTGTCCCCAAGTGCAGTTGCAAAAACCATCAAGCGCTACAAAGAAACTGGCTCACATGAGGACCGCCCCATGAAAGGAAGACCAAGAGTCACCTCTGCTTCTGAGGATAAGTTTATCCGAGTCACCAGCCTCAGAAATCGCAGGTTAACAGCAGCTCAGATTAATAGAGACCAGGTCAATGCCACACAGAGTTCTAGCAGCAGACACATCTCTACAACTGTTAAGAGGAGACTTTGTGCAGCAGGCCTTCATGGTAAAATAGCTGCTAGGAAACCACTGCTAAGGACAGGCAACAAGCAGAAGAGACTTGTTTGGGCTAAAGAACGCAAGAAATGGACATTAGACCAGTGGAGATCTGTGCTTTGGTCTGATGAGTCCAAATTTGAGATCTTTGGTTCCAACCACCGTGTCTTTGTGCGACGCAGAAAAGGTGAACGGATGGACTCTACATGCCTGGTTCCCACCGTGAAGCATGGAGGAGGAGGTGTGATGGTGTGGGGGTGCTTTGCTGGTGACACTGTTGGGGATTTATTCAAAATTGAAGGCATACTGAACCAGCATGGCTACCACAGCATCTTGCAGCGGCATGCTATTCCATCCGGTTTGCGTTTAGTTGGACCATCATTTATTTTTCAACAGGACAATGACCCCAAACACACCTCCAGGCTGTATAAGGGCTATTTTATCAAGAAGGAGAGTGATGGGGTGCTACGCCAGACGACCTGGCCTCCACAGTCACCAGACCTGAACCCAATCGAGATGGTTTGGGGTGAGCTGGACTGCAGAGTGAAGGCAAAAGGGCCAACAAGTGCTAAGCATCTCTGGGAACTCCTTCAAGATTGTTGGAAGACCATTTCCGGTGACTACCTATTGAAGCTCATCAAGAGAATGCCAAGAGTGTGCAAAGCAGTCATCAAAGCAAAAGGTGGCTACTTTGAAGAATCTAGAATATGGGACATATTTTCAGTTGTTTCACACTTTTTTGTTAAGTATATAATTCCACATGTGTTAATTCATAGTTTTGATGCCTTCAGTGTGAATGTACAATTTTCATAGTAAAAAAAAATACAGAAAAATGTTTAAATGAGAAGGTGTGTCCAAACTTTTGGTCTGTACTGTATATATATATATATATATATATATATATATATATATATATATACATATACAGTACAGACCAAAAGTTTGGACACACCTTCTCATTTAAAGATTTTTCGGTATTTTCATGACTTTGAAAATTGTACATTCACACTGAAGGCATCAAAACTATGAATTAACGCATGTGGAATTATATACTTAACAAAAAAGTGTGAAACAACTGAAAATATGTCTTATATTCTAGGTTCTTCAAAGTAGCCACCTTTTGCTTTCATGACTGCTTTGTACACTCTTGGCATTCTCTTAATGAGCTTCAAGAGGTAGTCACCGGAAATGGTTTTCACTTCCAGGTGTGCCCTGTCAGGTTTAATTTCTTGCCTTATAAATGGGGTTGGGACCATCAGTTGTGTTGTGCAGAAGGCAGGTGGATACACAGCTGATAGTCCTACTGAATAGACTGCTAGAATTTGTATTATGGCAAGAAAAAAGCAGCTAAGTAAAGAAAAACGAGTGGCCATCATTACTTTAAGAAATGAAGGTCAGTCAGTCCGAAAAATTAGGCAAACTTTGAATGTGTCCCCAAGTGCACTTGCAAAAACCATCAAGCGCTACAAAGAAACTGGCTCACATGAGGACCGCCCCAGGAAAGGAAGACCAAGAGTCACCTCTGCTTCTGAGGATAAGCTTATCCGAGTCACCAGCATCAGAAATCTCAGGTTAACAGCAGCTCAGATTAGAGACCAGGTCAATGCCACACAGAGTTCTAGCAGCAGACACATCTCTGCAACAACTGTTAAGAGGAGACTTTGTGCAGCAGGCCTTCATGGTAAAATAGCAGCTAGGAAACCACTGCTAAGGACAGACAGCAAGCAGAAGAGACTTGTTTGGGCTAAAGAACACAAGGAATGGACATTAGACCAGTGGAAATCTGTGCTTTGGTCTGATGAGTCCAAATTTGAGGTTTTTGGTTCCAACCACCGTGTCTTTGTGCGACGCAGAAAAGGTGAACGGATGGACTCTACATGCCTGGTTCCCACCGTGAAGCATGGAGGAGGAGGTGTGATGGTGTGAGGGTGCTTTGCTGGCGACACTGTTGGGGATTTATTCAAAATTGAAGGCATACTGAACCAGCATGGCTACCACAGCATCTTGCAGCAGCATGCTATTCCATCTAGTTTGCTTTTAATTGGACCATCATTTATTTTTCAACAGGACAATGACCCCAAACACACCTCCAGGCTGTGTAAGGGCTATTTGACCAAGGAGGAGAGTGATAGGGTGCTACGCCAGATGACCTGGCCTCCACCGTCACCAGGCCAGAACCCAATCGAGAAGGTCCACAGAGTGAAGGCAAAAGGGCCAACAAGTGCTAAGCATCTCTGGGAACTCCTTCAAGATTGTTGGAAGACCATTTCCGGAGACTACCTCTTGAAGCTCATCAAGAGAATGCCAAGAGTGTGCATAGCGGTCATCAAAGCAAAAGGTGGCTACTATGAAGAACCTAGAATATAAGACATATTTTCAGTTGTTTCACACTTTTTTGTTAAGTATATAATTCCACATGTGTTAATTCATAGTTTTGATGTCTTCAGTGTGAATGTACAATTTTCAAAGTCATGAAAATACAGAAAAATCTTTAAATGAGAAGGTGTGTCCGAACTTTTGGTCTGTACTGTATATATATCTACTATATATATATATATATATATACACACACTTGTATGTAGTAGAGATTGTGTATTATTGTATTTATATATATATTTATAGTAATAATTAAAATATTAATTAATAAATTAGAACCTCATATGTAAATTAAAGTAGCAATATTTTGAATTACATTAGAACCAATATATGTATAAGATATTTAAATAATTCTGTTTCTGTATGAATTTGATATTTAATTTTATTTTTTATGTTTACTTACAGTTTTCATTACAAAGCAGGATTTGATCAAAGAACTCTAAAATGGATTTATTTCTTTTATTCACACAGGAAGTTGGGAAAAAAATGCATGATTTTATGTGTATAACATTTTAAAATAATAACAATATAACTAGTTGAACTATGTTATGTGTAACACTTATTAATTGTTTATTTTGTGTTTTATAACTAAAGTAACTTTATTTGATGACGTGTGACAGCTGCAGCTTTTGAACTTTGAGCAAATAATATAGAATCCCATTCATTCTATTTTCGGCTGACATAACTTAAAATAAGGGTAGCCAGTAAAAAAAGAATCTGAGATATTTCTACTTTTGCAAGTCAAGAGCATTTTCTTTTCAAGCGTCTTAAATTTCAGGAAAATCTTATATTATATTATATGTACTTGGGGACATATTCAAAGAAACATTAATTATATTTCTTTAATAGTTTACAATACATTGATAATTAGGATACAAAAATTTTGGGTTAAATATATATATATCTATACCTTCATATGTGGAATGTTTGAGTTGAATGAATCTGTGACAGTGAGAGTGAAATGTGATGAATTTATGAGCAGCTGCTAAGTGTGATTTGTGTGACAGAGGTCTGATCTCATGTATGCTAGGAAAAAAAATGTTTCTTTATGTGAAGGTACAAAAATATATTTAATTCTGAGAAAATTATGATACATAATTAATAGTGATGAGCGAGCACTAAAATGCCCGGGTACTCGTTGCTCGGGTCGAGCACATTGGAATACTTGGGTGCTCGACCCGAGCAACGAGCCTAATGTAAGTCTATGGGAAACTCAAGCATTTTTCAGGCGGCTCCCCCCGGCAGTCTGCAGAGGGCCTAAAAATTGCTCAAATCGATGGGAACTATGCTCAAATGACATGGGAACAGCATGGGGAAGACCCCTGGAAGCATTTCTGACTCCCAGATCACTGCTGTCAACAAGGTTGTTAGAGCATTATGCCACTTTTACGGACTCACAATAAAACATACAAAAACTAAACCAAAATGGATTTTCCTGGGAAATATGTTAAGGAACATCCTTTCCTGGGTATTGACTTGTATATAAGGCAAAATAAATAACCAAAAACAAAAATACTCCTCCACACCTTGGGCTATGTTCACACGTAGCAATTTTGATGCGTTTTTGCACTTTTTCATTGCTTTCAACCAAGACAAATTCATTCACCAGGAAATGTCATTTTAACATTTTCTAACCTTATCTGGCCATGTGGTGTGTGACACATCATCAGACACATGCATACAGTGCTGAAAAGACATGGGAGCAGCATGGGGAAGACCTCTGGAAGAATCTCTGACTCCCAGGTCACTGCCTAAAAGTGTGCCCATCATAAGTGATCCTTGGCGAATGCGAAGATGCCTCCCGCCATGCACGTGTCGTTGCAGACTTGCAACAATCACCGTCCACGTCCTTGTCCCAGTGCAGTGTTCAGTTGTCCCTACCCCATTCCTTGGAATGCAAGCGCAAGTATGCAACCAGCCACCCCCCAACCCACAGGCTGCAATACTATACTGCCAAATTTTTGACAGCTGCTTGCACTTGAAATGTGGCCTTTTAGGCTCGTGGAGGCGGAAGCTGTCCACAATCTTATGGCAGCGGCGACCGGGTATCCATACTCGGTCCCCAGCCGCCACCATTTGTCCCGGTGTCGTCTCCACCTTCCACAAGCACGGGTCCCACAACATTACCCGTGCTCTCCCCAGTGCACTTACTGGGAAGGACCGCCTAACCACAAACACGTGGACAGGTGACGGTACGGAGCCAGTCCACAGCTTTTTTTGCTGAGTTGTATTTCACCACAGCCATATTGTTTAACTTGGTGAAAGGACTTGGGAAACCATATCTACCCAGCTGTCATTTCTCCCAGGAAGTCCTCTAAAGCTGCTTTCACTTGAAATGTGGCTTTTTAGGCTCGTGGAGGCGGAAGCTTTTCATAACGTCATGCAGGCGGCGGCCGGGTGTCCATACTCGTTTCCCAGCCACCACTGTTTCTCCCAGTGTCGTCTCTGCCTTCCACAAGCACGGGTCCCACAACATTACCCGTGCCCTCCCCAGTGCACTTACTGGGAAGGACAGCCTCACAGCAAACACATGGACAGGTGAATGTGGCTAGGGATGGTACGGAGCCAGTCCACAGCTTTTTTTGCTGAATTGTATTTCACCACAGCCATATTCTTTTTCTTTAGCTTGGTGAAAGGACTTGGGAAACAATATCTACCCAGCTGTCATTTCTCCCAGGAAGTCCTCTAAAGCTTCTTTCACTTGAAATGTGGCCTTTTAGGCTTGTGGAGGCGGAAGCTTTTCATAACCTCATGCCGCCGGCGGCCGGGTGTCCATACTCGGTCCCCAGCCGCCACTGTTTCTCCCAATGTTGTCTCCGCCTTCCACAAGCACGGGTCCCACAACATTACCCATGTCCTCGCCAGTGCACTTACTTGGAAGGACCGCCTAACCACAAACACGTGGACAGGTGAATGTGGCCAGGGATGGTATGGAGCCAGTCCACAGCTTTTTTTGCTGAGCTGTATTTCACCACAACCATTTTCTTTAGCTTGGTGAAAGGACTTAGAAAACCATAACTATCCAGCTGTCATTTCTCCCAAGAAGTCCTCTAAAGCTGCTTTCACTTCAAATGTGGCCTTTTAGTCTCGTGGAGGCGGAAGCTTTTCATAACCTCATGCCGACGGCTGCCGGGTGTCCATACTCGGTCCCCAGCCGCCATTGTTTATCCCGATGTCATCTCTGCCTTCCACAAGCACGGGTCCTACAACATTACCCGTGCCCTCCACACTTACTGGGAAGGACCGCCTAACCACAAACACGTGGACAGGTGAATATGGCCAGGGACGGTACGGAGCCAGTTCACAGCTTTTTTTTCTGAGTTGTATTTCACCACAGCCATATTCTTTAGCTTGGTGAAAGGACTTGGGAAACCATATCTACCCAGCTGTCATCTCTCCCAGGAAGTCCTCTAAAGCTGCTTTCACTTGAAATGTGGCCTTTTAGGCTCGTGGAGGCGGAAGCTTTTCATAACCTCATGCCGGCAGCGGCCGGGTATCCATACTCGGTCCCCAGCCACCATTGTTTCTCCCGATGTCGTCTCCGCCTTCCACAAGCACGGGTCCCACAACATTACCCGTGCCCTCCCCAGTGCACTTACTGGGAAGGACCGCCTAACCACAATCACGTGAACATGTGAATGCGGCCAGGGACGGTACGGAGCCAGTCCACAGCTTTTTTTGTGGTCCCTCACAATCAAATCCTCTGGTGGGCCCAATGTTCTTCAGTCTGACATTGCTTCTCGATGAGAGTTGTATTTCACCACAGCCATATTCTTTAGCTCGGTGAAAGGACTGGCAAAGAGCGAAACCGTATCTACTCTGGGTGTCATTTCTCCCAGGAAGTCCTCTAAAGCAGTTTTTTCAGAAGCAATGTCAGCCGGTCCAGCATCAACTCGCACTTCTCAGTGGTGCTTTGACACACAAATATCTTTCTTTGCGCATTTAATTTCATGACTACAGAGTTGGGCAATGGCCTGATCTGCAATCCGGTTTGAGAAATAACATGCATAAGCACGCCCGATCCACATTAAAAAAAACAGCCATAGAGTGTCCGGGAACCTTTCCCCACACTTTTCTTAGCTAGGGCTGTTTCTCGGCAGGATTGGACGGTCCCACCAGAAAACCAGAGACTCCTCCGGTGGGCCCTGGCTTCTCCTTCAGGAGAGTTCATAGTGCCGAGGTGAGGCCATGATGATGATAGAGGCCACCATCTGCTTAGTTTTCTGTTACTTGGAATGCAAGTGCAAGTATGCAGCTAGCTAGCCACCCACTCACAGGCTGCAATACTAAGCTGCCAGATTTCTGGGCAGCTACTTGCACTTGAAATGTGGCCTTTTAGGCTCGTGGAGGCTGAAGATTTTCACAACCTCATGCCTCATGTCTAGTGTTGAGCCACCCCCGTAGTGTTTGGGTTCGGTTCGTCGAACACCGGTATGTTCGCCAAACTGTTCGTCGAACTGTTCGTCGAACACCGTCGAACTCCATTAAAACCAATGGCAGGCAAACAAAAACACATAGAAACACATAGAAAACACCTTCAAAGGTGTCCAAAACCTGACAAACTGCTCAGAAGACACAACTAACACATGGAAAAGTGACAAGTAAATATAGTCATGCGAAAAGAAAGAGGTGGAGGAGTAAAAGGAGGGGGAGACACAGATATAGGCATGTCATGCCCTTCTAAAACCAAAAAAGTGAGAAGCCGACACGGCCAGTCCGTTCCTGCCAGTGCGACCTCCGTGTCGCCGGGTTTGTGCCAGAGCTGCGATGGACCCTGACGGCCAGCCCCCCTCTCCCAATACTGGTGCCTGTCCGCTGGTGGGTCGAGCCTCCCCATGGTGGAGGCAGGTCTAAGCTCTGTAATTTAAATTGTCTCTCTAATTTTACAAGGATCTATTGGAGGGCAAGTCTGATGCCAGCAGCCGCGGTAATTCCAGCGTCCACTAAAGCTGCTGCAGTTAAAAAGCTTTTATAAGGATCGAGCATGGCGGTCCACCGCAAGGCGTCCTACCGCCAGTCCCAGCCCCTGTGCCTTGGGGTGCCTCCCCCGATGCTCTTCACTGAGTGTCCCGGGGACCCGAAGCATTTCCTTTGAAAAAATTAAGTGTCCAAACTACAGGTGTTGTAGCTTGCTTAACAGCTGGGATAATCCGCTGACTAGCAGACACTGCTACTAGGCCCAAAGTATTGCCTGGGCTAGATGCAGTTAAAAATTTGTAATTAGATATACAGGCGGTGGCTACTCCGCTGACTAGCAGACACTGAAGCTTTGCAGCAGACCTCTGATTCCCAGGCTATAGTATGAGTAAACAGCTCTTCAGACTCAACCATCTGTGTTACCCCAAGCCATAGTGTATGCACTTTCTTAAGGTTAAAAGGGGGGGTAGAGACCCGACCCACCTGGAATTGATGATGCCTACGTCATGTAAAACACAGCAAGGGGACTCCAAAAAGAGTCTCCATTTTTTCCAAAAATTATGGCAGAGACACCACTTAAGTGGCATCAATTGTCCCAGAGTTGCTTAAAATGGTTGGTGAGGTGATTTTCCAAAATCCTCAAGCTTTTAGTCTCCCCAGGATGACACAGGTTGGGCAGATGGTGGTTGGACTGACCTGCTAGGCCGCATTGTAGCACAGTGAGCTTCGCACTGCAACTTATGCTTCATATCCATGTGACGGTTCAAGCATAAAGTACTCAAACTATTGTTTTTTTGGCCTCTACTTAGCTTTTGGTGACAAATGTTACAGATAACATGAGTTGGGTCATCCTTAGACATCTCAAAAAATGCCCAGGCTATGCAAGGTTTAGAGCCCATGCGACTCTGCTACTAGCAATACTATCAAATGATTGGCTGGGTTAGATGCAGTAAAAAATTCTTATTAGATACACAGGCGGTGCAGCTTGCTTCGCAGCTGGGCTACTACGCCCAAAGTATTGGTAGACTGTATACTAAAAAAGGAAGGATTCACTGACTGTGGTGGCCCCTCCGCGGGCCGTGGCGATTGATCATCCACTTTCGCTGCCCCTTACTCAACGAATTCACAAACATCTCCCGTCGGTTTGGAGTCCCATTATGCCCAACCAAAAACATAGGCCCCACAACAAAAATATCGTTCTTAGGCATCGAAATCGACACCACAGCAAGGTTTTTCCACCTCCCATGGGAAAAAATACCAAAACATTACACCTGATCTAGGTTTTTTGTGCAGTATGGAAAGTAACACTACAGCAGATGCAAGTATTACTAGGTCTCCTTGTGTTTGCGAGCCGGGTCATGCCAGTCGGAAGGGTCTTTTCTCTTCATTAATCGCCCGCAACAAAAGGGGCATCTAAACCGAGTCATACAATCAGAATCAGCAGGCAGCTATGGGCGGACTTAGAGGTGTGGAAAACCTTCTTATAATCATTCAACACACGTTATTTATGTCAGCAGAACAGTCCAACATTGAACTAAGATTATTCACTGGGGCGGCAGAATCAGGCGGATATGCAGCGATACTAAATAACCAATGGTGCACAAGCTTATGGTTATTGGGCGAACAAGTGCTGACAAAAAAAAAGACAGTCATGGAACTGTTTCCAATAGTGGTAGCAATAGAAATATGGGGCGCGCTCCTGGCTAACAAAAATATACGCTTCATAACAAAAAACACCAGCCTAGCGCACTTCATTAATAATATGGCATCATCGTCTCTCCCAGTGCTAGGCCTACTTCTCCGGCTAGCATTCCTGTGCCTAAAACACAATGTATGGGTCCGCGCTAGCCACGATTCTGAGGGGTCTAGTGCGGCTGCTAACGCTTTATCACAATTCAATTGGCAGATTTTCACAGAGCTCCTCCCCAACGCCCACCCATCGGGCAACAGTTGCCCAGCCTCCCTATGGTATCTAGTGGCGAATAGTTGATGCCATTAATCAGAGCGTCAGTTGCCCCGTCGATGTGGCAAGCATACGGTAAGGCATGGGAAGAGTGGACACGACTAGTAGCAGGCAGACGGGTTGACCAAAGTGAACAAGCCAGATTAGAAGTCACCATAGAATTTCTCCACCAGCTAATGATGAGGGGCATATCAGGGTCGTCAGCGCAGCGGTGGCTGACCGGAGTAGCATTTCACTTCCAACTACTGAATTGGGGACATGTGACAAATAGATTTATCATCAGACAATCCATAAAAGGGTGGAAAAGGGGTCAGCCAAGTCATGAGTGTAGACGTCCCGTCCCGTGTCACTAAAACTGATTTCTCGCATCATATCCCTAACACCATTAACATGACACTCACAATTCGAAGCAACACTACTGTCTACTGCATTTGCGATCGACTTCTTCGGGGCGCTATGCATAAGCGAATTAGTCCCTCAATCCAAAATTACCACCAGTGGAGGCTTATTACACCAGGACGTAGTCATAACCAATAATGCAATACGTCTACGCATGCGCAAATCGAAAACGGTTCCAACGGGCAGGGGCACTTGGGTACTTCTACAACCCACAAACAGTACGCTGAGTCGGGTAACAATAGTAAAAACATATATAACCATCAGATCACAAAGTAATTTCTTCCTATCACACATTGATGGAACGCCATTATCAAGATACCAGTTCCAAGCTATATTTAATAAATGCCTAACATCGGCAGGGAACCACCCCAAAGATTATGGGACACACTCATTCCACATAGGCGCGGCCACGGAAGCAACAAGAGCAGGACTGTCAGAAACGGAAGTTCAGAGGATAGGGAGATGGCGATCCACGTGTTTGGCGACATACATAAGACCGGACTTGTTATCCTAACGTGGTTTGTTTCTTTTACAGGTGACGCTAAGCCAACAGTGTGGGTGATAGGCAACTCGTATATATATTGTGCATAAAAAAGGGCGAAAGTCCGCCCAGGCGGGAGGAAATTTGAGTTTCATAACACATATTTCAACTGGAGAGGTATTAGAGGCCTGCAATGGCCACAGGTACTAATGGAGGTAATCAAGGTAGGGAGAGAGGCTAGAGGTCTGGTCACCTTAGTTATACAGGCCCGGGGGAAACGACATAGGTTATCACAAGAGCGCATAACTAATGGCAATAATGAAACTAGACACTGAGCGCTTCAGAGAATTTTTCACAAAAATAACTATAGTATGGTCAGAGATTGTGCCGAGAGCGGTATGGCAAGGTGCCCGAGACATCACGGCCATTGAACGGACAAGGCGGCTAATAAATATTTGGATGGCAAAATTTATAAGAGACAGAGGCAGTGTAGTGATACGACACCGACAACTGGAAGGAGATAAAGCAGGCCTCATACGGCCCCACGGTGTTCACTTAATGGATATTGGACTGGACATATTCCTGTCAGGACTCCAGGACGGAATGGAACAAGCATTAAGAGTGATGGAGGGGGGTCAGAGTCCTGCATACGAGTACGCAGGATCCTCCGTGGCCTGGAAATAGAAAGGACATGTTGGAGAGTTACACTTGTTGGCCAACTTGCCGGTGTGGAGACACAGGGCATGCTGCAGCAAGCTGAATTATTTTAGAAATAAAATGCCTTTTTAATGTCATGAGTATAAACAGTTAATAAAGCTGTGACCGATCTTCACCCATCCAGTTGTAAGAGTTACATGATTGTATTGTCAATGAAAGGGGGGCGGTAGGGGGGCTGAGCGTCTGGGTTTGGTTGGGGGTCCCCACAGTCTGCCTAGGCTAGATGCAGTTAAAAATTATTATTAGATACACAGGCGGTGCAGCTTTCTTCACAGCTGGGCTACTACGCTGACTAGCAGACACTGAAGCTTTGGAGCAGACCTCTGAGTAAACAGCTCTTCAGACTCAACCATCTGTGTTACCCCAAGCCATAGTGTATGTAGTTTCTTACGGTTAAAGGGGGGGGGGGACCCAACCCACCTGTAATTGACGATGCCAACATCACGTCAAACACAGCAAGGGGACTCCAAAAAGAGTCTCCATTTTTTCCAAAAATTTGTGGCATAGACACCACTTAAGTGGCATCAATTGCCCCAGAGTTGCTTAAAACGGTTGGTGATGTGATTTTACCAAATCATCAAGCTTTTACTCTCCCCAGGATGACACAGGAGTAGAAAAGTCCTTGCGGATGCATGATTTGTTCATCTTTATGAACGTGAGTCTGTCTACATTGTCAGTGGACAGCTAGTGCGCTTATCTGTCAGCACACCATCAGCAGCGCTGAACACACGTTCAGAGAGAACACTGGCTGCGGGGCACGACAAGATCTCCAAGGCGTGAGTGGCGAGCTCAGGCCATTTTTCCAGATTGGAAGCCCAAAATGAGCAAGGGTCCAGTGACACAGTCATGGCTTCGATGTTCACTTGGAGATACTCCTGTACCATCGTCTCTAGGCGTTGACTATGTGTCAGACTTCTTGTCTCCTGTGGCCTTGCAAAGGATGGGCTAAAAAAGTGGTGAAATGATTGCACAAAATTGCTGATACCAGCAGATACTGTGTTTCTGTTACGGTTTGAGTGCTGAAGACTCGACAGTCCCACGGTTGGCAAGTTAGAACTGTGAGACTCACTACGTGCACCACTGGTGTTTTGTGGAAAAGCACATGTAAGATTCTGCAACAGTCTCTGCTGATACTCCTGCATGCGTGAATCCCTTTCTATGGCAGGAATTATTTCTGTTAATTTACTTTTGTACCTAAGAGTGTGGCAACCCAGTAGTCAGGATTATTTCGAATTCTGACAATCCGAGGGTCATGTTGCAGGTAGTGCAGCGAGAAGGCACTCATGTGTCTTGCGCATCCAGGAGCACCAAGTCCCTGTTGTGTTGGTGGCGAGGTAAGAATCATGCTTCCTTCCTCTGCCCTCTCCCCCCAACCTCGCACAACAGAAATGTGATCAAGTTCTCCCTCATCTGATGAGTCTTCCATGCCCATCGCAAGTTCGTCCTCCACTTCTTCCTCGGCTCCTGCACCTTCCTCAACAGTTTGGCTGCTACCATATGCCCTGGTTAATCCCTCTCCTCCACCTTCCCATGCCTGCCGCCTTGGTGCTGCTGACCGTCTGGACCTTGCAGATGTTAGCCCTTCCGCATACAACTCCTCCTTCTCTACTTCCTCCACCTCCTCTTGTCCCACCACCTGACTCCGAATTCTGTTTAATGTGTGCTCCAGCATGTAAATCACCGGAATAGTCATGCTGATAATGGCATCATCAGCACTAAACATCTTCGTCGCCATTTAAAAACTGTGCAGAAGGGTGCATAGGTCCCTGATCTGAGACCACTCCTCCAGCGTGATTTGCCCCACCTCTGGATCTCGTTGGCCCAGGCTAAACGTCACAACGTATTGCACCAGGGCTTGTCGGTGCTGCCACAGTCGCTGCAACATGTGCAGAGTTGAATTCCACCGTGTTGGCACATCGCATTTCAGCCGGTGAAGTGGCAGGCCCAGCGACTTCTGTAGAGATGTAAGAGAGCTGCGGGATGCAAACGGCAGAAGTGAGCACACAGCGACCGTGCCCTCTGCAGAAGGCCATCTAGTAAGGGATAGTGGGCTAAAAATTGCTGGACAACCAGGTTCAACACGTGAGCCATACAAGGCATGTGTGTGACATTGCCCCGGGGAAGGGCCACACCCAGGTTTGCAGCATTGTCGCACACGGCCTTCCCTGGTTGCAGGTCCAGTGGAGACAACCATTCATGAAACTGGTTCTCCAGAGCTGACCACAACTCCTCAGCTGTGTGACTCACATTTCCCAGACATTTCAAAGTAAAAACCGCCTGATGACGTTGATCCCTGCTTCCAACATAGTAAGGAGGTGTGCAGGATTTCTTCTGCGCAGTTAGAAAGCGGGTGGCATTACCAGACAGGCTTTGGGTGCAGGTGGAGGACCGAGAGGAGGTTGAGGAGGCAGAAGCAGTGGAGTAACTTCGAGATAAAGAGGATTGAGGCACAACTCGTGGGGACGGCAAGACTTGGACAGCAGCCCTTTGTCCTGCTGTCACCATAGTTACCCAGTGCCCAGTCAGCGACATGTAACGCCCCTGTCCATGCCTACTCGTTCAAGTGTCTGTGGTGAAATGCACCCTGTCACACACAGAGTTTCTCAATGAAGCGGTGATGTTGTGTGCGACATGCTGGTGGAGCGCAGGCACACCTTTCTTTGAGAAGTAGTGCCGACTGGGCATGTGGTACTGGGGCACTGCGACGGACATAAGGTCTCGAAAATCCTCTGTGTCCACCAGGCGGAAAGGCAGCATTTCTGTAGCCAAGAGCTTGCAGATGGTGAAATTCAACCTCTTAGCTTTCTCATGGCTAGGAGGAAATGGTCTTTTACTTGTCCACATCTGAGGGACCGAGGACTGGCTGTTGTGCTTAGACGTGGTTGAGTAGGGTGTCCCCGGCAAACTGCCGGTCTGTGAGGAAGATGCAGGCGGAAAAGTTAGCTTGCCTTGATCCAAAGGTGGTGCTCTCGATGTCGGAGAGCGCTCAACACCAGCTGGTGTTTCCACTTCCAAATGAAATGATGACCTGCCAATCACACTGGCTGTTGCGGGTAAAGAGGTGGCAGGTCTGCGTCCAAAAACATGTGTGACTGCTGTCCCCCCAGTCACAGAGGATGAAGAGGCCGTGGATGCACAAGATGGGGCAGACGGTGGTTGGCCCGGCCCGCTAGGCCACATTGTAGCACAGTGAGCTTCCCACTGCAACTTATGCTTCATATCCATGTGACGGTTCATGCATGAAGTACTCAAACTATGGATTTTTTGACATCTACTTAGCTTTTGGTGACAAATGTTACAGATAACACGAGTTGGGTCATCCTTATCGTTCTGAAAAAATGGCCAGGCTATGCAAGGCTTAGAGCCCATGCGACCTGAAGAGCCACCACGACTTGTGGTCAGAGGTACAGTTGTGTTTGAGGATGCAGTTGTTGACGTGCTTCCAGTACTACGTCTCTGTCCAGGAAGGCGCAACCTAACCTCGTGGTCACTAGCATCCTCCTCCACCTCCTCTGCTGACCTCATCGACTGGCTGACTGTGGATTGACAGCAAGTGGGATCTCCAACCTCGTCATCATCACCCTGTGTGTTCTCACACCCGTCGTCCTCAGAGCCAACCTCTTTCTGCCCTGACCGAAAACTCAAGTTGTCGCTCCAATCAGGTATTTGAGTCTCATCATCGTCTTCATCATTGTCTCCACCAACAGGAGTTACAGTTTAGGAACGAGGGTCTACATTATGCTCAGAACCTTCTTCAACTGTTCCTGGATCCGACTCATAAAGATTCTGGGCATCAGTGCAGATCATTTCCTCGTCTGGATTCACAGAAGCTCTGGAGCAGACCTCTGATTCCCAGGTTATAGCATGAGTAAACAGCTCTGCAGACTCAACCATCTGTGCTACCCCATACTCAGACGGGCAGCTGGAGACTTGGGAGCTTTGAGGAAGCAAGTGCGATTGGGGTGACATCTCTGAGGACTGGAGTATTTGTGATGTTGAAGTTGAGGTGGAGGAGAGCCCACTTAAAGGAGCACTTGATATCCGTTGAAGCACCTGCTGTTTTTGTGCCTCATCTGGAATTTGTAGCGATGGGCGTGGCCGTAAGAAAGGGATCGGATCACATTGTCCGCTAAAAGAAGTAGACATCTTAGTTTTGCTGGAAGATGGTCTTTCTTCTGCAGATGTTACTGTTGCTTTAACACCTACCCCACGGACGAAACCTTTTTTTCCCTTCCCAACACGCCTATTCCCCTTTCCACTAGCAGCAGGCCTTTTGCCACTCATTTTGGTGGTTAACTAATTGACAACTCTGGAGTTGTTTGCACAAAAAACGATGGATGGAAACCGAGCAGAGCTGAGTGGCCAAACTGTGGTACTAGCCCAAAAGGCTGGGTTAGAAGCAGTAAAACAATTTTATTAGATACACAGGTGGTGGAGCTTGGTATAGATGGCCTAATACAATGAGTACCACACACTGCTACAGGCCAAAAATTATTTTCCGGGCTAGATGCAGCTAAAAATTATTATTAATTTCAAAGCTGGTGGAGCTTAGTATAGATGGCCTAATAGATTAAGTACCACACACTGCTACAGGCCCAAAATTATTTTCCGGGCTAGATGCAGCTAAAAATTATTATTAATTTCAAAGCTGGTGGAGCTTAGTATAGATAACCTAATAGATTGAGTACCACACACTGCTACAGGCCCAAAATTATTTTCCGGGCTAGATGCAGCTAAAAATTATTATTAATTTCAAAGCTGGTGGAGCTTGGTTTAGATGGCCTAATACAATGAGCACCACACACTGCTACTATGCCCAAAATTATTTTCCGGGCTAGATGCAGCTAAAATTATTATTAATTTCAAAGCTGATGGAGCTTGGTATAGATGGCCTAAAACAATGAGTACCACACACTGCTACTATGCCCAAAATTATTTTCCGGGCTAGATGCAGCTAAAAATTATTATTAATTTCAAAGCTGGTGGAGCTTAGTATAGATGGCCTAATAGATTGAGTACCACACACTGCTACAGGCCCAAAAATATTATCCGGGCTAGATGCAGCTAAAAATTATTATTAATTTCAAAGCTGGTGGGGCTTAGTATAGATGGCCTAATAGATTGAGTACCACACACTGCTCTAGGCCCAAAATTATTTTCCGGGCGAGATGCAGCTAAAAATTATTATTAATTTCAAAGCTGGTGGAGCTTGGTATAGATGGCCTAATACAATGAGTACCACACACTGCTACTATGCCCAAAAGGTTTTACTTGGCTAGGTGCAGTAAAAAATTCGTATTACATACACAGGTGGTGTAGCTTGCAACACAGATAGGCTACTCCACTGACTAACACACACTGCAAGAGGCCCAAAAGGATTTGCTTAACTAGATTTAGCCAAATGCTGTGAAAAACACTTGCACAGCACCAAAACAGACCTGCCTGGCAAAAAGTCCTAGGAAATGCTGTAGCCTAGCCCTCAAAAGGGCTGCAATTACAACTATTCCCTACTCCCAACCTATCTGTCTATTTAAGAGCAAATTCGCTAGCAATTCACACAGTTAGAAAGTATAGCGCCCACAGCAGCAGCGGTGCCGTCTAACACTCAGCTGCAGTAGTGAGAAAATGGTGGCGATGTGGAAAATGGCTGGGTCTTATAGGGCAAGGACATGTGACATACACAGCCAATGACACATGCCCTTGCTTGTGTGAAAAAAAGCACTTCGCTGCGTGTGTGCGCTGCTGATAGGCTGACAGACTGCACCTACCCACTGTAAATGCGGGAAAGAAAAAAAAAATGGAGATCTTCATTATTTCTGCAGAGATCCATCCCCTGCCCCTCCACCCGCCCACTGTACACTCAAACTGTGTATTAACATTGATTAACAGCATTACTGTGAAAAAATCCAGTTACGATTTTGGTGCACAAACAGTTATCGAACATAACCTCGAACAGCCGGATTTTTTTCAAATCGTTCGTGTTCGTCGATCGGCTCGAACACCGCCCAAAACAGCTCGAATTTGAGATTGGCAAACAGTTCAAGTCGAACACCGCTCATCTCTACTCATGTCCATACTCGGTCCCCAGACGTCACTATTTCTCCCGGTGTTGTCTCCACCTTCTAAAAGCGCGGGTCCCTGAACATTACTGCTGGTACTTTTTCTGTGGGAATTTGCTTGCCTCCTACCAGCCTGGAATATTTCCAGTAAACTATGGTACGTCGCCATGGTATTAGCACTGCCCCCAGTAACAGTAGCGAATCCATCCCCAATTTCCTTCTCAGGAATTTTATTTGGCAGACTGAGTGGCTGCCCAAATCCATTAGTTTCTCACAAAGGAGCTGAAGATAGAGTAGGGAGTAGGTGCAAGTTTCTCCAGCCTGTTAGATATTAGAGGGTGAATGGCAGCACAGTGGATCAGTGGTTAGCACTGAAGCCTTTCAGCGCTGGGATCCTGGGTTCAAATCCCAGCAAGGACAACATCTGCAAGGACTTTGTATGTTCTCCCCATGTTTGCGTGGGTTTCTACCTCAGTAAAAAAGCAGCCATAGAGTGTCCGGGAACCTTCCCACACACTTTTCTTAGCCAGGACTGCTTCTCGGCAGAGTTGGACGGTTCCACCAGAGAATCCTCTGGTGTGCCCTGGCTTTTACATAAGGAGAGTTCATGATAGCGCTAAATATGCCGCTGCTACAGGGCTCTTGAGCGGGGGAGAAAGGTGAGCCCTCAAAATCAAATTCTCTGGTGGGCACAATATTTTTCAATCTGAAACAGCTTCTCAGTGGGAGTTGTATTTCACCACAGCCATATTGTTTAGCTCGGTGAAAGGACTGGCATAGAGGGAAACCATATCAACTCTGGCTGTCATTTCTCTGTCACCAGGTTCCGGCCATTGTCACACACGACCATGCCTGGCTGTATGTTCAGCAGTGAGAGCCACAGATCAAGCTGCTGATTTACAGCTTTCAACAACACTGCAGCGCTGGGCGGTTTGTCACCTAAGCTTTAAGCATGTTATCTTCAGCACAGCCTGTTGCCGCTTGGCCAAGGCAGAGCTGCAGTGCTTTCAGCTTGTAACTGATGTGTTTTTTTTTACGTTATTTTTTAAGGCAAATGCATTCACCGGGAAATGTCATTTTAACATTTTACAACCTTATCTGGCAATGTGGTGTGTGACACATCATCAGACACATCCTGTTTCATTGATGAAGGAGGGACTCTGAAAGACACATAGAGCAGGGCCACAGTAACGAGTACGACATGTTCCCATTAGAAAGGAGAGAGTCTGCTATACAGTTATAGGGTATGCAGTGAGTTCAACGCCTGACCAAATTTAGGAAAAATCCCACTAAGAATTTAAAGACACATAGAGCAGGGCCACAGTAACAAGTACGACATGTTCCCATTAAAAAGGAGAAGGTTTGCCATACAGTTATAGGGTATGCAGTGAGTCCACTTGCTGACCAAATTTAGGAAAAACCCCACTAAGAAACTAAAGACGCATAGAGCAGGGCCACAGTAACGACAAATTCCCATTAGAAAGGAGAGAGTCTGCTATACAGTTATAGGGTATGCAGTGAGTCTAACGGCTGACGAAATTTAGGAAAAACTCCACTAAGAATTTAAAGACACATAGAGCAGGGCCACAGTAACAAGTATGACATGTTCCCATTAGAAAGGAGAGGGTCTGCTATACAGTTATAGGGTATGCAGTGAGTCTAACGGCTGACCAAATTTAGGAAAAACCCCAAAAAGAATTTAAAGACACATAGAGCAGGGCCACAGTAACAAGTACGACATGTTCCCATTAGAAAATATCATCATCATGGCCTCACCACGGCACTATGAACTCTCCTGAAGGAGAAGTCAGGGCCCACCGGAGGAGTATCCGTTTCTCTGGTGGGCCCGTCCAACCCTGCCGAAAAGCAGCCCTGGCTAAGAAAAGTGTGGGGGAAGGTTCCCGGACACTCTATGGATGCTTTTTTAATGTGGGTAGGCCATGCTTATGCATGTTATTTCTCAAAACGCATTTCAGATCAGGCCATTGTCCAACTCTGTATTTAAGAAATTAAATGCGCAAAGAAAGATGTGTGTGAGTCAAAGCATCACCGACAAGTGCGAGTTGATGTTGGACGGGCTGCCATTGCTTTTGGAACAAGCTCAATTACAGGACTTTCTGGGAGAAATGACACGCAGGGTAAATACGGTTTCCCTCTATGCCAGTCCTTTCACCGAGCTAAATACAACTCTTAGCAAAAAAAAGCTGTGGACTGGCGCCGTACCGTCCCTGGCCACATTCACCTGTCCACGTGTTTGTGGTTAAGCGGTCCTTCCCAGTAAGTGCACTGGGGAGGGGACGGGTAATGTTGTGGGACCCGTGCTTGTGGAAGGTGGAGGCGATACCGGGAAATATAGTGGCGGCTGGGGACCGAGTATGGACACCCGGCCACCGCTGGCATGAGTTTATGAAAAGCTTCCGCCTCCACGAGCCTAAAAGGCCACATTTCAAGTGCAAGCAGCTGTCAAAAATTTGGCAGTATAGTATTGCAGCCTGTTGGGTGGCTGCCTGCATACTTGCGCTTGCATTCCAAGGAATGGGGTAGGGAAAACTGAATGTTGCACTAGGACAAGGACATGGACGATGATTGTTGCAAGTCTGCAATGACAGGTGCATTGCTGGAGGCATCTTCGCATGCGCCAAGGATCACTTATGATTGGCACACTTTTAGGCAGTGACCTGGGAGTCAGAGATGCTTCCAGAGGTCTTGCCCATGCTGTTGCCATGTCTTTTCAGCACTGTATGCATGTGTCTGATGACGTGTCACACACCACATGGCCAGATAAGGTTGTAAAATGTTAAAATTACATTTCCTGGTGAATGCATTTGTCTTGGTTGAAAGCAATGCAAAAGTGCAAAAACGCACCAAACACGCTACGTGTGAACATAGCCCAAGTGTGGAGGAGTATTTTTGTTTTTGGTTATTTATTTTGCCTTATATACAAGTCATTACCCTGGAAAGGATGTTCCTTAACATATTTCCCAGGAAAATCCATTTTGGTTTAATTTTTGTATGTTTTGTTGTGAGTCCGTAAAAGTCACGTAATGCTCTGACAACGTTGTTGACAGCAGTGATCTGGGAGTCAGAGATGCTTCCAGGGGTCTTCCCCATGCTGTTCCCATGTCATTTGAGCACTGTTCCCATCGATTTGGGTAATTTTTAAGCCCTCTGCAGACCGCCGGGGAGAGCCACCTAAAAAATGCTCGAGTTTCCCATATACTTACATTGGGCTCGTTGCTCGGGTCGAGCACCCGAGTATTCCAATTTACTCGACCCGAGCAACGAGTACCTGAGCATTATAGTGCTCGCTCATTACTAGTGAGGAACAAATAAGTGTGGAAAGAAGGAGGTCTTGGAGGACCGGAGATTACGGAAGGGATTATATCGGGAGATTAGTTCAGAGATGTATGGAGAAGAAAGGTTAAGGATGGCTTTGTATGTCAGTGTTAGTAGTTTGAACTGGATACGCTGGGCAATTGGGAGCCAGTGAAGGGATCTTATAGATTGCAATCTTATGGATTCCTAGAGTCTAGAGTAAAAAAGCAGCCATAGAGTCTCCAAGAATCTTTCCACACAATCTTCTTATCAAGGAATGCTTCTCGGCAGGGCTGGACTGGCCCACCAGAGAGCCGCAGACTCCTCCATTGGCCCCTGCCTTCTCCATCAGGAAGGTTCATATTGCAAACCTTGCAGGTTGTGATGATGAAGAGACCATCCATCTCCTTAGTTTTCTGTTACTTGGAATTCAAGCGCAAGTATGCAGCCAGCCACCCACCCACAGGTCGCAATAGTATACTGACACATTTCTGGACAACTGCTTGCCCTTGAAATGTTGCCCTTTAGGCTTGTGGAGGCGGAAGCTTTTCAAAACCTCATGGCAGCGGCGGCCGGAACTCCATACTCGGTCCCCAGCCACCACTATTTCTCCCGGTGTCGTCCCTGCCTCACACAAGCACAGGTCCCAGAACATTACCCGTGCCCTCCCCAGTGCACTTAGTAGGAAGGACTGCCTAACTACAAACACGTGGACAAGTAAATGTGGCCAGGGACGGTTCGTCTCACTGGAGCCAGGTCACAGCAAAAAAGCAGCCATAGAGTGTCCAGTAACCTTCCCACACACTTTTCTTAGGCAGAGATGCTTCTTGGCAGGGTTGGACAGGCCCACCAGAGAACCGGAGAATCCTCTGTTGGGCCCTGGCTTCTCCTTCAGGAGAGTTGATAGTGCAAACCTTGCAGCTGCTATGGGGCTCTTTAGTGGGGGAGAAAGGTGGTTCCTCACAATCAAATCCTCTCGTGGGCCCAATGTTCTTCAGTCTGACATTGCTTCTCGATGAGAGTTTTATTTCACCACAGCCATATTCTTTAGCTCGGTGAAAGGACTGGCATAGAGGGAAACCGTATCTACTCCATATGTTATTTCTCCAAGGAAGTCCTCTAATGCAGTTTGTTGCATAATCAATAGCAGCCTGTCCAACATCAGCTCACACTGCTCGGTGGTGCTTAGTCACAGACAAAGATCTTTTTTTACGCCTTGAATTTAATCACTACAGAGTTGGACAATGGCCTGATCTGCAATGCGTTTAGAGAAATAACGTGCATAAGCAAAGTCACGGTTTAGGCCACTGAAGGTCATTAAGCAAACTCATACAGCTTTCTGACAGACTGAAAGAGGGGTATCAAAACTTCCAAGACAGCCAAGACTTCCCTGTCCTCCCCCAGAGGATGATTGTCCATGTTCTTCTCCTCCTCCTTCTCCTCATTATCACACAATTCGCATTGAGATGAGATGAGGCTGGGCTGCATAGTTCCTTGCTCTGACTGAAATGCCTCCTCTTTAACTGTGAGCACCTAGCATTTCAGTAGACAGAGAAGCGGGATTGTGACGCTAAGTATGGCGTCATCGCCGCTCACCATCTTGGTGGAGTCCTCAAAGTTTTTGAGGATGGCACAGAAGTCAGACATCCATGCCCACTCATCAGTTCTTATGTGCGAAGGCTGACCTGAATGCCGATGGGCGTGTTGAAGCTGGTACTCAACAACTGCCTTATGCTGCTCACAAATACTTCCTAACATCTGCAACGTTGATTTCCAATGTGTAGTGAGATCGCGCAACAGTCTGTGACCTGGAAGCTGCATATGCTGCTGAAGCACTGCCAGGGTGACGGAAGCTATAGCTGAGTTTCTGAAATGGGCACACACGCATTGTACTTTCACAAGCAGCTGTGGCAAATCTGGGTAGGGTTTGAGAAACTTCTGAACCACTAAGTTGAGCACATTTAGTGCTCTCTCATTACTAATGTGTACCCTTGCATGGAGAACAATATCAGCACCGAAAAATTAAAAGATAAAATATAGCCTGCTTTATATACCACGGTGCTAAGAAAACCAATTTTGACTATATCTTGTGTACCCCTGTGACAAAAATATCTGCACCAAAGAATTACTTTCACTGCAGTAGAACTAGTATAATGGTGACCAAAAACTCTTCCACTACAGCCAACCCAATAGATGTAGAGACCCAATAAGGATTCTCCACATTTAAAAAAATTAGGGCCTAAACCCACCAAAGTGGCATCAATTTCACCAGAGTAGAAGTAGTTTAATGGAGACAGAAACCTCTTCCACTACAGCCAAACCCAATAGATGGAGACCCAATCAGGATTCCCACATTTACAAAAAATAGTGGCAGACACCAGCAGAGTGGCATTAATATCAGTACAGTAGAAACTGTAGAATTAGGAACGACGTGACTTCTCCTAAAGCCAACCCAGTAGATGGAGACTCAATCAGAAGTGTTTACATTTCCCTAAATTAGGGCCTAGCACCACCAAAGTGGTATCGATTTCACCAGAGAAGTAGTTTAATGGAGACAAAACCTCTTCCACTACAGCCAACCCAATAGATGGAGAGAACCAATCAGGATTCTCCCCATTTAAAAAAAATAAGGCCTAAACCCACCAAAGTGGCATTAGTTTCACCATAGTGTTTACATTACCCTAAATTAGGGCCTAGCACCTAACCAAAAACAAAAATACTCCTCCACACCTTGGGCTATGTTCACAAGTAGCATTTTTTATGTGTTTTTGCATTTTTGTATTGCTTTCAACCGTGACAAATGCATTCACCGGGAAATGTAATTTTAACATTTTACAACCTTATCTGGCCATGTGCTGTGTGACACATGCATACAGTGCTGAAAAAACATGGGAACAGCATGGGGAATACCCCCGGAAGCATCTCTGACACCCAGGTCACTGCCTAAAAGTGTGCCCATCAGAAGTGATCCTTGCCACATCAGAAGATGCAGACTTGCAACTATCCCCGTTCAAGTCCTTGTCCCAGGGCAGTGTTCAATTGTACCTCCCCCATTCCTTGCAATGCAAGTATGCAGCCTGCCACCCATCCCCAGGCTGCAATACCATACTTCTTGCATGCTTGCACTTGAAATTGGGCCTTTTAGGCATGTGGAGGCGGAATCTGGCCACCTCGTCATGGCTGCGTCGGGGGTCTGGTAACCATACTCAGTCACCAGCTGCCCGGCGGCCGGGAGTCCACGCTTGGTCCCCAGCTGCCAGGGGGCGGCTGGGTGTCCATACTCGGTCCTCAGCTGCCTGGGTGCGGCCGGGTGTCCATAAACGGTCCCCAGCCGCCCCTATTTTTTATACACCAGGGCGCATACCAAAACATTACCTGTACCCTCCCCAGTGCATTTAGTGGGAAGAACAGCCTAACCACAAACACGTGGACAAGTGAATGTGGCCAGGGATGGTCCATCTCACTGACGCCTTCACACTGGGTTAATATTGTGGAAGCCGGGACATAGTTCAACACAAAGATCAGAAGGTAGGCAGCAGCAGTGGTCGGCCTCCTGCACAACGAGTAAATTATTCATGATCATGAGGCCATCCATCTCCTTAGCTTTCTGTTCCTTGGAATGCAAGCGCATGTATGTAGTAGCGGCTATTGGTGAGGTGGTCAGCGTTTTGGCGCATATTCTACCTCCTCCGAGGATTGCTGGATGTTTTCCTGCTACTATCCCAGTTCTATGACTCCCGTTATAACAAAGCTTCAGGTGATGAATGATGGATGAGGTGGTGGCAAAGGAGAAAGAGCAGGAGGAACAGGGACCATTCACATCAATATCAGGCCAGTCAACCACACATGTCTTGTAGGATATGTTTCTGTACCAAAAAGAGCGGTTCGGCTACACAGTTATAGGGCATACAGTGAGTGCAATGCCTACCAAAAATTTTGAGGCACTCCAATGCCCCTTGGAAGTGACATGGAGGTCAGAGGGCCTTAACTAAACCGTTTTTTCCATTTTTAGCAACTGGGTCTCCTGTAGTGTTGAGCCACCCCCGTAGTGTTCGAGTTCGGTTCGGTTCGTCGAACACCCGTGTGTTCGCCGAACTGTTCGTCGAACTGTTCGTCGAACACCTTCGAACACCGTTAAAACCAATGGCAGGCAAACAAAAACACATAGAAACACATAGAAAACACCTTCAAAGGTGTCCAAAAGCTGACAAACTGCTCAGAAGACACAACTAACACATGGAAAAGTGACAAGTACATATAGTCATGCGAAAAGAAAAGAGGTGGAGGAGTAAAAGGAGGGGGAGACACAGATATAGGCATGTCATGCCCTTCTAAAATCCAAAAAGTGAGAAGCCGAGACGGCCAGTCCGCTCCTGCCCGTGCCACCTCCGTGTCGCCGGGTTTGTGCCAGAGCCGCGGTGAACCCTGACGGCCAGCCCCCCTCTCCCAATACTGGTGCCTGTCCGCTGGTGGGTCGAGAGAGCCCCCCTGTGGTGGAGGCAGCTCTAAGCTTTTTAATTTAAATTGTCCCTCTAATTTGAATGAATACACTTTAAATTCATTTACAAGGATCTATTGGAGGGCAAGTCTCATGCCAGCAGCCGCGTAATTCCAGCTCCAGTAGCGTCCACTAAAGCTGCTGCAGTTAAAAAGCTTTTATAAGGATCGAGCTCGGCTGTCCACCGCAAGGCATCCTAGTGCCAGTCCCAGCCCCTATGCCTTGGGGTGCCTCCTGATGCTCTTCACTGAGTATCCCGTGGTCCCGAAGCATTTCCTTTGAAAAAATTAAGTGTCCAAACTACAGGTGGTGTAGCTTGCTTAACAGCCGGGATAATCCGCTGACTAGCAGACACTGCTACTAGGCACAAAGTATTTCCTGGGCTAGATGCAGTTAAAAATTTGTAAGTAGATACTCTCGTTGGATGCTGAGAAAGCATTCCATAGAGTCTCCTGGCACGCCATATATGATTCTCTTAAAAAGCTTGGGGTAGGGGTCTAGGGGACCCTTTTATAGCCAAAATCACGGCCCTGTATCACAATACGTCACCTAGGCTGAAGATAAATGGAACTGTAGCACCGAGGGCTCGGTTGCTACAGACGTATTGCACCTCACCCAGAGGTGTGATATCTCACTCTCAGATAAGGATGGAGTGTGGATCAGGACCCGACACCTGCATGCATTACACCACATTGCCGTGGGGCAGGGCGACCAATATGCCCCTGAGATGGGCACGACAGTCCCTGTCCCTGGCTGGAGTGGGGGGAGGGAACACTGAGGAAGGGGAACCCTGCAGTGCAGGAGCAGGGAGGAAGCAGTTCCTGGGTGCATTGAGAAGGGAGTATAAAAGGTGGGCACCATCTTAGTTCAGTGCAGAGAAGTCTGAGCAGAAGTGGCAGGTAGCAGGGGCTCTGCATGAGCTCTGCTCCGGAGGCGGGCCTAGTAACAGAGGCCCAGGCCTGCAAGAGGGAGAAGGAAGGAAGAGGAGCGGAGAAGGCTCCAGGAACGAGGAATGAAGGGATCCCAGGGGTGCGGACGGGCGAGTCGCCACCGCACGCCCGAATCCACCTGCGTGGAGGGGTCAGGCCAAAGGGGGAGACCGGTCCCCGAACTAGTGGAGGCAGGAAACGACCCTCAGCTAGAAACCGGAGGCTCTGACATTTTATGTGGCGCAGCCCCTTGCTCCACCCGCTAGGAAGGCACCACATAGGGTCAGGGAAACTGGCGCCAAGTTTACCAAGAGGAGGCCCGAGGCAGCCGGACAGAAGTGTTGGTAAGAAAGGCCAGACAAAGGACACACAAAGGGGGTCCTGTGAAGCGCTCAAAAGTTATCTGGGAGTTGTCTGAGCCCCTCACCTGGTGAGCACAGTACGACGTGGGCAGCCGTTACCTGCAGACGTGGTCTGGATAATAAGAACTGTGAGTAAAGGCCCTGAACTGCATCACTGACTCCGTGTCGTTACTGCTGCTGCCCTGCACCATCACCCCCATCCTCCGCATACACTGCCCTGAGGCTATACTCCTCCCGTGGGGAGTTATGCTACGCTCTGCTGCACCCACAACACCAGCCTTAGCGGTCTGCCCTGTAGCGGCGGTTCACTCTGACCGCAATCCACGGGTGGCGTAGTCGGACATTTAAACATCAAAACCACATAAATAGTTCCGCCACTGGTTTGACCGCCCTGAGCCACGGAACCGGATCGCCGCCACGAAGACTACAACCACCAGCATCCACCAAAAAGGGTCCGGCTCCGGGTGTCCCAAGGCCCAGGGGGTGCGTCAGAACATTTTCATCACCTTTCACAATCACCAATGGGACAAGGCAGGGATGTCCTCTGTCCCCTCTCTTATACATCCTAGTGACGGAGCACCTGCTCTCATCAATTCGCCATAACCCCAATATTAGGTGGATTGAGGTGGGAGGCACCGAGTACAAGTGCTCTCTATTTGCTGATGATGTCCTAGTATATATCACTCAATCACATATATCCATCCCTGCTGTTATGGCTGAAATAGATCACTTTGTTACATGGTAAAATTTTAAAATCAATGCAGCGAAGTCTGAGGCCCTCGATGTCTCCCTCCCTAAATCCATATAGGATTCCATCCAGTCCAACTTTCCCTTTGCCTGGCCCTCACAGGGTATCAAATACTTAGGAATTCCTATTCATAGAGACCTCTCCCATCTATGTTATCTTAATTTTGGGCCCTTTATTGAACAATTCCATACAGACCACGGTTGGCAAGTTAGAACTGTAAGATTCACTACGTGAACCACTGGTGTTTTGTGGAAAAGCACATGTACACCGCGTTCCAAATTATTATGCAAAAAGTGTTTAGGAGTGATAAGGGAAGAATTTGTTTGTTTGTCAGTTAAACTCATTGATGGTGATGTGTGTCAGGGCTCTTTATATCACTGTAAGCAATTGCAGACACCTGTGCTAATTAGTTTGGCAGGTGTGTCCAATGAAAGGCAAGACTACTTAAGAAGGCTCTCTCACATTATTAAGCAGCCTACATTTTCTGCCAAAATGGGAAAGAAAAAGGATGTGTCGGCTGCTGAGAAGCAACAAATTGTGGAGTGTTTAGGTCAAGGCATGACTACAATCAACATTGTGCGATGATCAGGATGAAGTGTCTTGGCAATCAAGAAGTATGTAGCTGATTCACAGTACACACGTGTGCGTGCTGATAAGGGCAAATTGAGGACTCTTTCCTACAGGCAATTACGTCAGGTTGAAAGAGCAGCGGCAAAAAAGCCTTGTCATAGCAGCAGACAAGTTTTTGAAGCTGCTTGTGCCTCCAACGTCCCCCGAACAACAAGATGCAGGGTCCTTCAGAGGTTTGCAGCTGTGCATACGCCATCCTGTCGACCTCCTCTATCCACTTCACACAAGCAGAAACGGCTCCAGTGGGCCAAACATTACATGAAGACTGATTTCAAAACTGTTTTGTTCACGGATGAGTGCCGTGCAGCGCTCGATGGTCCAGATGAATGGAGTGGAGGATGGCTGGTTGATGGACACCCCACGCAAACACGGCTACAGCGCCAACAAGGAGGAGGTGGAGTAATGTTTTGGGCTGGAATCATGGGGAGAGAGATTGTCGGCCCCTTTAGGATCCCTGAAGGCGCTAAAGATGAACTCCATAATGTATGTGGATTTTCTCAAACAGCACTTCCTGCCATGGTTCAAGAAGAAGAACCGTGTATTTCACAGCAAGATCATTTTTCTGCATGATAATGCACCATCTCATGCTGCACATAAAACATCTGCATCTCTGGCTGATATGGGCATAAAAGGGGACAAACTTATGGTGTGACCCCCATGCTCCCCTGACCTCTACCCCATTCAGAACCTTTGGAGCATCATTAAAAGGAGTGTCTATGATGGCGGGAGGCAGTTCACATCTAAGCAACAGCTCTGGGAGGGTATTCTGTCCTCATGCAAAACAATTGAAGCAGAAACCATCCAAAACCTGACAAATTCAATGGACGAGAGAGTTCAGAAGCTCCTTTCGAACAAGGGGTCCTATGTGAAAATGTAACATCACCTAGAATAAAGTTTTGAGTTGAAAACTGTTTGATTTCAGTTTCTAACAACCTGCTAATGCTTATAATTTCAAAAATGACCATTTTTTTGGTCTTTATTAAAATGAAAAGGTTGATCGAAAAGTTTGGGGGATCTAAGAGTGTGGCAACCCAGTAGTCATGATTACTTCGAATTCTGACAATATGAGGGTCATGCTGCAGGTAGTGCAGCAAGAAGGCACTTATGTGTCTTGCGCATCTCGGAGCCCCAAAATTATTTTCCGGGCTAGATGCAGCTAAAAATTATTTTTAATTTTAAATCTGGTGAAGCTTATTATAGATGGCCTAATAGGATCAGTGCTGCACACTGCTACAAAGCCCAAATTATTTTCCAGTCAAGATACAGATAAACATGATTAGTAATTTGAAAGCTTAAAACGGTTGGTAGGGTGATTTTAACCAATCATCAAGCTTTTACTCTCCCCAGGATGACACAGGGGTAGAAAAGTCGTTTCGGATCCATGATTTGTTCATCTTTATGAACGTGAGTCTGTCTACATTATCAGTGGAGAGCCGCGTGCGCTTATCTGTCAGCACACCACCAGCAGCGCTGAACACACGTTCAGACAGAACGCTGGCTGCGGGGCATGACAAGATCTCCAAGGCGTAAGTGGCTAGCTCCGGCCATTTATCCAGATTGGAAGCCCAAAAAGAGCAAGGGTCCAGTGACACAGTCGTGGCTTCAATGTTTACTTGGAGATACTCCTGTACCATCGTCTCTAGGCGTTGACTATGTGTCAGACTTCTTGTCTCCTGTGGCCTTGCAAAGGATGGGCTAAAAAAGTGGTGAAATGATTCCGCAAAATTGATGTTACCAGCAGATACTGTGGTTCTGTTACGGTTTGAGTGCTGAACACTTGACGGTCCCACGGTTGGCAAGTTGGAACTGTGAGATTCACTACGTGCACCACTGGTATTTTGTGGAAAAGCACATGTAAGATTCTGCAACAGTCTCTGCTGATACTCCTACATGCGTGCATCCCTTTCTATGGCAGGAATAATTTCTGCAAATTTACTTTTGTACCGGGGATCTAACAGTGTGGCAACCCAGTAGTCAGGATTATTTCTAATTCTCACAATTCGAGGGTCATGTTGCAGGTAGTGCAGCAAGAAGGCACTCATGTGTGTTGCGCATCCAGGAGCACCAAGTCCCTGTTGTGTTGGTGGCGAGGTAACAATCATGCTTCCTTCCTCTGTCCTCTCCCCCCAACCTCGCACAACAGAAATGTGATCAAGGTCTCCCTCATCTGATGAGTCTTCCATCAGTTCGTCCTCCACTTCTTCCTGGGCTCCTGCACCTTCCTCACTAGTTTGGCTGCTACCATGCGCCCTGGTAAAATTATCTCCCCCACCCTCACATGCCTGCCGCCTTGGTGCTGCCGACCGTCTGGACCTTGCAGATGTTAGCCCTTCCGCATACAACTCCTCCTCCTCTACTTCCTCCACCTCCTCTTGTGCCACCACCTGACTCCGAATTCTGTTTAATATGTGCTCCAGCATGTAAATCACCGGAATAGTCATGCTGATAATGGCATCGTCAGCACTAAACATCTTCGTCGCCATTTCAAAACTGTGCAGAAGGGTGCATAGGTCCCTGATCTGAGACCACTCCTCCAGCGTGATTTGCCCCACCTCTGAATCTCGTTGGCCCAGGCTATACGTCAGAACGTATTGCACCAGGGCTTGTCGGTGCTGCCACAGTCGCTGCAACATGTGCAGAGTTGAATTCCACCGGGTAGGCACATCGCATTTTAGCCGGTGAAGTGGCAGGCCCAACGACTTCTGTAGAGATGTAAATCGCTGAGCTGCGGGATGCGAACGGCGGAAGTGAGCACACAGCGACCGTGCCCTCTGCAGAAGGCCATCTAGTCTGGGATAGTGGGCTAAAAATTGCTGGACAACCAGGTTCAACACGTGAGCCATACAAGGCACGTGTGTGACATTGCCCCGGCGAAGGGCCGCACCCAGGTTTGCAGCATTGTCGCACACGGCCTTCCCTGGTTTCAGGTCCAGTGGAGACAACCATTCATGAAATTGGTTCTCCAGAGCTGACCACAACTCCTCAGCTGTGTGACTCACATTTCCCAGACATTTCAATGTAAAAACCGCCTGATGACGTTGAGCCCTACTGCCAGCATAGTAAGGAGGTGTGCAGGATCCCTTCTGCGCAGTTAGAAAGCTTGTGGCATGACCAGACAGGCTTTGGGTGCAGGTGGAAGACCGAGAGGAGGTTGAGGAGGCAGAAGCAGTGGAGGAACTTTGACATAAAGAGGATTGACGCACAACTCGTGGGGACGGCAAGACTTGGACAGCAGCCCCTTGTCCTGCTGTCACCATAGTTACCCAGTGCCCAGTCAGCGACATGTAACGCCCCTGTCCATGCCTACTCGTCCAAGTGTCTGTGGTGAAATGCACCCTGTCACACACAGAGTTTCTCAAAGAAGCGGTGATGTTGTGTGCGACATGCTGGTGGAGCGCAGGCACACCTTTCTTTGAGAAGTAGTGCCGACTGGGCATCTGGTACTGGGGCACTGCGACGGACATAAGGTCTCGAAAATCCTCTGTGTCCACCAGGCGGAAAGGCAGCATTTCTGTAGCCAAGAGCTTGCAGATGGTGAAATTCAACCTCTTAGCTTTCTCATGGCTAGGAGGAAATGGTCTTTTACTTGTCCACATCTGAGGGACCGAGGGCTGGCTATTGTGCTTAGACGGGGTTGATAAGGGTGTCCCCGGCAAACTGCCGGTCTGTGAGGAAGATGCAGGCGGACATGTTAGGTTGCCTTGATCCAAAGGTGGTGCTATCGATGTCGGACAGCGCTCAAGACCAGCTGGTGTTACCACCTCCAAAGAAAATGATGACCTGCCAATCACGCTGGCTGTTGCGGGTAAAGAGGTGGCAGGTCTGCGCCCCAAAACAGGTGTGACTGCTGTCCCCCCAGTCACAGAGGATGAAGAGGCCGCGGATGCACAAGATATGGCAGACGGTGGTTGGCCCGGCCGGCTAGGCCGCATTGTAGCACACTGAGCTTCCCACTGCAACTTATGCTTCATGTCCATGTGCCGGTTCATGCATGAAGTACTCAAACTATGTATTTTTTGGCCTCTACTTAGCTTTTGCTGACAAATGTTACAGATAACACGAGTTGGGTCATCTTTATCGATCTGAAAAAATGCCCAGGCTATGCAAGGCTTAGCACCCATGCGACCTGAAGAGCCACCACGACTTGTGGTGAGAGGCAGAGTTGTGTTTGAGGATGCAGTTGTTGACGTGCTTCCAGTACTATGTCTCTGTCCAGGAAGGCGCAACCTGACCTCGTCGTCACTAGCATCTTCCTCCACCTCCTCTGCTGACCTCATCTCTTGGCTGACTGTGGGTTGACAGTAAGTGGGATCTCCGACCTCATCATCATCACCCTGTGCGTTATCACACCCGTCGTCCTCAGAGCCAACCTGTTCCTGCCCTGACAAAAAACTAAAGTTGTCGCTCCAATCAGGTATTTGAGTCTTATCATCGTCTTCCTCATTGTCTCCACCAACAGGAGTTACAGTTTGGGAATGAGGGTCTACATTATGGTCAGAACCTTCTGCGTCTGGTCCTGGATCCGACTCATAAAGATTCTGGGCATCAGTGCAGATCATTTCCTCGTCTGGATTCACAGAAGCGCTGGAGTCGACCTCTGATTCCCAGGCTATAGTATGAGTAAACAGCTCTGCAGACTCAACCATCTGTTCTACCTCATACTCAGACGGGCAGCTGGAGATTTGGGAGCTGTGAGGAAGCAAGTGCGATTTGGGTGACACCTTTGAGGACTGGAGTATTTGTGATGTTGAAGTTGATGTGGAGGAGAGCCCACTTAAAGGAGCACTTGATATCCGTTGAAGCACCTGCTGTTTTTGTGCCTCATCTGGAATTTGTAGCGATTGGCGTGGCCGTAAGAAAGGGATCTTATCACATTGTCCGCTAAAAGAAGTAGACATTTTAGTTTGGCTGGAAGATGGTCTTTCTTCTGCACCTACCCCACGGACACAACCTTTTTTCCCCTTCCCAACACGCCTATTCCCCTTTCCACCAGCAGCAGGCCTTTTTCCACTCATTTTGGTGGTTAACTAATTCACAACTCTGGAGTTGTTTGCACAAAAAAACAATGGATGGTAACCGAGCAGAGCTGAGTGGCCAAACTGTGGTATTAGGCCAAAACTATTGGCTGGGTTAGATTTTTTCAGAGCTAGATGCAGAAAATTTTTTTATTCAATTTGCAACCTGATGGAGGTCAGTATAGATGGACTAATAGACCAAGTCCCACACACTGCTAGAAGCCCAAATATTTTTTCAGAGCTAGATGCAGAAAAAAATTATTTTTAATTTGCAACCTGATGGAGGTCAGTATAGATGGACTAATAGACCAAGTCCCACACACCGCTAGAAGCCCAAATATTTTTTCAGAGCTAAATGAAGAAAAAAATTATATTCAATTTGCAACCTGCTGGAGGTCAGTATAGATGGACTAATAGACCAAGTCCCACACACTGCTAGAAGCCCAAATATTTTTTCAGAGCTAGATGCAGAAAAAAATTATTTTTAATTTGCAACCTGATGGAGGTCAGTATAGATGGACTAATAGACCAAGTCCCACACACCGCTAGAAGCCCAAATATTTTTTCAGAGCTAGATGCAGAAATTTTTTTTATTCAATTTGCAACCTGATGGAGGTCAGTATAGATGGACTAATAGACCAAGTCCCACACACTGCTAGAAGCCCAAATATTTTTTCAGAGCTAGATGCAGAAAAAAATTATTTTTAATTTGCAACCTGATGGAGGTCAGTATAGATGGACTAATAGACCAAGTCCCACACACTGCTAGAAGCCCAAATATTTTTTCAGAGCTAGATGCAGAAAAAAATTATTTTTAATTTGCAACCTGATGGAGGTCAGTATAGATGGACTAATAGACCAAGTCCCACACACCGCTAGAAGCCCAAATATTTTTTCAGAGCTAAATGAAGAAAAAAATAATTTTTAATTTGCAACCTGATGGAGGTCAGTATAGATGGACTAATAGACCAAGTCCCACACACCGCTAGAAGCCCAAATATTTTTTCAGACCTAGATGCAGAAAAAAATTATATTCAATTTGCAACCTGCTGGAGGTCAGTATAGAAGGACTAATAGAACAAGTCCCACACACTGCTAGAAGCCCAAATATTTTTTCAGAGCTAAATGAAGAAAAAAATTATTTTTAATTTGCAACCTGATGGAGGTCAGTATAGATGGACTAATAGACCAAGTCCCACACACTGCTAGAAGCCCAAATATTTTTTCAGAGCTAGATGCAGAAAAAAATTATTTTTAATTTGCAACTTGATGGAGGTCAGTATAGATGGACTAATAGACCAAGTCCCACACACCGCTAGAAGCCCAAATATTTTTTCAGAGCTAGATGCAGAAATTTTTTTTATTCAATTTGCAACCTGATGGAGGTCAGTATAGATGGACTAATAGACCAAGTCCCACACACTGCTAGAAGCCCAAATATTTTTTCAGAGCTACATGCAGAAAAAAATTATTTTTAATTTGCAACCTGATGGAGGTCAGTATAGATGGACTAATAGAACAAGTCCCACACGCTGCTAGAAGCCCAAATATTTTTTCAGAGCTAGATGCAGAAAAAAATTATTTTTAATTTGCAACCTGATGGAGGTCAGTATAGATG
The DNA here is from genome assembly GCF_046119375.1 of Phyllobates terribilis. NCBI lineage: Eukaryota > Metazoa > Chordata > Amphibia > Anura > Dendrobatidae > Phyllobates > Phyllobates terribilis. The sequence goes on from NW_027362763.1 coordinate 686,074,403, forward strand.
GACTAATAGACCAAGTCCCACACACTGCTAGAAGCCCAAATATTTTTTCAGAGCTAGATGCAGAAAAAAAATATTTTTAATTTGCAACCTGATGGAGGTCAGTATAGATGGACTAATAGAACAAGTCCCACACGCTGCTAGAAGCCCAAATATTTTTTCAGAGATAAATGAAGAAAAAAATTATTTTTAATTTGCAACCTGATGGAGGTCAGTATAGATGGACTAATAGACCAAGTCCCACACACTGCTAGAAGCCCAAATATTTTTTCAGAGCTAGATGCAGAAAAAAATTATATTCAGTTTGCAACCTGATGGAGGTCAGTATAGATGGACTAATAGAATGATGCTATGCCCAAAAGATTTTACTTCACTAGGTGCAGTAAAAAAATTGGTATTCTATACACAGGTGGTATATCTTGCAACACAGATAGGCTACTCCACTGACTAACACACTCTGCAATAGGCCAAAAAGGATTAGCTTTGCTAGATTCAGCCAAATGCTGTGAAAAAAACTTGCACAGCACTGGCACAGACCTGCCTGGCAAAAACTGATAGGAACTGATGTAACCTAGTCCTGAAAAGGACTCCAATTACAATTAGTCTTTACTCCCACAATCTATCTATTTAAGAGCACAGACCTGCTTGATAAAAGTCGTAGGAAATGCTGTAACCTAGTCCTTAAAAGGACTGCAATCACAACTATTCCCTACTCCCAAGCTATCTGTATATTTGTGCGAAAATTGGCTTGAAATTAACAAGGTATAGCGCACACAGCAACAGCGGTGCCGTCTAACACGCAGCTGCAGCAGTGAGAAAATGGTGGCGACGGGGAAAATGGCTTGGTCTTATAGGGCAAGGACATGTGACATACACTGCCAATCACACATGCCCTTGCTTGTGTGAAAAAAAGCACTTCGCTCCGTGTGTGCGCTGCTGATAGGCTGACAGATTGCACCTCCCCACTGCAAATGCGGGAAAGAGAAAAAAAAATGGAGATCTTCATTGTTCCTGCAGAGATCCATCCCCTGCCCCTCCCCCCGCCCCGCTGTACACTCAAACTGCGTATTAACATTAATTTTCATCATTACTGAGAAAAAATCCAGTTATGATTTTGGTGCACGAACAGTTATCGAACATAACCTCGAACAGCCGAATTTTTCTCAAATTGTTCGTGTTCGCCGACCGGCTCGAACACCGCCCAAAACAGCTCGAATTTGAGATTGGCGAACAGTTCGAGTAGAACAACGCTCATCTCTAGTCTCCTGTACACTGTTGGCCTAAGTAGTGAATGGAAGGCTTTCAAAAATTATGAGGAACTGCAATGCCCCTTGAAACAGACGTGGATTACAGCGTACTAAAAACCTTCTACCCATTATTGGGGAGTGGGCCTCCCTTAGTGTTTGCCTATGCATTGAAAAGCAAAAGCTGACTAAAATTAAGAAGAAATGCAATGCCCGTTGAAAGAGTCGTGGAGGTTAGAGGTAATTAAAAACAACATTTCAATGCCCCTTGGAAGAGCTGTGGAGTTCAGAGTGGTTTAAAAAGACGGTTTTAATGCCCCTTGGAAGAGACATGGAGGTCACAGTAGCTTAGCAAGATGGTTTTAATGCCCCTTGGAAGAAACGTGGAGGTCCCAGTGGAATAAAAAGACAATATCAATGCCCCTTGGAAGAGTGGTGGAGGTTACAGTGGAATAAAAAGACAATATCAATGACCCTTGGAAGAGACGTGGAGGTCACAGTAGCTTAACAAGATGATTTTAATGCCCCTTACAAGAGCAATGCAGTACAGCATATTAAAAACATTATTCCCATTATTGGGGAGTGGTTCTCCCATAGTCTTTACCTATGCCTTCCAAGCAAAAGCTGCCAAAAATTAGGATGGAGGAACTTGCAATGCCCCTTACAAGAGCCATGCAGTACAGCATATTAAAAACATTATTCCCATTATTGGGGAGTGGGTCTCCCATAGTCTTTGCCTATGCCTTCCAAGCAAAAACTGCCAAAAATTAGGACGGAGGAACTTACAATGCTGGCAACACGGACCACGGTCACCCGGGTGGTATAGTGGTGGTGGAGGCTGAGGATAAGGAGAAGAGCAAAAAACAGCCGAAATGAGGAAGCATATACCCATGTGTGGGTGTGAAGAGGTGCATGGGATTATAGCTCCCGAAATAACACAGTGGATTTGACTTTATGTTACTCTGCTGTCATTTGGTGGTGATGAGAAGTCTGGCCCAATCCAGCCCTTGTTCATTTTGATAAGGGTCAGCTAGTCAGCATTGTCAGTTCACAGGCGAGTTCACTTATCAGTTATAATTCCCCCAGCGGCACTAAAAACACGCTCCGATAACACGCTAGCAGCAGGGCAGGCTAGGACCTTGGATACCCAAAAATTAAAAGGCACAGAGGAATCACGGAGGACTCTGGTACGGTCGGCAAGGTACTCCCTCACCATCTTTTGAAACTTTCCACTCCTTGTGAGAGAACCCCGCGCCTCAGGGCCTGTTAGCTGGGCGGGTCTCAGAAAACTGTCCCAGAACATTGACAGTGTTCCCCTGCCTCTGCTGGATTGGAGTTGCGTCTCTCTCACCTGTACGCCTTGGTTGGGCAACAAACTGTGACCTCTGCCGCTAGCGTGTTCAGATGGGAATTTTTTTAACAGTTCTGCAGCAAGGGCCTTCTGGTACTGCCCCATTTTTGTAGACCTCTCCACCTCAGGAATAAGAGAGTGAAAGTTCTCCTTGTAGTGGGGGTCTAAAAGTGTCACCAACCAGTAATGACTGTCACCCAACATTTTGACAGCGCGAGGGTCACGGTTAAGGCAGCGTAACATAAAGTCAGCCATGCGTGCCAGACTGGTAATGGGCAAGACTTCCGTGTCCTCACCAAGATGACGACTGACCATGCTCTCCTCCTCCTCCTCCCCCCTGTCCTCAGGCCACTCACGCTGAACCGACGTTATGACACTTGTACAGGTACTACCGTCTACAGCGCATGCAGCTCCTGTTCTTCCTCCTCCTCCTCTCCCTCATTGTCCCCCAATGCACGTTGGGATGAGATGAGGCTGGGCTGTGTGTAATCGCCCGCTACGGCTTCTTGATCCATCTCATCATACTCTGGCTGCAATGCCTCCTCTTTAATTCTCTGCAGAGAGCGTTGCAAAAGACAGACAAGTGGGATGCTGACGCTAATGATGGCATCATCGCCACTCACCATCTTGGTGGACTCCTCAAAGTTTGTCAGGATGGTACACATGTCAGACATCCAGGTCCACTCCTGAGGTCTTATGTGTGGAGTCTGACCTAAATATCGATGGCCTTGTTGCAGCTGGTACTCTACAACTGTTCTCTTCTTCTCACAAATCCTTTGCAACATGTGGAGGGTAGAGTTCCAACATGTGGGGACATCACACACCAGTCGGTGTGCCGGAAGCTTCAAACGCTGCTACAACACAGCAAGGGCGGCGGAAGCTGTAGCTGACTTCCGAAAATGAGCTGACAGGCGGCGTACTTTAACGAGCAGATCTGGCAACTCGGGGTACGATTTTAGAAACCGCTGAACCACGAGGTTAAGCACATGTGCCAGGCATGGTACGTGTGTGATATTGCCTTGCCTCAGAGCCGCCACCAGGTTACGGCCATTTTCACACACGACCATTCCTGAATGTAGGTTCAGCGGTCTCAGCCACAGATCTGTCTGCTCTTTCACAGCTGTCCACAACTCACAAGCAGTGTGAGGTTTATCACCTAAGCTTATGAGTTTAAGCACAGCCTGTTGACGCTTGGCTGAGGCAGTGCTGCAGTGCTTCCAGCTTGTAACTGATGTGGTGATATCTGAGATGGAGGCTGAACATGAGGAGGAGGAGGATGATGCGCAGGAGCTGTACACTGTGGGGGCAACTCTGACTGACATAGGGCCCGCAATCCTCGGTGTGGGGAGGATGTGTTCCGTACCAAGGTCGGACTGGGTCCTGGCTTCCACTATATTTACCCAGTGTGCCGTCAGGGAGATGTACCGTCCCTGGCCACAAGCACTTGTCCACGTGTCCGTTGTCAGGTGGACTCTCCCAGTAACTGCGTTGTCGAGGGCACGACAGAAGTTTTGGGACACGTGCTTGTGTAGTGCGGGGATGGCACACCGGGCAAATTAGTGTCGGCTGGAGACCGAGTACCGAGGGATGGCCACCGCCATAAAGTTGCGGAAGGATTCCATCTCCACCAGCCTAAAAGGCAGCATTTCCAACGCAAGCAGTCGTGAAATGTGCCAATTTAGGACTGTGGCCTGTGGGGCATTGGCTGCGAATTTGCGCTTCCATTCAAAGGTCTGGGATATGGACAATTGAACGCTGCGGTGGGACTTGGATGTGGACGTTGATGCTGTTTCTTGAGAAACTGCCATAACAAGTGAAGACTGAGAGGAGGGGGCATCTTTGCATGCAGTATGGATAGGGGATTGCCTTGCACGCACAACAGGGGGTTCTCTTACACGCACAACAGCGGAAGAAGCAGTGGTGACACCCGCTGACACTGGTCGTGGACCCTGGGGTTCGCCACACAAAGTTGGGTGCTTTGCTGACATGTGCCTGATCATGCTGGTTGTGGTCAGGTTGGTAGTTTTGCCACCCCTGCTGATGCTGGCCTGGCAGGTGGTACAAATGGCCTTTTTGGGGTTATCAGCAGAGTCTTTAAATAAATTCCAAACTCTGGAAGACCTACCGGTTGTACTGGCAACGTCCCTCGTGTTGGTATTACGGGGAACGGTTGCCCGCCTTCTGTCTGCGGCCACCACACTGCTTCTTCCTGCCTGTTTGGGTACTCTGCCTCCCTCCCCCTGTGTGCTGTTTGCCTCGCTCTGCGAGTCCTCCTGCCACGTTGGGTCAGTTACTAGATCATCCACCTCTTCCTGCTCTTCCACTTCCGCACCACGGTCCTCCTCCTCACTTCGTGGCAATTGTATCTCGTCATCGTCCACCTCTTGTGACAAATTGCCAGCGTCGCCTTCCTGTGGCCATAACTGTTCAAATATTTGATCATCGCTACATGGGATCTCATCTTCCACCACTTCAAGCGGAGCAGGCGAGGGGTCCCAAATATGGAAATGGACCAGTGAACAGCTCTTCAGAGTATCCAACTGTGGGATCAGTTGCTGTCTGACGACACTCGGCATGGTGGGAGGAAGGAGCATCAGGGTGAGGAGGAGTATGCGGTCGAGACTCACGGCTACTAAGACTTGACTGTGTGGAAGACAGACCGGAGGTGGTGGTGCCTAGGTGACTGGAAGTATTATGTATTATCTGCTACCCAATTAATAACCTATTCACACTGATCAGTTCGCAATAGTGGTGTTGTTGTGTGCTTCCCTAGTAATTTAGTCAAGAACTGGGAGCGAGAAGATGTGGCTGTTGGTTGTGGCACATTTTCACCTTGGCCACGGCCCCTTCCTCTGCACGCACCATCACCAGAACGTCCAGTTCCAAGTCCCTTGCCACGCGCCTTGCCCATTGTAAATGAGGTAAAATAGCTTACACTCGCACTATCAATGGCAAAAGGATAATAAAAAGGAGATTAGAACCGTGGAAGAGGAAAACCACAGTTCTATTTCTCTGGCCTACACCAGAATCTTTTAAACAAATATATTTGTGTCTGAACACTCACAGACACACTCAGTTTTTTTTTTTGGGGGGGGGGAATACCAAAAGGTTAATAAGACGGGTATTTCTACAGTCTGACTGAGGGAAAAAAAAAAAAAAAAAGAGCATTCAGATGAAAAAAAAAGGATTTTTCCTGGCCCCTGAGACCTGGGACTAAGTCTAGCAATTTGAGAAGCAGCACGCAGGACTGTAATGCAGTGTTTGTTGGTATAACCACTAGAGATGAGCGTTGTTCTACTCGAACTGTTCGCCAATCTCAAATTCGAGCTGTTTTGGGCGGTGTTCGAGCCGGTCGGCGAACACGAACAATTTGAGAAAAATTCGGCTGTTCGAGGTTAGGTTCGATAATTGTTCGTGCACCAAAATCATAACTGGATTTTTTCTCAGTAATGATGAAAATTAATGTTAATACGCAGTTTGAGTGTACAGCGGGGCGGGGGGAGGGGCAGGGGATGGATCTCTGCAGGAACAATGAAGATCTCCATTTTTTTTTCTCTTTCCCGCATTTGCAGTGGGGAGGTGCAATCTGTCAGCCTATCAGCAGCGCACACACGGAGCGAAGTGCTTTTTTTCACACAAGCAAGGGCATGTGTGATTGGCAGTGTATGTCACATGTCCTTGCCCTATAAGACCAAGCCATTTTCCCCGTCGCCACCATTTTCTCACTGCTGCAGCTGCGTGTTAGACGGCACCGCTGTTGCTGTGTGCGCTATACCTTGTTAATTTCAAGCCAATTTTCGCACAAATATACAGATAGCTTGGGAGTAGGGAATAGTTGTGATTGCAGTCCTTTTAAGGACTAGGTTACAGCATTTCCTACGACTTTTATCAGGCAGGTCTGTGCTCTTAAATAGATAGATTGTGGGAGTAAAGACTAATTGTAATTGGAGTCCTTTTCAGGACTAGGTTACATCAGTTCCTATTAGTTTTTGCCAGGCAGGTCTGTGCCAGTGCTGTGCAAGTTTTTTTCACAGCATTTGGCTGAATCTAGCAAAGCTAATCCTTTTTGGCCTATTGCACAGTGTGTTAGTCAGTGGAGTAGCCTATCTGTGTTGCAAGATATACCACCTGTGTATAGAATACCAATTTTTTTACTGCACCTAGTGAAGTAAAATTTTTTGGGCATAGCATCATTCTATTAGTCCATCTATACTGACCTCCATCAGGTTGCAAACTGAATATAATTTTTTTCTGCATCTAGCTCTGAAAAAATATTTGGGCTTCTAGCAGTGTGTGGGACTTGGTCTATTAGTCCATCTATACTGACCTCCATCAGGTTGCAAATTAAAAATAATTTTTTTCTTCATTTAGCTCTGAAAAAATATTTGGGCTTCTAGCAGTGTGTGGGACTTGTTCTATTAGTCCTTCTATACTGACCTCCAGCAGGTTGCAAATTGAATATAATTTTTTTCTGCATCTAGCTCTGAAAAAATATTTGGGCTTCTAGCGGTGTGTGGGACTTGGTCTATTAGTCCATCTATACTGACCTCCATCAGGTTGCAAATTAAAAATTATTTTTTTCTGCATCTAGCTCTGAAAAAATATTTGGGCTTCTAGCAGTGTGTGGGACTTGGTCTATTAGTCCATCTATACTGACCTCCATCAGGTTGCAAATTAAAAATAATTTTTTTCTTCATTTATCTCTGAAAAAATATTTGGGCTTCTAGCAGCGTGTGGGACTTGTTCTATTAGTCCATCTATACTGACCTCCATCAGGTTGCAAATTAAAAATAATTTTTTTCTGCATCTAGCTCTGAAAAAATATTTGGGCTTCTAGCAGTGTGTGGGACTTGGTCTATTAGTCCATCTATACTGACCTCCATCAGGTTGCAAATTAAAAATAATTTTTTTCTGCATCTAGCTCTGAAAAAATATTTGGGCTTCTAGCAGTGTGTGGGACTTGGTCTATTAGTCCATCTATACTGACCTCCATCAGGTTGCAAATTGAATAAAAAAATTTTCTGCATCTAGCTCTGAAAAAATATTTGGGCTTCTAGCGGTGTGTGGGACTTGGTCTATTAGTCCATCTATACTGACCTCCATCAGGTTGCAAATTAAAAATAATTTTTTTCTTCATTTAGCTCTGAAAAAATATTTGGGCTTCTAGCAGTGTGTGGGACTTGTTCTATTAGTCCTTCTATACTGACGTCCAGCAGGTTGCAAATTGAATATAATTTTTTTCTGCATCTAGCTCTGAAAAAATATTTGGGCTTCTAGCGGTGTGTGGGACTTGGTCTATTAGTCCATCTATACTGACCTCCATCAGGTTGCAAATTAAAAATAATTTTTTTCTGCATCTAGCTCTGAAAAAATATTTGGGCTTCTAGCAGTGTGTGGGACTTGGTCTATTAGTCCATCTATACTGACCTCCATCAGGTTGCAAATTAAAAATAATTTTTTTCTGCATCTAGCTCTGAAAAAATATTTGGGCTTCTAGCAGTGTGTGGGACTTGGTCTATTAGTCCATCTATACTGACCTCCATCAGGTTGCAAATTAAAAATAATTTTTTTCTTCATTTAGCTCTGAAAAAATATTTGGGCTTCTAGCAGTGTGTGGGACTTGTTCTATTAGTCCTTCTATACTGACCTCCAGCAGGTTGCAAATTGAATATAATTTTTTTCTGCATCTAGCTCTGAAAAAATATTTGGGCTTCTAGCGGTGTGTGGGACTTGGTCTATTAGTCCATCTATACTGACCTCCATCAGGTTGCAAATTAAAAATAATTTTTTTCTGCATCTAGCTCTGAAAAAATATTTGGGCTTCTAGCGGTGTGTGGGACTTGGTCTATTGGTCCATCTATACTGACCTCCATCAGGTTGCAAATTAAAAATAATTTTTTTCTGCATCTAGCTCTGAAAAAATATTTGGGCTTCTAGCAGTGTGTGGGACTTGGTCTATTAGTCCATCTATACTGACCTCCATCAGGTTGCAAATTGAATAAAAAATTTTTCTGCATCTAGCTCTGAAAAAATATTTGGGCTTCTAGCGGTGTGTGGGACTTGGTCTATTAGTCCATCTATACTGACCTCCATCAGGTTGCAAATTAAAAATAATTTTTTTCTGCATCTAACCCAGCCAATAGTTTTGGCCTAATACCACAGTTTGGCCACTCAGCTCTGCTCGGTTACCATCCATTGTTTTTTTGTGCAAACAACTCCAGAGTTGTGAATTAGTTAACCACCAAAATGAGTGGAAAAAGGCCTGCTGCTGGTGGAAAGGGGAATAGGCGTGTTGGGAAGGGGAAAAAAGGTTGTGTCCGTGGGGTAGGTGCAGAAGAAAGATCATCTTCCAGCCAAACTAAAATGTCTACTTCTTTTAGCGGACAATGTGATAAGATCCCTTTCTTACGGCCACGCCAATCGCTACAAATTCCAGATGAGGCACAAAAACAGCAGGTGCTTCAACGGATATCAAGTGCTCCTTTAAGTGGGCTCTCCTCCACATCAACTTCAACATCACAAATACTCCAGTCCTCAAAGGTGTCACCCAAATCGCACTTGCTTCCTCACAGCTCCCAAATCTCCAGCTGCCCGTCTGAGTATGAGGTAGAACAGATGGTTGAGTCTGCAGAGCTGTTTACTCATACTATAGCCTGGGAATCAGAGGTCGACTCCAGCGCTTCTGTGAATCCAGACGAGGAAATGATCTGCACTGATGCCCAGAATCTTTATGAGTCGGATCCAGGACCAGACGCAGAAGGTTCTGACCATAATGTAGACCCTCATTCCCAAACTGTAACTCCTGTTGGTGGAGACAATGAGGAAGACGATGATAAGACTCAAATACCTGATTGGAGCGACAACTTTAGTTTTTTGTCAGGGCAGGAACAGGTTGGCTCTGAGGACGACGGGTGTGATAACGCACAGGGTGATGATGATGAGGTCGGAGATCCCACTTACTGTCAACCCACAGTCAGCCAAGAGATGAGGTCAGCAGAGGAGGTGGAGGAAGATGCTAGTGACGACGAGGTCAGGTTGCGCCTTCCTGGACAGAGACGTAGTACTGGAAGCACGTCAACAACTGCATCCTCAAACACAACTCTGCCTCTCACCACAAGTCGTGGTGGCTCTTCAGGTCGCATGGGTGCTAAGCCTTGCATAGCCTGGGCATTTTTTCAGATCGATAAAGATGACCCAACTCGTGTTATCTGTAACATTTGTCAGCAAAAGCTAAGTAGAGGCCAAAAAATACATAGTTTGAGTACTTCATGCATGAACCGGCACATGGACATGAAGCATAAGTTGCAGTGGGAAGCTCAGTGTGCTACAATGCGGTCTAGCCGGCCGGGCCAACCACCGTCTGCCATATCTTGTGCATCCGCGGCCTCTTCATCCTCTGTGACTGGGGGGACAGCAGTCACACCTGTTTTGGGGCGCAGACCTGCCACCTCTTTACCCGCAACAGCCAGCGTGATTGGCAGGTCATCATTTTCTTTGGAGGTGGTAACACCAGCTGGTCTTGAGCGCTGTCCGACATCGATAGCACCACCTTTGGATCAAGGCAACCTAACATGTCCGCCTGCATCTTCCTCACAGACCGGCAGTTTGCCGGGGACACCCTTATCAACCCCGTCTAAGCACAATAGCCAGCCCTCGGTCCCTCAGATGTGGACAAGTAAAAGACCATTTCCTCCTAGCCATGAGAAAGCTAAGAGGTTGAATTTCACCATCTGCAAGCTCTTGGCTACAGAAATGCTGCCTTTCCGCCTGGTGGATTTTCGAGACCTTATGTCCGTCGCAGTGCCCCAGTACCAGATGCCCAGTCGGCACTACTTCTCAAAGAAAGGTGTGCCTGCGCTCCACCAGCATGTCGCACACAACATCACCGCTTCTTTGAGAAACTCTGTGTGTGACAGGGTGCATTTCACCACAGACACTTGGACGAGTAGGCATGGACAGGGGCGTTACATGTCGCTGACTGGGCACTGGGTAACTATGGTGACAGCAGGACAAGGGGCTGCTGTCCAAGTCTTGCCGTCCCCACGAGTTGTGCGTCAATCCTCTTTATGTCATTTTTCCTCCACTGCTTCTGCCTCCTCAACCTCCTCTCGGTCTTCCACCTGCACCCAAAGCCTGTCTGGTCATGCCACAAGCTTTCTAACTGCGCAGAAGGGATCCTGCACACCTCCTTACTATGCTGGCAGTAGGGCTCAACGTCATCAGGCGGTTTTTACATTGAAATGTCAGGGAAATGTGAGTCACACAGCTGAGGAGTTGTGGTCAGCTCTGGAGAACCAATTTCATGAATGGTTGTCTCCACTGGACCTGAAACCAGGGAAGGCCGTGTGCGACAATGCTGCAAACCTGGGTGCGGCCCTTCTCCGGGGCAATGTCACACACGTGCCTTGTATGGCTCACGTGTTGAACCTGGTTGTCCAGCAATTTTTAGCCCACTATCCCAGACTAGATGGCCTTCTGCAGAGGGCACGGTCGCTGTGTGCCCACTTCCGCCGTTCGCATCCCGCAGCTCAGCGACTTACATCTCTACAGAAGTCGTTGGGCCTGCCACTTCACCGGCTAAAATGCGATGTGCCTACCCGGTGGAATTCAACTCTGCACATGTTGCAGCGACTGTGGCAGCACCGACAAGCCCTGGTGCAATACGTTCTGACGTATAGCCTGGGCCAACGAGATTCAGAGGTGGGGCAAATCACGCTGGAGGAGTGGTCTCAGATCAGGGACCTATGCACCCTTCTGCACAGTTTTGAAATGGCGACGAAGATGTTTAGTGCTGACGATGTCATTATCAGCATGACTATTCCGGTGATTTACATGCTGGAGCACATGTTAAACAGAATTCGGAGTCAGGTGGTGGCACAAGAGGAGGTGGAGGAAGTAGAGGAGGAGGAGTTGTATGCGGAAGGGCTAACATCTGCAAGGTCCAGACGGTCGGCAGCACCAAGGCGGCAGGCATGTGAGGGTGGGGGAGATGGTTTTACTAGGGCGCATGGTAGCAGCCAAACTAGTGAGGAAGGTGCAGGAGCCCAGGAAGAAGTGGAGGACGAACTGATGGAAGACTCATCAGATGAGGGAGACCTTGATCACATTTATGTTGTGCAAGGTTGGGGGGAGAGGACAGAGGAAGGAAGCATGATTGTTACCTCGCCACCAACACAACAGGGACTTGGTGCTCCTGGATGCGCAACACACATGAGTGCCTTCTTGCTGCACTACCTGCAACATGACCCTCGAATTGTGAGAATTAGAAATAATCCTGACTACTGGGTTGCCACACTGTTAGATCCCCGGTACAAAAGTAAATTTGCAGAAATTATTCCTGCCATAGAAAGGGATGCACGCATGCAGGAGTATCAGCAGAGACTGTTGCAGAATCTTACATGTGCTTTTCCACAAAATACCAGTGGTGCACGTAGTGAATCTCACAGTTCCAACTTGCCAACCGTGGGACCGTCAAGTGTTCAGCACTCAAACCGTAACAGAACCACAGTATCTGCTGGTAACATCAATTTTGCGGAATCATTTCACCACTTTTTTAGCCCATCCTTTGCAAGGCCACAGGAGACAAGAAGTCTGACACATAGTCAACGCCTAGAGACGATGGTACAGGAGTATCTCCAAGTAAACATTGAAGCCACGACTGTGTCACTGGACCCTTGCTCTTTTTGGGCTTCCAATCTGGATAAATGGCCGGAGCTAGCCACTTACGCCTTGGAGATCTTGTCATGCCCCGCAGCCAGCGTTCTGTCTGAACGTGTGTTCAGCGCTGCTGGTGGTGTGCTGACAGATAAGCGCACGCGGCTCTCCACTGATAATGTAGACAGACTCACGTTCATAAAGATGAACAAATCATGGATCCGAAATGACTTTTCTACCCCTGTGTCATCCTGGGGAGAGTAAAAGCTTGATGATTGGTTAAAATCACCCTACCAACCGTTTTAAGCTTTCAAATTACTAATCATGTTTATCTGTATCTTGACTGGAAAATAATTTGGGCTTTGTAGCAGTGTGCAGCACTGATCCTATTAGGCCATCTATAATAAGCTTCACCAGATTTAAAATTAAAAATAATTTTTAGCTGCATCTAGCCCGGAAAATAATTTTGGGGCTCCGAGATGCGCAAGACACATAAGTGCCTTCTTGCTGCACTACCTGCAGCATGACCCTCATATTGTCAGAATTCGAAGTAATCATGACTACTGGGTTGCCACACTCTTAGATCCCCCAAACTTTTCGATCAACCTTTTCATTTTAATAAAGACCAAAAAAATGGTCATTTTTGAAATTATAAGCATTAGCAGGTTGTTAGAAACTGAAATCAAACAGTTTTCAACTCAAAACTTTATTCTAGGTGATGTTACATTTTCACATAGGACCCCTTGTTCGAAAGGAGCTTCTGAACTCTCTCGTCCATTGAATTTGTCAGGTTTTGGATGGTTTCTGCTTCAATTGTTTTGCATGAGGACAGAATACCCTCCCAGAGCTGTTGCTTAGATGTGAACTGCCTCCCGCCATCATAGACACTCCTTTTAATGATGCTCCAAAGGTTCTGAATGGGGTAGAGGTCAGGGGAGCATGGGGGTCACACCATAAGTTTGTCCCCTTTTATGCCCATATCAGCCAGAGATGCAGATGTTTTATGTGCAGCATGAGATGGTGCATTATCATGCAGAAAAATGATCTTGCTGTGAAATACACGGTTCTTCTTCTTGAACCATGGCAGGAAGTGCTGTTTGAGAAAATCCACATACATTATGGAGTTCATCTTTAGCGCCTTCAGGGATCCTAAAGGGGCCGACAATCTCTCTCCCCATGATTCCAGCCCAAAACATTACTCCACCTCCTCCTTGTTGGCGCTGTAGCCGTGTTTGCGTGGGGTGTCCATCAACCAGCCATCCTCCACTCCATTCATCTGGACCATCGAGCGCTGCACGGCACTCATCCGTGAACAAAACAGTTTTGAAATCAGTCTTCATGTAATGTTTGGCCCACTGGAGCCGTTTCTGCTTGTGTGAAGTGGATAGAGGAGGTCGACAGGATGGCATATGCACAGCTGCAAACCTCTGAAGGACCCTGCATCTTGTTGTTCGGGGGACGTTGGAGGCACAAGCAGCTTCAAAAACTTGTCTGCTGCTATGACAAGGCTTTTTTGCCGCTGCTGTTTCAACCTGACGTAATTGCCTGTAGGAAAGAGTCCTCAATTTGCCCTTATCAGCACGCACACGTGTGTACTGTGAATCAGCTACATACTTCTTGATTGCCAAGACACTTCATCCTGATCATCGCACAATGTTGATTGTAGTCATGCCTTGACCTAAACACTCCACAATTTGTTGCTTCTCAGCAGCCGACACATCCTTTTTCTTTCCCATTTTGGCAGAAAATGTAGGCTGCTTAATAATGTGAGAGAGCCTTCTTAAGTAGTCTTGCCTTTCATTGGACACACCTGCCAAACTAATTAGCACAGGTGTCTGCAATTGCTTACAGTGATATAAAGAGCCCTGACACACATCACCATCAATGAGTTTAACTGACAAACAAACAAATTCTTCCCTTATCACTCCTAAACACTTTTTGCATAATAATTTGGAACGCGGTGTACATGTGCTTTTCCACAAAACACCAGTGGTTCACGTAGTGAATCTTACAGTTCTAACTTGCCAACCGTGGTCTGTATGGAATTGTTCAATAAAGGGCCCAAAATTAAGATAACATAGATGGGAGAGGTCTCTATGAATAGGAATTCCTAAGTATTTGATACCCTGTGAGGGCCAGGCAAAGGGAAAGTTGGACTGGATGGAATCCTATATGGATTTAGGGAGGGAGACATCGAGGGCCTCAGACTTCGCTGCATTGATTTTAAAATTTTACCATGTAACAAAGTGATCTATTTCAGCCATAACAGCAGGGATGGATATATGTGATTGAGTGATATATACTAGGACATCATCAGCAAATAGAGAGCACTTGTACTCGGTGCCTCCCACCTCAATCCACCTAATATTGGGGTTATGGCGAATTGATGAGAGCAGGTGCTCCGTCACTAGGATGTATAAGAGAGGGGACAGAGGACATCCCTGCCTTGTCCCATTGGTGATTGTGAAAGGTGATGAAAATGTTCTGACGCACCCCCTGGGCCTTGGGACACCCGGAGCCGGACCCTTTTTGGTGGATGCTGGTGGTTGTAGTCTTCGTGGCGGCGATCCGGTTCCGTGGCTCAGGGCGGTCAAACCAGTGGCGGAACTATTTATGTGGTTTTGATGTTTAAATGTCCGACTACGCCACCCGTGGATTGCGGTCAGAGTGAACCGCCGCTACAGGGCAGACCGCTAAGGCTGGTGTTGTGGGGGCAGCAGAGCGTAGCATAACTCCCCACGGGAGGAGTATAGCCTCAGGGCAGTGTATGCGGAGGATGGGGGTGATGGTGCAGGGCAGCAGCAGTAACGACACGGAGTCAGTGATGCAGTTCAGGGCCTTTACTCACAGTTCTTATTATCCAGACCACGTCTGCAGGTAACGGCTGCCCACGTCGTACTGTGCTCACCAGGTGAGGGGCTCAGACAACTCCCAGATAACTTTGGAGCGCTTCACAGGACCCCCTTTGTGTGTCCTTTGTCTGGCCTTTCTTACCAACACTTCTGTCCGGCTGCCTCGGGCCTCCTCTTGGTAAACTTGGCGCCAGTTTCCCTGACCCTATGTGGTGCCTTCGTAGCGGGTGGAGCAAGGGGCTGCGCCACATAAAATGTCAGAGCCTCCGGTTTCTAGCTGAGGGTCGTTTCCTGCCTCCACTAGTTCGGGGACCGGTCTCCCCCTTTGGCCTGACCCCTCCACGCAGGTGGATTCGGGCGTGCGGTGGCGACTCGCCCGTCCGCACCCCTGGGATCCCTTCATTCCTCGTTCCTGGAGCCTTCTCCGCTCCTCTTCCTTCCTTCTCCCTCTTGCAGGCCTGGGCCTCTGTTACTAGGCCCGCCTCCGGAGCAGAGCTCATGCAGAGCCCCTGCTCCCTGCCACTTCTGCTCAGACTTCTCTGCACTGAACTAAGATGGTGCCCACCTTTTATACTCCCTTCTCAATGCACCCAGGAACTGCTTCCTCCCTGCTCCTGCACTGCAGGGTTCCCCTTCCTCAGTGTTCCCTCCCCCCACTCCAGCCAGGGACAGGGACTGTCGTGCCCATCTCAGGGGCATATTGGTCGCCCTGCCCCACGGCAATGTGGTGTAATGCATGCAGGTGTCGGGTCCTGATCCACACTCCATCCTTATCTGAGAGTGAGATATCACACCTCTGGGTGAGGTGCAATACGTCTGTAGCAACCGAGCCCTCGGTGCTACAGTTCCATTCATCTTCAGCCTAGGTGACGTATTGTGATACAGGGCCGTGATTTTGGCTATAAAAGGGTCCCCTAGACCCCTACCCCAAGCTTTTTAAGAGAATCATATGTGGCGTGCCAGGAGACTCTATGGAATGCTTTCTCAGCATCCAACGAGAGTATCTACTTACAAATTTTTAACTGCATCTAGCCCAGGAAATACTTTGTGCCTAGTAGCAGTGTCTGCTAGTCAGCGGATTATCCCGGCTGTTAAGCAAGCTACACCACCTGTAGTTTGGACACTTAATTTTTTCAAAGGAAATGCTTCGGGACCACGGGATACTTAGTGAAGAGCATCAGGAGGCACCCCAAGGCATAGGGGCTGGGACTGGCACTAGGATGCCTTGCGGTGGACAGCCGAGCTCGATCCTTATAAAAGCTTTTTAACTGCAGCAGCTTTAGTGGACGCTACTGGAGCTGGAATTAAGCGGCTGCTGGCATGAGACTTGCCCTCCAATAGATCCTTGTAAATGGATTTAAAGTGTATTCATTCAAATTAGAGGGACAATTTAAATTAAAAAGCTTAGAGCTGCCTCCACCACAGGGGGGCTCTCTCGACCCACCAGCGGACAGGCACCAGTATTGGGAGAGGGGGGCTGGCCGTCAGGGTTCACCGCGGCTCTGGCACAAACCCGGCGACACGGAGGTGGCACGGGCAGGAGCGGACTGGCCGTCTCGGCTTCTCACTTTTTGGATTTTAGAAGGGCATGACATGCCTATATCTGTGTCTCCCCCTCCTTTTACTCCTCCACCTCTTTTCTTTTCGCATGACTATATGTACTTGTCACTTTTCCATGTGTTAGTTGTGTCTTCTGAGCAGTTTGTCAGCTTTTGGACACCTTTGAAGGTGTTTTCTATGTGTTTCTATGTGTTTTTGTTTGCCTGCCATTGGTTTTAACGGTGTTCGAAGGTGTTCGACGAACAGTTCGACGAACAGTTCGGCGAACACACGGGTGTTCGACGAACCGAACCGAACTCGAACACTACGGGGGTGGCTCAACACTAATAACCACTGCATCTCCTAGACCGCCTACCTGCCTGATATCTGGGATGGATATTAGTCATCAGAAGGACTGTTTGTTTGATTTTGCAGACTTTAGAGACCCTACACTATCTATTTTGCAGTATAAATCTCTCCCTAGCTCAGCAGCACTCACCCTACACTGTCTGATCCGAAGCGACTGTGTCCAAGATGGCGGCGCCCGGTTTTAAATACTCGAGGTGACGCTGTGTGGCCAGCCAATCACTGTAATGCCCACAACCAACATGGCTGCGGCATTACAGTGACTGGCTGGCAATCCCTGCATGTTCATTGGCTCTGTAAAGAGCACCAAACATGCAGGGCGTAGACCCGAGCTCCCGCCCAAGTAACCGAAAATGCTCGGCGCTCGCCGAACATCCCGAGTAGTGAGATGCTCGGGCGAGTACCAAGCAGTGTCGAGCATGCTCGCTCAACACTACTGTTCACATTCAGAAAAATTAGAGCCTAAGACCACCATTTACATAGCCTACAGATTGGAGATGGTGGAGTTCAATCTCTTAGCTTTGTCGTGTATAGGAGTAAACAATCTTTTACGTGACCACAAATGCAGGACCGAGGGCTGGCTGCAGTGCTGAGAGAGGGCGGAGTATGGTGAAACGGACAAACTGCTAGACCGTTAGTGAGATGCAGGCGGAGATGTTACGGTTGATTGAGAAACATGTGGTGTGCTCAGTGATACAAACACAGCAGGAATGTCAGCTTCTGTTACAGCTGACGGGCTCTCACTCAGCCTGACTGGAGAGAGTATACAACCATAGGTTCTGCAGTCGGAGACCTGCATGACAATACTTGCCACAGTAACAGGAAGAAGAAGCAGCTGATGCATTTGATGGGGCAGCTAATGGTTGTTTATTGAAAACCAATTTTGAGTTAATCATGTTTGTGTACCCTATATGGACAACAATATCTGCACCAAATAATTAATTTCACTAGAGTATAACTATAAAAATAGATGGTGAAAAAAAACTCTTCCACTATGACAAACCCAGGAGATGGAGACCTATCCAGGAGTGTTCACATTTCCCTAAATTAGGGCATAAAACTAACAAAGTGGCATAAATTTAACTAGAGTAGAAGTAGTTTAATGGAGACAGAAACCTCATCCACTACAGCCAAACCCAATACATGGAGACCCAATCAGGATTCCCCACATTTCCAAAAATTTGTGGCAGACACCAGCAAAGTGGCATCAATTTCACCAGAGTAGAAGCAGTTTAATGGAGATAGAAACCACTTCCACTACAGCCAATCCAATAGATGGAGAGACCCTATTTGGATTCCCCACATTTCTAAAAATTAGGGCCTAAACCCACCAAAGTGGCATCACTTCAGTGCAGCACAAATTGTAGAATTAGGAACGACACTTCTTCCCCTATAGCTAACCCAGTAGATGGAGACCCTATCAGGATTCCCCATATTTCCAAAAATTTGTGGCAGACACCAGCAAGGTGGCATCAATTTCACCAAAGTAGAAGTAGTTTAATGGAGACCGAAACCTCTTCCACTGCAGCCAACCCAATAGACGGAGACCCAATCAGGATTCTCCACATTTCCAAAAATTAGTGGCAGACACCAGCAAAGTGGCATCAATTTCACCAGAGTAGAAGTAGTTTAATGAATACAGAAACCTCTTCCACTGCAGCCAAACCGAATACATGGAGACACAATCAGGAGTGCTCACATTTAAAAAAATGTGGGCCTAAAACCACCAAAGTGGCATCAACTTCACTACAGTAGAAATTGTAGAATTAGTAACGACACGTCTTCTCCTAAAGCCAACCCAGTAGAAAGAGACTCAATCAGAAGTGTTTACATTTCCCTAAATTAGGGCCTAACACCACCAAAGTGGAATGAATTTCACCGGAGTAGAAGTAGTTTAATGGAGACCGAAACCTTTTCCACTACAGCCAAACCCAATAGATAGAGACCCAATCAGGATTCCCCACATTTCCAAAAATCAGTGGCAGACACCATAAAAGTGGCATCAATTTCTCCAGAGTAGAAGTAGTTTAATAAAGACAGAAACCTCTTCCATTACAGCCAAACCCAATAGATGGAGACCCAATCAGGATTCCACACATTTCCAAAAATTAGTGGCAGACACCAGCAAAGTGGCATCAATTTCACCAGAGTAGAAGTTGTTTAATGGAGATAGAAACCTCTTCCACTACAGCCAAACCCAATAGATGGAGACGCAATCAGGATTCTCTACATTTCCAAAAATTAGTGGCAGATGTGGCGCCCCTGGGGGTCCAGTTGACACAGAGGTACTGCATCTCATCCAGAGGTGTGGTACCCCACTTTCAGGTAAGGAGGGAGCACTACCCGGGAGCACTACCCGGGACCAAACACTCACATCCAACACTACACCACTTCATAAGGGAAGGTCCAGATAGCTCCAAAGGGAGAGCACAGGCTTGGTCCCTGTCAGAAAAGTGGAGCTAAGTAGAGGAGGTGGTTGGAGGAAGTAGTATAAAAGCAAGGTTAGAAACAACTAGAAGAGTCCAGTCTCCTGTTGGAGCAGGAGTTCAGAAGGAGTTCAGTTCTGCTCAGGGGAGCAAGGGAAGAGTACAGCCCAGTAAAAGGGGCCCAGGAGGAGAGTGAGGAGAGAACACCGGAGCAGTGAGTAGGGTTCCAGACATAGAAGGGATCCTAGGGGCACGGCGATGTGGAGGGATCAAGGCCGCAGTAGGGAACCGGCCCCAGCCATCTTTAGGTGCCGTAGTCACAGTCCACACATAATTGCTGAAAAGGTGGCCATATAGGACCAAGGGAACAGACCGGACGTCGCCCGACAAGGCCCGCGGCCACTGGCTAGGGACACTGTGTGTGAGGGGCAGGGTAGGAGGCGAGAGCCAGCGCAGAGAGACGACCTGGAGAGGTACATAGAAAGGGGTCCCATTCAAGTGCTTCTAAGATATCTGAGCGTTGCCTGGATCACTTCCCCGGAGGACACAGGACGACGTGGGCGGTTACAAACCGGTAACTGTAACTTGGAGAACTTAACAACTGTGAGTAAAACCTGAAGACTGCACCCCGCTGTTTCCTTGACTTAATTGCTGCGTCACCTACCCTGCACTGCACCAACAACATCTACCTTTCCTAATAACCATATACTGCCCTGGAGCTTAGCTCTGCCCGTGGAGAGCTGAACCAACTCTGCTGTGTCACCATCAGCCCCAGTGGATCTGAATCGCAGCGGCGGCCCCATATAGCCGCATACCACGGGTGGCATCACAAACTTTATTCCCAAAACATTATTTCCCTTTTTCATTAATTATTGACCGCCCGGGGCCACCGTGACTACCCCGAAAAGGAGCGGCCCGTCTACCGAGTACCCCACGGCCCTGGGGGGCGCAACACAGACACCAGCAAAGTGGCATTAATTTCACTACAGTAGAAATTATAGAATTAGGAACCAAAACCTCTTCCACTACAGCCAACCCAGCAAACAGAGACTCAATCAGGAGTGCTCCATCCTCTCCAGTCGTTCACCATGTGTCAGACTTGTACTCTGTTGTGCAGGTGCATGAGCTGGTCTACAAAATGTGTGAAAGGACTCACAGAAATTGCTTTTGCCACTTACACTACTGCTGCTGCTAATATTTTGGCGTTGATGAATTGAAGTGATGGGGGTTGGAAGTGTAGAGCTCCGATGAACTCTGTGTGCCTCACTGATGGCTGGGGAAAACCTATGTTAAGGTTGTGAAAAAGCGTGTTTCGATGCTCCAGCATTTGAGGGTCCCTTTCCAGGGCAGGAAGAATCTGGCAAAATTTACTCTAATAACGTGGATCTGACACACCCCCAGGGCCGTGGGGTACTCGGCAGCCGGGCCTATGGGTGCCGGTACGGCGGGGATATCACGGTGGCTGGCCCGGGCCGTGACCTAGGGTGGTCAGTAAAAAGGGGAAGATTTCTTGTATGGGGTTTTTGGAATAGTGTTCGTGACGCCACCTGTAGATTGCGGATAGAGGGAGCCGCCGCTGCGGAGCTGTCCTCTGAAGCTGATGTTACTGCTACAGGGATGGTATGGCTCTCCATAGGAAGAGCTAGCTCCAGGGCAGTGTAGGTGCTGGTGGTTGCGCTGGGCATTGTAGTGCAGTGAGAAAGATGGTGCGGACGAAATAATGGACAGAGGCAGTGCGGTGCAGTCATCTGAGTCTTTACTCACAGTTCTTAAGTTCCTCAGGTTGCACTGTCAGCTTACAGCCTCCCACATCGCGCTGCGTTCACCAGGCAGGGGTTCAGCTCTTCCTCAGGCAGATTAGGAGTACCTGACAGAACCCCACTTTCTTGTGTTCCTAGCTAGACCATCTTCACGCTGGGTCTTTCTCCCTCCTGCCCTGCACTGCCCACTCTCAATCCCGCTCGGGTGCTCTGAAGTCCCTCCTGTACGTTGGAGTTCCCGGACCTGCTTGACCTTCGCGAGGATTAGAATGTGGCTTCGGCAACTGACTATATAAGCCAGAAGCCTCTGGTTTTCCCAGCCGAGACGTAGAGTAACACGGCTGGACCAGGGGCCGGACCACTTCTTGCGGCCTACGATCCCTCTGTCTTCTGACAGATTCGGGGCGTACGGGTGCCGTCCTGCACTCGCCGTACCCAGTAGGATCGACTCTGTAGATCGGAGCCTACTCCTCTGCTCCCCTCCTGGGCCTATAGGACTAAGCCCCACCTGTGGAGCAGAGCTCCTAAAGAGCCTCTGCTCCCAGACTGTTCTTCTGAACTGTCCTCACTGTCTAACCTGCCACCCTAAGATGGCTTCCCTTTTTATACCTCACTCTCAAAGTGCTCCCTTAAACTGCTTCCTCCACCCACACCCACTACTGGTTCCCCCTACCTCTGGGTTCCCCCCACTCCAGCCAGGGTCAGGGCTCAGCAGGAAAACACAATGCATCTTGCCCTTCCAGCCGGCCTGGAGCAGTGTAGTGTTGGATGCAGGTGTTGGGGTTCCGGGCAGCACTCCCTCCTTACCTGAGAGAAGGGGATACCACACCTCTGGGTGAGGTGCAGTACCTCTGTGGCGACTGAACCCTCAGGGGCGCCACACTCCCCCCTGGTAAAACACAGCACGTCCGCGATCTGGAACAGAGCAAAACAGGGATATCATTGACAAGTAAATTTTTAAGAATGCATTCGCATATAAGATTGTAAAACATAACGTTTCTTCCCTTTATGGGAGGCACATCACTTTGAACGTTACAGGTTACATTTATCAAACGTTATAAGAGCACTTTTCCATAAAGTTTCTGTAACAGGGTGTAACAGTAGCAGCATGAGAGACCCGTCTGCAAGCGTAGGCCCTGGGCGTGGCTGCAGGGCATAGGTGATCCTGGTGCTGGACCACGTCTTCCGCCATGCCAAACAGGTTTTTCTTCTGAGGTCGTTTGTTGCTGATATAAAACCAATAGGGTACATCTTAAGAGGTGCTAAACTATATACATTATAAGTTTTTGGCTGTTCAATGTCCCCAGCCTTGAGTCTATATACCCTGATGGGTAATTATGTAAACACACACTATTTTAGAAAAACATTATTTCCAACTTTTACACTATTGTACCCTTACGGATGACTATTTACAGTTAGTCCGAACTACTGGCCTAGTAGTGGGGTCCCCGCCTGGGGTACTGCTGGTTCTTACCTGACCCAGCTGGGTCATAAGGTATGCCCTGCGGGATGTGGTGGATCCTCAGGGTCAGCGCCCGGGGGTGGAGGTTCCGGGCTGAGCAGCTGCTCAAGAGAGGGCATGGCGGAATACGGGGAGTGCTGGTGAAAGAGGCCCAGGAGCAGGTCGGCGCTTGCAGTGCCCGGGACAGGGGATTCCTTCCTACCTGCTCCTGTGCTGTATACGGCCTCCTGGTGCTCCGCTGGCTCTGCCAGGGCTGGGGTGACGCTGCTGGCATCCGGTGCTGTTTTCCGCCGTGCTGCCAACTTCTCCAGCAGCTCGCTCCTCCATTTGGTGACCGCTGCTTGCTGGGCCTATTCCACTCTTTGGCTCAGCTCCAAGACTTCACTCTGGAGGAACTCCGCATCCTCCGGGGATATTTTACTTGATTCTTCCTCCAGGGTGAGGGGGATCGCTTGCTGCAGCAGGCCAGAGGCAGAGGCTGGATTCGTGCTTCCGTCCATGCTGGCTGCCGGGTGCGGTCTGTCTAGACTGGTTAAGACCACACCCTGTCTCCATTCCTTCTCTTCTCCTCCTCTCCTCTTTCGGGGGTGGTCCCATGGCAATCTGCTGTTGGTCACTCCTTGTGATGGCCTCCCTGCCTTGACGGACACATCTATGTGGACAGTCATTGTTGCAAGGGACAGGGTGTGCTTTTGGCGCCATTCTGGGACCCGGCCCACGATGGGAGGTTCCGTATTGTTGTCCTTTAGCACGCACATAATGGCGCCCGTTCTTCTGGGGCGGGCGCCACATTCAATGCAGAAAAACAGTCCTTAGGCACACAATACCCGCTGATAACGAGCCGGTAACGTTTCCTGTTCGTGACGCCAGAAGCTGACGCGCCCCCAGGGCCGTGGGGTACTCGGCAGACGGGCCTATGGATTCCGGTACGGCGGGGATATCACGGTGGCTGGTCCGGTCCGTGACCCAGGGCGGTCAGTAAAAAGGGGAAGATTTCTTGTATGGGGTTTTTTGAATAGTGTTCGTGACATCAAGGTTGACGCGCCCCCAGGGCTGTGGGGTACTCGGCAGCCAGGCCGATGGATGCCAGTATGGCGGGGATATCAAGGTGGCTGGCCCGGTGCATGACCCAGAGCGGTCGATAAAAAGGGGGGAATTATTTATAGGGTTTATAAGAGTTTGTGACGCCACCTGTGGAATGCGGCCAAAGGGAGCCGCCGCTGCGGAGCAGTCCTCTGGAGCTGGTGTTACGGCAGTAGGGATGGTGTGGCTCTCCACAGGTAGAGCTAGCTCCAGGGCAGTGTAGGGGTAAATGGTGGATGCTGGTGAGAGACGGCAGGACGGTTCTGGAGGAAAGACAGACACTCACACGGGGGTAAGCTTCAGTACCTTTACTGGCGATGATGCAGGCACGGTCCAGGGTACTCCTGACGAAGGGCGCACTTTTGGACTCTCCCTAGTGAGCGGATATAGGGCCTCCTGATCCATTGCTTCCACTTGCTAAGCTTCTGACCTGCCTGTAGCTAGGCCTAGCTTGGTAACTGTCTCTCTCTCCCTTGCACCTGCTGACCTGGTGGTAGGGCTTTCTCTTGGAGATCACTCTCCCTGGTCGCTGGGGCCTCCGTGACTCCTAGCCCTGGTACTGTAGTCAGCGTTTGGTAAACCTGGGACCTGTAGTCCTCCAGGGGTTCCGGTCATCCCTACTGGGTATAAAGGGACCCCGTAGGCGCGGACCCAGTGTCCGGTATATATCTCGGGGTGAGCCTGGTATGCTTCTCTGCCCCCTCACTACTTCTTCCTTCTCCTCTCACCTTCGGTCACACTCAGGGCCCTCACTAGGCCTCAGCGTGCTGTAGGCCTCAACTGGCCTCACACAGCAGCCTGCGTGCTGCTCTCTCACTGAGCACTAAACTGAAACTCACACTGACTGACTGCCTGCCTCCACCCTCCCTATATATGTCCCTAATGGGCTCCCTCTGGCGGTCTGAGGTGGTAGGGTGGAGGTGTGTGAATGTGTGAGGGCCTCTTGTGGAGAAGTCCATCCATGCACCCTTCTGGGTTCTGTGGCACCAATGCGCAGCAGGGCGCCACAGATCTAACAGAGTGACAACCCAGTCGTCAGCACTATTTTGAATCATAACTATGTTGCAGATAGTGCAGCAAAAACGTACTTATATGTCGGCCTTTTTCCTCAGGTTCAAGCCCATGCTGTGTTGGTGGCTGGGTAATTCTGATGCTTGTTTCCTCTGTCCCCACCCTCCAAACACGAACATAGAGGGGATGATTATACTTTTCATTTTCTGACTCTTGCTTGCCCATCACATCTTCCTCTTCCATTTGTTCCTCTCATTCACTAATAACGTTACTAATAGTGTTGAGCCACCCCCGTAGTGTTCGAGTTCGGTTCAGTTCGTCGAACACCCGTATGTTCGCCGAACTGTTCGTCGAACTGTTCGTCGAACACCTTCAAACACTGTTAAAACCAATGGCAGGCAAACAAAAACACATAGAAACACATAGAAAACACATAGAAAACACTTCAAAGGTGTCCAAAAGCTGACAAACTGCTCAGAAGACACAACTAACACATGGAAAAGTGACAAGCACATATAGTCATGCGAAAAGAAAAGAGGTGGAGGAGTAAAAGGAGGGGGAGACACAGATATAGGCATGTCATGCCGTTCTAAAACCAAAAAAGTGCGAAGCCGACACGGCCAGTCCGTTCCTGCCCGTGCGACCTTCATGTCGCCGGGTTTGTGCCAGAGCCACGGTGGACCCTGACGGCCAGCCTCCCTCTCCCAATACTGGTGCCTGTCCGCTGGTGGGTCGAGCGAGTCCCCCTGCGGTGGAGGCAGGTCTAATCTTTTTAATTTAAATTGTCTCTCTAATTTGGTAATTCCAGCTCCAGTAGCGTCCACTAAAGCTGCTGCAGTTAAAAAGCTTTTATAAGGATCGAGTTTGGCGGTCCACCGCAAGGCGTCCTACCGCCAGTCCCAGCCCCTGTGCCTTGGGGTGCCTCCCCGATGCTCTTCACTGAGTGTCCCGGGGGCCCGAACCATTTCCTTTGAAAAAATTAAGTGTCCAAACTACAGGTGGTGTAGCTTGCTTAGCAGCTGGGTTAATCCGCTGACTAGCAGACACTGCTACTAGGCCCAAAGTATTGCTTGGGCTAGATGCAGTTAAAAATTTGTAATTAGATACTCTCGTTGAATGCTGAGAAAGCATTCCATAGAGTCTCCTGGCACGCCATATATTATTCTCTTAAAAAGCTTGGGGTAGGGGACCCTTTTATAGCCAAAATCATGGCCCTGTATCACAATCCGTCAGCTAGGCTGAACATAAATGGAACATTATCATCACCTTTCATAATCACCAATGGGACAAGGCAGGGATGTCCTCTGTCCCCTCTCTTATACATCCTAGGGATGGGGCACCTGCTCTCATCAATTCACGATAACCCCAATATTAGGGGGATTGAGGTGGGAGGCACCGAGTACAAGTGCTCTGCATTTGCTGATGATGTCCTAGTATATATCACTCAACCACATATATCCATCACTGCTGTTATGGCTGAAATAGATCACTTTGGTACATGGTCAAATTTTAAAATCAATGCAGCGAAGTCTGAGGCCCTCGATGTCTCCCTCCCCAAATCCATACAGGATTCCATCCAGTCCAACTTTCCCTTTGCCTGGCCCTCACAGGGAATCAAATACTTAGGAATTCGTATTCATAGAGACCTCTCCCGTCTATTTTATCTTAATTTTGGGCCCTTTATTGAACAACTCCATAGAGATCTTACTTCTTGGCCGGTGAAGGATTTTTCCTGGTTCGGTAGAATAAATATACTAAAAATGAACGTCCTACCTAAACTCTTATACCTCTACCAAACCATTCCCGTGGTAATTCCCTCAAATTTTTGGAAAAGACTATGCAGTAGCTTTTGCAGATTTATCTGGGCAAGTGGGCGTCCACGCATTCGGGGGGACGTTCTGATCAGACACAAACAAAAGGGGGGCCTTAGCCTTCTGGATTGTAGAAGGTATTACATGGCAGCAGTACACGCTAGAATCCTGGACTTCTTCCATCATTCGGAGGGGAAATTGTGGGTCAAAATAGCTGAATCCATTTGTCCTAAAGCTCTTACCACTCTCCCATGGTGCGCCCATTTAATTGTCCCCTCTCTTGGCCTCATGTCATATAGTACTTATGCCACTGCTTTGGCTTTGAGATCCCCAAAAAAAAGCTTATCCTCAATTGACCCCCAGGGCCCCTTGCTCCCGATTTCAGATTATCCAGATTTCCCACCAGGACTATCTGCAAATAGATTTCTCGGTTCAAATAAATCCCATCCGATATTACTTTCTCATGTCATCTCCAATACTTCGCTGCTCCCCCTCAATGACTTGTTACAGGGAAGAGCCACTTCCCCGAAGGCTAATTTTGAATATAGCCAGTTACAACACTTCTATTCAACTGTGAAGAAGCGCACACATCTTCATAGAGATCTCGCAAACTTTGAAAAATTGAGCCTATCATTGTCACCCCCTACACACTCCATCTCCCTACTGTATAATCTCCTCATTGCCCTGGTAACTGACAATAGGCCAGGATTCTGCGGTGCATGGGAAAGGGAACTGGGGAAGTCCTTCTCTGACTCACAATGGGATAAATGTTTCTTCCTAACACATAAAACCTCAATAGGGTCCAAAGCGCAGGAAACCTCCTTCAAAATTATCTCTAGATGGTACCGGGTACCAGCAGTCCTTTATAGATGGTATCCAGTGGTCTCAGATAGATGTTAGAGATTGTAACATACCTGGCGGCGTCCTTGCATAGTGGTCCATCTCCCACTGTGCAAGAGCGCGCACTTGATCTCCTGTCCAGAATGTCTCTCTGGCTTCCCTCCATGCTGTCTGTTTGTGTCTGTTTCTGCTGCTTAAGGGCGGCGCCCGATCACTTCCTGCTTTTTGTACCTGCTGTGGGTCACACCTCTTGTGCGTCCTCAGCCTATTGCTGTCTGTCACCTGGTATATAGCTCAGCTGCGCCCATCTATCCCTGCCTGAGCATAGTGTTTCATTCAGTGTGTGCTTGCACTCTGAAGGTGCCAGGTCCCGTTCTGTGTTCTCTTGTCTGCCTATCCTGGAGGCTGTATTTCCAGGCCTGTCTGAACACGCTCCTAGCCTGTTCCTCCTGCCTTCTAGGGGCCGATTACCTAGACCTGTTCCTGTATCTTGTCTGACCTGTCTGAACACGCTCCTTGCCTGTTCCTCTCGCCTTCTAGGGGCTGATTTCCTAGACCCGCTCCTGTATCTTGTCTGTCCTGTCTGAACACGCTCCTTGCCTGTTCGTCCTGCCTCTCTGGGGGCCGTATTCCCAGACCCGCTCCTGTATTCCGCTGCAGTGTCGGTCTCCTCCGTACACTCAGTTCCAGTCTGAACTCTCTCCTATCCTTTACCTGTTTTGCCTCTATGTCCGTTCCCTTCCTTTTTCTGCAGAGTCTGAACTCGTACCTAACTCCTGCTTGTTGTCTCTGTACTCCCGTTTGTGAGTTTGTGGTCCACTCGCTACTTCACTGCAAGTACCCTGTGGGTGTCTGGCTCTGCCTTTCCCTTCCTGTCTGTTCCGTGTGAACAGAGCCCTGTCCCCCCTACTCAGCCTAGCCTGCTCTGACTCCTTTGCTCACCGCTCCGGCGGTTCTAGCCTGCTCTGACTCCTTTGCTCACCGCTCCGGCGGTTCTAGCCTGCTCTGACTCCTTTGCTCACCGCTCCGGCGGTTCTAGTCTGCTCTGACTCCTTTGCTTACCGCTCCGGCGGTTCTTGCCTGCTCTGACTCCTTGCTCACTGCTCCGGCAGTCCTGTCCTGCCCTGCTTCTGCCCACTGCTCCGGCAGTCCTGTCCTGCCCTGCTTCTGCCCGCTGCTCCGGCAGTCCTGTCCTGCCCTGCTTCTGCCCGCTGCTCCGGCAGTCCTGTCCTGCCCTGCTTCTGCCTGCTGCTCCGGCAGTCCTGTCCTGCCCTGCTTCTGCCCGCTGCTCCGGCAGTCCTGTCCTGCCCTGCTTCTGCCTGCTGCTCCGGCAGTCCTG
Organism: Phyllobates terribilis; assembly: GCF_046119375.1. Lineage (NCBI taxonomy): Eukaryota > Metazoa > Chordata > Amphibia > Anura > Dendrobatidae > Phyllobates > Phyllobates terribilis. The sequence goes on from NW_027362763.1 coordinate 686,103,138, forward strand.
TCCTGCCCTGCTTGTGCTCGCTGCTCCTGCAGCCCCGTCCTGCTCTGTTCTTGCCCACCGCTTCGGGCGTTCCCTCTCTGCTGTGGTTGTCTACCGCATCTGCGGTTCTGTGACCCAGTCTGTACTGGGTCTTAACCTTTCTGTGCTCCAGCCCGTCCTTTCGGCCAGTACCTCCCTGCCTGCATACTCGCCTGTATCCACCCATCTGCATACCTGCCGTGTTTGCTTATATCCACCAGTCTGTGCCAGCCTAACCTGCCTGTTCCTGAGTCCCAGTGTGTACTGGGTCCTATCCCGCCTGTGTTCCTACCTGCTAGTGCCTCCCTGTCTGCACTCTAGCTGCGCTTGCCTTTACCCGCCTGCCTGCATACCAGTCGTGCCTGCCTATACCCTCCAGTCTGTGCGCCAGCCTAACCAGCCTGATCCAGTAATCCCTGTGTGGGTCAACCCCCGTGTCCGGAGTTTGACCTGGAGTAGCACCTGGTCCCTCTGCCCGGTTTCTCCCTGGTGCACTGGCGTCGTATGCCGTCGTGCCATCTTGGTCGGATCGGCCAGATACTTAGTCACGCCCCTCCAGGCACTCTCCGGTTCATGGTCCAGTGGAATCACTACAATCACACGCACACGCCGCTCAGCCCGGGCGTGTGCATAACAGCATGCTCAGGCCATGGTTCCCGTTGAGCCCCACGGCCTTCGCTCTCTGAGAAGTTTTCCAGCGAATACATGCATTAAAATAAATAAATAATTTTTTTTTTTTTCCTTTAGCTGAGTTCCAGGCGAATTACGCACCCGTCCAGATGGATCTATCTGCTCTCGTTCCCGCGGATCCGCTACGTTATTATGGGGATCCTAGACAAAGTCGTGCATTTGTGGAGCAATGCATGCTACACTTCAAGTTCTACCCTCTATGTTTTCCCACCGATCGGGTTAAGGTGGCATTCATTATGTCTTACCTGGCGGGTGATGCCTTGGAATGGATCAACCCCCTATATGAAACACAGGATCCGATCCTCCTGGACCTAATGGCCTTCCTGGTGGCCTTTCTAATGGTCTTCGATGATCCTAACCCGGAGGCTCCTGCTGAAGCTTCACTTCCCAATATCCCGGAGCAGCCCCAATGGGTAATGTGTGTGGGTAGCGCAATAGTCCTCCAGCCCAATGAGACTACTGCCCACCCAGAATCCTCACAGGGTGACTACGCTTTCCGGAATACTTCTCCCAACCTCAAGAGGCAGTCCAGACGTGCTAGACGTAGAGGCAAGCCGTCACGCCAGGGTCTGTCCTCCCTGAGACCTCCTGACCCCAACCTTGAAGTCCCTACTGAAGCTTCATCTCCCTGTATCCCGGAGAAGCCCCAACGGGTAATGTGCGTGGGTAGTGCACCAGTTCTCCTGCCCGAAGAGACTTCTGCCCATCCAGACTCCACACAGGAGAACTTCCTGCACCCGGCATCAGATGCTTCACCCACTTTAACCGGTGTGCATGTCCAAGGATGCTCCAAAGCTGTGGTTACCTCAGAGTCTGTGCACCTCTACTACCTGGCGGAGGACCCCCTGTTGCCTCCTGAATCCTCCGGGATACCACTCGATGACAAATGGAGAGAGAATTCTCTACACCCGGTACTCGATACTTTGTCCGCTTCGTCCTGTGAGCCTGACAATGGGTACCCCAAAGTGGTAGTTACCCCCGAGTCTCTACACCCCTCCAACCAGGCGGAGGACCTCCAGTTGTCTCCTGAACCCTTCGGGGTGCTACCTGGTAGCGAAAGGACAGAGACTCTCCTATACTCTGTACCTGATACCTCGCTCGCTTCGTCCAGTGAGTCCAACCTAGTGTACTCCGAAGCAGAGGTTACTCCCGAGTCTCTACACCCCTCCGACCAGGCGGAGGACCTCCAGTTGTCTCCTGAACCCTTCGGGGTGCTACCTGGTAGCGAAAGGACAGAGACTCTCCTATACTCTGTACCTGATACCTCGCTCGCTTCGTCCAGTGAGTCCAACCTAGTGTACTCTGAAGCAGTGGTTACTCCCGAGTCTCTACACTCCTCTGACCAGGCGGAGGACCTCCAGTTGTCTCCAGAACCCTTCGGGGTGCCACCTGGTGGTAAATGGACAGAGACTTTCCTATATCCTGGATCTGATACCTCGCTTGCTTCGTCCAGTGAGTCCGACCTAGTGTACTCTGAAGCAGAGGTTACCCGTGAGTCTCTACACCCCTCTGACCAGGCGGAGGACCGCCAGTTGTCTCCAGAACCCTTCGGGGTGCCACCTGGTGGAGAATGGACAGAGACTTTCCTATACTCGGTACCCGATACCTCGCCTGCTTCGTCCAGTGAGTCCGACCTAGTGTACTCTGAAGCAGATGTTTTCTCTGAGCCTCTGCACTCTTCTGACCCGGCGGAGGACCTCCAGTTGTTTCCTGAATCCTCCGGGGTACCACCAGAAAACAAAGAGACAGTGACTTTTCCTCATTATGTACCTGATAACCCGTCTATTTCTTCCTGTGAGCTTGACAAGATGTACCTCGAAGCAGAGATTACCCCCAAGTCTCTGTCCCCCTCCAACCCGGTGGAGGACTTCCAGTTGTCTCCTGTACCCTCTGGGGTGCCACCTGAAAATATGTGGAGAGAGACTTCCTTGTGTGCTGTTCCTGGTACTCCACCCGTTTCGTCTGTTGCTAAGGGTGGCTGGATGGGAGGTAGCATCCTAGCTACCCAGAGGAGACCAGTTTTTCCGGTGGACAGGGGAAGTGATCTCTTCGAAGTGAAGAATTGGCCCTCGAATTCCCTGCGGAAGATTCTGGCAGGCCTGAAGAAGAGGGGGCGTAAGGGGGGGGGGTACTGTAACATACCTGGCGGCGTCCTTGCATAGTGGTCCATCTCCCACTGTGCAAGAGCGCGCACTTGATCTCCTGTCCAGAATGTCTCTCTGGCTTCCCTCCATGCTGTCTGTTTGTGTCTGTTTCTGCTGCTTAAGGGCGGCGCCCGATCACTTCCTGCTTTTTGTACCTGCTGTGGGTCACACCTCTTGTGCGTCCTCAGCCTATTGCTGTCTGTCACCTGGTATATAGCTCAGCTGCGCCCATCTATGCCTGCCTGAGCATAGTGTTTCATTCAGTGTGTGCTTGCACTCTGAAGGTGCCAGGTCCCGTTCTGTGTTCTCTTGTCTGCCTATCCTGGAGGCTGTATTTCCAGGCCTGTCTGAACACGCTCCTAGCCTGTTCCTCCTGCCTTCTAGGGGCCGATTACCTAGACCTGTTCCTGTATCTTGTCTGACCTGTCTGAACACGCTCCTTGCCTGTTCCTCTCGCCTTCTAGGGGCTGATTTCCTAGACCCGCTCCTGTATCTTGTCTGTCCTGTCTGAACACGCTCCTTGCCTGTTCGTCCTGCCTCTCTGGCGGCCGTATTCCCAGACCCGCTCCTGTATTCCGCTGCAGTGTCGGTCTCCTCCGTACACTCAGTTCCAGTCTGAACTCTCTCCTATCCTTTACCTGTTTTGCCTCTATGTCCGTTCCCTTCCTTTTTCTGCAGAGTCTGAACTCGTACCTAACTCCTGCTTGTTGTCTCTGTACTCCCGTTTGTGAGTTTGTGGTCCACTCGCTACTTCACTGCAAGTACCCTGTGGGTGTCTGGCTCTGCCTTTCCCTTCCTGTCTGTTCCGTGTGAACAGAGCCCTGTCCCCCCTACTCAGCCTAGCCTGCTCTGACTCCTTTGCTCACCGCTCCGGCGGTTCTAGCCTGCTCTGACTCCTTTGCTCACCGCTCCGGCGGTTCTAGCCTGCTCTGACTCCTTTGCTCACCGCTCCGGCGGTTCTAGTCTGCTCTGACTCCTTTGCTTACCGCTCCGGCGGTTCTTGCCTGCTCTGACTCCTTGCTCACTGCTCCGGCAGTCCTGTCCTGCCCTGCTTCTGCCCACTGCTCCGGCAGTCCTGTCCTGCCCTGCTTCTGCCCGCTGCTCCGGCAGTCCTGTCCTGCCCTGCTTCTGCCCGCTGCTCCGGCAGTCCTGTCCTGCCCTGCTTCTGCCTGCTGCTCCGGCAGTCCTGTCCTGCCCTGCTTCTGCCCGCTGCTCCGGCAGTCCTGTCCTGCCCTGCTTCTGCCCGCTGCTCCGGCAGTCCTGTCCTGCCCTGCTTGTGCTCGCTGCTCCTGCAGCCCCGTCCTGCTCTGTTCTTGCCCACCGTTTCGGGCGTTCCCTCTCTGCTGTGGTTGTCTACCGCATCTGCGGTTCTGTGACCCAGTCTGTACTGGGTCTTAACCTTTCTGTGCTCCAGCCCGTCCTTTCGGCCAGTACCTCCCTGCCTGCATACTCGCCTGTATCCACCCATCTGCATACCTGCCGTGTTTGCTTATATCCACCAGTCTGTGCCAGCCTAACCTGCCTGTTCCTGAGTCCCAGTGTGTACTGGGTCCTATCCCGCCTGTGTTCCTACCTGCTAGTGCCTCCCTGTCTGCACTCTAGCTGTGCTTGCCTTTACCCGCCTGCCTGCATACCAGTCGTGCCTGCCTATACCCTCCAGTCTGTGCGCCAGCCTAACCAGCCTGATCCAGTAATCCCTGTGTGGGTCAACCCCCGTGTCCGGAGTTTGACCTGGAGTAGCGCCTGGTCCCTCTGCCCGGTTTCTCCCTGGTGCACTGGCGTCGTATGCCGTCGTGCCATCTTGGTCGGATCGGCCAGATACTTAGTCACGCCCCTCCAGGCACTCTCCGGTTCATGGTCCAGTGGAATCACTACAATCACACGCACACGCCGCTCAGCCCGGGCGTGTGCATAACAGAGATGTGGGGAGGGGGAAGGGAAAATGTCACACATATGGTGGGCATGCTCTATAATAAATGCATTTTGCGCAAAGGTGGTTCCCATGATTGAGAAAATATCTGGTTTGACTATCCCTAATACGCCAGAAGCCCTCCTTTTATCAATGTTACCAATAAGTAAACGTAGTTATAAAAGGTCATCAATAGGCTACCTAATACAGGCGGCTAAGAATGTCATTCCATGACACTGGAAAAGCAGAGACCCACCCACTGTGGAGGAATGGTTTGCGGAGATCTCCCTCCTTAATAGGATGGAGCATCTGATTGCCCTCTCACCGGCTGATGTTGATAGATACTGTGTGATTTGGAGGGATTGGATTGATTTGCAAAACTCTGACGCCTACCATCTAGCCCCCAACTAAAGTTATCCGTGATGTCGGCACAACAATGATCATAATCGCACTCTATTGATTGGTGGTCTGCCGTGGTCCGCTCCCTCTCTCTCTATCTTTCATATGGAAAAATACATGCTTGATCTGGATATTGATGGAAAACCCTCCCTGTACCCCCCAATGTACTGTCGTTATGCATAGATTTATAGTTATACTACCCCTTTTACTATGTATATTGTATTTTCTTGTACTTTTTCAACACAAAAATAAAAAAAAACTTGAATTTGAAAAAAAAAATTGTAATTAGATCTACAGGCGGTGGCTACTCCGCTGACTAGCAGACACTGAAGCTTTGGAGCAGACCTCTGATTCCCAGGCTATAGTATGAGTAAACAGCTCTTCAGACTCAACCATCTGTGTTACCCCAAGCCATAGTGTATGTAGTTTCTTACGGTTAAAAGGGGGGGGAGAGACCCGACCCACCTGGAATTGACGATGGCAACGTCATGTAAAACACAGCAAGGGGACTCCAAAAAGAGTCTCCATTTTTTCCCAAAATTGTGGACAGACACCACTTAGGTGGCATCAATTGTCCCAGAGTTGCTTAAAATGGTTGGTGAGGTGATTTTCCAAAATCCTCAAGCTTTTAGTCTCCCCAGAATGACACAGGTTGGGCAGATGGTGGTTGTTCCGGCCCGCTAGGCCGCATTGTAGCACAGTGAGCTTCCCACTGCAACTTATGCTTCGTATCCGTATGACGGTTCATGCATGAAGTACTAAAACTATGGATTTTTTGGCCTCTACTTAGCTTTTGGTGACAAATGTTACAGATAACAGGAGTTGGGTCATCCTTATCGATCTGAAAAAATGCACAGGCTATGCAAGGTTTAGAGCCCATGCGACTCTGCTACTAGCAATACTATCAAATGATTGGCTGGGTTAGATGCAGAGCGTCTGGGTTTGGTTGGGGGTCTCCACAGTCTGCCTAGGCTAGATGCAGTTAAAAATTATTATTAAATACACAGGCGGTGCAGCTTGCTTCGCAGCTGGGCTAATACGCCCAAAGTATTGGTAGACTCTATACTAAATAAGGAAGGATTCACTGACTGTGGTGGCCCCTCCTTGGGCCGTGGCGATTGGTGGAGATTTGGTGGATGATTATAGGAGAAAGCTCCTTAATAGAGAAAGTTGGTGGATTTATACTTTAAATACACGTGTACCAGCGGGTTTAAATATCAGACATGATTTGATGTATCATTATGAATGATCATTTATAGATTATTATTATATATATGTTCCTTTTTTCTTCTTTTCTTTTGGATTATTTACATTTATATGCATTGTTTCTATGCTATACGATTTTAACATGGTATGTGTGTTTAAATTTCTGATTAACTCAGCCTTGAACAGGTGCATAGCAGGACATGACATATAAATACCACTTCCTTGCTGTTTTTTTGCTGTGCAATGATTAAGAATCTTTAGTTCGAAACGCATTTACTGTTCTTCTCCAAGGTGGACTTTTAAAATATTTTTTGTATGACCCAATAAAAAGTGGATTTTAGAAGATTTGTTCAGCTGGATCTTCCTGGTTCCTCATGTTCGTCTGGTAGCACTCCTGGCTCCGTGCTGTTGATCTTCTAGGTGGGTGAGCTGATTTTTTCCTTTCTTTTTCTGCCATGTGGCGATTGGTCATCCACTTGCGCTGCCCCTTACTCAACGAATTCACAAACATTTCCCGTCGGTTTGAAGTCCCATTATGCCCAACCAAAAACATAGGCCCCACAACTAAAAAAAATCGTTCTTAGGCATCGAAATCGACACCACAGCAAGGTTGTTCCGCCTCCCATGGGAAAAAATACCAAAACATTACACCTGATCTAGGTTTTTTGCGCAGTATGGAAAGTAACACTACAGCAGATGCAAGTATTACTAGGTCTCCTCGTGTTTGCGAGCTGGGTGATGCCAGTCGGAAGGGTTTTTTCTCTTCATTTATCGCACGGAACAAAAGGGGCATCTAAACCGAGTCATACAATCAGAATCAGCAGGCAGCTACAGGCGGACTTAGAGGTGTGGAAAACCTTCTTATAATCATTCAACGGTTACACGTTATTTATTTCAGCAGAACAGTCCAACATTCAGCTAAGATTATTCACCGGGGCGGCAGAATCAGGCGGATATGCAGCGATACTAAATAACCAATGGTGCACAAGCTTATGGCCTCCGTATTGGGCAGAACAAGTGCTTACAAAAAAACAGACAGTCCTGGAACTGTTTCCAATAGTGGTAGCAATAGAAATATGGGGCGCGCGCCTGGCTAACAAAAATATATTCTTCATAACAAAAAACACCAGCCTAGCGCACTTCATTAACCGGTTCCCGACCGCCCACTGTAGATAAACGTCGGCGCTTGCCGGGCTCTGTGCAGTGCCGACGTTTAAAAACGGTGGGTGGTCTCGCAGTGCTCAGGACCCCCAGGGTCCTGCAAGCACTGCGATTCCGGTGCAGAGCGTTAGCTCTGACAGGGTACATCATCGGGACCTGATTAGATCAGCTTCCAGTGATGTTAACCCTTTGCTGTCTTCTATATGCTGTGATCTATAGTGATCACGGCATATAGGAGACAGCAGGAAGAGAGGGGGTCGTCTTACTTACCTCCGAAGACCTCCGTTTCGTTTGAGGACCTGGGGTTGCTATGGCAGCTGGAGGTCACATGACCGCCTCCAGCTCTGCCATATATGGTGTCCTTCCTGTCTGACTTCAGCCTGTATGTAGCTGAAGTCAGACAGGAGACTCTGACTGAAACAGTCAGTGAAGATCTCATATAATGTAATATATGTGTATTACATTACATGAGATCAGTGATCAGAAAAATAAAAATTAATGTCCCATACAGGGACTAAGTAAAAATGTAAAAAAAAGTAAAAAAAAAGTTTTTAAACTATTAAAAAAAAAATCACAAAATAAATAAAAATAAATAAATAAAATATTAAACCAATAAATCCGTAAATTATTACAAAACCAAAAAAAGTACACATATTTGGTATCGCCGCGTCCGAAACAACCCGAGCTATAAAACTGTCACACTAATTAACTCCTTCTGTGCACACCGTAATAAAAATAAATAAAAAACGAAGCAAAAAAATATGCTTTTTCATCATATCGCCAAACAAAAAGTGGAAAAAAATGCGATCAAAAAGCAGAATAGAAATAAAAATGGTACCACTGAAAACGTCATCTTGTTCCGCAAAAAAAAGCCGCCATACAGCTCCATCAGCCAAAAAATAAAAAAGTTATAGCGCTCAGAATAAAGCAATGCAAAAAAAATATTTTTTTTTCTATAAAATTGTTTTATTGTGTAAAAGCGCCAAAACATGAAAAAAATACAGTAAGTGTAGTATCGCTGTAAACGTACTGACCCGAAGAATAACGCTGCCTGATCACTTTTACCACACGCAGAACGGCATAAAAAAAAACTCAAAAAACAATTCCTGAAGTGTTTGTTTTTGTTAACTTTACCTCCCAAAAAACGGAATAGAAAGCGATCAAAAAATGTCACGTGCCCAAAAATGGTTCCAATAAAAATTTCAACTCGTCCCGCAAAAAACAAGCCATCACATGACTCTATCGGCCGAAATATGGAAAAATTATAGCTCTCAAAATATGGTGATGCAAAAACTAGATTTTGCAAAAAAAGCGTATTTTAGTGTGTGACAGCTGTCAGTCATAAAAACCCGATATAAATCTGGTATCTCTGTAATCGCACCGACCCGAAGAATAAAGTAATCTAATCAGTTATATCACACTAGGAACGGCATAAAAAATAAATAAAACAAATATTATTCACCTGCTACTGATTTGTTTATTATGTCTCCCAAAGATCCCAGTAAGGCTCTGCTCACATTTATCCTGTGCTCTGCGCTGAGCACTTACACCAGAGTTTCCGTGTAAATCTCTGAAATACGTGATTCAGCCAGAACCCATGATGGAAGATTCCCTGTAATGAGGCAGATATAGGCCACTGTGGATGCCGTCTAGCCTGGGATCCCACGGTGTCATTTGTTTTAGGCGTGCATAAAAGTGCAGTTGGCCACAGTTTTGTGCACTTCTGAAAAAAAGGACACCACTAAACAGAGGCCAGACGGAGTCCAGAGTAACTCTGCTGCCTCATTACAGTGAATGGATCCTGCAGGGGTTTCATCTAAATTACATCACTTGGAAAATTAGATGGAAACCCCGATGTAAGTGCTCAGCCTAGAGCGCCGGATAAATGTTACGTAAAATGTTCCCAATAAAAGCTTCAACTCAGTCCTCATAAAAAGCTAGTCCCCACTCAGGTCCATCATCTGTTAAAAATATAAGGGACTTCCAAGTTACTGGTAGCAGAAAGGCTCTGGAAAAGCAAAATGGTCCTTGCCCCCCAAAAGAAATTCAGAAAATTTTGTGCTCCCAAATCCAAATGCCTATTCTACAATAATTTGTTCTCCAATTGTCAAATAGCACTCCTTCCCCCTCAAATCTCACCGTATGGCTAAGTGGTACGATACAGCCACATATGGGGTATTGACACTTTTAGAAGAAATTGTGTGACACATTTCGGCACCATTTTTACCCATTGCCCTGTGTGAAAATGTAAAATCTGAGGGTAAAACATTTTTTTGTGGTAAAAATATAATTATGCTTTTGTAGCACCCTGAGGATTCGGCTGCTACAGGGGTATTGCACCTCAACCCAGAGGTGTGGTATTCCACTCCCGGGTAAGGATGGAGTGTGGAACTGAGCTCAGAAAGCTGCATGCACTACACACATCCCATTTCCGAGGAACAGACCAACGGTACTCCCACTTAGAAATGTGCAGGTACGACAGAGTCTGTTCCTGGCTGGAGTGGGAGGGGGGTGGTACATCCCAGTAGTGTAGGGGCAGATAGGGGGAGCAGCCTGGGTAAAGTTAGGAGCTCATTGGGTGCTGGTCACCTGAGCTCACACATAGAGGGAGTATTTAAGGTGGGCACCATCTAAGATCAGGGTCAGTCAGCCAGTCTTTGCAGAGAAGCCAGAGGAGAGGAAGAGAAAGCAGAGAAGAAGAGCAGCCCCAGGCCCAGAGAGAGTGAGAGAGGAGAGCAAGAAAGACCCAGAGGGGGAGACAGAAGGAACTCTGAGAACCCAAGTACAACCCTAGGGTGAAGAGTTGGCAAGAGGGTACCGGATCCCAAACTGGTGGGGGCTAAAGCATACCTCAGCCAGAGACCGGAGGCCGTGGGCAGGATCTGCCACGGCCACCCACCACATCCACCCTGAAGGCAAACCACGTGTAGGGTCAGGGAACCCAAGGCCAAGGGTCTCCCAACAGAAGGCCCGAGGGAGCTGGACCTAGGTGGATCCCTGGTGGGGACGGCCAGAAGAAAGGACAAGAAGGAGGGCTCAGGGACACGCTCCGGACTTGCTTGGGGGTTGGCTGAATCCAGGACCTGGTGGACGCAGCACGGCTCGGGTGGTCGCTCAAGGCCGGAGTGACCGGAATATCTGCAGTAAGTAAACACCCTGAACTGCACAACCCGACTCTGTCTTTAATTATCATCTACGCTGCACCACCACAACCCCCATCCTCTGCACCTGACCCCCTGAGGCCATACCCCTCCCGTTGGGGGTTATACTATCTAAAGCTGCACCAACACCATCAGCCTCAGCGGACCCTGCTGCAGCGGCGGCCGTAGTGACCGCAATCCAACGGGTGGCGTAGTCGACATAACGAACTTTGTAACATCTGTAGGACTGCCACATACTCTGAGCTTGACACCCTGGGCACGGACTGGGTCACAGCCACTCGGAGACTACAACCCCCATCTGATCCGGCTCCGGGTATTCCCCTAAAGAATATGGCCCAGGGGGCGCGTCACTTTTTTCACTGCCCAATGGTATAAATTTAAAAATTAAAAAATGCTCACTACTTCCCTAGATGAATTCCTTGAGAGGTGTAGTTTACAAAATGGGGTCACTTGTGGGGGGTTTCCACTGTTTAGGCACATTAGGGGCTCCCCAAATGTGACACGGCGTCCGCTAATTATTCAAACAAATTTTACATTCAAAAAGTCAAATGGCGCTCCTTCCCTTTCAAACCCTGCCATGTGCCCAAACAGTAATTTGCCTCCACATATGGGGTATCGGCGTGTTCAGGAGAAATTGCACAACAAATTTCATGGTGCAATTTATCCTGTTACCCTTATGATAATACAAAATTAGGGAATGAAAAACATTTTTTGAGGGAAAAATGTGAAAATTTTATTTTTACGGCTCAATATTATAAACTTCTGTGAAGCAGCTGGGGGTGCAAGGTGCTCACCACACATCTAGATAAGTTCCCTAAGGGGTCTAGTTTCCAAAATGGTGGCACTTGTGGGGGGTTTCCACTGTTTAGGCACATTAGGGGCTCCCCAAATGTGACATGGCGTCCGCTAATTATTCAAACAAATTTTACATTCAAAAAGTCAAATGGCGCTCCTTCCCTTTCAAACCCTGCCATGTGCCCAAACAGTAATTTGCCTCCACATATGGGGTATCAGCGTGTTCAGGAGAAATTGCATAACAAATTTCATGGTGCAATTTATCCTATTACCCTTATGATAATGCAAAATTAAGGGATGAAAAACGGTTTTGTGGGAAAAATGTGAAAATTTTATTTTTACAGCTCAATATTATAAACTTCTGTGAAGCACCTTGGGGTTCAAGGTGCTCACCACACATCTAGATAAGTTCCCTAAGGGGTCTAGTTTCCAAAATGGTGTCACTTGTGGGGGGTTTCCACTGTTTAGGCACATCAGGAGCTCTCCAAACGCAACATGGAGTCCGCTAATTATTCAGACAAATTTTACATTCAAAAAGTCTAATGGCGCTCCTTCCCTTCCGAACCCTGCCGTGCGCCCAAACAGTGGTTTTCCCTCACATATGGGGTATCAGCACGCTCAAGAGAAATTGCACAAAAAAATTTGGGGTCCATTTTTTCATGTTACCCCTGTGAAAATAAAAAAATTGGGTCTAAAGTAACATTTTTGTGAAAAAAGTTAAATGTTAATTTTTTTCTTCCACATTCCAAAAATTCCTGTGAATCACCTGAAGGGTTAATAAAGTTCTTGAATGTGGTTTTGAGCACCTTGAGGGGTGCAGTTTTTAGAATGGTGTCACTTTTGGGTATTTTCTGTCATAAAGACCCCTCAAAGTGACTTCAAATGTGATGTGGTCCCTAAAAAAATGGTTTTGTAAATTTTGTTGGAAAAATGAGAAATCGCTGGTCAACTTTTAACCCTTATAGCTCCCTAACAAAAAAAAATTTGGGTTCCAAAATTGTGCTGATGTAAAGTAGACATGTGGGAAATGTTATTTATTAACTATTTTGTGTGACATATCTCTCTGATTTAAGGGCATGAAAATTCAAAGTTTGAAAATTGCAAAATTTTCAACATTTTCGCCAAATTTCCGATTTTTTCACAAATAAACGCAAGTGATATCGAAGAAATTTTACCACTATCATGAAGTACAATATGTCACGAAAAAACAATCTCAGAATCAGGGGAATAAGTTGAAGCGTTCCAGGGTAATTACTTCATAAACTGGCAGTGGTCAGAATTGAAAAAATTGGCCCGGTCACGAAGGCAAAAACAGGCTCTGGCGCGAAGTGGTTAATAATATGGCATCATCGTCTCTCCCAGTGCTAGGCCTACTACACCGGCTAGCATTCCTGTGCCTAAAACACAATGTATGGGTCCGCGCGAGCCACGATGCTGAGGGGTCTAGTGCGGCTGCTAACGCTTTATCACAATTCAATTGGCAGATTTTCACAGAGCTCCTCCCCAACGCCCACCCATCGGGCAACAGTTGCCCAGCCTACCTATGGGATCTAGTGGAGAATAGTTGATGCCATTAATCAGAGCGTCAGTTGCCCCGTCGATGTGGCAAGCATACGGTAAGGCATGGGACCAGTGGACACGACTAGTAGCAGGCAGACAGGTTGACCAATGTGAACAAGCCAGATTACAAGACACCATAGAATTTCTCCACCAGCTAATGATGAGGGGCATATCAGGGGCGTCAGCGCAGCGGTGTCTGACCGGAGTAGCATTTCACTTCCAACTACTGAATTGGGGAGATGTGACAAAGATTCATCATCAGACAATCCATAAAAGGGTGGAAAAGGGGTCAGCCAAGTCAGGAGTGTAGACGTCCTGTCCCGTGTCACTAAAACTGATTTCTCACATCATATCCCTAACACCATTAACATGATACTCACAATTCGAAGCAACACTACTGTCTACTACATTTGCGATCGCCTTCTTCGGGGCGCTATGCATAAGCGAATTAGTCCCACATCCAAAATTAACACCAGTGGAGGCTTATTACACCAGGACGTAGTCATAGCCAATAATGCAATACGTCTACGCATACGCAAATCGAAAACGGTTCCAGCGGGCAGGGGCACTTGGGTACTTCTACAACCCACAAATGGTAGGCTGAGTCGGGTAACAATAGTAAAAACATATATAACCATCAGATCACAAAGTAATTTCTTCCTATCACACATTGATGGAACGCCATTATCAAGATACCAGTTCCAAGCTATATTTAATAAATGCATAACATCGGCAGGGAACCACCCCAAAGATTATGGGACACATTCATTCCGCATAGGTGCGGCCACGGAAGCAGCAAGAGCAGGACTGTCACAAACGGGAAGTTCAGAGGATAGGGAGATGGCGATCCACGTGTTTGCGACATACATAAGACCGGACTTGTTATCCTAACGTGGTTTGTTTCTTTTACAGGTGAAGCTAAGCCAACAGTGTGGGTGATAGGCAACTCGTATATATATTGGGCAGAAAAAAGGACGAAAGTCCGCCCAGGCGGGAGGAAATTAGAGTTTCATAACACATATTTCAACTGGAGAGGTATTAGAGGCCAGCAATGGCCACAGGTACTAATGGAGGAAATCAAGGTAGGGAGAGAGGCAAGAGGTCCGGTCATCTTAGTTATACAGGCCGGGGGAAACGACCTAGGTTATCACAAGAGCGCATAACTAATGGCAATAATGAAACTAGACACTGAGCGCTTCAGAGAATTTTTCACAAAAATAGTCAGAGATTGTGCCGAGCGCGGTATGGCAAGGTGCCCGAGACATCACGGCCATCGAACGGACAAGGCGGCTAAGAAATATTTGGATGCAAAAATATATAAGAGACAGAGGCGGACAACTGGAAGGAGATAAAGCAGGCCTCATACGGCCCGACTGTGTTCACTTAATGGATATTGGACTGGATATATTCCTGTCAGGACTCCAGGACGGAGTGGAACAAGCGTTAAGAGTGATGGATGGGGGTCAGAGTCCTGCATACGAGTACGCAGGATCCTCCGTGGCCTGGAAATAGAAAGGACATGTTGGAGAGTTACACTTCTTGGCCAACTTGCCGTTGTGGAGACTGGAGACACAGGGCATGCTGCAACAAGCTGAATTATTTTAGAAATAAAATGCCTTTCTAATGTAATGAGAATAAACAGTTAATAAAGCTGTGACCGATCCTCACCCATCCAGTTGTAAGAGTTACATGATTGTATTGTCAATGAAGTGGGGGCGGTAGGGGGCTGAGTGTCTGGGTTTGGTTGGGGGTCACCACAGTCTGCCTAGGCTAGATGCAGTTAAAAATCATTATTAGATACACAGGCGGTGCAGCTTGCTTCGCAGCTGGGTTACTACGCTGACTAGCAGACACTGAAGCTTTGGAGCAGACCTCTGAGTAAACAGCTCTTCAGACTCAACCATCTGTGTTACCCCAAGCCATAGTGTATGTAGTTTCTTACGGTTAAAGGGGGGGGGGGAGAACCAACCCACCTGTAATTGACGATGCCAACATCACGTAAAACACAGCAAGGGGATTCCAAAAAGAGTCTCCATTTTTTCCAAAAATTTGGGGCACACACAGCACTTAAGTGGCATCAATTGCCCCAGAGTTGCTTAGAACAGTTGGTGAGGTGATTTTAACAAATCCTCAAGCTTTTACTCTCCCCAGGAAGACACAGGGGTAGAAAAGTCCTTGCGGATCCATGATTTGTTCATCTTTATGAACGTGAGTCTGTCTACATTATCAGTGGACAGCTGCGTACGCTTATCTGTCAGCACACCACCAGCAGCGCTGAACACACGTTCAGAGAGAATGCTGGCTGCGGGGCATAACAAGATCTCCAAGGCGTGAGTGGCGAGCTCCGGCCATTTATCCAGATTGGAAGCCCAAAAAGACCAAGGGTCCAGTGACACAGTCATGGCTTCGATGTTCACTTGGAGATACTCCTGTACCATCGTCTCTAGGCGTTGACTATGAGTCTGACTTCTTGTCTTCTGTGGCCTTGCAAAGGATGGGCTAAAAAAGTGGTGAAAGGATTCCGCAAAATTGCTGTTACCAGCAGATACTGTGCTTCTGTTACGGTTTGAGTGCTGAAGACTCGACAGTCCCACGGTTGGCAAGTTAGTACTGTGAGATTCACTACGTGCACAACTGGTGTTTTGTGGAAAAGCACATGTAAGATTCTGCAACAGTCTCTGCTGATACTACTGCATGCGTGAATCCTTTTCTATGGCAGGAATTATTTCGGCAAATTTACTTTTGTACTGGGGATCTAAGAGTGTGGCTACCCAGTAGTCAGGATTATTTCGAATTCTCACAATTCGAGGGTCATGTTGAAGGTAGTGCAGCAGGAAGGCACTCATGTGTCTTGCGCATCCAGAAGCACCAAGTCCCTGTTGTGTTGGTGGCGAGGTAAGAATCATGCTTCCTTCCTCTGCCATCTCCCCCCAACCTCGCACAACAGAAATGTGATCAAGGTCTCCCTCATCAGATGTGTCTTCCATGCCCATCGCCAGTTCGTCCTCCGCTTCGTCCTGGGATCCTGCACCTTCCTCACTAGTTTGGCTGCTACCATGCGCCCTTGTTAATCCCTCTCCCCCACCCTCCCATGCCTGCCGCCTTGGTGCTGCCGACCGTCTGGACCTTGCAGATGTTAGCCCTTCCGCATACAACTCCTCCTCTACTTCCTCCACCTCCTCTTGTCCCACCACCTGACTCCGAATTCTGTTTAACATGTGCTCCAGCATGTAAATCATTGGAATAGTCATGCTGATAATGGCATCGTCAGCACTAAACATCTTCGTCGCCATTTCAAAACTGTGCAGAAGGGTGCATAGGTCCCTGATCTGAGACCACTCCTCCAGCGTGATTTGCCCCACCTCTGGATCTCGTTGGCCCAGGCTATATGTCAGAACGTATTGCACCAGGGCTTGTCAGTGCTGCCACAGTCGCTGCAACATGTGCAGAGTTGAATTCCACCGTGTTGGCACATCGCCTTTTAGCCGGTGAAGTGGCAGGCCCAACGACTTCTGTAGAGATGTAAGTCGCTGAGCTGCGGGATGCGAACGGCGGAAGTGAGCACACAGCGACCGTGCCCTCTGCAGAAGGCCATCTAGTCCGGAATAGTGGGCTAAAAATTGCTGGACAACCAGGTTCAACACGTGAGCCATACAAGGCACGTGTGTGACATTGCCCCGGCGAAGGGCCGCACCCAGGTTTGCAGCATTGTCGCACACGGCCTTCCCTGGTTGCAGGTCCAGTGGAGACAATCAATCATGAAACTGGTTCTCCAGAGCTGACCACAACTCCTCAGCTGTGTGACTCACATTTCCCAGACATTTCAAAGCAAAAACTGCCTGATGACGTTGAGCCCTGTTGCCAGCATAGAAAGGAGGTGTGCAGGATCCGTTCTGCGCAGTTAGAAAGCGGGTGGCATGACCCGACAGACTTTGGGTGCAGGTGGAGGACCGAGAGGAGGTTGAGGAGGCAGAAGCAGTGGAGGAACTTCGAGACAAAGAGGATTGACGCACAACTCATGGGGACGGCAAGACTTGGACAGCAGCCCCTTGTCCTGCTGTCACCATAGTTACCCAGTGCCCAGTCAGTGACATGTAACGCCCCTGTCCATGCCTACTCGTCCAAGTGTCTGTGGTGAAATGCACCCTGTCACACACACAGTTTCTCAAAGAAGCGGTGATGTTGTGTGCGACATGCTGGTGGAGCGCAGGCACACCTTTCTTTGAGAAGTAGTGCCGACTGGGCATCTGATACTGGGGCACTGCGACGGACATAAGGTCTCGAAAATCCTCTGTGTCCACCAGGCGGAAAGGCAGCATTTCTGTAGCCAAGAGCTTGCAGATGGTGAAATTTAACCTCTTAGCTTTCTCATGGCTAGGAGGAAATGGTCTTTTACTTGTCCACATCTGAGGGACCGAGGACTGGCTGTTGTGCTTAGACGGGGTTGAGTAGGGTGTCCCCGGCAAACTGCCGGTTTGTGAGGAAGATGCAGGCGGAAAAGTTAGCTTGCCTTGATCCAAAGGTGGTGCTCTCGATGTCGGAGAGCGCTCAACACCAGCTGGTGTTTCCACTTCCAAATGAAATGATGACCTGCCAATCACACTGGCTGTTGCGGGTAAAGAGGTGGCAGGTCTGCATCTCAAAACAGGTGTGACGGCTGTCCCCCCAGTCACAGAGGATGAAGAGGCTGCGGATGCACAAGATGGGGCAGATGGTGGTTGGCCCGGCCCGCTAGGCTGCATTGTAGCACAGTGAGCTTCCCACTGCAACTTATGCTTCATGACCATGTGACGGTTCATGCATGAAGTACTCAAACTATGGATTTTTTGGCCTCTACTTAGCTTTTGGTGACAAATGTTACAGATAACACGAGTTGGGTCATCCTTATCGATCTGAAAAAATGCCCAGGCTATACAAGGCTTAGAACCCATGCGACCTGAAGAGCCACCACGACTTGTGGTCAGAGGCAGAGTTGTGTTTGAGGATGCAGTTGTTGACGTTCTTCCAGTACTACGTCTCTGTCCAGGAAGGCGCAACCTGACCTCGTCGTCACTAGCATCCTCCTCTGCTGACCTCATCGACTGGCTGACTGCGGGTTGACAGTAAGTGGGATCTGCAACCTCGTCATCATCACCCTGTGTGTTCTCACACCCGTCGTCCTCAGAGCCAACCTCTTCCTGCCCTGACAAAAAACTAAAGTTGTCGCTCCAATCAGTTATTTGAGTCTCATCATCGTCTTCCTCTTTGTCTCCACCAACAGGAGTTACAGTTTGGGAACAAGGGTCTACATTATGCTCAGAACCTTCTTCATCTGGTCCTGGATCCGACTCATAAAGATTCTGGGCATCAGTGCAGATCATTTCCTCGTCTGGAGTCACAGAATCTCTGGAGCCGTCCTCTAATTCCCAGGCTATATTATGAGTAAACAGCTCTGCAGACTCAACCATCTGTTCTACCCCATACTCAGACGGGCAGCTGGAGACTTGGGAGAAGTGAGGAAGCAAGTGCGATTGGGGTGACTCCTCTGAGGACTGGAGTATTTGTGATGTTGAAGTTGAGGTGGAGGAGAGCCCACTTAAAGGAGCACTTGATATCCGTTGAAGCACCTGCTGTTTTTGTGCCTCATCTGGAATTTGTAGCGATGGGCGTGGCCGTAAGAAAGGGATCGGATCACATTGTCCACTAAAATAAGTAGATATCTTAGTTTGGCTGGAAGATGGTCTTTCTTCTGCAGATGTTACTGTTGCTTTAACACCTACCCCACGTACACAACCTTTTTTTCCCTTCCCAACACGCCTATTCCCCTTTCCACCAGCAGCAGGCCTTTAGCCAAACATTTTGGTGGTTAACTAATTGACAACTCTGGAGTTGTTTGCACAAAAAACGATGGATGGAAACCGAGCAGAGCTGAGTGGCCAAATTGTGGTACTAGCCCAAAAGGATTGGCTGGGTTAGAAGCAGTAAAACTATTTTATTAGATACACAGGTGGTGGAGCTTGGTATAGATGGCCTAATACAATGAGTACCACACACTGCTACAGGCCCAAAATTATTTTACAGGCAAGATGCAGCTAAAAATTATTAGGAATTTGAAAGCTGGGGTAGCATAGTATAGATGGCCTAATAGAATGAGTACCACACACTGCTAATATGCCCAAAATTATTTTACAGGCAAGATGCAGCTAAAAATTATTAGGAATTTGAAAGCTGGTGGAGCTTAGTATAGATGGCCTAATAGAATGAGTACCACACACTGCTAATATGCCCAAAATTATTTTACAGGCAAGATGCAGCTAAAAATTATTAATAATTTGAAAGCTGGTGGAGCTTAGTATAGATGGCCTAATAGAATGAGTACCACACACTGCTAATATGCCCAAAATTATTTTACAGGCAAGATGCAGCTAAAAATTATTAGGAATTTGAAAGCTGGTGGAGCTTAGTATAGATGGCCTAATAGAATGAGTACCACACACTGCTAATATGCCGAAAATTATTTTACAGGCAAGATGCAGCTAAAAATTATTAGTAATTTGAATGCTGGTGGAGCTTAGTATAGATGGCCTAATAGAATGAGTTCCACACACTGCTAATATGCCCAAAATTATTTTCCAGGCAAGATGCAGCTAAAAATTATTAGGAATTGGAAAGCTGGTGGAGCTTAGTATAGATGGCCTAATAGAATGAGTACCACACACTGCTAATATGCCCAAAATTATTTTCCAGGCAAGATGCAGCTAAAAATTATTAGGAATTTGAAAGCTGGTGGAGCTTAGTATAGATGGCCTAATAGAATGAGTACCACACACTGCTAATATGCCCAAAATTATTTTCCAGGCAAGATGCAGCTAAAAATTATTAGGAATTTGAAAGCTGGTGGAGCTTAGTATAGATGGCCTAATAGAATGAGTACCACACACTGCTAATATGCCCAAAATTATTTTCCAGGCAAGATGCAGCTAAAAATTATTAGTAATTTCAAAGCTGGTGGAGCTTGGTATAGATGGCCTAATACAATGAGTACCACACACTGCTACTATGCCCAAAAGGTTTTCTTGGCTAGGTGCAGTAAAAAATTTGTATTACATACACAGGTGGTGTAGCTTGCAACACAGATACGCTACTCCACTGACTAACACACACTGCAAGAGGCCCAAAAGGATTTTCTTAGCTAGATTTAGCCAAATGCTGTGATAAACACTTGCACAGCACTAAAACTGACCTGCCTGTCAAAAAGTGATAGGAACTGCTGTAACCTAGCCCTCAAAAGGGCTGCAATTACAACTAGTCCCTACTCCCTAAACCTTTCTGTCTATTTAAGAGAAAATTCGCTTGCAATTCAGTTACACAATATAGCGCTAACAGCAGCAGCGGTGCCGTCTAATACTCAGCTGCAGCAGTGAGAAAATGGTGGCAACGGGGAAAATGGCTGGGTCTTATAGGGCAAGGACATGTGACATACACTGCCAAAGACACATGCCTTGCTTGTGTGAAAAAAAGCATTTCGCTGAGTGTGTGCGCTGCTGATAGGCTGACAGATTGCACCTCCCCACTGTCAATGCGGGAAAGAGAAAAAAAAATGGAGATCTTCATTATTTCTGCAGAGATACATCCCCTGCCCCTCCCCCCACCCCGCTGTACACTCAAACTGTCTATTAACATTGATTATCAGCATTACTGTGAAAAAATCCAGTTACGATTTTGGTGCACGAACAGTTATCGAACATAACCTCGAACAGCCGGATTTTTTTCAAATCGTTCGGGTTCGTCGAACGGCTCGAACACCGCCCAAAACAGCTCGAATTTGAGATTGGCGAACAGTTCGAGTCGAACACCGCTCATCTCTAGTCACTAATAGTTTTTCTGGTATCGCCAACCCCCATCGATCGCAGTGAACCACCCTCCCTTGGCACCCTGAGATGTCCCCTAGTGTATGACGTTAGTAACAGAAGAAAGTATTTTTTAGTGTGGATGAGGCCTGTATAACATAAGAGATATGCTACGAACAATTTCAAACTGAGATGCCCCCTACTGTATCAGATTTGTAATACTGCATGTAGCGCTGGCGTCCCTGCCCTCTGCTAGGCAGGGACGCTGCTCCCCTCACCGCTCTGCTCCGTGCCCGGCGTCCTCTCCCCGCTCTGCTGTCAGCGCGCGCTCCTTCCCGGCGTCTTCCTCCCGCTCTGCTCTCAGCGCGCGCTCCTTCCCGGCCCCTGTGCTTAGGGCGCGCGCGCGCGCGCTCCCCTCCTCTTAAAGGGGCCGCGCGCGCCGTCCTAAGGAGTCCCCGGCCAATGGCCGGAGGACTTCATCATATATAAGGCACCTCCTCCAAAATGGAGGTGCCCGAGCAATGTTGTTTGCACCTGTGTCTCACCTGTGCTTCAGCCCTCAGGTCCCGTTGCCAGTTACCTGCCAGTTACCTGCCAGTTACCTGCCAGTTACCTGCCAGTTTCCTGCCAGTTTCCTGCTAGTTACCTGCCTGATTCCTGCCTGAATACTTGTTACCTGCCTGCCTGCCTGAGGTCCGACGGTCTGCCTTACAACTCCGGTCAGTCTGTCTAAGGACCAACTTGTCCGCTCACCTGGGAGCGCACATCAGCTACCTGCCTGCTTGCCTGAGGTCCGACGGTCTGCCTTACAACTCCGGTCAGTCTGTCTATGGACCAGCTTGCCCGCTCACCTGGGAGCGCTTCTCCGTTACCTGCCTGCTTGCCAGCCCGGAGGCTCCGTTGTCACGTGCTGTGACCACCAGCTATCTCAGAGACTCTTGCCCGCTCACCTGGGAGCGCATCTCCGTTACCTGCCTGCTTGCCAGCCCGGAGGTCCCGTTGTCACGTGCTGTGACCACCAGCTATCTCAGAGACTCTTGCCCGCTCACCTGGGAGCGCTTCTCCGTTACCTACCTGCCTGCCAGCCCGGAGGTTCCGCCGTCACGTGCTGTGACCACCTGCTATTCCAGAGACTCTCGCTTGCTCACCTGGGAGCACACATCTACCATCTGCCTGCTAGCCTACCCGGAGGCTCCGCCATCACAGGTCGTACCTACCCCTTACCCAGAGACTGCCCTGATCACTTGCCGTAACTCCCTGTCCGTTCACCCAGAGACTGCCACCCGCTCCCTTACAAGGGCCGCCCCCTTGTATAGTAGCTCAGAGGTTCCGCCTCCCGGACCCGTTACAGTTTGCTCGGGCCATGGAACCCGGTGGCACCCAAGCTCCCTCGCTCTCGGACCTCTGTCTTGAACTGTCCCGTCAGAGGTCCCAACAGGAGGCCATCCTGGGTCACCTGCGGAATGTTAATACTCGCCTGAACACTCTGTCTGATCCACCAACAACCTCCGCCAGTGCCATATCTTGCAATCCGGCAGCTCCGCTGCCCACTAATACTATGGTATCCTACCCCGGACCCCGGCTCTCTGCACCTCCTCGCTTCGGAGGCGACCCCGTCCAGGCTCGGGGCTTCATAAATCAGTGCACCCTGCACTTTGAACTTTTGTCCCATCAGTTTAATTCCGACCGGGCCAAAATTGCCTTTATCATGTCCCATCTCACCGGGGAGGCCCTGGCCTGGCTAAATCCTCTATGGGAGAGAGGAGACCCCCTGGTGTCCAACTTGCCTGCTTTTCTCTCGGCTTTCCGGAAAGTCTTCGACGAACCCGGACGGAAGACCTCATCCGCATCCTCTCTGCTACGCCTCCGTCAGGAGGGTCTCACCGTGGGCCAATATGCCATACGGTTCCGCACCCTTGCCTCGGAGCTGGCCTGGGATAACGACGCTCTGGTATCCGTCTTCTGGGAGGGTCTGTCCGGTCGTATTAAAGATGAACTTGCTGGTCGGGACATTCCTACCTCTCTCGATGATCTAATAACCCTTGCCACCCGGATTGACCTACGGTTCCAGGAGCGTGCCAAAGAGGTCACCCGTGAGAGAAGGATTCCACGTTTAGCTCCTACTTTCCAGAGACCCGTCATTCCCTCCATCTCTCCCCAGGTACACTCTCCTGAGCCTATGCAGGTCGACCAGACCAAGATGGTCAAAACCCGTCAGGACTCACGCCGTGCCGAGGGGAGCTGCTTCTACTGTGGCAGTAAGGAGCACCGGATCCGTGCCTGCCCGGAGAGGTCGGGAAACGCCTGTGTCTAGGTTCGCTCAGAGAGGTCCACCTAGACAAGAATAAATCCTCTCCATCCCTGCTGTTGTCAGTTTCGATCATCTACGGGGAGAACCGTTATTTCGAACTAGCCCAACTTGACTCTGGAGCAGCCGGGAACCTTATTTCACAGTCCCTGGTTGAAAAATACCGCATCCCCACCAAACCTCTGGCTGTACCCTTGTCTGTTGCTGCCGTGGATGGGGGCCTCTTACCTCGCCCCATTCAACTCATCACCGAATCCATTACCCTGCAGGTGGGAATGCTGCATTCTGAAAGTATCTCCTTTCATGTTCTGCCTGGACTCTCTCACGCCCTCTTGCTAGGTCTGCCCTGGCTCCAGAGACATGCACCCGTGCTAGACTGGCAAACCGGAGAGGTCCTTCGCTGGGGACAAGACTGTCATAAAACCTGCCTGGTTCCCGTCCATCCCGTCCGTCCCTCTCCTACCCCAGCTAATCTACCTGGACTTCCGATTCCTTATTGGTCTTATGCAGATGTCTTTAATAAAAAGGAGGCAGAGACATTACCACCACATAGACCATACGACTGTCCCATCGATCTGCTACCCGGTACTACTCCTCCCCGTGGGCGTATCTATCCTTTATCCGCTGCTGAAACCCGGTCAATGTCCGAATATATTGAGGAGAATCTGGCCAGAGGATTCATCCGGAAATCTACCTCCCCGGCG
The DNA here is from genome assembly GCF_046119375.1 of Phyllobates terribilis. NCBI lineage: Eukaryota > Metazoa > Chordata > Amphibia > Anura > Dendrobatidae > Phyllobates > Phyllobates terribilis. The sequence goes on from NW_027362763.1 coordinate 686,127,022, forward strand.
GGAGCAGGCTTCTTTTTCGTCAAAAAGAAGGACGGCTCTCTCCGTCCCTGTATAGACTATAGAGGCCTAAACCTGATCACGGTGAAGAATAAGTACCCCCTTCCGCTCATTCCAGAATTATTTGATCGCCTGAGGGGGGCTAGGATCTTCACCAAACTGGACCTTCGTGGGGCGTACAACCTGGTTCGTATTCGTCAGGGGGATGAATGGAAGACGGCATTCAACACCCGGGACGGCCACTATGAATACCTGGTAATGCCCTTTGGTCTCTGTAACGCTCCTGCCGTCTTTCAAGAGTTGGTCAATGACATCTTCCGGGACCTTCTCTACTCCTGCGTAGTGGTGTACCTGGACGACATCTTGGTCTTCTCTCCGGATCTCCAGACTCACCGGAGGGACGTTCGTCAGGTCCTGCTCAGGCTAAGGCAGAACCATCTCTACGCTAAATTTGAGAAGTGCCTCTTTGAGCAGACCTCGCTTCCGTTTCTGGGCTACATTATCTCTCAGACCGGCCTACAAATGGATCCTGAGAAACTGTCTGCCATCGAGAAATGGCCCCGACCGGAGGGGTTGAAGGCCATTCAGCGATTCCTGGGCTTCGCCAACTACTACCGCCTCTTCATACCACACTTCTCTTCCCGGACGGCCCCAATTTCTGCGCTCACCCGTAAAGGTACTAATCCCAAAGAGTGGCCACCCGAAGCAGAGGAGGCCTTTCTTTCCCTTAAACAGGCCTTCTCTTCCGCCCCGGTGCTGCATCGCCCAGATGGCAACAAACAGTTCTTCCTGGAAGTTGACGCCTCCTCCTCTGGAGCCGGAGCGGTACTTACTCAAAAATCATCTTCCGGGAGGATGGTAACTTGTGGCTTCTTCTCTAAACTCTTCTCCTCCTCTGAGCGCAACTATTCCATAGGAGACCGAGAGTTATTGGCCATCAAACTGGCATTGGAGGAGTGGCGTTACCTGCTCGAGGGGGCTCTTCACCCAGTAATAATTTACACTGACCACAAGAACTTGGCTTACCTCCAGCATGCCCAGAGACTTAACCCGCGCCAAGCCCGGTGGTCCTTGTTTTTTGCTCGTTTTGATTTTGTCCTTCATTTTCGCCCGGCTGACAAAAACGTCAAGGCGGACGCCTTGTCTCGGTCCTTTCTGGTGTCTGATCTCGAGGAGGATCCGAAACATATCATCGATCCCGCCAGAGTAATGCAGGTGGCTCCCGTGAGTCTAAATCGTCTTCCTCCTGGTAAGACGTTCGTACCAGTACCTGATCGGGAGAAGATCCTACACTGGGGTCATTCGTCTAAACTAGCTGGCCACGCCGGTCAGAAAAAGACCCTCCAGCTTATTACCCGGCACTACTGGTGGCCTAACCTGCACAAGGATGTAATAGACTTTGTTTCTGCCTGTGTGTCCTGCGCCCGCAACAAAGTTCCGAGACACCTGCCGGCCGGCCGTCTCCTACCTCTGCCAGTACCTGCTGCCCCCTGGCAGCATATAGCGATGGACTTCATTACTGATCTACCCGTCTCTGCCGGTTGTACGGTCATTTGGGTGGTCGCTGACCGCTTCTCCAAGATGGCTCACTTCATTCCACTGCCAGGTCTTCCGTCTGCACCCGAGCTGGCTAAAGACTTTATCCGCCACATCTTCCGTCTTCACGGCCTGCCCCGTCACATCGTGTCGGATCGTGGGGTACAGTTCACTTCCCGTTTCTGGAGAGCCACTTGTAAATTGCTGGACGTCACCCTGGACTTCTCCTCCGCTTACCACCCACAGTCTAATGGTCAAGTGGAGCGGATCAATCAGAACCTGACCAGTTACCTTCGGCACTTCGTTAATGCCCACCATTCTGACTGGGTGGATCTCCTGCCATGGGCCGAATTCTCGTACAACAATCACGAGAGCGAGTCTTCCTCCAAATCCCCGTTTTTTGTAGTCTACGGTCAGCATCCTCGGATCCCGTTTCCCGTCTCCACCTCGGCGGACAATCCGGCTGCGGAATCTCTTGTTAACAAATTTTCCTCCATATGGGAGAGTACCCGGTCCGCACTCCTTCTGTCATCCGAGCGTATGAAAAGACACGCTGACAAAAAACGTCTGGACCCTCCTCAATTCCGCCCTGGGGATAAAGTCTGGCTCTCGTCCAAATATGTCCGGCTCAAGATCCCTTCCTATAAGTTAGGGCCTCGGTTCATCGGCCCACTGGAGGTCATCAGTCAGATCAACCCAGTGGCCTATAAATTGAAACTCCCGGCCAACTTACGGATCCCTAACTCCTTCCATGTGTCTCTCCTCAAACCTGTGGTGCTTAACTCTTTTTCCAAGTCTACAGGTACGCCTCCTGCTCCGGTTTCTGCTGAGGACGAGTTTGAGGTAGAGAACATTCTTGCCACCAAAAGGGTAAGAGGAAAGACCTTTTTTCTGGTAGATTGGAAGGGGTTTGGTCCTGAGGAGAGAACGTGGGAGCCCCGGGAGAACATCCATGCCCCTCTCATCCTAGCTAAATTTCTATCTGGCCTAAAAAAGGGGGGGCCTAAAGGGGGGGGTACTGTAGCGCTGGCGTCCCTGCCCTCTGCTAGGCAGGGACGCTGCTCCCCTCACCGCTCTGCTCCGTGCCCGGCGTCCTCTCCCCGCTCTGCTGTCAGCGCGCGCTCCTTCCCGGCGTCTTCCTCCCGCTCTGCTCTCAGCGCGCGCTCCTTCCCGGCCCCTGTGCTTAGGGCGCGCGCGCGCGCGCTCCCCTCCTCTTAAAGGGGCCGCGCGCGCCGTCCTAAGGAGTCCCCGGCCAATGGCCGGAGGACTTCATCATATATAAGGCACCTCCTCCAAAATGGAGGTGCCCGAGCAATGTTGTTTGCACCTGTGTCTCACCTGTGCTTCAGCCCTCAGGTCCCGTTGCCAGTTACCTGCCAGTTACCTGCCAGTTACCTGCCAGTTACCTGCCAGTTTCCTGCCAGTTTCCTGCTAGTTACCTGCCTGATTCCTGCCTGAATACTTGTTACCTGCCTGCCTGCCTGAGGTCCGACGGTCTGCCTTACAACTCCGGTCAGTCTGTCTAAGGACCAACTTGTCCGCTCACCTGGGAGCGCACATCAGCTACCTGCCTGCTTGCCTGAGGTCCGACGGTCTGCCTTACAACTCCGGTCAGTCTGTCTATGGACCAGCTTGCCCGCTCACCTGGGAGCGCTTCTCCGTTACCTGCCTGCTTGCCAGCCCGGAGGCTCCGTTGTCACGTGCTGTGACCACCAGCTATCTCAGAGACTCTTGCCCGCTCACCTGGGAGCGCATCTCCGTTACCTGCCTGCTTGCCAGCCCGGAGGTCCCGTTGTCACGTGCTGTGACCACCAGCTATCTCAGAGACTCTTGCCCGCTCACCTGGGAGCGCTTCTCCGTTACCTACCTGCCTGCCAGCCCGGAGGTTCCGCCGTCACGTGCTGTGACCACCTGCTATTCCAGAGACTCTCGCTTGCTCACCTGGGAGCACACATCTACCATCTGCCTGCTAGCCTACCCGGAGGCTCCGCCATCACAGGTCGTACCTACCCCTTACCCAGAGACTGCCCTGATCACTTGCCGTAACTCCCTGTCCGTTCACCCAGAGACTGCCACCCGCTCCCTTACAAGGGCCGCCCCCTTGTATAGTAGCTCAGAGGTTCCGCCTCCCGGACCCGTTACACTGCATCACATTAGTAACAGAAGAAAGTATTTTTTTTTATTGTGAATGAGGCCTGTATAACATAAAAGATATTCTTAAAACTAATTCAAACTGAGATATCCCCTGCTGTATAACGTTAGGAATGAAAGAAAGTATTTTTGGACTGTGGATGAGGCCTGGATAACATAGAATATATATATGTTCCAAGATATTTCAAACTCAGATCTAGCCTGCTGTATCCCGTTAGTCACAGTAAAAATAGATTTATTTACACTGCATAAGCTCTGCATACAGCTGAATTTCACCGACACTAAAATAGTATGTGGCTTTTAGCAAAGTGTATCACGTTTGTGACACCAAAAAATGTTTGGCGGACTCTGACTAGCAACAGAAAAAAGACATTTTTTTACTCTGAAAATAGTTGAATTTCACCGCCACTAAAAGCGCTAGGTGGCTTATAGCAGAGTGTAACACGTCTGCAACACAAAAAAATCTTTGGTGAACTGTGGCTAGCAACAGCAAAAAAATATTTGTTTTGCTGTGCATAAAGCTGAAGTTCATCCACCAAAAAAAGACAAACTGTGCTAACACATCTAGCATTATCATATTAGCAAATGAAAAAAAAAAGTTTTTTTGTGCTCTGCACTCAGAAGCTCTGTGCTGACAAGCTCTGCGCTGACGAGCTCTGCAGATAGCTGAACTTCAATCACACAAAAACAAAAAGTGGCCTACAAGGGCTTGCTTGCTTTATTACATTAGCAACTGCAAAAATAGATTGAAGGCCTGCATGGAGCACAGACAGTACAACCAGTGCACAGCACTGTTCTGAGCCATAGGCCCTGCTCTTTCTGTGAGAATCTCAGTAATTACACAAAAACAAAAAAAGGCTGCAAGGTCGATTGAACAGGTACACAGCACAGGACTTATCTACACTATCTGATTTCCACAGAAGCGCCCATCTATCTAGCTAATATCTCTCATTACACAGGTCACTGTGCAGCGTCTATCTCCTTCAGTGACATTCATAAAATGGCGAAGAGGGAACATGGCCAGTTTTTATATGGAGAGGACATATGATTTCAGCAGCCAATTGCAGAAGCCCTTATGTCTGGAACACTGTGGATGCTTCCTGCTCTCTGATTGGCTAGTCGCACTTTCCTGACTTAAAGTTACTGCGTATAGGAAGGAAAAAAAAAAAAAACGCACCACTGATCTGACCTGTTCCGAGCTTTCACCAGCCCCCCCAGTCATCTGCCACGTCTCCCCACTCATTATACACAAGCACTATGGTAACAAAGCTGTAAAAACCGCAGTAGTTGCCCCACAATCACGTAACAACGCAAATTCGCCAAACGTTACAGATTTTCCCGAATTGAACAAATTTTGCTCGCCTTTCTGATCACGAATCTGAATTTGCCACATTCGTGTCGAACTTAACATTTGAGATCGGATTTCGAACATATTCGCTCATCACTAGTCGTGTGTGACAATGGCCGGAACCTGGTGGCAGCTCTGAGGCTAGGCAAGCTCGCACACATACCATGCGTGCTCAATCTAGTGGTTCAGCGGTTTCTCAAAGCCTATTTGGAATGTGCCTGAGCTGCTTGTGAAAGTACGCAGCGTGTGTTCCCATTTCAGAAAGTCAACTACAGCTTCCACTGCCCTTGCTGTGCTTCAGCAGCATTTGCATCTTCCAGCTCACTCACTGGTGTGCAATGTCACCACGCGTTGGAACTCTGCGTTGCATAAGTTGGGAAGGATTTGTGAACAGCAGAGGGCAGTTGTTAAGTACCAGCTTCAACACGCTCGTCGTTATTCCGGTCAGCTTCCGCACATAAGAGCTGATGAGTGGGCATGGATAGTCTGACATCTGTGCCATCCTCCAATCTTTGAAGACTCCAACAAGATGGGGAGTGGCGATGACGCCATAATTATCGTCACCATCCCGCTTCTCTGTCTACAGAAACACTCTCTGCTCACAATTAAAGAGGAAGCATTGCAGGCGGAGCGCGATGAGATGGAGCAAGGAACTACATAGGGTGATGCCACACAGCCCAGCCTCATCTCATCTCAACGCGGATTTGGTGATAATGAGGAGGTGGAGGAAGAGAAGGAGAAGGAGGAACAGGAGCTCTTTACCTGCGCTACAGATGGTACAACAGTCATACCATTTTTTCAGCGTGGATGGCCTGAAAAGAGGGAGAACAAGGAGGAGTAGCAGGAGGAGGATGAAGAGTAGAGCATAGACAGTTGTCCTCTTGGTCAGGATGGGGAAGTCTTGGCTGTTGGCAGTCTGGAACACATGGCTGACTTTATGTTCCATGGCCTTTCCCGTGACCCTCACGTTGTACGCATTTTGGGCAACAGCAATTACTGGTTGGTCACATTTATAGACCCACGCCAGGAGAACTTTCTATATCTCCTTCCCGTGGTGGAGAGGTCTAATAAAATGTTGCAGTACCAGAAGGCCCTTGTCCAAGAATTATTTAAAAAATTCCCATCTGAAAATACTGGCGGCAGAAGTCAGAGTTTGCTGGACAAGTAAGGAGTATAGGTGAGGGAGACACAAATATGACGCAGCAGAGGCAGGGGAACACTGTCAAAGGTGTGGGACAGTTTACTCAGTCCTCCATCTCTCCTTCCCGTGGCAGAGAGGTCTAATAAAATGTTGCGTTACCAGAAGGCCCTTTCTGAAGAATTATTTAAAAAATTCCCATCTGACAATGCTGGCGGCAGAGGTCACAGTTTGTTGGACAACCAAGGAGTAGACACGAGGGAGACGAGGGGAACTTTATCAAAGGTCTGGGACAGTTTTCTTAGACCCTCCCAATGCCCAGGATCTGATGTTCTGATGTACAGGGTACTCTAACAAGGAGTGAAAAGTTTTGGAAGATGCTGAAGGAGTACCTCGCCGACCATACCAACGTCCTCCATGATTCCTCTGTGCCTTACAACTATTGGGTATCCAAGCTGAACACGTGGCATGAACTGGCTCTCTACGCCTTGGAGGTCCTGGCCTGCCCTGCCACTAGCATTTTGTCAGAGCGGGTTTTTAGAGCTCCCAGGAAAATTATAACTGAGAGGCGTATCTGCTGACAAGCTGAGTCATATCAAAATGAACAAGGTCTGGATTGGGCCAGACTTCTCAACGCTACCAGATGATAGCAGAGGAACATAAAGTCAAATCCAGTGTTTTTTTGGGGTGGTCTATTCCCATGCATCTCTTCACACCCAGACATGGGTATATGCTTCCTGATTTTGTCTATTTTATGTCATCCTCCTCCTTCTTCTTCTCCTCATCCTCCACCACCATATCAACAGGGTAACCATCATGCAACACCCACATAATTTTTTTTTCAGGGTGTTTATGATGCCCGTAGGAAATTTTTTAGAGGCCTACCTCTAACATTCTGTATATTATGCAGAATGTACTTGTATATCCCCCCCGCAGGGTTAAATGTTTTTCAGCCCATGCGCTTAGAGAATGGGCATTATCGCTATAGGAGACCCACTGCTTAATAAAAGGAACAATTTTTTAATAAGGCCCTCCTTTACGTCTCTTCAAAGGGGTATTGGAGTGTGTCCAAATATTTGGCAGGCCTTAAAGTCACTGCATAAGCAGTATAGGAGACCGGCTCCTTTATAATGGGAACAATTTTTTTGGGAGATCCTCCTCTACGTCTCTTCAAAGGGGTATTAGAGTGTGTCCTAATTTTTGGCAGCCCTTGCAGTCACTGCATACGCAATAATAGTATAGGAGACCCATTCCTTAATAGTGGGAACAACAAAGCTTAGCACGCTGATGGCCCTTTAACAATAGTGAGGGACGACTGATGTCCTTGTAAAAATAGGCTTTGTTATTTTCAGAGTCCCTCCTTCATAAATGAAACAGGGTGTGTCTGATCATGTCTTCATGTCTCACACACCACATGGCCAGATAAGGTAGTAAAAGGTTAAAATTACATTTACTGGTGAATGTATTTTTCACCGTTGAAAGCAATGCAAAAGAGCAAAAACACATCAAAAACGCTACGTGTGAACATAGCCCAAAGTGTGGAGGAGCATTTTTGTTTTTGGTTATTTATTTTGTCTCATATACAAGTGATTACCCTGGAAAGAATGATTCTTAACATTTTTTCCAGGAAAATCCATTTTGGCTTAATTGTTTTATGTTTTATTGTGAGTCCGTAAAAGTGGCGTAATACTCTGACAATATTGTTCACATCAGTGACCTGGGAGTCAATGATGCTTCCAGTGGTCTTCCCCATGCTGTTCCCATATAATTTGAGCACTGTTTCCATCAATTTGGTGAATTTTTAGGCCCCCTCCAGCCCTCTGAAGGGGGCCTCTGAAAAAATGCTTGAGTTTCCCATTGACTTACATTGGGCTCATTGCTCGGGTCGAACACCGGAGCATTACGATTTGCTCTACCTGAGCAACGAGCACTCAAACATTTTAGTACTCGCTCATCACTAGTAAGGAAGCTTTAGAATGGGAGAGCGGTTAATGCCTTTTTTAACCCTCAGAGATAGTGTCCCAGGGATATAACATTATATTGACAAGTCTGTGACTTTGAAGGTGAGACTCGACACCCAGCTTCGTAAAAGAACTGTAACAAAAGTCTTTGGTGGTCTCTCTACATATAGTCCCCAACTCACATGGTAGCAACAAGTCATCACTGCAGAAAGATACATCCAGCCAGAAGTCAATGGGCTAGAGAGGGTGGCTGGAATATTAGGAGTTATCTTCTAGAATGTAACTTCTGCTCACTCTAAACCAGAGTCTGGGCAGGCGCTAGTGGCCCATCTCCATGGAAACCAGATGAACACTATGAAAGATAAAAGCTCCCATTGCAGGAGAATGACAGCAGATAGAAAAAGCAAGTAAAATGCAAACTTGTTTCCTGCTATTCATTATATGTTCACAACATAAAAAGGATTTCTTCTTGTACGTATATCAACCCCCAGAAAAAGGTTTGTATTCCTCTTTTCGCTCTTTAAACGGCTTAGTGCCATGAATTTTTGCATGCCTGAATACAATTGTTGGTAATCTTGGCATAAGATTTTTTTCAGCACTGGGTCCAGCAGTAAAATCCCCGATTTCTCTGCTGAGTCACCGGTGGCCTACTGTATTTCTCATTCTATAATCTCTTGCTTTTGTGGAATTTTTGCAAATACTCCAAAACTGGCTGAATGGAACATTTCTTGTCAACTTCATATGGTGTCATTCTCCAGACAATCAATTAAGAGAACCTGTCACATGATTGATGATGCCCAAATCACAGAAAGCATGAATTAGAGACTGGCTCCTGCATAACAAACATTTATGTTTTACTCTGAAATGCTGAAGTATTTCAGAGAAAAATTTAGTTGAAAGTGCAACCCAGGATTTGCGTGATTAGTTCAAGAGGCAGGTCCATGCAGGCTTCACTTTGCTCTGCTAAATTGCCATCTCTCTCACTAGCTAAGAGGGCAGAGAAGAGCCAGAGAGGAACTGCCTCATGGACTGGTCACCTCGTCGTTGCAGCTTTTCAGAGTGCAACATAGATGTTTGTAGTGCAGGAGCCGATCTCTGATTCATGACGCCCATAGCTCAGGCAGCATGAATCTGATGACAGGTTCTCTTAAGAGATTTATAGCATTAATTAGGAGATTTTTTAAGGTCCAACAAATGCTTTTTATGACTTTCACCATATTTATTATACATTTTGGACCCTTCCTGAATTTTGTCTGACAAGGGGGAGTGGCTTTGCTGTAACATTTGTGATTTAGAGGAAATGGCTGTAGTTTAATGTATAGCACTAGGTGCCAAAATTTTGGCGTAAAGTTGGCCATTTTGCCAACCAGATGCTATGGAGGAGAAGGGGCGAAAAAGCAACTTTCATTTTGCCATGGTAAACTAAATCTTTACTTCAAGTTTGGAAAACTCAATGAGGATGGCAAGAAGAAAGAAGGTCTTGGACTAGAATTCATGTTGGTATTGTTAGTCACTGTGGGATTACATAAAACATTTGCTGGTTGGAGAAGGAAAATAATTGACACCAAATTATGACGAGACATTTAGTTCACACGAGAGAATATTCTGCATGTCTGAATATAACTTTATTATAATAATCAACTTTTATGAATTTAACACATCTAATAGGAATGTACTGAGCCGTGCTGATTGAAGGATTAGGTGAAGCGTCTTTTCTGTGTTCATTGTTCCAGTGGATTTATTCTCAGGCGCCAATTTTGCGTTGATCCACTGTGAAAATAAGATAATTAGAGGATGAGTAAAATATTGTTTAACATACATTTTTCAAATCCCAGAGTGAAGCCTATGGGAAAACATCTTTATATAAAATCAGTGGTTCTCATAGATCGCATTCCCTATACAGTATATTATTGTTTTTTTGAATATATACACACTTTTATCTTTCATATATACTCACTGTGTCACTTTCACTAGTGTATGGAAACTATGATCAATTGTTATTGATTTGTGTCATTCACTCTTACCTCACATTCATACCCATTGCTTAGTTTCTTTTTCTTTTCTTTTTGTTTTACACTATCCCATATTTGTTTACTTTTTTGTACTTTTCCTACCCCACTGTGTATTCACTTATTGAGTCACTCACACTCACCCTTCACACTTTTCTTTTATGTCCCAAGACGTGAGGCGTCTTTTATATTGGTCACGCTGAGCCCAGCCCAGTTGTTCTTGGCCCCTTGTGTTCCAACTTGGAGTGCACACCTATGCCATTTCCCTTGCGTTCCAACATGGAATGCATGCTGCCCTCACTTCCGCCCTACTGATGGCTCCAGCGAGTTGTGTCACGCGGATCGGATGTGACGTTGACATGTCATGCATGACAATCCCTCCCTCTGTTACCAGCTGATCGCGGCTTGCAATATTGCACCTTGCGCTCTCACTGGTTGACTCCAGTTTAAATACCCGCTCTGCTTTTGCCTTCCTTGTCCCTCATCAAAACCCAGACAGCAAAACGCGCGTTGGGAGCGGTAGCGTGTGTGAGGCTTCAGTACATGTCGGTACGTTGATTTTTCTGGCTATATGAACTTGTACTTTATCATTTACTTGCTGCATTTATTTCTTTATTATGCATATTACTCATTTGAGCTGTCTTTCATAGGTCAGGTTATTTCCTAATTATGCATTCTCTTACTTAACTTTCCTTGAGATAGGCTGCACTCATATGCATATACCTCCAAGTGACCATTTAGCACTGCTGCTTATTATATTTATTTAATTCCATACCTGGCATTTACTCTGTCTACTGACTAGTTGTCTTCTGAATGGATTTATTTATTGATTGATTTTTGCAATCATGTCTTTATTCAATGCTATTTAACTTAAATGTTTCCAGGTGACCAGTGTCAGATATTTGCTGTAGCCCACATCCCCTGCATTTTTTCCACCTGTGGGGTTCTGCCACTTTTTCTCTGCTTTTTATCTATATCTTGTTCCAATACAGAGTTTGATTTACTTCATTACTTAGTTGTGTATCTGTTTTTTAGGTTATTCCATAATGAGGGTTACACAACACTTTGATTGCTTTCATTTGCTATGTACTAATGTATAAAACTAATATCAAAGTCTGTTCTGCTCACCTCATCTAAAGATTCTTTAATCTTTCTTGCGATTTAACCAGTGAAGCAGAGCTGTAGGAAAAAAGCAATACATTAATGAGATTAATATCGGTTAAGATGTTTTATTACTTCTCCTTTTACCAACTCTATGACAGAGCCCATAGATGCCATTTAAAGAACATCTGTCAGATTTGCTTCACAAAACTTTTGTACAAAATGTTTTAAGCAAGTGTGGAAAAAAAGTTTATTTTTATCAATTAGCTAAACACAAAGTGAATGAAAAAAAAGAGAGATTTGAATCCCAGCAATATTTGGTAACCGCTAGTAATGAGCGAGCACTAACATACTCGGTTGCTTGTTACTCGAGTCGAGCAAATCAAAATGCTCGGGTTCTTGACCCAAGTAATGAGTATAATCCTTCACTTTCTACTAACCCCCCTAATCCCTACAGCTAGTAAGGAACTGGTCATCTCATCCTCCATCCTCCCCATCCACCTCACCTTCTCCTCAGAACTATTCCTCAACATACAATCCTGCATCTCTAAGCACAGACAGCCACCTCATGCCCTCTCCTGCTCCCACCTGCTAACACTTTCTCTGCTCCTCCTCACTTCTGGCGATATCTCTTCAAATCATGGCCCGACTCATCACATCCCTACAGTCACTTCTACCTTTCATCCTAGATCTAGCACACATTTCCGCAACCTCTCTAACCTTATTCCCATCTGCCCAGCCACCGCTTCCCCAGTCCCACTAACAGGAGCTCTATGGAATATTTGATCCGTCTTCAAAAAACTTTCCTACATCCATGATCTTTTCATCACTAACAAACTTTCCTTCCTCGCCATCACCAAAACCTGGCTTACCCACTCTGATACAGCCTCACCAGCTGCACTTTCGTATGGCGGACTCCAACTTTCCCACACCCCCCGCCCCAGTGGCAAGCATGGTGGAGGAGTTGGATTTCTCCTGTCAAACAACTGCTCCCTCTCACATATCCCACTGCCACCCTCCATTACTCTCCCCTCTTTTGAAGTGCACTGTGTGCGCATTTAGAGGGGGACTCCAACCTCCATCTACCACCCCCAGGGCCAGCCGTCACCTTTTTAGACCACTTCACCACCTGGCTACTTCAATTCCTTTCCACTGACATCCCCTCTATCATCATGGGCGACTTCAACATCCCCATTGACACTTCCCACCCATCTGTCTCTAAGCTTCTATCCCTCACTTCCTCCTTTGGCCTTCCTCAATGGTCTTCAGCCCCCGCTCACAAAGATGGCCACACTCTGGACCTCATCTTCACCTGCCTTCTTTCCCTATCCAACCTCTATAACTCTCATCTCCCTCTTTCTGACCACAATTTACTCACATTCTCTCCCAGCCCGCAATCCCCCATCCAGAAACTTGCACACCCTCGCAGAAATCTCAAAAACCTCAACCTACACTCCTTCTCCGAATCCCCCCTCCGTCTTGCAGACATAAATTCCTTACATGATTCAGATGCTGCTGCCGCCTTTTATAACACCACAGCAGCTGCAGCTCTTGAATCGATCTCCCTCCTTATACATACTAAAGCTCGCACAATCAACAGGCAACCCTGGCACACCAGCCTGACTAAAGAACTGAGACGGGCTTCCATGGTCGCTGAGCAGAGATGGAAAAGGTCCCACTCCAACGAGCACTTCATCGCATTCAAAGAAGCCCTCACTACTCTCAGGTCCACACTCACTGCAGCAAAACAGACATATTTTTCATCTCTCATATCCTCCCTGTCTCACAACCCTAAACAGCTATTCAATACTTTCAAATCTCTCCTCCATCCCCCAGCACCTCCTCCCTCTACACTCATCTCAGCTGAAGACTTAGTGTCAATCTTCTGCTTGAAGAATGAGGCAATCAGACAAAGCTTTTGCCATACGTCCTCACAGTTCCTCCTCATATCTACTCAACTCTCCTCCTCCAAAACCAGCTTCTCTGCCATCATGGAAGACCAACTTTCCTCTTTAATCTCCAAGTCACATATCACCACCTGCGAACTTGACCCAATCCTATCCCACTTCATCCCAAACCTTACGGCTGTCTTCATCCCAACCCTAACTCACCTCTTCGACCTGACACTAGCAACTGGTGTCTTCCCTTCATGCTTCAAACATGCCTCGATCAAACCCATCCTCAAAAAGCCATCCCTTGACCCATCCTCTCTGTCTAGCTATCGCCCCACATCACTTCTCCCCTATGCCTCAAAACTACTGGAACAACACGTCCATCTTGAGCTGTCCTCCCACCTCTCCTCCTGCTCCCTCTTTGACCGCCTCCAATCTGGCTTCTGACTGTACCATTCTACTGAAACTGACCTGACTAAAGTCACCCACGACCTACTGATTTCCAAATCCAAACGATACTACTCTGTCCTTCTCCTTCTGGACCTGTCATCTGCCTTTGACACAGTAGACCATTCCCTCCTACTATAGACTCTCTCATCTCTCGGCAACACAGACTTGGCCTTATCTTGGATCTCCTCATACCTAACAGACCGAACATTCATCGTCTCCCACTCACACACCACTTCCTCACCTCGCCCCCTATCTGTCGGTGTTTCTCAAGGCTCAGTTCTAGGACCCCTGCTCTTCTGCATCTACACCTACCACTATTCCTAGAGGGCCATCAGACGTCTTCTGGACAAATGAGACTTTTAGGTAAAACACATCATAGTAAAGCTTACTGTAAATGGAATGAGGCCTACAAATAAAAGAACACAGTACTTACAATACCATATGGTTTAGGTTTAAAGATATTTTGTGGTTTTGCTGCCTCTGGCACTGGGTGCCTTCACTGTGTGCAAGGCATCATGAAATGTAGAGATTCCCAAATGATTTTGGGTCGCAATGTAGTGCCCAGTGTCAGAAATCTGGGTTTGCATCCTAGGTCATGGGTCTTACAGCAGGACAGTGACCCCAAACATACTTCAAGAAGCACCCAGAAATGGATGGAGACAAAGCACTGAAGAGTTCAGAAGTGGTAAATCCAGCTCCAGCAGCGTAAAGTCTCCTGCCACTGCCTCTTACATATTGATGCTACAGAGAAACTGCAGATGGACACATTAAATCAGTTAATTTTGCCTGTTTTGATAAATTTCTGAGTACAGATCACCATAAAAAAACAAGAATCTGTCAATGAGTGTATGGAAAAAAGCAATCAAGTTAAATGCAGCTAACAGTGTTATTGGAATTTATAAGGCAATAATCCCTGACTAGATGCCTGTAATACGCTATCCCTACTGCGACAGCTCACCCTACAGAAATTGCAGATAGCAGTATTATTAGAGAATAGAATCTATATGAATTAGCTCTGAAAAAAGCAATTAGTTTAACGTAGCAGCACCAAAGACTGTTATTTCATCAATCCTGGGGAATATGGAGAAGCGTTTCGCATCTAATTAGCCTGATATGGAGAAGACCAGGATCTTCTAAACTTACTGTGCAAAGTCTCCTGTCCCAGCTGTGAAATTCTGTATGCAGTGTGAGAACTCCCTATGTGATGACCACTTGACAGCCCACAACAAGGCACTGGATCTTGTACTAAAAGAACCCTTCCGGCTCTTTTAGTTTCCAAAAATGTTCCCTCAACAAGAAGGTGGTGCCTCAGAAAAGCATTTTTTCCCATTTTAAGGAGTGGGTCTCCTAGACTGGTAAAGCGTATACACTAAGTGTAAGGGATGCCAAAAATAAGAAGGAGGCACTTCAATTACCCTTTGAAGAGACATAGTGGAGGGCCTCATAAAACATTTTTTTCCTACTATTAAGGAGTGGGTATCCTAGTCTGGTAATGTGCATGCACTAAGTGCATCGGCTGAAAAACATTTACCCCTGGGGGGTATACATATATATCAAAGAATTTTAGAGGTTGGCCTCTCAAAATTCTTAATGCAGGCATCATAAACACCCTTAAAAAATGAACTCACACTTTGCAATGATGAGGGGCAGTACCCTGAAACAGTGTCTTCAAATTGAGTTTCTGGTCTTGGCTTTTATCCGAAGTCATGTGACAAGGCTCGCTAAAGTGTCAATATTGACTTTTAGGATTGTGGCTTCCATTAGGTGGCACTAGAGTTCAAGTTCTCTTCCTCTCTGAAGAGACAATTTGCATATTTCCCAGAGGAGCATTGCGGCTTGAAAAGTCTCCTCACCTGACGTGCTTAGCGTGTCGCTCTCCGCAAGGAGAAACGTTACTTCTTAGATACGGTCTGACATGTCTCACCCAGCCAAACCAGAACTCACACTTTGCACTGATGAGGGGCAGTACCCCAAAACACAGTATCTGGAAATTGAGTTTCTGGTCTTGGCTTTTATCCTAAGCCATGTAACAAGGCTCGTTAAAGGGTCAATATTGACTTTTAGGATTGCCACTTCCAATAGGTGGCACTTTTAGTTCAAGTTCTCTTCCTCTCTAAAAACACAATTTGCATATAGTAATGGTAGCATGATCACTGTGTTGATGTGTTGGAGGAGGAGAAAGAGGAGAAAGACACAAAAAAAGACAAAATTCTGACTCATGCCATTGTTTGGGTTGGAAAGGGTGCATGGGAATATATCAAAAATTAAAAAAACTGGACTTGAGTTTAAGTTCCGCTGTTGTCATCCGGTGGTTTTGAGAAGTCTGAGCCAATCCAGCCTTTGTTCATTTTGATAAGAGTCAGCCTGTCAGCATTTTCAGTTGACAGGAGGATGCACCTATCAGTTATAACATCCCCGGCAGCACTAAAAACCCGCTCCGGCAATACTCTCGTGGCAGGGCAGGTCAGGACCTTCAAGATGTAGAGAGACAGTTCATACTATATGTCCAGCTTGAATACCCAATAGTTTTAAGGCACAGAGAAATTACAGAAGACGCTGATATGGTCGGCACGGTTCTCCTTCAGCATCTTCCAAAACGTTTCCCTCCCTGTCAGAGTACCCTGCGCATCAGGGCCTGGGCTCTGGGAGTGTCTGAGAAAACTGTCCCAGACGTTTGATAATGTTCCCCTCGTCTCCCTCGGGTCTATTCCTTGGTTGTTCAACAAACTGTGACCTCTGCCGCCAGCATTGTCAGATGGGAATTTTTTTAATAATTCTTCAGCAAGGGCCTTCTGGTACTGCAACACTTTATTAGACCTCGCAGTCACGGGAAGGAGAGGTGGAAAGTTCTCCATGTAGCATGGGTCAAGAAATGTGACCAACCAGTAATTAATGTTGGCCAATATGTGTACAATGAGAGGGTCACGGGAAAAACAGTGGAACATAAACTCAGCCATCTGTGCCAGGGTGCCAACAGCCAAGACTTCCCTGTCCCCGCCAAGAGCTCGACTGTTCATCTTCTCCTCCTCATCCTCTTCCTCATCCTCCTCCACGTCCTCCCTCTTCTCCTCGTCTTCAGGCCATCCATGCTAAAAAGATAGGAGGAAAGTGGTGTGGGTAGTACCATCTCTAGGGCAGCCAACCAGCTCCTCTTCCTCCGCCTCCTCATTATCCCCCAATCTGCTTTGATAAGATGAGATGAGGCTGGGCTGTGTAGCATCACCCTGTATAGTTTCTTGCTGTGCCTGCAAAGCCTCCTCTTTAATTGTGAACAGCGAGCATTTCAGTAGACAGAGAAGCGGGATGGTTACACTGATTATGGTGACATCGCCGCTCACCATCTTGATCGAGTCCTCAAAGTTTTGGAGAACTGCACAGATGTCACTGGTAGTTGCAAACGCTTCTGCAGCACTGCCAGGGCAGCGGCAGCTGTAGCTGACTTGCGGAAGTGGGCACGCACGCGGCGTACTTTCACAAGTAGCTCAGACAGATCTGGGTAGGTTTTGAGAAACCGCTGAACCACTAAGTTGAGCACGTGGGCCAGGCATGGTACGTGTGCAAGGTTGCCAAGGTTGAAAGCCTCCAACAGGTTATGGCCATTGTCACACATGATCATGACTGGTTATAGGTTCAGGGGCGAGATCAATCTGGTCTGTTAGACCCTTCAACAACTTTGTGGTGGTGTGCGGTTTGTTATCTAAGCAGATTAGCTTCAGCAAACCCTGTTGCCACTTGGCTGAGAAAGTGGTGCAGTGCTTCCAGCTTGCGACTGATGTTGACGTTTCAGAGATGGAGGGTGAGAATGAGGAAGTGCAGGAACTGCTGTAGAATGTAGGGGAAACTATGATTGAACAAGGGCCCGCAATCCTCAGTGTCAGTAGCACGTATTTCGTTCCAGGGTTCGACTACGTCCCGGCTTCCACAATATTCACCCATTGTGCCATCAGGGAAATATAGCGTCCCTGGCCACAAGAACTTGTCCACCTGTCCATGGTTAAGTGGATCTTCCCAGTAACAGCATTGGTCAGGGCACAGCTGATGTTATAAGACACGTGGTTGTGTAAGGCGGGGACGGCACACCAGGAGAAATAGTGGTGGCTGGGGACCGAGTATCATGGGACGGCCACCGCCATGAGGTTGTGAAAAGATTCTGTCTCCACAAGCCTAAACGGCAACATTTCCAAGGCAAGCAGTCTGGATGTGGTCATTTAGTATTGTGGCCTTTGGGTAGGTGGCTGCTTATTTATACTTGAGCTACAAGTACAGGAGCAGGGACAACTGAATTCTGCGCTGGGAGAAGGACGTGGACATAGTTGCTAACGGTGGTTGCAAGTGTGCAACAACTGGGAGGCATCTTCGCCTGCATCATGGACAGGGGAAAATGAAGTGGTGTCACCCACTGACACTGTTTCTGGACCCTGGCGTTCAGCCCAACTAGTCGGGTGCTTTGCTGTCATGTGCCTGAGCTTGCTGGTGATGGTCAAGCTGGTAGTTGTGCTGTCACTGCTGATGCTAGTGACGCGCCCCTGGGCCTGTGTCGCGCTGCGTTGCGCACGCGGGAGCTTACCCGGAGCCGGATCTGTTTAGGGTTGTAGTCTCGTGGCGGTGACCCGGTCCGTGCCCAGGGAGTCAAACTGGACGGCAGTCTGTTAGCGGTAGAAAATGGTTGATGACTACGCCACCCGTTGAATGCAGCCAGGGGGCTGCTGCTGCAGGGCAGACCGCTGAGGCCGGTGGAGGATGGTGCAGCGTGATAGTATAACCCCCAACGGGAGGGGTATGGCCTCAGGGCAGCCGACGTGGATGATGGGGGTAGCAGGAACCACTCAGAGACGGTATGGTAGCGTTCAGGGTCTTTACTGGTAACAACGATAGACCCTCCCGGAGTACTTGCTAGCGAACGGGGCCTGGTCAGTCCTTGAGCAGACGGGATCTCCCCTGGCCAGGCATAGTTGTAGGCCTCCCAAGCTGACTGTACTCTTCTGGCTACCTTGCTAGAAGCTGATGTAAGTAGCCCACGTCCCTGAGTGTACCGTGTGGTGCTCACCCGTATGGCCGGTGACTCGGGGCCTTCTAATGGCTTCCGCTCCACGATGGCGGTGCTGGTCCCACGCGTGTGACCGGGCCTTCGGGCTTCTGGGCCAGGGGACCTGAAATCCCCTGCCTGACGGATTCTGCTGCTGGGTAGAAGTTAGTCCCCACAGCCTCGGACTCCGGGTCCGGTAAAGAATCTTCTTAGTCAGGGCGAGCTCTTTAGCTGCCAGCCCCTGACTCCTTGTGACTCTGCTGCTTCCTATGCTGCTCTTGTCTCTACTCTTCCTGGACTCACTAACCCTGCCTCAGCCCCGGGTTTATACAGGGGAAGTTCTTCCCCTCCCAAGGCTGGGCAGGAGGTGTGGCATGCACAGGATCCCTGACCAAAGGACCTCCCACCTGCTCTCAGACGTAATATCTCTATCACTGTGACAACCAGACCCCTGGGGTGTCACACTCCCCCCTAGTGAAATTTAGTACTCCGGGACTAAACACTTTTTAGAAAAATATAACAAGGTATATCAAAGAACAATAAAATACAATAAGGAAACACAATAAGATGGTCACGGATGTCCGCAACCGGGTGCAGTCTTTGAAGAAAAGCAAAGGTGTCCATTTCACCAACACAGGGAGACGTAACCAGGTAGGGGTCTGTCCTACCCCGAGTCCTTAACAGTCTCTAGTCCATCCTGGGTTACGCTCCAACTATATACAAAGGATTCCCGGTAAATCCACCGAAGACTCCTAAAAACAACTAGAAACACAAAATTACACACAAGCAACAATAAACAGGTAAACATTGTAAAACAACTTAAACATTTAGATCCTCCAACGTGCGGGTAACTGGCCTCTAGTGGCCCTAGTGGACCTACGGAGCTGACTGTCTGGCCCTGAACTACAGGGTGTAGGAGCTGTCAAGGGTAAACTGGGCAGCTGTCTACCGGCTCTTTGTCTCACTAGGGGTACGGCAGGCTCACTATAAGCAGAGGGTGGATTCTCCTGTTCCGCTTGGGTGGAGTCTTCTGCCTCCTGGACCGGCTGCTCTTCCAGCTCTACCCGTTGCTCCGTAGGTTCTTGGGATGATGGTTGGAGGAAGGTGAGTACGGGTACCACAACTGCACCATTGACTTGAGTCCAAGACCGAGGGAAGTCCCCGAGCACGGTACTAACCATATCTTCCCTTTCTTCCACGGGTCGATGGTCTTCCTGTTCCTCCTCAGGGTTCCTCAGTTGTTCGGGGCACTTCTTCAGGTGGTCCCGGGATACAATGGCTGTGGTTTCCCCTCCGTCTTTACTGATGGTACAGACCTTCGGGTTCTCGTGGCTTGAGGGCAGTACGGTGTACGGGTCCTTCTCCCACTGGTCGTCCAACTTGTGGAGCCGTCTCTTCCTCTTCAAGACCTGCTCTCCGGGTACCAGGGGAACAGCGGGAGCATACTGGTTGTAAGTCTTCTCTTGTCTTTCCCTAGCCTGACAGAGACTTCGCTCCACGCTCTCCTGTACTTTCCGGTACTGCTGCTGCCTCTCTGTGTCCCAGTCCGTTTCTGGTGAAGTGTCCTCGGGCGTCAGGACTCCCATTTCCAGGTCAACAGGTAACTTACCAGGTCTTGCCCTCATTAGGTAAGCCGGGGTACAGTTGGTGGAACCTACCGGGATGTGGTTGTATAGGTCCACCAGATCGGGCAACTTCTCAGGCCACAGACTGCGTTCTTCCAGGGGCAACGTTTTTAGAAGATCCATTACCACCTGGTTCATTTTCTCACAAAGTCCATTAGTTTGCGGATGGTAGGGTGTCGTCCTTATCTTCCGGCAGCCATACAGATTGCAGAATTCCTGGAAGACCTCCGCTTCAAAGGCAGGTCCCTGGTCCGTCAGCACTTGGTCCGGGTACCCGTGTGGACGGCAAAAGTGCTGCTGGAAGGCTCTAGCTGCTGTTCGAGCCGTTAAGTCCTTGACGGGGACGACAACCAGAAACCGGGAGTAATGATCCACGATGGTTAACGCGTAGACGTAGCCACTTCTGCTGGGGGTCAGTTTTACATGATCCAAGGCTACCAGTTCCAACGGTTGCCGGGTGACGATGGACTGCAGGGGAGTCTTCTGGCTGGCCCGGTCCTTCCTTCTCAGATTGCACGGGCCACAGTCTCTGCACCACTTCTCGATGGTTCCCCTCATGCCTACCCAGTGGAACCGCTCGCGCAGCAGGAACTCCAGCTTTTTCCACCCGAAGTGTCCAGCTCCGTCGTGGTATGCCTCCATCACCATGGCTGCGTCTCTTCGTGGCACCACTACTTGCCAGAGTAGTTCATGCGTCCTGGAGTTAACCATTCTGCGGCACAACTTCCCCTTGTAAAGGAACAGTCGACTCTTCTCTGCCCATAGTTGTTTGGCTTCCTCTGGAGCGTCTGATTCCAGGCTAGCCTCCGGGCGAGTCAGCATCTCCTTCACCAGTCGGACGGCAGGGTCGCTGTCTTGCGTTTCCGCCCAGTTGTAGTGAGGTAAGGGGTTCAACGTAGCAGCCTGCTTACTCCTTACCCGGTGGGAATACTGGATAGTCCCATGACGGTGGAACGCAGGGAGTTCAACTTCTTCCAGTCCCTCCGGATCTTCTCCTCCGTCCGGCAGGTTGGGCATCCTGGACAGGGCGTCCGCGTTGGTATTGGAGCGCCCTGCCCGGTATTTAATTGTGAACTCGTAGTTGGACAGACGGGCCATCCACCTCTGCTCCAGGGCACCGAGTCTTGCCGTGTCCAGGTGTGTCAGCGGGTTGTTATCCGTGTATACGGTGAACCGGGAAGAAGCGAGGTAATGCCTAAAGCGCTCGGTGACTGCCCATACCACGGCCAGGAACTCTAGCTTAAATGAGCTGTAATTTTCGGGGTTCCTTTCGGTGGGTCGCAGTTTTCGGCTGGCATAGGAGATTACTCGTTCTCTCCCCTGCTGAATCTGGGACAGTACGGCTCCTAGCCCGATGTTACTGGCGTCGGTGTAGAGGATGAAGGGCTGGCTATAGTCCGGGTACGCCAAGATTTCATCCCCCGTGAGGGCCATCTTCAGCTGGCGGAAGGACTCTTCTTCTAGCTTTTCCCATTTGAAGGGCGGCTTCTGGTTCTTGGCCTTCCGGGACTGGCCTATCAGGAGGTCCTGCATAGGTGCTGCCTTTTTGGTGAAACCGGGAATAAACCTTCGGTAGTAGCCTACCAACCCTAGGAACTGCCGCACTTCTTTTACGCTGGAGGGGCTTGGCCATCCCTTAATTGCGGTGATCTTATCGGGGTCGGGAGCCACTCCGTCAGCGCTCACCACGTGTCCCAGGTATTGCACCTTTGGTTTCAGGAGGTGACACTTGGAGGGTTTCACCTTTAGGCCATAACTCGCCAGAGCTTCGAACACCTCCGCCAGGTGTTTCAGGTGGTCCTCATAAGTTTTGGAGTATACGATGACATCGTCCAGGTACAACAGGACCGTCTCGAAGTTTCTGTGGCCCAGACAGCACTCCATTAATCGTTGGAAGGTTCCTGGGGCGTTGCAGAGTCCGAACGGCATGCAGGTGAACTCGCTAAGTCCCATCGGGGTGGTGAATGCGGTCTTCTCCCGGTCCGCCTCTGCTACAGGAACCTGCCAGTACCCGCTAGTGAGATCCAAGGTAGAGAAGAAGTTAGCAGATCTTAAAGCAGCCAATGACTCCTCTATCCTTGGTAAGGGGTACGCATCCTTGTGTGTGATACGGTTGATTTTCCGGTAATCTACACACATCCTCATGGTGTTGTCTTTCTTTTTGACTAAAACTAGTGGGGCTGCCCAGGGGCTACAGCTATCCCGGATTACCCCAGCCTCCTTCATGTCTCTAAGCATCCCCTTGGCGTGTTGGTAATGTGCAGGGGGTACGGGTCGATACCTCTCTTTTATGGGAGGATGATCTCCCGTGGGGATGCGGTGTTCTACCCCCTTGACTCGCCCGAAGTCTAACGGGTGTTTACTAAACACTCTCTCATACTCTTGAACCACCCGATAGACTCCTTGTTTCTGGTGTGAGGGAGTGGAGTCAGTACCCAGATGTAGTTGCTGACACCAGTCCTCCATGTCTTTCTTAGAGCCGTTACCTTCCTCCGGGTGAGATGGAGGCAAGGGTTCCACAGATTGTATAGAATTTTGATTAGTGGTATATAATTTGGCTAGCGTGGCATACCGGGGCAGGTACACTTCCCTCTCCCCGATATTTATTATGCGAACGGGCACCCTCCCATGGCGTACATTGACCACCCCCCGTGCTGTCAAAATGGTGGGCCTACTGTCTGAGTAAACTGGTTCTACCATTGCCTGGTAATCTCTACCTCTCAGACCAATAGCTGCCCGGCACCAAATCATCATTTCACTTTTTGGGGGCATGGCAATAGGAAAAGGGTCACACATTCTTACGCTACCAATCTCACCGCCGGAGAGTTCCACTTGTTGCCGTTGCATCAGTGCCCGGATCTCTTTCTGGAGCACCCGCTGCTCGCCGGAGCTGGCATTCTTGGCAACCTGCTGTAAAAGGAAAATCACCTCTGCAAGACAATTTTCAATTACATTAGTTCCTAGAGTTATTTTTGGGTGACTCTCATGTTTGTCAATATCTACAATGATCAGTCCCTGTGCGGCCAGTTCGACTCTACCAATTTTGATGGTCACCTCTTTAAATCCGATCTGTGGCACGGGCTGACCATTGCTGGCGATGATACTCAAGTCGTCGTCAGGGTAGCGGGTAATATCCGAGTCATTCCAGTACTGCTTGAAGAGCACGTACGGGATGGTGGTGACCTGTGACCCGGTGTCCAGTAGGGCACTCATGGGAATGCCATCCAGTACCACAGGCAAGACTGGACGTCCTCCCACATATCTGTCGCGCCAGTTCGATGGGCCTGGTGATCTTTTTCCTGGGGGTTGGCCCTCTACCCCAGGTTGTGCCCGTTTAAAGAACAGTACCTTTCCATATGTCCGGGTTGATTGCAGCGGCGGCAGATGGGTCGTCCGTCCTCGCTGTATCGGTCACTGGGTCTTCCTCTGGCCGGTGGGGTCCTCCTTGGTCGACGCCACGGGATGTCCTCCGGTCCGGATGCCAGCTGGATCTTCCCTGGAGTGGAAACCTGTAAAGACTGCACAGTTCGGGTTAGCGCAGCAACGCTTTTAGCTAGCTCTTGGACCTGATGGTGTAGGTCTGGAGCCGGGTCATTGTCCAAAGCCTGCGCATCAGCTCCCACAGGCCCTGCTGACAAGGGCGCCGCCTCCTGGTAGTAAGTGGTAGTGGGGCGTCTGTGGGTCACAACGCCACCTGGTGCCGGTTCTCGGAGCACCCGGATGGCTCTGTCCTTGAACTGTGCAAATTCTAGATGAGGGTCCTGTAAGGCCATTGCCCGCAACTGGGTGCGGTGGGCATTGCAATATAAACCCTCTATAAATTGTTCGGTCAACAGCCTGTCCTCGTTTCCCACTCCATTAGGGTCGGTCTGCTTAATGGCCCTCAGGGCCTCTTGTAGGTTGAGTGCATAGTCCCTTATACTCTCATGCGCTCGCTGCTTGCACCCGTAGAATCTAAGTTTAATCTCGGCTGAGGTGCGGGTATCAAAGGTGTCCTTCAGCCGGGTTAGTATCCCTGCGACAGTCTTCCTCCCAGGTGGCCAGGATTTTACTTCCCTTTTGGCTGCCCCAGTTAGTTGGGCCACCAGGATGCTCACTTTTTGCTCTTCTGTGAGGGGGTACACCTGGAAGAGGCTATCCAGCTTTTCTCTAAAGTCATGCAGGGTATGTGACTCCCCTGAGTACTGGGGTAGCCAAGCTGCTCCCGGGATATAGGGCATGGTGAAGGGCATAACTGCAACAGCGGTAGCGCTGGCGGGGGTTGAGGCAGTGGAGCTCTCCTCCGTATCCGACATCTTCC